>NC_141696.1:587257142-588654017 GCF_964263255.1 Lissotriton vulgaris | reverse complement strand
CACCAGATTTAAATAGTGCATGGTTAATATTAGCAAATGGATGAGAGAAAACAAACTCCAGCTTAACTATAGCAAAACCGAAATTATGCTATTTGGCAAGGCAAAGACTATCTGGTCACAGGATTGGTGGACCCAAGAATTAGAACTCTGCCCTCAACCCAAGGAAGTGGTACGGGATTTGGGTATCATGATCGAATGTGCTCTCTCCATGAAAGCACATGTCAACCAAGTTTCAGGTATCTGCTACAGGATATTGCAGAAACTGCGGAAAATGTTTAAATGGCTACCCCTTGAGTCCAGAAAGCCTCTGGTTCAGGGATTAATTATCAGTCGTTTGGATTACGGTAACGCAATGTTCGCCGCCATCATTGAGAGTCTGTTGTCAAAACTTCAAACCCTCCAGATCTAGCCGCACGACTGGTGCTGGGCTTGCCCCCCAGGTCTCCCTCCCTACCCAACCTCAGAGAGCTACACTGGCTGCCTGTACGCCAAAGAAGCCAATTCAAAATCCTCAGTCGAACGCACAAACTCCTCCACGGTATTGGGCGTCCTTACCTAGCGAACACACTGGTCCAATATAAACCCTCCAGAACTCTAAGATCCAGTTCTCAATCTCCCTTAGTCAAGCCTCGCATCCGGACTTCGAGAAATGGATGTAGATCTTTTTCCTACATAGCCCCCCAACTCTGGAACAAATTGCCTCCTCATCTTTTATCTATCTCCAATCACATGGCCTTTTGTAAAGGCCTGAAAACCTGGGGGCATATTACCAAGCAATAGCGATAATTATCGCTATTGCTTGGTTAGAGACAAAAATTTACCACTGAGCTGCGGCAATTTTTACCGCAAATAAACCTTGGTATTACCAAGGTTTATCGCAAATGCGATAAAAATCCCCGCAATGCATGAATATCGCTGAAAAGTCAGCGATATTCATGCATTATCGAGCTAATGCTCTTAGCCATGTTATCCACCTCCCATTGGATAACATGGCTAAGAACTGCTCAGGGCAGGTGTTAGCTTCTGGAGATATTTGCGCTTAGCGCGAATATCTCCAAATGTTGGTAATAGGAGATAGCGATGTTAGCGACTGTTTTCAGTCGCTAACATCTTGGCACGCCCACTTTGCATGTCATTAGTGATAAATATCACTGACATGCAAAGTGGGGCCCAAGATGATCGCTATCTCCCACTAGCTGTCGCTAACTGGTGTTAGTGACAGCTAGGTAATAGGAAGATAATTTTATCTCCGCTTTCTTGGCTTTTAAAGCCAAAAAAGCGGAGATAAACCCCCTTGATAATATGCCCCCCGGCTCTTTCCTAATTAGCCCCATCCATCTCCCTTCAACATGGATGCCGTCTCTTTCTCTTCTGCCAAGCGCCTCGAGACCTTTTGGTGATTTTGTGCGCTATATAAGAGCATTTGACTTTATGACTTTTATGACTTTAAGTGTGGCATCTGGCAATCCCAGGGTGCAATTTTCTGGCCACTCTCAAGATGTCTGAACCTCTCATTGACTGTAAGGAGCTTGGCATCCCGCCCTAGGAGGTGTGGCTACCTGGGGGCTACACGCCCACAGAAAAATCAGTTTGGGCACTGGTTTTCCCTCCCTGGCCCTTGCCTGTCTACCTAAACAAAGAGCAGCCCTTGGGAGTGTCGCCGTAATTTGCCCACCAAAAGCAGCTTTGCTTCGGTAGTTCACCTGGCGGGCTGACACACTGAGGGGCTTCCTGCAAGGGGGACATGACACCTCTCCCTGCAGCTGGCTGCTATTGTTGTCAAGCCTGTGAGTCATTCACACTACTCCCCTAGCAGGCAGAAAGTTGTCTGTGGGCAAGTGCCCATGTGAGGAAACTCGACCAGCTGAGTCCCAGAGTGACAACTTTCTAAAAGTTGCTGTACTTTAATAGTGACATTAAGTTTGACCTGGTCATCAGGTTGGATGTAATGCCACAATTAATTTGATACCATACAGAATGCAGTTAGGTAGTGCAATTCAGAAGCTAGGCAGGCTGAGGTGCCAGCCAGTAACACTATTAGCCAATGGGGCTTCTTACCTTTCAACAGAAAAATTACAATGTGAGTGGTTTTGCTGCAAAGACATATACAAACATACATACCCCACTTAATAATATGCAGCTCCCTGCCTTAGGGTCCTACAGGCCTTACTTAGAGGAAACTTACATATAATATTAAGGGAAAGGGTGGCTTTACCATTAATGGCAATTGCAAAGTCGAGCTGGCAGTGTGACAACTGCCCTTTGAGTCTACAATGGCAGGCTGGAAGCCATTTTGTACCTTGTCACACACAGGGTGGCACAATCAGTGCTGCAGCCCTTGGTGGGCACTCTGCCTTACATGGCCTTGGTACCCTGGGTAAAATACACTAGGTACACATAAGTAAGTCATCATTTGCCAATTGGGAATAGCCAATTCGACATAGACTTTGAACACTTATACTGGAGTCTGGTTGGGAGGCCTCAGTGAACTCCCAGAGTAAAAAAAACAGCAGCGAGAAGTCCAATTTGGGCAAAAGTGTGGGAAACCTGCAAAAAGGCTGTTTCTTTACAGATTCCTATTCCCCCCTCCTCTATTTCTCATCCCTCTGGAGCCTTGGCAGGGGCCATACAAAAATATGTTCTTTAAGGGTATTACTATCAAGGCAGGGAAAGTTAAGATCCTGCTGTACACTGATGACATATTGTTGACCCTTAGCAAACCAGGTACATACAGCTCAGTTCTGGTCTCAATTATTAATTTATTTTTGTTTTTTTTCTGGATACTGTATACATTTGGGAAAGAGTGAAGTCATGGCCATTAGGAATTTATCACGGCGACATACACTGGATGATTATTGCTTCATTTGGAAGTCCTCTAAGTTGAAATATCTCGGCATCCTGGTCAAGAAGACGTTGACCAACATGGTGATGGACAATTTACAACCCTTGCTTCTGATTTCCTACGACGGTCCTCCCTCTAAATTGTACTACCGCAGAGTATAAATGATTCAGATGTTGACGGCCAAAGCTTTAACAATTTCTTGGGCATGCTTCCGCTTCATGTGCCAAGAGCAACGCTATGTATGCTCAATAAACACATTAAAACATTTATATGGGCAGGCAGGAAGCCTAGGATGAAACTGGTGAGACTGCATGCTGACACTCGACCCGGGGGCATGCGTCTTTCAGATATGTACATCACCTTTGAAATTAGTCCATTTGATTTCAGCGGATGACTCTGACTGCTTATCATGGGTCTCCCTATAGAAGGCTGTATTAAAAGCCCCATTCCAGTTGGGTATGCCATATGTAAATAAATCCTGAGGGGCTGATGCTTGTCCCTTATGGTGAAGGCGATGTGGCAGATCTGGAGGAAGGCATATAAATTATTCAGACTGACTGGTCTATTGCATCAGAATGCCCTGCCATGGTATTCAGATTGGGCGGAGGATGATTGACTGGCAGATATAGAATAGGGTGGGACTTCAGGCGATGAGAGACCTCTACAGTGACGATGGATCACACTGTTGAATCATTATGTACTACCCGCTCCCAAAGTTAGTAATACAGTCAATTACGACACTTCTTACAAAACAGAACTGGACCTATAGTATTACATGGCGCCTCAATTCAGAAGTACTTGCGAAAATGGGAGAACTCTCGGGCACAATCGCAAACATGTATTAGACCCATATTAAAGCACTTTACTCCCCCACCGTGAGTTGGGAGACAAAAGTATTCTGGCAGACGTCATCAGTATACAGACGACAACTGATCAGAAGTCACGGTCTATCACAACCGTAGCCTCAGAGAAGACATACTGAATTTCACATACCTCAAGTTCCTTTGTAAGTCGTAGTGGTCTCTATACAAACTAAAAAAGCTGGGTTGGCACCGTATGGCCTTTGTTGTAGCTGCACAAGCAGCGAATACTACCACATATTGCCCTACTCTAGACACTAGTTGGTGCAACTTCATAGATTCAGCCAAATTGACAATAATACATGGCATGTCAAATGTAGAGGAAGCCCCATCCTTTTTTAGTCAATAGATGGATACAGCCACTATGGAGACCACAATCTTTATTCTTAAGACGCCGGTGCTTGTCCATTATGTCCGACGCCACATATGAAATACATATTTACAAGCTTCTGGCTCGTCTTACCCTTTTCATAAAGATTGAGGGACCGTTTATTCATTTTATTGAACCCAGAGACACAGCCTTTTGACTGTGATTCGGGTTCTTCTGCTTTTAATTAAGAAAGGTGGTACGGCCCCATAGGGACTCTGGACTCAGTCCCTTAAGATAAGAAAATAGTATCAGCTGACTGCTGTTTTTCCCCTCTCCTCAACTACCTATTAGCTAATTTTGCTAGATGTAGCCACCACTGCTGAGAATAAAGTCCCTTCCCCGGACGCCCTATCAAAGGTACTTTGGGAAACTAAGATATTTCTATATACGAGGAGATGGTGCATTCAGAGAAGATTCGGGTAACATTCACTTTACCTTCAGATTGTATATTCTTTTTAGTTTTTCTTTAAAAAAATATAATTTTAGATTGTACTCTTGTATTAGCATGAACAGATGTATGATGTAAATGGCAAATAATCTGCTGCTTATTGGTTTTTTCTTATAGACCCTAGTCTGTGGGGGTTTGCATTACAGTGCATAATACTATGTAGCTTGTGAAGTTATTTTGCTTATTCTGTTTTCTAGACTGGAAAATAATACAGAACAAATTGTTTTAAACAGTGACTATTCCAACCATTTTGACTATATTGGCTAACTTATGCATCTCAAAGCTTCCTTTTTCACCTTTCTCATTCAAGCGCCACTATATAGTCAAATGTCAAAGAATGATCAAACAGATTTTACTGTTCCACTCTCCTCTGAAGGCAGAAATGTTCAAAGACTCTTTGGCTGAATGCAGCAGCACCATTTCACAATTCTAGGCTCTTATATGCTTCCTCACAAATACTCTTTAAGTCTATTTCAAATAAATCTCACTTCCAGGAGCAGCAGTAAGCAGAATGTATCACATTACAGAAACACAGCATGTAATAAAGAAATACGTTTTGCTTTATCATAGAACACTACTTTATGTTTTTACATGATTTTGTTGAAATAATCTCTGTTCAGCTGCTTCTTTGACTAACAACATTAGCAGTTCATTATTATTATAAGTGTATAACAAATTTTCTCTGCTTTGTCAAAATTCCGGAAATGTAGTATTTGACAAAATCAATGTGACCACAACATATATAATTCAAACAAATAACCATATTACCTGCTGTCATATGCCAGCAAAAATCAATATGGAGAATTCAATGAGAACTTGACGCAAGTATGACATTCCTTTTTTCCAGATCTCTTATACTTTTGGTGTTGTTTACGGTTGCTGAGTAGATACCCATCGATATGAAAATAGAGTGCTAAGACATTTTATACATCATGCTGCAGAGATCATGAAAAATTGATTTTCAGTTTGATTTTTCATTTATACTTAATTTGTATGCATTTAGCTGCTATCTAATATCAAGTAGGCTAAGTGAAGAGGCGCGTCAGGGTGCATTACTGCGTCTTTTTACCAAAACGTCATTCCTACAACAACAGATGTATGTAAATCAAAAAAAGTATGGAACAAAAAAGTGTATTCTTCTGAAGATATGCTACATAAATGAAAGGAGCAAAAGAGAAGAAAAAGATGTAGTGGTGTAATGTGGCAGGATTCAGGGAGTGGGCTAATATCAGATTATAGACTTAATGTTGAGTTTACTGTTAGGGAGGAATGAGAAATCAGATTGCAATGATTAGGCAGTCTTTGAACACCTTCTTTTAGAGCACAGAGAAAAGGGCACGGTCTTATGAGTGGGTTGGGGTGTTCCACGTAATAGTGGCTTTCCAAGAAGCTCTCTTTCAAAAAGTGTGGGACCTCAATAATAAAGGATTTCTTCTTTAATATTTCTGCTTCATCCAAAAAATGAATCATGTCTCGAAAAGGGAAGTTTGCGATAATATGGTATCTGGATAAGAGACTGGTTTTTGAAAGAGAGGCTATTTGGGGCCACATGTACAACACATTTTAGTGGTCGCAAATGGAGAATCAGGCCGTTTGTGGCCACTAAAGCATTGTTTGGCATGTAATAATCCTATTTTGCCAAGTTGGTAATTTATTACTGACTCGCAAAATAGGATTTGTGTGTCTGTATTAGGAAGGGACGTTTCAAGGGCGTACCTTCCTAATAGCGGGTCGCAGAGGCACGTATGAATGTTGTACAACCGGAATGTGGTAGCAAAACATTCATATTTTACCAGCTCCGTGAAGGAGGTGGTAACCCATTCACAAATGGGAAGGGATCCCCAAGGGACCTCTTACTCTTTGTGAATGGGAGTGGCAACATTTTTAAGAACAGGCAGTGGCCTCAAAGACCACTGCCTACTCTTAAAAAATGAAAATGTAGCTTTTCATTTTTATTTTTGAACTACATCCTGTTTTCCTTTAAAGAAAACAGGCTGCTTTTCCAAATAAAAATTGCTTTATTTAAAAAAAAAACAATCACAGACATGAGGGTATGCTGACCCAAGCAGGCCACCTTCCCTACGATTACAGGTCATCCCAATGGGTCGCAAATTGTGACCTGCCTCATGAATATTCATGAGGCAGGTCAATTGCTACCCCTTTGGGAATCACAAAGAGCATCTCGGACAATGCTATACACAGTATTTTGCGAGTTCCTAATTGCGAATCAATCAATATATAGCACGTTTTATCACCCGAGAGGGTATCCAGGTGCTGTGCTGCAGGTATCAGTCCTTGAGTCCCTTCTTGAAGTGAGTCAACGAGGGTGGAGTACTGAGGTAGAGGGGGTGGGTGTTCCAAAACTTGGCGGTGAGGTGGGAGAAGGAGCATCCTCCGGTGCAGCAGCAAATGTGTGGTATCTGTGCGAGGGGGAGGTGAGTGAACCAGAGGTTTTGGGGGTAGGTGGAAATTCAGGCAGTGGTTCATGTAGACGGGGACTTGTTTGTGCAGGGCTTTGCAGTCGTGGGTCATGGGCTTGAAATGGCATCTTTTCTGGATAGGGAGCCAGTGGCAGTCGTTCAGGTGCTGGGTGATGTTGGTCCTCTTTTACAGGCTGAGGGTCAGTCTGGCTGCTGCGTTATGGCTCGACTACAGTATTTCATTAGTTCATGAGGGGTGCCTGCATAGAGTGTGTTGCTATAGTGCTACTGGTTGGTGATGAGGGCCTGTGTTACAGTTTTCCTGGTGTTGATGGAGAACCACTTGAAGACTTTGTGGAGAGTGTGGAAGAAGGTAGAGGAGAAAGCATTGACCTGATGTTTCATGGAGAGTTTGCTGTCCAGGATAATGCAGAGGTTGCAGGAGTGGTGACCAAAAACAGAGAAATGTACAATATTACGCAGAGAGGGGTAAAGATACAAAAGCGCAGAAATACAGCAATATAGAGCAAACACTCACTTCCAACGCGGGCAGAAAACACAGAATGAAAGAAATATATACCCACACTTTAGGCTATGAGGAGTGTCAGCGGGGGAGCAACGTATAAGACGTAGGAAGGCCGAGGGCTATTAGGAAGGGCATGTCACTAAAAGTTGCTATTAGGAACTCACAAACTTTTTTTCTGTCATACATGTGGCCCTAAGACTAGTATTAAGTGTGTCCAGTATTGATCCAAGTTTTTTGGAGGTGTTAATATGAAGCCAATGATGCATGAGGTCTTCCATATGTTCCTTTCTTAGATAAGTGTAGAGTGAGAGATGAAGATGTTCCGTCGTCTAGACTTATTCTTTCTGGATTCATTAATGCTTACCTTGGCAAGTAGAGAAGGGATAACGTCTGTCTCATTTCTCTCACTGAGCCTCTTGATAAATACCCACTGATAACGTTAACATTTTACTAATGATGTGATGTGGTGAAATAATCAACCATAGTATAAGCTGCATACATGAACACACGTGGGAATACTAATTTTGCCTGCATGAAGCAATATATTTAACTAATATGTGTTGTAATTGTGATGTAAACTAGTGCATAGCTTAAACATAAATAAACGCGGTTTAAATGTGCTTATTGTATATGTTTTGTGCCAGAAAGTCGTCGGATATGTGAGTATAAACGCATTTATGTGGCTTACCTACTAGGTAATAACTAATGGGGAAACATTAGTATGGTGGGAGGTAAACAGAAGGGCTTTTTCCATATTTAACATAAATTTGTCTTTGTTTCTACGATAGTTCCAAAAAGTTGGCTCTGAGGCCCACCAAGAAAATGGCCGCTCTGATGAAATGCGAGCGAATGTTTGACTGCGCATGTGCATCCAAAGGCTGCAAGCGCAAGTGAGCTGTCGCTGCTCAGATGGGGAGTTCAAGGTTACCACGTCCCGAAAACAAGGATGGGTGCCAAGACATGAACATTCAAGTATTCTAAACGTGGGAAAAGGTCCCAACGTTTCAAGTCGCGGATGTGACTAGGCCAAGACTGTCTTAGAACAAAAGAGCATTAATAAATCGCTGATTCACCGTGAATATGATGTTGTAATGGTGAAGAGATGCTCACCCACCCCAAATTGTCCAATCAGAACCAGAATTGGTGATGTTAGATACTTTTTAGATAGATTAAGTTAGGAAGTTAGTGTATAAAAACTCCTGATTTTGCTTAGAGGCATCGCTCTTTTCGATTTCCTCTGGAGAGGCTGCCGGACTGAAGATCGATTCCTGGATGTAAGATTTTTCTCTGATTGTTTGTTTTCCTTTGCAGGACTTTAGGATAAGATGAGGGTGTTAGTTAGGGATGTTAGGAGAGAGTGAATTTGGAACAATCTGTCCTTTGCTAAACTTTACACTGAACTTTGAAATAAATGTCTATTTTCTGAGCTTTAAATAAAATGATCATTTTGAAATAAAGTTAAAGATTTTTATTGAATAAAGAATTAATAAATGCCTAAATGTCAGACATACTAAAAGTTTTGTTTGAATAAAAAATTAGAAAAATGGAGAATTAAAGCTGGTCTTGTATTTTCCTACGCCTGATTTTCTTTCTAGCAGATCCATTGCCACTATGTTGGTGTGTCTGATTAAAATGGTGTTTAATGAAACCATGATAAATCGTTTTTAAACTATAGGTGTAAATAATAAATAATTAATTAGATCTAGACACCCCGCCAATGTTATGGTAGGACTCCTGGTTCTTTCACCAAATCCCTGAAGTCGAGTTAAATGAACAGAGAAAGTGTGCAGTGTAATGGGCCCCACTGTGGAATGAATGTGTGTTCTGAGGATTCAGGGAGATGGCAAAGTTGATTTAGAATTTATTTTAGGAGTCCTGCTGTAGCAGTTATTACTTGGTAGCAGAGTAGTGGATGCTAAGGAAATTAGCTAGGATTATGTATAAAGCATTATATAGAGTTTAAAATGTACAGAATTATGAACTAACATCTGTTGAGTTCGTATTACGTTATATGTAGTTCAGAAAAGCTTCCAAGTGTTTTGTGAAGCTAGTGCCTCTGTCTGCAGGCAGAGGAAGTGTGGCAAGTAAAGTCGCACAGTGCATTGGTCTGTTTCGAAGAAGTAGTATCGTCGTATACTGTGGTGGTATCGTCGAATATCACTGTTTAGGGACATTAGGTGTGAGAGGATAAGTGTATAGTGAGGACAGTCTATGAAATCTTAGCATTCAAGTATAGGGATCATTGCGTATCCTAACTAAAACTTATTGCTGGGAGAGTAGTTGGACTTAACCCGAGCTTGATAGAAGGGTAAAGGAGTGGCGTCTACTTTACTAATGATAGAGGAATTCTGTGGTGGGCTAGAGGTAAGCGCTTCCTACTGGAGATACAGAGTTCATGCGTATATGGCAAACCGAACTCCTGAGGCGGAAGCCGGGAGATGGCGCAAATTGTATTTCTTTTAAACTTGTTATACTTGACTGTATTTTATTCACTTACTTCCCCCTCCTGGGAACTTGCACTTTAAACTTTCTAGGCTCTGGCAGTCCCGCGCAGCTGATTGCATAGCTGCAGCAGGCAACAACATCTTCGCCGCCATTCTCCAGAGGCCACTGGCCACGCCCCCCTCCAACAGGCCACGCCCCTTCATCACTTCCCTCCCTAATAATAATGTACTTTCCCCGTACGCGCAGCAGACGGGCGCAGCGGGCGCGCCTAAGGCAAGCCCGTCTGCGCCCGTCCGCGCCCTTCCGGGCCCAGGGGCCATACCCCCTGGTCAAACTGTACGTCCTCGATTATGCTATGACGCTGACCTGATCCTCGCTCTTAGTTCTAAATTGGACCATCCGACAGCTACTTTTAACATGCTAGATCAGTTTCCACAATGCTGCCCCCACTGCTCCTACCATCTAGATACTCCACAACGATGTTGTAGACTAGCTTTCCGAGCAGCAACCCACTCCCCTTCAACCTACACCTTCCTCAGCTTGAACTGCCGTTCCCTGCCAAACACAAACGTGAGATTTTCGATCTCCTCACAGATGAACCTCCTGACGCACTCTTCATTACTGAGACGTGGCTCCGTGATAGTTCCGGACCAGATATTGCAGAAGCTCTCCCTGCTCAATATGCGATTGTAAGGCATGATCGCCCCAGGAAAATTGGTGGCGGTGTAGCAATAATATTTAAAAATACTTATCAATGCCATCTGGATCCTGCTCCGTTAAACGGCTGTGAGGCAGCGTTTTTTAAGCTGGGTCTCCAACCCAAAATCACCCTTTCGGGCCTACTAGTGTGTCGCCCTCCAGGTCTTGGCAATGCATAGCAGTCACAACTCTCTGAACTCATAGCCTCGGCCTTATCCACATCTAGTAACTTCTTCATCATTGGTGATCTGAACGTTCATCTGGACGATCAGAATGACAGTCTGGCCTGCAACCTTATTGCGGACCTTTCTTCCATGAATCTCAGCTTATCTAACAAGGGCTCCACTCATAAAGGTGGTCACCTCTTAGACCCAATTTTCTCCAATAGTATCCATGTAAAGTGTTCCGCGGCGGTGCAAATCATCTGGTCTGATCATTTCTTAATTAAATTCACCGTCACTAACAATGTGAACACACCCACTTACAAACCTGATACCTACTCACAGAAAAGGGATTGGAAAAAGTTCAACCCTGCTGCTTTCAATAATATCCTATCAGATCTCAAACCAGAAAGTATATTTGCGTCCAATGATATGGATGTGATGGCCAGTGCTGCAAACGACTGGCTCTTTGAAGCCTTAAATACTTGTCTTCCCACTACCCACAAGAAAGGGATTATTCACAAAGCCCCTGCACCTTGGTACAACGAGACGCTCCGTTCCCACAAATCAAAATGTAAGAAATTAGAACGCTTATGGAGGAAAAACTACTCTCTTACATCTGGTACCGCCTATAAAACTGAGCTGAAATGCTATCATAAGGCGTGCGCTACAACCAGAGCCATCCACGTCAACAAATCCATCAATGAAGCAATAAATCAAAAACTCTGTTCAACGTGGTGAAGGAGCTCGCCGGTTCACAGACCACGGCAACACCTCCCCAATTATCCAACATGAAATGCGATGAGCTTGCCCAGTACTTTGTTTCCAAAATTACGAATATACACCAGGACATTCTTGCTCAAAGCAAAATACACGTTTCCTCTATTTCTCCTCAGACTAGGGAAGAGGCCGGAAACTCGTCTGGGTCACCTTCGCCTCAACTGCAGTCTTGGCCTGATCTCTGCCCGAAAACTCTCTCAGAAACATTGAGCAAAGTCAAAGCAGGATCCCCGCTGGACCCTTTGCCCGCCCCAATTCTACGCTCTCTGAACTCTTCGCATCTATCCACCATCTGCAAAATGCTAAACCACTCACTTGATACTGCAACCGATCCCAGCTGTTGGAAGCATGCCATGGTCACCCCGCTATTGAAGAAGCCATTGGCGGATCCCAAAATAACCGCCAATTATCGTCCCATTTCTTTACTACCGGCATTCTCGAAAGTCCTGGAACGACACATCCATGCCCATCTTTCAAAATTTGTAACAGACAACAACCTGTTACATCCATCCCAATCTGGATTTCGCCCCGGGTTCTCTACGGAGACGACCCTGCTGGGCGTGACAGACAATCTGCGGCTGCTCTTGGATCAAGGAGAAACAGTTGCGCTGATCTTACTCGATCTCAGCGCAGCTTTTGATACTGTGTTACACAGTATCCTTCTTAAATCCCTCGCTGCCATTGGCATTGGCAACAAAGCATTGGACAGGCTCGCATCCTTCTTGTCTGACCACACTTTTCAAATTTTTTCTAAGTCATCTTCCTCTATGAGTTACTCCTCCCCCCATGGGGTACCCCAGTGGTCTATCCTTAGCCCTGTTCTTTTTAATTTACATGTCACACCTTTGGCTTATGTTGCACAATGTTCTGGATTAAATCTTTATTCTTATGCCGACGATTCACAAATTGTTTTCTCACTTTCTCAAATTGATCCCACGGCTCCTTCCCCTTTGCAAACAGGACTCAGCAAAAGAACTGAATGGATGAACAACAATTTACTTAAGTTAAACGGCGGAAAGACTGAAGTCCTGATTCTTGGCAACAAACCCGATCTCTGGAACCTGAGACACTGGCCCACTACCATGGGTCCTCTTTCAACTCCATCTGAACAAGTGCGAAACCTGGGAGTAAAAATTGATAGGGGACTATCCATGAAAGACCAGGTCAACAGAGTCACAGCCACCTGTTTCACCATTCTACGATGGCTGCGTAAAATCTTCTGGATGCTCCCCAAAAACACCCAGAGATCTGTTGTGAATGCCTTGGTGACCTCCAGATTGGATTACGGCAACGTGCTCTATCTGGGGTCCACAAAGGCCATCACACGGCGCCTTCAGCTGGTACAAAATGCCGCAGCTAGGCTTCTCTGTGGCTGTCGTAAACGTGACCACATTACAGAACGCCTGAGAGAGCTGCATTGGCTTCGTGTTGAAAACCGGATAAAGTTTAAAGCTTTGAGCTTTATGCATAAGATAAAAATCGGATCAGCACCCCTCTACCTTCAAGCCCTTGTCAGCCCCTACCTTCCAGCTCGATCTCTTCGTTCCTCATCTCATCATCTCTTTAATGTACCAAAGTTCAAACTTACCAGAATGGGCGGTAGTTCCTTTGTGAACTTAGGACCCAGACTGTGGAATTCACTTCCTTTGGCCATACGGATGGAAAACTGTCACATACGATTTCGCAAAGCGGTGAAGACCTGGCTCTTCGATCTCTAAAATCTTCTGCCTCATGTTGTCAATCTGTCTCTTAGCGCCGGGAAACCCTCACGGGTAGCTGTCGCGCTTAATAAATTCAATTAATAAATAAATAAAATATATGAGTAGGGACTTCTGTATGAACTTGTGTGAACGAAATTGCAATACGCGTTCTAGTGAAACTCTGGGATTGTCCCTAAAGAGGTGAAAAAGATCTCTGTATGTGCTTTCCTGGAGAAACGAGTTTGTTATTGCCTGATAGAAGGGTAAGGTAGAGGGTATTGCTACTTTATCGACGAGTCTAAAATTCTGTGGAGGTAAGCGTCGTCTACTCCAGTTACAGAATACTTGTGTGTTTGAGAAAATTCTATTACTTTATTAGTGAAACAGGCAAATGGTATTGTTTTTGTAAGTTACTAACTGATTTTGTAAAATATCTTGTAAATACGGCTTCTTGAAATAACCCTGTAAAGGAGGGGTCAGTTGGCGCTGCAGAAGCCGGAGCGCTGGTTCAGTCAAAAGGGAATCGCTGGGATTGGTCCTTGTGACCAAGACAGAGTAGAAGCTGATAGGTTCATCACGGAAAAGCAGCAAAGTGATTGGTTAAGCACTGAGAAGATGTATCTTGTTCTAATTGGTACGCTAGTGTAAACAGCGCTGTGATAGGTTGGTGTTACGGAACAGCAAAACAGGGAAGTGCGCGATTTCCTTTGAAAGACAGAGAACTACCGGAAAAATGTCTTATTATTACGAAGAAGAAAAGAAGAAACCTTCATGGTTTAAGAAATTAAAGAATGTATTTTCAAAAGACAAAGAAATTGTGACTAGAGAGGGAAAATTACTCCCTCCACTGAAAACGCCCGCTTCTTACATGTCGTCAATATATGGTTACCATACATGCATTTGGTTAGAGAATTGGGCAAAGTATACTCAGGATGATGGTGTGTTAGCCTTTCCTGAAGAAGGATTGTTTGATTTGGCAGTTTTACAAAACTTGAGGGACAAGATGACGAAGCTTGAGCAGAGACCTAGACCTAGACCGACTCAGTTTGAGGATTTGGTTGAATGGGAGGATGAAATGCATGAACTAGAGAGTGAAAGGCTATGTATGCATATCAGACCGAAAGGTAGAGGTCGAAATTTATGGGGTGAAACACATGAGAGCAGAATGCATAGATGGAGAGACAGTAATATGTTCGATGGTATGTATCCAGTTAGATTAGTAGGTGAATATGAAGGACGGAAATGCACAGAAAAGAAAAAGAATGTGGAGGCAGCGAACCAAAGTTATGGTGATAGTGAACCAGAAGATGTTGTATTAGGAGAAATATTAAATAGGAGACCGCCACCATATCAGCCAAGTTCTTTATATACTACTCCGAATGCTCCAATAGCAGATGAAAGAATGAATGAAACCCCAAGACAATATTCAAGTTTAAAAGATGTACCAGATAGAGTAGAAGCCGTATATATTCCAAGTACTCCAGTTGTAGAAGCTAGAATTTCAGGTACTCCTGTACAAGTGAATGATTCGCACAAAACTGTGCGAAGTAATGGAACCCGAAGTGATGTGCAAACCAGATATTTCCGACTATGAACGATCTGCACATGAACTGATTCAGAATCTTACTAAAAACATGGAAGCAGTAACTGCCCCTGTAACAATAGGACCTGTAATACCTGTGTTTGAAAATCAGAGAATAAAAGAGCCAAACTTGACAATTCCGTTACAACAAAGTTTACAGAAAGTAAAAGAACATATTAATCCAGATTTATCTGAGTTAAGACGGAATATTAATATGAATCCGCCTGAATTGACTTTTAATCCGAGTCCATCTTACAGATATCCGATTGGTGCAGAATCTGATTCTGCAACACCAGAGAAAAGTGGAGATACAATAAGATTTAACACAAACACCTGTAGGACCATCAGAGAAAGAATTGAGTGACTGGATTAAGACTTTAAAATTAAAAGACCAGGAACCAAAAGTGCTGGATGTGACAAAACTAAAAGTAGATATGGAAGAATTAATTATTGGAACGATTGGAACAGATAGACTAAAAACATACCAGGATGATGAACTTATGTTTATGTGTAAAAGCATAACATGGAAGGCTAAAACCGTGTACGACCAGTTGGAAGAATTGGCAAGTGAATTAGGAGTGAAATTTTCAAAATTTAAATCATTGCAGAAATCTTATAGAGTGGAATTTGCAGAAAAAGATATTGAGAACATGAATACTGCTGGGAGGTTAGCACAAATAAAATAATTGATTGTGCTGTTGCGAAAATGGGGAGATGTGAGCAAGTGTAGGATCAAGTGGGCAAAGAAGAGAGAAGAAAATAATGATAAATCCACATTAGCTTTTCCGATCAGGGAAAAGTAGACAGTGGTAACTGAGTTCCCCATGAGAGAGAAACCTGGAGGAGGATATGCACATGTTCCTTGGAGTAGACAAGACATATTGTCATTCACAAATGATTTCCCCAGGTTGAGAGAGAAACCCGTAGAATGGTATCGACAAGTAGACAGATTTGTAAAAGTGTCAAAAGTTTTATGGATTGATCTGGATGGATTGTTTGACATAGTAGTGCCAGCAGATTTATGGACAGAATGTAAAATATCTATAGATTGGCCAAGAGAGGAATTTGCTAGAGACAAAGTAACAGGAGCGCCATCACCAGATGTAATGCGAAAATGTGAACAAGTGAAAGTATGGCTGAAAAACAAGATACCTCCAAAAGAAACAGATTGGGTAAAAATAGACAGGACCACACAAGTGCCAAAAGAATCTGTACATTCATTTTATGAAAGATTGCTGTTAGTCTTTAAACAGTATAGTGGTTATGAGGAACTAAATGAGAAAGATATGGGCCATTTCATATACAGATTTGTGTATGGGTTGAGACCAGAGATTGGAGATATGATACATCACAACACAATAGGTTGGCAGTCAGCTACTGTGGATGAAGTTTTGAGAAAGGCGAAATATTGCAGTGAAGAAATTGATGCAAAACAGAAAAAGCTGAAAGAGAAAGCCATGTGGGCACAAGTAAAAGTAGCGGAACAACAAGTGGCGCAAATGGAAAGTAAGAATGCAGGGAATCAAGGACATTTTAAGGGTAAACCTAAGGTAGTGGGGAATATTGATGAATTGAAGAAAAAGTTCCCATGTTTTAATTGCGGCAAGTTAGGGCATTGGAAGAAAAAGGGGAAATGCCCGCCGAGAGCTAACATGGAAAATTATTTGTTAAATTCGCAGGTGTAGCTTGAGGTAAATCAACAACAGCAACAACAGCAGATAGCAAATCAGCAAAGTCAGGTGCCACAACCGTCACTGCCAAACAGTGTAAACCAGCAGAGATACAGTGCAGAGACAGGATTCAGCGGAGGTGAACAGGTAAAAAGACCGCAAAGAGTGAATGCGTGTCCTCAGTATTGGTTACAAGAAGAAGGTGGCAGTGAGTCGGATGAAAGTTTATGATGGTGCCTGAGAGAGGAAGAAGAGTGTGTGCTTGGAGCCACTCTTGAGGTAGATCAGTCTGGTCCATTTGTGAATGGAAAAGTGAATGATGTAGAGATAACTTTCCTAGTGTACACTGGTGCTACCCGGTCTACTGTCAGATCAGTGGAAATTCAAAATCTTCCTCTCTCGGGAGAGAGCATCCAAGTTATAGGTGTAGCTAAAAGACAGATACAAACTCCTCTGACAGAACCAGTTAAATAGAAATTGGAACTTTCAAAGATATGCATCGATTTGTGGTGTGTGACAGTAGTCCTGTTAATCTGTTAGGAAGGGATATTTTGTGCAACATGAACTGTGCCATATATTGTTCACCAGATGGCATAGAATTGCAAACCCCAGATGAAGATAGTTTGTACAAAATGATAATGCTCATGATTGAGGCAGAGCAAAGTAAGCTATTTTCTGTTTTTGACCGAGAAAAGATTCCTGTTGAACTGAAAGAATTAGTGAAAGAAGAAGTATGGGATTTCACTGGAAAGGATATAGGATTGATGAAAGGTGTTGATCCTGTAAGAGTCACAAAAAAGGAAGGTACAAGCTACCCAAATATTCCTCAATATAAGATGACTGCAGAAATAATTGAAGGAATAACTCCAGTGATTGATAAAATGATTGAGCAGGGAATTTTGAGGGAAATAGAAAGCAGCTCTTGTAATTCACCAATCATGGGATTGAAAAAGCCCAACTGAACATTTAGAATTGTACAGGACCTTAGCAAGGTTAATAAAATTGTTGTCCCATGTTGTCCGATTGTTCAGAATACAGCAGTAGTTTTGTACCAAATTCCCCATGATGCAGAGTGGTACACCTTGATTTACCTGTGCAATGCGTTCTTTACTGTTCCATTGCATCCAGAAAGCCAGCCAATTTTTGCGTTCAGATTCCAGAACCGTATCCTAGCATGGTGTAGAATTCCACAAGGGTATACTGAGAGCCCATCGATTTTTCATCAGCTCCTAAAGAAATCATTGGACGGCTTGAGTACGCCTGGAGAGTCTGTATTAGTACAATACACAGATGATCTTTTGTTTGCTTCGAAAACTAAGGATGCCTGTGTAACTGACACCGTGGCATTGTTGAATCATTTGGCAGAGGAGGGACATAAAGTGTCTCCATCAAAATTAGAGTTTTGTCAGAAAGAAGTACAATATTTAGGTCACAAGATTGCCAAAGGAATCAGACCAGTCACAATAGAAAGAATCAAAATGATACAAGGAATGCAGCCACCTAGAACTCAAAGACAAGTAAGAATGTTTTTGGTAATGGAAGGTTATTGTAGACAGTGGATTAGTGGATTTTCATTGATTGCAAAACCATTACAGAGACTGACAAAAGCAGACATCAGAGACCCTATAGTTTTGACTAAAACAGAAATGGAAGCTTGTGAATAGCTGAAAACGAAACTTTGTGAAGTTTGAACTGTATTACAGTGAGCGAGAAGGATGTGCATTATCAGTGTTGATACAGAGGCATGGAAAAATGAGAAAACCAATTGCGTATTTCTCATCTGTTTTAGACTTTGTTGCAAAGGCTTTGCCAGGATGTCTGAAGACAGTAGCAGCTACTAGTGTGAGCTTAGCGCAAAGTGAAGGAATAGTGATGGGATTTCCTGTGAGGGTGTATGTTATGTTATGTTATGTTAAAATTTTGTTGAAGCGCACAGCTGCCCCATCTAGTGGGTGTCCCGGCGCTGACCGTCCAATTGTACAAGATAACAGTATAGGCTGAGAAGATGAAAGCCCTAGATCAGTGGAAAAAGAAAGGTCTTAATAGCTTTCCGGAATAACAGTAAGTCATCAATACTACGAATGGAGACAGGCAAAGAATTCCACAATTTAGCCGACAGGAGCCGAAAAAGAACGGCCTCCGGCACGTCAAAGTCTGATCCTGGGTATGATCACCAGATGTTGACCCAAGGAACGCAGGCTACGGTGGGGAATATAGGGAGTTAAGAGAGGGCGAAGTAGCTCAGGGCTAGTACCTTTTAAGATTTTAAACGCCAAACAAAATGTCTTAAACTGGATTCTTGCTTGAATCGGTAACCAATGTAAAGCTCTGATTGTAGCTCTGGTGGAACATCTACGTGGGAGTCCCACAAGAGCACGGGCTGCCGAGTTTTGAACTCGTTGGAGCCGCAAAATCTCAGCTTTATTTGCGCCTAGAAATAAAACACTGGCATATTTATTTATTTATTTATTTATTTAAAGTTTTATATAGCGCGAACAAGACCCGTGGGTATCAGAGCGCTTCACATAAAAGTAGTTTAAATATTAACAAGAAGATAACCATTAAACAAACAGATAGATATGAGGTAGATAGTTATATGGCTATAGTGAGTGCTTAAGTAACTACATTCCACTCAGGTTCGTCGATTATAATACGAATTAACTTTACAACATGAGGTTATGTCATTTGTCCTTTTTGTCATACCTATGAGGTAGCGGTTATATAGTTTCAGGATGTGAGATAGTTGTATGAATTAGTTTTGACAAGAGGTAGCAATTGGTATACAGTTTAGTTACAAAAGGAAAGTCGACAGTATCAGACCATCATTATCTTTCATCTAATTCACGGCAGGTCTTCCCTTTCTGCTAGCATTCGATCTCATAGTGAGACATAACCTTGTCTATATAAGGTATTTACTCATTAAGAAGCTCTTCACTTCTCGCTTAAATTTTGAGGTATTAGGAATCTTCCTAATGCTTGGAGGCAATGAATTCCAAATCCTGGGGGCAGCTCCTGAGAACGCTCTGTCATAAGTTTTTTTCTTTCTGAATATGGCTGGGCGCAGCACCAACTCTTTGGCACTCCTGGCCGGTCTGTTGCCTTCTGATAGCTCAATTTTCTTGGATAGGTATCTAGGAGTATTGTAGTGGAGTGTTCTGTGGGTGATACATGCTATCTTTAGTTGAATTCTGGCCTCATAGGGTAGCCAATTCAACGCTTTCAGGTGAGGGGAGATGTGGTCAAACTTCCTAGATCCGGTGATGAGTCTCGCCGCAGCATTGAGGCAGGCTTTTAGTGGTGCTGTGCATGTTTTTGGTAGACCTGCTAAGGTGGTGCAACCATATTCAATCCTAGAGATGACTAAAGATTGGATTGCCAGTTTCAGATCTGCTTCAGAGATGAATGGTTTCAATTTTCTTAGGTAGTTCAGGTGGAAGCGGGCGTTTTTGCCATTGAATTATTATGAGTTTTCATATCAAGACTCTCGTCTAAAGTGATTCCTAGCGACTTAGCTGAGTTGACTAGAGTCGGGGTGCAGTTGAGCGCGGTCACCAACTTGGTCCATTCCTTTATTTCCGTAATGCACTTTGGTGGCGAGATTAGTAAGAATTCTGTTTTTTGAGCATTTAGCTTCAGATGATAGGTAGTTAGCCATTGCAATGCCCTTTTTAATATTTCATTCATTCGCTCAATGTCTTCAAGGGAGGTGATCTTTATATATATTTGCGTGTCATCCGCATACATATGATAAGATACCTGTGAGTTACTGAGAATTGTTGTAAGAGGTTCAACATACAAGTTAAACAGATCAGGGGATAATGTCGATCCTTGTGGGACTCCGATTGAGTTAGGGCAGGATGGTGAAATTGAATGATTGACCAGGAAACGTTGTGTTCTGTTCCGTAGGAAAGATTCGAACCATTTCAACACATTTCCAGACACTCCCATCCTGTCTTGTAGCCTGGCCAGTAGAGCTTCGTGACTTACTGTGTCAAATGCCGATGACAGGTCCAGGAGAATTAGCAAGCATGCTTGATTTCGATCAAGAGCCAGTAGCGCGTCGTCGACAATATGGAGGATCGCTGTTTCCGTGCTATGCCCTGATCTGAATCCTGATTGGCAATTATCTAGTAGGGAAAACTTGTTGATGTGTTGGCTCAGCTGGCTCTGCACGCATTTCTCAATTAGTTTGGCCAATAGAGGGATGTTGGTTACTGGTCGAAAGTTATTCGGGTCTGTAGCATCTGCAGTAGGTTTTTTGATCAATGGAACAACTTGACCAGTTTTTAGACAGCCTGGGAGGGTCCCTTGTGACAGTGATGCATTTATTATTTTGGTCCAGATTGGCACCACAATGTGGCTGATTTCTCTTAAGCATTTCGCAGGTAGGGGATCTTGGTAGTGGTTGTTGGGTTTGATTTTCACAAGCATTTTGGCGATCGTGTTCTGATTGTATAATTCGAATGTGTCCCAGTTTGCATTGTTTTTTGTTGTGCTACACACTGTAGTCGAATTGGGATCGTTCGTAGTCAGTGGTTGAATGGGGAGGTTATTTGCTGCGTTTAAGAGCTCTGTTTCAAGCGCTTTGGCTTTTCCATGAAAAATGTAGAAAATTCCTCGCTACTTATGGATGTTTTTACGTTTTCATGCGCTGTTTTGGTTAGTTTGTTTGATTGTTGTTTCAGGATTTCAAACAGTTTCCGTGGTCTGTTTTTGGCATTATCCAGTTCCGATCTTATGAATTCCTTTTTGGAGTTGATGATCTTTTTGTTATATTGGTTTCTAATTTTTCTGAGGGCTTTCAGCTCAGGGGATGAAGGGTTTTGTCTCCATTTTCTTTCGGCCATTCTTAGTTTGCGCCTATCTTCGTTCAATGATCCGTCAAACCATGGATTCTTCATCTTTTCCGTTATTCTTTTTAGTTTTAATGGCATGGTGTTGTTGACGATGTTCCCGATTGAGGTTATATAATGCTCTGTCAACTCGTTTGCATTCTGTAAGTTGCTGGGTGGCTTTAAGTCACTCAGCTTTGTACTAGTAGTTCAATATTAGTGTCTCTAGTGTCTCGGATCCATTTTTTAACATTGGCAGGTTGAACAGTCTTGCCCCTTTTCAATATGGGTATCCTGAAAGTTATTGCATAGTGGTCCGACCAGTCACATGGGGCTATTGAGAGGATTGATGTATTTTTGATATCTGAAATAATCCAGTCAAGTGTTGCTCCTTTTGAGTGTGTGGGTTGCGTGCATGCTTGGTTGAGTTTTAGCTCAACAAGGAAATCCTTAAGCGTGTTGACTAGCTTGTCATTGCAGTCGTCCCAATGTAAGTTAAAATCTCCTAAGAATATGTTATTGGCATTCGTGTTAGAGTTGGTCATAATGATCTCCATTAACTGTTCTATGAACTTAGCGTTCTCTCCTGGTGGGTGGTAAAACGCATGTAGATTGCATCTTTGATTCGTTGCTGATTTTATATTGAGACCTACGTATTCGCAAGATTCTAGAGGGTCAGATTGAATTTGATTGACCTCTATCTCTGATCGGTGAATGCAGGCAATTCCTCCTCCTGTCTTTCTAGGTCTGTCTAGTCTCACAATGCTATATTCAGGTGGTACTAAGAGATCCATGGTTGGGGATGATGATTCCGATAGCCACGTTTCTGTAAGAATTGCCAGATCAATTTCTTTGTTGATGATGAGGTCTGCTATGTCTGACGCATGTTTTGTAGCCGATCGACAGTTGAGTAGGAGGCATGTCAGTTGTTTCCCAGGGTTCTTAATATTCAGCGTTTCGTGTTCGGAATTAAGCAGGACTTGTTGTAAGTTGTTATGGTTAAGTTTCCTATCGTTCTTTCTTGATGTTCTATTAGGGTCAATCGGAACTGTTTTGATGTTCTCCTCTTCTTCATGATCAGGCGATTCATAGGATTGGAGTAAGGCAATGGCATCTTCCTTCAACAGGGCCTTCGTCCTTTTTGGTCGGCTGTTCCTATTCGCTAGTGATATGTCAATTTCTTTGCTCTTTCTATGTATGGAGTGTACAAGATCTTGAATATTTGTGATCTTAGAATAGGTGCTTGCTGTCATTTCCAGTATTTCTTTCATCGCTTGTAAAGTACTAATTGTGATTTGTGTCATGTTGCTGACTAGTTTCTGAAGATCATTAGTAGCCTTCTGGTTCCTGATTAGTTTCTTAGGGATGGTTAGCCTGTGTGTCTTGAATGTCGCTTTTCTCAGTTTTCGATCTTTTCTTAGTGCCTCAGTCATTTCCTGTATATCCTCTGTTTGGTCGTCTGTTCCATTCCTTCTTGGGATGTTGTGTGAGTTGTCTGAGTTATATGAAGATAGGAGTGTTTTTGTAGGTGAGGTTCTACCTGGTTTTAGTATAGTATTAGCTGTAGGTAGCGCACGGTTGATATCTCCTATCTTATCTGTTTCTTGGTTTACATCGAGTGGTTCACTCGGCACCACTGTGTGTTCTGCGTGGGAAGGCTCGGTGTTTGGAAGCCGTGTCGGCCCTTCTCTTTGGAGTTGGTCTTGTTCTTTATTCTCATGACTCGTCGATCTTCCTGTCCGTTCTGTCTTATTTTTCGATATAATCTCTCCTGTTTCAGTTTTCTTTCCAGGTTTAGTAGCTGGCTCCCGCATAGTCCAGGCACAATAGAATTGTAGCCTGGATGATGAGCTGCCGAACAGGCGCGTTAAAGAACTTCAGGATAGGACGGAGGCCTCTCAACAGGCCCACACACGTCGCTGCCACCTTCTTCGCGTGGGACTGAAAATTGAGATCCGTGTCCAGCCAAACTCCCAGATTCTTAACCCCTGGCTTAGATGATGGCATAATGCCTAGCGAAGCCGGCCACCAATGCTCATTCCAGAGGGAGATGTTTTTCCCTACCAGCATCACTTCCGTTTTAGTGGCATTCAGTTGTCAGCCATCCACTGAGCAACTGCAGTCATCCCATCTCTGAACCTTGTGGCAACTGCAGAGGGGCCTTCGGCTAAGGTGATAACCAGCTGAGTATCGTCAGCATACGATACCAGCATTAGGCCCCAATCTCTTGCCACAACCGCAAGTGGTTGTACATAGAGATTGTTGGCCGATGGAATGATTTTGAGATAGGAAACGCGGTGCCGACACCCGGAAGGATCTGTTCGACAGGAATGCACGGAACCATTCCAAGGCCTGGCCCGTGATCCCTATTGCCTCCAGGCGATACAACAAGATGTCATGAGAAACCGTATCAAAGGCAGCGCTAAGATCTAATAATATAAGCGCTGCAATCTGACCGGCGTCAAGAATAGTTCCTAAATACTCAGTGGAGGCTAACAGGGCAGATTTGGTACTGTGGCCCGATCTAAAACCGTTTTGCGACGGGTCCAGAACGTTGTTAAGGGTCATGTGCCGAGATAACACCTCGTTCACATGTGCCTCTGCCAATTTGGCAACCCATGGAAGCAAGGAAATCGGCCTGAAGATCTCAGGCAAAGAGGGATCAAGTGTGGGCTTTTTAATAATAGGTGAGACCAGAGCCTGTTTCCAGGCCAGGGGTACTATGGCCATGGTAAAAGATAGGTTAAGTATGTGACCTAGTGGCTTCTGAACAAGCTCCATAGATTCCATAAACTGTGCCGGCCTCATAGGGTCAGATGGGGATCCCGATTTGACCTTTTTACAAAGTTTCACGAGTTCATCAAAGGGGATCTCGGGTATAACAGTCAAAGTAGAGACCCGCTACCTGACCGTAACAGAGCTCGGAACAGACGAGAGCTGTGGGAATGTAGCATAAATTTTCTGCACTTTATTCGTAAAGAAAGAGGCAAGCTCCTCACATTGCTGTGCCGAGGTTACATAGGGAACTGAGGTTTTTATATTCTTCAGGTCCTGAACAATCTTAAAAATGTATTTCGTGGGATTAGAGCTGTCCCTATTTCTGTCAGCGTAAAAGTTAGCATGTGTAGAGCAGATCATATTATGGTAATATTTTAGTTTGGCCAGGTACACGGTCTTCAGGTCATCTTCAAAGTTCCTTCTCCATATCCGCTCAGCTCTTTTACACTCCTTTCTGAGTGTTCTTAGAGCATCCGAGAACCAAGGATTGGAGACCGAGCTACGCCCCCTCATGTACATCATTCTGTGGAGATTCTTCTCACTAGAGGCAAGACACAGTACATGACCAACAGCAGAATGACCCGCTACGAAAAAGAATTTTGGGAGCTGAAAATGTGACAATCACCAGATGTGTAAATGTTAATCCTTCCACATTACTACCTGACACTATTGAAGCAGAAGTGAGAGGTGAGCTTGATCACACATGTTTGGATGTTCTTGAGTATTGCACAAAACCCAGACCTGATATCAGGGACGAACCTTTGCCTGAATCAGATTTTGTGATGTTTGTGGATGGATCATGCCTGAGAACAGAGAGTGGCATTTTAAGTGCTGCTTATGCTATTTGTACGGTGGCAGAAGTGTTGGAAGCATTTTGTTTGAAAGGAATTCTTTCTGCACAAGTAGCAGAGTTGATTGCTTTGACACAAGCATGTGAACTAGGAAAGGAATTGAAAGTAGCCATAGTGACTGATAGTCAATATGGCTACGGAGTTGTTCATGATTATGGACAACTTTGGTCTCAAAGAGGTTATTTGACTTCTGCAGGAACACCTATCCGGAATGCTGAATTTGTAAAAACACTGATAGATGTGATTCAGCTACCTGAAAAAATAGCTGTAGTGAAGTGCTCAGCGCACAAAAAGAGTGAGGATTATATTTCCAGAGGGAACAATTATGTGGATGCCATTGCAAAGCATTGTGCGAAAAATCAAATTTCAATCAATCGAGATAAGCTGAAAGAACATGTTCCGAGTCCTTTAATGCTAACCACTGTAGATGAGACATGGTAGGAAGTGAAACAGATACAAGAAGAGTTAGAATCAGAGGAAAAATATATTTGTCTAAAAGCAGGATGCAGACAGAGAGAAGAAGATGAAATTTGGGTTTAAAAAGATGAAAGACCATTAATGCCCGATAGCATGATCTCCGACATGGCCCGGATGTACCATTGTCAGGCCCACATTGGAAGAGATGCCATGATTCGTCTTTTTAGACAAACTTGGTATAACCCCAAGTTCAGGTTGATTGCTGAAAGTTTGTGCCAAAAGTGTCAGCAATTCAATCCAAACAGAAGAACCATTGTAAGTTTGGGAACCATAGGACGGGAGGGTGGTCCATTTACAAGGGTTCAGATGGATTTTTGTGGAATTGCCTCCATGTAATAGGCTTAGGTGTAGTCTTGTGATAATCTGTTTGTTCTCCCGATGCGTGGAAGCTTTCCCCACGAGGAGGAATGATGGGATAACTGTTGCCAAGCTACTTTTACGGGAGATAATAATGCGTTTTGGGTTCCCAGTATCGATTGAATCAGATCGCGAACCACATTTTCAAAATGAGTTAATGCAAATGATCTGTGAAGCTCTAGACATTCGCCAGAAGCTGCATTGTGCTTACAGACCTGAGGCTTCAGGGGTAGTGGAACAGGTGAATGGAACCATTAAGAACAGAATTGCAAAAATGTGTTTGGCAACAGGACTTAAGTGGCCAGACACCTTGCCGCTTGTTCTGATGACACCGAGAAGCATTCCTGACAGGAAAACTGGACTAAGTCCACATGAGATTTTGATGGGCAGGGTGATGAGGCAGGCCTATGTGCCTGTTGATAAGTTATTGACAATTAATGATGACATCATACTGGATTACTGCAAAAACCTGTCTGATGTGGTAACTTCTATGCTCCACCAGGTGGGAACAGAGTAAAATTCCACAGAGAAAAATCCAGCTCATGATCTAGTCCCTGGAGACTGGGTTCGAGAGAAGGTACATCGCAGGAGAAATTGTATGGTACCGCGGTGGCAGAAACCACGCCAGGTGATCTTGGTTAGTACTTCTGCAGTCAAGTGTGCTGGATTGAAGAGGTGGGTGCATGCGAGCCACACCATTCGTGTGCCTGCAACAGAATACCTGTATGACGTGGAATGTACAACTGACTCTGATTCTGAAACAGAAAGAACTCCTGATACTGAAGGCCGACAGGTACGTCGACATCTGGAAGTATCAGAAGCCAGCTCTGCGTCTGAAGGTGAAGGTGAAAGGGAGATTGTGGAGATACCAGATTCTGAAGATCAATCTGAAGATAGAGAATCGGTAAAGATAGACACCAGTAAAGACGCAAGAGTAAGTGAAGATAAGGTCATTGAAAAGGAGAAAACTGAAGAGAAATCTGAAAACACTGAAAGCAGGAACGGAAATCCTGAGGGAAGAGGAAGTAACTCACGAAAAGGATGAGATTCCAAGTACCAGTTATGAAGGTGTTCCTAACAGAGTGACATGAAGAAAACTGAACCTGTGGAAGATGAAGACATTGTGTGAATCATAATCAATGACACAGTTGAAGAAACTGAAAGTGAAACTGATGACAGCGCAGATGAAACTGCACTAAGAAAAAGCCCAAGGAAAAGAGCTTGGAAAGTGGAGCATAACACAATAGAGCCAGAAAATCTGTAAAGGAGATAATTGGCCTAAAGAAACTGGTAGATTAAGATTCAAACTGGTGAACAAAACAAATGAGCCAGAAGAGCAGGTTAATAAATTCACTAGCCAGAAGGATACAATGGGAAAGAAAATAGAAGTTGTTCAAAGACCAAAAAGAGTAAGACGACCAAACCAGAAACATAAATCACCTGAGTGGATGTATATCGTCCTACTGCCTATTGTGGAAGTCAGTAGCAGCCAAGAAAACCTGTACACCCAAAGATGATGGGGAAAAGTGAGTAAAGAAGTCAACTTAAAGAAAAGAGATAGGTGCTTAAAGTATATGATAATAAATGAAAATTCTGAAGTCCTGTGAGACGGATATTGTAAATATAGAAGAGGTCAGAGTTGACATAAGGTCGAAGAAAATCTGTTAGAAAAATTAACTATAGAGTAATTTAGAATAGAATTGACACAAGGTCAAAGAAAATGTGTTAGTAAATTGCGTGCTGTGGAATTTAAGAGTGACACAAGGTCGAAGAAAATTGTGTTAGAGAAAAATGGCCGTCAGCAATCATAAAACAAAATGTACTATTTTTAGAAAATGGTGTAGATGCTGTTCAATATGTATGGGATTATTGATAATATTGTGGGTGATTTTAGCTATTTTTATCCCTTTCCAAGACAGTTTAATGAAATTAAAGCCAAATGTGAGTTTAAATAAGCCAAGTGAGAAAGTAGAAGTTCATGAGACTCATGTATATAAACCAGAGTTGCATCAGGATAGGCCCATCAGTGATTACACACAGAACACATTTTCAAAGTTATTACTTGAGTACATTAAAACTATGAATGTTGATGATTGCTATGTTTGTGTAAAATTACCAGCGTCAGTGTCAGAAGGGATGACCTATCACCACCTTCGTCTTACATATTGTGTGACTTGTTGTGTAATTGCAAGTTTGTCTTATCAGACTGGGAAAGTAATGGGAAAATATTTCTTAGAAATAGATGAGTTGACACACGAATATGCTTTTAATAATAATCTGACATGTAAATTGAGAATTGAAGAAAAGACATTCTTGAATATTGTTTAAGAAAGAAGGATTGCTTATAAACGAAGTGAGAAAATAAAACATTCAAAATCTAAATATTGGACATTTAATGATGAAAATCTTGATGATAAGAATGTGAATGTGGCTATAAACATAGATACTCCAATGTTAGGGAAATTTTGTATCAGAAGAGACAATACCATGTATGACAATTATTTTGTGGGTGCAAGTCAATTCAATTCAATTCAAAGAATCTTTATTCGGTGATTAAAAAACACCATAAAAGCACACATATATATACATAGATAAAAAGTCATTAAACATTATTCAAGATTCTTATACACAGAATTAGTAAAAATAGAAATACTGACAGGCAAGTCCAACAATGTTAAAATAGAAGATCAAAGACATTTCATTCCTCTCCCCTTGTTAACCTTAAACGGACCGCTACCTTAATAAAATTCATTATACAACACAAGGTTAGAGGGTCCGAGGCTTTTTGTAAAAAAACTAATGCCTCCCTGGCATGTACCTGTTGGGCTTTTTTTAAAACATTTACGAGAAATCTGCGCCTGGGCATAGAAAAAAAGGGACAGAGCAAAACAAAGTGAAGGGAGTCCTGCGGAGACCTGTTGTCGCAGCCGCAGGGTCCCTTCTGCTCAATTGAAGTGGTGAATCCAGCTGGTGAAGCCAACATGAATGGAAGTAAATTCAGCCTGAAACAACACATCAAGTATCTGTCCTGTGCGTTGTACATAAGGTACAGATAGGGCTCCATACCCTCCACACTCTTCACCAGGTTATGGGCTCTCACTGTCTTTTTTGCTCCTTCAGCCTCAGCTCTACATTGGCCTTTCCGCTCTAGGAAAGTTTCCCCTACTTGTTTCTTATGCTGGGCTAAAATTGTTGCAGGGTTCGTGAAGAGATTTCCAAAACCTAGTTCCTCTAGGGTGTTCTTTACGTATTTGAGCCAGGGAATGCGCATACATTTAGCCCTCTCCAAGCAGTCCAGTAGAATTTCTCTGCTGAGAGACGCATCAGGATTAACCCAGATTTTTAGCCAGGCCACAATTGGCCTAAGTTTTACCAGGTCATCCAAGTATGGCCTCCCTAACTCCCTGTGTGCTACAATTCCAGCAGTACTAGGTGGTGCCCTCAGGATAGATTTCAAATATTTATTTTCTTCCTGTTGGATTCTAGTGGTGTTCACGAAGCCCCATACTTCTGCCCCATAGATTACTTTGGAGCATGATACGGAGCTGTACAAATTCATCACCTGTTCCGGGCTCCATCTGCCTAGCCTCCTACCATAGCTAGCTATTGCCCCGTTGGAGGCAATCATTTTTCTACAACGTTCCTCCACCAGGGAGTTAAACTGCAAGGCGCCGTCAAAAGTTACTCCGAGGTAAGAAAACGTTTTAACCTCCTCTAAAAAGAGGAATTTCTTTTACCAGCCAGGAGCACGTAAGATTTACCCAGGTTAACAGAAAGGTCTAAGGCACCCATGAACTTAACAAAGCCGTCAATCAGGATTTGTAAGCTCCGGGGTGTACGTGCGATCAGGACCGCGTCATCTGCGTAAAGCAGAACAGGAATATGACGCGACCCCACCCTTGGGGAATCTGCCTTTAAGCCCAACAGAAACTGCTCCAAATTATTATTATAAAGGGAAAACAAAAAAGGGGCGAGAATGCAGCCTTGTCGGACTCCGCTCCTACAGGGAAAGGAGTCGGACAGTCCCCCCTCCCTATTAAATCGGACCTTGGCCGTGGTGTCACTGTGCAATTCCCTTAATATGGTAATTAAACCACTCTCGATCCCCATACTTGACATCATATCCCACAGTTTCTCTCTATTGACGTGGTCGAATGCTGCTGCCAAATCCATGAATCCCATGTAAA
Source organism: Lissotriton vulgaris (assembly GCF_964263255.1). Taxonomy (NCBI): domain Eukaryota; kingdom Metazoa; phylum Chordata; class Amphibia; order Caudata; family Salamandridae; genus Lissotriton; species Lissotriton vulgaris. The sequence goes on along the minus strand of NC_141696.1, from coordinate 588,624,032 downwards.
TCGGTTCATCGCTGGCCAGAGTATATTTGGCAGTCAGCATATACAGGTTCAGGCATTGGTCACTAGTGGACCTCCCTGTCCTAAAACCGTATTGGGTGTCCGAGAAGGTATTATTTTCTTCGGTCCACTCGGACAGTCTATTTAGTATTGCCCTACCCAAAAGTTTGGCCGATACGTCAATCAGGGAGATAGGCCGATAGCACTTGGGATCGTCCCTATTGCCCTTCTTGAAAATCGGCACAATGATCGCTTTAGACCAAGACGGTGGCAGGCCACAGGTGGTTGCAGTATTTATAACCCTGGTCATTAAAGGGGCCCATAGTTCTATGTTGCTCAGAAACAGGTTGGGGGGAATTCCATCCGGGCCCGGGGCTTTATTTTTAGTCAGACCCTCCATCCCAGCAGTGATCTCCTTAAGAGTAAATACCACCGGTGAAACCTGGCTTGAGGTTACCGGTAACTCTACAGGGGTATCGGGCTCATGATTATATAGACCCCTATAATGGTTGACCCACTGCTCTGGGAGGATGTTAGCCCCTATCTCCGGGGAGTCATTTTCTTGGAAAGTCGGTTTATTAATGATTCTCCAGAAACCCGCTAAATCCTTTCTTTCTCCTGCCTCTCTTAAATCTGCCCATGCTTCTACCTGCAAAGCAAGTTTCCTCCTCTTGGTCTCTTTTTTGTATGTTTCTCTGCACACCTTAATTTTTTGGGGGTCTCTTGGTTTTAGTTTAAGGCAGCATTTCAACTCCCTCAGTGCTTTGGAACAATCTTTGTCAAACCACCGGGGATTAGCATGGTTCCGTGTGGGCGCACTAGTTTTGAGTAGGCCATCGATCAGGTTAGCGATCTGATCAAATGCTTCCAGTAACCTTGATCCGTGGACTTCTAAGTCTAAACAATCATTAATGGCCGATTTGCCCATATCCACCAGGGCTTTATAAAACTTTTCCCCGCCTATTTTGGACCATTTTAATCTCCTGCCTTGGTCTGTGACCCTCTCTGTGATTGTGCAGTGGACTCTGATTCTAGCGCCCGCCCTATACATCAGCTCCAGAACAAGAGGGTTATGGTCGCTGAAACTGCTCCATTCTATCCCTACGCTAATTATTTTATTTATCAGGGATCTCGAGGCCAGAATATAGACTATGACAGATGAGCAACCCCTGCCCTTGAATGTGGGTGGGAGTGTGCCATCCGTCTGTGTGCCTATCATGTTAATGGTATGCTCTAGATCATACTTGAGCCGAAGCATACTTAGAGCCAACCCAGTGGGCGTATGGGAAAAATGCGGCCCCTTCTCCATAGGGCATTGTGACCAGTCTGTGTTAGCCTGGACCAGTGCCGAACAGAGGTGGCAGTTAAAGTCTCCCATTAGTAGCAGCGCGTAAGACTGCCCCTTGTTTTGAAGTGTTGTTTCTTGACCCAGCCTGTAATCCAGTTCAGCTACTAGTGGGATATGATTATCTGCTGTCTCGTTGTTATAGATGTTGAAAACAGTGAATCTTAACCCCTTCCCGCGGAACCGGACTGCCTGAATCCCATGTTAGTTCCAATCTGGGGAGGCCCAGCTACCCGGGAGGTCTAAATCTACATAAATGGATAATCCACCCATTGCTCTCCCTGATCTGGTTTTCCGTGCAGGAACAAAGAAACACTTGTACCCCTGTAAGTGGTAATTATTCACCGGGGCCCATGTCTCCTGCACACAGATTACATGAAATTTTCTAATGTAGTCAAGCCACTCTTTGTTATTAAATTTGCCTGCCAGGCCTGCTGTGTTCCAAGAGATCAATCTCAGTGCCTCCCCCCTCTGCTCTAATCCCCCCTGGGACCTCGATTGTTTCTCCTGCTCTAGCCCTTGCGTGTTCAGCCCATCTCCCCCTCCTATACATTCTTCGTCTGTAACTCTCAGTTCAGCATACACAAACCTCCCCAACACCACTCGGTGGGGTTTGCTGAACCTGGAGGCTTTGCTCCTCCATCTCCTCTGACAAAGCACCCTTTTGCTTGTCACCCAGTGGGGCATTATCCGTTTGCCAATCCACCCCCTCGAGACCATTCAGACAGTTGAACCGGTTGAAGGTATGAAAGGGTGGTTCTGGTCGGCCAAATAATGGCCTGGGGTTAGATTCATAATGTCTCCCCCTCCGGCCAACCCTCTCCCAGTTATCATGATTTTGGGGCGGTTGTAATGGAGCAGGGATAAGGGGAAAAAAGAACGACACACGAAGGGTTTGAATGGTGGATTCCCTAGATCTGTTCTTTCCTTGGCATATGTAAGACACAGTTCCTGCGTCCCTGAAACTCACCAATATGCAATCCCCTATTATAGATTTGTATGTTCTCCCCACCCATGGCACCCTTCTTACCATTATGATTTAATTATTAACCGCTTCGCCGCGGCGGCTTTTCCCGCTGTGCGCGGCATTTTTAAAAATCCCGCGTAACGTGACAAAGCCAGCTCGTCATCCGCGCAGCGCAGGTAACGCCCATGACGAGCTGGCTTTGTCATCCGCGGGGAAGGGGTTAAGGTGTACCGGGAGAGGTCTATTTATGTTTAACCACTTGATTACCCTGCTTTTTAGGGAACAAAAATCCTCAGTTTCACCTACTTCAAGTGGAGGGACGCCCGCCATGACTACAGTGAAATCATTTGTCTCAGGGGGTAGATTAGGCCTACGTGGTCTAGGGGGAAGCTTCATTAGGGGAGTCAATGTGGTGCTATCTACCGGCTGTGCCAGGGGAACAGGGTCTGCAGAAGGAATGGGCGTATTAGAGTTGAGGGACTTAGTTGGTATGGGCTTGGACCTCAAGGGTTGTTTCGGGACCGCCGCATTCGCGGCCTGTAGAGGGGCTGGATTTGCTGCACTATTTGAGGGCTGATGAGGGACCAGTGGGGTAGAGATGGGCTCTGAATGCCTTCCCTGGTGACCAGTCGGGATTTTCATGCTACCTAATGTAGCCTCCTGAATGGTAAGTCTAATCTCGACCTTTTTTATGCTCTCACTGATTGGTCGCAATAGAGACCTTAGCAGGAATTCCAGGTTACCAAGCGGGACCACAGAAAGGGGGACATTAGCAATATTAGTTCCTGTATCTTTTATCAGAGCGGGAGCCAGGGCATCTTGGGCAGTAGGTTTGGGATGTGATTCGTCCGGTAATTTCGCTGCTAATGTGGGGGGTTTTGAAGACCTCCCAAAATCGGAGTGAGAGATTTTGGGTTTGCTCTTCCCCTGGGCTCCCTTCGATTTCCTCCTACGTTTATTAGGAGGGGGCCCAAGTACACCTTGCGTAGTGGCTGGCTTAGGTTTGGCTTTCCTAGCCTTAGGGGCTGGAGGGAGTTGGGAGACTAAATCAATGGTCACCCTAGTAGGACTTGGGCTGATAACTGGGGCTATACTCATGGTTGGAACTGGTGGGGTGTTCGTACAATCCCTCAACAGGAGTGGGACATCATCTATTGGGGTCAACTCCTCCCTAGGCGTAGTGGGGTGATCTCCAAGGGGTGTGTTTTTCAAGTTATCTATTGAGCGTCTCCGCTCTGCCCTTAGCCGGGATAAGTTACTCTCCTTGTCCCCCTCCCCCACAGCCCGGGAGAAATAGTTCTCTAAGGTCCTGTTTTTAACTCCTCCCTGCTTCAAGGGGGTACTCTCCCTTGCCGGGGACGGCATAACAATAGATGGTAGATTGTATTCGGCGGGGGGCTGTAACAACAAATAGGACCAGGGTCCGAATAGCCAACACAAGAGGGTAGGCCCAGCCCGGCCTACTCCGGCCTATGACGGCCTTAGACGGTCCCGCCCTTGTCCCGGGCTTCTCCCGGCTCGCTCCCGCGAAGCGGAAGCCCTAAGGACTGTTATACACTATGCAACTCTGTGATGGGCTGATAGGCGGGGGCGTGGCCAGCGGGGAGAGCAGCCCAGGTGTTGCGAGTTGGGCGCGCAGGGACTCCTGGACACTGGAGTCCCTGCCAGAAAGCTCGCAGCCCCGTCGACACACTTGCCTGCCCCGCGCTTCCCTCAGCGATGTCACAGGCACTCAGCAGAAGTCCAGGTGTTTTCCTCAAGCGCTGCGGGACCCGCAAAGCGGGTCCGGCGAGGCGCTAGGTGGCTCCTTGATGAGCAGGGCACAGCAATCCACAATCCTCTCTGGGGCAAATGGTCAGTTCCACGCACTCCAAAAGGGTCCCAGTGAGCAATGGGCCGAGCCCGCTTTTACTCCGTTGGCGGGGGCGTGGCCAGCGGGGAGAGCAGCCCAGGTGTTGCGAGTTGGGCGCGCAGGGACTCCTGGACACTGGAGTCCCTGCCAGAAAGCTCACAGCCCCGCCGACACACTTGCCTGCCCCGCGCTTCCCTCAGCGATGTCACAGGCACTCAGCAGAAGTCCAGGTGTTTTCCTCGAGCGCTGCGGGACCCGCGAAGCGGGTCCGGCGAGGCGCTAGGCGGCTCCTTGATGAGCAGGGCACAGCAATCCACAATCCTCTCTGGGGCAAAAGGTCAGTTCCACGCACTCCAAAAGGGTCCCAGTGAGCAATGGGCCAAGCCCGCTTTTACTCCGTTGGTGGGGGGGCGTGGCCAGCGGGGAGAGCAGCCCAGGTGTTGCGAGTTGGGCGCGCAGGGACTCCTGGACACTGGAGTCCCTGCCAGAAAGCTCGCAGCCCCGCCGGCACACTTGCCTGCCCCGCGCTTCCCTCAGCGATGTCACAGGCACTCAGCAGAAGTCCAGGTGTTTTCCTCCAGCGCTGCGAGACCCGCGAAGCGGGTCCGGCGAGGAGCTAGGCGGTTCCTTGATGAGCAGGGCACAGCAATCCACAATCCTCTCTGGGGCAAAAGGTCAGTTCCACGCACTCCAAAAGGGTCCAAGTCAATTCAATTCAATTCAAAATATCTTTATTCGATTGTTTCGGTGCAATCATAATAGTACAGATAAAATTTCATAATTACAATGTTAAAAAAGAGAATAAAAATACAGGAATTCATTGGATTCATAAAAAACAGATACAAGGGGGAGAAACAATTACAATTTTAAAGTGCATATTTGTCAGGCTGCGGAAAACTCTGTGGTATTGGACTGCACAGGAACAGAGATGCCGATTCCCAAATCCACTCTGAACGATAAGCCAGAGTCCACAGATAACATGAGCCTCTAAGCCATCATCCCGAGGGAAGGGGGATTGGATAAAATAACAAAAGAGAGAGAAGAGAAGAGACTGTCTGGCAGATTCTTGTCTTCAGATCCGGCCTGCAGATCTTGTTATGACTAATGCAAACAGGGAAGAGAGAAACAAATCATTAGCACCTATTCTCTCTCTCTAACCTATCTACAATCCCTATGGGTTCTGACCTACCAAGTAAACCTCCAGAACTAGCCTCTCTTCTGTACTATCAGCGTGCATGAGAGTATCTATGCTGAATTGCACCTTCTCTCCGGGATTCAAGAGTATGGTTTTAAGGTTCTTTACTTCGTGCTTTTCCTTGATACTTTTCGATGACTGAAAATCTTAAGATCTCCTGAATTCTCTCAACATGACAGTTCAACGTGGAGATAGAAATATCTTGACTAATTCAATCGCTACTCGAAACTAGTCTTTGACCTCACTATTCCTCGGAAGACCATCCAATAGCTAGAACTTCAGAATTACGTAATTCACAGTCTGTAAAGCATGCTCTTGTTGACACTTATCTACGTTGTTCCGTTCTCTCTCTTCACCGAGAAAACAGAGCGCCGACTCCTCCTCAGTTGTCAGTGCCGGACCTACGCACTCGACAACTCTTCACGGAAAACTGGAAATTTCTCACTGCAAGTTATTCCGGAATGATCTTCTCTTGGCTGGGAAAGGGGGCAGGAAGTTCTAAAGAGAAAACGCTATGAAAACGGGATTCGAAGACTTTCTTCACAGGAACACTGGATAGCTGTTACCTCAGGCAAGGTTCACGGTGAAGTGCGCAGCTCTCTGGTTGACGGCGCCTCACCTCAGCTGCGGTGATGATGAGGCTGGAAGACTAGAACGCTAACTCAGCGCGACTCGGGCGACCATCTTAGAGTGCCAGAGTCGCATGCATGCTGACCAAGAACCTCTACCTTGTCGTCCATTTTCTTTCACGAAATGTTCTGTAGTGATTACGCTCACACGAGGGGTATGGGTTCTGACAGTACCCCCCAACAAGGCAGATTCCTTCCCCCTTGGCTTGGTAGGGAAGCGTTGATGAAACACTTTAACCAATCTGGGAGCATGCACATCTTCTTCTCTTTCCCATGATCTCTCCTCAGGTCCACAGCCCTTCCAGTCTACCAAATAGTACAGTTGATTTCTAGATTCCTTTGAGTCGAGAATTTCCTTCACCTCAAATTCTTCGCCGTCTTCCAACTGTATTGGTTTGGGGGTTAGGATTTTTCGCAGCCCAACTGGAACCTTTTTTAGTAATGAAACGTGAAAGACTGGATGAATTTTGAGGGTGTGCGGTAGAGTGAGTCGATAGTTCACCTGGCCAATCTTTTCTTCCACTGGATACGGACCAATGAACCTTGGTTGGAATTTACGGTTACCTCGTAGTCTCAGATTTTTAGCATTTAACCATACACGATCTCCAACTTCGATGCAAGGCCCTACTCGTCTCTTCTTGTCTGCGTATTCCTTGTATTTAGCCTTGGCTAAGGTCAGATTCTCTCTTGCACTCTGATGTACCTGCTCTAGGTGAGAGACAATTTCTGCTACAGCTGGAACTGATATATCTGTCTGTCTAATGGTTGAATTAGGGTGTCTTCCATAGTTCATATAGAACGGGGAGTAACCAGTAGACACATTCTTGGCATTATTATGGGCAAACTCTGCAGCCCACAAATACTCTGACCAGTTCCCCTCCTGTTTCAAGAGATATAACCTTAAGTATTGCTCAACCTCCTGATTCACCCTTTCAGTTTGACCATCAGTCTCGGGATGGTAACTAGTGGAGTACCTCACCTCAGTTCCTAAGCTTTCCATGAAGGATTTCCAAAAATGGGAAAGAAACTGGGATCCCCTATCTGAGATAATTACCTTCGGTATCCCATGTATCTTAACAATTTGAGTACTAAAGTGAGTGTCTAACTGCTTGGCACTAGGCACCCCTTTTAAGGCAGTGAAATGGGTCATTTTGGTAAACGAGTCCACTACAACTAGTATTGTATTGAAACCTTGGCTTAAGGGCAAATCGGTGATGAGGTCTAGGGTCACAGTGTGCCAGGGATAGGGTGGAGTGGGTAAAGGTTGAAGGAGGCCTTTTGGGGCCTGCCGTTCGGATTTTCCCAGAGCACAGGTCTCGCATGTCTTAACGTACTCTTCAATATCTTTAGTCATCTCAGGCCACCAGTAATATCTCTTAACTAGTTCTTTAGTTTTTGCTTCTCCCTTGTGTCCGGCTAACTTGTCATCATGGCATTCACGTAGAACTTGCTGCTGCATCTCTTTTGTGGGAATGAATAGAGTGTCTCGATAAAATGGCAATTGGCGGATGATTCTCCGGTCTTCTCCTTCCTTAACCCAATTCTGCACGGCCGTCTCGTCCATTACTTTTAAAACATCCTGTTCTAGACTGACAGATGATGACGTGGCTCCAATGATTCTCTCCGGGGGGATGATTGCTTGACTTTCCAGAGGGGTTTTGTGGTCTTCGGTATCCATTCTTGACAAGGCGTCAGCCTTGCCATTTTGAGCGCCTGGCCTATAGGTGATTGCAAAGTCGTAATCCGCAAAATACAATGACCACCTTAATTGTCTCGGAGTAAGGGTTCTGGCGGTCTTCAAGAATTTCAGATTTCGGTGGTCAGTAAAAACTGTCACTTGATGTCGAGCCCCCATGAGGTAATGGCGCCACTCCTTGAAGGCATCTTTGATGGCTAAAAGTTCCTTCTCCGTGATGGTATAGTTTCTCTCCGCTGGGGACAGTTTTCTCGAACGATATGCCACTGGATGCAGTCGTCCAGTCACCTTATTCCTCTGAGATAGCACCCCTCCAATCGCTTGGTCGGAGGCATCAGTTTCTACATAGATGGGTTCCATGGGGTCTGGATGTTGCAGGATGGGGGCTGACGTGAAATCCTGTTTCAAGGCTTTAAAGGCTTCTTCAGCTTCGTCCGACCATTCAAATTTAGCTCCCTTCTTCAATAATTGAGTGAGCGGCAAAATTCTCCTCGAAAACTCGCTGATGAACCGCCGGTAGAAGTTTGCGAAGCCTATGAAACTCTGGACTTCCTTGACGCTTGTGGGCGACTTCCATTCGACCACAGCCTCAATTTTCTTTTCATCCATAAGGATTCCACTAGGTGAGATGACAAATCCTAAGAACTCCACTTGATTCACGCTGAATGCACACTTCTCCAGCTTCACGAAGAGACTATTGTCCTTAAGCTTCTGTAGTATTCCCTTGACATGCATTTGATGTTCCTCCGCATTTCTTGAGTAAATAAGAATATCGTCAATATAGACGATGGCACATTGATCGAGGAAGTCTTTCAGGACATCGTTTATGAAATACTGGAAGGCTGCCGGGGCGTTGCACAGTCCATAGGGCATAACCTGGTACTCAAAGAGTCCAAACTTGGTCCGGAACGCCGTCTTCCACTCGTCACCCTCCTTCATTCTCACCAGATGGTACGCTCCGCGGAGGTCGAGCTTGGTGAAGATATTGGCTCCTTTAATTTGGTCTAACAAGACTGAGATGAGGGGCAGGGGGTATCTGTTCTTTTTGGTCATCTTGTTGATGGCACGGTAGTCTATACAAGTCCGCAGATCCCCTTCCTTCTTCGGCACGAAGAACAACGGCGAGGATACAGGAGACTGTGAGGGTCGGATGAACCCATTAGCAAGATACTTATCTAGATACTCCCTCAAGTGCTGATGCTCTCTTTCTGTTAGGGCGTAAACTCTACTGCATGGCAGATTAACCCCAGGTTCCAGTTCGATTTCACAGTCGTACCTACGATGGGGAGGAAGCTGTTCAGCCTCTTTTTCATTGAATACCTCTTCGAAATCCTTGTATTCTTCTGGCACCTCTTGGGCATCAATGATACAGACAGATTGTCCGGTTTGACACAGTGAATAGGCAGGATTCGGTTCGCGTATTCCTTCATGTTTTCCAAAACAATTTTCCAAACAATAATCCGAGGTCATTTGGATGGATCTGGTGCTCCAATTAACCACTGGGTTGTGCTCGGTGAGCCATGGGAGTCCCAAAATCAGTTCGAACTGAGGGGCGTCTATCAGGTTAAATTGGATCTTTTCTTCATGCCCATCACTTGAAATAAGTTGCATGACTTCGGTGTGGCTTACGATTAAGCATGAGCGAATTTTGCGGATCTCGCGTTCGCGAATTTTGCGGATTTGCGGATTCGCAATCCACAAAATCCGCGAATTCCCGCGAATTTGCGGATTTTTTTTTTTTTGTGTTCGCCCGTGTTTCTGCCAGTTCGCGAGGGTTTTTACAATTTCGCAATTTGCGAACTTACCTGTCGGGTCGCAAGTTTTGCGAACTTGTTGTTTCTACGTGTCCAACCTGTTTGGGACACTCTTCTTCATCACTGCCACTCTCTGTCACCACTGCCACTCTCTGACTACTCATGCCACCCTCTGGCCCACCCATGCCACCCTCTGTTTCATCACCACACCCTCTGGTTGTCCAGTGTACATTATTTTCGGCAAAGCAAAGCACACCTTCCCTGCCTCAAGTGACCTGAATTAATTTGGGGCTGATTAATGTGTCACAGAATATTTTTTTAGCTGGCACCTGCTTCCTTAGTGCGCCCTGATTAGTGATCTTTTGCACTTGCTAAGTGCTTTCATTGTTGCAAAATTAGTTACAACACCTGCCCTGCCCCAACTGACAATAATGAATTAGGGGCTGATTAATGGATTTTAACTTCCAGCCTGGCTCCTGCTTGTCTCCCTTAGCTGTAATTCATGACCTTTGTGGCATATGTGTAACTATTCTGAGGTTCAGAGCAGGGTCATATAATAGTTTCAACTGGCAACTGAACTCTGGAGGGGCCCCTCAGGAAGCACTACAGGAAATGGCTACTAATGATGTGCCTGAACTTTTGAACCTGGTAAGTAGTTACTTTCAGTTTTGCTTAGATCGTATTTCTGCAATTTCGCACTTATTCGCGGGGCGCGAACTCACGCGAACAGTGCGAGCAGTGCGAGCAAAATCCGCTGCTCGCGGATTTGCGGATTTTGCAGGAAATTCGCAAATCTCGCGGATTGCGGATTTCCCGAAAATCCGCAAAATCCGCGAGCGGAACGGATTTTCCGCCCATGCCTACTTACGATGGGGCCCGAAGATAGGTTGGTGCCATCCACAGCCCGAACTGGTTCACTCCTGGTTTTCTTGATGGCTAGTAGGCCCACCCTGTCGGCAAACTTCAAGTCGCAGAAGTTTCCAGTCGCTCCTGAATCTATCATCACCGAAACTTCCGACAGGACAATGTCTCGAAATTTCACCTTCATCGATAGTATCAAATGAGGGGTCGCTGACTGTAACGTGTTGGCCACTCTATGCTCTTCTGGAGTTTTCTTGATTAACGCATCCACCTGTTCAACTCCGTCAACAGGTGGTGCCTCTAGTTTTCCTTCGGCTTGAAGACTGTTTTAGGTTTCTTAGGGCAGAATTTTACAAAATGGCCACCAGTACCACAGTACATACATAGATTGTTTGTTCTTCTTTTTTCCTTCTCCTCTCTGGTTAACGGACCTCGAATGGTGCCTATTTGCATAGGCTCTGTTCCTGTCTCTCCATCCTGACTCCGGTGATTCTCTGAACGAACTCTGTCGAATCTGGGAACGGCTGGCCTGAAGTCTCTCTTTTTCTCGCCCTTTCTTTCGCCTTGTCGAAAATCCAATTCCAACGCGAGATCCACTAGCGCCAAAATTTCTGTGGGTCTATTAGGGATGGCCGCTAGCCCGTCCTTTAACTCGTCCTTCAGACCTCTGTAGAACACTGCCGCTCTCTTGCTCTCCGGCCAGTCTGTCTCCACTACGAGCTTGTTGAATTGCGCTAGATAAGAAACCAAATCCCTATTACCTTGTTTTAGGTCCAACAGTTCATTATCCGTCGCTTGGGATATTCTTCTCCTATCGAAGATTCGTAAAAATTCCTGTTTAAATTCTTCGTAGTTTCGCAAAATGGGGTCATTCTTGGTGATTAATGGTAAGGACCAAGCAGCAGCGTCTCCACTCAGATACGAGAGTATAAAAGCCACCCTGGACTGTGCGTCTGGAAAAATCGAAGGGCGACACAGAAAATGCAAAGAACACTGCGTAATGAATATCTGCGCCTTTTGTGGGTCCCCACCAAATCTTTCTGGGGCAGCTAATGGAATGACAGGGGATAGGGAGTGAATAACTTGGGTAGTTACTCTATTTGAACTCTCAGACATGGATCCCCCTAATTCCTGCTCTGGACTAAAAGGTTGTCTAATCTTTTGAGCCAACTCTGCCGTTTCTTTCCTTGAATTTATTAACTCCGACCAAAGGCTTCGGTTTTCCTCTCTCAAACCACTAAGTTCTTTTTGTATGGTGTCTAGAATAGCCCCTAGGTTTTGTACGTTTATCCCCTCTGCCATCTCTGTTCAGGTGCGAAGGCAACTTGGGCACTTCACTCTGTCAGGCTGCGGAAAACTCTGTGGTATTGGACTGCACAGGAACAGAGATGCCGATTCCCAAATCCACTCTGAACGATAACCCAGAGTCCACAGATAACATGAGCCTCTAAGCCATCATCCCGAGGGAAGGGGGATTGGATAAAATAACAAAAGAGAGAGAAGAGAAGAGACTGTCTGGCAGATTCTTGTCTTCAGATCCGGCCTGCAGATCTTGTCATGACTAATGCAAACAGGGAAGAGAGAAACAAATCATTAGCACCTATTCTCTCTCTCTAACCTATCTACAATCCCTATGGGTTCTGACCTACCAAGTAAACCTCCAGAACTAGCCTCTCTTCTGTACTATCAGCGTGCATGAGAGTATCTATGCTGAATTGCACCTTCTCTCCGGGATTCAAGAGTATGGTTTTAAGGTTCTTTACTTCGTGCTTTTCCTTGATACTTTTCGATGACTGAAAATCTTAAGATCTCCTGAATTCTCTCAACATGACAGTTCAACGTGGAGATAGAAATATCTTGACTAATTCAATCGCTACTCGAAACTAGTCTTTGACCTCACTATTCCTCGGAAGACCATCCAATAGCTAGAACTTCAGAATTACGTAATTCACAGTCTGTAAAGCATGCTCTTGTTGACACTTATCTACGTTGTTCCGTTCTCTCTCTTCACCGAGAAAACAGAGCGCCGACTCCTCCTCAGTTGTCAGTGCCGGACCTACGCACTCGACAACTCTTCACGGAAAACTGGAAATTTCTCACTGCAAGTTATTCCGGAATGATCTTCTCTTGGCTGGGAAAGGGGGCAGGAAGTTCTAAAGAGAAAACGCTATGAAAACGGGATTCGAAGACTTTCTTCACAGGAACACTGGATAGCTGTTACCTCAGGCAAGGTTCACGGTGAAGTGCGCAGCTCTCTGGTTGACGGCGCCTCACCTCAGCTGCGGTGATGATGAGGCTGGAAGACTAGAACGCTAACTCAGCGCGACTCGGGCGACCATCTTAGAGTGCCAGAGTCGCATGCATGCTGACCAAGAACCTCTACCTTGTCGTGCATTTTCTTTCACGAAATGTTCTGTAGTGATTACGCTCACACGAGGGGTATGGGTTCTGACAATATTATATGACCAAACGTTTCCTAATGATCATCACATTTTTTAAATACAAAATTGTTGTTGCTACAGATACATGGTTGTCTAGGGCTTGGATACTAATCATCGCCGCACGGCAATGATGAAGTCCTAACTCTCTTAGAAAAGGCAATAAAACATTTTTCCTCATTTCATCATAGTTTACAAAATAGAAATACATGGATAGTGTGAAGGTGCTCATTCATTGTTACTGTATCTTTAATGTACCAAGCTCATTCATTGTTACTGTATCTTTAATGTGCCAAGAACCTTGACTGTAGTGGTTCTGGAATCTTGCCTTGTGTGCATTCCCTGATGTTCAGTTACTAGGCTGTCTTCTGTGGATGAGGTTTAATAAATACCTCTTGGCTTACTCTACTGGTTCCTGTACTTTCTTCCATGTAAAGGACACCACATTTTATGGCGACGATCGGGTGAACCCACATCACCTTTCACCTCAACACAGAGACTAAAAGAAGATAATTTCCCCTTCTCCTCCAGCGGCAGTTTTGTAAAAGAAAAGGAAGCGGAGTCTTCCCAGCGGCGGTTCCGACTAAAAACGGTGAGGAGTAAGGTGGGAGGCTTCTCGAGGAGATTATTTAAATTAAGGGAAAAGACTGTCTTTATTTGAGAAGTAAAGACGAACGATTCTTACGTTGAACAGGCCTCGCTGAACAGGCCTCGTGCTTAAATTGCTCGCGCTGATGAACTGACATTACGAAGGGTACACGCGCTTTGATTCTTTCCTCGCGCTAATCATTTGGCTCGCGTTCAAGAAATAAACATCACGAGCTACAAGCGCATGGATTATTTTGCTCGCGCTGCTCTGCCATTGTGATACAACAGCGCCACCTACTGCCTGCTAAAAAAAAAACGCGTGAAATTGCGCAATCAGTTCACATTGTGTGTCATCAAAAGAATCTTCTCGAGTAAAAGAAAGGAAGACAGAGCATTCTAATTTAACCATTATTGAAGGATTCCAATCTTCATAAAATTAACAATTGTTTAGCCTAGAGAGAAAAGAATACAGCAAGAGAAAGAAAGATTTTAAATAAAAAAAAATCTCTCTTTGTTGTGAGCATTAAAAGAAAAAGGGAACTTAATATAAATTAAAACTTTAAAAGAGGATTTTTGAAATGCAAAATGTAACTCAACCCGCATTTTTTTTAAATACTCCAGGAGAACCTAATATAAAGTGGAAAAAATGGAAAAAGATTTTTGCCAACTACGCAAGAGTTTGTGGAACTAACCTAAGTGCAGAAAGGAAACTAGCCCTCCTTTTACATTGTTTAGGAGGAGAAGGACAAGATGTCCTAGAACACCTCCCTGATTTATCTGCTGGAGAACAACGCAATTTAAATGAATACGAAATTGCGATTGCACAACTGGATAAACACTATCTTCCAAGGATTAGTACCATCATGGAACGCTATCACTTCGGCTTAAGGGAACAGAAGAGAGATGAAACTGTAGAAGACTATATTTCTTCATTAAGGAAACTAGCTTCCTCTTGCAACTTTGGCTTAACACTCGATGAAAGGATTAGGGATCAATTTGTCCTCAGATGTGCCCATGACGAAATAAGAAAGGAACTTTGGTTAAAAGACGAACCACCCCTTGAAGAAGTTTTAGCAATAGCTAAACAAGTAGAACACATGACAAAGTGCGTGGGAGAATTGAGAAAAGAAAAAGATAAAACATCTTTTGTTGAAAAGAAAGAAGATACAAAAATTGAAGAAATAATTTGTCAAGTCAAGAAACAAGACAAGAATGAAACTCAGTCTGCCTCAGGAAGAGATGATTTTTCTACAAATTCTGGTTTACAAAACAATTTTCCAGGACAAAGTAATAAATTTACATGTTTTAGATGTGGCCAAGTAGGACATTTGGCTAACTCTCCAATATGTCCTGCATTAAGAATTATATGTAATGTTTGTGGCAAAAAGGGACATTATGGTAAGTGTTGTAGATCAAAAATGTTTAGACCTGACATGTCTAGAAAACGTTGGAATCAGTCACACCCACAAGTCAGAACTGTTACATTTGAGATAAAATGTGAAGAGGGAGATCATCCCATTCATCCTGTAAAAATAGGAAATGTAATAATAGATTTTAAATTCGATTCATGTTCTCGCATCACCCTAATTGATGAAGAATTATTTAATAAGCACTTTGCTGGAAAAGTAAGACTTATGAGATCAGATATTAGGCCCCTTGGGTACTCAGACAACCCAATTAAAATGGTTGGATGTTTCATGGCGGAGATTGAACTTGGGTCTAGAATTATTGTAGGGAAAATATATGTGGCAAAGAAGGGTGATATCTTGTTAGGCTGGGTACATCAAGGTCAACTTGGTGTAACTTTAGATCCCAATGCAGATCCGCAGGTACAAATTCATCAGGTAGATATTCTGGAAAGAAATGAGTCTGATAAGGAATTGGGAGAGGATTTAGCTAGTAGATTTCCAAAAGTATTTAAGGAAAACTTAGGTTGTTTACAAGGTTATAAGCATCACATCAGATTAAGAGAAAATGCTGTTCCTGTCATAGCGAAAGTTAGAAGAATACCATTGATGGAACAGGATAAGGTAAAAGAGGAAATAGACAAATTGTTAAAGAATGATGTCATTGAACAAGTTGAAGCTACTGAGTGGTTGGCTCCCGTTGTCATAGTTAAGAAACCTACAGGTGAGATTAGGCTCTGTGTTGATTTAAGGGCATTAAATAAGGAAGTAGTTGTGGACAAGTTTCCCCTTCCCAATATTGATGAAATGGTTAGCACTCTTGAAGGAGCCAGGTATTTCACCACACTTGATCTTGCCTCAGCCTATCATCAGGTTGTATTAGATGAACATTCACAAGACCTAACTGCCTTTATCACCCCCATGGGTACTTTTAGATATAAAAGGATGCCGTTTGGTCTTGTGTCAGCGGCTTCCGTTTTTCAAAGGATTATGGCAAGAATTTTAGAAGGAATATCTGGTGTAAGATGTTACCAAGATGACCTACTTATTTATGGGAATAGCTCAAAAGAACATTTTGGTCGTGTCTGTTCTGTACTCAAACGTTTGGAAGATGCAGGTATGACACTTAAGAAAAGCAAATGTAAATTTGGTGTAAAGGAAGTTAATTACTTAGGCCATAGAATAACCGATATGGGCATCTTTCCAAAAAAAGAGTTAGTTGACACCATCAACAAAATAAAAGATCCAGAGAATAAGGAAGAGTTAATTTCCTTCCTGGGTATGGTGGAGTTCTATGGGAAGTTTATTCCTAATTTTGCGGACAAAACACAGTTTATGAGAAAGTTGACATCGAGGAATGTGGAGTATGTGTGGTCAGATGTATGCAAATCTGAATTCAAAGGGATTAAATCTGAATTGAACAAGGCTCCCTCTCTACAGGCATTTATACCAGGTCTTCCCACAATTTTATTCACTGATGCAAGTGAAAAAGGACTTGGTGCTGTCCTAATACAAAAAAGAAATGGGAGGGACAATTTGATTTGCTGCTCCTCAAGATGTCTAAGGGGCTCGGAACTAAATTATTCCGTCATAGAAAAAGAATCTCTTGCCATCTATTGGGCCCTGAGAAAGTTAAGAAACCTAGTTTGGGGTACCAAGATTCTAGTTTATTCAGATCATAAACCTTTAAAAGAAATTTTTGATAAGAAGGGATTAGATTCAATCTCTTCAAGAATTAGAAAATGGATTGTTTCATTACAAGAGTTTGATTTCTCTGTTGAATATATCCCAGGTGTCGCAAACAAGTCTGCTGATTGTCTCTCGAGAATGGTTGGTCAAGAGAATTTTGATGATGATGATGCTGTAGGTTGTTGTGATGAATCTATAAATGTGTGTGAAATTACAGAAGGAGCAATTGAGGAAAAGGAGTGGAGAGATGAGCTTGAAAAAGATGAGGAATTAAAAAGAGTTATGCTGTCCTTGAGCAATAACTCCCGTTTAGAGAAACCCTGGATCTTGGTTTCCGATGAACTCTCTATACACTCCGGTTTTTTAACTAGGGGAACAAAAATGGTTCCTCCACTGGGTATTAGAAAAAAACTTTTATCTCATGCTCACTCTGGACATCTTGGTATTGTAAAAACCAAAGAAATATTACGAATGCAATTTTGGTGGCCAGGGATGGATCTGGAGATAGAAAGATTAGTGAGGGATTGTCCAGAATGTTCTGCAAGTGATAAAATACTTAAAACTAGACAGATGCCAATGGTTAAGCGGTCCCTCCCAAGACATCCTTGGGATGAGCTAGCCATAGATATAGTTGGTCCGTTGTCAGGTGTAAGTGATACTCCTTACCTTTTAGTGCTTATGGATCTCTATTCCAGATGGATTGAGGTGAGCGCTGTAAGGGAAATCACTTCTGAAGAAGTAATAAAGTTTCTAGAGGCCATTTTTAAAAAAGAAAGTTTCCCAAATAGTCTCCTGTCAGATAATGGTCCACAATTCTGTTCAAGGGTTTTTGAAGAGTTTATGGGAAAATCAGGTATCGTACATAAGAAGTGTTCTTTATACCACCCAGAAACCAACGGAGCTGTTGAGAGAGTTAATAAAACCCTGAAGGAAGCTATACAGTTAGCAAGATCATCTGGCTTAAATTGGAAATCTGTCCTACAAGACAGAATAAATGCCTATCGCTATGCTCCCCACACAACCACTGGTAGATCCCCCTTTGTTTTGTTTAAAGGAAGGGCTCCCAACACCTATCTGTGTCCTGCTTGGATGGATCTTGATAAAGGTCTGGTTGATAATGGAATAGGTGAGTGGCGAAGGAGGGAGGAGAGGAAGCAAGATGAGAGAAAGATTTATTTTGATAAAAGAAAGTGTGTAAATGCTCAAAAAGTTCTTGTTGGTGATTTGGTTCGCATCAAAGCTCCTGTTGGTTGCAGAAATTGGTCCAAATTCTCGGATGTAAAAGCTGTTGTAAAAATGTTTAGGAATGCCATTAAAACTGAGGATGGTAGAATTTGGAATAAAAGCAGAGTTGTCGTTGTTAAGTCAAGGATACCTATACCTGTTTCCTATTATGATAGACAAGGTTCATCTCATATGTTCTCCAATTCTGCCAATAACTCTAATCTACCCATGCTTCCCTCTAGAGGTCAGAGAATACGTAGACCACCCTCCTATTTGAGAGATTATGCATTATGACCTTTTCAATCTCTTCCTCGCTTGAATTTTGTTTTATCAGTTTTACTCGTTGTTCTTCTTTCTTTGTTGGGGGGAGATGTGTGAAGGTGCTCATTCATTGTTACTGTATCTTTAATGTACCAAGCTCATTCATTGTTACTGTATCTTTAATGTGCCAAGAACCTTGACTGTAGTGGTTCTGGAATCTTGCCTTGTGTGCATTCCCTGATGTTCAGTTACTAGGCTGTCTTCTGTGGATGAGGTTTAATAAATACCTCTTGGCTTACTCTACTGGTTCCTGTACTTTCTTCCATGTAAAGGACACCACAGATAGTACTCTGGGGTGAGATATTATCGCAAGGGCATAGAGGTAGATCGTGCGTCCAATTATTAATCATAGGGAAACTAACCAATCTGTGGAAAATGTTAAACCTAAAGCGTGAGAATAGGAAACGCTCATAATTATTAGTTACATAGATTAAGTAGGGCTGAATCTTAGAAGTTGCTAAAACCAATTGATACTGCTGAACAGAAGGATTTAAGACCTCCGCAGCAATCCTATCGGAATCCAAAAGGGCTAGACACTCCTTCTTCAAATCTTTTCGTGAGATTTCTGAAATATCCATGGGATTCAAAAAATATTCTTCTCTCCAGATGTCTTTAAAAAAATTAAAAACATACTTCACCCATGGTATTTTAGTAGCACCCTCCAATTTAAAAATGTCTGTCAGGACCTCTCTGTTTAAGTGTGTCGCTTCTTGGGTCCAGAGTCTGTGCCATAATAGCACTGGCTCTATTTTGATCAGGTCTGTGATGTAACAAAGGCCTAATTCTGAGTGACAATTAAAATTAGAGGAGTTTTTGGGGAGTGCCAAAATATATTTTAAAAAGGAGTTTTCCGGAACCTGTATAGGCGCGGGGTTTGCAAACCCCCAAACCCCACTACCATAGGTAGCACCAGCTACACATTTGGCTTTATAGATTTGAATCAATTCTACAGGTCTAGTCCCTAATTTACTTGAAAAAATTTTAAGAGCAGCGGTCGATCCAAAAAGCTCAAGCTTTTTAACAGAAACAGCTTGGGACCACATCTCATTTTGGGCAAAAAGTATCCCAAGATACGAAAAATGCTTGGCAAATTCCAGCTTCTGTCCCGCTATAAAGATTGGCCTCTTAGATTTTTTTTGCCTACCAAAATACATAGTGAAAGTCTTTGATGTATTGACTTTCAGGCCCAGCTCATTCATAAAGTGGGAAAAGCTGTCAACCACCTGCTGTAAGCCCACTTGAGTGCGTGACATAAGTACAGCATCGTCAGCGTACAAAAGTGCTGGTATTGGGCGGCCACCTACATATGGGGGATCCAGGCTATCTTTACACAAGACATCTTCCAATCCATTTATATACAAATTAAAAAGGAAGGGGGCCAGGACACAACCCTGACTGACCCCACTCCTGATTGGTATTTTGTCTGTGCGCTCTCCATTTAGGCCAAAACGAACGCGGGCCGACGCGTTGCTATAAAAACGTTTAAGATAATAAATAATGTTAGATTCAACCCCAAGTTTTTCTAAAATAAACCACAGTTTAGAATGTACCACAAAATCAAAGGCGGCCGAGAGATCTACAAAGGCCAAAAACAAGTTGCCCTGTTTTGCCCTTGTATATTTCCCGACCTGCATAATCAAGTTCAAACCCTGCTCTACTGTCCCCAGACCGGAACGAAAGCCATACTGAAGATCAGACAGAACAGAGTTTTCCTCTTCCCATTTCAGAAGCCGGTCCAGAATAACTCTGCCCGCTATCTTAGTGAAGGAATCCAGTAGGGGGATACGCCTGTAACAGGCTGGGTCCTGTCTGTTTCCCTTCTTATAAATCGGAACGATAACAGATTCCACCCAAGTGGGCAGGAATTCAGTAACGCAGCTAGCGTTAAGCACGTGGACCAGAAGGGCGCCCACAGAGAGGGAGTGCTCTTAAATATATCTATGGGAACCCCATCTGGGCCAGGCGCCTTAGCGCCCTTGCTTCTACTTAGGGCCTTTTCAACCTCCACGAGAGTAAAATGCAAGTTACTGCTGGGGGGATGATCATAAGTGGAGGTCAAGGACCCCACTTGTTCTTCTCCTTCGTGTTCTTCTCCTTCATAAACTCTTGAAAAGTGTCTGACCCAATCTGAGTCGCATATTGCAATGTCTATTTTCGGGCTAGCCTCTTCACTAAGAAAGGGAGTTCTCACAATTTTCCAGAAGCTCGCACTATCATTTGTTATGGAGGCTGAATGAAGAGCCTCCCAAGCTTCAGACCTCAGAGTATTTTTCCAATCTTTAATTGCCATTTTGTAATCTTTCCTAGATCTGCGGATTTCCTCAGCAGATATAGGTTTGTTATGCAATACCTTTTTTAGGGCTGCATAGGCCTTAGTACATCTGGAGTCAAACCAGCCCCCCTCCTTCTTCCGGTTCTTAAATTGCCTAGTGAAGGTGTTTTTAATTTTGTTCGATATTACAGAAAAGGATGCAAGACAAATTTCAGGTGGTGAATCTATCTCTAGACACGTATTTATTTCTAAAAAGCATTTTTCAACCACTGTTTTAATTATCTCTGCCTCGTTTATCATAGCCCATTTTAATGTATATCCATTAGTTTTACCAATTGCTAAATCAGTGTCTAAGCTGTTGCATTCTCCATCGCTAATTAATGTTGATACAGTAGGCAGCAGGACAGACACGCAGAGCTGGAAGTGGTCGCTCAACGCTATATCAGGAACATTAAAAGAATAGATTCTGTTCCCACAGTTATTAGAAATAGTGATATAGTCTATGGTTGTAGAGCAACCTCTACCATTAAATGTTGGGGCTACTGTAGGGGCAGAGATACACATTTCATTTGCAAACCCTAGATCGAAATTAGCTAGCAAAATATTAAATTGTTCCCCTAGAGAGTTATGTTTAAAATGTAAAAGTCCCTCACCATCATCCCGTGCTATGCCGCACCTATTGTTCTTAGTTAGTTGAATGAATGAAAGGGCATTTGTAATGCGCAACTATGCCCAAATGGGCGTCAAGGCGCCTAACTCAAATAACTAGCTGTCAGCAATCAGAATCAGAGCTTACTGGTATGCTTTAATGAAAAGCCAAGTTTTCAATGATTTCCTAAAAAGGTCAAGTGAAGGCAGTGACTTGATCTCAAGGGGAAGTGTATTCCACATCTGGGGTGCCAGAATGGAAAAGGCTTTACTCCCCCAACTAGCCTTCTTGGCACGAGGGATTACCAGTTGATTAAGCTCACTGGAGCGTAAGCATCTGTTCGGGACGTACCTAGTAAGTAGGGATCCAAGGGCATCAGCCGGACCTGCAGTTAGGGCCCTGTATGTAAGACAGAGAAGTTTGAACATGATCCATGAGGGAATAGGAAGCCAGTGGAGATTCTTCCTCGCCAAGGTCATAGATGACAGCCAAGGCAGGGCAAGGGCAAAACGCGCTGCCGCATTTTGTATGACCTGCAGGCGCTGCAGAAGGCCCTTGTTGGCTCCGGCGTAAAGTGAATTACAGTAATCGAGCCTTGAGCCAACAAGAGCGATCACAACCTGCTTCCGTGCCTGTGGGGAAAGATAGTGGACAATCCTTTTCAGAGTCCTGATGACGCCCCAACACGTGGCCACCGTTCTATTGACCTGAAGCTCCATAGAAAGCTGGGTGTCAAAAATGACACCAAGGTTCCTGGCAGATTGTGTGGGTGTGGGGCAGATGCCTAAAGATGGAGGCCACCACTCACCTGACCACATGCCCTGGTCTTTGCCGAAGACCAGGACCTCTGTCTTGTCCCCGTTCAACTTTAGGGAGTTGGAAATCATCCACTCTGCAACAAGTTGCATGCAGGACCTAAAGTTTGACGCGGCTACATTCACAGAGTGGGTCAGGGATACCATAATCTGCGTGTCGTCGGCATACGACACTACCTCCATCCCCTGAGATCTTACTAGTCTTGCAAGGGGGGCCACGTAGATGTTAAACAGGGTCGGACTCAATGCCGACCCCTGTGGCACCCCGCATTGCAAAGACTTAGCAGGGGAGAGGTACTCTCCTAGCATGACACGCTGCTCTCGTTGATGTAAGAAGGAGCTCAGGAGACTGAGGGCCGGTCCTTCTACCCCTGCCTCCCTTAACCTAGATGTTAAAGTAAGGGGAGACAGGGTGTCGAATGCTGCTGTAAGGTCCAGCAGTACCAGCACGGTGGTTTGACCCAGATCAACTTTCCTGCGGATGTTATCCATGACTTTAGTCAAAGCAGACTCCGTGCTATGTAGCTTTCTAAAGCCATGTTGGGACCCATCCAAGAAGCCTGAAGCATCGAGGAAGTTAGAAAGATGCGAGTTCAGATGAGTCTCCAACATCTTAGCAGGGGCCGGTAGAAGGGATATGGGTCTGAAGTTCTTCAGTATGCCGGGGTCTAAGGTGGACTTTTTCAGAAGAGGCTTTACTATAGCTTTCTTCCAAACTAATGGAAAAGTACCTTGTTCCATGGCTCCATTCATTACTTCCAGCATTGGAGGAAGAATGATATCCCTACAGTCCTTTAGTAATTTCAAAGGAACTGGGTCTAGTGGGGAAGACGATTTAGTTTTGTCCAAAAGGAGATTGAGTCCCTCCAAAGAGAGAGCAGGGAAATGTTTTAGGAACTGGGGGGCATCTGTATTCCAAGATTCCAGCAGTTTAATTCGAGAGAAGTCCTCATCACTCAGAGAGTTCCTCTGTGATTGTAGAGCTATATAGATATCATCTATTTTTTTATAGAAGAAGTCTGATATGTTATTACATAGCTCCTGTGAGACAACCACAGGGTCTGGTACCTGGAGAGAGCACAGCGAGGCCACGATTTTGAAGAGCTCTTTAGAAGATGTTAAAGAACAGGTTAAGTTGGTAAAGTAATCCTGTTTTTCCTTAATCACTCTATTTTTGTATTCTCGTAACAGGCTCTTGTAGACTTCTCGATCTTTGGGATCCCAGGATTTGCGCCATCCTCGTTCCTTCTGTCTGCATTTTTGTCTAAGAAGCCTCAAAGCACTTGTGAACCAGGGGGCAGTTGGCTTCTGTCGAGCTACAGATTTCAGAGAGGGGGGGGCTAGTTCCTCTGCGGCTCTGGTGATAGCATCAGTGAGTTCTTGAGCCGCCTCATCCACCACCCTCTGGGATGTGATGTTAGTATTATGGATGAAGGGGGCCAGAGCCTCATTTGTAAAATTTCTGAAGCTCCTTTTGAAGCATTTTTTGCCTGTGCCCAGATCAGCATCAGGGCAAGGGATATCTAAGGACAGTGGGACTGCTAGATGGTCAGACCAAGTTATCGGTACCGGCATGCCGACAGTTAATCTAGAGTCGTTAGAAAAAATCCCATCAAGGGTGTGCCCTGCCTTATGGGTCGGGTGGAGAACTCTTTGGACAAAGTCGCAGACCTCCAGAGAATTAAGCAAGGAGGTGGTATCTTTCGAGTCCCTATCCTCTAAATGAAAATTGATATCACCCAAGATGGTTAGATGAGATCTACCAAAGTAGGGTTCCAAAATTCTAAAGAGTTCTGGGCAGAAATTAGCTCTGGAACCAGGAGGTCTGTATAGTAGAATTCCAGAGAAGGAGCTCGATGGAGCATGCACAATACAGAAATATAAGGCCTCAAATGGGTCCGTAGGAACCGATAAAGGTTTTATGGTGCAAGAGAGTGTGGATTTAAGGAGAATAGCCAGTCCACCACCTCTGCAGAGTACTCTATCTAACCTCTGGAAGATATATCCTTCAGGTATGGCTAAGAGAAGGTCGTGACCAGAGGAGTCAGAGGCCCATGTCTCGGTGACAAAGTTCACAGAAATTAACAATTGAAATCCCCCAACATGATTACCATCAATTTCTGCTTAAAATTCTTTTCCTGTATAAACAAAGCTTTAGTCAGTTTCTTTAAGACATTTGTAACACCATCACGGGGAATATTATTATATATATTGACAATAGCAATTGGGGTGTCACAAGCCAAACCAAGAACCAAAATTTGAAAGTAGATGTCTTTAACAGGTTCAATAATTTTCTCAAACTCTAATTTGTTTGATAAGTAAATACTCAAGCCACCCTTAGGTCTCCAATGAGGAACCGCTACAGCTGGAGTACAAAAAGTTCTATAGCCATTCAAGTGCATTGGTTCAAGGCTCCATGTATCTTGAAAACAAAGAAGGTCTTGGGATTGAATAAAATCCCTCCAAATGGGGTTTTCAATTTTAGATCTAATGCCAGCTATGTTCCATGATGAAATTTTAAGGACCGATGGACTTTTCGGGGGGATAGACAAGACTGCAGGGGACATCGGGGTGAGGTTAATAGGTGAAGAGGGGGCCAGTTGGTGGCCCCCGCCCCATGTCCTCTTCTGCTGTCAGAACACCCCCCCCCCAAGCTCCACATCCTCACACATGGTTGGCACTGCTGGTGGTATTCTCTCCCCAGATGCAACTACATATTCCCTCTTACAGAAATCAAGATGAGAAACTTTATCTAAACCTGGTGCAGTGGGGTTAGTAGTAGTTAACCTCAGTCAGTCAATATTTTCCAAACCACTAAGAGTGTCATAATAGTTAAATGTAGGAATTCCACAGCTTCTGACCCATGGTTCTTCCGAGTTCATGGTCGGGTAGCGGACGGGGGCAATGCGTCTAATTGGTCGAGGAGGAGAGTAAAAGTAGCCAAGAGGGAGAATGTTAACAAGATGTGGGTCATAAGTCCCCATGGCCGCTCTTTCCATCACTGTATTGACCAGTTGAGGGGACCGAAATGATAAAACTACACAATCACCCCTCAACGTTTAAGTCGATGTGCCTACCCATCTTGCTCGTCTAGCCATTTTAAACTCTGAGAAAAGATGATTTTTAAGTCCTACCCTAGATGAAAAAAAGTAGAGAGATTTATTTCTCAGGGTTGCCCAATTTTCAACAGTATTTGGGGGATGTGGAGGTACATTTGCCAGGACCACAGTATATGGTGTTGCTTCTAGCGGGAGATTTAAATTAAAGAGATTCGGTGTTACTCCTTCCTCGAATTGATCTATTGATGTTCTATTTTATTGAGATGGTACAAACGAGGACACATTTGGGGCTACAAAAAGTGAGTCAACGGACCCCTTATCTTGAGTTACAGTGTCTCTTCTTAGGCTACTGTGATCAGGCCGATCAGTAAGCTTTGGGTTAGAATGTTTGGATTTAGCTGGTGCTTTGGTGGGAGCTGGTGTTTTAACAGGAGCTGACACTTTGGCAGAAGCTAATGAACCGTTTTTAGAACATGTAGCACTAGTGTGATGTAAGGACTTAGGGCCAGATGCATCAAGCATCCATTTTGCGAGTCCTTATTAGCGAAAATTAAGGAATCGCTAATAAGGAATAGCAAAATGGAATGCATCAAGCAATCACTATAAAAATAGCGATTCCTTAGAATTCCTTAATTGCGACTCGCAAATTGCGAGTCGCAATTAATGAATACCTCCCCATTAATTCCTATGGGCCTAGAGGCCCATAGGAATGAATGGGAAGACAATCTCAATTTGCGAATCGCAATTAGCGATTCGCAAATTGAGATTGCGAGTTCAAGGGTGCAGGGGTGTCCAAAGGACACCCTGTTACACCCCTGAATGTGATCTGTGCACATATGTTGTGCACACACATGCCCTAAGGGCATGTGTGTGCGCAACATGAAACTTTGAAAAATGCACAAAAGTGCATTTTTCAAAGTTTTTGCAAATTACCATGAAGTTGTATTTCGTGGTAATTTGCGTGCCCTATTAGCGAATTCGCTATTTTTGATACTTTAATGCATTGCATTTAAGGAATCTCAATTTGAGATTCCTTAAATGCAAACAATCGCAATTTAGCGAATTCTCTATTTGCGATTTTTGCATTTGGGATGATGCATCCCAAATGCAAAAATTGCACTCGCAAAGGGCCAGATTCTGAGAATCTGGCCCTTTTGCGAGCGCATTTTGCTTGATGCATCTGGCCCTTAGCCTCACTTGAAGTCAGCTGCTTGTCAAGCTTACCCTCGATATTGGTTAGCCTTAATTCTATATTTTTACCTTTAAAGTAATCGATTCTAAAAAAGTCATTAAAAGGGTTTCCATTCTTTCCCAAAATGAATCATCTTTTAGGTCCCTATTAGTAATTGGGAGAGGGACAGTCTCTAACTGATCATTCTCCTCGCTCCCTCTAATCCCATTTAGATTTTCCGAGACTTTGTTCACTTTAGATTTGGTATTCCTTTTACTAGTTCGATCAGTAATCTTGAACGACCTCTGCTGAACGCATTCCATCCTTTGTGCTGTGTTCTTAGGCGCCGGGAAACCCTTTTTGGGTAGCTGTTTGCGCCCTATAAGTTTAAAAAATAAAATAAAATAAATAAATAGTTTTATTTGTTTTGCTGGATTGCCTTTCTCTGGCAGTATGTTTTGCTTGGATCTAGCCTTTTGCCCTCTAGTTCTCACACAGGGGCTATCGCTGATATTTAAGATAGGAATTGGACTCCCTAGGATATCTTGTCCCTCTTTGTCTGGGCCTTCCTCAATTGGAGGAGTGAGATCATTAATCTGATTGCTGGCACATAAAGAGGGAGTCACAGACAACCGTGCAGTTAGGGCCATTAATTCAGTTACATCCATGCGATCCCTGAGAGACCTCTCATTTATTGGTGTTATACTATTTCTTCTAGGCAAAGCAAGCAAATGAAGGGGCTAGTAAGGAATCCTGGGAGTTAGTAGTTATTATGTACATATTTGTATTAGCTAAAGGGGGAAAGAAACCGGGTGGCAGAGAAAGACGTCTTTCTGTGCTTTCAATAGCAGAGGCGACCACCCCAATCGTCTGCTGCAACATTCGATCTATTGCTGTCAAAGTAGGTAGGGGGGGTTAGCAACAGCTTTTGTTTTCCCAGTTGTATGAGTGGGCGTATTTTTCCCCATTTCTTTTAATAATAGATTTAAATGTATTTAGAAAAATAGCACAGAGAGCAATATTCACTATATTATTACACTAAAAAATACATGTAACGGTGACTGCATCAAAGATATAAGGATAAAGATAATACGATATACGAATGTATAATAATTAAAAACGCTATATTTACAAGTATGCAGGCCACAGGCTGAAGCAAATGGGACAATAAATCAAAGGGGGGTGGCCCAGCCCAGCCTCGACTGGCCCCGGATGGCCACAGACGGCCCTCTCTCTGCCCGGGCTCAGCCCACGCGTGAGGCGGGAGACAGCACGCAATTTCAAAGCGCCTCCGGGTACGTTTGTGGGCGTGGACTTGTCAGAGGCTGCTGGGGCTTGTAGTTTTAGCCTCCCCCTCTGTGCGGCCGCTCCTGTTGTCCGGTTGAGCAGGCGGCGGAGGGAAGAGTCAGCAGAGCAAGCGCCGGCAAATAGGGAGCCCGCAGAGCCCACAGTCCAGGTAATAGCACCAGGGTTCAACTCAGGAACCCCAAAAAATAAACAGTCAATGTAAAGACACTTATAGAATTATAGGGGGTTGGGGATTTAAATGAGGAAATGATCCTGTTTTCCCGGGTGTTTATTTTATCTGTGGGAATAAAGCTTACTATAGGTTACCCGACCATTGGTATGGGACCTGTTATGTGGGCTTGGTCTTTCCTTTTCCATGTAGATAGAGGTACTAATGGAAAGCATGAGATAGGCAAAGTTTTAAGTCGAAAAAGAAGAGAGAGTATGTTAGAAATAATAGGTGATGTATTTGGAGCACTGATACCAGCAGTGGGAATTTCATGTAACGCAAAAAGAATTCAAAAATTGTCCACAATAGTTGATCGATTGTCAACAGACACAGCAGGAGGTTTCCTGATGGTTGATACTGAAATGGTTGCTATGAGAGCTATGGTAATGCAAAATCGACTTGCCCTTGATATAATTTTAGCAAAAGAGGGAGGAATCTGTGGAATATTGAAAGTGCAACATTGTTGTACTTATATTCCAGACAAAAGTCAAAATATTGAGAAGTATATTACAAACATTACAGATTTACATAAAGAGATTGAACGACTGGAGGTTGAAGGTGTTCTTGAAAAATTAGGTAGAAATTTTACAGCAGTTAAGCATTGGTTCCTGGAAATAGGTAGTTCAATTATAGGTAAACTACTAATTCCAATAACAATTTTAGTGATAGTGATTTTTCTGATAAGATTATGCTGCATATGCAAAGGAAGGGTAAATTTTAGAAAGGCAATAAAGAAGACAATTCAAGAAGGAAAAGCAAGGGAAAGAGAAAGGAATGAAATAGAAATGGAAGAATCAAATGAGAAAGTTACAAGAGTATAGATTATTCTAATATGAAGAATTCGAAACATGTTCTGCAAAATTTTCCAACATTTTGAAAGATGTTTGGTGATAGGATCACCAGATGAGGGAATTGATGGAGAGAGGTGGCAAAAACAAAATTTTGTGTACCCCTTGTAAAATCAATTTTCATAACGTTAACATTTTACTAATGATGTGGTGTGGTGAAATAATCAACCATAGTATATGCATACATGAACACAAGTGGGAATACTAATTTTGCCTGCATGAAGCAATATATTTAACTAATATGTGTTGTAATTGTTATGTGAACTAGTGCATAGCTTAAACATAAATAAACACGGTTTAAATGTGCTTATTGTATATGTTTTGTGCCAGAAAGTTGTCGGATATGTGAGTATAAAACACATTTATGTGGCTTATCTACTAGGTAATAACTAATGGGGAAACATTAGCATGGTGGGAGGTACACAGAAGGGCTTTAGTTCCATATTTAACATAAATGTGTCTTTGTTTCTACGATAGTTTCAAAACGTGGCCTCTGAGGCCTACCAAGAAAATGACCGCTCTGATGAACTGCGAGCGAATGTTAGACTGCGCATGTGCATCCAAAGCCTGCAAGCGCGAGTGAGGGATGTACGTTATTACAACGCAGGTTGTAACAACGCATACCTTTACCATGCGGCCGCTACAACACAAGTCGTTACCACGACTTGCGTTGGAGGGCGCGGATTTAGGATTTTTATAATTTTATATTCCAACACCAGTCCCCGTAACAGTAGGGAAGGTGTTGGAATATAAATTTATAAAACTCCTTATCCCACAGCGCCCTCCAGCGCAAGTCGTGGTAACGACTTGCGTTGTAACGGCCGCGTGGTAAAGGTACCGCGTGGTAAAAACTTTGTGGTAAAGGATGTTTACCGCAAGGGAGCTGTCTGTGCTCAGATGGGGAGTTCAAGGTTACCACGTCCCGAAAACAAGGATGGGTGCCAAGACATGGACATTCAAGTATTCTAAACGTGGGAAAAGGACACAACGTTTCAAGTCGCGGATGTGACTAGGACACAACTGTCTTAGAACAAAAGAGCATTAATAAATCGCTGATTCAACATGAATATGATGTTGTAATGGTGAGGAGATGCTCACCCACCCCAAATTGGTTATGTTAGATACTTTTTAGATAGATTAGTTAGGAAATTAGTGCATAAAAACTCCTGATTTTGCTTAGAGGCATCGCTCCTTCGGTTTCATCTGGAGATGCTGCCGGACTGAAGATCGATTCCTGGATGTAAGATTTTTCTCTGATTGTTTGTTTTCCTTTGCAGGACTGTTAGGATGAGATGAGGGTGTTAGTTAGGGATGTTAGGAGAGAGTGAATTTGGAACTATCTGTCCTTTGCTAAACTTTACACTGAACTTTGAAATAAATGTCTATTTTCTGACTTTAAATAAAATTATCATTTTTAAATAAAGTTAAAGATTTTATTGAATAAAAAATTCATAAATGCCTATCAGTCTGATTCATGAACGGGCCGTTTTGCGAGGCTCAAATAGCGAATCATAAGGAATCGCTATTTGAGACTCGCAAAACGGTATTCATGTAGGAATCGCAATATTAATTGCGATTCCCACTGATTCCTTATTTGCGATTAGCTAATTGCTAATTGCAAATAAGGAATAACTCCCCATGCATTCCTATGGGCCAAAAGGCCCATAGGAATGCATGGGGAGTCATTCCTCATTTGCGGTTAGCAATTAGCTAATCGCAAATGAGATTGCGAGTACAAGGGTGCCAGGGGTGTCCAAAGGACACCCTGTAGCACCCCTGCAATGGAAATTAACACAGGTGTTGCACACACACATGTCCAAAGGACATGTGTGTGTGTAACGTGCAACTTAGAAAAATGCATTTAAATGCATTTTTCTGAGTTTTCGCAATTTACCACGAGGTTTGACCTCGCGGTAAATTGCGGCCCGAAATTGCGATTTCGCAATTGTAAAATGGATGATGAATTACATTTAAGGAATCTCAAATAGAGATTCCTTAAATGTAAATCCTCGCAAATATGCGAATTAGCAAATAGCGATTTTTGCATTTGGGATGTTGAATCCCAAATGCAAAAATCGCACTCGCAAAGGGCCAGATTCTCAGAATCTGGCCCTTTGCGAGCGCCATTATGAATGATGAATCAGGCGGTAAATGTCAGACATACTAAAAGTTTGCTTTGAATACAAAATTAGAAAAATTGAGAATTAAAGCTGGTCTTGTATTTTCCTATGCCTGATTTTCTTTCTAGCAGATCCATTGCCACTATGGTGGTGTGTCTAATTAAAATGGTGTTTAATGAAACCTTGGTAAATCGTTTTTAAACTATAGGTGTAAATAATAAATAGTTAATTAGATCTAGACACCCTGCCAATGTTATGGTAGGACTCCTGGTTCTTTCACCAAATCCCTGAAGTCGAGTTAAATGAACAGAGAAAGTGTGCAGTGTAATGGACCCCACTGTGGAATGAATGTGTGTTCTGAGGATTCAGGGAGATGGCAAAGTTGATTTAGAATTTATTTTTGGAGTCCCGCTGTAGCAGAATCATGTTTAGCTTTAGCCGCATCCACAAATATTACATGATATTCTTTTTAGAAGGATGACCTAGGGGGCTGAAGTGGAGCTAGAACATGGAAGGTGGTTTGAGTATTAAGGATAATGTTTTGAAGTTATACTAGTTTTGAGAAGATGCATGGATTTGAAAATAGATGGAGAACTGCATATTTTTAATTCTCAACCTTTAGAAACTGGAAGATGTGTGTCATTTGAGTGTGGCTCATTAGTGTTTGAAGTAATTTTTTATATGGCCAGTTACGTATGAAGGAGAATGTGGACAGACTACAAAATGAGAGACAAGTTGATCTATGGTATTAGAAGAATCTTTTCATTAGATCTCATCAAGTATATTATGTCATTTCTGTGGAAAGAGAGTTATCCCTGAATGAACAGGAGACAGTCTGACTGTGAAAGAGAAAAGGGTGGGGAAAATAGGTTTTCAGAAGACTATGGGCCTAATTACGAGTGTGTGGTCCATAGAACCGCCAAACTTGTGGTGGAGGTGTGGTGAGGAACCGCCACACCACTGGTCAGACTGCCATATAACGAGTATGGCGGTCGGACCTTCAGGGGACCGCTGCAAGTGCCAAGGATCAGCGATCCCTGGCAGTGGTGTGTCAGTTTTGAGGCCACAATATGCTTGGTGATGCCACTGCAGCACCATCAAGCATATTACGATTTTCCTTACTGCCACAGTTTTCATGGCAGTGAGGTCCCTCATGAAAACTATGTCATGTGGAAACAACAGGGGATCTACATGTTGTGCCCTCCTGTGTGCCGTCTCCCCTTTTCCTTTTTCGTGCTTTGGCGTTCCCATTATGGTTTATTTTTAATAGGCCCAGCCGTGGAAATGCCAAAGGACTGCCTGCCAAACCACAAGATTATACACAATCTGGTGGGAGCCAGCAGTCATGTTTGGCAGTCCTGGAGCATGGAGCATGGCGCTGGCGTGGCAGACTACTCCAGGACCTCCAAACTCGTAATCAGGCCCTTAGTGTTTTGAGTTTTTTTTATATTGCTAGAGGAAAGTACTAAAATATAAAGACTGATATAATGCTATTGGATCATTACTGTCCATTAACACAGTCACTGATGTGTCATAGAGGTGCATAGTTTGAGTGTCCAGGTAATGTGTTTTTGCTGCTGTTTGAGACTTTCAATATTTTAGTCCTACTATCCTTAGATCCTTAGACCACAAATTCAGTTTATTTCAATCTCACCATATTTTTGGATTTATTATTTGTTTGCATTCAAAATGCCAGAGTTGGCAATCGTTCATTAGGTGTAAGATTCTTACAGCTATTTTTTATTTACTTCAAAGGGGTAACAGATCTTCAATTAAGTGTGTAAAAATAAATAGAAAAGGGATATAGAAATAAAATCAGAAAGAAGAAAGGAAATGGGGCGAGGGTTTTCTTTTTAGAAAGAAATGACTAATAAAGAAAACACAAGATATAGGGTTTTTTTTCAACAGAAAAGCACCCTGATGATGATGTATTTATTGCTTGATTAATCAAAATAATTTCTAATACATAAACAACACAATACCATTAAACATACCCATGAGTACTGCTTTCACAGTAAGGAATATTAATAGATAAATTACAATGTCCAAAGATGTATACCAATGGGGAAATAAAATGTGCAATACGAAAGTGCAAGTGCAGATGAATAAGGAGGCATAACTTAACATTTTCCAGTAGCATGGGATAAGAAATAACTTAAGCAATTTAGAGATGCTTATTGCAGTTCGAATAGCCTTGTAATTTGTTCAATCTAAAGTTCTAAAAAGCACTTAAGAGCCTGATTACGAGTTTGGCAGTCCTCCTCTTGGCCCGCCACTGCCACTCTGACAGGATCAGTAGCGGCTAGTGGAGGGAGTGCCGTGGGCGGTGGGGAGGACCGGGGGGGAGAGGGGTAAGGTGGGGCGTAGTAAACTCCGGCTCACAGCCGACCAGAGTAATGTCAATAAATAAATAAATAAAACGAATTTCATTGCACACGCTGAAACGCTGAATGCTGCAGGGTCCTGTGGCAGTCTGACTGCCACACTCTGAATACTGCGAGCGGACCCACAGTGGTAGAGGTGGTAGGGCTGCCACTGAAGTATGTTGTTCCTGTGGACCACTGTACTCATAATAATGCCCTAAGTGTTTTGTCAAACACTATTTAGCAGCAGTATGTTCAAAACCTGTGCAATTACGCTATGGGTCATAATGCCAACCAAAAAACTTTAAAGACCTTTGTTAAAAAGTAATTTGAAGTTTGAGACAGAAACATTTGCAATGCACAGGTTTAAAATATAGAAATATTTGTATGTAAAATAGATCTAAGATATGAAAGTGTAATGGCTTGTGAATAAACTAACCAGATTTGAACAGTAATATATATTGCTAATAACTTATGTCTGTTTATTTAAGAAAATGATATAGCCAAGTAAATGTATAAGTCTTAGGGTCCAGGATCATTGAGTATCTGACCAGGCATTGATTAGCAGAGAAAACATGTGCACAACACTTACAAAACCTGTGTAAAAGCACCATGGTGAGTGCTGTTCAATCATTTTTCTTATTCAACCCTTTAGTAGCCAAAATATTCAGCTAAAGGTTCAAGAATATAAAGGGCATTTTGACCTATAGAAAAAAGAAATTACTGGCGTGGCTCTGAATCTGACAATTTTTTCTTGGCCTCAGCCAAAAACCTAGCAAATCGGCAAATAAGCGGGATAGAATGCCAGATAAATATAAAATCAGAGCTTGACGGCACGTTCTTACGCCTGCTTCCAAAGGGTGGGACCCCAATATGATTTTACGAAAGTTTAATAAAACTGGAAAAAGAAACACTACGTGAAGTCGTTTCCTCCATGTGAAGAAAGCCTGGATTTGTCTTTTGGCCAGACTTTTGACCATAGTGGGGTACGCTCCTTGGTTTGAAAAACACTAAGCCTTAAAAATTAGGCTCTCATGTAAGAAGAAAGGTTTGAGGTAAGGTATGATTGTGTACCCAAAATTTATTATGAAAATGAATATAATACATATGAAATTTATTAAAACACAATTAAAGGAAAATATCCAAAAAAATCGATATTACGCCGAATACAGTATACACAGTTGATGAAGATATTGGCTTCACAGGAATAGGTGAGAGGGTGTATGGCATTACTATGGTATACAGAACAAGCTGAAGTTCAAACACACCGCCACATACAAGAATCAAAAACTTAGACCAAGACCAATTTCTTAAGATGCTCAGATAGAAAAAGCAACTCCTAAATTTAAGACTAGGGGCCTGATTTTTATGTTAGACGGACCTGAGTCTGCCTGACATCAATTCGGTACTTGGACCGACCGACCTCCTGACCCAGAATTTGGATGCGAACGAAAACTGCTGGTCGCACTCTTATTTTTTACATTGGGAGCATGCATTACGATCAGAATGCATGCTCTCATTGTAAAGAGAAGTGGTGCAGTTTATCTCTGCACCCCTTCCACGGGGTGCATGGATCAGCAGGGAGGCATCATAGGTCCCCCCTCGTCCTCCAATTGGAGGCCATACACCCATAAGAGACCTCCTGGGGGCCCCCAAAGTGGACTTACGACAGCCTTTCTGTGTTGGAAAGGCCGGTACAGAGAGGCTATCGGAATCTGACATTGTAATCCCTTGGGAGGAAAGAACTGCCTTTGGGATTACTGGAGGCTTTTCAAATGGCAGATGTGCTCCACAAGCAAGTCGGAATCCAATCGGAAATCCAGTTCAGACTCCTTTCCGACTGACTCCATCCAAATGGTTCGGTCGAAAATTAATCCGAACAGCTGATTATGATGCCATACTATGGCATTGTAATCTTCCCCTAAATGTACAAATATTTGCACTGGTGTGTTCAATCACCCAACAAGGAGATTTTTTTTTAGAAAAAGCCTTAAGTCAGTCGCCCATTGGTATTGCATTCCCTCGTTGTCTTCAGCTTTTATTAGGTAAGTAATTTAAACATTGTTTTGGTTTTTGGTGCCAGAGTCGTGAATTTCACTCAAACAAACCGGACATTCAGGAATTCAATATACAGAAAAACACAGCCCACGCACAACTCAGTCATGGTAAAGGAATGAGAACGAGTCGCTGTAACAGTCTATAGTGCTTGAATTTTGATTATTTACCAAATTCCCCATGAGCATGTAAAGTCATTAAAATGCTGCATTTGTGAAAAGGTTAAGGGCTTTGCTGTTTAAAATATTAGGAATGCTGTGAGTTTGCATAGGTCGGATGTAGGGCATGGTTGTCAGTTTCTCATTTCCGACAAGAATCAGTATAACAGGATAAAAATGTACTCGGCAATAGAAATAAAATAGCCGTTGGTCCCTGCAGAAATGTGCAATTATCTAAGACATTTCATGTGGACATAAAAACACTATCACAAGTTTTCTCCTTCGAGTAACCATATGCTGAGCTTTCCTTTATTAATTTCTGTACCAGATGCATAAAGGAGGTTATTGTGTTGTGCTATGCAATTTGGAAACCCTAAAATGTTATGTTGCACTCTGTGCCCTGAAAGTACTCAGTGATGCTGTTAATTCCTTTCCTTTACATTTCCTATTCAAATTATTACACAAATCATGATAGATTAAAGAGACTGATTCTCTTGCTTTTATAAATAATGAGAATATCCACATATTTAATTTTTTCGTAATGGTGAGAATATTTTCACCTCAAAATAAATTAAATCGTCAAACCTGAGAGATCTCACATTACTATAAAAAACTAGGGGCATATTATCATTAGGGCGTTAAAATTATCGCTGCTTCAGCGGCAAAAAACTGCCACTAAAGAATTCCAATAGATGCCCATGTTCACACCAGAACATGGGCTTCTATGGGAATTCACAATTCACAATGGCATATTATCAAGCCCATTATCGCCGTTTTAGCAGCAGTTTTTTGCCGTTAAAGCAGCGATAATTTTAACGCCGTTTCTTGATAATATGCCCCCTACTGTACTAGGAGTGTTAGGGCACAAGCGTCCCCTATGCCAACAGGAAACATTTACACAGGTGTGATTATTTATTTTACTGCTCTATGCTAATACGAGAAATGACATAACTCTACATAGGCAACCAGAAGACAAAAGAATAACGGTAATTTAGGAGGTAAGCAAGTGCATAGTAGGCTAGTGGAAGATAGCAAAGAATACAATATGTGATTTTACCAAATAGAGGCTGAACTTTATTTGCAAGGCACGAGGGAGGTCATTATGCACGGCTCTTTATTAAAAAGCTTAGCAGCGAAGAAAAAAAAAATTCACTATAGCAATAGGTCAGGCATGTTATTTATGTTGCATGTAGCAATTGATTGTTTGTTGGAAACATCGTTGAAAGAGCGGGACCTTGTGTTACCTTGCCATTCAATTGTACCACATATATGAATTGTAAAATATACATATGTGTTTTGAATATCAGAATAGAAATATTAGTGCAGGTGGTCTGCTGGCTTAGTTCTTCTATACTGCTGTATAGATTGTTTGATGTTCCCCAACCACATGGTCCCTTACCCAAAAATCGACCACTCAGACTGGCTTCGGGAGGGAGGGATAGGGAGTTTGTTTTCTTGTTTGGGAAAGTTTTTCTCACTTTGCAAAAATGCGTACTTGCTTATTCTGATTGTCTAATGTATTAGCCCGTAAACTGATTTGTCTTATTGCATAACACTGCGTCGTGACCTGACAAGTAGGGACTGAGGACACTAGGCCCCTATGGGTTATGAGGGAGGTGACCAGGTCACCAGACACCACATCCGGTCAGAGGACAGGAAGAGGACAGATTGACCAGGACGGGCAGAGGGGACGGACGTGTATGTAATCCGCAGCAGAGATAAGAAAATAAAGAATACTTGAGAAACTGACCTGTGTGCGAAGCGTGGTGTTTGTCCGGCGGCCACCAGCGAGACACGACAACTGGCGACGAAGGGTAAAACGAGCCGACATGCAGATCGTCGCACATTGATCGACGGCGACATCGGAATATCAAGAAGAACCAGGTGCCCACCCTGGATGTGCCAAGAAAGAAAGGAGGAAAGGAGCGACATCGGAGCCCACCCGACCGCTTATGAAGAATCGCCAACAATCAGCGATAAGCGCGAAGGAACGCGTGATCTCAGAATAGAGGCGCGAGCTCTCGCGAGAGTCTTGGCGACCATTTTGAGATCAGGCGGCTGGGCCAATCAGAGGCGAGATCGGGGAAGCAGCCCTTTCTAAGTCAGGCGAGCGATATTTCGATCGCAAAATCCCGCGAGAAGAGCAGCGGCCATTTTGAAAAAAGGACAATAGAAAAAAGGGCAATAGAAATCAACAGAGCGGCCATTTCAGGGTCAGGCAAGGAAGAAAAGAAGCAGAAAAGCATAGAAAAGAACAAGAAAAAAAGGAAAAAAGGACCTGGAAAGCCTAGAAAAGGCTAAAATAAAGTAAAATAAAAGAAGAAGAAGAAGAAAAAGGGACATAAAAGAGACAAAAGAGAAAAGAAGCTAGAAAAGGCTAAAATAAAGTAAAATAAAAGAAGAAGAAGCAAGCATGTAATTTTTCATGCAATTAAGTGATTTGAAAACCCAATAAAGTGCGTTAAAAAAATCTTATTTAATTTGTGGACCGAAGACCTCAAACTGGGCCAGTTAGCAGTTCGAAAAAGAAAGTGGTGATAGGGATTTCTAAGGGGGAAACAGACTGGAAATTATATAGACTGCTGTCAGTGATTAACACTATTATTAGTAAAGCTACAGCAAGGACGTTCTTGTGACTGATAATAGCAGCACAGTAGCAAACGCATGCAGGCTGGCTCAGGTGAGACATTTTCTGGTTATGGGCAAGCCTGATTTCACAGTGGCATCCTATCTGTAGTGAAAGCATTCAACTCAGTTGGGTGAGAGTTCTTGTTGGTAGTGGTGAAGGAATACTAATATGCCCCCCTAATTTCTCATTTGGACTTAACAATCAGAGTCCCATGTTTGAGCCAGTGGGAAGGCTAATAGAGTAAATGAAAGAAACTAGGAATTTGGCTGTGGTACTACACATCAGTTCCATTGGCACCACTTCTGTTCGCTCTGGCCATGGAGCCACTGGAGAGAATACTTCATCTGGAGCTAGATAACGAGCTGCATAACGACAGCGGTGTGCACTGGCGCTGCACCACAAATAGTGACGCCATGGCAGCACAAGCTTTTAGTCATATTTATAAACCTATGTATTTGCAGGGTTGCAAGGGACAAAAGCTGCGCTGAAAGCAGCTGTGTCACACAATATTTAATATATTCAATATAGGTATTCCCTGGCAAAATTCAACACTACTGAAACGCAAGGCTATTTATGGCTGTAGTACTACATCTCATATCCTGTGGAAGTGCAACACAAAGATAGCCCTGGTCCAGAATTGCTGCGTATCATTAAACGAGGCATAGGAAATAATGTAGTGGCCGTTGTATATGAACAGGAACAACAAAAACAATTTGGCAAGCTCAACTATGCCATGGCGGTCATTATACTGCAACTCGGAGCAACTAGGATTCCACCACAACCAGTGAGGCAGCGAAGGAGAAAGGAGCGTGTTTTCTGGTAGTGCGTATCCCTCATTTACCTCAGGGATTAGGAGGTGAAAAAGTTCTACAGACTCAAGAGGGAGTCCATCATGGAATTGCTGGAGAAGATTGTGCTAGGTCTCCAGCCACCAACTGAATGGCCTAAAACCATACCATTGCATGTAAAACTTATTTGTTTCCTCCAGATGCTGGCATCAGGTACATTCCAAATCGCAACAGCCAGAATGGCAGGAATTTTACAGGCAGCGTTTTCTGTGGTCCTCTCCTATGTTTTGGATGCTATAATCAAACTCACACCCCAACTGGACACCAGGGGCGGATTCTCCATTAGGGCTCTTGGGCTGCGCCCTCCTGAAATTTCTTCACATTCCTGTACAAATAATAAAAAGATTACCTTATTTAGCGATACTATCACATTTCTAAACAAATCGATGCATTTAACTCTGGGCTGTCTGTCCCAGGCCACCTGCCCCACCTCGCTCTGAAGCAGGAGATGGAAACGAAGCAGTAAATCAACTTTCTGAACTGAGACCCACAACGCAGGACTTAACCATTCTAAAGTCCTTCATAATGAATGAATGCCATTGTAGTCCATGGCAGTATTCACAATAGGCCAGTGACACTTTCAGAGTCATGGCTTTGGGTGCTGTAGTCTCCGTACCTGGTTGAGAGTAGCCATCAGTCATAGATCCCACCCTTTTCCATTCTTCGCTCTAGGAGTGGATGCAAGCATGTGTGTTTTGGTGCCTTGTCCTCCGTAATGGTAAGTGTTAGAATGCTAATCTTTTGCTATGTATATTGTGATGAGACCCCTTGCCACACTAACCTCCCCCACTCTGACACCCCAGGCTCTGGCTGTAGGTCGCTGGCCCATTAGAAGTGGAGCTGCTGCATTTGTTCCCTCGTGAAATGGCTCCAAAAGACGAGCAGGCCAGGGTTCTTATTCCCTTGTGAAGTTGATACAAATATCTGAGTCAAGCTCTAAGTGAGATATATGTGCTTACAGGATGCCCAAACTGGCCTCTGATTTTGCTCCTTTGCAGGCCGCACCAGCATTTCGACCAGGGGCAGCCGGGGAGGCAGCAGGGGACTCCAACCCCAAATGACCCTTGTGCCTGGAGGCGCTGCTTCACGGCGAACGTGACGGAGGCGCATGAGAGGACTCCTGGGCTCCTGCATCGCCGGACGCTCAAACTTGCCTGTGATTTTGCTCCTTTGCACACCGCACCAGCATTTTGACCGGGGGCAGCCGGGGGGGGGCAACAGGGGACTCAAACCTTCAATGATCCTTGCGCCTGGAGGCGCTGCATCATGGCAAACGCGCCCAGGGCGCATACAAGGACTCCTGGGCTCCTGCAGCGTAGGAAACGCATGGGCCAAGGGCAGACCCGTCAGAGCCTGGAAGAGGCTGGGCCACCTTATTTATGTCCCCGCACCGGACAGCAATATGGGTAAGCGTAAACAACCCTGTAGCCACGATCCAGGGAAAGTAAAGGAAAAAGAACTGAGACCTTGGGACAGAGTGCTTCCCTTACTATACCCACACAGTCTGTACCCCCGACGACCCCATAGACAACCATGGTACGGCGTAAGTAACACAAGAGGGTCTCTTTTTTCAGGGGACTGCGGCAGGGGTAGAGACAGGGAAGGAGGCAGGAGGTTTGGTGGCTCCCCCGCAGAAGGAATCGACTATCCCCCTACCCCCACCAAACAAAAAATATAAAAAGAGACCCACTAAATCTATCAGGGTAACAACTGGTCAACAAATCCAGGAGAGGAAAAGAAGGTGCTAAATAATACTTCAGTTATTCCTCTTCTTTAAACAAAAGAAAACATTCAAAAATATTCAGAGCTATGTGATATGCATCTTCTTAAATCCTCAGGAGACACTAATGAGCTGCTTCCTTTAGTACAGCCTCTTCTACAATGCACACAAAGAAAATGGGATCTCCGAAGCCGTAATAACTATGATCTGATAAGTTATATGGAGTATATATATACATATAACTGTATAAAATGGCCATACAAGATCTAGCCAAGGACCCCAGTATCCTCATTCGACCAGCAGACAAGGGGGGGAACATTGTGATAATGCCTAGAGAGATGTACGTCGCAGAAGCAGAAAGACAACTGCATGATGGACAAACGTACCAAAGGTCTAATCGGACTGAATACAGTAACAGTATTAAAAACATGTGGGATAAATTAAGTGAATGGAAGGATAGAGGTTGGCTAGAATGGGAAGAGTACTGTTTTCTTAAAAAGGATTATCCCCTGTTACCCATTCTGTACCTCCTCCCCAAGGTGCACAAATGTATTGATAACCCCCCTGGAAGACCCATCATCTCTTCCAGGGGATGTGTTTTGGAAAATGTCTCACGCTATATCGACTACTTTCTGAGGGATTTTGTCATGGATCTCCCCACTTATGTGAGAGATACCAAGGATTTCCTTGACAAAATCAACCAAGTAGAGATTAACAAAGAGTGTCTACTTATGACTATGGATGTAAATGCTCTTTACACCATTATCGAACACAGTCAGGGGTTGGAAGCCTGCGCCAGATATCTTAAACAGAGGGACATAAAATTTCTTGGGCATACTACCATGTTATTAGACATGATAAAACACTGCCTGGAGAATAATTTCTTCTGTTTCAATGATGAGATCTTTCTGCAAACCCACGGTACCGCGATGGGTACTTCTTTTGCGCCGAGCCTGGCGAACCTCTTCATGGGAGCATGGGAGGCAGACATCAGGAATGACACTGATCTGAAAAATGACTTTCAGAAAGTCAGATTATGGCTTCGGTTTATTGATGACATTTTTGTCATTTGGTCAGGAAGTAAATCGGAGGCCAATGACTTCATCAACAAACTGCATAACAACAACCGTAACATCAAACTCACGAGCAACATCAGTGATAAAGAGGTGGAATATCTTGACACCAAAGTCCAAATCACAGGCAATACCATCAAAACTGTGTTATTCAGAAAAAGTACGGCAGGCAACTCTCTGCTTCATGCAGAGAGCAACCATCCAGACAATCTGAAATGGAGTATCCCCTATGGGGAACTCCTTAGAGCGAAAAGAAATTGCAGCAACTATAAAGATTACTTGGCAGAAGAAAAAACAATGACACAGAGATTCCTCCAACGAGGCTATCCCTTGTGGGTGATCAATAAAGCTAGCAAAAAGAAAGAAAGGGAAGAAAATGATAACATCACCAGAGTAATTCTCACATACAATGGGAACTCTAAACAAATACAAAAAAGTTTAGTAAAAAATTGGAATCTTCTAACTTCTGATCCAATAATAGGAGACAGTTTACCCAAACGCCCCAGCATAACATATAAGAGAGGACCAACTCTTAGAGATCTGCTGGTTCACAATGATGTCAGCAATACCACTGTTCCCAGAGGCATTGATCTGCAGGGCTTCTACCCATGTGGCCATTGTAAAGCTTGCGCTAATAGCCACATGAAGAAGGAATTCTGGAATCCCAGCAGAAACAGAATGCAACAAATCCAACAATTCCTTACATGTACTACTCCATTTGTTATCTACGCATTAACCTGCCCATGCAA
The DNA here is from genome assembly GCF_964263255.1 of Lissotriton vulgaris. Classification (NCBI taxonomy): domain Eukaryota; kingdom Metazoa; phylum Chordata; class Amphibia; order Caudata; family Salamandridae; genus Lissotriton; species Lissotriton vulgaris. Next base: position 588,582,025 of record NC_141696.1, on the reverse strand, counting down.
TCTAATGTATATCGGGAGTACGACACACATGGCGAAAAAAAGAGTGTTGGAACATACCAGAGCTATCAGTAACTTAGACCAACAGTATCCGATAGCACGCCATTTCGAGAGTCATCACTTCTCTGATCCCAAAAAACTTACCTATTTTGTGTTGGAACAGGTTAACATAGGCCCCAGAGGAGGTAACCGTTTATTAAAATTAAGGCAAAAAGAATCCAAATACATTATTAGCCTTTGCACTCGTTACCCGAAGGGGCATAACATGGACGAAGAATACAATGTACACTTACAAGAATGAAACATGTAATGTTTTGACTCTGGAATGGCTATACTTTGGGTAAAATCAATGTGTAATTTGTATCACAATCATCGGTATTCACTATAGTATGGTCCTGGTTCCCTTTCATGTCTTACACTTTTGTTCTCTCTCTGTCTTCCTACAGATAACCTAACGAGGGAGATGTCAGAATAAGAATAACACGATTCATCTAAACCTGTACTGTGACTTTCCCCTCCTCTCCTCTTCCAACTTTGAAAGTAGAATTTTATTTTAAGCATTCTATGTATGCACTAGAGTCATCTATTGTACACGTTGTATGCAGTAATACACGTATAGTTACCTCAACATCTAGCTTCTTACTATATCAAATGGGGACTTAATTGGGCTCCATGTCAGGTTTTCTAGAGGGCTCAGGTCCATTCCACTAACCAGGTTGGACAACGTGACAATGGAGCAACCGCCTATGGTCACTGGAGAATTCTCTATCTCACTAACCAGAGAAATAAACACCCTACATCCACGTGTAGATCGTGTCCAATGGATGGACAACGAGACACTGTCGCAACTGTGTACAGTACAGTTGCGCAATTTACCAGTGAACTCCCTATCTCACTAACCAGAGGGACAAATAATGCACAATCGCGTGCAGAAAGTGTTCAGCTCGCGAAGCCATGACTACTGTCGGAGCATGATACACACGGGGAGGAGTCCCGCAACAGGACCCTTTGGAGATCCCTGAAACACACACTTCATCTGCACTCCCGATATTTTGGGCTTAATATTCAGTCACTAACCAGAGGTTACATAATCCGTTATCGTGACTAGTGTGTGCGTTGACCGAACACTGGACACGAGCAGTTCCTGTTTACCTCACGTAGCCATGACTCCGACCCAAGCATGACGCACACTGGGAGGCGTCCCGCAATAAGAACATTAAGTAAAATCCCTACAATGTACTTACAACCATTGGATTTCACGATTCATGAGTTACCTTTTGTCATGACTTACAATGCTATTAATTTTAAAGTGTCCGTATAATTAATAGCGGTCTATCAATTTTATTTGCATAGAAACATTGTGGTGAATTGTACAACAGTGTTCTAGTAGGAGAGTGGATGCAACTCATACCTGCTTTTGTACTAACACGTCAACATATGCGTTACACACCATGTCAATATGGCCTCCAAAGTTGTGTAAGCTTACAGGACTGACTAAGAACATGAGTCCCTTCTTGATGTTTACGGTGTAACTAACATAAATAATGTAATTGACTCTGTGCAACTTGTGTGATCAAGCACTCTCTGGAGTGCGAACGAGATTTATGAAGAAATAAATCTATCGTCTTGGTAATCCTGTGGTTTGCTGTGTGGTCCTTTGTCTGAGTGCTCGTGAGGAACGCCGTTACTTTTGGATATATATATATATATATATATATATATATATATATATATATATATATATATATATGTATTACCTACTGGCGGTCGCCAGGAGGTAGTTATAGTTTGGACCTAGTTACCATAGGAAAATCGCAACATTCTATTCCCAATAACTTTGGTGCAGATTGCCAAACCTCCGCAAAAGTTTCAAAACCTATGGCCCGCTTTAGTACGCTCCTATCTTGAAAGTTTCGGGGTGATTCAGCAAGCGGGTGCTGAGAAAAAAGGAGGGTCCCAAAATGTTTTTTCTCCATGCAATTTTCCATAGGAAACTTTAGACATGGCTAAAGCCCGAAGTGCAGAATGGAATTACACCAAATTTGGATAAAAGGTAGCCCTTGGTTCAGCAAGAGCCCTTTTTGTTAAATGGTGTAAATCCATTCAGTAGTTATTTTAATATTATTAGAAAAAAATATATATATAACTGGGCGGAGCCTAACCACACATCTCATCGTGAGATCTGATTGTCTGTCAGCACTTCATCCAAGAATTGTTGGTAGCCATCTTGGGACCAATATACACTATAGCACTTCATTAAAAAAGCATTGCAGTTAATAGGTTTTAAGACTTTAGTTACATTATAAATCATTTGTTGATGGTAACATACTCATTTTAGGAATTGTGGTGTGTTCTAAGGTAATTTTACCATGTGAAAAAGCCTTCTGCTGGGATATCATAAATCATGTTTGAGAGAAAACTATTTTCTCATGCTTTTCCCACAGAGGTTTGGAAGGTGATTTATCAGCTATACTGAGAGCATATTTTCTGTAGATTCACATTATCTTTCTGAGTCATGTGAGAATGAAGTCTGACATTCTCAGTAAAACATGTACATCAAACAAGGGCAGAGACTGTCAGCTGATTCCTTTGTGTTCTACTGCAGCTTCCCAGAGTGTTCTAAAGAACAACTAGAGCGCTAACAGTTCTACTTATGACAAACGTATTGCACACCTGAACCCATCTTGATTGGAATAAAGTGGTAACTCTTAAAACATTTAATTTAAAAAGGAACAAAATGAGGGGGTTCATTTTGCCATAGAAATTATGATTAGTGCTGCAGAAAGAAAAATGAGGGCACATTTTGAGTGACTTCTCAAATCCTCTTCTATTTCATTAAAAAATTCTGACATGCAGACTGAAACATGCACTTTCAATACCAGCAGCAGACTTCGCTGGTGAGCAGTAGTTTTACTACAGTAATCTAATAAGCAACTAGAGTACTAACATTCTGAATGTTTGGCAAATGTGTGACACATCTGAATGCCTACTTGATGGAATCAAAGTAAAAAACTGAAAGTATTTCCTACTGAGGAGACCGTAGTAAATGAGGAAATTAGGAAGCTTCATAACAAATAAGTCTCCCAAGATGGCCACCAGAGACAAAAGAGCCCAAATGTAGCACAAATATCACCCAGCTGTAGCCCAAGTATGGTCCAATGACAAAATGCCCCAGTGTGTTCTAAAGAACAACTAGAGTCTAACAGTTTTACTCATAACAAAAGTATGGCACACATGAAGCCATCTTGATTGGAATAAACTGGTAACACTTAAAACATTTAATTTAAAAAGGAACACAATCAGGGGTTCATTTTGCCATGGAAATTATGATTAGTGCTGAAGAAAGAAAAATTAGGACACATTTTGAGTGACTTCTCAAATCCTCTTCTATTTCATTAAAAAATTCTGACATGCAGACTGAAGCATGCACTTTTAATACCAGCAGTAGGCTTCCGTGGTGAGCAGTAGCTTTACTACAGGGATCTAATGAGCAACTAGAGTGCTAACATTCAGAATTTATGGCAAATATGTGACATATATGAATACCTTCTTGATGGATGCAAAAACAACAGGTGATGGACAGAATGCAGAACAATGTCATACATTCACCCTAGTACAGAGATCTGGGCCTAAAGCCATTGTTTTTTTGCACTCCACACCACCCCAGTTCAGACGTGGCCATATGCAAATCAGCCTTGACCCTGTGCCTCATGGGAACAGTCCAGCCCGAACTGCCAAGCCATGTCTTCCCTGGACCGGAATCAAGCATCCTAGGACCGGTTTCTGGCTATCAGCCGTCAAAATGGCTTTGGCAATTTGGGCTGGACTGTTCCCATGAGGCACAGGGTCAGACTGATTTGCATATGACCATGTCTGAACTGGGGTGGCGGAGTGAGCTAAAGAATGGTGATGGATTAAACCCAGATCAGTTGAGTGGGGGTGAGTGTTTGATTTGCTCAAACGCTCCGTACATCATCCCCTTTTGTATCGCTTTGTTAGCCGTAAGTTGGCAGGGTATGCTCAGACTTGAGTCCCTTGCTCACTTTGCCACTGGATTCAAGCTAGCCTGGCTGATGACGGCTGAAATGCCAGAAACCAGTCCCAGGATGCTTGTTTCCGGTCCAGGGAAGAGACGGCTTTGGCAGTTTGGGCTGGACTGTTCCAATGAGGCACAGGGTCAGACTGATTTGCATATGGCCATGTCTGAACTGGGGTGGCGGAGTGAACTAAAGAATGGTGATGGATTAAACCCAGATCAGTTGACTGGGGGTGATTGTTTGATTTGTTCAAACGCTCCGTCCATCATCCCCTTTTGTATCGCTTTGTTCGCCCTAAGTTGGCAGGGTATGCTCAGACGTGAGTCCCTTGCTCACTTTGCCACTGGATTCAAGCTAACCTGGCTGATGACGGCTGAAATGCCAGAAACCAGTCCCAGGATGCTTGTTTCCAGTCCAGGGAAGACATGGCTTTGGCAGTTTGGCTGGACTGTTACCATTAGGCACAGAGTTAGACTGATTTGCATATGGCCATGTCTGAACTGGGGTGGTGGAGTGAGCTAAAGAATGGTGATGGATTAAACCCAGATCAGTTGACTGGGGGTGAGTGCTTGATTTGTTCAAAGGCTCCGTCCATCATCCCCTTTTGTTTGGCTTTGTTCGCCCTAAGTTGGCAGGGTATGCTCAGACGTGAGTCCCTTGCTCACTTTGCCACTGGATTCAAGCTAGCCTGGCTGATGACGGCTAAAATGCCAGAAACCGGTCCCAGGATGCTTGTTTTCGGTCGAGGGAAGACATGGCTTTGGCAGTTCGGGCTGGAATGTTCCAATGAGGCACAGGGTCAGACTGATTTGCATATGGCCATGTCTGAACTGGGGTGGCGGAGTGAGCTAAAGAATGGTGATGGATTAAACCCAGATCAGTTGAGTGGGGGTGAGTGTTTGATTTGCTCAAACGCTCCGTACATCATCCCCTTTTGTATCGCTTTGTTAGCCCTAAGTTGGCAGGGTATGCTCAGACTTGAGTCCCTTGCTCACTTTGCCACTGGATTCAAGCTAGCCTGGCTGATGACGGCTGAAATGCCAGAAACCAGTCCCAGGATGCTTGTTTCCAGTCCAGGGAAGACACAGCTTTGGCATTTCGGGCTGGACTGTTCCAATGAAGCACAGGGTCAGACTGATTTGCATATGGCCATGTCTGAACTGGGGTGGCGGAGTGAACTAAAGAATGGTGATAGATTAAACCCATATCAGTTAACAGGGGGTGAGTGTTTGATTTGTTCAAACGCTCCGTCCATCATCCCCTTTTGTATCGCTACCTTCTTAATGGAATCAAAGTAAAAAACTGAAAGCATTACCTACTGAGAAGACTGCAGTAAATGAGGAAATTAGGAAACTTCATAACAAATAAATCTCCCAAGATGGCCACCAGAGACAAAAGAACCCAAATGTAGCCCAAATATCACCCAGATGTAGCCCACATATAGCCCAATGACAGAAGTGTGCAAAACACTTTATGTTTTGTGTTTTGAAGTTTTATATAGTGCAGACTTGTCAGGTATTGGAGTGCTTTACATGAGCATTGGTTACATCACACAAGAACAAATTCATGTTGGTTTTAGACATGGAGAGATTAAGTGATTTGACCAGAATCACAGAATGTTGAGCTGGATCAGAAACTCGATCCTGGTTCCCCATTTGCAAAGTCTGCTGCTCTGGGAGTAACACCACATCCTCTCCTCTAAGTGCAACATTTAATCAAGTGGTCAACTAGATAAAAAAACATAAAGATAACAAATAATTTAAAAGTGCTTTGTCGCTATTTGAAAACTCAGAAAATATGTCCTCATTTTAGTTTTTTAGAGCACTAACCATAATTTAGATGCAAATAAATCCCTCTCCTATATGTCATTTCTAAAGGAAATACTGTAGGTAATACAGTTTCGATTACATCAAGATGACATCAGGCGTTCCACACTTTTGTAATAAATATAGAATGTTAGCAATCTAGTTGTTCATTAGGATACTGTTGAGAGGCAGAGGCCAGGGGCACAGACTCTGAAAATTGGAGGCAGGTAGGAAGGTGAAGAGGCAACAATTTGACCACACTTGGCAGGCAGGAAGGGCAGTGGCAGCACAACAGACTATGGAGGGTAGTGGAAAGGGGGCAGGAGCAACAAACCAACAATACAGGACTGGCAAGAGAGGCTGTGGCAATATAATAGAACATTGTGGACAGAAGGAAGAGGCATCGGTAGCACAACCATACATGCCTAAAAACCTGATTCAGCCAGGAAACGTCCAATGTTTTTAAGCCCAAATGGGCTTTATTTGATCTGTCTCCTGTCTACAATATCCTCTTTTTCAAAGTAAGTCAAAGGGGAAAATCAATACCCCAGTTTTTTTTCAAAATCCTCCTCTTACCAAGTTCAAAATGTTAGCAAGCATGGTACATTGGATCATGGAAGGCAGGAGGAATTGGGTAGGGACCTGGACTCAGATAACAGAAGACAGGAGGGACATGGAGAGGTGCAACAAACTGACCCTACAGGGCAGGCATCAGGGTTTGCAGCACAATACTCCACACATGGCATGCTGGATGGGAGTGAGGCACAGCAATCCATATAAAGCAATAGGGAGGGGACAGGACCATGCACATGGACAACAGAGAACAGATGAGAAAGAGGCAATGGTAGCTAGCTGACCATAATGGACAGATAGGAGAGAAATCTGCAGCATAACGAACCATAAAGGGCAGGAGGGAGGGATCATGGGCTTTACAATGGAACAAACAAGCCAGGAGGGAGGGAATAGGGGTCTGCACATGGAAACAGAGGGCTGGGGGCAAGGGGCAGAGCAGGAATAGCAAGATGACCATGGCGGTCAGGCAGGATGGGCACTAGAAGCAAGACTCACCATGGAGAGCAACAGTGAGACTAAAATGGCATATACACAGACCATGGAGGGAAGGTGGGGGGGGGGGTCAGGGGTAGCTAGCTGACCTCACAGGGAAGGTGGGAGGGGCCGTGACAGCACAGAAGACCATGCATGGCAAGCAGGAGGGTTAGTGGCAGCACAATGGCTATGATGGGCAAGAAGGTGGGTGCAGGGGCATGCACAAAGAACTATGGAGGATAGAAGGGAGGGTCAGGACCTGGGCACAGACAAGAGAGTTCAGGGGAAGGGGCTTCACAACAGACCATGCGGGCAGGCAGGAGGAGCAGTTGCAGCACAATAGACCAGGGAGGGTAGAAGGGTGCGGCAGTAAATGGACCATGGAGAACAGGAGGAAGGGGATAGGGGCATGGAATGTGGACTGGAAGGGTGGAGGTGGCAGGGACAGATTACAGTCATCTGACAATGATAGGCAGGTGGGAGGGGAGTGGCAGCAACAGAACACTAAGAGTAGATAGGAGGGGCAGGTCCATGGAATATGGTGGGCAAAAAGGATGGAGCAGGGGCATGCACACAGACGTCAGAGGGCAGGGGGAAGGGGAATAGGGGCAGCAAGCTAAGCACAGAGGCTAAGCAGGAGGTCAATGATGGGGCATAGATTTGGGCAATGGAGGGCAGGAGTAGTGGACTGGTACATCATGCTAAATGACGGGCAGTGGCAGCACAACAGACCATGCATGGCAGGAGGGTAGAGGCTAGTCCATGGATTCTGACAACAGAGGACAGGGAGGAGGTAGATGGGGCAGCAAGCTAACTGTTCAGAGAAGGCGGGAAGACCAGTGGCAGAACAACAGCCACACAGGACTGTAATAAGGGAGCAAGGACATGGACTTGGACAATGGATGGCTAGGAGGAGGGTAGGCAGGAGCATCAAGCTTGGGTAGGGGCAGCACAATAACAGACCCTGCTTCAAACCCTACCATGCATTGTGAAAGGCATCTTTTTTAGCATTAAAAAAACTAGAAATGTGCTGCAAAAAACAAAGATTACCTGGACGGTATAGTTAGACTCAGATTTCACTCATACACAACCAGTGCAATTCAGCAGTTATAGTTACGAGGGCTAACTATAACTTACGCCCCACAATGCACTGCTTATGACCTCAGACATTACATCATTCATGACATGGTCAGTTACATCACTCATGACATCTCAAATGAGCTGTGAATGGAATGGAACTATAATCGCTAGAACTTTATTTAGGGATGGTGTGTGTATATTAACACACCTTTTTTTCTTTTCTTTCGTGTAAGAACCATTATAATACGCAACATGCCTAGATTAATATGGCCGATAGCCTTTCACTTTAAAGTAATGTGTTTATGATGATGTTTGCAATCCTAAGTATGTTTATTATGAATAAGTTACTTTGACGAACATAAAGGTATGGTGGTCAAGGGGCAAGAATTGCTAAAATGACATTGTATGCATATTAGCACTTGTTTTCTTTTCTTTATTGTATCAATTCCTGAATTTTCATGACCAGGCCAATATGACCATCAGCTTTTTGGATTAAAGTAATATGTAGTCCTTTGTTAATGTTGGCAAATTTAGGCATTTCTACATTTAAATAAGGATGCTACAATGACGTCTTGTATCGTTATCAAGGTTCAGATGAGCTGAAATGCATGGATCACGTCCTTTGTAGATTAAATACTTCCAAACAACAACCTGAGTGCTGATTCCTTCCTTGAAAGACGAGCGAGAGGAGATTAAATACATATATATAAAAATCACTGAAAAAAACACAAGTTTCAGGGACATTATAGTTAGAAATTAGTATTTAAAAAACCTCAGAAATTTACTAAAAAAACACAGGTTTCAGGGATGTCAAAGTTAGTTGGACATTTCACTCGTGCAAAACAAGAGAAATTTGGCTGTTATAGTTAGTTGTGCTAACTATAACTCATACCCCCGCAATGCACTGCTGATGATGTCACATATTACATCACTCATCACATGGTCAGTGTCATCACTGATGACATCACTCATGACATCTCAAATGACATTACTGATGACATCATCCACGTGATCATCTGATGCACCTCCTCACACCCTAAAATTCAGACTACCATTCTCGAAATCATAGACACACCAATACTAGTACAGCTACAATAATCTGGCACTATGCATGAAGACCTCTAACCAGCTACATACTATTGATACGCTCTTCTGAATACCCAGTTAGTACCTATGCAGTGTAGGAATCCTCCAGTCTGTCCCCTGCATTTCTCCAATCACCCATCCAGCACCATCTACTTATCCTATTACTCCAACAATCCCTTAGCACTTATAAATTGACTATACACTCTGCTTGTAATACTGTAATTATACTAGTTACTAGTCATGAACTTATGGAATGGCCTAGCTTCTAACACAAGTACAGGTATAACATTTTGTGCACTATCCAAGCAGACCTGTAACTAGCTACATTCTATTGATACACTCTTCTAAATACCCAGTTAGTACTCATGGAGTGTAGGAATCGTCCAATCTGTCCCATGCACTTCTTTAAATCACGTATCTACTACTATCTACTTATCCTATCACTCCACCAATACGTAATCACTTATAAATTAAGTGTTCACTCTGTTTGCAGCACTGTCATCATTCCAGTTACTAGTATTATTCTTATAAATTGAACTAGGCACCAATACAAGTACACAGAAAATATTCTGTGCATAATCCCTACAAATCTCTAAGCAGATACATACTGTTGGTCCACTCCATTAAATACCGAAGTAGTACCCATGCAGCGTAGGATACCTCCTGTCAGTTTCATGCAATTCTTCAATCACCCATCCAGCACTATGTTCTTATTGTATCAGTCTGCCAATACCTAAGAACTTATGGGGCAGATTTACAAGCACTCTGCGCCACCAGTACGTCACTTTTTGTAACATAGTGATAGCGCCAGGCACCCCTTTATATTTGCAAGGAGAGGAAAAGCCACCCTGCATGGTTCTCCTCTCCTTGTAAATACGACCCCTTCAAACACGGAACTTTGCGTTGAAGGGGCGTTCCATGGGTGTTACTGAGGGTGTTTCCATGCAAACCCCATAGAACAAGACACATATCCAGATTTATGAGAAATCGTAAATCTGGAGATGTGTGGAATGCTGCGCCATCCTACAGTTGGTGTAGCAAGGCGCAACGAGGAGGATTGTTTTCATTTATCCTCATTTTTTCCTCTTTCAATGCATGCTGCATTCCACAGCATACGTTGGAGGAGGAGAATGCCTTTACTGATTATTTTTCTGCAGGAAGGTGTCCCTTCCTGCACAAAAACAATCCCTGCACGAAACAGACATCCTTGCACCATGGTGCAAGGGTGCCTGTGAAACCGCATGGCTGCAGTTTGTGCAGCAGTGCAGAGGGAAGCACAGAGTTGCAACATATTCATGTACATATGTCACATTCCTGTGCTTCAGAAGTGCCACAGTGCAGTGCAGCTAAAGAGCTTGCAGTGTCACGCTGCAGTACTTCCTTATAAATCTTCACCTATAAATTCACCATTCACTACTAATGCATTCTTTCAGTCAATCATGCTGCATACATATATTCAACCAAACTTTCACACATTACCTTGCAATTATAGTTCTTTCTTTATATAAGGTAGTTCTGATAAGAACTTTTGTTTTCTTGTGTATTTGTTGTATTTTTTTGAACAATTTTGTATTTTGTTTGGTGTTTTTTCAAAAAATGAACAAAAAAAAAGAACGAATAAAACTGGAAACGTTTGGAATTACTTATCATTCCAAAAACAACAACAACAAAAAATTAACAACGATGGTTGTGTTGCGCAGCACTAACTGCTTCCACCAACTGCTCACCAAAGCCTTTACGTTTCTTACACTTCACGCAGTGTTGCACGAGAAAGGCGAATTCTGGCCTAATGCCCATTGCAGGTGTTCCGAAGGATGCTCCAGATGTACTTGCCACAGCAGGTGAGGGGTTCAAAGCAGCTCCCCTTATTTCCTCCTGAGCGAGATTGAGAGGATGTGTGGTCCGGAGATGCTTGTACATAGAAGCAGTGCCACAAGATTTTTTTTTTTCACTGCCTCTTGACAGGACTAGGATTCAGAAAAGGGGGTGGTGATGAACAGAGTGTCTGAATTGAGCAGACCACTCTTACCCAGTCCAAAGAGCAGGGCTTGATCCATCACCGTTCTTTATCTCACTGCCCCATCCCAGCTCAGAACCTGGCTATATGCAAATCAGTCTGTCCCTGGCCCAGTGCATCATGGGAACAGGGCAGACTAAACTACCAAGCCAATTCTTCACCAGAAAGGAGACAAGCTACCGGGGACCGGTTTCTGGCATTTCAGCCGTCTTCGGCCCGGCTTGTTTGAATCCTGATGGAGCAGTGAGAAAGGGACTCATGTCTGAGTATACCCTGCCACACCTATAGTGGCCAAAAACGATTCAGAAAAGGGGGTGGTGATGAACAGAGTGTCTGAATTGAGCAGACCACTCTTACCCAGTCCAAAGATCAGGGCTTGATCCATCACCGTTCTTTATCTCACTGCCCCATCCCAGCTCAGAACCTGGCTATATGCAAATCAGTCTGTCCCTGGCCCAGTGCATCATGGGAACAGGGCAGACTAAACTACCAAGCCAATTCTTCACCAGAAAGGAGACAAGCTACCGGGGACCGGTTTCTGGCATTTCAGCCGTCTTCGGCCCGGCTTGCTTGAATCCTGATGGAGCAGTGAGAAAGGGACTCATGTCTGAGTATACCCTGCCACACCTATAGTGGCCAAAAACGATTCAGAAAAGGGGGTGGTGATGAACAGAGTGTCTGAATTGAGCAGACCACTCTTACCCAGTCCAAAGATCAGGGCTTGATCCATCACCGTTCTTTATCTCACTGCCCCATCCCAGCTCAGAACCTGGCTATATGCAAATCAGTCTGTCCCTGGCCCAGTGCATCATGGGAACAGGGCAGACTAAACTACCAAGCCAATTCTTCACCAGAAAGGAGACAAGCTACCGGGGACCGGTTTCTGGCATTTCAGCCGTCTTTGGCCCGGCTTGCTTGAATCCTGATGGAGCAGTGAGAAAGGGACTCATGTCTGAGTATACCCTGCCACACCTATAGTGGCCAAAAACGATTCAGAAAAGGGGGTGGTGATGAACAGAGTGTCTGAATTGAGCAGACCACTCTTACCCAGTCCAAAGATCAGGGCTTGATCCATCACCGTTCTTTATCTCACTGCCCCATCCCAGCTCAGAACCTGGCTATATGCAAATCAGTCTGTCCCTGGCCCAGTGCATCATGGGAACAGGGCAGACTAAACTACCAAGCCAATTCTTCACCAGAAAGGAGACAAGCTACCGGGGACCGGTTTCTGGCATTTCAGCCGTCTTCGGCCCGGCTTGCTTGAATCCTGATGGAGCAGTGAGAAAGGGACTCATGTCTGAGTATACCCTGCCACACCTATAGTGGCCAAAAACGATTCAGAAAAGGGGGTGGTGATGAACAGAGTGTCTGAATTGAGCAGACCACTCTTACCCAGTCCAAAGATCAGGGCTTGATCCATCACCGTTCTTTATCTCACTGCCCCATCCCAGCTCAGAACCTGGCTATATGCAAATCAGTCTGTCCCTGGCCCAGTGCATCATGGGAACAGGGCAGACTAAACTACCAAGCCAATTCTTCCATATTTGACAGGACTAGGTCACCAATTTTGCATGTCACCTTTCTCGCATTTACTTTATTCTCCCCAGGTGGAAAAGTGAAGAATTTCCACACAACAGATTCTGGCCTCTGTGAACGTGGTGCCTCCTGCAAGAATTCTTCTTCAGAAGATACTTCCTCCTTCTGCTGCTGCTGTCCGGATGCCATTTTGTTTGATATTTTTGAAATACACCAAAAAAAGCAAGCAAAAAGGGTCCTTGTAGGAAAAGAGATTTCTCTCTAAAGATGCTCCATCAAGAATGATTAAAATAGGTGGGGTCCTTCAATAGCTACAGTGGGAAATGTTATGAACCAATGAAATCTTTTTTTTTTTAGGTCACATGGGATCTGTGCACTCTGCGCTCACGAAGCACGAACCCGACGCGAGTTCTCAAAAATATATTTAAAAATAAGATAAGTTTATTGTAAGTACACATATATTATTTTTATGAATATCTTAGATAATCTCTTGCCTGAATATGTATATTAAAGACACATACATATCATTTTAGAACATAAATTATTTTTGCGGGAGTTTCGCACCCAGCGCGCCCCAGCACGTATATGACGTCACGCGGGACACGCCACTGCCCAAGCGGTGCTTATCGTAATACGCATGTGTCACGAATGTGCGGGAGGAGCAGTCGCAGACTGGTCGCATACCAATCGCACACATCACATAATATTAGATGTATATGATGTAACTGAGAAACACGCAGCCGTCACACACCGTACGTGGATCCTTCACGACGCTTCTAAAATGACAGTTAGAATCCGCGCACCCACGGTGATGTGTACGCTTTGGGTGAGCGACTCCGAAATAAATTTGGAAAAAAAAGAAAATAATATAAATATATTTTTAAAAAAATAAAACAAAAAAAAGAAACAATATTTCAGTTTGAATAAAAATTTTTTTTTGCAGTTTTCAGAAAAATATCTAATGGTATTTAATGAATAAAATATTTATAAATAAACAGTTAAAAAAACTGTAGAGAGTCAGTACAAAAAAATAGGTGTAACTAATTTTACACTTCAAAATTAGCATTTAAAAAATCTTGAAAATTCACTGAAAAAAAACAACGGTTTCAGAGACGTTATAGTTAGAAATTAGCATTTAAGAAAGCTTTGAAATTCACTGAAAAAAACCATAGGTTTCAGAGATGTTATAGTTAGAAATTAGCGTTTAAAAAACCTTGTAAATTCACAGAAAAAAACAAAGGTTTCAGGGGTGTTATAGTTAGCTGGACATTTCTCTCGTACAAAACCATAGAAATTCCTCTGTTATAGTTAGTTCTGCTAACTATAACTCCCGTACCTGAAATGCACTGCTGATGATGTCACATATTACATCATTCATGACAAGGTCAGTGACATCACCGATTACATCACTGATGACATCTCAAATGACATCAGTGATGACATCACTGATGACATCGTTCACGTGACAATCTGATACACCTCATCATACACTAACATAACCTTTCATCACTCACTGTAAAATACAGAGTACCATATTTGAAACCATTGACACACCAATACCAGTTACTATATACCCACTCACTGATTCCTAAATATACACATACAACTACCCATTCAACAACAGAATCACTTATAAAAGCAGTCACTAATTAATAGAACACTATCAAATGCACATATACACATATATAGACATTGACACATCAGCAGTCATCTTAGTCGGTTATGAAGTGATCCTACTCACTCATGAAAAAACTAATCACACTTATATTTACTCACTTATACAATTATACACACAACACCTCATTTATTCAAACACATAGTAACTCGTAGTTAATATGTTAAAAAATCACCATTACAATTATACACAAAATCATATAGTTTACTGTCACAATCACTGACTCTTACATATACTTATTTATATACACCAACTCTCACATACAATACCTTTTATTGTTTTACTTTGTTGAAGATATACAAATAAATCATATATTTGCTCACCAACACACAAATAAATACAGTCACCCAAACAACTGTTTCCATGTGGACTCTTAAACCTATACACCTAGTCAATCAACCGTTATCACATCTATGCATAGAGTTACACACACCCCATCCAACCACTTACAAACTCACAAGCCCCACGGCTACCACCCTGCCATTGCAAATGACAGTATCTCGGGTAGGCAACCTGGGACACTGTAGGAGCTGGCCCTGGTGGTCCCCAGGGCCCCGACAAGGCTCCAGGAGGGGGGCTGCACACCCTCCTCCTGCTATCTTCAAAGCCCCGGCAGTTGGTGGTCCCCGCGGCTAGGGGGTCTGTAACAGACCCACCAATTTAAATATTTAGAGCACCGGGGAGGTTGTTGTCCCTGGGGCGTGTGGATGGCTTGAGTCCCCCCACACAGTGTATTTTTGCTAACAAAGATCAATCGAACAATATTAAATATACTTATACACCTATATCAGCATTACACATGAGCACATATCCTACTCACTTATGCAGTCATCCTACTCACTTATGCAAATAATTGATCATACTTACATTTACTCAGCTACACATTTATTCAAACATACCTTTATTTATAGCTATAGAAAGTAACTCATACTTAGTGTGTTATAAAATCATTATTATAAGTATACAGCTTTCCATACAGTTATTCAGACAACCACTGATTCTTAAATATACTTATTTATATACACCAACAGTCACATACAGTGCCTTTTATATTTCAACATTGTTGGACATGTATCATTGAGAAATATATTTACTCATCAACACACCCATAGAGAGATTTACTCACCCAAACAACTGTTTCCATAGGCAGTCTTAACACCATCGCTGCTAGAGAGATTTTCCTCCTGTGCTGCAGATCCATGATTTCCATTGTTCATGACGAGCTGAGCCCGTCATGAGCATGGAAGGGGTTAACATCATATACCTATTAAATCAACTATTTACACATCTTTGGACAGTCACATACCTCCCACCCAACTACATACACATTTACTCTCCCATACAAATACTCACTTAACTAATTAAAAACTAATATAGAGTTTCACATAGGTAGTAACCAACTTATGCAATTGTTTACACTAGAGAAAGAGTGATACATATATTCACACAGTTTAATCACTATCCCATATATTTAGTGAGACACTTTAAATTAGGCACTTACACAGTCAATCATAGTGCTACTAAATTCTCCATCTAGACACTTATACATCCACTCAGTCTTCAATATATATGCCTATATATATATAATACTTATTTAAATATCGAACCAAACCACATTCACTGGATAATGTCATCAGTGATGTCATTTGAGATGTCATCAGTGATTTCACTGACCATGTCATGAATTATGTAATATGTGACATCATCAGCAGTGGATTGCGGGCGCGCGAGTTATAGTTAGTACAACTAACTATAACAGAGGAATTTCAATGGTTTCGTACAAGTGAAATGTCCAGCTAACTATAACACCCCTAAAACCTATGGTTTGTTCAGTGAATTTCTGAGGTTTTTAAAAGCTAATCCCTAAGTATAACATGTCTGAAAACTATGGTTTTTTCAGTGAATTTTGAAGGTTTTTTAAATGATAGCTCCTAACTATAACAGGCCTGAAACCTATGGTTTTTTCAGTGAATTTCAAAGGTTTTTTGAATGATAATTTTTAAATGTATGTATTGTGATCATTTTTTTCATATTGTTATGTTACATTTTTTTAATCTATTTATTTTTAGATATCTTATTTTTTAAATAACAGTACACATATTGAATAAAAAGATATATTTTTATTTTTTTATTTTTTATTATTCTCTATTCTTTTAAATATATTTATATTACTTTTATAAAAAAATGTGGGTGTCGCACACCCAAAGTGCACCTTTCTCGGTCACTGCGCAGAACCTAGTAGCTATTTTAGGATTGTTGTATAGGATCCCAATAGGGTGTGCGATGGGTACATTTTCCTACACGATTGCTATGCGACTGGTACTCGACTTTCAGTGCATACGCGACATGTACGTATTACGCTACGCGATGGTCGTGCGGTACCGCGTGACATCATATGCGTGTTGGAAGCGGTGGGTGCGAGCTGTGTGCGCGCACCATACGCGGACCCCATGTGACCAGAAAAAAAGAGATTTGATTGGTTCATAACACTTCCTATTCTAAGTATTGAAGGACCCCACCCATTTCAATCACTCTTCTTAGACCTTCCTTGGGAGAAGACCTCTGCTGAGAATAACTTCTGTTTTTTAGGGATTGCAGACCTAGTTGTGCTGTATCTTTGAAAAATGAATTCACAACAACCATCTTCAGATTCTGATGAAGAGGGGTTTGTTCAAGAACCACCACGTCCCAAAAACACGAGTCTATAGTCTGGAAATTTTTTCCATATCCAGAGAGATTGAAAAAAGTAAATGACACAAAGGTAACCTGCAAAATTCGCAAGGCAGTTCTGTCTCGAAGAGACCCCAACAAGAAATATTCCTGTGGACCTGCCAGTATGTTTAAACACTCGCAAAGTTTGCATCCTGTAAATCTTGCAAAAGAAGAATGCAGCCGACTGCAACAGTGTACCACCAGCACCGCAAGTTGCAAGCACTTCTGGGGCGTCCACCTCAACATCCAGTTTGGACATACGGCCCCAACTTGCTAATGCCAAAATCCATTGCATAAAATGCAATACGTTGCTTTCCTATGGGGATCAATCTGTTAATTTGGTTTGCAGGGCACTGGAAAACCATCACTGTTAGAGGGTTTTTTCTCCCTAAAGTTCATTGTTTTGTTCGTCCCTTTGACTTTTTTTTCCTTTGAAAAAAACCCCCCAAAAAATAAAAAATAAAAAAAATATATAAAATAAAAAAAAGAGCTAAATGTTTATGCTAGTGTGTGAAAGATTAGATGAATGTATGTGTAGTGCATAATTGACTGAAAGAATGCATTTGTGGTGTATGGTGAATGTATAAGTGCAGAACTATAAGGAAATGCTACAGCACAACACTGTAAACTCTTTAGCTACAGCGTGCTGTGGTACTTCTGAAGCACAGGGATGAAACAAATGTACATAAATATGTTACAAGTCTGTGCTTCCCTTAGCTATACTTCAGAATCGTTCTCTAGAACCACATCTTCTTAGAATCATAGTGCTTAAAGCGGAAGCCATAGAAGGTATCGCCAAGAAAGCAGCAGATAACTGCCTGGTTAAGAAAGAAAGCGCGTATGAATTAAGTGAAAGAGTGGGGCATATCCTGGCTACACGTACTAGGCAGAGATTTGCTACAGCTGATATTAAAGAGATTATGGATGCACAGGGTAATTTGGTTACGGAGGCTGATTCAGTTAGAGAAGTTTTTAGGAACTACTATACAGATCTGTATACCCCGAAGATGTAGGGATATTTGTGGATATAGAAACTTACCTTAGGGATATCCTTCCTCAATCAAGTCTGAGGAAGAAAGGGAGGTTTTAGATGCCCCATTACAATTGGATGAACTCATTGTTGCTTTGAGCAGCCTACTCTCGGGGAAGGCAGCAGGGCTGGACCAGATCCCGGCGGAGTTTTATAAAGTGTTTAAAGGAGCACTGTTGGTGGATATGTTTAATATCATGGTACAGGCCCAAAGGGGGGAATCGAGTCCGGAGTCATGGGGTGGGGCGGATATTGTTGTAATTCTCAAAAGAGGGAAGCCTCCAATTGCGCCTGGTTCATATAGGCCAATTACCTTGATGAATGCTGATGTAAAAATCTATTCCAAAATGTTAGCAAAGAGGCTGTTGGGAATTATTGAGAATTTGGTAAGCCCTGCACAGCATGGATTTATACCTGGTAAAGGGAAAACACAGCATATTAGGACGGTGGTCACAATGTTTGATACGGCAGGTATCCTGGGAAACCCTATGGCAGTGCTCTTTTTAGACGCAGAGAAGGCATTCGACAGGGTCTCCTGGGACTACCTATGGCAAGCTCTGAGGTGGTGCGGTATTGGAGAAGGCTTTATAAAGGCCTTACAGGCTTTATATCACGAACCTACCATCAAGATTAGAGTTAACAGGGGGCATTCGCCAGCAGTGAAGATCGGAAGGGGGACTAGGCAAGGGTGCCCCTCATCCCTGCTGCTGTTTGCATTGTATTTAGAGCCACTCCTGCGTAGGTTTGAAGGTAATCCTGATATCTCGCCGATGAGGGTAAATGGCTGCACGGTTAAACCACTAGCCTATGCCGATGACATGGCCATACTGACTCCAGATCCAATATTGGGTATTAGGGAGGTAGAAGCCGAGGCCCAGCTGTTTGGCCAGGTTTCCGGATATAGCCTGAATAAATCAAATACGCAGATTGTAGAAAATGTGTATTCTAGCTGTAATGACGTAAGGGTGGTTACCTCAGCAGTATATCTGGGGGTGGCAATCTCGGCAGACTTGGACATGGTTGTAGAGAATAATATGGCTCCATTAATCTCTAGGGTAAAGGCGGACTTCGAAAGAATGAATAATTTACACCTCTCTCTTGTGGGCACCACTAATGTTATAAAAATGTTGATCCTGCCCAAGTTCCTCTATCTTTTAGGGCTTTTCCATTATTTTTTGAAACTAGATGGTTTAATTTATTAGAGATCATGTTGAATAGATTTATTTGGGCTCACGGTAAGACCCGAAGGGCCTATAGATTTATTTCTCTACCAAGAGAGAGAGGGGGCTGGGGGGCGCCTGCTTTTAGACTTTATTTCTTTGCTGCTGCTATACAGTATATGCAGGGACTGATAGGAGGGGGGGTATCGAGCAAAAAGTGACAACTATGTCTACGGAAGTATATGCAGCAGTTTTAGGAGAAGAGGCAGAAAACTGCTTCTTATACTGTACTGAGTATGGATACTATAAGAGGACCAGATTTAAGATGCTCAATGCAGCAATCAATATTTGGAACGCCTTTTTGAAAAAAACTGGATTGGGGAGTTATAATAGGTATACTAGGCTGTACAAGAATAGATCCTTTCCAGCGGCAGTCTTTGCCGATTCAACAATGGCAGGATGGGCAGAAAAGGGGATTGCACAGATTGGTGACCTGAGGGACTCAGAAGGGATAGTACAGTTTACGGATCTTACATCTAAATATGGCATTGATAGAAGTGATTTTTTTAAATACCTGCAGGTTAGGAGCTTCTTGAGCAATAAGCAAGGTGGGCCAGCAGGATATGATAGCAATGAAATCATGGAGGAAAAAAAGTTAGGCGCGGACTGTACAATTAGATCTTTCTATGTATGTCTGGTAAAGGGGAGAATCGACTACATCGATAAATATAGCAATAAGTGGGTCAAGAAACTGGATGGAGAACCAGAAGGGTTTCAGGAATCACTGGAACTGGGTCGCACAATCTAGTGTTCAGCTCCCCTACAATCCCAGCATTACAAAACTTTGTATTCACTGTATTTTACCCCAGCTAGGATAGCGAAATGGGGGGGCACCACGGGCAACACTTGTCCTCGATGCAACTCATTGGAGGCAGATATTGTACATATCTTTGCTACCTGCTCTCAACTGCACACTTTGATCAAAGATATAGAAGTTTTTCTCGATAGGTCATTAGATATACAAATAACTTTAACTCCTATCTGGCTACTGCTGGGGATAGGCCCAGAGGGGGGTAACCTACAGAGAGAATTTATCTTTATGGCCACCGCAGTATATAGATTAACTATAGCCAGGGCATGGTTGGATAGAAACCCACCGGTTATGCAAACTTGGCTGGCGAACCTGTTAGCTGCCTATAATTTGGAGAAACCTATATATGCTCGGAAAGGTAGGAGGGGTAAGATGCGAGGCTTAAGAATCTGGGAGCCCATAGCCAGATGGAAGGAGGCTCTGGGTTCGCACTAAGACTGTTCGTATCTGACCATTGTTAAAATGTATAGTAGGTGTCGTTGTTTGCATTTTTGCTCTTACCATTATTTTTCTTTACCTTTTTTTTTCTTTTCCTTGTAAACATTAGTTTGGTTATCTTTCCAATTTAAGAGGTATTATGAGGAAAATGTACTGTATATATATAAAGTTACTGGTTGTAGCACTTGAAATGACATAAAATGTTAAATGTACAATGTGTGCAAATCGAAAAATAAAAAGATATTAAAAAAAAAAAAGAAACAGTGATATCAATTGTACTCATCACGTAACAGCGGGCAAAAAAAACAATTAATAAGATTGTTTGGAAAAAACAAGAATTTATGCTCAATAAAATACCATATAATACAAATCACACATATATACAATTCTTACTGCTAGGTCAATTCTATAACTTAAATTTATAAACACTGTAAATGTTGTTTCTTAAAACTATACGCCAAGACAATGTGCAAGAAAAAGTCCATAATGCAAAGAAACATCTTTCCTCAAGGCCAAATGGTATTATTGAAATCCTGTATATAGAAATTGTCCAATAGTAATTGTCCAGAGGCAGAATTATGTTCCTAAAACTTTGGCTTCAAAAATATTAGGTAGGAATTAAGTAATTCACTAGGCAAACGTTTAAAAACCAACTGAGCATCATTACAAAGTGTCCAGCCTTTTTCACATTTTAGATAGGCAGTGTAATGTCCAGATGATGTGGAAGGACCATCATGGAAAATTATTGCTACTGCTACAAAAGTCCTTCCAGATATTGATAGTTGACTTGCTACAAAATGTTTTATTAAAGTGTCCAATTTTCTCCCATCTGCTGTACAACGTTGCATCATTAAAATTATATATTGTCCATATCTTTGTATAAATAATGCTGATAACATTTCTGATTTGCATTGGCTACACTCCATGTTTTGATTTGCTGCTTTAACTAGTTTATTGAAAGACACTGATTTACAGTCTGGTAATGTCAAATATATAAACCTTTCAGTGTCTATGTTAGTGCAACAAGTATACATAACATTTTCACAATGATATTCCCATTTATAACAAAGGCCAAAAAGATTTTCAATTTCTATTCCTTCATTTTCCAATACAGTAACCATATAAATTAGAAATTCTTGAACATCTTGTTGGATATTCTGCGTAAATTGTGTGGAACCAGAACATACATCCAAAAGATTACGAACATCACAAAGGCTTTGTATTTTACTTGTATCAGTTCTCAATTTTTCATAAACGGAATGCAACAAGGAACAAAATCTTTTTTCCTGATTCTCCATAATTTGCTGTTGCAAACCTTTAAGAAAAAAAACAACATTGACCACTACATTAGCATAGCAGTTGACACCTGAAATATTTTCAAACTGATAACCAACAATCTCTTCAACATTGTCCTTTTTAGGGATGGGCCTACACCCCACGAAGTGGGTGTGGCTTCAGAGTCCTTTTGAGAAGACTTCGAAAATCTAACCTACGAATTCCAGAGAATTTTGTTCGTTATTTATGGCAGCTGCATGGCAATTGGCCCTCGCATGGCTGTGTTTTTACAAGGCAGCACGCAATAGGCCATAGTCTGTAGAGTTGCTCCACTTCCTGCATATTCCATGCGGACACGCGCAGCAGAAGGCTATAATTCATCAATTTCCAGCTGTCAGGGGCAGCGGTAATTGTAGCCAGATGCTGGGCGTGGATTCAGCACTCTCCAGTTACTTGCATTTTTTTTTTTTACAATACGATCGCTTTCGCGATCAGTTGAAGTGCGGCTTGCTTTTAACTTCTGGTTAGCAGATGACCGGGCTTCACAAGCATTGTTGTGAAGGTGTGGCGAAGCCGTGTGACAGACTCTAGACCCTGCACTTTCACTGAGTGCATGACTGTGAAAGTCCATTTCTCACTATCATCTTTGTGGACTCAGCTGTGAGGGTTTAACTCGCGTGTGTTCTCTGCGTGCATGAGTAGGAAGATGCATCTCATACTACCTCTGAGTGCACCACTGCGAAGGCACACCACGTGTTTGACCCTTGGGGTCGTGGGGTCACAGCAGTGGGGGCGCATGTGATGTGTGTGACCCTTGCGGTTGTGGGGTCCGGGCAGTGAGGGCGCATCTCACGTGTGTGACTCTTGTGCGCACAACGGCGGCAGCTGCGGAGGCGTTAGTGCACATCCTCGTGAGCTCGATCTGAGGCGCCGGCCGTGCTTGTATTATCTCGTCCCAGCCTGTGTGTGTGTGTTTTGGGGGGGCAGCACTGGAGGGTGGGGGAGCTGCGGGACACGAGGCCGTTCTGTGGACAGCAGCCAAGAAACCTGCCAGTTGAACAAACATGGAACCTCTTTGGGGCAGTCTGACGTCACTGTTTTCTTAACTCCAAGTCTTGAATTAATCATGAAGCTGCGATGGTTCCCGCGCTCAGGGGCGTGCGCGCTCCTGCTGCACTGGAGGGGAGCTATTGATCTTTATACGGATTGCCGGAGCATATTGAAATAAATTGAGATTCACTTAAGGAGGTGCGTGCATGCTGTTAGGACGAATCAACATTTATGAAGTAAGAATCGTTGCGCTAGGCTCTAATACACGAATTAAAACACAACTTCCAAAATAATAATTACATAACGCATATCTGCTGTTAAGCACTCTATGTCACACCTGCTAATACTTCTCAATTTATATTACGCAGCTTTTCTGTTTTGGCAGGATTAGAACTCATGACTTAGAGAACGCTCTATTTTGTTAGCGGCGAAAGATAACAGGAAGCATCAGAATTTAAGCTGAGATACTACCGATACAAACAGCCCTGAACGATGCGTCTTCTTTTGAGACAGAACACTCCAGCGTGCCACCTGTTATTTCTGAAAGCAAAGTCAGGTTTGCTAGCCAGCGCCAAATGTTAAACACGGCTTCGTAGGAAACACGAGGGTATATAATCTGTCTTTGTAGGCCCTGCTATGTGCTAATTTATCTGGTGTGCTCTCTCCGGCGAACACAAGCAGAGACACATGAAATAATCAATCAAATTATGTAGCTGTTTTGAGAAATAGAAACAAAGGAAGGTGTTTTTTTGTGTGAGCCACTACGAAGGATTTCACGAAAACCTAACACAGCTGATGAAAATAAACGAAGTGCTTGTAAGGTGTTACAATATCAGAGCAAATCAACTTTTACAGGTTTCATATGCAGCCTAGGCGCAGGTTCCTTTCTCACTGCCCTCCACCTCTCTAAACTACTTGCCTCACACCTGATACCTCACCTGTCTCCACCCATCCCCATCCTGCCCCCTCGTGTCCATTCGGGCTCCCTGTATCCCGTGCCTCGCCGCTCGCAATGCCTCAATCCACCCTTCCCTCCTGTATCGCTTTCCCATTCTCTCGCTCTTATCTCATCCGCGCTGTATCATCCAGGGCTGCAGCCCTCCTTCCCTCTCGCCCCCTTCTACCCCTTCTACCCCTCTGCTTCTCTTGCCTCAATCCTACCCCTCTCTAATCGCCTGTCCCACCCCAGCCCCCGCACCGGTCACCACCACCCTTCTCCCTCTATCTCTCTTCAGCACCTTCTCTGCAACCCGTTCCCTCGCCACTGATCTCGCTTATCCTCCCTCCCCCGCCTTCTGTGGTATCTACACTGCCCCTTTCCTCGCACCAGTTCCACGTCCTTATCTGCCGCCTGCCCTGCTCTTCACCACAAGCTGTATCTTATTCCTCTTTTTCTACCCCTATCTTCTCCAGGATACAAGAGACCATCTAACCTATTGCACATTTTCCGCCTCGCACCACCTTTTCTTTCGTATTCTGCCTGTCTCCCCGCCCGTTTATATTTCTGTGCATGTTTTTCTCCCTATTATAGGCCTGCTCTGCCCATTCCCGGCCTGTTCCTCCCTGTCCCCTCCCCTCACTTTCCTAATTGGCCTTCTCTGCTCTCCTGAATGCACAATTTCAGCTCTATTGGGTTCTTTCCCCACGTGCCGCTCTCCCTTCTAGTTTTCTTCTCCTTTCCCAGTTTCCATTGTTCTTCCTTCCCTTTCCATGCCTCAAGCACCCCCTCTCATTCTGATAGCACACCTCTATCTTTCTCGTATGTTTCCTCTCTCCACCTTTTCTCTAATTTCACTTCATTTTTTTTATTCTACCTTCTTAATTCCCTTTTATGTTCCTAATGTCCCCATTAGCCCCCGCCCCATTTCAAAACCACTTGTGTCCCTGCCCTTTCCCCTAGTTAACTCTCCCCTCCAGATGCCTCTCCTCTCTGCCCCTGTGTTGTCACCTGCCTCTCCTCTCTGCCCCTGCGTTGTGTCTTGCCTCTCATCTCTGCCCCTGCGTTGTCCTGCCTCTTCTCTCTGCCCCTGCATTGTCCTGCCTCTCCTCTTCTCTCTGCCCCTGCGTTTGTGTCCTGCCTCTCCTCTCTGCCCCTGCGTTGTCACCTGCCTCTCCTCTCTGCCCCTGCGTGGTGTCCTGCCTCTCCTCTCTGCCCCCGCGTTGTCCTGCCTTTTCTCTCTGCCCCTGCGTTGTCCTGCCTCTCCTCTTCTCTCTGCCCCTGCGTTGTAGAAGACCGGGCACATGGTGCTTGAGGCACACTGGTGTGGTGGTGTTAAAGACAGGGGCACTGCTTTCAGAGTCTTTGGCTCCTAAGGGGGACCCCAATCACCTGCCAGCTCTTTCACAGGAGCGCAACATTTCCATGCTCCCCCATCTGACCAAAGCTTCCATTCCAGACAACAGACCCCAGTGTCTCACAGAGGATCACACAACACCACACAGACACACACCACACAGACACAAACCACACACACACCACACACACACACACCACACACATAACACTACATACATAAGACCACACACACACCACACGCACACAACACCACACACACAACACCACACACACAAACCACACATACACACACACACACATACACACACACAAAACCACACACACACACCACACACACACTCACCACCACACACTCACCACCACACACTCACCACCACACACTCACCACCACACACTCACCAGGCACACACACACACCACCAGCCATCGGTGCACACTTTCAACAGGCACACACAACACCAGCCGTCACTGTACGCTTTCACCAGGAACACACACACCACCAGCCGTCAGTGCACGTTTTCACCAAGCACATACAACACCAGCCGTCATTGCACGCTTTCACCAGGCACACACACCACCAGCCGTCTGTGAGTGAGAGTGACTGCAGAGGGAGAGTGACAGCATGAGTGACAGCAGAGTGAGAGTGACTGCAGAGTGAGAGTGACTGCAGAGTGAGAGTGACTCTGGAGAGTGAGTGTTCCAGATAGAGCAGGGTATGCGTATGCGCTTACACGGTGCACTGACACACAGGAGCTAACACAAAGAACAGGTGAACACGTGTCTTGGGAGCTTCATGGAGGCAGCCGGCCTTCTGTGAGGGGAGCAGCAAGGAGGGGACGCCCCAACCAATCAAACCCAACTACTCACAACCTACTGTATGATTACAACGCAGGCCAAAGGGCAGAGCTAGGTCTTTTTGTATTACGTAGGGTGAGCAGTGTGTGAGTGTGTAGGGTGAGCAGTCTGTGAGTATGCAGGGTGAGCAGTGTATGAGTATGCAGGGTTAACAGTGTGTGAGCGTGCAAGGTGAACATTGTGTGAGTGTGTAGGGTGAGCAGTGTGTGAGTGTGCAGGGTGAACATTGTGTGTTTGTAGGGTGAGCAGTGTGTGAGTGTGTAGGGTGAGCAGTGTGAGAGTGTGTAGGGTGAGCATTGTGTGAGTGTGCAGGGTGAACATTGTGTTAGTGTGCAGGGTGAACAGTGTGTGAGTGTGCAGGGTGAACAGTGTGTGAGTGTGCAGGGTGAGCAGTGTGTGAGTGTGCAGGGTGAAAATTGTGTGAGTGTGTAGGGTGAGCAGTGTGTGAGTGTGTAGGGGCAGTGTGTGAGAGTGCAGGGTATGAAAACTCGTACTAAGTCCACCACACACACACATAAGACCACACACATAAGACCACACACACACACACCACCACACACACTCTCACACCACACTCTCACCACCACCCACTCACCACCACATACTCATCACCACACACTCACCACCACACACTCAGCACCACACACGCAACCACACACACAACCACACACACTCCACCACCAGCCGTCAGTGCACGCTTTCACCGGGCACAAACAACACCAGCCGTCAGTGCATGCTTTCACCGGGCACAAACACCACCAGCCATCAGTGCAGGCTTCCACCAGGCACACACCACCAGACATCAGTGCACGCTTTCACCAAACACACACACTACCAGCCATCAGTGCACACTTTCACCATGCACACACAACACCAGCCATCAGTGCACGCTTTCAGCAGGCACACACACCACCAGCCGCAGGCAATGCACGCTTCCACCAGGCACACACACCACCAGCCATCAGTGCACAATTTCTACAGGCACACACACCACCAGCCATCAGTGCACACATCAATTGTTAACGCATCCACAATTACCTATTTTAGCAATCGCAATATGGTGCACTTTACTTTTACACATATTCATCTAAAACGCAGCATGCCACCATTGCTACAATTCCAATCAAACCCACATAATTCCACTACACACCACATGCATACACTCCATAACACATAGCTAAAAGACATTGCCATTTACAATGCCATTAGCTCCAACTCAAATAAATCCGAGACCTATTGCATTTCCAATGCTTGTTCTTTTTGCTTCCAATCACATTATATTGCTTTTTTTCCTTCTCTATGCTTCACTACAGATGTTTTCATATCTTCTTTTTCGACCTATCACACGCTTTTCAAATACAGGATATTGACCTTAATTGGGAGCATAAACTCTTCTTAACCTATTATACTCTTTTACACAGTTTGCATCTGCAGTAACCTTTGTGTCATCAAAACCAATCAAAATGAAACCAGATAAAGTTCTGACTCACGAAAAAGCAATATATGCCATAACCTCTTTAAACATGGCACTTCCAATGTTCACCAAACACTGTCTACACTTACCTTGAGATTTAGGATTAGTCACTGGATATGCCAGAGAAACTGGAAACTGTTTTATACGGACATATAAATCTTTAACAAGCAAAAAACGAACTGAACAACTACCAATTTGTTTCACTTCTTCAATACCATCTTTATTTGGATAATTAACAAAATCCACAACTTTGCCCATTGCTCCATTGACTAAAACTTTTTCTACATCCAAATTACGCCTTAAAATTACCCAACAGTTTCTACATGCATATAGATTCTTTTCTAAACCATCAGTTTTAGATATCGATTTTTCTAAAGAATCCAAGTTTGTCTCCAGTTTTTCCGTCAAAATAATATAGATTCCTTCATGCTCTATTTTGTCTATAGCTTCCATTTTTATTATTTCTTCATTTTCCAGTTTCAAAAGTTGTTCATTGAATATAGAACACTCACACAGTGTTGGCATTAAGCAGATTACAGATTTGTTTTCTGCAACTTTCATATATATTTTCTCATGAACTATATTTTTATTTGGAAACAAATTGGAAAGTAACCGAGTCTGCAAAGCTTGTTTGTCATGTTCTGTCAGTATGCCAATTCTTATATCTTGAAGAACAGTTCCATAATCAACATCATTTGCCTGTCGCATATTTGTAATGAGATCTTTATATTCAAAATATGACCAAATGTTAAAGTTTCCAACACTACCCAGAGACTTTCTGGTGTCTTCATGCGCAAGGGTTTTAAATACTGGTTGTCCTTTTACAGGAGTAAGTTGCAGTAGATCTCCAAAAACTATGAGATGTTTTCCTCCGAATAACACATCGTACTCTTTTTTGAGAATTTGCTGCATTCTTAAATGCACAAAAGCAAGCATTAAGTTTGAGGCCATGCTTACCTCATCAATAATCAGAAGTTTCATTTTCTTCAGTACTCTTGAAACTTCACTAAAAGCTTCTCCAGATAGCTTGTGATATTCCAATTTGTTTTCATGCTACACAGGTAGCATCAGTAAACGATGTAATGTAATTCCTTTAATGTTGTGTGCTGCCAACCCAGTTGGAGCAGTTACAACACAATACAAATGTGACTCCGTTTTTTTCTGTAGATAACTGGTGATTACTTTAATTAAGAAACATTTTCCTGTTCCACTCACATACATATGGATAGGTTGGAATGATGGGCATGTGCATTCTTTCTTTTCATGAAGAAATCCATGGTCAATGTGTTGTCTCACTTGCTGAAATATTTCTTTCTATTCAACATTTAGTTGTTCCTCCAAGTTTGCTAAGTCTGTTACACCTTCTTGAGCTTGATGCATTGATGTTTCCACCTCATTCATAGCAATTGCTGCTTCATTTTCAACAATTGGTTGTCCTAGTGGATCTTGACTGTTTTGAGAACTGTCTCTAGCAATCTCAACTGCAATAGTAGCTTCTTGATCAATTTCATTGTTCAACATTTTCACATAATTTGCAAAAGCAGTACATTGTATGGAATCTTTACAAGCATTGAAAGAATATTCATAGCTCTGAAAATCTCCAAGTAATTCCAATTCTGAACGCCATGGTTTGAACAGTTTCAAAAAAGCTAAATAGCAAAATTCCCTTTTATCAGCAGTGTCGCAACTCAGCTTCCTGTGATTAATCAAATGTCCTTTCATTTGTTTTACCAAACATCCTTCAGAACCAATCACTCCATATTTTCCATCATTGATGTTCTCTGTAGTATTCCATTTAAAAGTGTAGTTTTGCAGCACTTCATAGAGACACATGTTCTCAAGATGATGACTTCTGTTTGGGTAATATGTATGCAACATATTCGTTTTCAAAAGATCTGTACTTTCTGGATCTTTTTCTGCTAAATATTCAATTTCTTGAACAGATTTCAGTACCTGATTTCGCATTGCAGCAAGACCTAGACTCACTCAAATTATTCTTCTAGATTTGGAGTATAGACCTGCAGATGATAACCGATATGAGCATTCATATGCTCCAATTTCTTGATGGGATAACATCTTCAAACTGAAACTGTATAATTTCTTACTTAGGGTCTTCTCGTGAGAAATCTCTTCCCACATGTCTTTCAATTCCGTCATTTCTGATTTTGTAATGTAGGACGTTACATATCGTGCAACAGTAATGGAATTGTCCGCAATGTACTGAATATCCATGTTAGCATTACATGGACAGAATAACAGGATTGTAGTCATTTATGTATTTTGACTCTTCACTTCTTCTTAAATTGTAGGTATTTTTTGGAGACTTTCTTGTGATGGTATGTCGCATAGCTGACATAAAACTGTTCACTTTTCCTTTGGATATTATAGGACGTGGAAATGCAAAACAAAATTTGGTATAGAACTTATCCTTAGACTTGTACTTTCAAAGACAGTATTTTCCATATCAATGGCTTTGGAATCGTAAGACTTGTTGTCTTAAGTCATTTTCTTCTGTGCTTTTGGGTACAGCACATGTGGCATATTCTTCAATAAAAGACAAAACAGTATCATCCCAATCTGTTCCAAATTTAGGGGCATCCTTGATCCATAACAGCATATGTATATGAGGAGCACCTCTTGCTTGATACTCCTTCTCCAAAAGAAATCCACAACTTCTCCAAGAGGAGGATTTTTTTATTGCAGATAAAAGACATCATAGTTTCAAATCTATGATTAAAATACCTGCATACATTAACAGGATCCAACGAGCACAATTCTCCAGGTGTCTTGTATTCAATATTTTTTATTTTGGAATGTGCCTCCCGTAGAAATTCAAGTAAATCATCCCAAGCGTACTCAGCAGAACTTAGGGTAAGAAGCCATCTAGGAGTTTCTAAGTTCTGTAACATACATTTAAGTTCTCCATGATGACAGTACCAATATTCATTAGTGCCACGCTGACATGCCATCAGATTAATCAGCTGAGATTCTAAATGATCATCTCTCTGGTGTACTTTATCCATAAAATCTTTTGCTGAAACATTTTGCAGATGCACTCCTGTTTTCAATATTTGATTAACTGCATATGAAAGTCCAGACAAGTCACTTTTAAACAAAAGATTAATATATAAGGTATACATTGTCAAAATGTTGGATCTTGGGGGGGCGTGGCCAAGATGGCGACGGAGTGAGACGTGGTTTTGTGTCCCTCCGGCGCCTCGAATTACCCAGCATTGAATAGCCATCTCCTGGGGCGGATTTCGGGCCCGAACCTGTGCCTGCCATTGCCCGTTACCTCGGGGGAGCGAGCGGTGTCGCTTTCCTGCTGCTGGAGCGGATAGAGCGGCGATCCATGGAGGTGCTGACGGGGCCTGGCTCTGCGGCCTTCGCTGCTCCTGCCGAATTGACTACGGCTGGCACCCGTGCCTGCCTTGACCGGGGCAGCTTGCCCGAGCTACCAGAGACTGCGTACAGAAGGCTTGGAGCCCTGCGGTGAGGCTGCCTTGAGCTTCGGCCGGAATTGAGTTTCACAGACCCCTGGAGTGGTGCCGCGTCTGGAGATTGGGAGGCTTGCTGGGATGGGTGCCCACTAATTGAGGCCGGGGCTTTGGGCCTGTCCAGGACGGGTGCCCTGCTGTGCTTTTGGGTCCCCCCGCGCCTCCGGACCGGTGCGGGGAGCGGTGGAGTCGGTGTTGTGGAGACCTGAGACAGGAGCTGCCTGGAGGGCTGCGTGAGACCCCCATTTCAAGCACAGGGCCTTGGCACCAGTGAGACCACGACTGCGTGGTGCAGGGGCCGTCCGTTGGTGCAGTGGAGGCAGATTGAAGCTGGAGGTGAGCCCGCGGATTGGCGACTGACCAAAGGCAGTTCAGTCAGTAGAGGACCGGAGCAGAGCTTCCTCCGCCTAGGGTGGTGTGGCCTTGGCACTGAGGCCTGGACTGTTTCTGTGGGGCCCTGATCCCTCCCGGTCTGGCCGAGGGGAGGAGAGGCGGCTGCAGCCGGGGCTGTCCACCTGTGGTCGCGCTGTGGGCCCCTTGCCCGGGATTGCCACTCATACCTGACAGTGTGGTTGGAGAAGCGGGCGGTACCAACCGGGTCCCGCAGCGCGGTGGTCCTACGCCTTGTGGAGCCTATTGGTGGCGGTGCCTATAGATTTCGAACTCCGGTGATACGGACAACTGAGTGAGTCACTGCCAGGAGACCCAAGCTGCTGATCTAGGGGGACTCAAGTGGAGTTGCATAGCCTCGGTAGGGGACACCTGAATTGCTCTCCATCTTGTGTGGTCGGGCCAGCCCTCCTGTACTCGAGTGGCCCTTTGGATTGGCGATATGACGACCAGACCCCATAAGGACAAGCCCGGCAAGGATGGAGTGCCGAAGGGCCCACCACCTGCATCATCCCCGGGGACCAGCAAGTCGCCCCCACGCGGGGACGGTGAGGGCGCCTGCCACCAAGGCCTTTATGGTAGAACTCTTTACGTCTATCAAGGATGACATCTCAGAGCTCCGCTCCCAGCTCGCTTCGGACCTGCGTGAGGTGAGAAGGGATGTGGACGGCATTGGTGAGCGGGTGGCAACCCTGGAAGAGCACGATCTGGGACTAGCGGGCGATGTGCACCAGCTCCAGCAGGATGTGCTTCGTCTGACGGAGCAAAATTTGGACCTCCAGGTCCATGCCGAGTATTTAGAGAACAGGTCGCGCCGGAATAATATCAGGATCTGAGCGGTGCCCTGGGAAGGAGAGGGGGGACCTGCGAGGCTATGTGGAAGCCCTCTTCCTGCAAATCCTGGCCAAAGACGACCTCAAAGAAATTCGGATGGACAGGGTCCACCGGGTGGGCTTGCCTCGGGGCCAGAGATCACCACCCCATGATATATTGGTCTGTGTCCATGATTTTCAACTGAAGGAGCCCATCCATCCGAAGGCCCGAGGTATGAACCCCCTACAGATTCGTGACCACCGCCCTCAGCTCTTTCAGGATCTGGCTGCTTCAACGCTGCAGAAGCGGAGGGACTTCCGCCCGGTCACCACATTCCTCAGAGATCGGAATGTGTCGTATTCCTGGGGCCACCCCTTTCGCCTCATCTTTCGTTGGCAAAACAGACTTGTCCAGGTCAGATCTTTATCGGCAACCAAGGAGCTCTTTGGTCTGGAGGATACCACCGCTTCTACTGGTGAGGAGGGCTCCCCATCGAGGCGCCGATCGCGCTCCCCGGCCTGGCGGAGAGTGGGGCGCTCTGCGGTGGCGGGGGGGCCAGACATGTTGGCTCATCTGCATGAGAGGGACATGGCGGTGGCCTTGGTTGCACTGGTGACGGAGGCACAAATTGACAGCTCATCAGCGGCATGATGCCCCAGGTCAGAACCGCGTGGGAGCCGGAGGGACACCTTCCTATCAGGTACCACGAATGACCTCTGACTCTCTGTTGCATCACCCCGGACCTATGGATGGGGTGGATACTGTCTGGTCATGACACCCCTGACCTCAACGGTCTTTGTTGAGGGGATCCCTTGCGGTGCCTCTTGTTGCTCTCTCTTGCACTGCTTTCTTGGTCCTGTTTTTGTTTAAAGTTTGGGGGGGGAGAAGGAGGGGGGGGGGAGAGGGGGAGGGTTGGGAGGGAAGTGGTGGTAGCATAAGGGAGTGTGTGCGTGATTCGTGGTGGTTGACGGGCATCGAATATGCTGAGTTGCATGGCCTGGAGGGGGGGAGGGCGTTATGGGTTGTTCCTAGCATGATGTGGTGCGATATTGGACGTCAACTGTAGTGCCCTGCTTACCCCTGCGATTGGGGGAGGGTCGAGAGGCTCTGGTCCTGGCTGGGGAGGGGGGTCTGATAGCATACTACTGATTGCAGAGCGGGAAGGGGCGCTAATTTCGTGATGCCTCTCACATTAGGTACTTGGAATGTGAAAGGGTTGAACTCCCCCCAGAAATGCCAGAAGGTCTGGAAGTATATCCTTGATCATCAGTTAGACGTGGTGGGCCTTCAGGAAACTCACCTGGCACAGAAGGATGAAACCCGCCTTAAGCATAAGCAATTCCCCATCGTTTATAGGTCCTCAGCCTCCATGAAGCATAGGGGAGTGGCCCTTTTTTTCCGCTCGTCCTTACACTTCCAACCTATGGGAGTGTGTAGCGACAGAGAGGGCCGCTGGCTAATGGTTAAGGGGATGCTCCTCTGTACGTTGTGCACTATTTTGGTCTTGTACGCTCCCAATGTAGGTCAGAATGGGTTTATACAGGGCCTGCTGAGGATTGTGGAGGACTTCGTTGAGGGTGCCTTGATAGTGATGGGGGATTTTAACCTGATATGGCATAAAGACATGGACAGCTCTCATCACCAGAGATCCGACAACGGCCTTTTCTCCACAGAAACTCAAAGGAGGATGGGGGACTTGGGTCTTATCGATAGTTGGCGCTTTCTCCACCCCCAGTCTATAGACTTAACTTTCTTCTCCCATGTCCATCACTCTTACTCTCGCTTAGACCACATTTTTTTGAGCCAATCCCTGCGGGGGAACCTGCGCGGAGACCACATTTTTCCCCTATATGTCTCTGATCATAGTCTACTCACGGTTTGCTTACACTAGAAAGGGTAGCGACCTTTGAGTATTTGTGGGTAACCATAAATGAAAATTTGTCTTGGGGCCCCCAACAAGTAAAATCTCAAATGAAAGTGGCCCAGCTTGCGGGGGGAATACTTAAGCTCTCCAACACGTCTACATATAGACCCATTAAACCACCATTGGAGATTTACAAGACTCAGGCGAGGGCTGCAATTTTGTATGGGGGGGAGTTGTGGGGGCATTCGCGTAGGCCTGAAATTGCCATAATGGAAAATACATTTATCAGATAGCTATTGGCACTACCACAAAGCACCCCTCTATTACCTCTAAGGTTGGAATTGGGCCTGAGACCTATTGAAGCCAAACTAGCACTTAAACCCCTTAGGTTCTGGCGTAGGCTCTGAATAACGCCAGAATTGCTGAACTACAGGCTAGAACTGAAGGAAATACTAAGCAGTAACAGTGCAGTAAAAATACCATGGCTTAAGTTCCTAAAACAGGAATTCTCAAGACTGGGATTGCCTGGCATGTGGTATGACCTGGAAAGGAGCTGCCAGGAGGTCTCGCGAAAGTCGCTTACCAAGATTTTCATGGATGAGAACCTCACTGCAGTCCAGTCCGTTCCTAACGTAGGCACCCTAATTAATTCTTTCTTAACATTTAAAGATTTTTATTCCTTTGAGGACTTCTTGGATGTCATTTATCCCATTGCATCGAGGAAACTTTATCTTCAATGGAGATACGGTACTCTACCCTTAAGAGCTTTTAGGAGCAAATGGTCAACTATTTCCATTCAGATTTGTCCAGGGTGTAGCTGTGACCTAGAAGATGAACTTCATGTATTGTTTTTTTGTCCAGCCTACACTAAACCTAGGAAGTATTGGCTAATACCTCTCTGTAAAAATGTGGGTTTTTTACAGTGTAAATATGCTTTTAGAATTTTAAAAATAGATACGTCGAGGCATATAGTATTGGCAGTTTCTCAGTTCTTGCTGGCTAAGTGGACTAAACGTAGACGTTTGATTGCTATTGAATGTTAAATTTTCTCATACGGCAAGATTGTCTTACTGTAATCATGTCTTATTCTAGCGTGAACGATTATATTCCTAAGGTTACTATGTTAATGAATTGTGCTTTAGCCTTGTATATGTTTTATTCTGTACTCTTTTCAAGGCAAATAAGCCTAAATAAAGATTCCTTCATGCTGATGATGATGAAAATAACTCTCTTCATTAAAGAAAGGCTCTGAACTTGAACTGTGTTTCCATTCCCCCAAAAAACATCACAAACATTAGTTCTATTAATTACACTTTTCCTCTTACTTTTGGCCTTCATTAAATGGATTGGTTTATCTAGTGATCGAATTCTGTTTAAAACTAAAATAAATAATTTCCTCTTTATTTCAAAAGCCTTTTCAACAATGGATCTTTGATATTTCTTCATATCTTTCAACAAAATATGTACTACTCTATTAAAAAATATTTTTTTGCGTATTTCTTTATACCGATTTTCTCTTCATTTAAAATACGTCCTATCCTTTGACTGTACATTGGCTTTTTTTCCTTTCCTATTCTTTTGACTATTTTTTCTGGTTGAAGCATTGTCAGTGGTTTCAACATTATGAACATTCTTTCTGGGCCTAGTAAGATTTGTAATCAATTCCTTAGTGGTTTAACCAGAATATTCAGTATTTTTAGCCACATTATGTTGGTCATCCAATACTTATTGTTGAGTTTTCTTTAAGAAACTGTCCTTTAGCTCTCTTTTTCTCTTTCTTGATTTTCCAGGCATGATAACTTTATTTTAATGATGATAAACAATATCTGTAAAAATTAAACATAAATAAATGTATATTAATAACTTTATAAATTATACTTTTCTATTACTATACAACCACATTCTATATAGATACTGACTGACACATTGTAGACCTTAAATACAAGTGTGAAGGTGGTTACACCGCTATATGCATGGTGCATAGTAGTTTGAAGCACTCCGTGCCCTAAAGCTTGGCTCACTGCATGAGTACATGCATACTGAGTGAATGATTACAGTACTATAAGGAGAGACACTGAGTGAATTCATAATTGGTTGAGATTTAATTTAGTGAATAGATTAGTATGTGGTAATGAAAGAGTCACTATGAGATTGCAAGAGCAGTCACAGGGTGTTTGCTGGAGTGTATGGATACTGACTGGGGAATTGTAAGCCTGAAACACAAGTGTGAAGGTGGTTAGATCACTACATTCATAGTGCATAGGAGTTTGAAGCACTCCATACCATAAAGCCTGGCTCACTGCATGAGTACATGCATACTAACTGAATGATTACAGAACTATGGGCCCGATGTAGGTCGCCAATTACCGGTCGGTAACGGCCGATTTCGGCCGTTACCGACCGGTATTTGGGAATTGACATGTAGGTTGCATTTTATTTACAGAATCGGTATATTTACCGATTCGGTAAATTTACCGATTCTGTAAAATACCGAATCGGTAAATATACAGAATCGGTAAATACAGATGTAGGTGGCACTGGAAATAGTGCCACAGGCCATTACCGATTCGTTATTTACCATGTAATACTATTACATGGTAAATGACTAATTCCAGAGTACATGCACATCTGTGCATGTACACATGTGCCATGTGGCACACAGCCATGCCCTTAGGGCATGTATGTGTGTCACATGGCACACAAGCCAGTAACAGGAGTGCAACAGGGTGTCAAAGTGACACCATGTCCCCCTTGTAAAATCGGTAATTTTACCGATTCGGAAATTACCGAATTGGTATTTGCTATTGAATCCTATGGGCTTCAAGGCCCATAGGAATCAATGGCAAATACCTATTCGGTAATTACAGAATCGGTAATTACCGATTCTTACCGAATCAGTATTTTCACCGAATTTTTTACCTACATAGCAATTACCGAATAGTGAATACTGAATCAGTAAAATTCGGTATTTACCATTCGGTAATTTGCTATTACCTACATCTAGGCCTATAAGAAGAGACACTGGGTCAATTCATAATTGGTTGAGTTTTAATTTAGTGAATGGATGAGTAGATGGTACTAAAAGAATCACTATTGGATTGTAAGACCAGTCACAGGGTGTTTGCTGGAGTGTATGGATACTGACTGGGGAATTGTAGGCCTGAAACATATATATGAAGGTGGTTAGACCACTACATGCATACTGCATAGGAGTTTGAAGCACTCTGTGCCGTAAAAGCCTGGCTCAATGCATGAGTACATGCATACTGACTGAATAATAACAGTACTATGAGGAGAGACACTGGGTAAATTCATAATTGTTTGAGTTTTTCTTTAGTAAATGGATTAGTACATGGTACAGAAAGAGTAAATTAAGAATTGCAAGAGCAGTCACAGGGTGTTTGCTGGAGTGTCTGGATACTGACTGGGGAATTGCAGGCCTGAAACACAAGTGTGAAGGTGGTTAGACTACTACATGCATACTGCATAGGAGTTTGAAGCACTCCGTGCCGTAAAAGCCTGGCTCAATGCATGAGTACATGCATACTGACTGAATAATAACAGTACTATAAGGAGAGACACTGAGTAAATTCATAATTGTTTGAGTTTTTCTTTAGTAAATGGATTAGTACATGGTACAGAAAGAGTAACTTAAGAATTGCAAGAGCAGTCACAGGGTGTTTGCTGGAGTGTCTGGATACTGGCTGGGGAATTGTAGGCCTGAAACACAAGTGTGAAGGTGGTTAGACTACTACATACATAGTCCATAAGAGTTTCGAACACTGCATGCCCTAAAGCCAGGCTCAATGCATGAGTACATGCATATTGACTGAATGATTACAGTACTATAAGGAGAGACCCTTGGTGAATTCATAATTGGTTGAGGTTTACTTTAGTAAATGGCTTAGTACATGGTACTGAAAGAGTCACTATGGGATTGCAAGAGCAGTCACAGGGTGTTTGCTAGAGAGTATGGATACTGACTGGGGAATTGTAGGCCTGAAACACAAGGGTGAAGTTGGTTAGACCACTACATGCATACTGCACAGGAGTTTGAAGCACTCCGTGCTCTAATCCTGACTCACTAAATGAGTACATGTATACTGAGTGAATAATTACAGTACTATAAGGAGAGACACTGGGTGAATTCATAATTGGTTGAGTTTACTTTAGTGAATGGATTAGTACATGGTACTGAAAGAGTCACTATGGTATTGCAAGAGCAGTCACAGGGTGTTTGCTAGAGAGTATGGATACTGACTGGGAAAGTGTTGGTCTGAAATACAAGTGTGAAGGCGGTTAGACCACTACATGCATACCGCTTAGGAGTTTGAAACACTCCATGCCCTAAAGCCTGGCTCATTGCATTAGTACTTGCATACTGACTGAATGATTACGGAACTATAAGGAGAAACACTGGGTGAGTTCATAATTGTTTGAGTTTTACTTTAGTGAACGGATTAGTACATGGTACTGAAAGAGTCACATTAAATTGCAACAGCAGTCACAGAGTGTTTGCCGGAGTGTATGGATACTAACTGGGGAATTGTAGGCCTGAAACAAAAGTGTGAAGATGGTTAGACTACTACATGGGAAACAACCATTATAACGCAACTTTTACGACGCACTACCATTACAACGCAACTTTTACAACGAAACATCCATTACAACGAATGCCTTTACAACGCATGACATTACATAGCAGATGCTATTGCAACGCATGCTATTACAACGTAAGTATAGGTAAGTATATCATTTTATTTAAACATTTATTAAATTAAACAAATTATTTATTGTATTTAATAAATATTATAATTAATTAAATATATTATTTTAAGTAATTTTATAAAATAAATTACATTTATTAATTTAAGTAATTTTAAAAAGTATTTTAATTTTGAGGGTTCAGGGCTAGGTTTGGGTTATGGGATACAGGGGTATTTTTAGGGTTCAGGGCTAGGTTTGGGTTTTGGGGTACATGGGTATTTTTAGGGTTCAGGGCTAGGTTTGGGTTTTGGGGTACAGGGGTATTTTTAGGGTTCAGGGCTAGGTTTGGGTTTTGGGGTACATGGGTATTTTTAGGGTTCAGGGCTAAGTTTGGGTTTTGGGGTACAGAGGTATTTTTAGGGTTCAGGGCTAGGTTTGGGCTTTGGGGTACAGGGGTATTTTTAGGGTTCAGGGCTAGGTTTGGGTATTTGGGTACAGGGGTATTTTTAGGGTTCAGGGCTAGGTTTGAGTTTTGGGGTACCGGGGTATTTTTAGGATTCCGGGCTAGGTTTGGGTTTTGGGATACAGGGGTATTTTTAGGGTTCAGGGCTAGGTTTAGGTTTTGGGGTACAGGGGTATTGTTAGGGTTCAGGGCTAGGTTTGGGTTTTGGGGTACAGGGGTATTTTAAGGGTTTAGTTTTAAAAATAGTAATTAAAATAAATTAAATAAAT
This sequence comes from Lissotriton vulgaris, assembly GCF_964263255.1. Lineage (NCBI taxonomy): Eukaryota > Metazoa > Chordata > Amphibia > Caudata > Salamandridae > Lissotriton > Lissotriton vulgaris. Next base: position 588,542,582 of record NC_141696.1, on the reverse strand, counting down.
TAATTTAAGTAATTTTAATATTATTTAAAAAAAGTTCACAAAAAAATAAAAAAAGTAATTTTTACCCCTACACTATCCAGCACTTACCCTACTATTACACCCCCCTGGAGTTAGATTAGTACATTTTACCCCTATATTATCCTGCACTTACCCTACTATTATTCCCCCCTTGTGTTAAAATTTTATTTTTAAACACCTACACTATTTTTAAAAAATATATATGTTTATTAATACATTAATATAAAATTAATTTACTAATAACAATTAAGTTAATATTTATTAATTACATTTTTTTAAAAATAATATACTTACATATACATACGTTGTAATGGGATGCGTTGTAATAGCATCTGCTATGTAATGTCATGCGTTGTAAAGGCATTCGTTGTAATGGATCCTGCGTTGTGAAAGTATGCGTCGTAACGTCATACATCCCTACTACATACATAGTCCATAGGAGTTTCAAGGACTGTGTGCCCTAAAGCCAGGCTCACTCCATGAGTACCTGCATACTGACTGAAGGATTACAGTACTATAAGGAGACACACTGGGTGAATTTATAATTGGTAGAGTTTTACTTTAGTGAATGGATTAGTACATGGTACTGAATGAGTCACTATGGGATTGCAAGAGCAGTCACAGGGTGTTTGCTAGAGAGTATGGATACTGACTGGGGAATTGTAAGCCTGAAACACAAGTTTGAAGGTGGTAAGATCACTACATGCACAATGCATAGGATTTTGAAGCACCCCATGCCCTAAAGCCTGGCTCACTGCATGAGCACATGCATACTGACTGAATGATAACAGAACTATTAGAAGAGACACTGGATGAATTCATAATTGGTTGAGTTCTACTTTAGTGAATGGATTAGTACACGGTACTGAAAGAGTCACTATGGTATTGCAGGAGCAGTCACTTGGGGCCTCATTAGGATGCCGGGCGGGCTTTGCCCGCCCGCCATCCCATCGGTAAACGGGACCGCCCGCCATAAGGGCGGGGGGTCGCGTGGGGGGCATTAGGATGTGCCCGCCACAGTGGCGGGCACATCCTGTATTCTTAGTATTGTGGCGGGCGGAGCTCTCTGCTCCGCCCGCCACAATACAAAAATTGCTTTTCAGCATTTACATAAACAAAGCGGCAGGCACCGCGCGGTGTCTGCCGCTTTGTTTATGCAAATGCGGGGGGGTACCATAGGTACCCCCGTGTGCATGCCCCTACCCACCTTCACTCTGGGGGCCCGCAGGGGGCCCCCAGAGTGAAGACCGCCTGCCTTTCCGTGGCGGCATTGTCGCCACGTAAAGGCTTGCTAAAATGCCTTTCATAATATGGCTGGCGGTGTCTGATAGACACAGCCGCCATATTATTCATTTTCCGCCCCGGCCGCAAGACGACCGGGGCGGAAAAGTGGCGGGCGGTGTCTTGCTCCGCTGTGGTCCCCCCCCGCCATTGTAATATGGCGGGGGGAATTCAGGGAAGGATATCGGGCGGATTGCCTGCGCCAGGCTGGCGGAGGCAATCTGCCCGACATCCTAATGACCCCCATAGTGTTTGCATGAGTTTTTGGATACTGACTGGGGAATTGCAGGACTGAAACACAAGTGTGAAGGTGGTTAGACCACTACATGCATAATGCATAGGAGTTTGAAGCACCCTATGCCCTAAAGCCCGGCTCACTGCATGAGTACATGCATACAGACTGAATAATTACAGCACTATAAGGAGAGACACTGGGTAAATTCATAATTGGTTGAGTTTTACTTTAGTGAATGGATTAGTACATCTTACTGAAAGAGTTACTTTAGAATTGCAACAGCAGTCACAGGGTGTTTGCCGGAGTGTATGGATACTAACTGGGGAATTGTAGGCCTGAAACACAAGTGTGAAGGTGGTTAGACTACTGCATACATAGTCCATAGGAGTTTCAAGCACTGCGTGCCCTAAAGCCAGGCTCACTGCATGAGTACACGCATACTGACTGAAGGATTACAGTACTATAAGGAGACACACTGGGTGAATTCATAATTGGTTGAGTTTACTTTAGTGAATGGATTAGTACATGATACTGAAAGAGTCACTATGGTATTGCAAGAGCAGTCACAGGGTGTTTGCTGGAGTGTATGGAGAGTGACTGAGGAATTGAAGGCCTGAAACACAAGTGTGAAGGTGGTTAGACCACTACATGCATACTGCATAGGAGTTTGAAGCACTCCATGCCCTAAAGCCCGGCCCACTGCATGAGTACATACATACTGACTAGATAATTACAGAACTATAAGGAGAGACACTGGGTGAATTCATAATTGGTTGAGCTTTATTTTAGTGAATGGATTACTATATGGTACTGTAAGAGTCACCATGGGATTGCAAGACCAGTCAAAGGGTGTTTGCTAGAGTGTATGGATACTGACTGCTGCACAAAGCTGGCCAATGACCGCCATCGCTTGCTGCTTCCGATTTTACGTAACACGGCCTATAGAACTTGTAGAGAGGCCTCGGACTGGTGCCTCTCAGTCTCCACGACCTGTTTAATAGCCAGAGTTGGGAAATTTATACACCAGGTAAAAATGGCACTCGACTCCCACTTAACGGCATTGTCTGCAAAGTAACTGGAAGCCTCCTGCCGCAGTTACCTAACTTGGGCTGGTTTAAAGATCCACGAAGAATCCATCTTTCATCAACAGCCCTTGGTACATGAATTGACTCTACCGAACTTTCATGTGCCCCCCTTTATCAGCTGGGAAACACTTGTACAATCTATTCATCACTCCTTTTAAAAGAACCATGTTTAGGACAGCTAATCAGGACTAATATGTTAGTATTTTAACTTAAAGTGACTCTCACTTTTATGTTTGGATGGGACTTGAGAGTGGGGGAGTCGGGACGTTCATAAAGCTTTTTATTCTTTTTTTCACTTTTATACTGTAAAGATTTTAAGTAATCATGCAGTTTATTAATAAAAAAAAAATTACTGACTGGGGAATTGAAGGCCTGAAACACAAGTGTGAAGGTGGTTAGATCACTACATGCAGAGTGCATAGGAGTGTGAAACACTCCATGCTCTAAAGCCTGGCTCACTGCATGAGTACATGCATACTGACTGAATGATTACAGAACTATAAGGAGAGACCCTTCGTGAATTCATAATTGGTGGAGTTTTACTTTAGTAAATGGATTAGTACATGGTACTGAAAGAGTCACTATGGGATTGCAAGAGCAGTCACAGGGAATATCACAGAAGAGGTACTGTTGCCACCTATCCCATGCATGTTCCTGTCGCCCTTGGCATCCTTGCTCATAAAGGCTTTGCAACCAATTTTGAAGCACATGTGCTTGCGGGCAGCTGGACAAGACTGTAACAAAGTTGGGTGGGTTCTGATGAGCAATGTACGACTAGTGAGGCACCAAGGGGGACATCACAATGCCAGTAGGATGACGGCCACATTAGTATGCAGGCAGTCAGACCATTGTCTGTCAGGGGACGGACCTCCACCAGGATCTACTGATCCAGATGGGGCAGCGGTCAGAATCGTGATCCTGAATGAAGGTGGTCCCTGCTTAGGCACCACTGTCAGAATCCATGATGTCCATTTCCCAGAGCCTTTTCATGCGGGTCCCACTGCCATGAAAAGTTTGTCAGAAAGGGACTTTGAACCCCCAAGCAGGTCCCCCGTCCCCTGTGGCCTACTACTAATGACCAGTGACCCAAGCATCCATGCACCATGTGCCAGGCCTTTTCTGGGCCGTAGCACAAGCCACAGTAGAAAAAGGCAGTTACTGACCACCTTCATGGTGGTCTGATCAAAATATGGCAGGTGGGACTGTAGACTCCTTGTCAGAAAGTGTGAATCCCGCTGTGATGGAGTCGGACGCTCATCCAACCACCATCGTAATGATCCCCTAAGTCAGACAATGGAGGCCAGCATCCAATGTGACTGACTTTTGCTGCAGCTTAGTTGAAAAGAGATTAATCTGCACCCCAGCAGACATACAGCAAAGAAATAACAGCTCTTGACTAACTTGCTTAGGTAGCTGTGTTGAAAATCTCCAAACTAAGGGGCCTATTATGATGGCAGGTGGACTTTGTCCACCCGCCACAGTACCGGTAAACGGGACCGACCGCCAGAGCTGCGTCAGTCCTGCTATGGCAATTAGGATGCACCCGCCAACCTGGTGGTGGCACCCTGCATATTCAACATTGTGGTGGGCGGTGCTGTAAGCAGCACCCGCCACAATGCTGAATATGCATGTTGTGCATTGGCATGCACAACGTGACAGGCACCTTGTGTATGCCAATGTAATAGTACCCCACAAGTGCAGCCCCCCACCTCCCTGGGGGCCCGCAACGGGCCCCAAAGTGCCTTTACATGGAGGAGTATTTGCCATGGAAAGGCCTTCTACAGCACACATCGTAATATGGATGGCGGTGCCTGCAAGGCACCATCACCAAATTATTGGCCTTTTCCACCCGGCAGGCAATCATGACAATTGCCTGCAGGTGGGAAAGCTGCCGACGGACTTTCCGCCTGCCGCCTTACCCCCGCCATGCTAATGAGGCGAGGGGTATATGGCTGTCCACCGGTGTGATTTGGCGGGCGGGTGGTGGCGATCTGTCCGCCATGATAATAGGCCCCCAAGTTGTGATGCAGACATTGTACAAAAATACCTAAAGCTAACCCCTGATGTGCAGCAGAGTTGCTGTAGTACCACTACTTATTATTCAATACATAAACAACAAACTTCATTTGCAGCCCCAACTTAAGCCGTGTTCATCTGTGAAAACTAAATTTCTCTCTCACACAAACTTGAATGAAAATTACCAGACAATGCCTGAAACAGGGTCTGGGTCCTGAAAGGCCTTAGAGGTGAGCTGGTTGTCTGCATTTTAGCTGATCAGGCCAATTTGTAACAGCTATGGTTCTTAATTTGAGCCGGTGGTTGCTGGGGGAGGCTGGCAGAACGTATTTTTGAGAACCAACATTTATTTTCCACATTAGATATTTATCAAGCAAAGAAAAAAAGAGAAAAATACACAGATCCGATAGGTGGATGAACCGAAGGACAGCAAAGCTGAATGCAGGGACCTATAAGAGTGAGATGATTAGGCAGGAAGTATCTGGTTGTGGATTGAAGAGTATGAGGTGGTTTTAGGATTACCACTTTTTCTTTTACAAATTAAGCACTGAACAGATGCATACTGTTACAGTTTCGAGGAACACTGCTTTAGTGTCTCTGGAGCATTTTGCACAGTACAAGTCTCACGTTCCTAAGTTCCTGGCGCTGTCTTTTCCCCCTTCTTTAAGCCTGAAATTACAAAGGCATTGCCAGGGGTTCCACTGACAGTGGCAGGGGTTGCATGGACAGTGCTAGGAGTTGCAGTTGTGATTCCTGGCATCCCCAAATGACATCCATGAGTGAGAGTAGTAAATGTAACCCCTTCAATATCCAACACATTCTCCATAATGGCTTTGTTTGGTATGGGAATGGTAAATAACATCAGTTTAATGTTCTACACCTTCCCTAGTGTAGTACAGTTAAGAGTGTGGATAGTATGTTTAACTCCTTCAGTGTCCAACACCTTCCCAAGAATAGCTTAGATAGTAGTGAGAATAGTAAATCTTAACCCTCTAATGCCCACCACCTTCCTCAAACTAGCTTAGATTGGAGTGGGAATTGTAAATTGGACACCTTCAGTGCCAATTCCCTTCCCCAATATAGGTTAGATTGAAGCAGAGCTAGTAAATGTTACCCTTTTAGTGTCCCCAAAATAGTTTATACTGGAGTGAATAAAGTAGATATTATCTTTTTAATATATAACCTAATGAAAAATGTACTGTAGCATCCGCTAGGACTAATAAATACCATTCATTAATTAATGTTTGTTTTGTAGTATTGGTTGGTATATACTGTTAGTATGTTTTGACAAATGACATTATTATATATTTAAATCATTCTAGCACATAGATTTATGTACTTATATTTTACATATTGTATTATATGAAGAAAATGTAATACATTGTTTAACATACATTGACATATTTATTTTTATGTTTTGAAATATGTTTGTTGTATTTTTTCATATTACAGACATACATATATATTTTCTATTATTGCTTATATTTTAACATTGTAGATAATTCGTTTTAACTTTTTTCATTTTAAAATAAAAATCACATGAACATTTTTGTAACAGTATATAAACCTTCTGTTATATATTATTAAGTACAATTGATTATAAATATTATTTTTCTAGTACTGTTTATAATAATGCATTTGTGATACTGTTAATGGGATTTCCATATAAGTTATGCTAGAGTAACTTGTCTGCCATACTATTAATGAGGCCCATAGTCTTTTATTAATACTGATTTAGTATCTCTTTTTATGTGGAGGTTGAAGTGGTTGGCTACTTCTCACACTGTTTCATATGCTGGGTATATTATTTCATTTGAATTCAAAATCGAATTGGGGGTGTCTACAAATGCTTTTGGTAAAATGGTAATAGCAGCCCTGTATCTGTATGTGGGGGTAAACTTTCAAATTGATTGAATCATTGCTTGCTCAAACTTTATAATGATTTTTTATTGGTAGTTGTTGAGCTTTATTTTATTTTGGTTTGGTAGTACACAATATGTAGTAGTTTGCTTGTTAGGAAGCAGAGTGTAAATTAGGGCTATATTACTGTTATGGTACTCACCGTGTATGGTATATATCAATAAAAAATGTGGAGAGAATGATGTAACAGTACTAACCATTATCCACGTTTGGCTTTGTGTTATTTTCTGTATCATATATTAAGATTATCGTGCAGGAGAAAGGGTTTGCCAGTATGTACAGTGGTTAGATTCTCAGTAATGTTCATATTGTGGAATCTTCTAGGAACAGCAGGGGTTTTTAGTTCTGACTTTTATGGTGCATACCATTAATCTTTTTGTTGCCCAGTAATGCAGTCAGGAACTTGTGGGAGTATATTTTTAATATAGTTCTTGTAGCTTTCTGGGAGCTAGTGCTTGATTCTCTGGAGTCTTGCATATCATGTCTTGTATCATTGGTACATTTGGGCGGGGTTATGTTCTTTAATATTAATTACAACACAATTTCCAGTTGTAGCCCTCCCATAACAAGTCTTAGCTTAGTATTTTGGATATTTTCAGTGCTTGAGTTCTCCTGGCAGTATGTCTATTACATGGGTGAAATTAGTTGTTTGCCTCTCTCAAAGATGATGTAAGTGGCTCTTTCTGCCAGTATATCTGTAAATGTTAAAGGTATATGTTTATCACTTTATTTGAAAAATAAAGTTTTATTTAATGTTGATATTTTACTATGCACGATAACTTTTATAATTTTATACTTAACATATTTGCTGTCCCTTTACCTTGCTGCTTATTTCTTCAGCTGTTCTTTAATTGTATTGAGATGTACGTCAGGCGGTGTCTTTTTCTCTGTTGCATATTGAATGTGTGTTACAATTGCATGTAAAAATAGATTTTTGTTTAGTTTTAGGAATGTTTGGGTGTTAGCTTTAGTTTTAACGGTTAGGGTCTGTTAGTTATTTCATATTTAGTTATATGTACTTACTTTTAAAGTTTCTCTGTTGGGTCTGTTGTTTGGGTAGGTGATATTTTTGGTGTGCAAAGCAGTGCTCGCCTTTGTAATCTTCTAATGGAGTAAAGTTGGGAAATATCTAGAGGGTGACATATTTTAAGTTAAGTGGTCAGCAATTATATATGGGCATTTGTAACTTCATGCATTTATTATTACATACTTTTTGACATGGGTATTAGGTTTTGTGAAGGGGTGATACTGGAATTTGGGTGGAATCTTGCAGAATGCTTCTTTTTTGGTGTAGGTGCATTGTTTTTACTGCAAAGTGTAGCTGCTTTTTCTGTACTTTTTATAAGGTTAATTTAATCAGTTAATGAGTTCTATTGGATACTTTGTTTTATGGTAAAGTTTATTGGTTACTTTTTGTTCCATTTAATAACTTTTTGACAGTTTGTTCCTTCTTTGGTGGATGCTAATTAAGTTTTATTTTTATTGGTATATAAATATTTGTTGAAGTATAAAGATTATTTGTTTTCATTGTATATATTTTATGCAATATTTTAGTAGTTACTATTGTGCATATTAAAGTTGCAGTATTAGTTTGATAGTATTTTTACGTGCTACATTACTTTAATTGTTGTATGTTGGTTTTAGCTGTCTTTTGAGTTTATTTGGTTTTAAAAGTTATTTTTAATATTTTTTTGTGGTATGTATGGAAAGTAAAATATTTCATTTTATTTTAGGGGCATCTTGTAAATGTATTGGATTTTTAGGGTTATTCTTAATTTCTAGTTATTTAGAATAATATTGTTTTACTTTATTTAAACAATTCTATTATAGTTTATATTGTTGCTTTTGATATTTTTGTTATTTCTATATATTTAAAGGTATAGTGTTTGATATTAAAGTTCATTTTAGTTTGATATTTCTGTTACAGATATTTGTGTATTCCTTGTTAAAGTATAGGGTGATGATATTTTGATAAACAATAATTTTTGCTATTACCGTAATTTGATATTATGGTAGTCAATATTGTGGCATAAAACCAATAACAGACCACTATCTTGCCTCCACATCATATATAACAGGCCAGTGTCTGGGGGCTTGCAGAGGGGACAGCAAGGGCCAGCCCCAGGAACAAAGCATTTAGTTTGCTTGGGATGAGGTACGCTTTCTGTAAAACATAGAGGAGGTTTAAGGCAAGCATTATGGGAAATGGTCCGTAGATAGATCAGTGTTCCATCCCATTCTTATCATGAAGAACATGTGCTTGATCTTTTTCCCATTCCTCGTGAAATCTAAGGGTGTCTGGTTATAATCACCCATCATTCTAGTAATTCATCTGAAAAGACGGCGACTGCAATCCATCAGATGCAAGGTTTGTATAACTGCATGTGTTAGGGTTCCTCAGTTATAATCACCCACTCTTAACAGCATGCTTTCATTATAGTTTGATAGACCAGGAACTACCCTCCGTATATGCAATATTGCTCATAAGCTCTACAATGGGAAAAGGCTGGTCATTCTGGAATGGGTCGTGTAATGTTGTAAGACCAGGCAAAGTCCAGTGTCTCAATTTTGTGTGGGACAGTATGCCTCGTGCAGGCCTAGCAGAGGGATAGTTGGTTCATAAGGAACTGTTTTGCCAGTGAGAGCAGACATCTGCAAGAACAATTATGTGCTACTCGCAGCAGCTTTGTGGTAAAAAGGCCTCAAGATTGGCAAATGGAATAAAAAGGTGTAGAACTTGGTAAGATGTAAGGGACCTTGAATGCCCCAGTGTCATCAGGGCAACAACCTGAGAACCTGAAAAACAGCGGCACTCCCACTGTTACCATGCGGCCAAATATTAGAATTCAAACTTAGAGCTCCCAGTCCACCCGTATCTGATGGTCTGTGTAGCTATGCATGAGCAAACCCGCGACTTTAACTCCACCAGATGAGGTCTCTAAGAAAAATGTCAAGGGGCCAAAAGAATTTTCCACAGAGGCTAAGTGGATGAGTAGCAAAGTAATGCAGCAGGTAAGAAAGTATTATCATTTTGGATAAAGCAATGTGGCTCATTATCGTTATGGTTAGAGTAATCCGGAAATTGGAGTGACTTTTTAGTTTAGATATCGCCATTGTAAGATTGCCATCCAATAAGTCACACTCAGAATGAAGGATGTTAATTCCCAGATATCTAAATCATATTCCTTCCCATTTTAGAGATACTACACCTATGTCTAGCTGTGCCTCTAGAGCATTAGGGTAGTGAGGGAAAAAATAGGATTTGCTCTAATTAACGTGCAGACCTGATGCCCTGTCACATACCTTGTGGGTGTCCTTGATACTAACATTTACACCATGGATAACTTTGTTGTATGGACGCATGGTATATGCATATAGGGAATAACCTGGGTTTTACTTCTGAGATGAATGCCCCAACTGGCTGCCTCCTTATGCAAACTAGCTGTCAGGGGTCCAATGACAAATACAAAGGGCAGTGGGAAGGGGAGACCTCTTGCTGCATCTGACAAAGAATCAGAAATGTCCTGGAAAAGAACCCACTGGTGTGGACTCTTGCGACTGTAAAGTAATTTAATAAGCTAAATAATATTCCTGTCAAATCCAATCTTGGTTAGCACTTTAAATATATTATTTCAGTAAAGGATGTTTGTACACTTTTCCCAAATGAAGGACCAGGCAGGCAGCGCGGGGATGAACTTTTTGTGAGAACTTGATTGTTTTGCGAAGCTGACAGATATTATAGGAAGTGTTCGTACCATAAATGAAGCATTTCTGATCTACATGTATGAGATCAGGGAGTATAGTAAGCATATCATTGGCAATGAATTTACTAAAGATCTTGTAACCAACATTTAGGGTCACTAACATGCAATAAGTTCAGAACTGTCTCTGACTGGTTTAGGTATAGAAACTACTGAACTTGGCTGTTAGGGTGGAAAGGGTGAGCAGCCGGAGGCTTTTCTTTGAGGTACTGTGGGTGTGGGTGTGCTCTAGCTCAGAGCAGACCAGTCACTCAAGCCCAATGAAGTGAATATCCAACCCAAGTGCTTCATTTTGCAAAAAGAAAAATACTGTAATCACACAGCTGTACTAAATACAATACACTTCATTACATCTATACAAGTCAGTGACTTGGGGGGCTATCTCTGGGAGGTTCTGCACCCACCCACTCCTTCTCTGTTAGCCTATCAGGTACTCTCTGGTGCCCATGGACCCCCTCACTCGCTAAAGGTTGACAGGAGTAGCACAAATCAGGTTCAGGTGCAGTTCAATCACCCATAGATTATAGTGTGCTCAGTCTCAAGTCTGAATATTTTCATAAGGTAGAAAAATTCTCTCTAAGTCTCCAGCAGTTCTCCTGTGCTCTTGCAGGAGCTGCAGCAGTCTTCAGTGGAGCTCTTCAGCACGGGGCACAGGGCTGCATTTGATATACCCCATTCAGCTTTCTTTCGCAGTTGTAGTGTCCTGGATAGAATGGCTCTGCTATTACCAGTGTAGTCGGTCACCTGATGATTGCAGTCCGGATGAAGTTGCACTCCTGACTGGATTATAGGTAGGTGCAGTTCCAGTGGGTCCATCTTCAGTCTGTAATTCTAGTGCACATCTGGAACAACGGAACAGCAGGTACAGGCCCGAGTATAGCTTCAGCACTTTGGTAAATGTAGTCCTGCATGGGGTTTCAACACACAAGCAGATGCAGCTCCACTAACATGATCAGAAATTGGATGCAGTCTTTCTAGGGCCTGCAACAAATAAGAAAATGCAACCATGCACTCTTTGTCTCACTCACTCATACTTTCTCACTTCCTTACACTCACTAATTTCCACTTAGTTGAAATCAACCTTACTCTCACTCAATCCATCAAACTCATATTCACTCATACTAACTCTCTGCCACCCAGTCTTTCTCACTCACTCCCCTTGTCACTCACTTTAACTTACAAACACACACAGGGTCACACACTCACGCTCAAGCAAACAGGCACACTCACATATATTCACATGCTTTCTTTCTCTCAAAAACTTGGACCATCTTATCCACAGGCATGCTCACAACATAAATTTGAAATAACTTTCCTGCTTGCCTAAGCTGTCTGCACAAGTCTTGTTCTTGCTGCTGTTCCTTCATTGACCCTCATCGCAAACACACCTGAAGCAAGAAACTGAAACTTCAAACCTGCCCTGTCGCAGATTCCAGACTTCAGACTCTTTCTTTTTCAGTTTACCCTTACCTAACTGTGTGATGAGTTAGTAAAGGGTGGGGTGACAGGCTGATTCATGGGAATACCCATGGCACTGCAGAAGTGTAGCCTTAAGTGTCTGGCCCCACTTTTCCAGGGGATGCTGAGGCACATCACAGAGGGAAAATAGGCTCGGTCTTTAAGGAATATATTTTCCTATTATTGAGTTGTTTCTACTTATGTACTGTAGTGTAGTTCTTATATTCCCAATAGGCTCAGCGCATTGGAATATTATATCCTATAGAATTGACGTAGGACTTAGGTCGACTAGGACTCTATTGAATATATTAAACTTAATCGGAGTGCCAGCTAGCTCAGAGGTCACTAGAAACTTTCTCAAATAAACAAGAATGGATTCGTTTCTGACAACCACATAAACATGACAACTTTGTTTCCCCAAGAATAAGAAATGTATCTCCAGAGTCGTGGAAACAATAGATAGATGTTTTACTCAGTCAATCATGCATGCTTCGTTTCATCAGAGGTGCAGAGAAATAGAGAGATGGGAGTTTTCAATAAAAGGTTTATTAAACAGTCCTCTTTCTCATGCAGAGGAAATTAACTGCTACAATCGTAATACAGTCTGCAAAGTATAATACGTACAGCGTGAAGAGTATTATAAAATAACACTGTAAAAGCATGGTATGGTTTCTAAGCCATAAAATACATAGATAAAAAACAATGACCAAAAGTACTCAACTGGTGCTTCTAAAATACGGCTATCCCAATGTACCTAACCTAAGTCTAGTACGCGGGGAGAAGTAAGTGTGGTGTAGAATAGGTTTATTATTCTTTTGTCATGAATCTATCCAAGATTTCTCCTAGGGTCTAATCAGCTCCGTGCCTTGGTTTTAGAATGAAGGAGGTCTGGTATCTCTCTGTCTCCGACTTGATTTCCCAACACCCCGCCAGGGGAGCTTGGAAACACTGGAGCTGGATTCTCAGGGAGATAAAGGACAGCTTCTCTGTCAGTGGGCCAGCTGTAGCAAGCTGCGTCGGGCAAGTAGATAGTCGAGCTGCTCCGAACCACTGTGTGTTTGCTAGGGCAAGTGTAGGCATATTTAAAACTTGAAGGTGCCTGGTTTGACGTAAAGTCGGGGATAATAACGTCATCAAAGAACCCCAAGGGAATGGTAGTTCTTTGAAAACTCCATGATTTCTAGGACAAATCAATATTCAAGCAAGGGAATGTCCCTGACTGCGGAAGCCGAGTTTTCCAAGAAATCGTTATGGCTTTCCGAAACTAGTGGAAGTATCCATGCCTGTATTTGGACTGCATGGGCTATGTCTAAATATGTCTAAATATGTGTGGTCTGCATGGGTCAGTTAGTGTTCGGGGTGTCTCTTGTACCTGGTTTGGTGGATTTGGAGGCGACTTGGCTGATTCCTGCTCCTTGATCGATTTGTGATTCCTTGATTTCCTCAAGTGTTTGTGTTCTCTTTTTGTTAGCGGGATGCTGGATTTCTGCGCTAGCAAATTTGTGTCTCTTGCGTGAAATAACTCGTCGCCATGTTGTTGGATCATTTGAGTGAGTGCTAAGTTCAGATTATCGTTTGATGGTTGGGTTTTGTCTGCGTTTAGTGTCTTGCAATCACTTTCATTCTCACTTTCCAACTTGCCTGTGGAGACAGGAGAATCCAGTTTACTCTGACTTGAATTTGTCGGGACGCTAGGTGACGAGTTGGTATTTAATGGTTTTACTTCTGCTAGGATGTCTGTCAAAATAGAAGGAATGGATTTTAGCTGGTTCATGGCGCTAGTGCATTGGCATTTGTAAAATGTCATTAAGGGATCTCTTTGCACCCGCTTAATTTGGGAATTTAGATCTTGAAGTTTTTTCTCAACTCCAGAGCTGTGAGATACTAGGACTTGCAGGAGGAAAACTTTCAGCTCTAGTTTGAGTGAAGAGAAAGTGCTGTTGAGAAGGTCTCCATTGTGTTGATAAAAGGAGGCCATAACGGGGCTGCGAGAGATTAAAACTGTTCTGTATGCTGTGCGTCTGTAAGCTGATTTAGGTGGATGCTGCCACTTGGTTTACGCATGTTACCCTCAGGAACGTTTAGAACCAGACGGCTGGTCAAAGGGCATATTATCAAGCCCATTATCCACCCTCTTTAGCGGCAGTTTCCTACCGATAAAAGCGGCGATAATGTATCACCCTTTCTTGATAATATGACCCCTATGTAATCAACTGACATTATGTAATCTAGGGGCCATATTATCAAGACTGGGCGATAAAAATTATCGCCGCTTTATCGGCAGGAAAATGCTGCTAAAGTGGAGATAATGGGCTTGATAATATGCACTTGTGAATTCCCATAGAAACCCAGTTTAGACATCTAACCTGGGCTTCAATGGGAATTTCTAGGGCATATTATCAAGCCCATTATCGCCACTTTAGCGGCAGTTTCCTGTCGAAAAAAAACGGCGATAATGTATCGCCCAGTCTTGATAATATGCCCCTAAATTCGTTATATAATCACCCTGCAATCTGCTGTAACATGGTATTGACTTACTTCAACAGTCAAAGTAGCACATTTTAATAGCCATTTGTATAGTGGCCAAACGATAGTAAAAACAAAGAACTACATAAAAATAAACAGGTTTTAAAATTAAGATTACATGTTTTCAAATTCCTATAGTAAAAATGTTCTCGTCCCTGTTTTGCTGGTTCACATGGAACAGATATATGAGTGACTGTGCAGAAGATACCGCAATAGAGCATTACCTTTTGTAGTTGGGGAAAACAAGTTTTTTGTACAGCGTGAAAGCTTCAGTGGTAGCACCAAATAAGTTGGACAATTACATTTGAAACTTTATGCTTTGTGATAGAACACGAAATGACCTGGGAGTCAGTGAGAATGTGACTGCATTTTTCCAGAAGGTGGAAGGGATTTGATTGGCTCACATTCAGTTGTAAAAAGTGGCAATAAATGTCCATTTTATTACTTGAAAACCCATTTCTTTGATTACAATACTTACCGAATGATTAAAATTAAATGAAGCAATAGGAAGGGCACATTCTGTTATTACTGTACTTTCCGGTTGAATATCCATTACGGAAAGACACAGCACGGAACTTAAGTTCAAATTAATGTTAAACATTGAATTGTATGAGAAGCAGCTTGGGTTGTAGCGAATCAGATATTACATCGCAAATCTCAAGTGAAATGAAACTAAAAAACGGCCTCATTTATGGCATTGTGGCGTGCAGCAAGGCACCTTACTGCGCTGCCCTAGGCCAAGGTGAAAGGGCAGGAATACACTGTAGTGAAGCAATACTGTGCCTTCCTGTCCTTTCTGCCTGCGCTGGCGCCATTTTGGCAGCCTAGCGCCATCGTAGGCACCTGTGCATCATGGTAAAAGGGTGCCTCCTTTGCAGGCAGGATTGTTTTTGTGCAGGACGGGGTAATTTTCTGCACTCAAAAAATCTTAGAGGTGTTTTCCTCTTTCTACATGTAAAGAGGAAAAAACAAGGAGAAATAAACATATTTCTCCTCGTTACGTCTCACCTTGGGAGGTGTATGGATTTGATGCTTCCCCGGGTTTACATAACTTTGTAAATCTGGGGCAGCATCAAATTCCAGGGGTGTTGCATGGGATAATCCACTGCAATTCACATGGAACGGCTCCCCGGCACAGATAGGGAGAATATTTTTATTTTGTTTAAAATTCCAGGAAACCCCAAGTGGTTAGCGGTTTGCGCTATAAAAAGCATTTAACATTTTTAACATTTAACATAACATCTTTATGAGAGCCCTGCGTCACGCATGTACCACTTTACATGGTGAAAAAAAGGTGCAGGGCTCTTACAAATAAGCCCAAAAGGGTTTTTGAAGTGTGCTGTACACGTTAGCTTGTAAAGTACCTTTTGCCATTCATCGTTGCTATGACCAATTTGTCATAATAATTATTTCAGTCTGGCCGATGCCCACATCTACAGAAACACACTCTAAATATTGTTAATATTCCTCACCTGTTCGAAGGTCTACCTCACCCAGTTTAAAAAAAGAGGTGTAAATGCACACAGAGAGGATCATGAGGTATTGTGAGGCTTTGGTCTTTTAAATACACCTTGGGAGGAGGAAGGAGTATACATGGAGTCAAAAATACCTGTCTTTGCATAGGACATTGAGAATCCCTTGAGTTAAAATCTAGGGTGTTAACCCCTTCCATGCGTCACATGGCAAGGAGCTGTCCAACGTCCGACCTGGCCGTACTAGCACCCACCCACAGGGGAAGCGCTGGCGCTCCACCCGTCATTAGAGGATACCGGATGCACTGGAAGCCATTTGCTTCCACAGCATCCGGAGAAGAGCAGGTGAGTAGGTGAGTTTCTCCTCGGGGAGGGTGCAGGGTATGTATTAAAAGGCAACTGAGGAAAGGAAAGGGTTTTCCTTTCCTCGAGGTCTGTTTAAAAGCATTCCTGCGCACGATCCTGCAGCAGGAATACGCTTTTCTTTTTTAAATGCCCATTTTGCGTGAGGGAGTTGCCCCTTGGGCAAGGGTTGCGCCCCATGGGGGAGCAATGAGCGTAGTTGGTTCTGCCCCGGGTGGAACAGATCTGAAAATATTTTTTTTAAAAGTAAAAAGTAGGTGTGTGCCCACTAGGCCACCAGTGATTTTTTTTTTTAAATGCCCCTTTGTGTCGGCTAGCGGCCCCTTTGCAAGGGTCGCTCCCCTTTGGGGATCATTTATTTTGGCCATTTCTGCTCCCCTTGGGGGCAAATCGGCCCTGTGAGTCTAGGCCAATCTGCCCCCAAGTAGGGCAGAAACCATTAGACACCAGGGTTTGTTTAAGTGTTGTTGGGGAGAGTTCCCTTGGGCAAGGGTTGCTCCCCTTGGGGGAGCAATATGCTTTTGGGGAGCGGCCCCTTTGGTAAGGGTCGCTCTCCTTAGGGTAGCATTTATTTGGGCTGTTTCTGAGCCCTTGGAAGGGCAGATTGACCCAAATAAACAATTAATTTTATTGTTTGCCCACTAGGCCACCAGGGATTGTTTTAGTGTTGTTGGCTGTTTCTGCTCCCCTCGGGGGCAGATTGGCCTTATGATTTTAGGCCCACCTACCACCTGTGCTTGGCTGGTGGATAGTGTGTGAACTAGTGCATTATTTGCATATGTGATTTGAATGTTTTATTTCTCCTTTTTATTGAAGTACAAAGCATTTGATTCTTGTTTACGGTTTCCGCAGTGATTGATCTGCAGTTTTGCATAGTTGTATTTTTTTGGTAAGAAAAACATTTTTCTTGTGTTTACTCCAAATGAGTATTAATGTCATGCATGAATGAATTTTTTGTAAGTGGTGTCATAATAGC
Source organism: Lissotriton vulgaris (assembly GCF_964263255.1). NCBI lineage: Eukaryota > Metazoa > Chordata > Amphibia > Caudata > Salamandridae > Lissotriton > Lissotriton vulgaris. The sequence continues at coordinate 588,525,471 of NC_141696.1, read as the reverse complement.
AGCATATTTAGTTAGTGTTTTGAGCATGCAAATCTTTGCGATGTGTTTTGAGTTGTCTGTGTAATTTTCTTTTCTTTTTTAGTGGGATACTGTTGATCCCTACTGTGTCTATGCAGAGTAGGTGGTGGTGAGTCTAGCTGCTTCTGGCAAGTGAGTGGTTTAGTGTTTGAGTATAAAGGTCTTAGTGATAAAGCCACATTTTTTTCATTACTTATTTTACAAAGTGTTTGTTGTTGTTGACGTGTTTGACAAGTTGCCTTTATTAGTAAGGATAATGGCTAGCCGTATAATTACTGTTCAGCAGGAGGTTGGTAATCAATTTGAATCTTCCTCTGAGCAGGATTATGAGACTGACTGTGTCTGAAGGAGAGGAGGTAGCACAAGATTCTGGCATTGAGTTTTCTGTCCACGAGGAATCACCTGATGATGAAGCTACTCTCAGTGTTGGTGAAGCTACTCTTAGCGCTGATGAAGTACCTGTTTTAGAAGAGGACACTGATGTGCTGATGGTGCAGCAAGAGACATCAGGATTGCAGCCTGGGGCTGGAAGGCTTCCTGCTGGAAGTGCTGGACTCTGGGTTGATCCAAACATGGTGCAGCAGTGTTGCCTGCCTTTTGTGGTGATGCAGGGTGTAAAGTGGATTGTACATTTATTTTCCCAGTACAGTTTTTTCAGTTGTTTATGAATGGTGTATTTCTGGCTGAGATTGTTGAGCAGACTAATTTGTATGCTGAACAGTTTTTGAGGGACAACAGTGCCAGACTTAGACCCCGCTCTAGAGATACTCGGTGGACTCCCACAAATCAGGGTGAGATGAAGAAGTTTTTGGGTTTTACTTTTTTGATGGGCTTGATAAGGAAGCCGTCCCTGGCTTCATATTGGTCTACCAGTCCCTTGATGGCAACAGAAATATTTCCTGCAATTATGAGTCTTGATTGATATTTACTTTTGCTTCGGATGCTGCTTTTTGCTGATAATACTTTGGCATGTCATGAGATCAATCTGACTGTGACCGTCTTTTCAAGATTTGGCCTGTTCTTTATCACTTTGTAGATCAATTTGCAGAGATCTATACTCCAGGGAAATAAATAGCTGTTGATGAGTCATTGGTCCTGTTCAAAGGCAGTTTTGTTTTAAGGCAGTACATCCCTAGCAAGAGGATATATTATGAAATTAGGATATATATGTTGTCTGAGAGTAGGACAGGATATGTCTATAATTTCGAGGTGTACACTGGAAGGGATTCCACTATTGACCCCCCTGGTTGTCAGTCCACTTTTGGAGTTTCAGAGAAAATTATGTGGGATCTTGCTACAGGACTGTTTAACAGAGGCCACCATTTGTACCTCGATAACTTCTACACTGCTGTGTGCTTGTTTAAGGAATTGTTCAAAGGGGACACTTTTGCTTGTGGCACAATAAGCACATGGGTGGTGCGATAGAGTAGATCAGAGGTTGGAATCTTACACTGCTGTTCGTAAGGCTTATATTCGGTATAAGAAGTTGGCCATCCATCTCTTCAATTTTAGCAACTTTCAATGCTTTTGTTGTGTTCAAGGAGTGTTCTCCTGCGTCAAAGATGACTTTTGTTCAGTATCAGGAGTCTGTGATAGGCAGCCTTGTTGTGGTGGAACAGGCAAGTGTTCCTAGAATTGGAGTGGTGGAGGATGTGGCTAGATTGAAAGATCACCACTTTCCTGATTTAAATCCTCCAACGGCCAAAGAAAAAATCCCTGTAAGAGATGTAGAGTCTGCTTGCGAAGAGGTATGAGGAAGGAGAGTTGTATGCACTGTGCTGATTGTCCTTCTAATCCTGGGCTGTGTGTGCCCACATGTTTCAGATTGTATCACACTCAAAAGAGTTTTTGGAGCAACAGTGAGTCTAATAGTGGATTGCCTGGTCTGTATGGTTTTATATAGTTGTTGATCCGTTTCACGTTTGGCAATAGAATGATGTCTTTAGTTACTGCTGCTGTTTTTGTAGTTATAGTTTTTTATCTAGTTGCAATTGGTTTGTGTTTTGTGTGTTTGTGGACTGGCGCTTGGCTGGTGGTGTGTGTGGACTGGTGCTTGTCTGGCAGTGTGTGTGAACTGGTCCTTGGCTAGCGGTGTGCATGACTGGCGCTTGGCTGGCAGTAAGTGTGGACTGGCACTTGGCTGGCTGTGGGCTTGGATCGGTGCTTGGCTGGTGGTGTACGTAGACTGGCCCTTGGCTGGCAGTGTGCATGGACTGGCGCTTGTCTGGAAGTGTGTGTGAACTGGTCCTTGGCTAGCGGTGTGCATGGACTGGCGCTTGGCTGGCAGTGAGTGCGGACTGGCACTTGGCTGGCTGTGGGCGTGTATTGGCACTTGGCTGGTGGTGTGGGTGGGCTGGTACTTGGCTGGCAGTGTGTGTGGACTGGTGCTTGGCTGGTTGAGTGAGTGGGCTGGCGCTCAGCTGGCAGTGTGCGTGGGCTGGCGCTTGGCTGGCAGTGTGGGTAGGGTGGTGCTTGGCTGGCGGTGTGAGTGGGCTGGCAGTATGTAAGTAGTGACTTGCTGCTGGTTATTATAGATTCTGCTGGTCAAACGCCTCTGCAGGCACTATGTCAACCACCAGCAGGTGTGATTACTGTGTTTGTAATGTGGGCATAGGAAAGTGATGGGCTCTTGAATGGCGCTGTCTGTTGATGTGAATGTTGTAATGTGCTGGGCCCGTGGCTGGCTGTGTGAATGGTCTCGTGTGTCATGTATGAAAGGTGTGGAATGACCTGTAAAGAGCTGGTGCCTTGCTGTGGCTTTACAGCTCATGAGCTTTGAGTCATTGGTTCAGGTGTGTAATCTTTTAAATATTAACTGTGCATTTCCTTTTTGTGAAATCTCTTGTTAATAGAATTTTACGCTCTGAACCTCCACTCACCCTTGTGCCAAATCCAACCAGTATGTGTGAGCACTTAAGAAATTGTTCATTTTTAAGGAATATTTGATTTTTCTGTCTCTCTCTGCCAGGGTGTACATTGTCTCCACATTGTCTGTGAATGTGAGTGTTTTAATGAGCTGGGGCCGCAGCTGGTGGTGTGAAAGTGTGTGTCAAGTATGAAAGGTGTGTGAATGGCCTGTAAAGAGGTTGGTGCCTTGCCGTGGCTTCACAGCTCAAGAGCTGCGAGTCATTGGTTCAGGTTTTTAACCTTTTAATTATTAACAGTGCATTTCCTTTATGTGAAATCTCTTGTTCATAAAATATACATTTTGAACCTTTCACTCACCCTCGTGCCAAATCCAACCAGTATGTGTGTGTATTTGAGGAACACGTGGATAGGCAGTCATATTTGTCTTATTTGTCTTTCTGTGCTAAGGTGTAGTCTGTCTCTCAGGAACATTTACCAACTTTAGAAGTACAAAAAAAATTGGGAGTGCTGGATGCTGTGCCTCTCATGGATCCCAACAAGTTATTTTACTCATGCCATGCAAACCTCCAAATGTTACTTTAGTCACTTATTTTCCTTAGAATTACTTTGTCCTAATGTACTGTTTTCAGAAAAAACAACAGTTTCCTACCACCCTGCACTCGCATGGGGGGGTCAAGTACCAGTGATAGGCAAGGGCCCAAAACGTATTGAGGAGGCATCAAAATGACCTGTCACAAAGCAACCCGGTTTTTTGGCCTCTGGTTCATGGCATCTAGGGAAACCTACCAAACACACACATTTCTGAACAATAGACACACTGGGGAGTCCAATGAAGTATGGCTTGCGTGGATCTCCCAACGTTTCCCTACCCAGAATGTCCTGCAATCCACAAATTTAGCTGAAAAAACCACATTTTCCACATATTTCTGTGTGGAATCACTGTGCCGACACCATTATCCTACCCCATAGCGTTTTCCATAGTGTCCCGAATAAAATGATACCTCATTTGCATGGGTGTCCAATGCAGAATTGGCTAAAAATGTATTTAAAATTAAATATAGCGCTTAGAATTCTCGGTGCTATACCGTTAATCCCTAAGTTTTGGGTTCTTCTGAGTCACAGGCCCTTACCCCACCCACACAAATGAGGTACAATTTTTCTCAAAAGACTTTGGGGGACGCGGGATGGGTGGAATTTTGTAGAACCACACAGATTCCAGAACTTTCCGCCACAGAAATGTGAGGAAAATGTGTTTTTTTTACAAATATTTAAGTTTGCAAGGGATTCTGGGTAACAGAACCAGGTGAGAGCCAGTCAAGTCACTCCATCCTGGATTCCCCTGTGTGTCTACTTTTAAAAAATTGAAAAGTTTGCTAGGTTTCCCGAGCTACCGGCAGAGCTAGGGTTCAAAATCTACAGCTAGGCACTTTGCAAAAAAAGGTTCAGTTTTCATTGTGAAAATGTGGTGTGTTCACGTTGCGTTTTGGGCTATTTTCTATCAAAGGCACAAGGCCGAACCACACAAGTGAGGTACAATTTTTCTCGGAAGACTTTGGAAAATGCGGGTGGGTAGATATTTGTGCATCCAGGCAGATTCCAGAACTTTCCACCATTGAAATGTAAAGAAAATTTGTTTTTTTGGGACACATTTGTAGGTTTGCAAGGTATTCTGGGTAGCAGAACCTGGTGACAACCAGTCAAGTCACCCAATCCTTTATTCCCCTGGGTGTCTAGTTTTCAAAAATGTATAGGTTTGCTACGTTTCCCTAGGTGCCAGCAGAGCTAGGGTTCAAAATCTACAGCTAGGCACTTTGTAATAAATTGGTCCATTTTCACTGAGAAAATGTGGTGTGTCCACATTGCCTTTTGGGCTATTTCCTCTCGAGGGCAATAGGTATACCCACACAAGTGAGGTACCATTTTTCGTGGAAGACTTTGGGGGACGCGGGTGGGTGGAATTTTGTGGTTCCATGTAGATTCCAAAACATTCCACCACAGAAATCTGACGAAAATGTGTTTTTTTTTTTTTACAAATGTTTACGTTTGCAAGGGATTCTGGTAAGAGAATCTGGTGAGAGCCAGTCAAGTCACCTCATCATGGACTCCCCTGGGTATTTAGTTTTAAAAAATGTATAGCTTTGTTGGTTTCCCTAGGTTCCGGCAGAGATAGTGTTCAAAATCTCCAGCTAGGCACTTGACAAAAAAAGGTCCGTTTTTACTGTAAAATTAAAGTGTGTCCTTGTTGTATTTTGGGCCATTTCCTGTCGCGGACACTAGGCCTACCCACACAAGTGTGATACCGTATTTATCAAAAGACTTTGGGAAATGCGGGGTGGGTGGAATTTTGTCGATTCATGCAGATTCCAGAACTTTCCACTACAGAAATATAAGGAAAATGTGTTTGTTTTTTACAAATATTTAGGTTTGGAAGGGATTCTGCGTAACAGAACCTGGTGAGAGCCAGTCAAGTCACCTCATCCTGGACTCCCCTGGGTATTTAGTTTAAAAAAATTAATAGCTTTGCTTGGTTTCCCTAGGTGCCGGCAGAGATAGTGTTCAAAATCTCCAGCTAGGCACTTGACAAAAAAAGTTCAGTTTTTACTGTAAAACTAAAGTGTGTCCATGTTGTGTTTTGGGCCAATTCCTGTCGCGGGCACTAGGCCTACCCCCACAAGTGTGATACCATATTTATCAAAAGACTTTGAGAAATGCGGGGTGGGTGGAATTTTGTTGATTCATGCAGATTCCAGAACTTTCCACTACAGAAATATAAGGAAAATGTGTTTGTTTTTTACAAATATTTAGGTTTGGAAGGGATTCTGCGTAACAGAACCTGGTGAGAGCCAGTCAAGTCACTCCATCCTGGATTCCCCTGCATGTCTAATTTTAAAAACTGGAAAGGTTTGGTAGGTTTCCTAGGGGCCAGCAGAGCTAGGGTTCATAATCTACAGCTAGGCACTTTGCAAAAAAAGTTTAGTTTTCATTGTGAAAATGTGGTGTATTCACGTTGCATTTTGGGCTATTTTCTGTCGCAGGCACAAGGCCTAACCACACAAGTGGAGCACCATTTTTCTTGGAAGACTTTGGGGAATGCGGGGTGGGTATATATTTGTACATCCATGCAGATTCCAGAACTTTCCACCATTGAAATGTAAAGAAAATGTGTTTTTTGGGACACATTTTTAGGTTTGTAAGGTATTCTGGGTAGCAGAACCTGGTGACAGCCAGTCAAGTCACCCAGTCCTAGATTTCCCTGGGTGTCTAGTTTTCAAAAATGTATAGGTTTGCTAGGTTTCCCTAGGTGCCGGCAGAGCTAGGGTTCAAAATCCACAGCTAGGCACTTTGGAATAAATTGGTCCATTTTCACTGTGAAAAGATGGTGCGTCCACATTGCATTTTGGGCCATTTCTGTCGAGGGCACTAGGTATACCCACACAAGTGAGGTACCATTTTTCGTGGAAGACTTTGGGGGACGCGGGGTGGGGGAATTTTGTGGATCCATGCAGATTCCAAAACATTCCACCACAGAAATCTGACGAAAATTAGTTTTTTTTTTACAAATGTTTACGTTTGCAAGGGATTCTGGGTAAGAGAACCTGGTGAGAACCAGTCATGTCACCCCCATCCTGGACTCCCCTGGGTAGTTAGTTTTAAAAAAAATTATAGGTTTGCTAGGTTTCCCTAGGTGCCGGCAGAGATAGTGTTCAAAATCTCCAGCTAGTCACTTGACAAAAAAAGGTCAGTTTGTACTGTAAAAATAAAGTGTGTCCTTGTTGTGTTTTGGGCCATTTCCTGTCGCAGGCACCAGGCCTACCCACACAAATGTGATACCATTTTCATCGAAAGACTTTGGGAAATGCGGGGCGGGTGGAATTTTGTCGATTCATGAAGAATCCAGAACTTTCCACTACAGAAATATGAGGAAATTTGTTTTTTTTTTGGACAAATATTTAGGTTTGCAAGGGATTCTGGGTAACAGAACCTGGTGAACGCCAGTCAAGTCACTCCATCCTGGATTCCCCTGCATGTCTAATTTTAAAAACTGTAAAAGTTTGCTAGGTTTCCCTAAGGGCCGGCAGAGATAGGGTTCAAAATCTACAGCTAGGCACTTTGCAAAAAAAGGTTCCGTTTTCATTGTGAAAATGTGGTGTGTTCACGTTGCGTTTTTGGACCATTTTTTGTTGCAAGCACAAGGCCTAACCACACAAGTGAGGTACCATTTTTCTCAGAAGACTTTGGGGAATGCGGGTGGCTAGAAATTTGTGGATCCACGCAGATCCCAGAACTTTCCACCATTGAAATGTGAAGAAAATGTGTTTTTTTGGGACAACTTTTTAGGTTTGCAAAGTATTCTGGGTAGCAGAACCTGGTGAGAGCCAGTCAAGTCACCCAATCCTGGATTCCCCTAGGTGTCTAGTTTTCAAAAATGTATAGGTTTACTAGGTTTCCCTAGGTGCCGGCAGAGCTAGGGTTCAAAATCTACAGCTAGGCACTTTGGAATAAATTGGTCCATTTTCACTGTGAAAATGTGGTGTGTCCACATTGCATTTTGGGCCATTTCCTGTTGAGGGCACTAAGTATACCCACACAAGTAAGCTACCATTTTTAGTGGAAGACTTAGGGGAACGCAGGGTGGGTGGAATTTTGTGGATCCATGCAGATTCCAGAACTTTCCACCACAGAAATCTGATGGAAATGTGTTTTTTTTTTACAAAGTTTATGTTTGCAAGGGATTCTGGGTAAGAGAACCTGGTGAAAGCCAGTCAAGTCACCCCATCCTGGACTCCCCTGGGTGTTAAGATTTAAAAAATGTATAGGTTTGCCAGGTTTCCCTAGGTGCCGGCAGAGATAGTGTTCAAAATCTCCAGCTAGGCACTTGACAAAAAAAGGTCAGTTTTTACTGTAAAACTAAAGTGTGTCCTTGTTGTGTTTTGGACCATTTCCTGTTGCGGGCACTAGACCTACCTACACAAGTGTGATACCATTTTTATCGGAAGACTTTGGGAAATGCGGGGTCGGTGGAATTTTGTCGATTCATGCAGATTCCAGAACTTTCCACTACAGAAATATGAGGAAAATATGTTTTTTTGCCAAAGTTTCAGATTCGCAGTGGATTATGGGTATCAGAACCTGGTGAGAGCCAGACAAGTCACCACATCCTGGATTCCCCTGGGTGTCTAGTTTTTTTAAGTGTATAGGTTTGCTAGGTTTCTTTAGGTGCCGGCAGAGCTAGGGTTCAAAATCGACAGATAGGCACTGTTCAAAAAAAGAGCCAGTTTTCACTGTAAAAATGTGGTGTGTCCACGTTGCGTTTTGGGCTGTTTCCTGTTGCGGGCACTAGGCCTACCCACACAAGGGAGGTACAATTTTTATTGGGAGTCTTGGGGTAACACAGAATTGTAGAGCAACTCCTATTACCTATTGAATTACGATTAATTACTGCCTTCCAAATAAAAGACAATGTGTACAAAACTAGTAATTTTGAAAAATTACCTAGAATTCTCATGCTTGTATGGGTACTCACAATTTCTTAAATGTGTAAATATCTACTGTTTTTAAACTCTATATTTTGTTCCAATGTCAGAAATACATAGGTGTCTTTCATACCAATTTTTCCATGTATATATGTTCCCAAATTAATTGCTATATACCCGGCACGTAATGAAAAACCATTGCAAGATGCTGCTCAATTATTGTCTCTGGGTTCGTCCGGTTCTTGGTGAATGTACAAATCCTATGTACACGCAAAAGCAGAAAGGTCCAGTGGATGTAACGGTATATTGCTTTCAAACAGCTGTCAGAATCAGAAGAAGTTACAGGTGAAAATGTTGGCACGAGTTGCTGTTTTTTTCAACTAATTTAAAATTTTTCCTATAATTAACTGTTAGTTTCTGTAAAGAAACCTTGAAGGATCTACACAAATTACCCTTTGCTGAATTTAGAATGTTGTCTACTTTTCTAAAATGTATAGCTTTCCGGGAACCATTATTGTTTTCATAACCATTTCTACTATTAACTGGAAGAAGGTTGAAAGCACAAAAAATATTAAAATGCCCAACAAATATTTGGTTTTCTGACAAAAGTATGTAATTCCCTAAAAGCTGATAAAATTGTGATTTCAGCCCCCAATCCCTTTGTTGATACCATTTGCAGGGACGAAAACCAGATGCTTTCAGTTGCAGCACTTTTTTCAAATTTTTTCCAGTGAAAAGCAAAATTTAGCTGTATTTTTTTTTACCTAATTTCTGGGTTCCCTCCAAAGCAATCTACAAACCCTGGGTACGTTTAGAATTCCCATGATGTTGAAAGAAAAGGGTGCAAATTTGGCGTGGATACCTTTTTTTTAAAAACAATTTTAATAAAGGTTGCATGGTTAACACAGCATTTTGCCTACATCCCAGTGGCCAGCAGCGATATAGTAAACATTTGAAGTCTATATGACACAGCCAAGTCGCCGACAACCCGGGGGTCCGGCAGCGTTTCAAGTACACATAGGTGTGTAGCAATATACATAACAGATGTCAATATCGGGCAACCTATATCTTTTATATATACCACCCAAACAAAATATTAGAAACAACCCCCCCTCCCCCTGCCAGGTCAGAAATTCTAATACCACAGCCACTCTCACCACAGCCCACCATGCATATCTGTCAACATCCGTACAACCAAGTGCACACGGTCCTTTACCAATATGAACAATCAATTTAGGGACAAAGGCTGCGTCTTTGTAGAATCGCGAGACATACACACCTCAGGCCAATTTACCCCTGTCAATCACTGTCTGCACGGAGGTCAGACCCTCCCTGGGCCAACCAGCTCACAAAGGAGCCCCATATATCCTGCGGCCTAGAACCACTTGGCATTAATTCCCAAAAGTTTGACAATTGATCTTTACTATAGCTTACAGCATTAAGCCAACCTGCTATATTAGGAGGACTGGTCTTCTTCCAGTGTATTGCCACTTGTCGTTCAGCAACCAGTAGCAGCATGGCAACCAATTTCCGATTAGTTTTGGGGATTTCAAATACATAACCCAATAACGCCATCAAGGGATTTTCTGTCAAGGGGATGTTAATAATGTCACTGATGTGTCGAAAGATTTCAGACCAGTAGTGTGCCACCAGACCACAGAATCAGGAGACATGAGCAAATGTAGCGTCCGAGGCTCTACATCTCCAACAGCATGCATCCGATACCAGACCCATATGCCATAGCTATAGCGGTGTCCTATAAACCCAGTGTAGAAAATTAAAGTATATAAGATGTAGCCTAAAGTTCGGTGAGAGATGCTCTAATTGTGTACAACAGAACAGCCACTGCCCGTCAGTAATGGATACGTCTATCTATCTCTCCCAATCAAGCTTGGATGTACTGATAATAATAGGGGATGACGCATGGGTTATAGTATATATACGCGTGATTAATTTGCGAGGTGACTTGTTTGAAAGAATGTTTTCTAAAGCTGGGAGCATTGCCGGAACATCCGGGAACTCAACATATCTCGCCCGGCATGCCGCACGAATCTGATAATACAAGAGCATGTCTGAAGCGGAGGGTGGGGATGGGTCACACATTTGCTGTATGGTCAGAAATTTGTCATGTGGGTATAGATCCCTACCCACCATCAGGTTACGTCCGTTAGCTCTTTCTGTGAAAGCCTTGTCTATTAGTGGCCCTAAGAGTGGGTTTCCTCCCAGAGGCATAGAGGGTGCGTATAGCTGCGTTAGATTTGCCCTCTTCGCAATACGTGCCCATGCCCATTTCAATGCTTCCACTGTATCTATTTCGGCATGTGGTCACTTATGGGGCTGAAACATTGCAACCTCCAGAGGGGTGGGAGCCACCCTATTGTTCTCTATTGCAACGTGTGGCTGATACGGTATCTGGTGCTGCCAATAATGTAAAAATTGCGCCTGAGCACTGTATGCATATAATTCTATATCAGGAGCCGCCAAACCTCTCTGGAAGAATGGCAGCGTTAACAGCTTCCACAAAACCCTGGGCTGCTTCCCGGCCCACACCAGCTCAAGTATAAGCGTGTGTAGCCTTTTGAAAAAATGTACGTTAAGGGGCATAGGAATATTTACAAATAGGTATAACAGCTTTGGGAGGATCACCATTTTAGTTAAAGCAATACAACCTGTAAGGGACAGCAGTAGATTCCTCCATTTATGTACTTTAGTCTCTATCCAGTCAATTACCCTCCCATAGTTGGCCAGCCAAATTTCCTGAATGGATCTACTTATCCAAATCCCCAGGTATTGTGTTGCTTCCGTCACCCATTTAATGGGGAATTCTGTGTCGCAGGGAACAGTACCCTCGTTGAGAGGCATCATCACGGACTTTGACCAATTTATCTGTATCCCCGACAGCCCACCATATCGGATCAGCTCTCTCATGACAACATCAAAGTTGTCCTTTGGGTTGGTCAAGTAAACCGTCATATCAACAGTTCCCTAAATGTGAAGCCTATGCTGCGCTGAGTATGGTGTTGTCTCAATCTAGCTGCCAAAGGTTCTGTTGCAATAGTGAACAGCAGCGGCGACAGTGGTCATCCCTGTCTTGTACCCCTAGTGATGGCGAATGAGTCTGATATTTGTCCATTAATTTTAACTCTAGCCCGCAGTTTGGGATAAATCAGTTGTATTTGTTTAATAAAAATAGGGCTAAAGCCCATCCTGGTGAACAGAGTGAAAAGGAACTTCCACTCCAAAGAGTTGTAGTGTAGTTCCTATATTCCCAATAGGCTCTGCGCATTGGAATAATATATTCAGCAGTGTAGACGTAGGACTGAGGTCGACTAGGTCTCTACTGACTATATTAGACTTAAGGTTTGCCAGCTAGCTCAGAGGTCACTAGAAACTTTCTCGAATAAACGAGGAGGAGTTTAACCTCCCTGGATAGACAAGAAGGGATTAGCTTCCGACAACCATATAACATGACAACTTTGCTCCCTCAGAATAAGAGTATATCTCCAGAGTCGTGTGAAAACAATAGACAGCTATTTCACTCAGTCAATTGTGCGTGCTTAGTTTCACCAGAGTGCAGAGAAGAGAGAGACAGGCGTTTTCAATAAAAGGTATAATTTATTGAGCAGTCTTCCTTCTCATGCAAGAGAAATGAATTGCCACAATTGCAATACTTAATGTACAGTAAAGTGCGTACAGTAAAAGGAGTATTATGAAATAATACTGTAAAAACATTGATATGGTTTCTTACCCATAAGATACTTAAAATGGATAAAATCTATACATACATATATACATTGACTAACGTACTCAACTGGTGCTTCTAAATACGCCTACCCCGGTGTACCTGACCTAAGCCTAATACGTGGGAAGGAGTAAGTAAGTAGCAGTTTGAGTTAAGTTGGTTTTGCCAAGAATCTGACTCAAGAATTCTCTTTAAGGGTTTAGTCAGCTCCGTGCCATGGTAATAGAATGTGGGAGGTCTGGTATCTCTTTCCTCAGGACTCGAAATTCCAGCAACCCGCAAGGGTAGGCTGGAAACACCAGAGCTGGATTTTCTCGGCTGGAGAATAAGACAGCGTCTTTCTCAGCGCGTCAAAGAGGAGGGGCAGCGTGCGTGGGCTCTCGCATCAGCTGGGCTCTCGGGCAAGTAGATATCTGCTCTGCTCCAAAACCACCACCGTGTGTTTGCTTAAGGCAACGTTGGTATATTTATACCTGAAAGGTGCCGGGTTTGACATAAGGTTGGACATAAGACGTCAATAAAGATGTCACTAAGAACTGGCCGTTCTTACAGTGCTCGCAGGAGTTCTATGTCAAATCAAAACAAAAGCAAATGGGGATTTCCCAGGTTGCTGGAGGTTTGGTGTGTCGAAAGAACTCGTTGTGCTTTCTAGAAATCCAAGGAAGTAGTTTCTGCCGTGCTTTGGACTGCAAGGGCTATTTACTTAAATATGGATCCGATTCTAATGCCATTATAGGGATATTATTGATTATAGCCGTACAAGGGCATAAAATAGCAATATTTATTCAGGTTCCTAGATAAAAACACAATAGAGTCGAACGCTTTGTAGCGTCGAGCAGAGCTGCCACCGCCTGAACATGTGGCACTAAATAGTGCAGCAAGCCAAAAATTACCCTGAGATTATGTGCCATTGACCTGCCCGGAATAAAACCCGACTGATCCGACAGCGCTATCTGTGGAAGCATAGGACCCAATCTATTGGCAAGAAGTTTGGCATATATTTTTGCGTCCAGATTGATCAAGGACAGAGGTCGATAAGAATCGGGTGTGGTTGGGTCCTTATCGGGTTTTAATAATGTTATTATTGTGGCTTCTCTCAGAGTGGGCGGGAGCTCGCCTGTCTCCATCGCTTCCTGAAAAACAAACAACAGACGGGGGCTACAATGTCGACATATTCCTTATAGCAGGCCGCAGTGAGGCCGTCCGCGCCCGGGGCCTCATCAGCAGGCATGCCCCAAATCACTTGCCTAACATCCTCCACTATGATGGCCAATTCCATGTAGTACCGAGCCCCATCATTAAACCACGCCAAAGCCACGGTGTCCAGGTAATCAGTGATGTCATAATGAGACGAGTCAATATGAGATGTATATATTGCCTTATAATAGTCAGTCATAACCGCCAGGATAGAATATGGAGTTCTAGCCATCTCCCCATCCTCTGCGCGAAGTTCGGTTATATAGTCCGAGCCCCTAGGGGGACGGAGCATATTCGACAGTGTGTTCCCCACTCGATCGCCCTCACCAGACCTACGGGCCTGAGTGTATTTATTCATGTAGGTTGTTTCCCTTTCTGCCTCTTCTTGGAATTCTGTCAATTCAGATCTTAATGCAGCCTTAGTGTCAGGGGAGGGATCGACCTGTATGTTCAATTCTTATTGTCTAATTTCGCCTTCCAGCCTGTGGAGTGCTCCACGTATGTCCCTCAACACTCCTGTCTTTAATGCCATACAGTGTCCTCTAGTGACCACTTTGAAGACCTCCCACAGTGTCCCAGGGGAATCCACCGAACCCTCATTGAGCTAAAAAAAATGGACAATTTTCTTTCTAAGGTCTTCCCGGAAGACCAGATCCATAACGCCCTTGATGGAAATCTCCAGCTGAATGTCTGAATGTAAGGTGGTGGAATTTGCAATGTGATCTGTACAGGTGCATGGTCGGAAAAAGTGCACGGGAAGTGTTTAGCTCCAGATACCCAGGCATGCAAGTCACGAGTTGTTAACCAATAGTCCAATCTGGACCAAGCCCTCCGATGCTGTGTTATACACGTCCCTTCTCTAGCCATCGGGTGCAATGTCCTCCATGTGTCCAGCAAGTGTACATCATCAATGATGTCTCTTAGCATCTCAGATGCCCTAGGGTGGTGTTCCCGATCTGCACCCTGTCTATCCCTATTTGGTGACAGGACAACATTAAAGTCTCCCCCCCAGAGTGTTGCCACCTTACCCAGAGATTGAATACCATGCCATATAGTTTAAAAAAATGCCGGACTGTCTGTATTGGGACCGTAGGTGTTAACAATAACGGTCGGATTGGTAAAGAGTGTACCCAGGAGCAATATATATCTACCTTCATTATCAATTATCTAATGATGGGTTTTCCACTGTACTCCCTGACGTATCAATATCGCTACACCCCTGGAATAATTAGAATATGTAGCCTCCACCACTTCACCCCATCTAGGATGCCAGGGGACATTCGTGGCAGGTGATGCTAAGTGAGTTTCTTGCAATAAACAAATGTCTATCCCATGTCTGATTGAATAGGAGTGAACTAGTATGGCTTTCCGTTGATCATTTATGCCTCTAATGTTCCATGATAGGCAGCTAACAGTAGTCATCAACATCAACTGTGAAACATGTATTCATAGGCATCCATGGTCTCCCACACATCCCTCCACATTGAACAACGGTCTACGGCTGTAAAAGTCTGTGCGATCTCCCTGAAAACAGTGCACCGCAAGAGGGCAGGGTCAGCATGAGCAGGATATTGACTAAATAGCATGACCTGGCAGCAATAACTAGAAACATTCTGAACTCTCACTCTCCCACCTCCCACACCAACCCCCCAATCAGGTTGTGTCCATTCCCTCCCCGTCCCGCCCTCCCAAAAACCCAAAAACCAAAATAAGAAGCATAAGGGAATCATCCCACAGGGCATGTGAGGTCACCAGCATACTCCCCTACTCTCTTGGTAGGGTGGCTGAGGCCAGAACATTTCAAAATATGTTTATTCCACTTGCTAAGTTAGTCCGTACAACCGCCCCACCAACAGTGATCCACCGGCCTAGAACGGGGGCAGCAATAAACAAAGTACTAATATCATCATCTAAGGCACATAGAGTAAACAAATGTAAAATAGAACATAAAAAGGCATAGCTTCACTTATCTCTGAGTCCAACGATCAAGATCTCTCATATCAATCATTATCACTCAATGTCCTTTCAGATTGCGAGTCCGTTTGCGGAGCTTGTTGTTTATGTTCTTTCGCCATTTGCTTTGCCTACTGCTGCGCTGCCTTAGCGTCCGTGAAGAACGTCGGCTTCCCATGTCCCTGAACCCTCAGTTTCGCCGGGTAGATCAAAGCATATCTGGTGCCGTTCTGTTGGAAGATCTTCTTTGCGGGGATGAATTCCCGCCGAGCTGCCTGCACCTGAAGCGTGAAGTCCGGGAATAAGGCAATGTTATTTCCTCTATATTGGATGGCCCCTTTCTCCCGGGCAAGGCGGAGTATAGTATCTTTATCTCTATAATTCAGAACCCGGGCCAAGATGGGTCTCGCCGGTGCATCCGGCCTCGGCCTAGGACCCAATGTACGATGAGCGCGCTCATTCAAAAATATTGTCGATAGCGTCGAGCCAAAAAGTTAGTGCATCATCTCCTCTAGGTACTTCTCCATGTTCTGGATGTCTGTGGATTCTGCAATCCCTGTAACGCGTATGTTATTGCGTCTCGTTCTCACTTCCAAATCCTCATTATTCTGTTTAATGGGCTGCAGAACTCCATCCATACCTTGCAATTTACTATCTATTGCAGTTTGACTTTCCTCGGTTTCAGTGATCCTTGTTTCAATAACACTCAGCCGGCCGTCGTGTTTTTCCACTCTTTGCGTTATTCTATCCAACCGCTCTGCCAATGAGTCCATTTTCGAATCAATCCCCTGAAGACTGGATTTCAAGGCCTAGATGTATCAAGTGTTTAGCGATTCGTTATGGCTGAAATTCGCAGAATTTCGGCCTTAACGACTCGCAAATGTACATTTTGCATCTTTCGGGATGTATGTTGTTTTTCGCATCGCTAATTTAGAGGTCGCACTTTTTGCGTCTCCTTATTTGCGATTTTATAATTTTATGCGATTTTTTTTGCGATTCTCTATTTTGCATGTTTTCTACTTTGCGATGTTCATTAATTTTTTGCGAATTCGCAATGAGATGTATTGCGGAATCGCAGGTTGCGAAAAATGCAAAATCGCAAATTAAGAAGTCGCAAATAACACTAACTCAAATCAGGTGTAAAATTTTTTGAAAGTATAAATGAAAGGGCCAACTGCTTTTTTGAAGATAACAATGGCTGCACTTTACCTGATAGCTAGAAGGCTGCGCATCCAAGCTCTTGCACAGAGGAGACAGAGGCAGGAAAGGATTTTCAGACTGAGGATTATTCCAACAGACAGAAGAAGACATATTTGAGAAATATAGACTACATCCACATACCATTTTGGACCTTATTGTTGAGTTGAAGCCTTTCTTAGAGCATGAGACACACAGGACACATTCAATACCAACTCATGTGCAGGTACTGTGTTCCCTGCATCTTCTTGCTTCTGGATCTTTTCAAAGGGTGATTGCTGAGGTTGGAGGAGTATCCCAGAGTGCATTTTCAAGATTTTTTAGGGTCTTTTTGG
The DNA here is from genome assembly GCF_964263255.1 of Lissotriton vulgaris. NCBI lineage: Eukaryota > Metazoa > Chordata > Amphibia > Caudata > Salamandridae > Lissotriton > Lissotriton vulgaris. Next base: position 588,508,687 of record NC_141696.1, on the reverse strand, counting down.
ATGCAATGATGAGCAGGTTGCACCATCATATTTACTTTTCAAGCACTCCACAAGATATCCAAATATCTTAGTATGACTTTTATCAAATTGCTCAATTTCCTCATGTTATTGGATGTATAGATGGAACACATATTGCCATTACTCCTCCTGCTGCAACTGAACATGTTTATAGGAATAGGAAAAATTACCACTCTTTAAACATTCAAATGGTGTGTAATGCAAAGTATGTCATTACTGACATTGTTGCAAAATTCCCTGGAAGCACTCATGACTCATAAATGTTCAGACACAGTGGATTACATGCCCGTTTGAGTACTGGTGAATTTGGAGATGGTTTTCTGCTTGGTAAGTGGTTTATAAAAATTATTGACATTGATTATAAATTTCTAATTTGTAATACAAAGTAACAACTTTTCACATTACCATGTAGGAGACAGTGCGTATGCTGTTCGTGACTTTATCTTGACCCCATACCTGAATCCAACAAATGTTCATGAAAGAAGATGCAATAAGGCACACCGCTCTACACGTGGAGTCATTGAGAGAACTTTTGGAATATTGAAAAGCAGATTCAGAAGAATCCATAAAAGTGGTGGATCTTTGCAATATAAATCATCCCTGTGTTGCAAAATAATCACAAGTTGTGCAATGTTACATAACATGGCTATAAGGAAAGGAACTGATTGTGAAGTGAGTGACCCTGATTCTTCAGACAGTGATGATGAACCACCACCAAGGAGATGTGCTACTGGGTTAGGAGCTGTTGCTGGTCGTCAAAGGCGTGCAGAAATTACAAATAATTATTTTTAGGTAAGAATAAAAAACTTCACAGCTGTTTCGTGAATACTAATACTTTATTCCTAGTAAGTTATGAATGCAAGTGAAAAATGAAACCTGTTACTTCACAGGACATACAACAATGACTGTTTCATTACAGTAACATGGTATTTCCATGCAAGATATTTGAAATTATGTTTCACTTCTTTCCCTGTCTGCCCCTTCTTCGTTGCCCTGGGCCACTTCTCCTCACAGATGTCTGTGGAGAGACTTGCCTTCCACTCCTGTGGTCAGTGGTCTCCAATGTAGGTGTAGGGTTACTACTGCTTCTACTTCCTGTGTCCTCAGTCTCCATGGGCTCTAAGAAAGCACTAGCAGCTTTGTTGCATGTCTTTAATAATTCAAATGAATGTGAAACCTTGTCCAGCCCTTTTGCAACATTTCTTGAGCACTCACTGACCATGCGTTGCATTGCAATGCTGCGACGATTGCTTTGTGCTGTTACAGTGCATAGTCTGTTAATAGCAGAGTAGTATTTTTGTAGCTTTATGTTATGTCTACGTGAATCTCTGGCTCTGATAGACTCAGATTTTTCTAAAGCAACACAGAGTCTGTCTAAAGAGTCAGCCATGCGCCTCATGCCAGCACCCATGTTGCTATTACTTTTGTTTAATTTATTCAGTTGTGCATTGATGGACCTCAGTGCTTTGTGATGATTTTCTTGTACTTTAAGCATGTTGTGCTCCTAACCAGCAAATACATTTGAGCTCTCTATTGCTTCACCCCTGTTTTGTCTGTTAGTACTGACAGAGTATGATCTTCTTCTAGCAGAATCATTAAGTACTTCTACATTTGTAACTGCATGTTCTGACACTTGCACACTACTTCTTGATCCCTCAGGTTCCTCGTCTGTGTCTTGGAAAGGTTGAAGTGGAGCAACAGGTCGTCTTTTACGTCTTGTAAAAGTAATGGATTCATCCTCATTATTGTCATTAAGTTCTTCAGGGGCAGTAATATGTTGTTGGGAAGATTGCCCTCCATCAATATCATGTGACTGTTCAACATGATCTAAGAATAAAGAAAGAGGCACATGAGAATTTTGCTTGTCTGTCTGTCTGCTTTATAAACATTAACATATGCAAACAACAGATTGTTTTTGGAAATTTTAAAGTTACTCATTGGCATATTGGAAGCCAAAGTGTAATAAAGATAAATATGTTTGGAAAATTGTACAATCAATGCAGTAACTTAATGCAAAACATAAGTGAAGACTTTCATTCGAATTGCACACATTCATGCAGAACACCACAAACAACATACATATAATTTTAAACAAACATGCATCAATCTTACCTTCTTCTGCAATTTGTTGCTCTGAACTGTCAATTGTAGACACTCCACTTATACTTTCATGTTGAATAGTTGATTCCACAAGTTCCTCATGTGGGGTTGGCGGGTCTATAATTACTGTTCCTCCTCCAGTTTTATTTGCTTCCTTCAGTCTCTCAGCAAGTTTCTCCTTTGCCCTCAGCCGCATGTCGTACCAACGCTTCTTAATCTCCTCAATTGATCTTGGGATAACTCCCACCGCATTCACTTTTTCTTGGATTTCTAGCCAAATTTTTCTTTTCCTTACGTCAGGAACATATTTAGCCTGTTTGCCAAATAAAAGTTCATGATTACAGGCCATTTCCTCCACCAGGGTCTCCACCTCCCTCTCAGAAAACTTCTGTTTCCTTTTCCTTTTCTCGGCAGAGGGCCCAGCTTCTGAATTTCCAGCCTCCATTCTGCAGACAAACAGGTCTTCTCACCAGCCAATCAGGTTTCCAACTGCCACTGGGTGTGGCTCAGGCATACAGGTGGTACTAATCAAGTTCAGTTCCTGACTATGACTCAGCTATTTTCCAGTTTTCAGCAGCAGATTCACGCATTTTAGCGATTCCTTAATTTGCGATTTTCGCATATTTGGAAATCGCAATTAATTCGCAAAAAAAATGCGACATATAAGGAATCGCAAATAAATCGCATAAACTTACATACATCCCAATATGCAAATTCTTAATAGCGATTCGCTATAAATCGCAAATAAGAACTCGCAAACGATTTTCTTGATACATCTACCCCTTAGTCTCTCCTGCATCCTAGATTTTCGAACTTTTGATGGTGGAGCCACTTAAGGGTTACTTTTGCATTGTGAACTCCTGCTGATGCAGAAATAAGGTACAGACACCATCTCTAATTTAAAAAAATGTGATAGAACATCAATACACTTTGTTTTTGGTTGCATCTTTTGAGGAAAATGATTCTCTATGGGGCAGATGTATCATCCGTTTTCTTTGTCGCAAACGCTGCGATTCGGAAAATAGCAGCGTTTGTGAAAAAAAAACGGGATTTGGAATGTATCATGCAAAAAGCCTCGCAATATTAAGGAATCGCTAATTTAGCGATTCCTTAATATTGCGAGGCTTTTAAGAAATAGCAAATTGCAATTTTAGATTTGAAATGTATCAAGCATTTCAGTATTGCGATTTTTGACTAAGAATTCGCAAATTACCATCAACTAGTAGTTGGTGGTAATTTGCGAATTCTTTTCAAAAAGCACTTTTTTTAAATTCTAAAGGTACCATATGACGCTCATACATGCCCTTAGGGCATGTATGTGCGCCATATGCATGTACATGTCAAATTCAGGGGTGCAGCAGGGTGTCCTTAAGACACCCTTGCACCCTTGAAATTATTCTCAATTTGCGATTAGCTAATTGCTAATCGCAAATTGAGTATAATTTTACATTAATTCCTATGGGCCTCCTGGCCCATAGAAATGAATGGGAAATTAATCCTTAATTGCGATTAGCAATTTGCTAATAAATAGCGAAATTCTACATACATACCATTTTGCACTTCTCAAATAGCGATTCCTTAACAATCGCTATTTGAGAAGTGCAAAATGGAATCTTGATACATCTGCCCCCAAGTCTTTAAACATCGACCAAATATCTTCCTCAGGTGGCTGGGCAGTTGCACTGTCCCCCGGCGAGTCCTAGCGGTCAGAGCCAACGTCCGTGTTTTTGGCAGACTTTTTGTCGAAATTAATTTTTGGCTGGCGTGTTTCCGGCTTCCCCACGACGGGGCACTCTAACACCGTGACACGTGGGTACCAGCACGCACCCCCTTCACCTATATCTTCTCCGCCGATGTTTGAACCTGAGAAATCAGGCAGCCCCAATGGATTCCAGCATGGCCTGGCAGAAGCTCCAAGATATCTCCAGCCTCCACTCTCCCTCCACGCGCTCCCTACATGGAAATCTACTTCACACCGCCAGTGCTTTAGGCAGGAATGCCGAAAAATGCCCCAGCTCCAACTCCAGCACACAATGCAGGGCGCACGACCCAATATGTCAATCCAGTCTAGCATTATCTGACTCCTAAGGCTCAGGGCCTTGCAGATTGAAAATGATGGCTGGGACGTAATTATTTGTGCAGCACCACACAGGCACTATTTCTCAATGATCACAGCTAAGAGAACCAGAGGGAAACCCTTATCAGTGTGCCAGTTGATGAGTCTGCATCCCAACATATTGGTCACATATCCAGGAGGAAGGAGTAGCAGCAATACACGGCTTTGAAGTACTATCTCCCCGAAGCCAGAAGTCGCAGACCACGCATAGGGGCACAACCTTGTCCTGCTAAACCCTCCAGACGGCGATATGCAGCTCCTCCCACTCCGCCTCTGACTGCATGCAATGGTGATAATGCAGCCACCTCCCGGGAAATCAGCAGCGCGCCTATTTAAAGCTTGCGCATACCTCTTCATCTATACACCAGCGGGAGTCGGGATCCCCGCACATCGCCCCAGGCAGCCACTCACGGTCCGTTTCAGCGCTGTACCTCCGAGGCACCAGTGACACACTTTCGCGGCCACTACCGCCACAGCAGACTCGCCACAGCTCTGGCTGGGTGCGTGGCTCCCAACTTCTCCGCGGTCCCCGGCATTGATTATGGGCCCACCGATATGCCTGTCCTGCAGTGTGGAGTCGCGGTCTTCGTGCGACTCCGTTGGCCCGAACTTCCGATGACATCACACTGGCAACCTCACCTCCCGTCCGGGCAGCCACGAAACTCGATGTCCCGGCTGCACTCCTGCCGTCACAGTGGTGTGAAGCCGGGCACTTTATGTGGCAGATCTCCTCGCTTTCCCCCGTTGGTCGGGTACACCAGGCTGACGGTCGTAATAGGCAGGCAAAAGTACCCGAGTTTACAAATCAGGGTCGGATGTTGAACAGATTTTCTGCCCTCAGCTGGCGGAGCCGCTCAGTTAAGCAGCCATTCGCAGCCAAGCGAAGCCACGCCCCCGACGTGGATACATTAAATGGTCAAAAAGTTACAGGGGCCTAAGCGCGAACTACCCCAAATAAAGGCTTAGCACCCTGGGGAAAAGGCCTAGCAGCTAAGGGGTTACAGTATTCATTCAGGAAACTTTAAAACGAATTAGAAATATTCCCAATACGTATTTGAGGCATTCACTCCATCATTGGAGGTAAACTTCCACCTAGTATAGGATTGTTTCACTCGTTCTCAAATAAGACCCAATCTAGGACAGGGCGAATGTGGGATACAATGTATTTTCCAATCAAGATGGTCTCTTGGTTAAGAAAACAGTACTTTCCAAATCTGCAGACCCATCCTGTTGTAAAAGCCTTTGATTACACTCTTTCACTATAGGTTGCAGAGAGGCAATTCCACACCTCTTTTTATTTATACTTCAAGTATCACCATTATTAATGATTAGACTGTTCATAAAGATAAAAGGAACACAAAGATGTACCATAACGTTTCCCAGCATAACTATTGTTTTACTTTAGTTCAGACTGTGCTAATGTATTGTTCTGATATTTCTATGGGGAAAATCTGCCATTAAGGTGGACTGGGCACGTTTTCATATTGTGTTTAGCAGAATGCCTCCATTGTGCTCACCTCTGCCGTCCAATTGTGCTTTCTTGAAATGGTTGCATGTCATAATAGCAAAACACAGGGCCTTATTACGATGGTGGTCAAACGAGTGTCTGATCGCTATCGTTGCAGGATGGTAACTGCCCGACAAGTAGTCAGTGGTTCCACCTGACAGATTACGATGCAACCCCCCTGTAGGCAGTTGGAAAAATGCCTTTTTCCATTGCACATTGTGCTGCAGCCTGTAAGAGGCCTGCAGCACAACCCACAATAGAAAAGGACATGGTTGCAAACATCGATGCCCCATGTGCAGGCACCAGGTGGTTCCTGGCACCCAGAGCATGGATGTTTGGGTGGGACCATATGCCCCCCTGGCCCTATAGCAGAGGTTCACAGGGAAAGAGACCTGCTAGGGACCCCTAAAGTCCCTTTCCAGCTTCCTTTTCATGAGGGTGTGACCATCCTTAAAAAGTCAGTCGGAAAAGAATATCCCAATCCCTACGGTGGTGCCTGCACAGGCACCGCTCCATTGTAGGGATTAGGAATCCAACCGCTGTCCCGATGGGCTCCTTGAGCCTGTGAGGCAGCGGTCTTCAGCCCGCCTAACCCACTCTGACTGCTGGAACCACAATCCAATGGTCGTACCAATGGCATAGATGTCGGTGGAACGGTGGCGGTCCCACCGACAATGGAATGAGCCCCACAGTCTGTCCAGTCTGTCAGAAACATTGTGTACTAAATATCGCTTGCTAATGTTCTAATAACTCCAATGGGCCAATATTATTAAAAACAATATTTGGATTCAATAGTCTGTTGCCATGCAGGAGCGATCAAGAAGATCATATTCTGAGTTCATAATTGACAGATGCAGCCTAACTGTGGTATGCTGTTATGGTGCTGTAAGATATGCCCGGTGTATTTTTTTGTCATCGGTTTCAAAAATGAATTTTCCATGGACTATTAAGAAGACATGGGGCAATGCCAGGGTTTGGTATATAAGACAGGCTGAGAAAAAAAAACATGGAAGGTACTCAGGCCTGGATCAGGGAGAATTGTGGGTGTGGTTTTAAGAATAACACATTGCTAGCGGATTAGCTTTTGACCATATGGTGGTTTTCATCATACACGACGAATGTCAGAAACTCATTTAGTTGACTTGGGTATGGGGTAAGATTATATTTATACATAATGGTCAAGTACCTGCAACCACCGGTTACGGGTACTTGGACTACAAAGACCAACCAAAAGTCCCTAAAAGAACCCTTTTCTTACCCATTATTAGTGCTGGCCGAGGTAAAGTCTTGTTCGTAGGAGGTGTGGTCCAAGCACCTAACATGTCAAACAACTACACAGTTCGAGAGCAATCTGTGTAAAATCCAAATGTTTTAATAAAATTGAGCACACATATGTTACCTGAAGAATACAAAATAATCTAAAGGGAGAGTTGTATAGAGAATTGAAAAATAATAATTGAAAGGACAATATTCCATTTTACCTATTAGCTTCAAATAGACGAAATGTAATACAATAATTCAAAAACCATATACAGCTCTAACAATATATTTACAGCTGAAAATCATTCTAATTGTGCCTGCAAGGTATCAAGCAAAGAATACCTCACAGGAGTATATCGTTCTACTACAGCTTGATTGCACACCACTACTGCATACAATTACAGTGGTAAGGAAACCAAGAGTGGAGAATTATAGGCCATGACATGGTTTACCTTGAGAGTTTGTGAACACCCACAAATCTTTGACTTAGGGCTCAATTTCGATGTCGGATGGACCTGGGACCCTCCGACATCGATTCGGTACTGGGACCCACTGACCTCCTATCGGCGGTCCCAACTAAGCAATTAGGATGCGACTGAACACTGTTCGGTTGCACTCCTTTTCCTTACAATGGGAGCATGCATTCCGACTGGAATGCATGCTCTCATTGTAAAGAGAAGAGGTGCAGTTCATCCCAGCACCCTGTGGTAGGCACTTCAAGGTGCTTGCCGCGGAGTGCAAGGATCAACAGGGGAGCAGAATAGGTGCCTCCTCGGCCTCCAACTGGAGGCCATGAACCCATGGGGGCCCTGCATGGGGCCCCCAAAGTTGACTTTCGACAGCCTTTCTGTGCCGTAAAGGCCGGTACAGAAAGGCTGCTGAAATCTGACATTGTAATCCCTCGGCCGGAAAGAGTTGCCCTTGGGATTACTGGAGGCTTTCCGAATAGTAGACAGGCTCTACGAGCCCGTCGGAAGCCATTAAGAAATCCAGTTTGGATTCCTTTCTGACTGACTCCATTCAAATGGATCAGTTGGAAATAAATCCGCACAGCTGATTACAATGCTGTGGGAACGGCTCCAACCGAGGGTCAAAGCCGTTTACTATGGCATGGTAATCGGCCCCTTAGTTGGAATTCAAACTGCTTTCTGACCCTACACTTACTACAGAAATGCACGGAGATGTGCTTCAACAAAGGGTTAGAGTAACTCACCTTCCAGGGTGTGAAAGAGAATGGAATATTCCCATTCCCAGTGGGTGCAGAAGTAGGAGGCTCTCCATTAGGGAATGTTTTTCCCGCAGAGAAAAAAAAGAAAACAAATAAAAATTTACATTTGCATAGCGAGCTGCTTTCTCCTAATACGCAGTTGTATTGTGCGTACAATTTTGAACTGGGCACACAGGCTATGCGTATGGGACATTTCCATTGATTCGCCTGGAAACCAAGGGCTGGAGCAGCTTTCTAGTCCCACCACTGGGAATGATTATGTAGTCATAAATCTACACCATCTGTAGGAGTTCTTTCCAAAATGTGAATTTTGAAAATTAATAAATCTTCACAATAGGTAGGAGTACTGTATGGGGGTATATTCATGAGCATTTGTGAAACTGGTCCACAGTGCTAAAAAATAACAGAACATTTTCTTGTGGATAAAAATCCCTAGTCAATTACCACGCTATTTAAAATGGAAAGGCTAGCAAACTCGGCATTATAAATATTATTTTACAAATGTTTTAACTATTTGTACTCCTTTATTTTGGTGATTACTTAAGCACCATGTGTTGCTTTTACACTACTTCTAGAGTACCAAATCCACAAAAGGGCATCCGCACACAAAGATTATTTACGGGGGTCTTCAGAGAACCATCTCTTCTTACCAGGCCGTGGGTCTGTGGTAAAGTTGGTAACTTGCAGTCTCAGTCTCTGTTTTGATAGTGCGTGCTTCCTAATGTTCACACTGGCACCGCAACTTAGGGACAGGGTAACTCGATAGCTTTCAATAAGCCCTTTTCCTTTGGCGAGTACATTTTCTATGGCCATGTGGAGTTGGCATTGTGAGAAAAGTTGAGGCAGCCTCAGGCCTTCAGGCTTCCTAAAACTGATTGCCAAATGAATTGAATTGTATTTATCAACAGTGTTTTCAGCCCACAGTGCAAAGCATGAGTTCCTTTCACACAAAAAAACACAATTTTATACACATGAAAGAACTAGATTTACAATAACAATATACTTAAATAAAAAGAAGCATACAAACTGGTTATATGCAAAAATTTGTAAAGGGCAGTTCTTCCCAAGACAACGTAGTCCAACTTTGACCTTTAATATAGTTAAAGTCAAGGAAGGGTGTAAATGACTGAAACATTGATTTGTTTATCAATAAACAAGGAGAACGTTAGCAGTGTTCTATTTGAGCACCGACCTGAGGCCCCTGCGTTTCCCTATGCACAATCCAGTTTGTTTTGTTGCATTTTGCGACGGTTCGCATAAAAGGAAAATACGTGTTCATCTGGATCATCTAACTGTTCTCTAAGGAGCAACTTGCTGATTATACTCAAACTTAAATTGTTGGAAAGGTTGCAGTTCAACTTGAAATGTTTCAACTCCTCTATGGCGCGACACAGGCATTTACTTGCCGGAGTTTGCTGGATTTATTCTTCTCGAGGCTTCAGCTGGCTGTAAACATCCTCTTCTCACTAGAACAAAAAGCCTCCTTTCTCTTTGTTAGAGAGCAGGATTAATTATTGCTGTGCACTAGGGGAAGGGTTGGACATCCCGATGTGGTTTCCAAGGGATAATGGGCCAGATGTAGGTAAATACCATTTACCGATTTTAAAATACCAAATTTTACCGATTCGGTATTTTAGAATGGGTAAATGATATGTAGGTATTAATTCGGTAATTTTGCCCGAATCTGTAAAATTCTGTAAATACCCTATTCATTTCTATGGGCCTCCAGGCTCATAAGAATGAATGGGGAATACCGATTCGGTAAATACCGAATCGGTAAGGGGGGAAGACCTACAAGGGTGGCAGGGTGTCACATTCACACCCTGTTGCACCCCTGAATAGTGCATGGGTGCACATGTGGCACACATACATGCCCTACGGGCATGTATGTCTGCCACATGGCACTGTTAAAAAAGCACATAATTGCTTTTTTAACGGTTTTCGTTATTTACCACCAATTTGTAGTTGGTGGTAAATAACAAATCCTTACAAGTGAAAAGCTCACACTTGAGTGCTTCCTACATTTCAGATTCGTTAATTTACCGAATCGGTATTTAAGAATTCGGTAATTTACCGAACTCTTAAATACAGATTCAGTAAATTACCGAATCTGAAATGTAGCCACCTACATCTCAAATGCCTAATACCGGTCGGTACGGGCCGAAATTCAGTAATTTCGGCCATTACCGACCGGTATTAGGGTTCCTATATCTGGCCCAATGTTTCCAATGCTCCTGATTTCTGTTCTCTAGCTATGCACGTGTATTGTTTGTTAACCATGAAGTTCATTTTCTTTTTCGAGACTGACTGGATACTACTTGGGATTTAAGTAATACCATACAGTGTTTCTTAATATCTTTTATCCAAAGCATTGGAAAGGAGGACTTGACACTCATTTTAAAGTGTTTCTCCTAGGTCCAGTCGAACAAGTTATTGCGAGGTGCCTTTAATCAAATTTAATATGATTGCCAAATGACCAAAGCTAGGGCAAATTGCAGGTCCAGTTGGTGCTATAGAGATCTTACCTTCCTCATATATACAGTGAGGTACAGTTTGAGAGCAAATTGGCTTCAAGCTCGTAGGATTAATGGTTATAGTGTCTAAGGGCCAGATGTAGGTAAATAGCATTTACCAATTCGTAAATACCGAAATTTACCGATTCGGTATTTACAAATCGATAAATGCTATGTAGGTATTTTTACCGAATAATTTAACGAATCGGTAATATTCGGTAATTACCGAATCGGTATTTACTGATTCGGTAATTGTCATTTATTGCCATTGATTCCTATGGGCCTTGAGGCCTTGTCCCCCTTGTCATTATCGAATTGACAAGGGGGACAGGGTGTCACTTTGATACCCTGTTGCACCCTTGATTCAGGCTTGTGTGGCATGTGACACACATACATGCCCTTAGTATTTGATGGTAAATAACAAATTCTAAGGGGCCTGTGCCACCTACATCCAGATTTACCGATTCAGTAAATTTACCGATTCAGTATTTTACCGAATCGGTAAATTTACAGAATCTGTAAATTTACAGAATTGTTAAAATTAGGGCCCCCTACATGTCAAAAACCAAATACCGGTCGGTAACGGCGAAATCGGCCGTTACCGACCGATATTTGGCCCCCTACATCTGGCCCTAGATCTCTTGGGTCTTCACAGCTAGCCAGACACTCCAGTTTTCTAGAAACTTGGATTCCCACAGCAGACTTGCAGTGGCAAATAACATATAGTGTAATAAATCGTTTGAAAGGGAAAGTTTGTGCAGTTGCTCTTTCAAACAAGACTATAGCACATTGGAGAAACGTTTTCTTTTTCTTCTGTTCAGCAGATAAGAAATGTCTCCCAGATCATGTACTCCTACTACGAGACAGGTCTTCAGGCAACAAAATTCATATTTTTATCCTATAATTTCAATTATGTAGATAGCAAAGCTTTCAATTAGAGCTTCTCTATCTCTTTGTTCCCCAAATGACTGTACCGCGACTTGACTTAATGTTATGTGACTGCAGAGGGAAGTGATTCCATGTTAGTCATACACTGAGAGAGCCTACTGAGCCTGATGACATGACACACCAACAATTACTCATCTGCTTAATCATTCTGAAGCAATCCATAATTTCCAGCAATTGATGAATTGACAGAGGGCTATCTGAACCTCCAGGTAGCATTTTAGGACCTTTTCTAAAAATATCTGGAAACATAACGTTCTCATTTATTGCATTCACTTTCTACATTCAATTAATGTTGTCCCTACCAGAAAAAATATTTACATTTATAGTGACACACTCATATGCAGTTATTACACTGTAATTCTGTGTTGGCTAAGAGTCAAAACAATGCAAAAACATGGAAGCTAAGCAGAGAGGAAAACACTACTCCAGCTCATTTTAAAAGTAGAGCACTGAATGGAGTTATTTGTTTCACAAAAATGAAGTCTCCATCCATGGCGGCAAACGTTTTTTCACTAAATTAAAAGCAGCAGCAAGTGCGTTGCAGGCCAGTGACAGGGCAGTAGCAGATATACGTATGATAGTGCAAGCACTAATATTGATGTTACAGTTCTGTGTGGTTAACGGTATGAATACCTGGCAAACCCCTCACTTGGTGGCTAGGTGGTTGATAACACATCAATACCACCAGCAAACCCAAACTCGGTAGAATACCAGGGATTCCACAGAAGCCTGAGAACCATTATATTGATTCCTTCATCAGAATCTCCTTTCCAATCTACGTTCCTGACCCAACTCTCACATTCCAGTTGACCATCTTTTCCATCAGAGGTGTGTGCTGTCACACTTCACTTTCCGGTTGATCTGTACTCTTGAGGATCTCTAATTGCAATGATGCTGATGGAGCAAGGGTTTGGGGAAAAGCAACGTGCTCAAATCAACCCCTCGTTAATAAGTACTAACAAGTAAATAATAGAAATTTTATAGAAAAGTTAATATACACACAACATTAATACACGCGGAGAAGGCTTTCTGCTTGCTTAAATAAAAAAAAATTGCTACATAACTAAAATCCCACATCGAAACCCAAAATCGCTTTGTGCATGTGCTAACCCGTCCTGTGTAAGTAACCAAGTGATTAACCCTTGTGAGAGGAAAAACTCTCACACATGTGCAAAGAGTTGCTAACTGTAGGTCTCGAAGTTCCGGGTGCCTGGCATATAATTGCCTAAATCTTAAAAGAAGTTTTTTGCTGCTAACGCTTTGCTTAGCAAGGAAGAAAATAACATGGGATAGAGTAGAAGGGGGAGGCAAATATTGAAAGTAACATCTTTGAGAAATTAACATCTGTTTATGATTCTTTCATCAATAGTGAACGTTTTCGGCCTGACATGCTAAGCTAAAAAAAAAGATGGCGGTGAAACGTAACGCAAGTTGAGTCTGCACGTTAGTGTCCTGGAATGACCTGCTGACCAGGACATTGATCATCTGACAAGACCCAAGGACGAGTGCGTGGGAAAAGATCCTCAACTGAAGAAATTATATAAAAAATGTATCTATCTATCTTGCGAGATGTATGTGAACAGGAAGTGTCATGAGAATTGAATAAATTAAGTGGGAAGGGTTTACTAAACGAAGAATACTTAATAATTTTAGAATGACCACATGAGGTGATGACAACTCCCCTGAACCGGTCCAATCACAATTCACTGTGTCACTTAAGCTTTAAGATAGAGAGCTGAGCTGCTGCTGCTAAGAAGTATTATCGATGCTGAGTGAGGAGTAGGCGAGAACTGCTACTGAGAAGAACAGACTGAGAAGATTCAATACTTAAAGACAGCTTGATTAGATTGAAGATTTGCGGAAGAATATTGAGAAGGGAGAGAGTGTGAGAGAGGGATTTGCTCTGGTGTGTCGGGGTCTAGAGAAGTGTAGTAAGTATAACCCTATCCTGCACTTGTCCTACAGTCTTTGTCTCCTGACTTTATCAGATGACCTCCACTAATCCTTCTGGCCAGGGGTTGGGATTCCTATTCCACTACTAGGTAAATAGAATTCTGTCGTGAATTTAGGTTTTCATTGCAAAGTATAAGATACTATGTTATTTTGTCTATTCATCTGTCACTCTTAAATGCGTTGAAATTCTTGAATGCATTTGTGTATGTTATTTGATAAATTAATTTTCTCTCCCATGAAAGTTGATGGAGTTTGCACTGTGAATCTGTACAAATGAGAGTTAATTTTTTATTGAATTTGTAGATAAAATCTATTGAATCTTACCAGGAGACTGTGATTATTTTACTGTGAAGTTATACGATAAATGAATACATTTGTTAATATCACCATCAACTACTCGACTAATGGTCTATTGACCAAAGAAGAATGTTGATCTGTGAAGATTAGTTTGGCAGAGACTAATTCAGATTAAAAAAAAAATTGCCCCTCAGCGAAACAGACAGGAAATCTAAATGTGTATATGGGCCCATTGTCAGTGATACTTTGATGTGTGAAGAGTTTATCCGGCCTTCACTGGATCAATGCCATTACCTCGCAAATGCATGATCCAAAATTCGAAGACATGTTTGGAAGTGCACTGAGTGGCTGACAAAGGCCAGGACTTTTTCACTCGTCTACTCAGCCTACTAGATAAAAACAAGTTGTACTTTAAATAATTAATCATTGTACCATCCCCCATGGCAAAGGGAATACAGTTTGTAGTACAAGGTTTTCGTCACACAGTAATCAAAAAAAGTTTGGTGATGGTACATGACGTTTCTCTCCATTAAGTATGGATGGTCATTTTTAATAAATGTAAATTTGTGCAATGAACGTGTAGAAATAATTTGTAGGACTAAAATGATAAGCCAGATTTCAAAATGGTAAATAGGAGCACTAGGCTTACATAGCAGGGCATGTCAAGTTAGAAATGCTTTGGAATGCAGTTTTACTTTGAATTTTTTCTGACCTTAGGACAACATTCTTTGTAATGTGAATAAGTGAAGGCTCAAGGCTAAAAGGTATTGAAACAATATAATTTAGTAGAAAAGATAGTTTTCGATCTTCCCAAATAGACATTACCCATAAAATGCTATAGAAATGTTGTTAAATCTTACTTACCTGTTTCTTCATGTATAACATTTCTAAGGTACAGTATGTGAGAAATAGATAATTTAATTCATTGAACGACAAACCTAACCAAGAACTGTTTTGCTTTTTAGAAGAGAGGCTAGTGGGAACCAAATCATGACTTGTACAATGTTGTAAGTAATTGTTGTGATTTACATTCTGTAAAGTATATGTAACACTTAATATTTGTAGACTATGGAATAGTTCCATTCCCATGAAGACCTTGCAATTTCATTGGCTGCAGAAGCTGGACTACTGCAACAATTGTATTAGCTTAGATAGAAAAATGTTATATTAGTTTGTTTTTCTAGACTAGGTAGCGAGAGCTTATTTAGCAGATACATCTTGCCAATTCTCTTCACTAGGGAGAACTTCTCATACTCTTTATGCTCTGAAGATTTGTGCTCTAATCAGACATTTTTGCATATTCCATGCCAGTATTCATGCTATATTCTTCTGGGATTCCACTTAAAATCTGAGCTTCTCTTCATGGAAAGTACTAGTTGAATTGTTCAAAACTTAATGCTTTCACTTCTCGATTTCAAAGTCTTAATGGTTTCAAGACACATTTATCTTCTTAATATTTAGAATAGAGACTCTGCTTATATGGAACACACTTCTGCAATTGGTCTGTATTGTATTACTGATTAATTGATTCCTTGTTGATGATGACTGATAAAAAATTATCCACTAAAATAGATTAATAGAACCCTTTAAACTCATACCAAAATCTCATCAATAATTGATGTTTAACTGTGATATGCAATTTAAATGTTGATTTGCAGCTTCTAATTAATTCTTAACTACAGTAAGATCCGTAGCCTTAGGGCCCAGTTGGAGCAGGGACTTTATTTCCAGGTAGGCTGAGACACAAATTCTGAATCTATTAAGGTCCCATGTGCCACAAAAGCAGAGGACAGTTTACGTAGTGAGAAAGAGAAACTTCAAAATTGAAAAAGTGTCCAAACTAGATAAAATCCAATGGCTATATGCCCAATGCCCGAGGTTGAGGATTGACTGAGGGCAGTTTTCTCAAGCTGTTGCCGGAGGGCTGAGGATTGACTGAGGGCGGTTTTCTGAAGCCGAATTGAAGGTGTGAATATTAATAGAGTCATGCATCACAATTTGTCTTGGTAATTGTTATTTGCAATTTGAAAAAGCATTGATATGTTGAATTATTGAGCTTGCGATTTGTTGTTACTCATGTGCCTTTGTAAAAAAAGATAAAGAGGTTATCGGGCTAACACGTAGTCTTAGATCCTTGGATAGACAAGTAAACAAAGATTTGATTTTGGTATTTTTGTCTGCTGATGATTTTAAGTGCAGGTCATGAGACATCGTCAACTGCACAATTCAGATAGGGACTGTAACAAATTGTTGTGATTGTACTAAAGTTGATCAGTGTTAGTGGAACCTGATGTGTAAAGTTGACAATGCATTGATTGGGGGATTTCTGGCTCATCAAGATTTGATTGGAGTGTGTAGAACTTTTTTTTCCTTGAGAGAAGTCGAAGGGTGTAAAAAGCAAACAATTCTGCTTGATGAATTGTTCTTTAGTCATTTTCTTTTGATGAAGTAGATAAAGATCGTTATTTTTTGTTGCATAGTCTTGTTGAATTTAAGCTTTGTATACATACAAAGAAATTGTAAAGGAGGGTGAATGGCTGCTTGGAGCCGGTTGCTACGTCTCATTGTGCCGTGCGGGTATTGGCTAGTAACTGTGAAATGCCACACTGAGATTGGTTAAACTGTGTGGAGAGACTAATTGCTATTGTTTGGTTGGCTTACAGAGTCACACTGAGATGTGGAGAAGGGCTTTACTGAATTGGACATATATGTTATAGAATTAGAACATTGGATGTTCATATTTGCATTTTTGCCATTTGTTGAATTAAGTTTGAAATCATGAAATTCTTCAAAGGAATGAAAGTATAATAAGAGGTGATGTGACTATTGCTGTTTGGGAAGGTGAAATAAAAAAAGAAATCTAAATCAAATTTTATTTCATGCTTTAGAACTCCATGACAGTCCATAAAAATACAGAGATTTAAAATAGAAATGCAAAATAACTGGAAATAAAAACTGGTATGCGCCCAAGAGCATTGATTATTACATTCAATATAGAGGCAAAAACATTTTAAAAACTTAAAAACATGAATAAAAAACATTTCATTTGGTGGGTTAGGTTTTAAATACATAGCCAGTGCAGTTGTGCGAACTGAAAATCTTAGAAAGAGGGTCTCAACCACTTACGACAATATAAAAGCAAAGCTGGGCATAAAAAAAGAACATGTTTTAAATCCTGCTCTCCGTTTTTACAAAAGTGACATTCTTGAGGAGCCATACAATTTAGATGTTACTGGAACAATATTTAGACAAATGAATGCACAGAGGGGTCTCACTCCATGATCCATATTCCATGCACATAAAGCTGTAATTTGTTCAAAACATAGGAATTAACTACCAAATCAAAATGTGCATTATTCTTATAAGAATCGATATCAAAACGGAAACTTAACTTGGTGGAAGCTTGCTTAAAAAAACTTTAAACTGAGACATCAATATAGTTTATATAACAAGTCAATTGTTGCAAAGCTTTGTCTCTTTTTAGTTAAAATATGTCTTTAGCGATAAGAAGTTGTAAGGAGTTACAATCACTGGTCATAATGCAATACCTAGAAAAAATAAGAAATGGGAGTGACCCCACACCCAAGAGAAGGGGTACCACAGGTAGGTAAGAAAAAGATTTCTCCTGGGAAGGTTTACACCATGCTAAATCAGTTAGATTTCTGGGTCTCAATTCCTACAGCCTTATTTTAAGTTGTTTCACATCACCACATCATTCATCATACATTCGGACCCCAATAGACAAATATGTAAAACAATACAGAAACATAACTAATATATAAAAGTACACGTTCTGCTTTTAATAAAAATTGTACATTCAATATAAGTGAAACAATAATTCAAAAATTCTCATTAAAAATGAGTTGTACAGTACATGAAATTTAAAAAACACAAAGAAGTGTCAACATAGATGATCCTAAAAGCTAGAGAGCAAACAAACAAAAATAAAAAAGGTGCAAAATCTTAAAAACATCCTAAATTACGTAACTCCACATGGAACTCAATATCATTTTCTGCAAGTGTCCATTAATTATCTCATCAATGTGACACCCGTATGATTCCTTGGATGTAACAATTTGAAGTGCGTCAACGCGTTTCTGTGGTCTACAAATTATTGTGTACCACCTTCTTCAGGACAATGTGTGAACATAGCTCTCTCCCTCTTTGGCTCTCGCAAGAGTTCCCAAAAGGCAGCAGCCCTTTTCCCTTTTTTTCCTTTGTTCCCATTTTTTGGATCCTTCAGCACTTCTCCCCGCTACCGGGACCTTTCTTTATTTCAAGCTACCGCAGGATTTTCAGCATTCCTATTTTTATGCGGCAGTCTCTTTCACCTCCACTGCGGCTGCTTCCGCGAAAGCCCTATGTCACCTCGGCGGGCTGATTGACTCCAGCGGCGTCTGTCTTCCAATCTGCCAGCCATTCCACTGTGAAATATACCGCCCCAGGCAAGCTCCCGCACTCCCCTTGGTTAGGAATCACCCCTTTTATTTCTTGCTCACTACGCAGGCATTCCTTAGAACCCAAATTGCACTACAGTGTTTCACTGTTACCGCTGTGTTTCACTTCATATCCCTACTCACACAGCCAGATAGATTCAATGAGTTTAGGATAGGCTTGGTACAGCCTGCTATTTTTTCACGCTGTGCTCATAGGAAAGAACCTTTTCCCTTCCTTATTATTTTCACAAAACTCCTGAAGGAGACCTCTGCTGGAGGTGATGGTCCGCTACTTTGTCTACCCTCCCTTATTCCATTAGTTGTTGAAACTCAAAGGAGTAGCTAGTTACTTGGATAGGTAAAGAAGTATATACCTACCTTCCTAACCAATGTTTGGATTTCATGGAAGGAATGACTAGATGTCCACCCGGTAAGAGAAAAGTATGTTTCTGTAGAGCGTGCACTGAATCTACTTTGTTCTGTCCTACTTGGGTGGGAGGGAGACAGGATTCTTATATATGTTTGCATTGTGTCTCCCTGTAGGTTAGACCCTTCTGTTTTCTGGTACACCTGCAGGGAAACCGGCTGGGGGAAAAGAAGACTCTCCATCTTGGCGTCTAATCCCCACATCTCCAAAGAACAGAATAAGGGTTTGAGATTAATTTATGTTCTCATCCTTGAACTGTTCACAAGAGTGTGGGAGAGTTCTTGTCGCTCCTGTGGATTGAGCCTTGAGTCTAACAACAGGTTAGAGGCATCGGCAACAGTCTGGGCCCATTGCAATAGAAGCCAGCAGTGCCACAATTGAAGACTTGATCAGACTCAAAGAGGGTGGAACATAGCTAATTAGCATAATCCCAGAGTCAGTGGGTAGATCTTCAATGCAGAAGTCAACACCGGGATTGTCCACATATAATTCCCTAATTGAATTGCCCACACTTACTCGCTAATAGAGACATGGGGTGGGATGTCACTCTTGTTGCAATGCAGTCAGCAGTGAGTTCCCAAAAGGTATGCACACTTTTTCTAAATGCAGCTTCTCTTAAATTGATCCACAGCCAGGCACAATTTTGCTTTCTTAAACTAATCCTTGGGACTGGCTTCTCATTTTAAGCAGAACTTTCTAACCTGGCTCTTTCTTTTAAGGAAGGAAACACAAGGAGATGATGGACAGAGCACTGAAACTTTTCAGATACTCACCCCCAGTCACAGATCTGGGTTGAATCCATCACCGTTCTTTAGCTCACTTCGCCACTCTGATTCAGACACAGTGTATGCAAATCAGTCTTGACCCTGTGCCTCATGGGAACAGTCCAGCCCGAACTGCCAAGCCATGTCTTACTGGACCAGAAACAAGCATCCTCGGACTGATTTTGTGCTAACAGCCCTCATCAGCCAGGCTATCTTGTATCCAGTGGCAAAGTGAGCATGGGACCCATGTCTGGGCATTTCCTGCCCACTTAGGGCGAACAAACTAAAAAACAAGGAGATGATGGACGGAGCGCTGTAACTTTTCAGACACTCACGTGCAGTCACAGATCTGGGTTGAATCCATCATCGTTCTTTAGCTCACTTCAACACCCCTGTTCAGACACAGCTATATGAAAATCAGTCTTGACCCTGTGCGTCATGGGAACAGTCCAGCCCGAATTGCCAAGCCATGTTTTCCCTGGATCGGAAACAAGCATCCTGGGACCGGTTTCGGGCTAACAGCCCTCATCAGCCAGGTTAGCTTAAATCCAGTGGCAAACTGAGCAAGGGACCCACATCTGGACATACCCTGCCAACTTAGGGTGAACAAAGCAAACACAAGGAGATGATGTATGGAGCAATGAAAATTTTCAGAAACTCACCCCCAGTCACAGATCTGGCCTGAATCCATCATTGTTCTTTAGCTTACTTTTCCACCCCAGTTCAGACACAGCTATATGTCAATCAGTCTTGACCCTGTGCCTCATGGGAACAGTCCAGCCTGAACAGCCAAGCCATATCTTCCCTGGACCAGAAACACTCATCCTAGAGCCTGTTTCGGGATAACAGCCTTCATCTGCCAGGCTAGCTTGAATCCAGTGGTGAAGTGAGCAAGGGACCCATGTCTGGGCATACCCTGCCAACTTAATAGGAACAAAACAAACACAAGGAGGTGATGGACGGAGCGCTGAAACTTTTCAGACACTAACCTCCAGTCACAGATCTGGGATGAATCTATCATCGTTTTTTATGTCACTTTGTCAACCCAGTTCAGACACAGCAATATTGGAATCAGTCTTGATCTGTGCCTCCTAGAAGGAGAAGGAGACAGATTGAGTTCTAACCATTTTGTTTATTTCTTTGTTAAGAGAGCGGAACAACCAGCAGTTGGATTTATATGGGTTAGGGGGAACTCTCAGAAACAGAATAGGTGATCAGCCTCATAAATGTACTAAAATAGCTGCATAAATCATCTTTCCAAAGGCATATAGCATTAACTCTCCCTACCAATAGCTCTTTTAAGTAAGATATCCTTGGAATGGACCAATGCTTTCTGCATGACTTCTTTAAACTATGACTTGGATTCATTAAATCCCAGCGATCCAACAAATGATATACTGCAATTGACATAGAATAACAGTGTTCTATGATCACTAAACTGAGTATTTATAATTGTCAAACTTATTTAGGTTTGCAGGCAGATTATGAGACAATGATGTAATCAATTATAAAGATTCCCAGAGTGGATTTATGGGTGTATTGATTGGGAGAATTGAGATTTGGGGCCAGATGTAGGTGCCCTAATACCGGTTGGTAACGGCCGAATTCGGCCGTTACCGACCGGTATTTGGGTTTCCAGATGTAGGGGGCCTATATTTTACTGATTCTGTAAAGTTACCGAATAGGTAAATTTACAGAATCGGTAAAATATCGAATCGGTATATTTACCGATTCGGAAAAACCATATGTAGGTGGCACTCCTAAGAGTGCCACAGGCCCTTAAAAATCGGTATTTTACCACCCAATCCTATTGGGTGGTAAAATACCGAATTCAGGTGTGCATGCACTTCTGTGCATGCACACCTGTGCACTGTGACACAAAGACATGCCCTTAGGGCATGTCTGTGTGCCACATTGCACACAAGTCCAGAATTGGGGTGCTAGAGGGTGTCAAAGTGACACCCCCCTGCACCCTTGCAGGATTCGGTATTTACCGATTCTGTAAATACCGAATCTGTATTACACATTGATTCCTATGGGCTTCAAGGCCCATAGGAATCAATGGGAAATACAGAATCGGTATTTACAGAATCTGTAAATACCGACTCTGACAGATTCGGTAATTTTTTACCTACATCTGCCTCCTTCCAATTTACCGACTTTTAAATACCGAATCGGTATGACTCGGTATTTAAAAGTCGGTAAATCGGATTTACCTACATCTGGCCCTAAATCTACTGTTTAAGACAACACAATCATTCTTCTTTAGAAGATTGAGAAGTAAGTGACCTCTTTAATCTGTTTTTGTTTTTGGAGGAAAGAGAATTGGGGGTTTTAAAATACTTCTTCTTTTTCAGCATTTGGGAACAAATTAATAGAACAGTTTGAGACTTTACTGCTGCACCAGAAGCTTGCTTATGAATAACAAAATTTAATTTAGCAGAGTAGTAGTGAATAACTTTATTTGTTTAAATAACCATCGAAGTACACAAAACAAATAAAAACAAGCTCAAACAGACAAATAATTCACGGAAAACAATACTGGATCCTATCAAAGAGTACTCCAACCCCAGCACCGGAAACAACGACATCACTCCCTCGCAAGACCTCTGCAACTCACTCGCCTCGTTCTTCCACCGCAAGATCGCCGACATACACAACAGCTTCGACGCACAGACCACGCACCCTACCACCAAACCAACACCAGCCACCACCAGCCTCTGCAACTGGACCCCGATCAGCACTGAAGACACCACCTACACGATGAACTCCATCCACTCCGGATCACCAACCGACCCGTGCCCACACCACATCTTCAACAAAGCCGACGCCACCATCTCAGCCCATCTCCGAGACACCATCAACTCCTCCTTCCACACCGCCACCTTCCCGGAGAGCTGGAAGCACGCCGAGCTGACCGCCCTCCTGAAGAAACCAACGGCGGACCCCACCGACCTCAAGAACTACCGTCCCATCTCGCTCCTTCCTTTTTCGGCCAAAGTCATTGAGAAGACCGTCAACAAACAGCTTGCCGCCTTCCTCAAGACGAACGGATTCCTCGACCTTTCGCATTCCGGGTTTCGGGCCAACCACAGCACCGAAACTGCCTTGATTGCAGCCACCGACGACATCAGAACCTTGATCGACAACGGGGAAACAGCGGCCCTCATCCTCCTGGACCTCTCTGCGGCATTCGACACCGTCTGCCACCACACCCTAGTGAAGCACCTCAGCAACATCGGAATCCGAGAGAAAGCGCTGGAGTGGATCATCTTGTTCCTCACCAGAAGAACCCAGAGAGTTCGCCTCCCTCCGTTCAGATCCGAGGCCACCGAAGTCATCTGCGGCGTACCACAAGGATCTTCACTCAGCCCAACCCTCTTCAACGTCTACATAAGCCCCCTCGCAGCCATCGCACGCCAGCACAACCTCAACATCTTCTCCTATGCTGACGACACCCAGCTCATCCTCTCCCTCACCAAGCACCCCACCACCACCACAGCCAACCTACACAAAGGGATGAAAGACGTCGCCGACTGGATGAGGAACAGCCGCCTTAAACTGAACTCAGACAAGACGGAAGTCCTCATCCTGGGATCATCACCCTCCGCCTGGGATGACTCCTGGTGGCCCCCAGCCCTGGGCACCGCTCCCAAACCAACGGACCACGCACGCAACTTGGGCTTCATCCTGGACTCCTACCTATCGATGACCAGACAAGTCAACGCCGTCTCATCCTCGTGCTTCAACACCCTGCGCATGCTCCGCAAGATCTTCAGATGGATCCCCACTGAAACCAGAAAGACCGTCACCAAGGCACTCGTCACCAGCCGACTGGAATACGGGAACACCCTCTACGCCGGAACCACAGCCAAACTTAAAAAAAGACTCCAACGCATCCAGAACGCTTCCGCACGACTCATCCTCGACATCCCCGACACAGCCACATCACCGGACACCTGAGAGACCTACACTTGCTCCCCGTCAGCAAGAGAATCGCGTTCAGACTCCTCACCCACACACACAAGGCTCTCCACGACCTGGGCCCTAAGTACCTCAACGGCCGCATGACCTTCTACACGCCTACCCGCCAGCTACGATTGACCAGCCACGCACTCGCCACCGTACCACGCATCCGCAGAGCCACCGCCGGAGGAAGATCCTTCTCCTACCTGGCAGCCAAGACTTGGAACTCCCTCCCCACCCACCTTCGGCGAACCCAAGACCATCTCTCCTTTAGGAAGCAGCTCAAGACCTGGCTGTTCGAGCAGTAACTTATCCCTCCCCCAGCGCATTGAGACCCTCCCGGGTGAATAGTGCGCTATACAAATGCCGTGATTGATTGATATACACCAATACAGCCTCACTACATTTATCAAAAAACATTTCAATCAGTTCATTAAGATATTCATAATAGCAATAATGTAAATAATTTCAACATTTCCCTCCCGGCAGTTTAAATACATTATAAAAGCACAGTAAAACATCCCATAAAAAGTACAACAAACTAAAATATATATTACTTCAAGTATCGACCTCTCTGACCATCAGGTACACTTTATAGTAATTTGTTTGAACCACCAACAATTTCCCTCCTGTGCCTAAGCAAATCTATCTTCCCATACCATATAAGGGCTGTGCAAATATAAAAAAAAGGAACCCTGCATAGAGCGTAAAATACATGTAATTAACTGCAATACATAATGGAAAAAGATCAACCAACAAAACTCATTATTCCAAAGCCTTCAGGATTTTTGCTCTCCTATACCACATTGCTTCTAAAAATTTACTTACAGTAAATACTGTTTTTTGTGATGTATCACTTTTCAGGATCCTAAAGGCTTCTAGGTGGCTGTCTGTGGCCATGCTATGACAGATAGGAACTGGCCATTTATGGTGTAAGTAAAAGTACTCATTTCAAGAAATCAGTACATGCTTTTTGTCTTCAGGTGCTAGGTTGCAAATAGGGCAGATTTAAGTTCCTTGGTTTGCTGACCATTTGCTTGTAAGGATTCTCAGTGGTAAAATCCCATAACAAAATCTTAAATACAAGTTTCTGGTTGGAGATGGAAAAATGAAATCTAAAAATTCTTCAAATAGTGGAGAGTGTTTATGAGCCAAGAACGTAATAGTTGCAGGACCATTGTGGATATTCATAACAGATTGGTCATTTATATGAGCCTAGTACCTATATTGAAGTAGTTTAATATCAGATTTTAAAATAGAATTGGGCTCAACCCACAAGTTTTGCATACCGAGTTCGGAAAACCATCCAGAAACAGATTTAACCCATGGAATTTCCCTGGCTCCTTGAAGGTTCATTACCTCTACCAGAGAGTATTTAAAGACTATAAGTTCTAGTGTGGACCATAGTCGGATCCAATATACTAAAGTTTTGAAAATGGCCTGGTGAGCAACTCGTTTTATTTCAACATCAAGATACATGGGGATTAATGGGGTACTAGATGGTACATCTAATAGCCTTCTAAAAAAAGCTGTTCTCTGCAATGGTTAACAACTGTAAAGTACCATAAAGAGCAGCACCCTGAGCCGTTGCTCGGTAAACTTCCACAGCAGAGGAACTAGCACTTAAATTATTTTGATTATAAAACCTTAGAATGGCATTGGATCTGTTTTCAATAATTAGTTTTGATTTATCCAAATGATTTGTCCACCCTAAATTGTCTTTAAGTCTGACCCCCAAATAATCAAAACTATTTACTCTGCCCAGGGCCTTGCACCTGCACGAATACTATGACTTCATTTTTTCTTCTTTCCAAAAACCATAAACTTAGTTTTCTTTCTTTTCATTTCTAAGTCTCTCAAATTAGAAAAATGTTAATAACATATCAATTAAAATTTGGAGGCCCATCGGAGATTTAGATGAGTAGGGAATCATCAGCAAACAGTAAAAGTGGTATATTTTTGTTATTCAAAATTGGAGAGTAATTTCTACAATGTTCTAGGGTGTCCACAACATTATTAATGTAAAGAGAAAATATGGTGGGCGCTAGCAAACAGCCCTGTTGAAATCCTTTCTCTATGGGAATACGATCCGTCAATTCTCCATTCGGACCCCAGCGCACCTGTGCAAAATTATTCATATATAATCTACTTATTAAATGCACTAAGTTGGCCGAAGCACCCATGTTTATCAGGGCTTGCCAAAGAGTCGATCGTGGTATGAGATCAAACGTCGCTCTAAGAACAATAAATGTCACGCAAAGTTGTTGTTTCTGCAGTAAAACATATTTCCAATATAAAACAATAAATCTAAAAATGTTATCTGTTGTACTAATTCGTGGTCTAAAACCTGCGCGGAGGGGGGATAAAATCTCTTGTGTATCAACCGAATCCAAAAGTCTCATCAGGATTTGTTGTGAAAAAATCTTTTGGGCATTATCAATGAGGCTGATAGGTCTATAATTAAATGCCTCCCCCAAATCACCTTTTTTATGTACAGCTATAATTTCAGCTCCAAGCCATGAGTCCGGTACTTTCCCCCGAGCTGCAATGGCATTAAATAACATATTAAGGTAGGAGGACCATATCAGAGGTTCAGATTTATATAAATCCCCAGGTATTTTATCTGGTCCAGGGGCTTTAGCAGATTTCTGCGAATCAATCGCTTTAATTGTTTTGCCCAAGCTAAAGACGATAAGAGGAGTGGAATCTAATATAGGCCATACATTTAAAAATCTAGTGCTATCAAGGACCTGGGAGTCACCAGAAGCCTAAAGCATTGTAAAATTAGATACCCATTTATCGGGGGAAATATTATATTGATGTAAATGAGGTTTTTCTGACTTTGTTTGGGCAACAAGGTGCCAGAATAGTCTTATGTCATTCTTTTTCCCGGCATCCAAAATTTCTTGCCATAAGTTATTGTTCCAATTCCTCTTGGCTTTAATCAAGATAGATTTGTAGTGTGATATTGCTGCTTTAACATTAGTACTATTTCCTTCTATTATAGTCTTTCTCAGATCTGACTTGGCTAACCTGCAAGCCAGATTAAACCTTTTCACCACCTTCAATGAATTAGAAGTCCTACTACTACAATGTTTGTAAAAAAATCTCCTGTAATGCATTAGACACGTCAACATGAATGTCTAGAACAGAAACTGCATCCATATTCAGCCCTACATATGCTTCTTAGTACATAACATAAAGTTTGTAAATCTTTGGGAACAGTATCTGATTAGACATAACATTTGGCCATGAAACATTCCGGCGATTATTGGATACCACAGGGGTAGGTACAAAAGTTATGTGGTTATTTTTGTCTTGGTTTAAAGAATCATCCGTCAAAGTTACTTCAAGGGAATTATGATCACTATCAAAGGTTCAAAACTGGTATTAAACTCACTTGCTACTATGACTTTTACACTAGAATCCAGATTTTCTACATGTTCCTCCAAAAGAGATAGTGTAGGTGATTTATCCAATCCCCTAGAACACCTTAGATAAATATAAAAAATAGTCAAACTGAGGCCCGAAGAAAAGGTTACAGTGATCTCCATCAGATCTACATTATCAATCACCATTAGGGTAGAGCTGCTAGCACAGCCATTCCTAAATAACATCAAAAGCCCACCTTTGGCTCTCCCAAAATGGGGTGCAGGTTTGGCCTACAAACTATAACTAGTGAACCCATCAAGAGACACTTTTTCTGTCGCCCATGTCTCTTGTAACAAACAAATATCTTGATTGGCTATATATGCCAACCACTCTGGATCGACTAGTTTTGGTTCCAAGCCAGCAATATTCCAAGATAATATCTTGAAGAAGGGGAAAATATTATTCTGCGGGATCAAATCCTTTCCAGACTTAACGACTAGTAATTCTGCTTGGTCAGGTTTTTCTGCAGGATTAGTATTCTCAACATCAGAATACTTGCACCTAGTATAAATAGGATTCTTGTCCAAACCACAAGGGGATGAAATTAATGAGGATACATTAATGTAACCCTCTCTCTCAACTTGGTTTGTTGTATCTATAGACTCCACCCAATCATGGAGCATATAAGTGGACACTACCTCCCTTGAGCTCGAATCACAAGGATTACTTGGGGTAGCAAGAGATTAAACAAGGGCATTGCCTCACCCAGTATCGCAAGAAGCTACATAACCCTGGTTCCCAATTGTAACCTGACTCATCGTGCCTGCCTCAGTTAAATGCTTTAGGGATGAAACGGTCTTTATTAAGGCCCACAAACCTCTCCCCTTATTCATATGAGGGACAGGAGTTTGATGTCCAATAAAGGCGTCTGGTGTCCTTGGAACCATACTGGGGATAGTAGAATTTAGCACCAAAGAACCAGGTAAATACATTAAATGCCTACTCCTACAACCATTTTTTCCTATGGTTCTCTCTAAGACATAAGGCCTTAACCATATCCTTCCCCAATCTAGTAGATCGCCAGATTGAGCACGCAGTCTCAATCAGTCTCTGTTAAGCCAGAGAGAACACCAAAGCGATTTGGAGGGATAAATGAACAATGGTGGGGAGGAGGGTATCTTTTTGGGCCATGCCCCAGAGAATCTTGCCCCCCATTTGGCTCCTGTTGGGGGTAAAAAAAGCCAAGAGGGCAAGCCTTTATTGTATTAAGTAAGTAAGTAAGTAATAGTTTATTAGCATAGTTAGTTAAAACCATTGCAATTCATCCTTAAAAACACTAATGGGCGCACAATACATTTTTCATCAATTGAGTAAAATTACATTCACATAAAATGTATATTTATAATTCCTATCAAAATTCATGAGATTTAATATATGTTAGGGAAAATTAAAATAGTAAACATATTGTTCTAAATGTCCTCTGTAAATTATGGCATGGGGACAAGTTCCAGTATTCTCATATCTTCCACCTTCCGTAATTTGATACTGTATAGAATGCCAGTAAAGGGATTCTGCGTTGTTTGATAACCTCTAAAAACATGACGGAGGGTCAGTTTTCTGCATCTTTATTTCTACCTCCTTCAAGAACTTCACCAAGCTGCAGTTCAACTGCGGGTCACAGGGGGCAAAGCAGGCAAGAACTGCCTGTCTTCATGTACGTATTCCTAGCTGGTTGCAATGGTATTTCAATAACCGTTTCCTTTCCACCAACAGCTTCTCACTGGAGCACAGCAAATGTTCCATGGCTTCTAGCGCCATGCCACATAGACGACAGAGGGAACCCTCATTAACCCTCATCCACTGTGGGAAATGGCGTGTGCAAGGTAACACGCCCAATCTAAATTTGAGGAACTTCAGTTTTATATAGCGTGAGTATCCGAGCTCAAGATAACTGTCGGCCTTGTTTATAGTAAGAGTTTAGAATAATCCACCCATGTGAGCTCATTGCAACACTCGCTTTAGCTTCAATCCATGAGAGGTGTTTTATTGTTTTTTTTACTAATCTTTTGATAGTAAAATGATTAGTAGGGGTGTTCCACAGCTCCTGTAGCCCTATATTTACTTGGCTGTTTTTCAAGTATCTAGCGGCTGGCGATGCCGGATTCCGTTCTAATTCTGACCATAAATAGCTATTTAGAGTTCCTTCGTTTTTGCCTTGCGGACTTTATCCCGGGTCATTATGTAAGCACCTTGTCTTGCCAGAGACTGCTTCTGGCCTCCAAATTCAAGCCTGAGTTGGGCCGGAGAGGTTTGTTTTGGCAAGCTGAATATGGTTCTATATGCCGCTGCCACAGTTCAATCTAGGGTCGCCGCAGCCCTTCCCCTCGGAACTCCGCTCCCATAGGTAATTGTGGGCAACAATTTAGCTCTTATAACTTGCGCCAGGGGCAGGAGAGAGGGACTGGTGAGTTTGCCATTTTATTTTTTTGGTGAGAAAGATATCGCAATGCCTTTTCCTCTAATGCTTGCTTTCTGGATGGTAAACTGGCCGCTGTTATCGATTTTGACTCCCAGGTACTTATACACAGTTTTGTCTTCGAAACAGTTGTTGTTCCAAAACCAGCCATAATTGGTTTTCCCTTTTTTGTTAATTGACATAGTTTGTGTCTTCTGTAGATTTATCGTCAGTTGATTATCATCTGAGTACAACTGAGTTGCATCCACAAGATTTTGCAGCCCTATTTTTGTTCGACTGATTAACACTATGTCATCGGCATATAGTAACAAGGGTAGTATTTGGCCTCCTAATTTCGGTGCATGGGAATTACAGTTGTTTAAAATCAGAATTAGATCACCTAAGAACAGATTGAAAAGGGTTGGGGCCAAAACACATCCCAGTTTTAGGCCCTTGTGGTTGGGATGCATCTGGACAGGTGAGATCCATCGCCCAACTTCACCTGTATCCATGTGTCACTGTGCAGGTTAATCAGTAAGTCTAGCAAGGGCCTCGGGATCCCCCACTTATTCAGTTTCGACCACAGGAGATTCCAAATAATGTGATCTAAGGCTGCCTTATAGTCGATAAAGCACAGGTGGTTTGGCATTTTGGTGGTTTTGGCTTTATCAATTAACAGGCCCATTGTCAAGATGTTCGTTGTTGTCCCCACAGTTTTAGCAAAACCTGTTTGATTTACGGGGATTAGGGAATTTTCTGTAGCCCAGGCCTGTAATTCTTCCAAGAGGATCCCGGCAAAATACTTGGCCTCATTATCCATGAGGTCGTGATTTTTCTCCTGATCTGAATATAGGAGAGATACTTGAACCCTTCCAGGAAACAGGTAATATTTTAAACTGTATTATTTCCTTGAATAGTGTCTCTAATGCTCCAGCCCATTCCCTTTCGCTCTGTTTGTAAAGAATGGGAGGAATACTGTTTGGGCCTGGCGCCCCTTCCCTTCTTCCCTTTTTGATTTGGCGCATGATTATCTTTTGTGAGTTTGTCTCTCCTGTTTTCATGATTGTATTGCCACCTATTTGTTTATAGAAAGTTTCACACAGTGTTGTTAATTTGTTGCCCTCATTTCCTATCTCAAATTCAGAGGCCTTTTGTTGTGTGAAGTGATCTTTAAGATACTTTGCCCATGCAGCTTTGCTAATATTGGAGGACACTCCATCATGCACAGGGTTTAAAAAGGAATTGATTGATTTCCAGAATTTCGCCCCGTCGTTCTGTTTTATGTCAGTCTGTAGTTTTGCCCATAAGCTGTCCTCCATTTCTTTATTTGCTTCCCGCTTCGTTTTTTTTAAAGTAGCCTTCAATTTCCGTAAGCGGTCACGTTTCACCATATCTCTTGGAGAGTACCTAAGTTGGCGCAATATTTGATAGATACATTTCTTTGTACGTTTTATCTTCACTTGATGTTCTTTTGTAAGCGAAGTCATCTTTTTATTAATCGATCCTATGTCAAGTTTCGGTGTTGTGGAGTAGCCTGCCATTATTTTTGTAAAACACTCCCATTTCTCAACTTAGCTTGCTCCGATTCTTCCCTCAAAATGCAATTTCGCCATATCACGCAAGCTTCCCTCATTGGCTGCCGAACATTTGATTCTTTCATAACTGACGGTATAAACTGAGTCAATAAGGACCAGAGACTGCTCAAATTTGGGCTTGCAGATGTTCAATGTGATTTCCTGAGGGCAATGATCACTGTCAGTTTTTTCCCCTATTTTGAAGGAGGTAACATAGTGAAAGAGAGATAGTGACATAAACGTGTAGTCCAAGATTTTGCTAAACCTTGATGAGTGAAACATGCATGCTGGTGGGGTGTCTTCAACGAGTCTTCCATTTAGTACTCTAATGCTGTAGGACTCAAGGTTCTCTAGTGCCTGTTTATCTAATTTACAGCCAGATTCATCATAGTCCCGTTTTGCGAGTACTTAATAGCGATTATTAAGGAATCGCTATTAAGGACTTGCAAAAAACGGGATTCATGTAGGAATCGCGAAATAAATTGCGATTCCTACACATTCCGTATTTGCGATTAGCAAATTGCTAATCGCAAATTAGGATGCAATTTCAAGGGTGCCAGGGGTTTCCAAAGGACACCCTGTAGCACCCCTGCAATGAAAATGTACACTTATGTGTGTGTGTAACATACAACTGAGAAATATGCACAAATGTGCATTTTTCTCAGTTTTCGCTATTTACCACGCGGTAAATAGCGGCAAAAAATAGCAAAATCGCAATTTTTTAATGGTTCATGCATAGTATTTAAGGAATCTGAAATTGAGATTCCTTAAATGCGATCGCAATTTGAAAAATCGCAATTTTTTGCAATTTTTCAAATTGCGAGTTCATGACCCATTGATGAATTCCAAATGCCATTTTTGCGGGCGCAAACGGCCGAATTCAGCGATTCGTACCGTTTGCGCCCTCAAAAATGCTTGATGAATCTAGCTGATAGTGTATTTTGATGTTTCTGAAGTCGCTTGTTGTGGTATATTCCAGGCTGTATTTTGAAGATGATTTTCGTCGTCTGTTGTGTTCCCCATTAGGTTGAGATTAAAGTCACCAGTGAGCACGACATCCATATTCGACGTTTTGATTGTAGTTTCCTCTAGGTAATTACATAGTTCTTTTATTAACTTCACTTTCCTTTTTGGATGAACATAAGCGTTGATTAAGATTAAATTTGCGCCCCTCTTGCCTTGTTCCAAAATGAGAAGATTTAGTGTTAACAAGTTGGGACTGGGCGGACCAAGTTCCTTGATCTCATGGGCGCTTGCCACCGAAACATAGGTCACAAGGCCCCCTTGGAGGTGACCATATTTTGCAACTGTCACCGCACTTGTAAAAAAACGTAGAAAGCCAAGCAGATGCGGTGGTTCCTCTTGCCAGGTCTCCTGAAAGGTCATAATATCAAATGATCTTATGTAACTGACAAATTCTTGATTGTTCATTTTGGAGGCAAGGTCGTTGACATTCCATGAACATATTCTGTAGTTCTATGTCTGCTTGATATAGGAAGATCCATTGTTGGTCATTTTGCTTGATTGTTAATTGTTCTGACGATGCATCTCAGGTCAGGTGGACCTGTTGATGTGCCATCTGAGGAATGACCTGTGGGTTCCAGATCTCCAGGTTCCAGGTGGAGAAGTGTGACTCACTGGTTAGAGGAGGCAGACCTGGAAGCAGAGGTCAGCCCAGGACCAGGGTTCAATTCCTGGCTTGGCGGGGTCTTGAGTCCTAAAATGTCCATGGACTCGACAATTCTCGCTCCGGTGCCTACTCGATTCGTGGGTTCACACTCTGCGCCTCTGGGCAATAGCTTGCTTAATCTCCACAACGGCCCCTCGCGGCGGGATGCCTGGCTTTCACCTTGCGGATACCCTGCTGGGGTTATCTCACAGGGGAATACTAGGACGGGTTCCCTAAGCAAGCGCTTAGAGACCGGTTGGTGATTTGCGCTATATAAAATCCTGTACATTTACATTCCCTAATTCTTCCTCCAGTGTTCCCTATTGCACCTCGGAGTACTGACATTCCAGATCTATTACCGCAGTTCTGTGCTCCTTCTCTTCCTGAGGGGATTAATAGATCAGGGTATTTTGTTTTTTATATGAGGGGTAATTGAGATTGCCCAGTTTTTAAAGGTTTTGCTCTCGGCCAGTATATTCTGTGCAACTAAAGAAGTAGTCCATGTTACCTTTGTTTTTTCCGCCTTCGAGCCTGCTACTGTAATAAATTCGATGGAGACTAGGTCCAAGGTAGTCACGCTAGCCAGAGATGGAACATGAGATATGAGCCGTAAGATGTTCCCTCTATTCAGTATGTCATGACTTCCTTTCTAGATGTAGTCCGGGAGGAGCCATACAATGTTTGCTGTTGTGTTTCTAATGTCTTCTGACTTTTTGTTATTTTTGTTTTCTACAACTCCTCCACGTCCTAATCTGTTTTCTTGCACTTCTTTGGGTGATGCTTGATATATGGTAGATTCCACTCCGATGCTCCCTTTGACGTGAATTTTCTGTTGACCTCCTATGGTTGTTATTTGATTCCTGTCCCTTTGTCTGAGGACAGATGGTTCAGATCCCCCACAACTTGTGCGTTCCTTGATGTCTATTCTTGGAGTTGCTCTTGTTTGTGTAGATATAGTTGCTTGTCTACTTGGTGCTGGTATGTTCTCATCTTATTCTACCATGACTCTCCCCGTTATTTTGGTTAGAGAGTACGAGGCACTTTCGCTCCCAGGCATTACTCCAGTGTTTTCATTAGGATTCCTTGTAGAATTGGTAATCAGGCCACCTTGCTTGTTTTGCATTGGATTTTGGTGTTTTTTTTGTTTTTTTTGTTTTTTCCAGACTTAATGGAGAGGGTCTATTGGTTTCTTCTTGGAATGAAACTTCTCTTCCTTCCCTCTTGTCAGTCTCCTTAATAGTCTCTCCTTCTTCATCATCAGTTTTGATGTTATTTAGTCCACCTTGGTTGGACAGAGGCAATGACCTGAAGAGGTGGCTGAATCCCGCTCTATCTAGTTTTTTTTTTTGATTCCTCCCCTTGCGTTTGTTTGCCCTTCTTTGCGTTGAATTTAAATGATTATCAACCCTCTCATTTCGTTGATTTACAGCCAGTTCATAATCAGCTGTTCTTATCACTTACGCCTATCCTTTCTGACTCTTGTGGATCTGTTTCTCCAATACCACAGTGTGGACGTTTTCAATATTTACGGGAGGTGCTATGATTTTAGTTTTATCTTTTTTGTTGATAGTGCGACTTTCTTGAGGATACTTATCTATTTCCCCGACTATTTGTCCACACCAGTGGCTCTCTTTTCCTTGTGATAGTGGTTTTATTAATGTGCATAGATCACTCAGCATTGATGGAAGTGTGGCCAGCTTGTCAATTATCGGGCCGCATCCACAACCCTGGGGCGTGTTTTGAACTTGTTCCTGTTTGTTTTTTAATAGTGTATTTAATGTGCCCAGCTTCCCATCAATCGCGACCACAAAGACCGCCAGTGTATCTAAAAGCGTCAGTTGGGTGTCCATATTATCTGACTGGTAGTGCAGTGCTTCTACCAATAGTTGGACTGTTTTTAGCAGGCTCTGCCATGCTGTATCCTGGGTAGCATTTTTTTGTATTTCCTCCTTGCTAGCTGGATTTATTGCTTCATCTCGAGTTTCAATTGTTTTTCCTCCCTCGTGTGAGTCCTGTCTGTATCCACATATTTTGTCATTTATTTTGGTGTTGAGCCCGCTCCCACTTTTCTCTTTGGTGTAAGCAGCCACTAGACCTTCCCATTCCTCCATACCAAGGTCTGAGGCAGTTTCTATTTCTTCTAATTTCCCAGCCAAGTTTAGTCCCTCCATTCCAAGGTCTGAAGCAAATTCTACTTCTTCTAATTTCCCAGCTGAGTTAAGTCCCTCCGTCCCAAGGTATGAAACTATTTTTATTTCTCCCGATTTTTCAGTTGAGCTTGATCCCAAGGTTCGATCTTTGATTCCTCCCTCTCCAGTAGATGACTCTAGCTGGGAGCTTGATGTTTCATCAATTAGAATTGGGGTGCTTCTTTTATCCTGTGTTTCCCCCTTCCGTTCTTGGTTGAGATTAGTGCACCTCAACAATGGTTTTTCCCGTGGTTTTTAGGCTGTGCATTTTTGGTGTCATTGCTATTGCACAGTTATCAAGTCTATTTTTATTTTTTCCTGGTTCATTGACACTAGTCAGGTCCAAGCTGGTTTCGAGGTTGTCCTAATTTCTTTTTTGTGCGTCATCAGCCCTTTTATTTGCTTCATATTGCCTGTGAATTTGGAAGACCTCGACTTCTCCTGTTTGCATATTGTTTATGTTTTCAAAAGTCATCTGTGTTTTGTTGGATTGCGGGGTTGAAGTTATTCGTAGAGGGCTTTTGACTGTTCAGCTGTTGTCTCTTTTATCTCTTTTTTGGTCTGGGCTTTCCCCTTTATGAGTTGAAGTCCACTCTTTTCTGATTAGTGATGATTGTTTTGTTTGAAAAGGTTGGAGAAGTGATTGAAGTCCTGGCACCTCTTTTGTATTTAATTGTAGGGCGTCCCCCACGTTTTTTAGGAAACTAAGGGGCATATTACCAACGACCAGCTATATTTATTGCTAACTAGGTTTTGCAACGATTTTTTTATCGCTAAGCATCGCCGGAAATTATCGCTGAGATAACTTGCTATTAGCAACGTTTATCTCAGAAGTGATAAAAATCCTCACGCTAACTGCCAAATGAGAGATTATCGCTGGAAAACCAATGATAATTTCTCAAAGTTTGGTGTTAGCTTGATGATAGGGGCTTACAAACCTATCCATGATATCCACCTTCCATAGGATATCATGGCTAAGTCAGGAAAATACCAGGTGTAAAAAAATCAGCGCTAACCATGGTTAGCGCTGCTTTTTTTGTCTCTAACAGGGTTAGCGTGAAGCTTGATAATAGGAGAAATGTCGCTTAGCGATATTGCTCCTATTATTTTGCTCTGGAACGCCCACTTTGCATCTCATTAGAGATGCAAAGTGAAGCATAGTGAAAAAGGGTGCTAACATGCGAATTTGCATGTTAGCACCCTGTTGCTGATAGGGAGATCATTTTATCTCCACTTTCTTGGCTTTTAAAGCCAAAAAAGCAGAGATAAATCCCTTGATAATATGCCCCTCAATTTTGTAAAGATTTTCGGTTGATATGAGAACTGCCTTATTATAGTTTTCTTGCTCGTTTCCAGATTTGGTGATTACCCACTCTTGTCTGATACAGAGGAATTTCTGTCTACTGGTTTTTCTATTTCAATAAGAGTACTATTTTTCAGGTTTACATGGCAAGCTTCTTGTGATGTTCATCCCTTGCATCCTCCAACATGTTGGTTTTTCATTTGCGTTTTTTTGACTCTCGTTTAGCTGTTATACTGCCACGAATGTATCTGACTTCATAGTGCCCTTTTTTTTCTTTAGTTCTGTCTTTCTGTTCTGTTCCACACAGTCAGTAAATAAGAGCTTGATGGTTTGTAACACGATCGAAGACTACTCCCACGATCGTGCCACCCCACCCCACAACCTTCTGTACGTTGGTTTAGGTATTTAGATGCCCGTTTTTGCAGTTTTTAGCTCACACTTCGCTGCAGGTTGTTAAGACCTCCCCTGGTTTATCAATAGTAAGACTCCTTTCCCTGCTCGGCAGATGCTCAGTAGCACAGTGCTATACAGTTATTGCTCAGTTGAAGCTCTTTTCCCTATTCCCTGTACCCTGTGTCTTGCAGGGGGCGACCTTTTACCCCCCTTTCCGCCACACCAACAGTCAAAACAAACCACTCACATCAGCTTACCTCCACGCCTGTCTGCTCCGCAAAGAACCCGCACAACCCGCCTAACCTCAAGCCAGCCGCAGAATAAGACAGCGGGACAGAGCAATGCAGTGCGGCGGAGATATGGTGGTTATCAGCTTGAGCAGCAGTCATCAGGAAAGGCAGCCGTCAAGTAGTAGATGGTACTGATAGCAGTGGAGGGGAGGTGGGTCATCAGAGGTCAGAGGTCAGACAGCAGCAATCATCAGAAAGGGCGGCCTCAATTCTGCTCGGTTAGCCAGCCGTAAACTCCGTGAGCCAGCGCCAGACGATATTTCGGCACGAGCCCTGTTACTTGTCCCAATATGCTCCAGAACTGAGTATATGAATAGGGTAAATAGGGTAAGTAGGGTAAATAGGGTGTTGTACTACATCCAATTCCTCTACTGAAGATGGAGTATTTTGTGTAATTAACAGTCTCTTCTCCAGATTTTGATATCCAGTTTAAGTAGTTCATTAGTACAGTAGAGGTACCTGCCTCGACCCTGCAGAGCACCAGCTGCTCAAGGAGCATCTGCATGGAGCACAGTTCAGACCGTTCCTGCCGTTGAGTGAGGCAGCGGCCTCGAAGAAAACAAAAGCGGCTCTGACCGCTAAGCGCATAACCCTCGCATGTGCCTACTCAGTGGGTCCCCGTATATACTTACTTGCCGGTCGGTATCTGCATTCCTCCCCCATCTCCACGACAAACCTAGCCAATAATGTCAGCCAACAATCTCAGTTCTTGTTGATGGTCATTGTTGGCCGCAGATTTATTAATAACAATATTGCTTATTAATAACAATATTAATAACATACTGGTTGTACAATCTTCATTTGCGAACTTTAACCATAAATCATGCACATCACATTACAGTTTACGACACCTTCCCGTGGTACAGGTGTCTGTCTCTCGTGCACCCATCAGTTCGTAAATGGCACTTTTGTACAACCAGTTCTTAATCAGTTTCTTGGTGTTCCGGTAGTTGGTTGGCCACACCCCTTTTGGGTGTCATGGAGGGGAGCTTCTTTGCCTGGAGTTAGGTCCCCAGCTCGCTACCATTTGAGCCCTGCCGTCCGGCCGGGTCTGGGCCGCGAGTGCCGTCTCCGTTTTTTCCTCCCCTCCTTTGTGCGGCCACGTCACCCTGCCGTACGGCATTGAAAAGTGAGTGGCCCTCCTCCTACACACCGCCCACCGGTGTGTTTGGTTAGCCAACGATTGTAGGATTTCCGCCAACGCTTTCCCCACTGTCCAGCACTGCGACTCTGCTGTTCCTTAGGTGTGGGTGGGTGGGCTTCAAACGATGTCGTTGTCGCGCCGCTCTCCCAGCTCCTTCGAAGACGTTGTGATTCTGGCTGGGGAGCGGCGGTGCTTAAATCCCCTTGAGCCCCCTATGGGCTCCAGGTGAGACCCCCATTGATTGGGGGGTTCAAAGGTAGCAAGGTTAGCCATTGGTCGCCCCCCATGGGCGCCGAGGTCACAAGGTCACTCCCTGTCGGGGTGGCTGGTGCGCACCCCGTTTCCGCCCCCCTGAGCCCCCTATGGGCTTCAGGTGAAAACCCCATTGATTGGGGGGTTCAAAGGTAGCCAGGTTGGCCATTGGTCGCCCCCCATGGGCGCCAAAGTCACAAGGTCACTTCCTGTCGGGGTGGCTGGTGCGCACCCCGCTTCCGCTGGTCCAGGCCGCTTCGGGGCGCCCAGGACCAGTTCCATCCCCCTGTTGGCACAGCGTGGGTTATGGCGCCGGCCTTTGAGCCTCCCCCACCCTGCGGGTGGGTGCGGCGGCCTCTGCAATAACCCTCGCATGTGCCTACTCAGTGAGTCCCCGTATATACTTACTTGCCGGTCGGCATCTGCATTCCTCCCCCATCTCCACGACAAACCTAGCCAATAATGTCAGCCAACAATCTCAGTTCTTGTTGATGGTCATTGTTGGCCGCAGATTTATTAATAACAATATTGCTTATTAATAACAATATTAATAACATACTGGTTGTACAATCTTCATTTGCGAACTTTAACCATAAATCATGCACATCACATTACAGTTTACGACACCTTCCCGTGGTACAGGTGTCTGTCTCTCGTGCACCCATCAGTTCGTAAATGGCACTTTTGTACAACCAGTTCTTAATCAGTTTCTTGGTGTTCCGGTAGTTGGTTGGCCACACCCCTTTTGGGTGTCATGGAGGGGAGCTTCTTTGCCTGGAGTTAGGTCCCCAGCTCGCTACCATTTGAGCCCTGCCGTCCGGCCGGGTCTGGGCCGCGAGTGCCGTCTCCGTTTTTTCCTCCCCTCCTTTGTGCGGCCACGTCACCCTGCCGTACGGCATTGAAAAGTGAGTGGCCCTCCTCCTACACACCGCCCACCGGTGTGTTTGGTTAGCCAACGATTGTAGGATTTCCGCCACGCCGCAGGGAGGCGCACGTCTTTCTGCGGCTCCCCCCTTTGCCCCTTGGTTCGTGGCTACCTACTTTCCCCTTTTTCTTGCTCCTTTTCAACGACAACCCGCGAGCGTCATTGCGCCCCACAGGTTGCCCCAGAACACCTCCATTCCTTTATCGGACAGATGCACCCCATCTTGTCCATATAGCTCTGGGCGGCCTGGGTGGATGAGGCCGTGCCGGATTGATTCCAGGCCGTTGGTTGCGCAAAACTTGTGCATGGCGGTATTTAGCTTGCGCCTTGCGTTGTCCACCGCTTTATTTGAGTCGGCACCCCTCCAGTGCCTCCTGCTGATCATCTCCGACCACACCACTGTCGTGGTCCCCAGCCACGCCGCCGCTTTGGCGATATCCCTCTGGATGGCTTGGCCCACCGCTTTGCGGCCCAACTGCGTCAGGTCGTTCCCTCCTAGATGTATGATCAGCACATCTGGCAGCCAGGCTGAGTCTGCCATGAGGCCGTCCAGGGTCGGTAGTAACTGCTCCCACTTCATGCCGGGCCGTCCGATCCAGCGGATGTACGTCGCCTTGGGTCTGCTTTGGTTGTGCCCCACTCGCCTCCACCAGGACTCCATTCTGGACACGAATGAGTGTCCCACAACCCATACCAGTTGTGGGCGTCCTCCTGTCGAGAGAAAATGCTCCATTAAGGTGGCTTTCTGCGCACCGGGTGTGGACGAGGAAAGGGGGGGCAATAAAACCCTGCCGTGCGGCATCCCAAGGCGGCTGCTCCCCCTCCCCCCTACTACCCCCTTTTTTTTTTTTTTTTTATATGAGATGCGGCCGTATGTAGGACTTGTATGCCTTGGACCGCCATCTGCCCACGGCCTGGATCCTGTCCTCTGGCATGCCATACTGCGATGCCGAGGTGGCCGCCCCGATCCTGAAGGAGTGCGGGGCAAATGATGTTGCCTGGAGCCCCACCTTGCTGAGGCCTTGGCGCATTATGGCCGTGAACTGGAACCTGCTCAAGTTCCTTCCATCTCGGTGCACAAAGAGGGGGCCATCCCCCGCCGGCCGAACCGCCATGTATTGCAGCAGCCAGCACACTGCGCAGCGCCCCACCTCCGGGATACAATGTAGACGAATCGTCGCCCCTTTTCGAGCCCTATTCGTTTTGGATTGTCTAAGCGTGAGCTCCACCGTCTTTACCATCGGCTTGACGTCCCTTGCCTGCAAGCAGCGCTGCGCCGGGCCTGACCTGTTGGGGGCTACTATTTCGCTTACCCGAAAAGCCCCAAAGAAGGCCGTGGTGAACGCGGCCCCGAAGAGTAGCCGTTCATACCTGTCTGCAATGATGCTGGTTAGGGCGCTAAGTAACTGACCCAGCTTGTCGTAATCAATGGGGCGTCTGGTGTCCTTTTTGGTCCCCTCAAGCTTTCGCCAGCCTTTCAGGGCTGCCTTCAGGTAAACCGTTGCCGTGGGGTCCTCGCCTGTGTGGAGCCTGGCAAAGTATGCTATGGCGGCCAGGTGCGCCTGTGCCCAAGACCTTGTTTTCTTGGCGTCGAATGCCCATTGCACGAATTTCTCAGCCGCTGTGCGGACCGTTGATTTGTCCACCAGCGACACTATGCCCCCGATTCTCATTACTGTGGCCGCGTATTTCTTGTATCTCTTGTGCGCCTCAGAGGTGAGCGAGTGCCCTATTAGTCTGGACAAGTCAACCCCCCCAGGTCCCACAGGTATGTTGGAAAGGGGGTCATCACCTCGTCCGCCCCGGGTAGAAGTTGTTTGAACCGTGTCATCTGGGACCGGGATAGCGCATCGGCGACCGTGTTCTCCGTCCCCGGCACGTGCCGAGCCTTCAGCTCCAGGTTCCCCTCGAGCTGCAATTTAACCAACTCTCGCATTAGCCTCAACATGCCCGGGCATTTTGCTGCGCCTCTGTTAATGGCCTGCACTACCCCCAAATTATCCGACCACAAAGTGAGCTTTAGATTCCTTATCTCTTTTTTCCACACCGTCAGAGCCACTACTATCGGGAATAGTTCGAGGAACGTGATGTTTTTTGTGAGCCCCTGCGCATGCCACCTGTCTGGCCACTGGCCGGCACACCATTTGTTCCCCAGGACCGCCCCAAATCCCAGGCTC
This sequence comes from Lissotriton vulgaris, assembly GCF_964263255.1. Lineage (NCBI taxonomy): Eukaryota > Metazoa > Chordata > Amphibia > Caudata > Salamandridae > Lissotriton > Lissotriton vulgaris. The sequence goes on along the minus strand of NC_141696.1, from coordinate 588,467,411 downwards.
CCGGCTGAGTCTGTGTATAGTGCTAGCTGATCGGCTGATACCCAACCCTTTTTCCAAATCAGCACACCATTGAAATCCTGCAGGAATTCGTCCCATACTTGTAGGTCCTGCCTTACACCCGTGCTCAGTCGGATGTGGTGGTGCTTGTGGGTAACACCAGCCGTAAGCGCGGTGAGGCGCCTGGAAAAGACCCTGGCGGGCGGGATGACCCTCGCCGCAAAGTTCAGCCTGCCTATCACCCCTTGTATGTCCCTGAGGGTGGCTTTGTGCCGGCCTCTTAGTTTGGCTATTTCTTCCCTGAACTCCTGTACCTTCTCCGGGGGGAGCCTGGCGGTCCCCGTCGTGGAGTCAAGCTCAATGCCCAAGAACGTCAGTCTAGTCGTTGGGCCTGTCGTCTTCTCTTTTGCTAAGGGGACTCCGAGTGTTTCGGTCAGGTCCTCGAACGCCGCCAATGTACTGGCGCACGTCGGCGATCCCGCCGGCCCTGTGAACAGGAAGTCGTCCAGGTAGTGCAGCTTCCCGCCCCCTTGATGTCTGTCGTGGAGGGCCCATTCCAGGAAAGTGGCGAATTGTTCAAAATAGGCACAAGATATGGCACACCCCATGGGCATGGCTTTGTCGACGTACGTGTCCCCTTCCCATTGGAAGCCCAGCAGGTGAAAGCTGGTCGGATGTACCGGTAATAAACGAAAGGCAGATTCGATGTCCGCCTTGGCCATGAGAGCCCCTTTCCCTGACGCTTTGACTAGCGCGATAGCGTCATCCACTGACGCGTAACCCACCGAGCATGCTTCCTGGTCGATGCCATCGTTTACGGACCCCCCCTCGGGGTATGACAAGTGGTGTATCAGCCTGAATTGGCCCTTTTCTTTCTTCGGAACCCCCCCTAGTGGGGAGATGACTATTCCTTCGCACACTTCTTGAGGGAGGGGGCCCTCGATTCTGCCCAAGTTCCTCTCTTTTTCTATCTTCGCGCCCACCACCCGGGGATGCTGCCTGGCTGACTGTAAGTTATTCGCTCCTGTTAATGGCAGTGAGCCTTGAAACGGGATAATGAAGCCTTCTTCAAAAACCCTCAACCAGCGTCTTTGCGTCTGTTTTGTTTGGATACCTGTTTGCTAAACTGCGCAGCTGTTGTGTATTAATGGGGGACCTAGCCAGCTGGCACTGCTTAATGTCTACTAGTGTCATGCCCCCACTGGCCTTCGGGCTAGTGCTTCTTGTGTTTCTCCTTCTTTTCGCTCTTTGGTTCCCGCTTGGAGCCTTTGCATGTAGCTGCCGCGTGCTTTCCTCCGCAGCTTGAGCACGCATGTTGGAATTTGCACGAGGAGCCCCATGAACAGTCCCCCGCATCATACCGCCAGCATATGGCCTTGGTCGCGGGGGGGGAGTTGGACCGCCTAGGGAAATGTTTCTGGTGACTTTTGTTCTTCCCCTTGTGGGACGAGCTCCGAAAGGACTGGTCGTATTTCCCCGTCCAGGCTCTAACTTCCTTGGCCGCGAGCATCTTATGAATAAAACCTGAAACGTCCTCCTCGTTCCACTCCATCTCTGGGTGCCTCTGCATTTTTAACCTAAAACCCTTATCGTATTCCAACCATGCATCCCCGGGGAATTGCCTCTGCGCAGAATGTATGTTAGCCTCATACAGCCATAGGTCAGCCGCGCAATGCGGGAACCTCTCTACTATGATACACGCCATGATCCTAAAAGCGTCTAGCCAATTCTCAAAGTTCCGCTCCTTTCTAGCCCCTCGCCTCTCCCTTTTCTCGTCCTCTCTCCTGTCACATGTGGTCAGGTCGAGGCCCTCTAGCTGTATTTCTAGGAGCGAGAATATATCGATGAACTCCTTGCGCCATATCCTCTCTTTCACTGCGAGAGGAATAAGGCACGCGAGCCCCGTGGCTTTCGTCGTCAAGGAGGCAGGACCGGGGGATGGTCTGGCGTACAGGTCACTGCCTAGCCCCCCCGATCCCGGGCTCCCGGACCCAGTGTTATACCCCCAACCGGGTAATGGGGAAACCTGATCCCCCTGTGGGGACAGGCCCACCTGATCCTGTACCCTTGACTGTCGGGCCCACCCCGGATCCATCATATGCCAAGTTAAGCCCCCTGACTCGTCGGTGCGTTGTTCCCTGGGCCCCGCCGCCCCCTGCCCTGAGCTGTTCAGTAGCGACGGAGCGAGCGATTTCAAACATTCTTTCACAATGGTACCAATATGCTCACCATTAACCGTTCTGTCGTTCATATCCTTTTGCTTGCTGTCGACTGACTTCAGCGGCGGGAGCTTCTGGCGCACTTTCTTTGGGGGATTCCTCTTGGCCGTCCTCTTCCTCGGCGAGGTCTTAGGCTTCTTGGGTGCTGACGGGCCTGCTTCCTCCTCCGCCTGGCCGTCTGGCCTATTCTCCTTCCCTTTGGCCAAATAGGGCTGGAGCCATTCGTCGCCGTGTACCGCCGATATCTCGCGGATCTTCTTCAACACTTCCGCCATGTCTCCTGGCTGATCTTCCGCCATGTTGTCCCCAAGGCCTAGGTCTGGTTTCAGCGGGCTGGTCTGCGCCGCTGGGTCGGAAGGAATTCCGGACCCGCCTTTGAACTTCTTTGCACGTGCGTGCTGTGTGTCCGAAGAAGCGGCTCGATGCGCGCTTCAAGCTAGACAATGCTTACCGCGCTGGAGCTTGGAAAAGGTCGCCGAGCTCGTCTTCTCTCTTCGACGCTTCGGATCCCGGGGAGCTGGGTGGAGAACTTGACCGGCGCGCTGCTCCGTGCTGTCGTCCTTCTGCTTCGTCCGTCCTTCGCCGCCTCCTGTCGCAGTCGGTCTTCTTCAAACGATGTCGTTGTCGCGCCGCTCTCCCAGCTCCTTCGAAGACGTTGTGATTCTGGCTGGGGAGCGGCGGTGCTTAAATCCCCTTGAGCCCCCTATGGGCACCAGGTGAGACCCCCATTGATTGGGGGGTTCAAAGGTAGCAAGGTTAGCCATTGGTCGCCCCCCATGGGCGCCGAGGTCACAAGGTCACTTCCTGTCGGGGTGGCTGGTGCGCACCCCGTTTCCGCCCCCCTGAGCCCCCTATGGGCTTCAGGTGAAAACCCCATTGATTGGGGGGTTCAAAGGTAGCCAGGTTGGCCATTGGTCGCCCCCCATGGGCGCCAAAGTCACAAGGTCACTTCCTGTCGGGGTGGCTGGTGCGCACCCCGCTTCCGCTGGTCCAGGCCGCTTCGGGGCGCCCAGGACCAGTTCCATCCCCCTGTTGGCACAGCGTGGGTTATGGCGCCGGCCTTTGAGCCTCCCCCACCCTGCGGGTGGGTGCGGCGGCCTCTGCAAGTTCAACTGTTCCCGCCAATAAGCTCCGGCTGCAAACGAAGCTTGAGCGGCTCAGGCCACAAGTGGAGCTCAAGCGGTTCAAACGGTTCCAAGAAGCAAGGTTCCGGCTGAGAGAGGCCGTTCCGGCCGGCCGCGAGCGAGAAGGATCGAGCAGCTCCGGCCGCTGAGGCAGACAGTCTGAAGACAGGCTGAAGACAGGCTAGAGCAAGCCCCCCGATCTCTTGGCACTCGGCACTCAGCTCCCGGGCTCCCAGCAGCAGCGGAGCGGAGCAGCAGCGGAGCGGCACAAATAACCTGCTGAGTTACTGAGTAACAATTAGCACACGTGGACCAGCAGGCGAGCTTCACCCTTTCGTCTGTGAGTCGGTAAGCATCCCCATAATTGTATTGTTAAATGAGGGTGTAACATGCTTCAGGGCAAAAGACGCACACCTTGCATTGTTAAAATTAAGTATAATGCAATCCTCTTCACAGGAATTCATGATAGAACCCAACCAACCCACCTTCCAAGCCATAATAATATCATTGAGCCAATTAAAAGGGATGGATTTCTCCTTGAGCACCAGTGAGCTGCCTTATCAGACTTGTGCACCTTTCTTATTGCCCTGGAGGAAGATGAGGAAACCTGTCAAGATGACTATATAGGGGGTGCAGTCAAGGGGTAGGTTTAAAATAATACCCTCCCCTTGGCCCGCAGGTCCTCTACAGCCTGTATCCAAATCACTTCTTGCTTCTTACATATTTTTCACTACCCCAGATGTTAGAGTTCTTGGGTCAATTTGTCCACCTTGCCCATTGTCCACTGCCCCTCATCCACTCCTCCTAGAGGACCCAGAAGAACTAGAAGACCCAAATTCTTTACCTTCGTATCAATTAATTTGCTCCTAAACTAGGTAACAAGGTCCAACTATCTGTAGTAAGTTGGACTTGTTGTTGATCCGATGGCACAGAGTAGGTGCGAGGGTCTTCCTCCCTTCCCTTCCGATTTTTCTCACTAGGTAGGGAGTTTGTTACATTCGCATCTTGAACTGATAAATGTGCCCTTTGTTCCTGCTGAAGTAACACAAGTTGTTCTTCAATCTTCGTCAAATTAGATAAATTGGGTTCCAGGGCTTGCTGATGTTTTCCAAAATTGTGTCCTGATTAATCAAGGTATTTTTTCCTGCTACATTACAAGTTCTGTTTCCGCTATTTGGTGGGCGAGATTGTTTAGTGCGCTTAACCCTTGGTGACTGGCCTTTCACTTTCAAATCAGCCCCTACCACTTCAGGTCACTTTCTTTTACCACCTACCACACAGGGGCTCCCAGTTTCACCTGGGCTTGGTATGGCAATCTCATCTCTATCAAATAAGGCAAGTGCATTGTCTTGACTAGCAATAATACTAGAGGGTGATAGTGGAAGCAATGTTCTTGGAACAATGTTATTCCCGTTATTAACCTCATGCTAATTTTCCATAGCATCTGACATAAGTGGCAACACCAGGGTAGGCACTTGAGACAATCGCTGTTCTGCCAATTCATTTCCTTTATTCAACGCTCCCACCACTTTTTGTAAAAATCCATCTAAGGCCCCATCAATTGGTTTGGGTATGGGGGGGGGGTTATGTTTCCCCATATTAGCAAAAATTAATAAACACAAATAATGCTTGTATATATCAGGAAATTGAGAATAAAAAACTGAGCATTTACCTTAATGCAGTTAATCGATGTCTAGATCCCGTACTGGAGTTATGAAGTTGATACATCATGCGATATGGTCTGATGGTACTAAACGAAGGCAAGCCACACCCCTGGTAGACATAATTTAGCAGTGTATTAAAATGAGAGTCAGGAGAAATATATGCATTTATTTCTAAGATTGAATTCCTCATATTCTTACTCTGAGCAGGAAACAGTTTTATGGCTTGGAAAATATTAGCGTGATCCATAAATCTTTGATACTCCCATTTAACCTTATTACTTAGCAACCTGGTTATTCATCCTTTAGTAAGTCCTTTCTTAGATTGAACTGCATTACCACTCTAAACGTAATAGCCATTGAGAGAAAAATGAGAAATTAACAATAACTATGTGGTTGAAACAAAGGACCCCCTTTATAGACAGTGTTTAATGAACCAGACAGCAAACCCCATTTGGAATGCTCATCCTCCATTGAAGACGGTGCAGTTTTATGCCCTCAACTGCAATTATTGACTATTTGCCTCATTTGTGGCTGAATAATAATCTCAGAAGGAATGATTTGAATTAGTAATAGGTTGGTTATGGTTTTACCCTGCTGCAATACAGGAATTACTTCAATCTATCCAGAAAGGAGAGAATCACTGTTCTGCAAAAACAGATTTGCCACTAACTTAGACTAAATAAAAACTCTTGTTTCACTCACTAATAAGGGGCATACAACTGATATAAGGGAGATGCAACTGCTTTGGAGAATCTTTAATGTTTGAATATCTGGAAAACAAAATAATAAATGTGAGCAGTTCAGAACCAAATTGTGATCAAATAAAGCAATAATGTCAAATAAATTCATATCTATTGTCTGAGGGTAGAGAATGGCATTGTGAAGCCAGTCTCTGGGAAAGGATGTAATGTGCAAGGGCTCATCTTAAAAGGAGTCTACAGTCTGGTTAAAGTTAACTGAACAGGTTATCACAGACTGAGAGGAGGATAGAACAACAGCTGAAACAATGAGTGCACCTCTTGCTTTCTAGAAATATTCTTTGTGCAATTGTAGATGAACTCCATGTTGCTCTTGTTTTTTCTCCTGCCATGGAGTCCTTGCGTTTGATGAATTCTATTGAGTCTTTCGAGTGTAGGTCAGTTGTCCTGATCTCAGGTAAGGATGGAATGTGGGATAGCAGATGTTGTATGTTGCCTCAATACATGATATCATACCTACCGTTAGAGGTATATTCTGGTATAAACCAAAGGGCACTTGTTTACTTCCTGTTTATCCATTGAAGGTTCGTTTTTTGCTTTGTATATGGAAGGGCAGCAATATTCTGACATCCTCCTATTTCCCAATGGCTCCCTTCTGCTCTTTTCAGTTGTGCCTTTTGTTCAGCTTCCGTCACTCGTCCTGCAGATTCTCTCTGATTTAATTCCCAACTAATTCGGTTTGGCTTTGGGAGTGCCTCACGATGCTGTCTCCGATGTTGTTCTATATTTGTGGAGGAAGATGTTTGTGTGTCAATCATATCCTTATGGGGAAATTGACTGGTTCTTGAATTATCCATTTCCCTGTGAACCATGACGCTATTGAAATCCATATATTTGATTTCCTGGTTGTCAAGCTCACCATGTTTGCCTTACATCCCTTAGTGACTTGAGCATTTGTACTTGGATTTTTAGGAATTCCAGATGGCATGTCATCCTGGTTCGAGTCTTGCGGTTGGATTCCCATTATAATTTCTACTTCAATATTTTTGAGTCGATTTACAGTGCTGTTTCTTTCTGAATGTGGCTGTGTAGATTCTATATCCACTGCTTCCCCAGATTGCTCTATCTTTCTAACTTCTTGGATCCTGATTGGGGACTTTTGACTTAATACCACCTTTATTTTTGTACTTTTTTAAAATTGTTATTTCTGGTGTGGTGAATTGTGATGATTTATTTCTTTTTAGGTTGATGTTCCACTGAAGAGGTGCAAAAATCCATTCTTATCATGAATTTGTTTTTGATTCTGACCTTTCCATTTTTTTGCGCGTCTTTGTTTTGCATTCATTTTTTCCCCTTTATCCTCTCCTGAGAAATCCGGCGCTTTGCTCAGTGTGTATTTTTTTCGCTGTTCATGTTTTTTCCATTGTTTTGTGTAAGTTCTTTTTCTTAGTGATTTCATTTGGACGAGTTGACATGACCTTATACTTTCCCTTTAAGGATTGTTATATTGATGGCTCAGTACGGCTGTTGTTTGAAGACTTTTTGATTTGTGAACATAAGTCACTCAACATTGTCTGGAGAGTCGCTAATTCATCGACAATCGGACTACATCCACAGGTTCGACAATTAGCTAGGACATAGTTCTGGATGCTTTACAGAGAGGCGTTCAACGTACCTAGCTTGCTGTCAAGTGCAACCACAAAAAATGCCAAAGTATTCATTAGGATTAGTTGTGTATCCATTTTGTCAGATTGATATTGCATGGTCTCTACCAGAAGTTGCACTGTTTTTAGCAGACTTCCCCAGGCTTTCCCATTTTCTGATTAGTGCATGTCCTTGTGTTGCTCTCCTGGTGCTCTCTTTAGGCATCCCAGCAGGCTTGCTTTAACTTGCACCCCCTCTACATTGTGGGCCGTGTGTCCCATTTGCCCCTCTGTTTCTATATCTTCTGGGATGTTATCCCTGCTGTTATCCTGTGAGAAGGTTTCGAGTAGACCCTCCCATTATCGAGGTATAAGAAATTCTCCAGGTCTTCACTATCTTCCATTTAGCTGAGTTGGGATATAGCGGGTTTATATTGTGTTGATGGTGTTGCAAGCAATATTTTGTGCTCTGAGCCTAGATTTAGGATTTCGGGAACACCGGCTGTTGTTTTTGTTTTTTCTATCTCATCTGCAGGCATGTATGTTCTTTTCCTTGCCTGCGGGTTTTCTTTTGGGCTATTTATTTCACAAACAGTCAATGCCTCTGTTATAACAATTTCCTCCTTTGACTTTGTTTTGTGGTATACTCCTAGGTGATGGAGCATTTGAGATGTCTATTACATAAATATTGTAAACGCCTATTCCTTCTGTAGTGACTTCCTGTTTTTCCCTACTCCCATTCTTTAAGTTCGACTCCTGGTTTATCTCCGTATCTTCTTCATTGGGTTTTTTCCCCAAAGTCTGAGGCATCTGGGAGGCAGTGATAGATTGACACTGTAGGATTTTTATTAAACTAACAAGACTAGCAGGACTAACTAGACCAGAAACCACCGCCCTACTACTTTGATCTTTGTTTCCTTCTCTCTCTCCACTTTCCATTTGGTGTAGGGCCTGGAGGGGAGCCAAAAGGTCCATTGTTGGTGTAGGGCTTGAAAGAAGAGTGTCCCCCACATTTTTTAGGAGGCACAATTTTGTATCTATTTTTGGCTGGAAAAGGCGATGTTTAAAGATTTTGTTTTCTGGAGTTTATGTTGTTTATATTGTTTGCCCTTTAATATCTGGAATTAATTCAATTATACCCTCAGGTTTCTGAATAGTCGGTCTCATTTTTGCCTGTGGTTCGGCCACTGTTCGAGCAGAGGTTTTCAGCTTCCTTTTGAGCTTACTGATGTTATTTGTAGATGTAGTCCCTCCACGCACATGTCCTGACCTAATGTTTTGCAGTGCTGTGACTGGATTTTTTTGGGGGATTTGCGGCTTTGCAGTTCACATGCACCCCTTTTTTATATATGTAAATTTGTATAAATTGTATATTTATTATAAAAAGTTTAAGTCCTTTTAGTCCTTTAAATGATAATCCAAATGTTGACACCAGTCCTTGGTGTCTAACAGCCAAAGCTCAAGACTGCAAGCCGCGAATAGCAGTCAACAGCAATAGCAGCAAGAGGCAGCAAGAGTCATCAGGAGTCAGCAGGCAGGCAGGCAAGCCCCACCAACTAATGCCTCATCACCTGTCAAAACGATGCCACCCACCCTCTGCCCCCTGTGCGTCACTCTGCTTCTTTACTCCCCTTTCCTCCAGGGGTATTTTCCAGGAGCCAGAAATTCCCTCCAGTTGTACTCCCAACTATAACGCCCCAGAAATAACAATCACTCGCACATCTTACCGCAGGCTTGGCTTGCGTTTGTAGCAGCTCCCAGTTCCTAGTTCTGAGCTTTGCTGGGGATCGTGGGTGAGTCCAGGCTCCACTATGTTCAGAACTAGTTTCACTTGCCTGGCCTTTTGAATCTTCTGGGCCCCCATGACTCCTCCAGGGGGGCCACTAGCTGGTTTGGTGTACCATTTGGATTACTCTGTGGGCTGTACTGGTTGCACGTACTGTGCCAACAAGCACCCGCCAAAGCAAACAAGGCAGGGACAGGGACTCAGAGCACAATGCAGCAGCTGTGGCAACCTCTAAAACGCAACTCACCATTTCACGAGCCTCTGTCCAGGATTGCACAGCTACCAGCTCCCTCACATATCCAACGCAGCACTTAGCAGCCTGGGACAAGCCAGAACAGGCAGGAGTGTGTGGCAGTAGGGCGATGCTTGAGTCGTGCAGCTGTTCAGCCGTGGGCCACTCACTCAGACTCCAGGTGTTCCACCCATGTAATGGACACAGCAACCGTCGCCACTCAGCTGCGCCGCTATGTTTCTCTCAGCCTCACTCTCTGCTTCACTTTATCTCCCGTCCATGGCGTTCCACCCTCGCGGACACCACCGCTGCCTCTCCGTTAGCTGCGCCGCTCCGCTCGTGCAACAGACTCTGGAGAGACTGGTTCCTAGACTCGCTCAATCTTTCAATCGCTCAAACTGTCATGTGAACCAGGAAGTGAGGTGAGTTATGTTATGCTATGTTATATGGAGTTTGTAACGCGCACAATTACTCTTGAGTATCCTGGCGCGATGTGGTCTCAAACATATGGCTAGAAAGATAATTAATAGGCCTGTATGAAAAGGTGAGTTTTGAGAAGCTTCTTAAAGCACCTGAAATCCTGAGTGTGACACAGCACGGCAGGGAGGGTATTCCAAAGAATGGCTACTTTGACTGAAAGAGACTGGCCACCTATCCTAGACCGACGAAAGTGAGGGGTGGCCATCAATCGATGGGAAGCAGATCATAGAGATCGTCGAGGTGTATAGAAGGCCACCCTTTCCCTAATATAGGAGGGACCTGAATCCTATACCAAGATTGCTTGGACTTTACTCCTGAGGCTTGAGCCGGGAGGATCGTTTTTAAACCCACAGTATCTTTGATTTTAATCTTTTTCCCTGTGTGTCCTTTCCCTCCCCCCTGCACTGAGCTTAAAGCACATTGACTGGTTCCCAGCAGTGAATTAACTAAAAGCGCATTGTTTACCTTCTCAGCGCCGATCTAGGCAAAGACTTTTGTTCTTTTAATTATATTGAATCTTCAGTTAAGAGACACTTACTCGCCTGCCCTGGGGGTGTGGTCAGTCCTATGACCGGCACCAGTGGGGTCTAGGCAAGTATTGAAGTCAGGCAGCGGCCATCTTAGTGAGGGCTCGCGCTGCACGTCGCGCTACCGAGGGCATTTAATCATACGTCTATGGCTCCGCGCAGCGGACGCGCATTGCGAGCGCGCCGATCGCGCGCCGGAGTCAAGCCAGAGTCCTGCCCGTCTGCGCCCGTCCGCGACCAGACGGGGCACGGGGCAGTACATCATGGCCCCACTGACCCACATCGGTTGACTGATAGGACGGTTGAGCAGCCAAGAACTCACTACTCGAGAACTACCCTTCTAGAACTGGGTAAGATCTCCACTAAACCTTGTCGACATACCATTGACCCTACGATGATCCCGTTACTTTGCAAGTTATGTAACTTTTCATTCCCTACTTCTCCTACTTGTTACACCCCCGAGCCCAAATTAAAAATGATGCTGCTTAACTGTAGATCCATGATTAAACACAAAACGGAAATACGAGATTTACTGCACAAACAAGATTTCGATGTATTGTTTCTTACTGAAACATGGCTAGAGGAATCTTCATCCCCCGACATTTTAGAGATAATACCTCCTAACTTCAGTTTGCTTAGAATTGACAGGCCTAAACAACGCGGTGGAGGACTCGTATTGATTTGCAAAAAGGAACTGGAATGTACTCTCACTAACAAAGCCATTATCAATAGTGAATGCGGGACTTTCTCCATAAAACTGACCCCGATGATGACCGTTACTGGTCTTCTTATATATCGCCCTCCTGGCAATGCAACCCCTTTTTGCAGCCAACTAATAGAAATTGCGACTCAGTTAGCTATAAAGCATAACAATTTTATGATTTTAGGTGACCTGAATCTTCATCTTGAAGATGATAACGCTAAAGAGGCTAAAATACTCAAGACAGCATTGCATGCGTTGGGAATAACATTGCTATCAACCGACCCCACGCATCTACATGGCCACCTTCTCGACCCTGTGTTTGCCACCTGGGAAGGAATTGAAATATCCCCCCCGGTTCCTATAATCTGGTCAGACCATTACATAATCACTTTTAGCATCCCCATTAACATCACTAAGAATGTTCCTAATAAACCTCTGTTTTCAAAGCGCCGAAACTGGAAAGACTACACCCCTGAACGCTTGATCAGCGAATTAAAAAAACACCCCCCGCCCACAGGACACTCCCTGCGAGATACGTGGAACAACTATGAATTATGGTTGATTAAGGCATTTGATGTAATTGCCCCGTGGACCTCAAAGCCCCCAGTTAGGAGAACTAAGTCAGAACCTTGGTACACAGAAAAACTTAAAATCGCTAAGTCACACTGCAAAGCGACAGAACGCAAGTGGAGAAAATGCTACTCTCCTGAACTTAAGGAAATTTATAAATTGGAACTAAAATCATATCAGAAATTGATAAGAGAGGAAAAAAGCGCTTTTTTTCAAACTAGAATTGAAGAGGCCACCAATCCTACAAAAGAACTATTCCGCATCTATAAGGAACTCACAGATGCATCATGTCTAGATACGCAGGATACCTACTCTAATGACATATGCGAAGAAATAGCTGATTTCTTTGTCGAAAAGGTTGAGAAAATTCACGCTACCTTTCCCAAATCTTCTACATCAGGAAAAGAGACAAGGACCAGTAACCCTCCCACTCAGAAGTCAATCCTTACCAAATTTACCACACCTGACAATAAAGACCTGGCCATCATCAACAATAGTATTCACTCAGGTTCCCCCAATGATGTGTGTCCTTTGGCAAAAAGCAAAGACATCATGGAAAAGTGTCTCATTGACCAATTAAGATACATGATAAGCCTTTCCTTTAAAGAATGCTATGTTCCTGAGGCTTGGAAAACAGCACAAGTTATTCCTCTTAAAAAAAAACGAATATCCCTGTTATCCAATTCCAAAATCTCAGGCCCATCTCCCTCCTGCCACAATGTGCCAAGATTATAGAAAAAATAGTCAATAAACAACTGATGGCTTTTTTAGAATCAGAAAATGTTCTCCACCCGACACAATCAGGTTTTAGACCTGGCTATTCCACGGAATCAGCTGTTTTATACTCCACGGAATGCATTCGCAAGATGGTGGACGAGGGAGAGACAGCAGCGTTGGTCATGCTAGACTTAAGCGCAGCTTTTGATACTGTGCTACATGCCACGCTGCTGTCCCGACTTTCGGATATAGGAGTGAAGGAACATGCACTGGCTTGGTTCAAGTCTTTCCTCACTAAAAGATCGTTCCAGATACATTGCCCACCCTTCAAATCATCCTCTCATGACGTGAGCTACGGGGTTCCACAGGGCTCTAGCTTGAGCCCTACCTTATTCAACATCTATATGGAGCCCCTGGCTCGCGTCGTTGAGAACTTCGGGGTGGGCATTGTTAGCTACGCTGACGACACCCAGCTTATGTTCAAGCTTACCCCAGACAGTGAAAAATCTGCCATCAATTTCTCTGGCTGCATGGCTGCTGTCGCCACATGAATGGACAACAACTGCCTCCGTTTAAATGGAGACAAAACGGAGGTGTTGGTGGTCGGGAACAAAACCTCAATATGGTCCCAGGCATGGTGGCCGGCAGCTCTGGGTGACTGTCCCCGCCCCGTAGAGAAGGTTAAAAATCCAGGGATTATGATTGACTCGGATCTTTCAGGAAAAGCTCAAGTTAACAAAACAATAGGTAAGTGCATTGGCACGCTAAAAATCCTGAGAAAAATCATAGATCTCATCCCGACGGAAGCCAGAAAAACGATTGTACACGCGCTCATAACACCCCATTTGGACTACGGAAACGTTCTCCTTTTAGGAGTGAACCAAAAGCAGTTACATCAGTTACAATGCATTCAAAATGCAGCCGCCCGCATGGTACTGGGTCTTCCTAAAAGAACATCTTCCAAAACGGCGCTGGCCAAACTTCACTGGCTCCCTGTTAGGGAAAGAATTAGATTTAAAAGCCTTTGCTATGCCCATAAGATTGCCCATAACAAGGGACCTATCTATCTAAGAAACCTTCTCACCATCCATTGTCCGATCAGAGATCTTAGATCCTCAGGAATGACACAATTCAAACTCCCTCGCATTCACAGAGCCAAAATGGGGGGTCGCTCCTTCCGATACCTTGGAGTAAAACTTTGGAATGCCCTCCCCGTCCATTTGCGTATGGAACCCTCAGAAACCCTTTTTAGAGCCAGATTAAAAACCCATCTCTTCCCCCAATAATACTGCCCTTCTCCTTTCCAGTCCTCTCCCTCTGTTAGTTTAGTCTGCAGTCAGCGCGGGGATACACTGTTTGTGCAGCCAGGCGCTTTATAAATGATTTTATTATTATTATTATTAATCATGTAAAGCTCTATGCGCTAAGATAAGAGCCTTGAACTGCACCCGCTGGGCCACGGGCAGCCAGCAAAGAGCACACATTTGTGATCTAATACTTGATCTCTCAGAGATGCTAAGTAGAAGTGTGGCTGCCGCGTTCTGGATTAATTGTAGTTTATTAACCAGGTATCCAGGGATGCCAAGGAAGAGTGCATTGGCATAATCCAGGCGGGATAATATACGCGCCCGAGCCCCCATTTCCTTGACCGGCTGAAGGAGCAAAGAGAAAAATCTGCTTAAGGATTTAAGAGTTCCAAAGCACACACCCGTAAGTCTCTTAATGTGTTCCGAGAACCTGAGATCTTCCCCAAACCAGATTCCCAGGTTCTTAACCGGTCCACCCTCGGAAAGTGGGCAGGGGAAATCAGGGGGCCACAAAGCTTCTGTAAAAAGAGAGGGAAATTGCCCGTAAAGTATAATTTCTGATTTCCCCTTGTTACACTTGAGTTTGGACTGTGCAAGCCATGTGAACACGGGTGGCTAGGCATCTTTGCGCCATATACATGCATAGATCAGAGCCATTCCAGGTAAACAAAAGCTGGGTGTCATCGGCGTAAGCCATAATTTTGGCACCCAGCTCTTCTGCCAGGGAGATCAGTGGAGTCATATAGATGTTAAAAAGCAATGGACTCGGGGTCAACACCTGAGGAACTCCAGTCAAGACCTCCCTGGCAGAGGATGAGAAGGGAGGCATCCAGACCTGCTGGGAGCGGGTCTTCAAAAAAGATTCCAGCCAGGCCCACACAGCACCAGAAAGGCCAATGGCCGATAGGCAGGAGAGAAGAAGCTGGTGAGGTACCGTGTCGAAGGCGGCAGAGAGGTCCAATAAATCAGAGCCGCTCTGCCGCCCCCATCCAGGCACTCCCTGATAGCATCCTTCATCTCCACTAATGGCGTCTCTGTGCTGTAGGATGATCTGAAGCCTGACTGTGCCGGATGCAGAGCCCCCAAGGTTTCTACAAATGCATCCAGTTGGCGAAAAGCCACCTTCTCACAAACTTTGGCGAGTGCTGGTAGTAAGGATATAGGCCAATAATTGGCAGGTGTCAAAGGATCTGCTGTTGGTTTTTTTAAAAGCCGAAGAAGCTTAGCCTGTTTCCATTGTCTAGGCACAGTCGCAGACTGCAGCGACCAATTAACGATGGAGTCAGTTTCATTCCTGTTTGTACCATCACAGAATGCTGCCAGCAAACTTTGTGATATATCGGGAGGGGGGTATAAGAAAAGAAGGGTGCCCAGTTGCCCAATGTTTCAAAGTTTGTTGTGGCATGGCAAGCGAGCAGGCTTCACAGATTCTTGCACCTTACTCCCTGTCTTGCCTTGCCTTGTGCCACGCTATGCGACGCACACACCTCCTGGCAGCTGTTTAGCTATTCAGCCAAGTTCTGCGGTGCAGGAAGGCAAGCGGCAAGCGGTCTCCGCTGCTCTTACCACTGCTCTTGCACCACACTGTGTCGCATCGTCTCTCCACCCACTTCACTGCTCTCAATGGGCTCGTTAAGCTCCTGCTGCTCTTGCTAAGCTGCCTGGCTGGCAGCACTGATATCGCCGTCTCAGACTGCGGCTCAGCTTGGTGTGGCTCAGTTCCCGGCTCTGCACTTGCTGAGACAGAGTTTGCATCCGGTGCCTCCATGCTTAGTTTGCCTACTCCGATTTGTCAATTGTCACACCTCCGTGGTCAGGCACAATCAATCGTAACAAGGGGGACTGGGGACACTTTTAAAAATGATCCTTCCTCAAATGCAGGAAGATGTCAGAATGTTTTTGGGAATGGTTGGCTACTGTAGAGAATGGATACCCAACTTTTTCCTGGTGGTAAAGCCTTTGCTAAAACTGGCGCACTGAGTTGTGCCTGATCCACTTCCATGGGGCAACAAATGCATGAAAGCTTTCCTAGAGCCGAGAAAAAAGTCTCTGTTGTGCCCCAGCACGGTGCATCAGATTATACCATGAGATAGACTGTTTTGCATTAAGAGGGAGAGCTGTGCTCTCTCTGTGCTAATGCAGAAGCACTGTCAAGCGAGAAGGCTGTGGCCTATTTCTCTATTACCCTTGATCCTGTAGCTGCAGAGCTGCCTGGTTGTCCAAAATCGGTAGCTGCTGTGAGTCTCAGTCTGAAGAGGCATGAATGCATCAAAATTGGGCATCCTTTAATTTTCATGGTACCCCATTCAGTAGACGTCTTGCTTGCAAGAATTAAAACCCAGTACATAACAAATTCAAGGTTAACCAGCAAATTTTAGCCTCAGACAATACAAAATTAAAAAAACGTCAAATTTTGAATCCCAGTACCTTGATGCCCCTACCTGAAAACTGTGACAAGTTTGAAAATGACTGCCTAGATATCACAAAATTATGCACCAAGCCAAGACTCAACACAAAAGATGAGCCTTTAATAAGACCTGACTATGTGTTATTTGTAAATGGCTCATGCTTGAAACAATGGTTTCCTGAGAGCAGCCTATGCTCTCTGCACAATGCAGGAAATTGTTGATGCTTACTGACTTCAAAATATAAACTCAGCCCAAGTTACAGAATTGATTGATCTTACCAGAGCATGCCATTTAACAGCCCAAATGAGAGTGAGTATATTTACACATGGTCAGTACAACTTTGGAGTTGTCCATGGTTTTGGACAGTTATGGTCACAAAGAGGATTTATGGCATCATCTGGTGACAATGTGAAAATGTTGTTTGATGCATAAAAATTCCCCACCAAAATTGCTGCAGTTAAATACGCTATAAAACAATGGGATAGCCCAGTACAGTGCAGAACCTGGGGGTTAAGTACTATAAGCGAACAGTGGTTCTGCCACTCTTAGAAATCAGCTGGGGGTATTTACACAACCCCCAGCTGATTTCTAAGAGTGGCAGTGATGGAGCGGTAATTTCTTCTGGTAATTTCTCAATGCAAAACCCTCATGCTACCTCTAAATTACCGCTCAAAAGGTGTTTGGTAGCAGAGGATGGTTATTATTGATTAGTTTGGTGATTAATGATTATTGATTTCACCATCAACTACTCAACTAATGGATCATTCACCTTAAGAAGGGAAATAAAATAATTGCCCAAGTTAGATAAATGTCCAAGTCCTGATTCCTGACTCCAATGCTCGGAACCTGAAGATTGGCAAAGCAGTACTGGCAGGTGATGCAAGAAGTGGTGTGAGTATAAATAGGGTTGTGAAATGTTGTTAATATGCTAGCATGTTTTTTTAAAGCATATGTTTTTTTAAAGTGTTGAAAATAGTAAGGATTTTTACTGTTGGTGACATTTTGCTCATTTTGAATTGATGGTGTTATTGATTATATTGGTAATTTCATAGGACATAATTTTTGGTTATTGATTACATGTTTTAACTCTTCATGTTAAGTTAGTGTCTTGTTCTATGTAGTCTGAACACGCAGGTATGCACACCTGTGGAATCCCGGGAAGGAATAGTGGGTGGTAAATGGAAGCCACACTGCACTGAGGTTACTCGTCTGTTGGAATAGCACTGAGAAGCTAGGTAGGGCTGGCAGTGTTAAATTAGGGACTATTTTCTGTGTGAATGATTGTAGCAAAGAGTTCGCTGGTGAAACTTTGGTCTGATATCACCTAGAAAGGGTCACAACAAAGGAGTAGCGGGTTCTTCTGAGCTTGAGTGACAGCAAAAGGGTTCGCTGGTGAAACTTTGGACTAAGATATATCCTGAAGGATAAGTCCAAAGGAGTAGCAGGTTCTTCTGAGCTTGTGTGACAGGTAAGCGGAAGGGATTTACCTGTAGTGTTTGAAGAGTAAACGGAAGGTCTTACTTTGTGAAGGGTAAGCGGAATGTGTTACTCGCAGTGAATATAAATCTATCCTTTATTTAGCACAACAGACAGAGTAGCGAATGTATTTATGTTGTTACTAATAGAGTTATTGATTAAGAAAATATTGCAGTAAGGTTTTGTGGAGGGTCAGTGGTAGGAGTAAAACTGACTAAAATTGAGACTGACAGCTTTGGGAAAAAGAAATTGCATTGAACTATTGCAAAAATGAAATTGTTTGAAGGCTTAAAGAAGCTGTTAGGAGGTAAAGTGAAAAATTCGTTTTTTATTGGTGATGCTCCTGAAGGAACACCTGTGCATTTTATGTCTACCAATTTGGGACAAAATACATGTATGTGGGTTCACCAATGGTGCAAGATTACTGAAAAAGAGGGTGTTTTGAGGTTTCCAAAAGATGGTACTTTTGAATTGCAAATTATTGACAAATTAAGGGAAGTGTTATGTGAAATAAAGACACCATCTAAAGCTGCACAATTTGAGGCCTTAAGCTTGTGGGAAAAGACAGCAAGAGAGAAAGCAAGTGAGGATAAAAAGGTAAAGCACCAAATACAGGAGAAGAGAATTAATGATGATAAAGAGCTTCAAATAAATAATGATTCAGGTGATGAAATAATGGATGCATTGTTAACTGAGTGTCCACCACTTTATGTGGTTCCCATTAAAAATACTGAAAATAGTGTACTAGTGAGCACTACAGTGGCTACTGCTTCTGTTGAGCAGAGAAAAACACAGATTGAGAAAACTGTGCAAACATTTTATATTGACCCATTACCTGTTGATTCAGCACTGACAGTGATACCTCCAGGTGTTACTGCTTCAAATGTGCCTGATTCAGTCCAAGAATTGCTAACTGCAGATGCACAGATAATGCATAGAAAAATTATGACTGTCCCAATTAATATGGTCCCTACTGAAAAGGTTCAAAGAGCTGCAGAAGGAGTCATTATGGCAGAGTTTATTTCAGAAACTCAGAATACACAGATTATTGAACAGAAATTACCCCAAGCACTGAAGGGTGAGGGAAAAATGGCCTTTACAACATCTACAGCTCAGAATAAAATAAATGTAATTGAAAATGTTATTTTTCAAACCTGCTTAGAGGAAGCAGCAGTGATTAAAAAGATAGAAAACATGGGAGAACATATTAACACAGGCCCTGAAAAAGAGAAACAGCGTAGTGTTTTAAATTCAGCACTTGAACATGGAGAAAATAACAGTCCATGCTGTTTAAATAATGAAAATGTGAACAAGTGTCAGGAAAAAGAATTAATTTCCCTGAGTAAGGAAACAGTTGCATGTGCATTAACTACACATAATGGCCTGGCAGATTTGGCTCAAAAATATGAAACTGATGTTTCAGGAAGTTTTCCATCTCAGAAAAGTTTTAGGGTACATATGGATGATGAAGCAAATGAGAAAATGTGTTCTTCAGAAATGCAATTGCACAGTGCAGAAATAAAGTATATTTTTAAATGCAATGGGTTTGAGAAATTAGGAGACAAATGGGAAAGAAAACATGAGAAGAAAAAGAAACCACCAGACCTAGCTAGGAAACTGGATGAGGAAAAGAAGCCACCAGATATAGTTGAGAAAAATAATAAGCAGAATGAGGGAGAAGCTTTTGCTTACTCATTGAGAGAAAAGGTGGGAGAAGTGCATGTTCCTATGCTACAGAATAAAAGTGAACTTGCAGCATTTCTGAACACACTCCCACAATTGAGAGACACATTTATGCTGTGGTACCCACAAGTTGATGGATTTGATGACATTTTAAAAGAGTTTTGCATTGATTTGGAAATGTTCTTTTACATTGCCATGCAGAATAAAATGTGGTTTGAATCTAAAGTTGTGCAAAGGCCAGGTGAAGAGACAATGAAAAGGGTTTGCATGAATGCACCATCATTTTCTGTTGTTATGGAGGAAAATATAGCAGTGATTACTTTCCTGAAGGGTGGAGTGCCAGTAAAGGATGTTGCTTGGGTACAGATTAAAAGAACACAGGATGGAAGTAAAGTTGGTTTGGTTTGTGCAAATTCAGGTATGGATGTTGTACTGCTGGAAAATGTGTCCTTTTGCCATCTTTATAGCAGATTTGAGCATTGGAAGAAGAAATATAAATTTAAACATGATGCACAAAAACATGGAGAAATGCAGATGCGAAATATACCAGCTAAGCGAATGCAAATGTCAGTTCAGAGACAGGTACCTATGGCAGGAATTTTCCAAGCAAAGATGGTCCCACAAAATATGGAAAATGCTAAAATTAATTTAAATAAGGTGTCCAGAGCAAGTGTGAATTTTTTCCAGAGACAAAATCAGAACCCAGTCCAACAGGTTGCTGTGTTTGAAAATGAGAGTTTTAACCCTCACAATTCAGAATTTACCAAGTGCATTGTGGAGACAGTGGAAAGTCCAGACTTAATTTCAAGAGTTTTAAGGAAAGAAATTATAAACCAAGTTTTAGAAGAATTTGCACCAAAATTAGGCCCATTTGAGGAAAACTGCAAAACTGTTGTCTGTGACTCAGGCCAAGCAGGAAAAAAAATATTTTGCGAATTAAGCAGCAGAGATTACTGTACATCAGATAATGTTCATTTTCCTGATGAGGATGTACATTTTAAAATGGCCCAACAAGAAACAGCTGTAGCATTATTTTCAGAAAAAACAGTTGAAAAATTACCTTCTGCTTTGGAAAAAACTGAAATTAGAGAATTCACAGAGAAGGATGCCAGATTAATAAAATGTGCAGAACATGTCTTATTAAAATTAGAACCAAATGACATGTATTCAGGAACACCATCAGTTGCAGAAATTTTACCAATAAAAGGATTTTTGATGGAATTGATTGGAAGTTTGTATAACTTTCTGATCACAGGCTCACAGAAAATAAATGAAAAGAACAGAATAGTGCAGGAGATTAAAAGCATATTTTTTCCATGTTGTCCTGTGGTACCGAATCCAGCCAATATATTTTTTCACATTCCATGTGCTGAAGAATGGCTTACTTTTATTGATTTTTGCAAAGTCCATGTCACAGTGCCAATGCATGAGAATAGTCAGGAGTACTGTCAAAAAGCAGATGAATATCTGGGACACAAAATTGGAAAGGGAGGTAGAAAGGTGTCACCAGAAAGGGTGGAAATAATTTCCAAGATAAATCCACCACAAATAATGAAAGAAGTCAGGACATTTTTGGGAATGGTTAGCTGCCGTAGCAGTCAAATACGCAGCCCACCAAAGTGACTATCGCTATGTCACAGTTAGTAAGAGATAAGCTGATGAAGTAGCACATTATTGTGCCATAGTGGCCTGCACATTTAACGGAACAGTCACAGGTGAATCACAAGAAGACACTGTCTTTTCAGTGTTGATGTCTGTAGCTGACACATAGGAAGAACTCAACATTTTTCAGGGTAATGTAACTCAGTTAGAACAGCAGGGTTGCATCAGAGCAGGATGAGGGTAAAATGCAAATGGTATTTGGATTATAGCAGATGAGAAACCGTGTTACCAAACAGTTTGTTACGGCATTTGTCATGTCACTTTCTTGGTCCTACTCATTTAGGCAGGGATGCGATGGCCGGGACATTTAGTAAAAACTAGTTTAATCCCAGATTTAGAAAGCTTGCAGAGAATCTATGTCACTGGTATGTAACATGCCAACAGATGAATGTAGAGAAATGAATACCAGTTACACTGAGCCACACAGGGAGATTGGGCGGTCTTTCAAAAGGACACAAATGGATTTTATCGAGAAGCCTGTTTGCAGTGGGCTGAGATATGTCGAGGTTATAGTGTGCATTTTCTCCAGATGGGAGGAAGCCTGCCTAACATGGAAGTATGATAGTCTCACTGTAGCTAAATTGCTGATAACAGAATTGATCCAATGGTACAGAATGCCTGTTTCGCTTGAGTCTGATCAAGGAACAATGAGATCCTCAAGAAGTTGTGTGCAACATTACAAGTTGAACAGAAGCTGCATTTTAGCTGTTGACCCCAAACCTTTGAAATAGTAGAAAAGTTGAATGGGACCATAAAGTCTTGGTTGGCAACTATCAATACGTTAAATGGGCAATTACGATGTCAGGTGGGAAGCCTCCTCCTTGCGGTCAGAATCTACTCGACTGTGTTGGAATCCTTCTGACGGACTCGGTTGCTTTACATTCTGACCAACAGTTTACAATGTCTGTGGTCGGAAAGTAAAACACGCCATCATTCCGAATCAGTTCTGACTTGCTCTCTAAGTATTCATGGCAGTTGGAAACGCATTGTGTACTTCTATGGACACCGGGACTAGGGATCAAAAGAGGGGTGCCATAGGTGCCCCCTAGGACACCATCCAGAGGCCTTACACCCATGGGGTGCTTCTGCGGGCCCCTAAAGTCAGATCCCCACAGCCTTTTTGTGTCAGAAAGGCCAGCACAGAAAGGCTGTGGGAATCTGCCATCGTAATACCTTGGGCGGAAAGAGCCACCCTTGGGATTACAGGCCTCTTCTCCGAGGCCGTTGTAAGCCATTTGGAAATTCTGTTTGGATTAATTTATGACTGACCCCATCAAAATTGTTCGGTCAGAAATTAATGCAAACAGGAGCTTACGATGCAGTAGGAACGGCTCTGACCAAGGGTCGGAGCCGTTTCCTACAGCATCGTAATCGGGCCTTTAAAGTTAAGACCAAATAGAAGACAAAAGGGGACAGTATGTGTTTTAGGAGAAGATTTCAGAATAGAAAGAGACATATAGGGAAAAGTAATTGAGAGCATACATTTGAATTATCATCAGAAACATTGCAAATGATACAAATCTAACTAACCAGCAATACCAGGAGTTTATTTTATCTGTGTACAAGACACATATTTGAAAATGCCAGCAGATTGGGAGGGTTTTTTCTGTTTAGGCTTATTGTTTCATAAGATGTATCATGGTAATAGCTTGAAGGCCTTACAAATGACACCTGAACACCTTTACACTAACCCTGGGCGGAGCAGGCATAGTGCCTCTATGCGAAGTTTCACGGAATTGGAAAGCAACGGAGTGGAACTTTGTTCCACTCCGTGCCCTTCCCTCATTTAAAAGTCACTTTCCTGCCCCGTTGCTGCCTCCTCCTTTACATCACTGCTCTCCTGCCTCCTCCTTGCCATCCTGCTTCACTGAGGACCCCTACATTGTACGTCTTGAGCGTGCGCACGCATAAGATGTACAATGTAGGGGTTATTAGTGAAGCAGGAGGGCAAGGAGGTGGCAGGAGAGCGGTAATATAAAGGAGGAGGCAGCCACGGGGCAGGATGATGCCTTCTATTAGTTTTAATTCATTTGGTAGGGTGTAGGAGGCATCTAACTACGCTCTGCCACAGAGTCATAGGAGTGGGCAAAACTATGTAAACTCTGCTGGCGCAGTGTAGTTACCTGCCTGGGGTAAATTTACACTAAAAGTGCAAATGAGGGAACAACATTGATGAGAGACAGATATGGAGCAATTATCCCAGGTTTGGGGGTGATGCTGAATGATGAGAAAATTAGAAAGCTGTCAACAGTAGTGGACAGGATTGCACCCACTACATCTGGAGCTTTATTAGTCACAAACACTGAACTAGTAGCGGTTAGATCCATGGTTTTTCAGAATACATATGCATTAGACATTGTGCTTGCAGAAAGAGGCAGAGTCTGTCAAAGTCTGTGGTCAGAACATTGTTGCACCTACATGCCTGACGAGAAAGAAAAAATTAAAGAGTACGCAAAGAATATTTCAGCGATCAAACTTGACCTGGGACCTTTAGAAACCACAAGTATGGTAAAAAGCTTTACACAGGGAGTTTATAAAGTAGGCAATCAAATTGTAACAGCAGGAGGAGGTATCCTAAAAGTCATATTAGTTCCTGTATTAATAATAGTTATTTGATTTCTGACTTCGCTAGGAGTATATTGGGCTAAAAGAATTCTGCTAAAAAAGAGAATAAATAGAGAAAGAAATAGAAAAATAAGTATTGCCAAATAATATAAAGCACTGAAAGAGAGAGAAAACTTAAAACAAAAGGAATAGATTCAACTGAAAGCAAGACCAAAGTATGAGATAAATCTGTGAAGGTTGTAATGATGTAAACCATCATAGGGGGAAGTTGATAGGGCATTTTTAATACATGCAGATTTGTGCAATTAAGTGTAGAAATAATGAATAGGCCTAAAAAGACAAATGGGAAAACTAGACTTCCATAGCAAGGCATGACAAGTTAGAAATGAGTTCGAAAGCAGTATTACTTTTTATTTTTTCTGACCTTGGGTCAACATTCTTGTTATTGTGAATAAGTGAAGAGCTCAATGATAAAATTTGGCAAAACAATATAATCTAGTAGAAAATATAGTTTTCGACCTTCCCATAGAGACATAACCATAAAATACTATAGAAATGTAGTTATATTTTACTTAAATATTTCTTCATGAATAAGATTTGTTAGGCACAATATTTGAGAAAGAGATGATTTGATTTGTGGAATGACAGGCCTAACTGTGATCTGTTTTGTTTGTTAGAAGAGAGGCGAGTGGGAACAAAATCACGGTTTGTGCAACGTTGCTAGTAATGTGCATGTAACACCATAGGTCAGCGGGTCCGAACACACTATTACAATGCAACCTCATATAGAGCAGTCCAAAATCTTATATCCCTATGGGAGCTTATGCGGTGGTCAGAAACCCGCAGAGAAATAGGAGTTCCTGTATGTCCCTGCACCGAGTGGAAGGCACCTCATGGTGCCTGCCACATGGTACAAGGATTTACAGGGGGAACCATAGGTGCACTCCAGGCCACCAGCCGGAGGCTGCGGAGGCATGGGGGCCCTGCTACGGATCCCCAAAGCCACATTCCGACAGGCTTTTCATGTCAGAAAACCCAACATGAAAAGCCTGTCGGAAATCGACATCATATTTCCGACGGCGGAAACACCGCCTGTAAGGGATTATGTTGTGGTTTCTGGCTGGCCAACAGGCTCCTTAAGCCTGTTGGATACCAGCCAGAATAACCAACCAGTTTGACTTCCGACACCATAATCATAATATGGCAGTCAGAAGTCAAACCAAGGATGTCGGGTGGAAGGCCTCTGACCTGTGGAAGCCAGCTAGTAATCTCAAGGGTGGGCCTTTCCACCCTTGTGATTACAATGCACGGATTCTGACATGGTTTCAATGCCTGCCTGTTCGACATGGAAGCCAAGGCAGAAAGCATGTAAGGGGGCTCCCAGCAGGGCCACCTTTGGTGCACTGCCTCTAGTTGGAGGCTGAGGGGGACCCTATGGTGCCCCGCTGTTGATCCCTGCACCTTGTGGCAGGCTCATTCAGGGGCCTGCCTCCGGGTGCAGGGATGAACCACACCTCCCATTTCACTATGGGAGCATGCATTACAGCCGGTTTACGGCCAGAATGCATGCTCCCATTGTGAAATATAGGAATGCAACCGAACAGTGGTCAGTCGCATCCTAATGAGGCAGTCGAGACCACCGACCAGTTGTCGGTCAGTCCCAGGACCGAGTTGGTGTCAGGCAGAGTGAATTCCACCGGACATCGAAATCAGGCCCTATATGTCATAAGGGCATCCCGAGACTTGCATAAGGACACACTGATGCTGAGTCAAAGAGTCTCTGAGCTTGCTGTAGGGAATTGTTGAAACAGGAGAAATAATTCTCAGGATGATAAAGAAATGAACTACACAAGAGAGCGCAGTGACACAGTGGTTCAAGCACAGACAAACTATTGGATGGGAACACACTAATAAGGAAATAGAGACTCATTGAAACTGGGATAAAGTCACACTGCCGTGGATAGTACCATTTTGACACTGTGACAGAGACATGAAGGCAGTGATGAATAACATCTCCAGTCTTTTTTATATTCCTTTTAAAGTAGGATAAGATATATCTTTCTAGGAAACCCATTACATGACATTGTGCTCTACTAACAGATGTCCCTCTACTAACTATGACAGCCAACAGTACCAGAAATATACACTCAATCACTAGGCTTCACTGTAGTGACATTCATAGCTCTGGGGAGCATGCATCCAACACAAAACATGGATAGCTGAGAGCACGAAGAGTCATGGACTGAAGGGCTAAACTAATCTAAAAAAAAGCACATCATAAAAGCACAGATCCTCATAGAGTTACTCAATTGTAGGGTCTGAATTCTCAATGGGGTACCCCTTGCCAGAAAACCTCATGTAACAATAATCACCACTTTAAAAAAGTCAGAAAAAACTATCAAAATTCATGAGAACTAACTTTCACATGGAAACATTTTACTTCTGAGCAGAAATCCCTTACACAGGTGTGGTTGGTGCTGGTGCTCTATGAAACTATCCCTATGGACTTCTTTATAAAGAAACCCACAACCAGAGTATGCCACTCTGGTATTTCAAGACAATCAGAAATTTCAAAGGTCTTGGGAAACTGTAGCTGTTGCACTATGAACACCTAGTACAACATAACTTAACATAATTTCACAAAATGTCTAACTAACGTTTGCCAGGATTTCTTCATCATTCTAGAGACACATATTACCTGGCAGCATACAAGACTTGTTGATCAATTCCAGATGGCTCATTTAATACCCTGATTCTGATTTACTAAAATAAGGTGGGGGACTTTTGTTTTAATTCTATCTTCAAATCAAGAAACATGTGTCTTTAAATGATATTGGGAACCAATGGAGGAAAATGCCCCTATTTTAATGGCTCAAGCTTTCATAAACGCCAAATCAGGAATACCCATGCTTAGGAGATGAAAAGGGGGGGCCCTTGCCCCCTGCCCGCATGGCAGCTCGGCGATTCCCTCTTCCCATGCCTGCCGGTGGTGTGGGGGCGTGATCTCCCGGCGCCCAATGGTACGCAGGAGGTGTGCGCCACACCACCGGTCGGCCGACGCCCAATCCCTGATCCGGAGGCGTGGTTCAGTCTTCCGGGTCAGAGGGGCGGCCGTCGAGGGGTGAGGGGAGGGGGCGGCCCGCCCTCTCCCCGCTTCTTGTCGCCTGACGCTCCCCCACACTGGTCGTGCCCCTCGCTCGGGGCCTCCTAATTTTTCGATTTCTTTTTCAGATCAAGGATTGCTGACTGGAGTGTGCGGTAGCGCGACATTGGAAGCAGACAAACGGAGAGTGGAGCGTAAAAATCGATGACGGTGGATCTGTAGAGTGCAGGACACGCAAGTCAGCGACAGTAAGAGGAAGCGGGGGGCTTGCATTTCATCGCTTCGCGTGGCCGCCGGGTGGTTCTACGTTAGAGTCGGGCCAACCATTACATTTGGAATAGCCAGTGTTGCGGTCGCTGTTGCGTGGTGCTCATAGCCCCCTGCACATTCTCCGTCTCGTGAAGGTATAGGGCACACTGCTTGCGAATCTGAGCTGTGAGTGAATTGATCATAAGTAAGAATGCCAGGAGCTAAGGCTAAGGGGTCAAAGATGGAGTTGATGTTTCAGGCCATGATGCGTAAGATGAATGCCATGGATAAAAGATTGAATTCGGTTGATGGCCTAGAGGCCCGTATGATGAAAAGAATGGATGATATCGAAGGCCCGCGCGGTAGGGCAAAGCGGCAGATTGATGCGCCTTTACTTGAGGGGGATTCCGATTCCTCACCGAAGAAGGGCAAGGCTAAACGGCCAAGGTGCAATGCTTCTGCTCGTGCACCGGTGGCGGTGCCCTCTACCCCGGAGCCGGTACTCCTGGCCCCCTTGGCACCGGCTCCCGCATTGCCAGCAGGGACCAATCCTGTCGGGCCGGCGCCACCTTCCCCAGATGGCCCACTCCCATTGTTTCCAGTGCCGGCACCTTTGGCACCGTCTGCACCGGTGGTGCCGGCAGCAATACCGGATTGTGACACTCAGATCCCTCCTGAGTTAATGGCACAAATAGCGGCGTTACTTCCTTGGCTACAGAAAGGGGGTATGATGCTCTCAACGTTAGATCATGCCACGGAGGCAGCAAAAATGGTGGAGAAGATTAGGGCGGGAACAGTTACAAGTGCGGTTCCGGCCTCTGTTTCTCCTTCTTCTGCAGGTTTGGATGCCGCTCGACCGAACGGAAGCGATGCAGGACCAGCCCCGGCGCCCAGTAACGGTAAGGAGGTAGCCCTGCCTCTCTTAGGAGACGGGACGATTCCATCTCAGAGCGAGGATTTAGGGCAACATGTTTCTCGAGCGTTGAAAGAGATGATTTGGGCGGGAAATTACATATATATTTTCTCTTTGCTGTTAGACAATAGGGAAATGGAAAATGCCAAAATGCTAAAAGAATGGATGCACCCTAGCGAATGGAGAGTACAGTGTGCGAAGTTTAGGGTGGAGGAAACACTGAGCAATTGGATCAGGGTCTTCTCCATCCTTACAGCTATCACTGTTTTTTTTTAAAAAAAAACCTTTATTGCAACATTCAGAAAGTACAAGTATGGGCCTACAACCGCAGGGGCTGGACGCTTGTCATAATTAGAACCCATCATATCGTGGCACAACACAGCTCATCAGCCGACAACCCTGAGGTCCGGCAGCGATTCAGGATTAAACTTGTATTGGTACGCATGAATAGGTCACAGGACATAATAAAGGTTTTATTTTATATTATCAAAATAAACGGATCAGGTGCCATACAATCAAACAATAGGATACGGGGGACAGGCCAAGAAACAGGATATGCATCTAGAAACAGCCATATGCGGAACTCTGGCGCCAATGCTTATGGATCGAAGTAAACAACAATACAATATACAGTTTCGTAAGCGCCGGTTCTCAGGGCCTGCCCACCCGGAAGTCCGATTAACGTAAGAAGCATGAGCACGAAATTCCAGAACACAGTGTAATCACAATAAAGCACAGACTATACTGACCCGAAAGGAAAGAAAGGGAAGGGAGAAAAAGGCCATAGAAAATAAAAAAGGCAAAATAAAAAAAAAAAACTTCAACCCCCCACCCTGCACCCCTGCCGATGGCTATAGCCTAACCCCACTAGCAGCGTGGCTGTCGCCCTAAGTAACTAAAACCCTAAAAGAAGGGAAAAGAAGAAGAAGAGTGGAGGAGGGCCTATTTGTACGTGCTCCCAGCCCCTTAGCCCCCCCGCCAGAAACAGACACCCCCTATCGCAAAAAGACGGATGCAGAGCGACCATTATAAAAGAAATTAGGGGGCACCGTGATACACCGCCCAGCCTCTTAAATCAAACAATTGCAGATCGAACATCCATAATGCCATTCCAAACCGTCCAGAGTTGATTAATCTTAGCCTTGACCCTTTCGAACCAGCACACAAACCCTCCCCAGCGAGACCCAAAAGCACACAAACGAGTCATAGAGGAGAGGGAAGTTATCGAGAGTCAATCCGTTACCACTTGTAGCAAGTAAGTCCACGAGAACTTCAGGCGCAGGAAGTCTCCCTTTCCCAACTGGACAGTCCCGATGTTTCTTGCCCCGGGGTCGTAACATCTCCAAAAAGGGAGGAGACGACCACAAGATAAGAGAAGAGTCTACAACACAAATGTCTGGGGGGGGGAACGCCAGTCAATACCTCCAAAGTCAATAATGGTGGAAGATGTGGTAGCACACTCACGTCCTCTGGGACACCATCTTCCAGGGCATCATCCGATGGTTCCAATACTCGCTCCCCCACGGGGTCCTCGCAGTGAGCCAAAATGGCTGCGGCTTGAATGGCTGCTGATTGCTGTTCCAACAGTGGGGCAGGGTCCGGTACTACAAGCAGCATCCCAGATAGGCTTGCATCCATTTTGGTCAATAAAACATCAACTTGTGAGTGAAACGCCCAAAGTTCTGCCAATATTGACCTCAGCGATGCCTCAGACACATTTTGATCCATAGTCTCACCCCCGAAACCAATCACAATCACCTCCCCGGGTGAATTTGGTATCTCCGGGGGGGACAAACATAATCACGAGAGGGCAAGCGTGGAAGGTGACCCGTCGTTCTCTACAGCCGCGTTCACCCGGCTTAACGACGCAGGCCGGGGCGCAGACCCGCCGAACCCCAGCAGGAGCCAACACTGGGTCCGCGGGACGGGAACCCCCACCCACTGTCAGTAGCAAGCAAGGTCACCTCTCCATCAATGCTGAGCAAAGAAAACAATCGCTGCCAAATTCGGGCGCAAAAAAAGCCTCCACTACGATTGACCGGACCCTGCCTGGGTCTCCCAGCCGCTGTTGTTGCACTTCAGCCTGGCCTTGCAGATACTCGAGGCCCCGGCTTCACCGCTGGAGTAGGCCACAATCTTCAACTCGGTGTAACTTCGTGAAACCAGCCGATAAAAATTCCCGTATTTCACCATCGGAGTGAGGAACAGTTCATGCACGCAGGGGCTGGGCGTAAAATCAGGGTATTGTACAGGATCTTGTGGCGGGATATGGAGGTCGGCGGAGCCGGGAGCCTAAGCAGCCATCTTGTTTGCCATCGTAGCTCCTCACTCTACAGCTATCACTGTTGAACGCCCTCCAAATATGCATGCAGCAATGGCGTGCTATCAGAGCAGGATTTTGGGTTGGAGCGAGCAATATGCCAGGGACGCATGGAAAGAATATGACGTGAATTTCAGAAAGTCGAAGGAGTTTGACTTGTCATTGTCATGGGACAAGGTAGACTCATTGTCATGGCATAAACAGTTCGGAGGGGGCACGGCCCCCACCCATCACGGAACCATCGCCAACGTGTTTCCGGCAAAGAACCAGCAGCCCTTTCGTGCGGCACCAGGGAATGAGTTCCCAGGGAAAGGTAGGGGGGGCAGCGGGGAAAGAAAAGGTGTGTGTTGGGACTTTAACAAGCGTTCCTGTACTAGACCGGCCGGCACTTGTAGATTCAGACATGCATGTGCAATCTGGTCACACCTCTCATCCCGAGACGACATGCATAAAAAATGGTAACCAGAATCAGAGAGCGGGAAAGAAACCTGAATAGTGCTGGAAGTCCGGTTAGCCCCTCCCCGGTTAATGTCCTGGCAATGATTCCATGGTTGAACAGATACCCAGACCACTGCGCAGCTGCGTTATTGCAGGAAGGTTTCTCCCAAGGGTTTCGGATCCCGACCGGGGGACACATCGGCAGTGCGCACTGTAGGAACCAGTTATCCGTACAACAGAATCCTGCAGTAGTTATGGCTAAGATTAAAAAAGAACTGTCCCTGGGCAGGATAGCGGGGCCATTCCATGAAGTCCCAGTGCCGAATTTTGTGTGCTCACCATTATGTGTAGTCCCCAAGAAAGAGAAGGGCGAGTTTAGATTGATCCACAATTGTCGGCACCAAGAGGGGTGTCCGTGAATGATGCGATAGATGAAGCAATTTGCAGTGTGAAATATGCCTCCTTTGATCAAGCAGTTGAGCTATTGCGGGGATTGGGGCGGGCACTCTCATGGCCAAATCTGATATTGAATCCGCCTTTCGTTTGTTGCCGGTGCATCCTTTGGACCACCACCTACTTGGTTTCACTTTTGAAGGAAAGTTCTATATGGACAAATGTATGCCGATGGGTTGCTCGATCTCTTGTGCATACTTTGAGACTTTCAGTTCCTTTCTGGAGTGGGTCATGAGACAGGCCACGGGCCACAAGCAGGTTATGCATTATTTGGATGACTTCCTGTTCTTGGGAGCGGCGGTGACTTTGGAGTGTGCCTGGGCATTGCAGGAATTTTGCGTGCTCATGAGGGCTTTCGGGGTTCTGCTAGCGCCTGGGAAGACGGTTGGCCCGACCACTTGTTTGGAGTTCTTGGGTATCGAGATTGGTTCGCTGGAGGGGTGCTTTAGATTACCCACAGGCAAAGTATTGAAATTCAGGGCGGCATTGCGCCAGTGCCTTCAGAAAGAGAAAGTTACATTGCAGCAGCTACAGGAGACGGTGGGCCAATTGAACTTTGCATTGCGAGTTATCCCAATGGCACGCCCCTTCTCTCGGTCGATTGCCCAAGCCATGAAAGGTTTGAGAGAGAAACATCACCGCACTAGACTGTCAGCAGAGGTTCACCAGGATATGCGGATATGGGTAGCATTCCTGGAGGATTTCAATGGCAGATTAGTGTGGCCGCCCCCCCCCCCCAAATCATCGGCAGAGTTGGGTTTATGGACCGACGCTGCTGGTAGTGTGGGCTTTGGCGCCATCCTGGGCACAAAGTGGGTCGCCCAGAAGTGGCCCGAGGAATGGGGATTGTGGGGATTAACCACCAACATCGGATTCCTGGAATTGTTCCCGATATAGGTGGCATTGATGGTCTGGCCGGCGCACCTTAGCAATCGGTCAGTGGTGTTCTGGTCGGACAACATGAGCATGGTAGAATGCATTAACCAGCAAGCGGCGCGGTGTCCATTCATACTGCGCTTGGTAAAGGAAATTGTGCTACAATGTTTGAAATGTGACCTTCAGGGCCAAACATGTGTCAGGTGTTGTCAAAAATGCAGCTGATGCCCTTTCTCGCTTCAAAATGCAGGTGTTCAGGGAACAGCTCCCAGCAGCGGACCCATCGCCAGCACCTTTCCCGGTTGCTCTCTGGCGGATTGGTGCCCCAGACTACCATACCTCGTGGCATCTAGCTTAGCCCCACTAACCAGAACAGCATATGAAGGGGCGTTCTTGTCTTACTGTACTTTCCTTGGGCAGGGTTGGGAGAATAACTGGGCACGTGAGGACAGTTTTGTTGCATACCTAGAGCTGATGCACAGGGAAGGGCGCTCGGTTGCAGCCGCAAACAGACACAGGGCTGCGGTTTCATTCTTTGCACAGGCCAGAGGCTTGAGGGACCCTACAAACACGTTTGTAGTGCGCAAGGCGTTGAGGGGCTGGCATCGCATTCAGGGACACTCGACAGATTCGAGAAAGCCCATTGGGCTGGTAAGGCTTACAACCCTGTTGTTAGCTCTTTCTGATGTCTGTAGTTCCCCTTGGGAGGTGCTGCTTTTCAAGGCGGCGTTCACGCTAGCGTTTTATGGGGCCCAGAGATTAGGCGAGCTAGTAGCCGCGTCCAAAGTGGACAAAGAGGGTGGCCTACAAGTGGCCTGTGTGGGGATCCATGCCGATACCATGTGTGTAACGATTTAAAGATCGAAGACCGACCAGGAGGGAAAGGGGGAAACAATAGTGCTTCACTGTGCTCGGACCAACCCTTGTTGCCCAGTCTCGCATGTGGAGGCTTTTAGGAGGCAGCGGGACGGGACGCCCGGAGGGGCACTATTGTGTCACATGGATGGTACTCTTTTAACTAGGTACCAGTTTAGGAAGGTCCTGGAACTAATGGTTGCAAAGGCAGGCTTGGATCCTGTGGAATTTGGCTCGCATTCTTTTAGAATCGGGGTAGCAACTGAAGCAGTGGTAAGGGGACTCCCAGCCGAAAAGGTTAAAAGGATTGGGAGGTGGTCCTCTGAGTGTTACAAAAGCTACGTACGTTTTGACATGTTGTGACATAGCCGGATGACTCACGCTTGTATCTCTTGGTTTTGCAGTTTCTCGAACCTGTCACGCGGGAGAGGAACTTGCCGAATGTTGGCAGAAGATATCACATTCACAACAAAAGCAACAGGAAGATTGTCGGACATTGGTGACTTCGGTTGTGGGCCACTCTTATGTTAGGCGGGCAAAAATGTATTTCTTGCAGGTGACAGGATTAGAAGGGCAAAAGAGGAGGGATTCTCCATCTCATTCTTCGGGAGAGGAGGCCTGGGTATTCGGCAGTTCAGGTATTACTTTCTGGAATTATTGTCGCACCAACCCGCCCCCCGTCAGTGGTGATACTTCACCTGGGGGAGAACGACTTGACCAAACTGGGGAGACGCATCCTGATAGATGAGATCATATCCACTGCGGGGTGGGTCTCTAGGACTTGTGTGGGTTGCACTGTAGTCTGGTCCAAACTCATTCCTCGTTGGCAGTGGCGAGAGGGGGACTCATTCAAGGCGTTGAATCACTCGGTAAAGAGGATCAACACACAGTTGGACAAATTGTTTCGAGCCCCCCGGTTGCAGACGATTCCTCATGGGTCTATTTGGGGTGAGCATTTCTACCTCCGGGACAGAGTGCATTTGACTGAGGCTGGGAACGTCTTGTGGTCAAATAATATATTAGCATGGCGAGAGGGATATGCAAAGAGGACATGACCTTTCTGAGGAGTTGGAAGGGGGGAGGCCAGATCGTTGGGTAACAATGCTGGCCTGTGGCGGTAAGGTCATGACCGGTGAGCAGCTATTTTTAAGGTCTTAGGGGCGGCATCATCCTTTGGAGGTGTCCGCCCAGGGGGAGGAGGGGTCACTGGCCCCTCCTAGAACTTCAGGGGCAGCTGGTAACGCAAGTTAGGGCCCTCCTTCACTGGTTAAATGAAGTTCACGGGGTGGACCAAGTAATTAAAGGGCTCGGCTGCAAAGGTGGACCGAGTAAGTGGCGGGCTCGGCTGCATGGGTGGACCGAGTAATTAACGGGCTCGGCTGCAGGGGTGGACCGGGTAATTAACGGGCCCGGCTGCGCATGCGCACCTGCGTAAGGGCGCAGCTTGTAAGACCTGACACCGGTTAGCAACCTTGCCATATCGCCATCAATGTTAGTATGCATAATTTTTCAGATGAGGATGTTAGATTCGGTTAGGAAACAAGCTGTATTAGAATCTTGTTAAGGCTAGCCGATCACAATTGTCGATATAAATGTATCTAAATGTTTCTGAATAATTTTGCATAAAAATTGTATATTTTGTTGAACAATTTTATTATTTTGTATCTTAATAAATATGGCCGGGGGGTTTTGCGACCCCCTCCTTCCAAAGACAAATCATTTTCGGTTTCGTTGTGTACCGGGTTATTGTGGGCATAGAGGGAGGGGGGCGGTAGCCGTCGCTGACCATGTTGGTATTGTGTGAGAAGGTGACTTTGGTATCTCCTCTAATTTTATTTGAAAGCATTCAGTTTGTATTATACCTCATTCGGTAACATGGCAGTGTTTAGCAAATTTAATGGCGAAAGTGCATTGGGGATATTATGTATACCCTTAATTGGGTGGCACATGGCTAAAAGAATTCTGACCATCTACATAGTATACCTTTTTTCACAATAATATCTGATTTATGTCTTATTCAATAAGTTATTTGCTTCTAAACATAGCATAAAGGTTTTCCATACTCTTTTAATCTATGGTTTTTAGTTAGATCAGGACCAATTAAATCCAATTGTTTACCTTTATCATGAAGATGTTAAGATTTCCACTAACATAACATTATCATAAGAGCCTAAACATCTTCATTTAAGCACGCATGTAAATCTGCTGCACATGGTTTAACAACGTCTTACATAATAAACAAATATCATGTTAATGAAGATATTTATATAAGTCATAATCTGAATCTTTGTCATGTTCTTCAGTTGGATGCTTTTAGGTTCCTGAAAGTTGGCAAGGAAGTCCAATGATTTGCTCATGAAAGAAGTGAGATTATTATGCATTTTATTAGATGCAACTACACATATTAGGAGGATAGTCACAAAATTGGTCAGATCCCAATTATTCGGACCAAGAAAAGACTCATAGAATTCATTATTATGTGAAGGCCATCAAGAAGGATCACATGCAAAGTCATGGGGTAAAAGGGGTCATACCTTTTACAAACAGAACTATTCTTAAATGTTAGACTATTTTAGGGATCAATTACCATTTCCCTATTGAATTCTAAAGTCTTTCAGGGATTGTAGGCAATTTGGTTACTGGTTGATGGGGTGAAATCCGAAGCAAGCAGCAACCACAATTCTTGTCATGGTGAAACACAAGCACACCTCAAATTAACCTGTGCTTAATCCTCTGCTTGCTTGGCACAAAATAGTCACACTTAACGTAGAGGCAATGTCTTAAGTATTTATGCAGCGCTTCAAACAGTCATAAAGTGGAAATACAATACAAGAAAAATCACACACCATTTTTGAACAATAGTGTAAAATGTAATAAATTATTTGAGATCAAAATGACAAAAATCCAGCCAGTAGAACCAAAGATATGAAGATAAAGATTTAAGTGAAAATAGTGCATAGATGTAGAAAGCACCCACTGTGGTTATCTGGTTGTGTTGGACCAGGATAAAGTCAGATATGTAGGCTAACCACAATGCAGTGCACAGGTGCCTGCATTAGAGCATGGCAGCCCATTGTGCGCACGCACAGACGAAAAGGACAGGAATGCGCTGTATCTGATAGATACAGCGCATTCCTGCCCTTTTCTTTTACCGTAGGGCCGAAGGGAGGCATGAGGCGCTTGCGTATGGAAATACATCATAAATTATGTCCTCTGTTGTGGCTTCTCATTGTAGTTACAATCTATGTTGTAGTTGATCCAGCGGGCCTAAAGAAATTCTGTCTCATATGCACAACTCTACACCACGATACTCACCAATAATCATAATTTCAAAACCAGGCCCATAAATGACTGAGACAAGAGTTGACCAACTGAATCATGTGACCTAATTAATCAGAACTATTCACAAAACTATTTATTTTTATATACATCTGCAGTTTATCATTGTCATTTCATAAAAATGTTCATTTAATTAAGCCACCTAAGCAATGGAATAAATAATGGTAACTAGACTCAAAATAACTAAGACCAGCTTGTCATTTCAAAATTTATTTTATTAACTTTATTATCAAGCAAAGAGCATTTTCAAAATATTAATTCTTTTATTTGCATTTAATAAGCATCATTTAATTTAGTAAAGGCACATTAGACTGTCAGTTCAAATCAAATCAGCATGAAAATTATTTAAGCAAAAGAGACTCATCCCCTAAAAACCCTATTTCCCTGACTAAACTAAATGGAACCGAAAGGGAAAAAGCAAAGTTCAGAGTTCTCTTACGTGAGTCAAAAGTCCGACAGCATCTCACGATCACAGGAACGAGCCAGCAAAGCTCCTCCTAACGGGCCAAATTTTATACCTTTTCTCTATCTAAAACTAGCTAAAAGAATACAATTAGTAAACCATCTTGCGAAATGATTGGCTGACAGCCGTCAGTCCATGAAGTCATCGCCTTCTCATTCAAAATCATATTTTTTCAAAGCGGCCTTGTCCATTGTCTACGTGTGACATTAGCTTACGAGGATCTATGCTACATTTTATTGAATAACAGTTCGTTGCTTCCTCAGCTTAAGCTTTTCCGCCATGTCCTGTCCTTGGCAAAGTTATACAACACAAGGCACATCCTGCACAGTTCAGTTCCACGTATTTGTTTTTCGAAGATTATGAACAATAAACTTCTTCTATTCATTCTTTGCTGTGCACGGCCTATCATGACAGGACTTCAGAAACATCCATTTTAAATCAGGCCTCAGGCCTCTTTACCAAAACTCTAGTATGCAAGGAAACACAAGACATCAATTAACTTGAGTAATGAAAGTCATTCTGTTACCCACCCCCTTCACTAATGTTAAACCATTAGTTTATGTTACCTAGCTTTGAGCACAAGAATGAACAAAACTTTGTCACATAATCGACACGGCATAGACAAAAGCACATTTAAAAATAAGCACATGCTATTATTTAATCAGCCGCAGTTAATGTTGACAAAACGAAAAGACAAAGTTAATATATTATTTGAACGAACTGGCAAATGCAACAAGAGCACACAATGTTAAACCTGCGTGTTTATGTAAGTACACATTATTCTAGGTTGAATTAATATAGGTTGAATTAATATAAAGACATGCAAAACTCATTAATATTATTATTCATTATGGAAGTTCAAATCAGCGAACAAAAATGCAACTAATTTTAAAAGTTCGCTTCATCAACTCCCTCATCTGGTGATTTCAAAATCACCAAACAAAACCCAAACATTTTACCAAAAATTGTAACTTTTGAAGATGTCACATTATGAACACTCTCTGTGTTAGTAATTCTAAACCCCTGTCTCAGCAGTTTGTCTGGAACTCTCATATTGAGCCCTACGAAACTCTTCCATTTCTATCTCCTTCTCCTGAGCCTGAGTTTATAGATTCTTCTCTTTTCCCTCACATGCTTCTTTCTCTTGTGAATCATGCAACTGATTTTTAACAAAAGTGTCACTATAACAATGATTATTACTGGATAAAGTAATTTGCCAATGATTGAACTGCCAATTTCACCAAACCATTTCCCAATTGCCTCAAACCTTTTGCTCAAACGTTCTGAAAAATTGTCACTTTCCATGGGTTCTATTTCTGAGTGAAATTCAGTGATATTCTTGATTAGCATCTCTATGTTCTGGGTTTTGTCTGGGATATAAGTACAGCAATGCTGAACATGCAAAATCCCACAGACTACTCCCTCTTTTGCTAGCAGAATATCTAAAGCAAGACGATTCTGCATAACCATACTTCTGGTGGCGATAAGTTCAGTATTAACTAATTGGAAACCACTTGCAGTATCAGTGGACAATCTGTCAACAGTTGTGGCAACCTTTCTAATTTTAATTGCATTCAGTGTTATTCCCACTATAGGAATTATTGCACCAAATGTATCTCCTAGGATTTCAGAGAAGCTTTCTCTCTTGAACCTGTTCAGGTGTTTGCCAATCTCGAATGAACCTTCTCCATTTCTGTCCACATGAAACATTTTGGGAAAAACTAGACCAAGGTAGCACGTCCCATACCAATGGTCTGGGAGACTAAAGTAAGCTTTGTTCCCACAAAAAAAATAATTCCAGGGAAAATTGGATCTTTGCCACCTTTAAATCCCCATCCCCCTACAATACGATAAGTATCCTCGCATTGGCTAGCACCGACAAAATAATTGTCGTAAAGCGTGTTGTTTCTCCTAATACAGAATTTCCCACTAACAGGATCATCTTTGTGAATAGCAGCATATCTATTTTCATCATTGAGCTTCTCGTCCTCAAGCTGCCAGAACTTGGATTTAGTCTGTTTCAGCATCTCATTTCTTTTATAAATCGCCCTTCTCTCCTCATCCAACTTGAGAAAAGATCTTTCTTCATCCTTCATTTTGCAGGCTAAATTGTTTTTGTAAGCATATTCGTAGGTGAGTTCATTAGTTACCAAAAAGAATTCCCTCATCTGTTTAGCAGGTCTGACTTTGTTTAAGCTATGTACAAATTTCAGGTTTGCAAAAATGTCATCAAAGTCTGAGTAATAGTACTCCAGACGACCTGTTTGTTAGAACAAGCTAGCTATAACACTGCATGTAATGCCATAAGTAAGGGGAAGCATGTTATATTTGACCCCTTCTGAAACTGAAGCAGGAAGCTTCACACAAACGTAACAATCCTTCACATCCATGACCCTTACATATTCTGTCAGGAGTCTTGAAAAAGAATTAGTAGAAATATCACCAACAGATCTATCTTGGTGGATCTCTGGCTTGTGCTCAATAACTCTGTTAGTTCTGCCTGCAACATCATGAACAGCTTGTTTATATTCTGCTTTGCTTGTCATGTTTACTTTATAGTCCTCCTTGTCTTTGCCAAGAGGAAAGATAACTGCCAAAATTAACCAAACTAAAATAATTAGAATCACACAAATAGAAGACATTTTACAACATCTCCTAAGGATAGCACACCTTGAATTGTCAATATTAGGCATTCTTTTTTTTTTTTACAAAGTTTTTACTCAAAACAAAAATTTAAAAATAGTAAATAGTGGTACTATATACACTTCCCCTTTAAAATTTTTTTTTTAGTAACCCTCTAACAGCTTTTCTTTGACTTTGCGTCTTACAAGTGTTTTTCCAGCTAACACAATTTCTTCGACCTTGTGTCACCTAACACAATTTCTTCAGCCTTATGCCAAAAATAAACCTCAACTTAAATAAAATTATTTCTAATCATTGTCACTGTTTTCTTCCAAATCTTCCTGACTACTGCTACTGATCTCCACTACTGGTGGGATGATGATGTAGGTCCACTCATGGGACTTGTACTTTTGATTTGGCCACAATGGTCTTTTGCCCCTACTGCAATTTTCTTTCCTGCTTGACCCTTTTTATCTGCATCACCTTTTTGACTTTATATCTCGTTAATCTGCTCCTTTGATTTGTTCACCAATTTGAACTTTAGATTTTTTTTCGGCCAGTTATCTCCTTTTCTCAAGAGTTTCTTCTTAGGCTCAGTTTTGTTACATCCAGCTTTCCAGGCCCTTTTTCTGAATTTTCTTATTTCAGACTCTTCATCACTTTCGTCCGAATCAGTTTCAGAGATTTCAATTCTATATCTAGGAACTTCTTTACTCGGCAGCTTCACTCCATTAGGAACATCATCCTTGTATCTGGTACTCAGTAATTCGTCCTCCTCCTCTTCTGGAGTTACTTTTAACTTCCCAGTTTCAGAATTCTTGTTCCTGCTTTCAGAGCTTTCAATCTGCTTTTCAATACTCTCCTGATCTTGAATCTCTTTTGGATCAGATTATTTTTCTGTTTCTTTTTCTAGAACATTTTCATCATTTTCTGAATCTAGAATCATAATCTCTAGATCTTTTTCATTCAATGCCTGATCCGCATCAGAATCTTCCAGATGTCGACTTTCTTGTCGATCTTCGGAATCTGTATTTTCAGGTTCTTCTTCAGAGTATGAATCAGTTGTTGTGTCGTAACTATCCTCATCAGGATTATCAGGAGGTGGTACACGAATGGTATGACTTGCATGCACCCACCTTTTCAAACCTTTGCATTTAACTGCATTTGTTGTGACTAATATCACCTGTCTTGCTTTTTGCCACCTGGGTACTAAACAGTTTCTTCTCCGGTGAACTTTTGTTCTGACCCAGTCTCCTGGTAACAGATCATGAGCTTTTTCCTT
This sequence comes from Lissotriton vulgaris, assembly GCF_964263255.1. NCBI lineage: Eukaryota > Metazoa > Chordata > Amphibia > Caudata > Salamandridae > Lissotriton > Lissotriton vulgaris. Next base: position 588,427,037 of record NC_141696.1, on the reverse strand, counting down.
TTCTTTTGAAATCACATCTGTTCCCACCTGATGGAATACAGAAGTCACCACATCAGACAATTGTTTGCAATATTCTATAATTGCACTTTCATTTATGCTCAATAATTTTCCAACTGGTATAAAAGCCTGTCTCATTACTCTTCCCATGAGAATATCATGAGGGCTTAGACCTGTCTTTTTATCAGGTGTGCTTCACAAAGACATCAAGACAAGTGGAAGTGCATCTGTCCACATCATTCCTGTAGCTAGACACATATTTCCTATTCTATTTTTAATAGTGCCATTAATTTGCTCAACAACGCCTGATGCTTCTGGTCTGTATGCACAGTGTAGCTTTTGCTTTATGCTGAAGGCCTCACAAATCAATTTCAGCAATCTGTTTTCAAAATGTGTGCCGCGATCACTTTCAATAGTGACTGGAAATGCGTACCTTGGTATGATCTCCCTTAAGAACAATTTTGCCACAGTAACTGAGTCATTGTGACGAGTTGGGAACGCTTCCACCCATCTTAAAAACAGACAGACAATCACAAGGACATATCTCAGCTTATTATGGGGTGGCATGTCAATGAAATCCATTTGCAACCTGGTAAAAGGACCACCCTCCTGTCCTATGGTTCCCATGCTCACAACTGTTTTTCTGTTCGGATTGATTTGCTGGCAGATCAAACATCTTTGGCAAAGTGACTCTGCAATAATCCTAAATTTTGGATTATACCAAGTCTCCCTGAACAGTCTAATCATTGAATCTCTTCCTAAATGACCTGGACCATGGTACATTCGTGCCATGTCAGCAATCATGAAATTTGGCTTAACAAGTCTGCCATCTTTGTAAACCCAAATCTCATCATCCTCCCTCTGTCTGCAACCTTCTTTCACCCATGTGTTTTTCTCTTCATAATCTGCCTCATCTTGTAGGTCTTTTACTCCCTACCATGTTTCAACTACAGATATTAGCATAAGAGAGTTCATAATATGATCATTGTCTTTTTCTCGATTAATTGAAAAATAGTTTTTCGCAGGTTCATCTGCAACAGAATTACCTTTAGTAATATAGTCCTCACACTTCTTGTGTGCTCCACATTTGACAACAGCAATTTTTTCAGGTAATTGAATGCCATCGATCAGTCTCAATCAATTTTGCATTTCTGATCGGTGTTCCCGCAGAAGTCAAATAACCTCTTTGAGACCAGAGCTGGCCATAGTCATGGACTACGCCATATCCACACTGACTATCAGTCACTATGGTAACCATTTTTCCCTTAGCTCTTTCACATGCACGAATTAAAGCAATCAATTCTGCCACTTGAGCTGAACGAATTCCTTCAAGAGTTGAACATTCAACTACTTCAGTAACTGTGCAAACTGAATATGCGGCTCTCAGAATGTCCTCATCTGTTCTCAAACAGGAGCCATCAACAAAGTAAACAATGTCTGACTCTGGTAAAGGCACATCCTTAATGTCTTTTCTAGGTTTAGTACAGTATTCCAAAACATCCAAACACTCATGATCAACATGAGCTTCATTTTTGATTTCAGTAATAACACCATCTGGCAAAAGTGTAGAGGGGTTAAGATTAACACACCTCGCAATTGATACATTATCTGATCCCAGAATAACCTTTTCATATTTGGTCAACCTGTTACTCAACAGGTGCTGTGTTTTACTTCTGGTAAGAAGAGTTTCAACTGAATGAGGTAAATACACTTTTACAGGAAACCCCATTATGATTCCTTCACTTTGCTCAAGGCTTACACTTGTTGCAGCCACTGCTTTTCAGCAGCCTGGCAATGCTTTTGCAACAGGATCAAGAACAGCTGAAAAGTAAGCTATTGGCTTTCTCATTTTCCATGTCTATGAATCAGAACTGATAATGCACAACCTTCCCTTTCACTGCAGTACAGCTCAAACTCCTTATCATAGTCTGGCATCCCCAATGCTGGAGCTTCACACAGACTTCTCTTTAGCTTTTCAAAAGCCTCTAATTCAGTTTTTGTCAAAGTAATCGGGTCTTTTATGTCTGCTTTTGTCAGCCTTTGTAGTGGTTTCGCAATCACTGAAAATCCACTAATCCATTGGCGACAATAACCTACCATTCCTAGAAACATTCTGACCTGTCTCTGTGTTGTTGGAGGTTGTATTGCTCGAATCATTGTTATTCTCTCAATTGTCACTTGTCTGATTCCTTTTGCAATTCTGTGACCAAGGTATTTTACTTCTTGTTTGCAAAACTGTAGTTTCGCAGGTGACACTTTATGCCCCTCATCTGCCAATCGATTCAAAAGTGTAATGGTGTCTGTTACACAATTTTCTCGTGTCTTTGCAGCCACTAGGAGGTCATCAATATACTGGACCAATGTTGATTTTCCAGGCAACTCTAAATCTTCCAAGGATTTCTTTAACAACTGATTAAAGATAGATGGACTCTCAGCATACCCCTGAGGGATACGACACCATGCTAAAATATGATCTTGGAATCTGAACGCAAAAATTTGTTGGCTTTCTGGATGCAGTGGACCCGTAAAGAACGCATTACACAGGTCAATGACCGTGTACCATTCTGCATCATGCAGAATCTGATATAGAATTACCGCTGGGTTTGGTACAACTGGACAGCAAGGAACAACAATTTGGTTAACCTTTCTCAGGTCCTGAACTATTCCGTAAGTTCCATTTGGCTTTTTGATACCCATAATCGGTGAGTTACTGCTCTCGATATCTTTTAAAACACCTTGCTTAATGAATTTCTCAATTACAGGAATGACACCCTCAATAGTTTCAGCTTTCATTTTGTACTGGGGAATGTTTGGAAAATCTATCCCTTGCTTTACAGTAATTTTTACTGGGTCCACATGTTTCATTAAACCCATTTCATCTCCAGTTAAATACCAAATTTTCAGATTAACTGCCTCTTTCAGTTCTTCAGGCAAATTGTTTTTATCAAAAGCAGGAAACAGTTTGTTTTCCTCCTCAACCATTAGCATTGTTAATTTGTACAGACCATCTTCTTCTAAGGTCTGGAGCTCAATACCATCCGGTGAGCAATATATTTTACAGTTCATTTTACACAACAAATCCCTGCCTAACAGGTTAACGGAACTGCTGTTACAGACAACAAATCTGTGTTTGTCTTTGTAATTTCCAATATCTATATAAACTAGTTCTGTCAAATCTGTTTTAATTTGTTGATTTGCTACACCTACAACCTGAATTGACTCACCCGAGAGAGGAAGATTTTTAATTTCCACTGATCTAACGGTATAACGGGTAGCACCAGTGTCCACAAGAAAAGTGATTTCTACATCATTCACTTTACCATTTACAAATGGACCTGACTGATCTACGTCAAGAGTGGCTCCAAGTACACACTCTTCCTCCTCTCTTAGGCACCGTCATGAGTAATCTTCTGAGTCACTGCTCTCATATTCTTTTAACCAAAATTGTTGAGAGACATTCAACACATTCACTCTTTGCGATCTGTTTACCTGCTCGGCTCCACAGAATCCCGTCTCAGGACTGAATCTTTGTGCATTCATACAATTTGGAAGTGGTGGCTGTGGAATTTGGCTCTGCAGATGCAATTGGCTCTGCTGATTCACTAACTGTCGCTGTAGCTGTTGCTGCTGACTTATTTCATTTAACTGTCGCTGTAGCTGTTGCTGCTGATTTATCTCATTCTTCATCTGTGGATTAAATGATGAATTTTTAGCATTTCTGGGTGGATTCTTACACTCTCGCTTCCAGTGTCCAATCTCACCGCAATTAAAACATGGGAGCTTCTGTTTAAGCTCTTCAATATTTACATTAAATTTTGGCTTATTAACAAAGTTCCCCTTAAATTTTCCTTGATTCTGCTGAACATTTTTGTTTTCTAAGTTGGCTATTTGCTGTTCAGCTACCTTCACTTGTGCCCACATTGCCTTCCCCTTAAGCTTTTTCTGCTTAGCATCTATCTCATCACTGCAAAATTTTGCTTTTCTCAGGATGTCATCAACTGTAAGTGATTGCCAGCCGAAAATTCAGTTTCTAAACATTTCACCAATTTCAGGTCTTAAGCCATAAACAAATCTGTAAATAAAGTGGCTCATGTCATTTTCACTTAATTTTTCATACCCACTGTATTGTTTAAATACCAGCAGTAATCTTTCATAAAAGGAATGAACCGATTCTTTTGGTTCTTGGTTTGTTCTGTCAATTTTAACCCAATCCACTTCTTTTGGGGAATCTTGTTTTTTAGCCACACAATTACTTTGTCATAGACATCCATGACATCGCCTGAAGGAGCACCTGTTATTTTATTTCGAGCTGGTTCTTCTCTGGGCCAACCTACAGAAATTTTACATTCTGTCCAAAGATCTGATGGGACAACAATGTCAATGAAATCATCAAGATCAATCCACAGAACTTTTGAAACTTTTATAAATCTGTCTACCTGACGATACCATTCTACTGGCTTTTCTCTCAGCCAAGGGAAATCATTTGTAAAGAGCAAAATGCCCTGTCTTGACCATGGAACATGAACATTACCTCCACCAGCTATTTCCCTCATAGAAAATTCATTTATGACTTCTCCTCTTTCTCTTCTTTCTTCTTCTCTTTTCTTTGTCCATTTTCCTCTCCATTTACTTAATTCACCCAATCTTTTTAGAAACACAATTAACTCTTTTACATGAGTTATTCTGCCTGTGGTATTCAAGTTTTCAATGTCTTTCTCAGAAAAATCCACTCTGTAATGTTTTTGCAATTGCTTTTGTCGACTCAAATCTATGTCTAATTCAGCAGCCACTTCTTCAAATTGATCATATTTGTTTTTCGTTTTCCATTGTATACTTTTGCAGATAAATAACAATTCATCATCCTGATATTGCTTTAAACAGTCAGTTCCAATTGTGCCAATCAATAATTCTTCTAAATCTGCTTTTAATTTTGCAACATCAAGTTGTTTAGACTCAGGAACTTGTGGATTTAATGGAATCTGTGTTAAATCTGTTTTGTTCATGGTCTTTTCTAAAGACCCAGAATCAGATCCTGCAGCTGATGGTGTCAGACCATTTGACAAACTTTGATTAAAAGTTAAATTTGGCATTGTTTTATCCCGATGGATTTCTGATAATTCTGACTAAAATGTTTTAGCTACTTTCTGAATTTCCGCATTTAATGATATTGTCAGAGCTGTATGTCTATTTTCACCTTGCTCAAAGACGGGTACAACATGACCAATTGTTACTGGTACCGTTACTGCTGCCATCCCTTTTGTTAATTGCTGAATTATTTCACCTTTTGCTTTTAAATATTCTGACATATTTGGTATATTTTCAGGTACTTCTGCTCTCTTTTCATTTCTCAGAAAATTATTTCACTGCTCTGGAATTTCTGGATAATTTTTGTTTTCTCTTGGGGTATTGGATTTACTTCTTTTTTGTCAAACACCTCCCCCCACCGCTCCAATCAGTGCACCCCATAACGCCAGAGCCAAACAAAACACACTACAGTCATACCAAATCCCCAGCCACCACCACCGGGTCCCTTCCCAAACAACCCTCCCACAATCAAAAGGAGCCTCAAAAATAAAACACAAAAAAGAAAGAGTCAGAACTAGAAAGAGAACAATGAAAGTCGGACATGACCTTAAGGGTCGGGGGTAGAAGACCCTGGTAATGCGCCCCTCGAGTTCAGGGTCGGGGTAACCCTCCAATGGAGTACTGTCCCACAGAGTACCTGAGATGGTAGAGCCCTCCCGGCCCCCCACGGGCCGCCGTCGAGGGAGCCTAGGCCGCTGAGGAGCTGTCCACTCGGCTCGACTCAGTCACCAGGGCTAGCGAGGCCAAAACTTCCCCCATTTCACTCTGGCTCACCGATGGAGTCGGACCCTCTGCCACACCGTGTCGGCCCACTCTCTGCCATGCTGGGGAGCAGGAACGGCGACGTCTTCTTGGGGAGGCGCTGGCGCCCGCCGACGCGGCTGCTTCCTCCATGCCCAGCAGCTCCCTGGCGGCTGCTAGGGATCTCACTTGCACCAGTCTGTTTTGCCACCTGAAAATGAGCCGAAAGGGGTGACCCCAGGAGTAGGACACCCCGTGCTCCCTCAGAAAGGCCGTGATCGGGCGGAAGTCCCATCGTTTTTGCAAGGTGGAAGCCGCCAGATCCTGAAAAAGCTGAGGGCTGTGCCCACGAAAAAGCAAGTTATTGGTGTCCCTCGCCTTCCTCAGGATTGTCTCCTTCAGTTGAAAATCGTGGACACAAACCAAAATGTCGGGAGGCGGCGAGCCCGCGCCTCGTGGCAGGCCTACCCGATGTACTCTGTCCATCCAGACCTCCGTGCAATCGTCCTCTGCCAGAATTTGCAGAAACAGAGCTTCCACGTATTCCCGCACGTTCCCACCGTCTCCGTCTCAGGGCACCGCTCAGATCCAAATGTTATTACGGCGTTACCGGTTTTCCAAATCCTCGCAATGGGTCTGAAGATCGAAATTTTGCTAGCGTAGCTGGAGCAAGTCCTGCTGTAGCTGATGGACATCCCCACTGAGGCCCAAATCGTGGTCCTTTAGGGTCGCCACCCGTTCGCCGATGCCGTCCACGTCTCGGCGGACCTCACGGAGATCGGAAGCTAATTGCGATTTCAGTTCCGTGATATCGTCCTTGATGGAGGAAAAAAGCTCTATCAGGAAGGCCTTCGTGACCGGGCCCTCAGTGTCGTCCTTGGCCGGCGACTTGCTAGGGCCGGGGGGCGATCCGGACGCCCCCTTACCAGGTCCATCCTTCCCCGGCTTATTCAAGCGATTTCTAGTCGTCATGGTGCGACGCCTCAGCTTGGTCCAGGCTCCTCGCGACCTCCCAGAGCGTCCCGGATAGCAAGCTACGCTTCTCCACACCTTCAGCTATCTCCACTCCGTAGACACCGGGGGACTGATGCGATCAGAAGGCAGCACTCACCGCGTCACTCAAAGTCCGTTGGGTCGTCCGATGGGTCGCCCCCAGGGCATAGAGGGTTAGAGGCAAGATGGCACCACTTCTCCTTCCTTCAGCCTTCTGCGCTGTCCAACAGCCGCCAGACAAGTCGGCGCCTCTTCGTCACCTCCGCTCCGGCGTCAACAACCAGATAGATCGCCGGGATCTCAGGCAGGCTCGCTACAATCCCAGTGGGGGGGACCCGCAGAGCAAGCGCTTCACTCATCAACTTGCTAGAGTTCAGGGTCCCCTCGTGCTAAGGGCCGAAGCAACCCAGGCGAAGCTCCGTAGGCCGCTCCGGTACTCGTGCGTCACCACACCAGCACCTCCGCTAAGTCCGCCGTCCTAGGTCGTAGCTCGACGGGAGAAGGATCAAACCAATTCAGGACACCTTAGCGACCCCAGGAGAGTCAAAGCCGGGGCTGAAATCGCCCCAGTGCAGCTAAACAAAGCTATGAAAGGCTCGGGGTGCCGGAGGAGCTCGCAGGCACGTCTTACTCTGTCGCCATCTTGGCCATGCCCCCCTGGATTTACTTCTTGACCTTATTCTTTCAGGCAATTTTAAAAATCTGGGTGAATTTTCATCAACATCTCTAGGAGGTGCACTAGGAGAAATTCCTGAAGAAACTGTCGGGGTAGACTGTGAACAACTAGGCTGATAAGGTGGTGGATTAATAAGAATTTCTTCTGAAACTGCATCATCTAATTCTTCATCAAGATGACCTTTCTTTCGGGTATTCTTTTGACCTGAAGTTTCAACAACCATTTCTCTAACTGGGTACAAACCATCATACATGTCTGCTTTTCTCCAACGACGCACTCTATCTTGATGAGTTTCCCTATTTATATCTAATTTTGGGCCTCTAGATATTCCCCTGCGTTCTCGTTCAAGTTCCATCATTTCAATCTCCCATTCAACTAAAGCTTCAAATGGAGTGGGTCTAGGCTTTGGCGTAAGAGCCATCATTTTTTCTCTTAAGTTTTTCAAAACTTTAACATTAAATGATCCATCTTCCGGCCACGCTAATACACCATCATCTTTGGTATATTCAAACCAGAGGACAGTATGATAACCATTTTCACCTTCCATGTATGCTGCGGGTGTTATGTACTCATGAAGTAATTTTCCACCATGCGTTTCAATTTTCTTATCGGGGTTGAATACATTTTTAAATTTCTGAAACCATGAAGGCTTCTTTTCCTCTTTATCGTACCAAAAACTCATGATTTAAAACTATTATGTTTAATTTAGGAAAGACCGTAAGTATTTCCTCGTTGTTCCGCTACTCTAGCCAATCCGTGCACGAAACTCACCAACAAGCCAATCAGGTTAAGCCATGTCACTACCTTGCTCAACCAATGGAAATACTGTTTTCAGAAAGGACCAATCAGCTAACAGCTCGTTTTAGTCACGTGAACCAATCAGTGCGCTTGCTGTGACGTATGTCAACCAATCGTAGCGCGAACCCTGTGATGTATACTGCTGCTGCAGCTTCGCTGTCTCCGCTCCGCAAACTCACCCCTCCTTCACAAAATATTTTCACAGCGCCATTTTAAAACAATTCTTTTCAATGAATTTCAGTTAATAACTAGAGAAAAAAACAAACCATTTGTCTGTTTTGCTAAACAAAGTGATAGTTTTATCAAACATTCAAGTTTTCACTCTCGTAAAATAGACAACGCTATTTTCACAAAATTATTTTTACGCATTCAAACGGAAAACCCTGTCCATGTATACATGAAATCTTTGCAGGACTTTAACCAATCAATAGAAATCCTCAATCGCCGGTAAGAATAGACGACGCTTCCTTACCCTTCACTCAAGCTCGGAAAAAATCCTACTACTTTTTTTGCAGCAAGTTTTAAAACGGGCTCCTAGTCCCTATACTCAAAGCTACAATTTCATAGGCAATCCTCACTATACATACAACCTATAATACCTAAAATCCCTAAACTTGTGCTGTACGTCCACAACACTAGTGATATATCAATACCACTAATTTGAAACAGAACAAATGAACTGTGTAACTTCACCTGTCACTCTACTCTGCCGGCAACTTAACCAGGAATTTTCACACTGCTGGAAAAAACCTTTTGACTACATATAACAACTAGACAAACCTTAACATGTGTTAAACATGTATCCTATGTAATTACCATGTAACATGTCAGTTACCATAGTAGCCATCCTCTGCTACCAGAGAATTGATCCAGCGGGCCTAAAGAAATTCTGTCTCATATGTAAAACTCTACACCACGATACTCACCATTAATCATAATTTCAACACCAGGCCCATAAATGAGTGAGACAAGAATTGACCAACTGAATCATGTGACCTAATTAATCAGAACTATTCACAAACTATTTATTTTTATATACATCTGTAGTTTATCATTGTCATTTCATAAAATGTTTATTTAATTAAGCCACCAAAGCAATGGATTAACTAATGGTAACTAGACTCAAAATAACTAAGACCAGCTTGTCATTTCAAAATGTATTTTATTAACTTTATTATCAAGTAAAGAGCATTTTCAAAATAATAATTCTTTTATTTGCATTTAATAAGCATTATTTTATTTAGTAAAGGCACATTAGACTGTCAGTTCACATCAAATCAGCATGAAAAGTATTTAAACAAAAGAGACTTATCCCCTAAAAACCCTATTTCCCTGACTAAACTAAATGGAACCTAAAGGGAAAAAGCAAAGTTCAGAGTTCTCTTACGTGAGTCAAACGTCCGACAGCATCTCACGATCACAGGAACGAGCCAGCAAAGCTCCTCCCAAGGGGACAAGTTTTATACCTTTTCTCTATTTGAAACTAGCTAAAAGAATACAATTAGTAAACCATCCTGTGAAATGATTGGCTGACAGCCGTCAGTCCATGAAGTCATCGCCTTCTCATTCAAAATCATATTTTTTCAAAGCGGCCTTGTCTATTGTCTACGTGTGAGATTAGCTTCCGAGGATCTTTGCAACATTTTATTGAATAACAGTTTGTTGCTTCCTCAGCTTAAGCTTTTCCGCCATGTCCTGTCCTTGGCAAAGTTATACAACACAAGGCACATCCTGCACAGTTCAGTTCCACGTATTTGTTTTTCGAAGATTATGAACAATAAACTTCTTCTATTCATTCTTTGCTGTGCACGGCCCATCATGAACAGGACTTCAGAAACATCCGTTGGCGCAACCGATGGTAGTGTTAGACAAACATCTAACACGTATTCTTCTCCGCAAAGTAGGCATTGTTGAACAGGTAAGATGCAATCATGCCAGATTGGTCTGAACGAAAGAAACCAAGTGGTATTCAGTTCTCTTAAACGAGCCAAGCCAGGAATCTGTGTAATTCTGTCATGAAGCTGCATGGCTAGGAGAGCTTGTTCCATGGTAGTCTGTGTACCGTTGGTACAGGACTTGCCATATTGGAGCAGAAGGAATAAAATTAGAATTCATGCTACGAGTCCTAAAATGAGAGGCAGGCCGCTGAACACAGAGTGCACGAAATTTAGAAAAATGCTGAGGACTGCTTCAAATGGTGCTAACGGTCCCCAAAAAATTGTCTTAAATACATGATGCCGCTGGTATCAGACATGTTTAAGATTTGACCTAACACTTCTGTGAAATGTACTGGGCAGTTTGTTGATAATAATGCATGTATCTCTGCAGAAGTCCTTGCAACTTGCAGAGCATGCATTTCTCTAGACGAGGTCAGTGGCACAGTTTTTTGCAAAATAATGGCTTTCATTCTGCTTAAAGTATCAATTCGTACAGAAGAGATATTCAGTGAAGGCCATAACTCGGACTCCCTGTCTGTCTTGCTTTTTGGATACAATACTTGCATACAACAAGTGACCCTGGCTGACACACTAACTAGATAGGCTTTTCCTGGCAAAATGCAACAACAGCTGTGATCATTCAACATTATGTAGCTACCATTGGATAGCTGCCTAAAAACTGGATCTATCACTGCTGCTGGTGAACCTTTGAGGTTCTGTAAATTACGAATTTGTTCGTGCTCAGCCTCCATTTTGTGATCGCTGCCATTTTATGTTGCCCTCACTCAGGCAGCTCGGCGAACCCGATGTTTTTGTCATTTCTGCCTTTGCGTGTCAGGTGGCTTCTTTGCTTATGTTTACTAACGAGTGTCAGGGTCTGGCTGAGTACACTAATTTCTGTCTGAGCTGATTAATCTCCGTCTGGACTACATGTTGGTTCACACCATTGTTTCCTTTTAGTTATCTTATCTGCTGTCCTTTGCTACATGTCTCTTGCATTCTCCTGTTTCACGACTGTCCTTCTACAACACGCAGCTGTGTTTTCTCTACTTGTAAATTGAATTGTGTGGATTCATTTGTGATTTGCTTAAGGGGTCGAGTGACAAACAGAACCGGATACTTGAATTGCTTTGGTCTTAAAACATTGTCTATAACGTTTGCCTATAGCTCATGCTCGTGTGTGATTGCATTTTGCATTGTATTGTATCGTATATAAACCTGTGCGCCACGGAGTTAAGTGGCAGTCTCTTTTGAACCTCGTTGTACTGACGACTTCTAAGACCACTGTACTAGCTGCTGCTAATAAACACCATCTTCTACGCCAGACGAAGAGTCCGTGTCTCTGTTTGACAAGGCAGGTGAATCCCGGGGATTTCAGGTGTACCCTGCGCCGCCGGGCCTTAAGGCTGCGGTTCTCCAACTGGCGCCCAACGTGGGGCGACTTCAGCGGTAGCGGTTGAGCCCGAGGGTTGTGAGGAGCCCCGCAAGAAAATTCCAGAGGAAGCGCACCACGTGATCGACCCCTGTATATCGGAAGTGGACCGAAAGTCTTTGACAGCGTGGCTACTCCTCTCCGACGGTGGCTGACGACTGCTGCCCTGACTGTCGCCCTGCCTTGGACCCTTCTGATGACGTTTGGTAAAGCGAGACGATAGACGGACCTTCACTGGTGTAGAACAATCCTTAGTTAAGTATTTGGTGGGTCGCTCCCACAGACCTTTGTTTTGTTTTATTTTGTTTTTTTTTATTCAGGTATTGCAATTGCTGAAGCCAAGGGGTAAGTACGATTGTACTGTTTTACTGATCTATACCCCTTGTTGTTTGTGATCAGTCTAGAGAAATGACGATGCCTGGGCTGAGTAAGTTTAAAAGATTTTGTTGTTTAGGTTGTACGAGGGATTCCCAGTTGGAGGAATCATGTGCAATCCCTCCAGTTGGAACTTCCACTTATGAGCTCTATTCGAAACATGGTATTGGTCCCATTACCTTTAATGAGACATGGGTCCGATATACGAAAAATTGTGGAGTTTTGAGATGGCCCCAGAATGGTAGCTTTGACCCCGCTATACTGGATAATTTGGAATCGATTCTGTTTAGAAGAAAAGCCCGGCCGGCTATGTTTGACTCCTTTCGCCTTTGGCGTAAAGAAGCCAAACAGAAAGAAATCAAACAAGCGAAAAAGGATAAGAAAGCACAAGACATGTCAATTTTACAGGCTGCCCAACAGTTTAAACACAACGAAGTAGATGGTGCAAGGAGGTATTAGAGAGACAACATTGTATGGCGATAGATAGATGCTATCAGATGTTGCCTACTTCCTCTTCAGATAAAAATAAGAAATTAGAAGAAGACTCCCTAATGTGTTGTTTATTGATTTCACTTCCGCCCTATGTCCCGAATGCTAATGCACCTCCGCTACCCCCTCCAGTTGCCCAACAAGTGGTTGCTCAAGTGCCGATTGTCCAACATCCGGCTCAACCTCTTAGTGCTCCTTTGCCTGCTTCTGCTCCATCCTCACAGTCTGTAGTTCAGCCCCCACCTTCTCCCGCTCCTACTCTTCAGTCTGCAACGTTTCAGTCTCCCTTGCCTTCTACATCTGAAATGCCTTCTATCCTCGCGAGGGATTCTCCTACTTCACAGAGGAGGATAGCAGATGCTGTTTCAAGTTTCTTTTCTCCTTTTGTTAGGTCTTTAAATCTGTCCCTGGCTTTTTCTAAACGACAATCTCGGTGTCAACTTTCCCTTACGAACGGGAAAGTAGTTTTGGGTTCTCTCGCTCGTAAATGGATTACAAGCTGATTTTGATAAAGGCTTTATTGTAGGACATCGATTTGAAGAGGCACTGAATAGACTCATTGCGTTTCGAACAATGTTTTTGTCCCTGTCCTTTTCCGAGGCTGATCTCGCTAATAAACAAGTTAATAAGAATTATCCAATGCATGAAGTTCCTCCTGTATGGAGAGAAGAGGTGGTTGGTCCACCTCAAGGCCCTGCTCATTTCCAGCGTATATGGGTCCATGAACCCTGGAAAAGGTCTGAAGTGTTGGCACTTAAGCAAACTCTTCCAGACCCCCCAAAAAATCCTGCTGGATATTACAAAGAATTGTCCCAAACAGTTGACGCCTGTATTATGAATTTGGCTGACATTGATATGTTATTTGGAAATGTTGTTCCGCAAGGTATATGGGCACGGATTCATAGGGAAAATCATGTGGCTGAATTAGGTGGTGATTGGGCTGCTATTAGAGTTACGGATGCAAATCAGGTGGGTGGTGCAAAACGAGAGGATTTGATTACGGCTCTTCCAGGTAGAATAATTGAATTGATGAAGACAATGATGCCTGCGGTGTGAGTAAATTGGGATAAGCTGGCCGCATGCAAGCAGAAGAAAGATGAAAGCGTCTCGGATTTCTTCACTCGCTTGACAGGAGACGTTCATTAACCACAGTGGTTAGGATTTGAGTGTAGAGGGTGGTCAGCGATTGTTTGTGGACAAGTTCGTATATAATTTGCTTCCCGAATTATCGAACAAATTAAAGAGTTCCGAAAGTGCATGGGCTGTCTCTTCTCCTGCTAAAATATTGGCTACTGCACAGTATTACGAGAATAGGGATAAGAAGGAGAAGGAGAAACAAGAAAATAAAAACAAAGATTTGAAAACAAAGGTTCTTTTACAGCAGGCGTATCCGCCTCGCTCGAATCAGCATCAGCAAAATTCCCAGTTTCAGCAACCTCCACAGTTTCAGAGATTGTTGCAGAAGCCCGAGTATTTTACGCCGCGACCTTCGTTAGGTCCTAATCAATGTGCATATTGTAGGGAAGAAGGACATTTCAAGAATAGTTGCCCAGTTTTATCACAGCGTAATAATGGGATGTCCGCTCTCCGGGGTCGTGGTAATTTTCAGACAGGGTCTAGAGGTAGAGGACGAGGTGCATCCTCTCAGGAGCAGCGTTCTTCCCTTCATCTACTTTGAATTACTTCGACCAACAGACAGTTCCGTCCACGCAATATTACAATGATGATTATCATGTTGAAGATAGGGCTGACGATTTTCAGATTGAATAGGACAGCCATGAACAAAGTAAGGGAGTTGTGTTGATTCCAGTAGATCAAAATGGGCCAAATGTCATTGTCAATACTATGGGTGTTTCAGAACCCTTTCTTTTGGATACTGGTGCGATGAGAAGTTCTATCATTCATTCTAAACTCCCTGGGGCACCTTTGTCTGGCTTAATGAATACCTCTGTGGGATTTTCTGGCGCTCCAGTCTGTAATCCGGTTTCTTGCCTCTTGCCTTTCTTGATTGGTCCTTATGATTTGGAAGCTCCACTTATCCTGACAACTGGTTGTGGTGAGAATTTGCTGGGTCTGGATCTGTTGAAAAGGCTGCATGCAACATTGTATTGTTCCCCTTCTGGTGTGCATTTTACGTTGGGAAAGAGATTAATGTTCCCCATGTATTTGTCCTGGGACCAGTTTCCACCCGAGTTGCTTTCTCTCCCAGAAAGTCTTTGGGCCACGGGCCCGAATGACGTGGGTCGTCTTGCGATCCCCCGTATGTTGTCACAGTTAAAGATAATGTTAGAATGCCAAGCATTCCCCAATATGGTATTTCTAGTGACGGAGAGAGAGCACTATTGGCCATTGTTGATGATTTTATTCAGAAAGGTGTGGTCGAAGAGACCAGAGGCAATGTCTGTAACAGCCCTGTTCTTCCGATCCTTAAGAGGACGGATCCTTCACAGCCTCCTATCTATCGATTTGTTATTGACCTGAGGGAAGTCAATAAAATAGTGGTACCACAGTTTCCTGTTGTTCCGGATATTACAGCTTTATTGACAATGATTCCTCCATCGGCAGCGTGGTTTTCGGTGATAGACCTCAAGAACGCTTTCTTTAGTATTCCTATTGCTGAAGAAAGTAGGGATATCTTTGGTTTCTCTCTGGGTGGCTGAAGTCTTCGATTTAAAAGAGCTCCTCAAAGCTATTGTGAAAATCCCTCCATCTATAGCAAAGCTCTTAAATCTCAACTTGATACTTTCTCTTTGCCTCCAGGCGCTATGCTTGTTCAGTATGTGGATGATTTGCTGGTGGCTGCTGATACGGAAGATGTGTGTAGGAGTGTGACTGTTGCATTGTTGCATCATTTGGCTGCTTTAAATCATGAAGTATCGGCCTCCAAGTTGCAGTATGTCCGACAAGAAGTGACCTATTTAGGTCATCTCTTGTCGAAGGAGGGAAGGCGATTAACTCCAGAACGTATTCATGCTATTTCACAGATGTCTGTACCTACCACACAGAGAGAAGTGCGTGACTTTTTGGGTATCACTTCCTACTGTAGACATCCTTGGACGGATGAATGTCAGAAAAGTTTTGTTGACTTACGTACTGCCCTGTGTTCTTCTCCAGTGTTGGGTACTCCAGATTATAGTAAGTCCTTTACATTGTACGTTCACGAGAGAGAAGGTTGCGCCTTGTCAGTTTTGACACAGCAATTTGGAGATAAGCAGAGGCCATGTGCCTATTTTTCCGCTACATTAGACCCAGTAGCTAAAGCTTTGCCCAGCTGTCTCAGAGCTACGGCAGCTGCCGCAATTTCTATTAGACAGTCTGCCAGATTCGTGTTGGATAACACACTTATTGTTATGGTTCCACATGCAGTGGATACTTTGTTGAATAGAACTAAGATGCAGCATCTTACGAGTGCTCGTTTGTCTGGTTACGAGCTGACACTTCTAGCGAGCCATGTACATATCCAAAGATGTAACACGTTAAATCCAGCTACACTGTTGCCGCTCCCAGATCAGAAAGACGATCAGGAAAAGCATGATTGTTTTCTCCGAACAGAAGAAGAAACGAAGGGTAGGATTGATTTAAAGGACACTCCGCTCAAGGACCCGAACGGGATCCTATGGGTGGACGGTTCTTGTTTTAACCCCTTTGCTGCGGCGGCTATTCCGCCGCAGCGCTAAAGGGGCGGGGCGGCCGCATGCTGGTGACGGAGCCGCTCCGTCACCAGCCGCGGTTGAGCTATGCTGGTGACGGAGCAGTTCCGTCATGATCCGCCCCGCTCATTAGAACGCCCGCGCAGGCGCGAAATCAGCGCCACGCAGGTGCGGCGGCTGGGCCATGACGGAACCGCTCCGTCATCAGCACAGCTCAACTGTAGCTGATGACGGAGCGGTTCCGTCATCAGCAGGGGAGGGGTTAAGCTTCCAAATGGAGAAACTACTTCTGCCTATGCTGTCACCACCCTATGCACAATTGTTAAGATGGCGCGTATTGGACATAATTCATCCCAAGCAGCTGAGTTGATAGCCTTGACTAGAGCATGTGTGCTGTCGAAGGGAAAGAGAGTGAATGTGTACACAGATAGTCAGTACGCTTTCGGTGTTGCGCATAGTTTTGGAGAGTTGTGGAGGGAGAGAGGATTCTTTACCTCCCACGGGACAAAGATTCAGCATGGTCAGTTAGTGACTGTTCTTCTTGAGTCACTTACCTTACCTGCACAAATAGTGATCATAAAGTGCAGCGGACACAAGAAAGTTACAGATGATGTGGGTCGTGGAAATGCGTTTGCAGACGAGGTAGCGAAAACTACAGCTAGAAACACCACTAGTCGAATGTATGTGGCAGGTCCTGCAAACAGGGTGAGGGAAATTGGAATGTGTGAAGACACGATTGAGAGTGTGTAAACGATTCAGGGAGAGGCTACTGAGAAGGAATTGAGTATGTGGAAAGAAAGTACGGGAATGTTAGATTCGACGGGTTGTTGGACAGAGTTGTCAGAACATCAGCGATGGTTGTTACCGGACGCTTATGTGTTGCCGGTCGTGACTATGACTCATGGTCCAGCTCACATTAGTGCAAAAGGCATACGTAAGCTCTTGGCTCCGGTATGGCTGAATGAAGGAATCCCGAAATGTGCAGAAAATATGGTAAAGCATTGTATTGTTTGTCTAATGCATAACCCAGGAATAGGTACCCCAACTCCGGCAGGTCATTTTGCTCCCCGTCATACCCTTTTGAAGTGCTGCAGATTCATTACATTCACATGGATCGCTGCAACAACCTCAAGAATGTTCTGGTGGTGGTATGTGCCTTTTCCCGTTGGATAGAGGCCTACCCCTTTAAAGATAACACTGGTCTGTCAACTGCTAAAGTGTTGATTAAGGAATTCTTTCCTAGATTTGGTTTGCCGCGCATTGTCTGGAGTGACAATGGAAGTGAATTTGTGGGCCAGATTATGCAGAAAGTATGTTCTGGTCTTGGTATTACGAGTGCTCGTTTGTCTGGTTACGAGCTGACACTTCTAGCGAGCCATGTACATATCCAAAGATGTAACACGTTAAATCCAGCTACACTGTTGCCGCTCCCAGATGAGAAAGACGATCAGGAAAAGCATGATTGTTTTCTCCGAACAGAAGAAGAAACGAAGGGTAGGATTGATTTAAAGGACACTCCGCTCAAGGACTCGGACGGGATCCTATGGGTGGACGGTTCTTGTTTTAACCCCTTCGCTGCGGCGGCTATTCCGCCGCAGCGCTAAAGGGGCGGGGCGGCCGCGCGGCACCCGCATGCTGGTGACGGAGCCGCTCCATCACCAGCCGCGGTTGAGCTATGCTGGTGACGGAGCGGTTCCGTCATGATCCGCCCGCTCATTAGAACGCCCGCGCAGGCGCAAAATCAGCGCCGCGCAGGCGTGGCGGCTGGGCCATGACGGAATCGCACCCGTCATCAGCACAGCTCAACTGTAGCTGATGACGGAGCGGTTCCGTCATCAGCAGGGGAGGGGTTAAGCTTCCAAATGGAGAAACTACTTCTGCCTATGCTGTCACCACCCTATGCACAATTGTTAAGATGGCGCGTATTGGACATAATTCATCCCAAGCAGCTGAGTTGATAGCCTTGACTAGAGCATGTGTGCTGTCGAAGGGAAAGAGAGTGAATGTGTACACAGATAGTCAGTACGCTTTCGGTGTTGTGCATAGTTTTGGAGAGTTGTGGAGGGAGAGAGGATTCTTTACCTCCCATGGGACAAAGATTCAGCATGGTCAGTTAGTGACTGTTCTTCTTGAGTCACTTACCTTACCTGCACAAATAGTGATCATAAAGTGAAGCGGACACAAGAAAGTTACAGATGATGTGGGTCGTGGAAATGCGTTTGCAGACGAGGTAGCGAAAACTACAGCTAGAAACACCACTAATCGAATGTAAGTGGCAGGTCCTGCAAACAGGCTGAGGGACATTGGAATGTGTGAAGACACGATTGAGAGTGTGTAAACGATTCAGGGAGAGGCTACTGAGAAGGAATTGAGTACGTGGAAAGAAAGTACGGGAATGTTAGATTCGACGGGTTGTTGGACAGAGTTGTCGGAACATCAGCGATGGTTGTTACCGGACGCTTATGTGTTGCCGGTCGTGACTATGACTCATGGTCCAGCTCACATTAGTGCAAAAGGCATACGTAAGCTCTTGGCTCCGGTATGGCAGAATGAAAGAATCCCGAAATGTGCAGAAAATGTGGTAAAGCATTGTATTGTTTGTCTAATGCATAACCCAGGAATAGGTACCCCAACTCCGGCAGGTCATTTTGCTCCCCGTCATACCCTTTTGAAGTGCTGCAGATTCATTACATTCACATGGATCGCTGCAACAACCTCAAGTATGTTCTGGTGGTGGTATGTGCCTTTTCCCCTTGGATAGAGGCCTACCCCTTTAAAGATAACACTGGTCTGTCAACTGCTAAAGTGTTGATTAAGGAATTCTTTCCTAGATTTGGTTTGCCGCGCATTGTCTGGAGTGACAATGGAAGTGAATTTGTGGGCCAGATTATGCAGAAAGTATGTTCTGGTCTTGGTATTAAACAGAAATTCCTTGCGGCAAACCATCCACAGTCAGCGGGTTTGGTTGAGTGTTACAATGGTACACTCAAGCTTAAGCTGGCCAAGATTTATTTATTATTTATTTAAAGGTTTTGTAGAGCGCGTAGTAACCCTAGAGCATCCCAGCGCAGCCAGTGCAGGTCTTGCTTGGCCTGATGCGTTGCCCTTAGCTCTTTTGTCAACCAGAACTAGTGTGCACTCTCGTATGGGACTTAGCCCATATGAAGTGGTATTTGGACGCCCAGCTAATGTTTGGGGCGTCCCCCCGCCCCAAAAGATACTCAGAAATACCATATCCTCTGTTAATTGATTATTTGCATGATTGACTACTAAATTAAGTGTTATTCGCCAACAGGTGCAAAGTGCTTTGCCGGACGCCTCTACAGACCCAGGTCACACCATCTTGCCCCGTGACTGGGTCTGTATAAAGAACTTTCAACGGACTACAAATTTGGAGCCTCGCTGGTCTACGCCTATGCAAGTTTTGCTCGTTACCCGCACAGCGGTGAAAGTGGTCGGCAAGCGTAACTGGGTGCATGGAGTGCACTGTAAAAAGGTGCCACTACCATTACCCTTCGACCAGTGGATTCGCAGTGGTGTAAGGGAATCGGACACTGCAGTGGTTCCTTGTTTTGTTCCTTTCAGTGATGCTCAAATGTATGGGACTCAGTCTGAAAAAGTAGATGATGATATTCTTCAAGCCGCTGTGCCTGTGCATTGTCGAATAGACACTACCAATCTAGAAACATTGTTCAAGGATCAGACTGTGCCGAGCAAAACACGTTACAACTTAAGACCAAGAGCCAACAAAGAGAACTGAATATTTTTCTTGAACACTTATTTTTATTATTTACTCTGCAGTGGATGTGGAAACTGCAATGATATTATTAGAGGTACAGAAATAACACTAAATTGTAAGACCCATAAATTTGCTGATTTTCATAACTGTAGGTCAAAAAATCTCATTTACCTAATCCAATGTCCATGTAACCTTACTTACATAGGTGAAACTTCCAGAGAAATAAGAATTAGATTAAACGAGCACAGGTCTGCTATAAGAACCAAGAAAAGCACTGCACCCCTTGTAGACCATTGGGTAATGGCTAAGCACACCAACCAAGATTTGAAGTGGTGTGTCCTAGAATCCATTAAAATGAGTACAAGAGGAAGAGATATAACTACCAAGCGCAAAAAGCGCGAATAATTTTATATGTCGAAATTTAATACTGTGAGACAAGGACTCAATAGTAAAGAAGATTGGGAGAGGATATTATGAATATACCCATTGGCCCACAGTAGAAGCCTCATGTAGTTCCAACAAGGTAGGAGCCTATGGGTGTTTCTGTTATATAACAGGATATCAGATTAGGGTTGGTATAAGATAAGCTACCGATTAATATGCATCAGCCATTCCTATTGATATTTCAGAATTGCAATTAAATACACTCAAACATGGCCGACGCTTTTTTCTCTTGGATGTATATCTGAGACCTCCAGTTTATACACTTAAATATGGCCGACGCCTTTCCCCGAGATGGGATCACATGACTAACCACACGTGATCACCCACTCTAAACATCGCGCTCATCCACATATAACATCGCGCGCTAATGTCTTTATGAAATAACAAAAACATCATATTAGAAACTTAATAATATGGACCAAAGAGTAATATGCTTCATTCTATTGAAGGTATATCTTAGACCTGTAGTCTACACACTTAAACATTCTACGGGATGTATACCTTAGACCTGTAGTTTACACACTTAAATATGGCCGACGTTTTCCCCGAGACCGGCTCACATGACTATTCACACGTGATTACCCACTCAAAACATCGCGCTTAAACGCTTAATAAAAGGGGACACCAGGTAATACAAAACATTCCATGAGGAAGCTGTATCAGGACCAGGTGACAGGGAGGCCGATTCTCATACGGAAGGTAAGAACTGCATAGCGGCCGTTTTCTTAGATTAACGATAGAGAGCCCTCGAACGGAGCACCGTTATGTGTGGGAACAGGGTGTAACCTAGTTTCTTTAAAACGAATTCCCTTTACAAGTAGTGGTACGTATATACAAAAAAAACCAGTAACACGTAGCGCGACTTTGTAAAACTGCTTTCAATGCGAACGCACATAGTAACAGCATCATGCGATCTCGTATAATTGTCTCTTATACTAACGCATACAGCGGAGACAATTATTCTAAACACAAGTATCTCTGTCAAGCTTTCTTTAAAATAAATTCCCTGTACAAGTAGTGGTACGTATATACAAAAAAAACCCGTAACACCATAGCGCGACTCTGCATAACTGCTTTCAATGCGAACGCACACAGTAACAGCATTGTGCGATCTCATATAATTGTCTCTTACACTAACGCATACAGCGGAGACAATTGTTCTAAACACAAGTATCTCTGTCAATCTCCTCCGGATATTACGCTGAACTTGACTAATATTGATTTTGATACTGTTCTAATCAAAAAACGTTGACAAAGAGGGACACATAGGCAAACTCGTAACAGTCCTATTTTAAAGAAAATACTTCCCATAACCCTGAGCACGGGTTCATTTTTATTAGCAAATGCGCTTAAAAATGATAGAACCCAAACCTTTTTAGATTGTGTTTTGAGGGTTTATGCCTTTAGGGCATAGGTTCCCACATCCTAGACGGTAGGGGACAAGCACTACTGCTAAAGTAATCTCGTACTTAAAAATTTCATGACATAGACAATGGTTTAATAATGTCTATAAATAGAAGGGAAATTATGAAACCATCTCTGATACACCCTTTTATTCTTTGTCTTGATAATATAAACAGCGCTATCCCTAAAAATTTGGAGGAATAGGACGCGAGCTGGTAGAATGGAATGAAACAAATATGAAAGCCTCTATCCACAAAAGACAAGCTGGAAATCAATCCACACTATACTAAAAAGGTATAACAAGTAGAAAAGAATTCTTTGGCCTTTAATTAAAAGACTCAAGTTTCTTTGGTTCAACTTTTTATTTAACAAAAAAACAATGTATTTTTGTCCATCTGCAGAAACATGTGGTAAAGTTGAAAAGACAGACGGTGGTCACCCCTGATACAGCACTGACCACATATATGAATTCTAAAATCCAGGTAATGAACCTCTGTAAATGTCGCTTAGTAACGAGCATAGTAAGCAAAGTACTGATTGGGTATAACTTGAACTATGAAACGTACCCCCTAGGTGGAATAAGTATTGCCAAAATTCCATCCAATGAAGAAAAGTCTATGAGAGGCAGATTAATGATTGAAAAAACTGCACCCTCAAGATATCTCATATGCCCCGAATCCCTCAAAACATTTGAGGTAGGTTGATAAATTTAGTGGTTTAAAAAAAAGTGCCCACCCGATTTAGACAGTGACCATAGGGTACGACAATGAGAATCTAGGGGACCCGATAGATAATCCTGTTTTGACAAAGGTTATTGGCAATCCAAGAAAACATTGAGTCTGATGTAGAAACAACCCTGATTAAGTTACATTTTTGTGTACCCTGATTAAGTAACATTTCTGTGAAGCTAGGATAAATGTTAATACCTGTGACAAATGTTTATCGAGGTTCATAGTAAAATAGATCCGAGGAATGTCGATATCTAGCCTGGTATTTATAATTGTGAGAAATGTATATAAAAGAGTTTTTGTTTTTCTCTGCATACAAGGTTGAATGTAGGGATCACTAATGTCTAAAATGAATGTACATGTTCTTTAAATGTGACATCTAGAGTTAAGCTAACGTCAGTGTACAATAGGCCTCTGTTGACTATGTTTCTGTAATCTTACTTTTTTAGAGATTTTTTTTAAAAAAACCCCGTCCTGAAGAAGGTGTTATCATCGATACAAGACACCGAAACGCCGCGTCGACTTTTGGTTTTTTAAAATGTGTATTTGATTGTATAAATTTTTCTTAATGTAATGCAAAATTGTATTGTTTATAATAAACTGTTGATTTTTAACACTGGTGAAGATTATAGTCTCTTAACTAATGTGGTGAATTGTACACAGGGTTCCTACACTGACTGTTGGCCTCTATTTGAGTTATTGCATGTTGTCTTGAGTAATATAATTCTGTTTCTGAAAGCGTAGATACCCCCCAAGTCCCTTTGGCTGGGTCATCTTACGCCTTAGGGTATACCCCCTACACCTTGGGACGTCTTGCTTGTTTTTTCATTTTTATTATTTAAAGACATTCCTTTTTGGGTCCTTTTTGCTTCTTTTTTGGTGTGATATTAGTATTAGATGTGCCATCTGTCTCCGTCACAGGGTCACGGTAGGAGACTCAGACTGTAAACTGATTTTGTTCTTTTAGTAAGTGGCTAGTGCCTCAGGATATACAGAAGTGACTAGCTGAGTGATTTAGGAAGAGTGCCGTGAGCGACCTTTTTTTTAGATAAAGATGGATGGTACAACAATCGTAGGTAGGGAAAATAGGAAGCAGGAAATTAGATCAAAATATTGTAAATTATTGCGTAGTCGATTTGGCGTAACTTTGTGTGTTCTTATCTTTTTGTGTATTTTATTAGCTTGCACAGGTTTGATCATACATGTTTTGCAATCAAGAAATGTTGCTAATTCTACAACTTCTTTGCCTTCTCGTCTTTCTGTCTTTTCACACAAAATGCATACTCTGCCCCCTCATGATCAGATAAGGAGAGTCGAGTATATGAATAATAAGTTTATTCAGTTGTTGCACCAACATCAGTTGGCCATTAATATGACTGATTGTTGGGTGTGCGGACTCATGCCACACAATACAAAAAAGGGAATGCCATATTTGGTTCTTTCTTTCTCATATGAAGGTTCAGCTTGGGCCTATTTGACAATGTTTTCAGCCGCATGCCACAACAGACTTAGAAGCCCTGTGAGAACTTCTGGGAATGGACTAGATTTTAGTCACAGATCCTTGATTAAAGGTATAGTGGTAATGGCCAAGATTATAGAGAAGAGTAAGATTCCATTAGATGAGAAGAGAGCTTATGATGGATGGAATGTTGCCCACTATGTCTCTATTCTTGGTGACAAAAATAGAAAGGGTGAGTCTTCCCCAGTGTGGACTGTGCCCCATCAAGGTAATTTTTGTCTCCAAGTCAACAGCAAGAAAGCTGATGTCAATCAGAAATGTTCGTACACATATATTTTCTCGTCCCTTGATTTCCCTCCGTTAGTTCCGTCTCAAGGAACGTATTTTGTCTGCAACGACCGAGCTTATACTTGGCTACCTTCCAACTTTTCTGCAACCTGTTACATAGCTTTCCTCCTTCCCCCTACATATACGGCTCCGTCAGACCATCACAGAGTTAGACATAGCAGAGGTGTAGTTGATGCCAAAGACACAGCAGAACAAGAGGGAGGAGATTTCCTTGAAGGATTCCTTCCCTTTTGGGGCCCGATGGTCAACAGCAGACACATCAGGCAATTGGCTCGAGTGGTTGAGACCACTATTAATGTTACTGCAGGTGCGATAGGTAACATTACATCAGAGCTTCAGGCTAACCGTCTTATGACGTTACAAAATCGAATTGCGTTAGATGTGATCTTAGCGGACCGAGAAGGTGTCTGTAGATTGATCGGATCTAGTTGCTGCATTTATATTCCAGATGATGCCCCGGCAGTATACCAAGCCATTTCCAAATTGCACACGGTCTCCGAGTCGATTCATTAGGACGAAGGAGATTGGTCTTTTATGGGATGGTTTTGGGGAATATTGTCAACTTGGGGATGGAAGATCTTAACGTTCCTTGGAGCAATTTTGGCCATCATATTCTCCTGTTGCCTATGCGTCTAATGTGGTCCTTCAGTCTGTGGCCTGTTGGCTACTTTATGTGTTCCACAATCTGCTACTCAGAAGACAGAGAATATTAGAATGATGGTGCAGCAACAGCTTGAGGATCTTATGAACATCAGTGTTGATTCCGACTCAGTTTAACATGAGTTGGTTTGTTTTTGCCCAGGTAATGGCAAAAGGAGGGGCTGAGGTTCTGTAAATTACGAATTTGTTCGTGCTCAGCCTCCATTTTGTGATCGCCGCCATTTTATGTTGCCCTCACTCAGGCAGCTCGGCGAACGCGATGTTTTTGTCGTTTCTGCCTTTATGTGTCAGGTGGCTTCTTTGCTTATGTTTACTAATGAGTGTCAGGGTCTGGCCGAGTACACTAATTCCTGTCTGAGCTGATTAATCTGCGTCCGGACTACATGTTGGTTCACAACATTGTTTCCATTTAGTTATCTTATCTGCTGTCCTTCGGTACATGTCTCATGCATTCCCCTGTTTCACGACTGTCCTTCTACAACACTCAGCTGTGTTTTCTCTACTTGTAAATTGAATTGTGTGGATTCATTTGTGATTTACTTAAGGGGTCGAGTGACAAACAGAACCGGGAACTTGAGTTGCTTTGGTCTTAAAACATTTTATTGTATTGTATCGTATATAAACCTGTGCGCCATGGAGTTAAGTGGCAGTCTCTTTTGAACCTCGTTGTACTGACAACTTCTAAGACCACTGTACTAGCTGCAGCTAATAAATACCATCTTCTACGCCAGACGAAGAGTCTGTGTCCCTGTTTTGACAAGGCAGGTGAATTCCGGGGATTTCAGGCGTACCCTGCGCTGCCGGGCCTTAAGGCTGCGGTTCTCCACCTTGCAGGTGGCAAGAAAGGTTATTTGAAAAACCTTTGCAGGCTCTGTGTAAATTAATACTTTGACACAAAAGTGTACCGCTTAGAGAGTTCTTACCATTTTTACCACTAAGAAATACTTCCTTTCCCCCACTCCAACATTTGTGTGTGTATGGTAAAGTCCAGGTCGACTTAATGTATCATTTACCCAACCTTTCCTACAGGCCTGCTGGCATATGCTGTAGACAATACTGAAATTGGAAAATCGTCACTGGTATTTTAATGGTGCCATGTATTATCCACTCCACGACTGGTTTCTCGGACACGGTTAATGGTAATCTTTCCAGTTTTTCAATGCTCAGCACCATATAGTCTGCTCCTCTTTTTGCCAATGAGATTTGTTTATCTGTAAGGTTAAACACAGTAAACATTGACGTGGTATTGATTAGACACCCTGGCACGTAGCCTGAACGCAGATTTTGTACCCTCCAGCTTAGCAGCATTATAGAACGCAATAGAGACTGGCCATGTTGTAACATTATCAGGTCCAGTTCCATTATGTCAATGGCAGATGATACAATGCTGTCCACATAATAAATTCTGGAGGACAGAGTCGTTAACCCATTGTCCACTACAGAGAGAGCTTTCTCTAAATTAATACAATCAATTTCTCATATTCTTTCTGCAGTTTCCATTTGAGTGATTTTCCATGCTTCATTGTAAGCAGATTATATACTGGCGTATATGAAACGTTTTTTATGAGCTCCAAGTAAGAAGTCTTGTAAGTCAACGCCTTCTTTAAGTAAAGTTAAGTGATGTTTATTTTCTGGAAGTGGGAATTTCAGTAGCCACTCAAGGAATAGTTTTCCTACACTATAAGTTGTTACTATCCCTGGATGTTGTCTCTGACAATATCTTGGATCTGGCCTGTTCATTTTGAACCCCTGTGTTTTGTTCAGGAATCTATCTTGACAGTTATTCGTGTCTGTGGGCCAGATTAACAATTTTTTTCCAATCAGGATTAGTTCTGTTCTGTTTTAAAATATGGGATACGTCTACCTCCTCATCCGCAGTGCCATTACTGTCAGGTGTGGCTTTAGGTATGGACGGTTTGTTTAAATCGTTTATCTTAGCTAAGCCAAGACAAGATGTTTGTTGAACAGTGTCATTCAAAAACATTATTTGTTCTTGGATAATGCAGGCTCTGAATAAGGCTTCTAAACCTTGCACCTGCCAGTCTTTTGTGCCCCAGACAGTTTTCGTCTCAATGTTGTTTTTCCAAAAATTAAAACCTAATGTAGACAGCTGAGCATAAAAGTTTGTAGAATAAATGTGTTCAATATTAGTTAACATGTTTTTCATTCCTGTCTTATTCACATTTTTTAAATAAAACGTTCACATTTTTTAAATAAAACGTTTTTGGATTTGTGACATTAAACCCTGAGAAGTATGGAAACTTTTCATAAAATGTTTTTGAACTGCCTTTCGGCGGTGTTGGACAATGTTCCAATTCATTATAAGTAAAAACATTTCTAGGGTTTGCAGATTTGTGCAGATAATGGTGACCATAACAATTAAAACAATACATGTGTTCAAAATCTGATGAACCTTCTAAGTATTCATGTTTTTTTAAATTTAGCTGACATTTCTAAATCTGTCATCATGTTATTAACAGTTTCAAAGTCCCAATCATCAGAAAATGTGCTTGGTGAGACAAAGTCACTCAAAGAAACCTTAAACTGGTGTGGAATCTTCATCAGTTTCACTGGGCCATAAATTTCATAATCAGTTGTGTCCCATGCTATACCACCAGGTATAGGAACGGCTGTGATGTTCACTGATGACAGGTCCCTTCGCTCATGATGAGATGATTTGTGAGGTTTCAGGAGCAAGTTGATGTTCTAACTTGCTGTGTCCATTGTACTGTATTTTCCGTCTATCATCTTTCCCAAACATAAAACAAGAATGAGCCAGAGTACACCTAACACAATCCAAAATTCAACCCATGGTGAAACCAGGTATGTTTTTTCAAGTTGATGAAAGAGTTCTGTTATTTTTTCTTTGAAAGTTTTATTGACAGGCGTTGTTTCAGGTTCACTGAGATCATCAGAAAAATTATCGAACTTGATAAAATAACCAGAGGCAGTTCTGTCAATTGTTGGGATTGCATCCAGATTTTTTGGAAACGCTGAAGCTGTTTTTTCCTTTGACATATTTTTATAGTCAGATGCTACATCATTGTAGACAGGTGTGTCTTGACAAACTGTTAATTGGATTTCAAGAGGTACAAGTTCCATGGCTTTGTTGCATAGTCCTTCTTTTCTCACTGCAGGTTTATCAAAGGTGATTAGTCTTTCAGTTTGAACCTCTTGGATTGTAGCAAGATTTGGTTGTCTGCTACATCTTGGGAGTCCACTGGGCCTACTACTTATTATCGGCCACATGATGTGGTTTTACCAGGTCGATGGATACTGTTCTGTTCTCCCTTTTACCAGCAAGCGGCGGTAGTAACATTGATCTTGTACCAAGAATTGCTAAGACAGGTACTTGTTTTCCCAAATTCCTTCTTCACCACAATCTTTTCCCTGACTAGATCCCCAATCTTTGGAATCGAGACAGGTCTTGCTGGGACAGGTGGTTTTTCTTCAGTGGTCATTGGCTTTTGTGTTGTGTTACTCAGACTTCTTCTTGTTTCATTTAAGTCCTGTAAAACAGCCAAACTGTCTTTGATATCAAAGGGTTTTTGTTTCACCACTGAAGTTTGACAATCATGGATGAGCATTCTAGTACCAAATAGTAGTTCATATGGAGTGATTCCCCCAGAGGATTTCTTGGCATAATATTAAGACTACGTTGGACACTTATTAGATGTTTGACCCACCCATCACCCGAACCTAATACCCTAGCTGCTATAGATTTCTTTATGTCACTTTTTTCGCTCCACTACCGCATTTCCCTCAGGATGGAATGGACTTGAGTACCGCAATGCAATGCCCAAGCTGGTCATGGCCTCTTTGTAAGCTCGAGAGCTAAACGCAAGACCCTGGTCAGAATGTAGCATGCCAATTGCGTATGTGCCGATAAAGACTCGCAAATCTTTTATAACAGTTCGGTCGTCAGCCGAGCGCTGAGGCCACATCCAAATGAATCTTGTGCAGGAATCCAGTGCGACCATGATATATTTATAGTTGCCATCCCTTTGTAAGGGACCACAGTGGTCCAGGTAAACGCATGCTAATGGTTTATCTGAGATCAGAAAGGGCGTCTGTGCAGGTCGTTTCACGGTTGAGACTTTCATCTTCTGGCAGATTTCACATTCTAGAACATAGTTTCTAGTTTGTTTCCTCATGCGTGCCCACCAATATATCTGTTTCAGTAGAGATACTGTGGCGGAAACACCTGCATGTGCAGATGCGAGCCCTTCATGTGCTGCTAAGATTAGTCCTAACCTATGTTCCATGTTTGGGATTGCCCTATCCCCCACTCCAGGGATTCGAGCAAAAGGAACATTATTTGCATCAGTTATATATAAGTACTTTACTGGAAATCCCTTCGGGAGTGTTTTACCACTGTCTTTTACTGAGGCAGTGACAGCTTGCATTATGTCGCTGTCTATTTTTGTTTTTGAATGAGTGATTGCAGCTACGGAAGCCGTTTGCACAGCTGCCTCTGCGGATTCATCAGCCAATGAATTCCCTGCAAGGTGAACGCCATCACGCTGATGACCCAGTGTATGAATCACGTGAGTCTTTTGTAGTTCTTTCTGTAATAGCACTACTTGTTCCCAAAGCGTTTTATGCTTAATTGTGCCACCTTTTGCGTCTTTGAAACCGTTTTGAACCCAGTTCTGCAGATATTCATTGTAAGACTGGACGCAGTAATACGAATCGCGCACTATGAGTGTGGGGAATTCTTGATCGGTATTTTCAAGCGCCAACTTGAAAGCCTGTAGTTCATCTCGCTGACCTATACAGTCTACGAGTGATTGAGTTTTAGTGACCATCGGTTTAAATTTACCTTCGCGCCAGCGACCTTTAACAATCGCGCATGCAGCACTATAGGCGTGTTTACCCCCAATTGCGGGCTGTGCTGATCTGTCTGTAGAAATATACAGCGGTAATGCTCTAGAGTCAGAATTTCAGTTGGCAGAGGACATTCTTGTTCGCATTGGAGAAATTCTTGTGTATTCAAGTATGGGTCAAAAACGTATTCAACGTCTGTTGCAGCAAGAGAGTTAACCTATTGTATCCATCTTGGCTATAAAGCCTTAGCATTGGAATGCTTGCTTTTGTTACTGGTTCTAAGGTAGGTATAGGTGTTACGAACATTATGCATTTACCCTGTGCGAGAGCTCTCTCTTTTGCTACTGCAGTTTGAACCGCTGTCAGAATTTTCTCTGTAGAAGTGAATTTCATTTCAGCTGGTGTGTACAAGTGTGATTTGTATGCTATGGGTACCTTTTCACCTTCATTGAAGGTCGGGTATGTGAACCCGCATCTTCCTGGCATGATTCGGATCACAAGGTTGCGCACGTTGTCGTGTGTTTGTAATTGTGTTTTTGCTAACATGTCTGTTTGCACTGAACGCAAAATTTCTGTGTGTTCTTGAGTCCAATTAGTTGGTTTGAAATCAGGTTTGATTAGTTCATATAGAGGTTTAACCGTTTCTGCGTAATTTAGAACATAAGTTCTACCAAAATCCAGGAATCTTAGAATTGACTGTAAGTGTTTCAGCGTTTTTGGAGTTTGGAGCAGCGCACATTTCTCTAGAAAGTTTGCTGCCAGGATTTTGCCTTCACTTGATAACTCGTAGCCTAAGAATAGGACGTTGAGGTGGGCAATTCGTGCTTTCCTAAAATTGAATTTGTACCCTCCAGAAGCGAACCCAAGTATTATGTAGTGCACGTCCAAATCGTCATCTGTAAGATAGATGTCATTGACATAAGATAATGCCTCATCATCATACGTTTGTAGTAACTCTGTTTCTCTGGCTGAAAATATCCCTGGACTATTCTTGAATCCCAGGGGGAGACAGCAAAATTGTTGCTGTGTCCCCATGATTGAGAAAGCAGTCAACTGCCTGCTTTCTGGTGCAATCTTTTGACAAAAGAACCCATTTGAAATATCTAATGTGGTGTTATATTTTTTACGCACAATGTTATTCATCAGTGCTGCACTGTGTGCATTTTGTACTGCAAAAGTTTTGCAACAAGAGTTTAGATGTCTGTAGTTCTTAACTGGATACTGCCTTTGTGCAGTAGGTTGATTTTTTAACTGGATTTTATGATGAGGAGAGTCCTCATCCCATCCTATATGATTTTTATATAATGCTGGAGCTTGGGCAAAAACCCATTTTCTGGCATAGGTATATTTTTTATGAATTGGAATGTGATTTGAGAAAGCTGGCATAATTATCTCTTCACAATGTGGGCACTCCCTGACAAATTCAGGTTGCCAGTCTTGTTCAGCTAGAAGAATATCATAACCCCTAGAAAGACTTTCCCAAAAGAGAGCTATTATTTTTCTAGGTATGTCCCCTTCCACCCGGAGTGTTACTTCATATAACGTGTGGGGTACACTAACTCTGGTGTCTGCAGTTTCAACTTGATTGCATTCATTCAAGTCCACTGTCTCCAGATGATCCATCAAGATCTTGCGAGCTATGGTTACCTCTGCTGCGCTGTCTAGCATTGTCTGGGCCCACTCCCCGTTCTTGAGTTGTGTCCTCAAGATCCTCGGCATGTCTGATCTTTAGTAGACCGAGCCTGGTAATGTGATTTTGATGTTGTAGGGCGCCTTTAAACCAGAGCTGATGCTCCTGGTAAGTTAGTGGAATTTCAATGTCCTCAAAAGGAACGTATTCCGCTGGAGGTTCCTCTACTTTGTAGTAGTGGAACTCGTGTGTTACTGGATTTGCTGTAGGAAATAGAATCCATGAATAGAATACCTCTGTCTGCCGATATTCATGTTCCTCTATTACAAAGATTACTTTACCACCTCTTGAAGATACCCCATTCTCTATAAGTTTTACAGTTATGGTTTTCTTTATATTTGCCTGGATGATTATTGCATCCTGGTCATTTTGTTGGAGATTTGTGTCATCTAACACTGCCTGAGCTGCTGCTGCAGCTCTTTCCCTCTCGTTGTCACTCATTTTGTTGACCGAGAGTTTGCAGAGCAATTTTCAATGAAACAAAGATTAGGGGCACAATATTTTGGAACACTGTATCCTTCAACGTTGAACAAACCAAAAACTAATACAAAGGATTTTCCTCCTACTCAGTTTTGGTGGATATCATATCCTTTAACTCACTACAGATGTCTATTGGAGTACTTTACGGGAAAACAGGGTCTGTGTGAAAAGCACAACTGAGTTACTCTAGTTTCTAGCGTTAAATTATCACCTTACCAAACGTTGGGCGCTATGTAGTGTTGTTCCTATATTCCCAATAGGCTCCGTGCATTGGAATAATATATACTATAGATTTGACGTAAGACTGAGGTCTACTAGGTATCTATCGAATATACTAGACTTAATTGTGAGTGCCAGCTAGCTCAGAGGTCACTAGAAACTTTCTTGAAGAAATAAGAAGGGATTAGTTTCTGACAATCGCATAAACATGACAACTTTGTTTCCCAGGAATAAGAAATCAATCTCTAGAGTCGTGGAAACAATAGATAGTTATTTCACTCAGTCAATCGTGCATGCTTCGTTTCATCAGAGGTGCAGAGAAATAGAAAGATGGCGTTTTCAATAAAAGGGTATTTATTGAACAGCCTTCTTTCTCATGCAGAAGAAATGAACTGCTACAGTCGCAATACTGGTTGCAAAGTACAATGCGTACAGTACGAAGAGTATTATGAAATAATACTGTAAAAGCATGATATGGTTTCTAAGCCATAAAAGTCATAGAATACATACATTAATAAATAAAGACTAAAAGTACTCAACTGGTGCTTCTAAAATATGCCTACCCCGGTGTACCTAACCTAGGTCTAGTACAAGGGAAAAAGTAAGTGGGGTGTAGCTTAGATTAAGTATTCTTTGCCAAGAATCTATTCCAAGAATTTTCTAAGGGTCTAATCAGCTCCATACCTTGGTTTATAATGAAGGAGGTCTTGTATCTCTCTCTCAGGACTCGATTTCCCAATAACCCGCAAGGGTACCCTGGAAACACTGGAGCTGGATTTCTCGTCAAGAGAAAGGATAGCGTCTCTCTCAGTGCGTCAGCTGGAGGGTCGGCTTCTTTCGGTACTTGCTGCAGCAGGGCGTCGGGCAAGTAGATAGTCGAAGTGCTCCAAACCACTGTGTGTTTGCCTGAGCAAATGTGGGCATATTTATACCTTGAAGGTGCCGAGTTTGATTCAGTTCTTTGAAAACTCCATGAGTTCTTGGATAAATCATTATTCAAGCAAGGGGAAGTCACTGACTGCTGAAGGTGGGTTTTTCCAAGAAATCTTTGTGGATTTTTGGAACTAGTGGAAATAGCCTTGCCGTATTTGCACTGCATAGGCTAAGTCTAAATATGGTTATGGTTTCTATGCCTATATAAGGATAGGATGATTTATACCTACATATAGGCATTAATCTGGAAAATTACACTAGGGTCCTTAAACGCCACACAGCAATGTATTGATCAAGAACCATAGGTGTAAAAGCGGAAGTCCTGAGTCACAGAAACAAAACAGGAAGACATTTGCAGCTGGAAATGAAACTTAGGGTGAGATCTAGTGTTTGGAAGGTGGTATTCAACCTGTCAGGGTGGCTGAAGAGATTGCATTCGCCACCCTGAAGGACTACTGACCACCAAATTTTAAGATCACCTCTGGCACACCGGTTATCTCTGTACCTTCACAGGAGTCACCATCATGGCAGTTCCTTTCAAAGTACAAACAATTTGGCTGGCACAGTCAGTTGTGAAAGCCTTCCTGCAAAGTTTATCAAACTTTTTTGTTTTCAAATTGGGATTTTGCGATTAAAAGATTAAACATAAATAACCCTCACACCCAGGGTGATTTTTCTTAGGGCATTAGGGCATTGGGGTGTTTATTAGTTTTGTTCTGCTCCCCCACCAACCGGATTACATCATTAAGGCTAATTAGGGAGTGTGGTGTGCTTACCTTTCTCTGACAGCTCCAACTATGTTGGGCCATCAGAGGAATCTTTCCAATGACTGAATCAAAACGGGCTCCGTTGAATGAGAGCCGGTGGTCCTCCTGAACCTAAATAGGGAGAGCGGACTCTTTTTTTGACAAACAGAGTACTCTGTCATGTTTGCAATGCACTACCCTGTCTGCCAAGGTATAAATCTACATATGTGTGCTGTGGTCAATCGAGTTCATATGGCAGATTGGCCATAGTACTTGGTGCTCAGATACACATTGTATGGTCTGCATGCTAAATTCAGCCTGACAGATGTTGTTTAATACGATATGATATGATATGATAATAGGGATTTA
Organism: Lissotriton vulgaris; assembly: GCF_964263255.1. Lineage (NCBI taxonomy): Eukaryota > Metazoa > Chordata > Amphibia > Caudata > Salamandridae > Lissotriton > Lissotriton vulgaris. The sequence goes on along the minus strand of NC_141696.1, from coordinate 588,392,818 downwards.
TATAGCGCACGTTCACCAACGGTTTCTTGGCGCTGGGGTGGGAATGCGTGAACAGATGGGAAGGTGTGAGTTATTAATCGTAGGCCTGAGAGAACAGCCAGGTTTTGAGGGATTTCCTAAACATGGGGTAGGACTCTGTTAGCTGTAGTGAGGGAGGCAGTGAGTTCCAGAACTGGGGGGCAAGGAAAGCAAATCTCATCCCTCCACGCTTCTTGCGCTTGAAGGTGGAGGGTGTCAGGAGATTTGCATTTGCAGAACGAAGGGTGCGGCGGGGAATGTAGCGCCGGACTCTGTTGGAGATGAAGACAGGTCCATGGGTGGACAGGGCTCTGTGGGTCAGGTAACTAATTTTGAAGAGGTAACGTTGCGCCACAGAGAGCCAGTGAAGACCTTTGAGAAGAAGTTTGGCTTGGTGCGACTTGGGTAAGCCGTGTACAAGCCTGGCCGCCTGGTTCTGAACCAGCTGAAGCCTCTGCAGCTGATAGGCGGGAATCCTGGCATACGAAGAATTGGAATAATCAATTTGTGATATTACCAGGGCCAGGGTAACCTGAACCAGGGCCTCGAAAGAGAGGAATTTGCTGATTTTTCTGATCCTGCGCAGATGAAAGAAGCAGGAAGAGGCCACAGAGTTTACTTGGGTCTTTAGAGTCAGATTGCTGCTAATGGAGACCCCAAGGCTTTTGACTGTTTCAACAGGGGTAGGTGGAAGGCCCAGGCTGGATGGCCAGAAACTGGGGTTCCAGGGGTTTGATGAGGGTCTGGTTAATACTAGTTCAGTCTTGTCAGGATTTAATTTGAGTTTGCTTGTGTTCATCCATGTTTGGATGAACATCAAGGTAGACTGAAAGGATTCGATTGCAGAGGGAGAGGAATTGATGGTGAAAATGAGCTGAATGTCATTGGCGTAGTTAAAAATGGCTACGTCCCTCGTCCGTAGATCTGATATTAATGGCTGAATGTAAAGGTTAAATAGGAGTGGGGAAAGGGAAGAGCCCTGGGGGACACCACAGGTGAGTTCCTTTTGTTCCGACATGAAGTTGGATAAGTGGACGGCTTGCTGACGATTACTGAGAAAGGAGGAAATCCACTTTAAAGGGATACCATGGATGCCGGCGCCCTCGACACGTTCGACCAAAAGTTTGTGGTCGACCGTGTCGAAGGCAGCCGACAAATCCAAGAGGACGAGTGCTTGCGGGATATTTTGGTCTGCACCGCGTCTCAACTCATCATGGACTGCTAGTAAGATGGATTCCGTGGAATGCTCAGATCTAAAACCTGCCTGGTGAGGGTTCAGGTATTGGGAGTGTTCCATGAATGTGCTGAGGCAGCTTGTGACATATGCCTCCAGGATTTTACCCAAAAAAGGTAAGAGTGAGATGGGTCTGAAGTTGCCAGGGACAGAGGGATCTGCCCCTGGTTTCTTCAAGATGGGCCTCACTTCTGCCATCTAAAACCGCTGGGGACAATCCCTGAAGATAGGGAGTTATTGAGAAGGGACAGAGGAGTTTCTGGTAGCTGGAGAAAGATCTCCCGAGCAATATGGAGGGGACAACTGTCCGTGGGGGAACCAGAACGGACTTTTCTAAGGAGAGAGAAGAAGATCTCTTGTGTGATGGGTGGAAAGAAAATAAATGAGGATGGATTATAATGTGTCTGAACGGGCTCCGGGGGGGGGATAGTTTTAGGAATACTGGCTTTTATCATGGCTATTTTATCAAAGAAGTAGGTATTGAGGGAATCGCAGAGCTAAGTTCCAAAAGATCAAGGCAGCAGACCAGGTCAAGCACTACTAGTTCTATCGTTCTAAATTCTGGATGGTGCAAAACTCTTCCTACACCTGCTACCAATAGGTGTATAAATCAGAGATACACAAACATAAGATGGAAGGTGCACACAATTAGAGTCCAAAAGAAAAATGGTATATTGTATATCTTCTTCTTTATTTAACAATATTCGTCAGATACAGGCACAGCCAACGCGTTTCGTTCCATTTGCCTTGTGGAACTTCGTCAGGGCTGTAAAGAGCGACAAACATATATATACATAAATATACATTAAAATTCACACATACAAATTGATCACAATAGACGACAAAGGACCATGGCCCAAAACACACATATTTACAATGTTTATATTTAAGACAAGCAAACAGACTAAAGACAATATGTATTCATAAACAATCCTAATTATTAAAAAAATTATTATATATAAACAGCCATTGTAGTGACTGTATTGAAGTTCTTTTGCATACGTTAAAAAAGTGTGTAGACACTTATACAAAGAACCACCTATATCACAAAATGTATTTACATATATTATCACAAAAGGAGGGCTAGAGTGAATTGCTACTTAGTAATGATACCATATCCATGCTTGGAAAAATGGATCCAGTAAAAACATGGTGAACGCAAAACATTTTTTGTTTATGTTGACAAAGGTGTGTGACCACTAGTACAAAGACACCCATATTTGCTGTTGGATAATTGTATCATATCCATTCTTAGAAAGTGAGTTCAGCAAGAGCACTATTAGAGTAAGGGAATAATCTTAAGAGAGGAAAGACACATTGCCATGTCTACTTACAGAAGGTATATCCAAAAGAACTGGCTGTGAGAAGAAACTTAATAGCTACTATGAATCAAAGCGACAAGTGAATTTAGAAGGTAAGAGGTCAAGGGGTTATTGGTTTATTCAGTTGTCAACTTACCGAATCAATTCAGTTTGAAGTTGTCAACCTATTCGGACAAAACCGTGTGGATCAAACAGCAGATGGCAATTGTTCTTCAAAGGCATATAACCTAAGGTGGAGAATAGAAGTAGCTTAAATATTTGAAATGCGGGAAAGAGGTTCAAATAGAAATCCTTCTCCATATATATTCGAGAGAAGTGGGACATCATTCCTAGCCACTAGTAAGCTATTAATAAGAAATAGCTAGAATATTTCAAGCGAGTTAATGGAGGTTCATATGTAATTCATCTCCATGTATTTTATTTCTCACTTTTTCCAAGAGGTGTGACAACATTGTGTGCAGGTGGTAGGTTAATTGGGGCTTCTGGATAAGACTATTTTGGGGTTTCTGGATAAGACTATTTTTTACCCAAAGGTAACCAAGATAAGAGACATATCTGCTAGCATGATAAAACAAGCACAATACCTCATTCCCAGTTTTTGTTTTTTACCCAAAGGTAACCAAGATAAGAGTCATATCTGCTAGCATGATAAAACAAGCACAATACCTCATTCCCATTTTCTGTTCTACTTCACAAAAACTGTTGCGTTTTGTATATATACCTTCATATATTAAAAGGTGGTGTTCACACTAGGTACGAATGAGTCAGCCCAGTAGGTATCCCAACGTTAAGTCCAGTAGTTTTCAGAGTATGGCAGATTTCAGGGACTTGATACAGTGATTGTTCAAAGTTGAGCAAATGCTCGCCGGGGAGTCTGTGGCGTAGGAAAAATAACAAGCGAAGAAGGGATTGTAAGATATAGTAAGACCCAACGTTTGAGGCAGGTTCGTAATATGCCCACCAGTAATTGGTTACAATTTATCAAAACTATATTAGTAGGGTCCAACCACGTAAGTCCTAAAAATAAGCAAATGAAAGGTACCCGAAATGTCCAACAATATCACAATATGATATCACAGTATAATATGTATCCGGAAAAGTTACCTAGTGGTTCCCAGGGGAAATTTCTTATTTTCCTTATAATATCATTCTCCGGTAAGGGCATAGAGTGAAGCTGTAGAGGACACCGGTCTGTAGTGTAGCACGGTGTTCGTGGTAATAACCACCGAGCACCTATAGTCAAAAAGTAGACATATATCTGTAATAAGTACTCCATCAGTGTTACCAAATAAGATTTTTAGAAAAAACTCATTAATGGCGTCATGTGTATGACTAGGATAAAACCCAATGAATCCTCTCATACGTATTGAAAGTCAATACTGCCAGCCGTCCTCTTCCATGGTAAAACCGTGAGGCATGATACCAAGTAATTTAAGGACAAAACAGTCAATCATTTAGTCATTCTTTCCATAAAACAAGGAAGTGTGATCCATATAGTTTATCCAGCGAAAGACCTTGCATTATATATCCCCCTCCGGGGATCCGTGCACTTAAATACTGCAGTTCGCCGAGTCACCCCGTTCATCACACAAAAATCACCAACATGGGCTGAGGGTTGCGGTATATTCATGCCGCGAGTCACCTTAATGTCCCTTTAATTGTGCACACTCGCATGCATTACCTGTTGGTGCCACGGGCAATACGATATGTCACCAACCCATCTCTCAAATACAGGATGAGGTTACGGCAAATTGCCGTCCTGATCCGGCAAAGTGCCCTTTCAAATAGCCGTTAGTTTGTTTATAAAACACTGTTGTGGGCCATATGGAGTGCCGGCAACCCCCGCCCTCCCCTGTAACGCACTCATGTGTACCGCCTGAGAGTTTGGCCGATCCACGTATGTTTGGGAATCGCAGAGCTGTTGGAAGGGGGCTGGTTTAATGGTGATTCGATCAGGTTTGACAAGTTCGTCCACGATGGAAAATATTTCCTTTGCTTTGTTGTCGGTGCTGAGAATCTTTTGTGAGAAATAATCAGCTTTTGCCTTCAGGATAGCAGCTTTGCATTCCTGTAAAGCCATTGAGAAGGAAAGTTTCAGCGCAGGGCAATAGTTCTGTCTCCACTTTCGCTCTGATTGGCGCAGGGACAGTTTCTCCTCTTTCAGGTGTTGGGTGAACCAGCAGTGTGCGTCATGGGGTCTTTTGTGATTTACATTCCAGAGTGGAGCCAGGCTGTCTCTGCCCGTGGCTAGCCAGGCATTGAGGATTTCAGCCTGGGCATGGAGAGAGGGAGGGGGGTGGTGGGGTTGGGGGCAGGGGGGTCTAGAGGTGGCTAGGAGGGAACAGAGTACGGCTATATCGACTTGGCTACAATCCCTTACCCCACTAATCCTTGGATGAGGGGTTTTGACACGGGGGGAAATGGGAAGGGAAAAGGATATAAGTAAGTGGTCCGACCAGGTGCATGGTGTAATCTGTAGATCAAGGATCTCCGTGTTAGCAGTCCAGACCTGGTCGAGAGTATGCCCTTTAGTGTGGGTGGCCAGTTTAATATGCTGTGAGAGATTCATCTCACTGAGTAGCTCTGTGAAGGCTACCGACGTTGGACACTCCCGAGTGTCGCCAGGCCAGTCTGGCGTGGTTAATGGCGAGTTCAGCTATGATGTTTCCAAAAACTTGAGGAAAGGTAGGCATGTGAACGGGGGGTCTGTAAGTTACCACACACACAATCGGGGAAGTTGGAGATGGAAGCTTGAGTAGAAGGCAGTCTACCAGGGGGATTTTGGAGGAGGACAGGGACGTAAATCTGTGAGTTTTAAGGATTACGGCAGCAACTCCACCCCCGGCCTTTGTCGCGGGTCTGTTGGCGCAAGGGACGTAGTAGTTGTCGGGGATGGCCGCCAACATATCTGGGGGAGATTCGTCATGAAGCCAAGTCTCTGTGAGAAACAAAATGTCTGGTTTGTGGGAATCTAATAGGAAGAAGATCTCTAGTTGGTGCTTAACCATGGATCGAGTGTTGAGGTACCAGATAGCCAGGTTATCACTTGTCTGAGTTATCCTGGGGGGAGGTGGTGTGGGGAGAGAATCCCTATGGATTATAGACCGCGAGGGAAGGTCAGATGGGGCGAGATGGCATATGGGGCCATGGTTTTAGGTACAAGTAGTCCATTTGCTTTCAGGATATTGCTGGTGTGTGGAGATATAGCCTGGCGTACCCATAATGACAATAGCTTAGATTGGGGGTAGTACAGGGGAGTTTGGGCAGAGTGCGTGGCCCCTGGCTCCGGTCAGGCGCGGACGGGCGCAGACGGGCCTGCCTTAGGCGCGCCAGCATCGAGCCCGCTGCACGCGTCCGCTGCGCGACCGGTGGCACATAGGAAGATATAGGTAACGTGCCCGCCCTAATCGCGGGACTCTGCCCCCAACTGCTATCGACGAGTTACTGCTGCCACAACAATCGGGATAGCCCGTGGTGGACCCTCATGTTAAATAGGGGTGCCTGAGATTCGCATAACTTGTTTTGCGTAATTACATGAAATTACATTAAATTTCAGCTAAATTTCGCAAAATTCAAGCCTTTCATTTTGTGCTATGATCCAGAGATATATGTTAGAGTGAAATTACTCCTGTCGTCAATTTTGGCTTGATGACGCATACTAAAAAAGCATGGTAAACAACCGCTGCGCATATTCTGTTTTCTATGCCTGCGGCCTAATTTTTTTTTTACAATGAATAGCATCATTCTCTGCAAATGTTGATGGCAAATAGCTTGTAATTACACATGCGCTGTAAGGGTGTAATTACAGGAATTTTGCGTAACAAGTGTAATGTGACTTCCCCAAATTTCGCCTACGCCTACTGTTAAATAGCATCACTCGAAAAGCTGCCAGCCTATATGTGAGCAGGCACTCTCATTTTAATGTACACTACAGGCTGGCAAATTAGTGTCCTAGACTGGAGCAACATAAACAAGTCTTTACTCTGATGAGTTAAAAAAGTACCTTTTCTTGACACTGTTTTTCCTTTATCCATTAAAAAGCATTTGTGTCTTGGTTGAAGTGAAACATAACACTGATCCCAGCCTGCCCAATAAAAGCACCTTAAAAAAACCTTCTTTGTACCTGTCAATTGTGGAGTAGAAGTGAGAGTTGAATGAATACATATATAATTATAGTAATGCTCTGCTTTGGAAACTTGTCAGACCTTTCAATCAGGATGGCAATATCCAGCATCAAGACTCTGCAGATAGTATTTCTCCCACTTTCATTTTTAAGTTACATTTTATATTTGCATTTAAATGTAAACTTAAGTTTCTGCTGTCCATGGTATTTAGATTGGGATTTTCATTATTCTCTTATGTGCACTCGTGCTGCCAACTGGCAAAATGTAGGGGCATATTATCAAGCACGGCATTAACATTATCGCCGCTTTAGCGGCAGAAAACTGCCACTAAAGCGGCGATAATGGGCTTGATAAATCGCCGTCGAGAATTCCCATAGAAGCCCATGTTCACTCCTGAGCATGAGCTTCTATGGGAATTCACAAGGGCGTATTATCAAGCCTATTATCGCCGCTTTCGCTGCAGTTTTCTGCCGCTAAAGCGGCGAGAATGTTAACGCTGTTTCTTGATGATATGCCCCTACGTCTGTGACGATGTCTGCAACTACTTTCATGTTCAGCTTAAGCATTTTGCATTCTAGAACTTTCAGGTTTTCTTTCAACAGTGTTAATGTAGATCCAAAATTCTGAGTGCTCAAAGTGCTGATGGCTAAATAAAAGCGTGGGCTAGCTGAAACAGATACATTTGACATGGTGCTCCCTAGCAGCTATGTGCAAACAGTGTTTTCCGGTCCAAAAGCTTTACATTGACCCTGGAGTGCAAATTTAGCCTCTCACATGAGGACAACTGTGCCTGAAGACAATGGGCGATGATACCGACACAAGTGCAAAGTTATCCACTCGATGAAAATAACAGTGCTGCAAGTCTAGACTAAGGGGCCAATTACGATATGGCCCACAACAGGTTGGATTCTGTAGGGCTGCATTATATTAGGTCGGTTGGATTACTTTCTGACCGCCTCATGATGTTGGAGGCGTGGGGAAAGTAAACTGGCAGTTATTCTGACTGGCTTTAGGCGGGCTAGGAAAGCCCCTCCACCAGTCGGAAGCTGGCCTGTAATCTAAAAAGCGGGCCTTTCAGCTCTCGAGATTACAATGACCGGTTTCCGACATGGTTTCCGTTCCGGCCAGTCCAACATGGAAGCCATGTCAGAAAGCATGTTTGGGGGCCCACAGCAAGTCCCCTTTTGGTGCACGTCCTCCAGTTTGAAGGCCCTGTTGATCTTTGCACCCGGTGTCAGGCAGCTTTAGGTGCCTGCCACAGGGTGCAGGGATTAACTGCACCTCTATTTCCTCAATGGGAGCTTGTGTTACGGCCTGCTTATGGATGTAACATGAGCTCCCATTGAGGAAAGGGACCATGAGACCCAACTGTGTTCGGTCGCATTGAAATCAGTAGGTTGGGACCGCCGACCGGATGTCGGTCAGTCCCATAACCGAGTCAGTGTCAGGGGGAAGTGATAATAAGCCTCTAAGTGTATGGGAATAACATGTAAGGTAACTAAATATGTGCTTTATCAGTCCTGGTTCCAGCCGACAGGTTTACCCAAATGTATATAGACAATGGGGCCAGACAACATGTTGTCTCTGAGTGTTGAGCTCGAAGGTGATTGTCAACTTCTTCCATTCTGTTGTAATGAGGAGCAAAACCACGCCATCAATGTCTCTGTACAAGCCCTGCTTACAACAAAGAGATACAGTACAGTAGTGGAAGCAACCTTCAATGCTTCCATCATGAATCAACGCAAAAAGAGGCTAAGGAATATTTAAACAGCAGTAGGCACAGACTCCAATGTCAATCAGAAAGATGTACCCAGGCCTACCAGCTGTAATCTGAATCAATATTTAAGCAATCACTAGATAACAATTTTTCTGACAGGAGAAACAGAGCGTTCTTTAGAGAAATTACTCACTTACCATAAGGAGGCATGCTTTATCATAGGCTCCCTGCTCACACCACAACCTGTTGTGATGTGAGCTAGAGCTCCTGAATCATCAGGATCTCTTTGATATTCAACCAGCCCTATGAGAGTCAAAGATGAACTGAGCAGAGTGCAAAGAATGGAATGTGGTTAAGTAAAAACTACCTCCTGGTCAGACCTTAGAATTGTAGTCTTTCTACCAGGAACAGGATTAAAAACAGAAGACTGAAGCAGAGAAGAGACTCATACCTGACTATGTAGATTGGTCAAAATGTTTCTTCCCTAAAATTACTCTTAAAGAGTGTGTTAGGAATTTGTCAGCACCTATTAGAGTGCCTCTGCTTTAAAATAAAGTGGTAAGTTATAAAATTGTAAAGATAACGGCACAATCAGTGTTCACTAAAGAACAATGGAGATCCACCTCTTTTGGTATCCGATACTGTTGGGTATACTGCCTCCACTATGGGCTACCCTGGCAAGAGAACCTGGGCTGCAGCAGCTTGCAACACCTGTGTGGTGGACACTCGCCTGAAGGTGGTGGCTATAGTCTCTCATGTGGTTTGTGAATGCATCCTGGGTTGTAAATACAGAAAGGTTTGGTGCTTCTGTTATGTCAAGTGATATGATATAAAATGTTTTATAGCGCGCTCTGTTACTCGCGAGTATCCTGGCGTGGGGAAAAAAGTCCAGTGAGGTAAACAGGAGGGAAGGAAAAAAAGGCAGTTAAGAAGACGCATTAAACAGATGTGTATTTAGGCCTTTTTTGAAACAGGTGATGGTCTGAGCTGCACGAAGGTGGAGAGGGAGTGCATTCCAGGCTTTTGCACCCAACACTGAAATGGACTGGCCCCTAGCCTGGAGAACTTAAATCTAGGCAAGACCATCCTGTACTGATTAGCAGAACGAAGGCAGCGATTGGGAACATACATAGAGAAACGTTTTCTCAAGTATAATGGCCCAAGCTGATGAGTCGCTCGAAAGGAGAGGATCAGTGCTTTAAACATGATCCGTTGTGCCACCGGAAGCCAGTGGAGGCTGCGCAGATGAGGCCGAACGCTAGATCTCCTAGGCAGATTAAACAGGATGCAAGATGCAAGTAGTAGAAGCTCAGTGAAACCTTACAATACAAGGGGACACTGAAGGGCCTTAAAAACAGGGCTCAGTCTGTAACACCACTGTCCAGGGTAACCCTTAGATATTGAGAATTGTGTACTTATGAGCTTAAGGAAAGAATTTTTGACAAAGTGTGCTTCGCTTTACTGTGTTTTAAAAGTGTAAGTACATTTTTACATGATTTTTGGGATTATAACCAAAGATCCCATTGGAACAGGCATTTGAAACCTGTTGACCAATGTGATAGATCTTTTTCACTTCATAATGTAACATTTTGCTCTAATTAAACGCCTTGTGGTAGACCACAAGCTAGCCCTTGAAATTGTTTTTTTTGTCTATTCATTTTGAAACAAACAAGTAATGGTCCTCACAGAATTCATTATAAGGCTACCAAATGTGAAACATTTCATGAGAGGAAACAGCGATGCATACTCTGTGTTTTGGTTTTTGTAGGTTTTAGAATTGGGTTTCCGTATATTGGGGGTCATTAGGATGGCGGACGGAAGTGCCTCCGCAGACGCAGAGTATGCGGAACAAGCCTATTTTCCGTGCGCCCGTCGCGGACACTCCGTCCGCCAAATCAGGATACGAAATACGTGCCAAAATCCATCTGCGGCGGTAGAACACGGTCCGCCGCACCACCACACCCAACCACGCGGCGGACGTAACCTTTCCAGAGACTCCGCCGTACGGACTGACGACTAGGACCGTCCTCCAAATCAAGATGGCGGAAAACACACATAAAAGCGCGGCGGAAAAACAACCTGCCTGAACACGGCGGATGCTCCACAGCGACCATACCCACCACGAGCCGCACGCCGACATGGACCCTGCACTACAGGCTTACCCGATACTCTACGCGATCCAGTACGTCCTCGTCTTGGCCCACCATCGACGACGACGCAGGTAGGCAACAAAGCTTTCGCTGTCTGGAGAGGAGTACCTGCAAGGGCCGTGACGTAGGGAGGGGGGAGTGACATGTCCCGAAATGCACATATGCCTGTGTACGGCAACGCCTCCAAGGGCCGTGACCCAGGTAGGGGAGAGTGACACGTAGCAGAACCCACCGCCCCCAAGAAAATACCAATCCACACCAGCATCACACACGCAAGAATGACACTGACAAACCACGACACATTAATCCCAATTTTATTTACGCAGATTCGGAGCAATGTCACAGTCTAGGATGGAGCATGGCCATAGTGGACACCAGAGCAGGAACATCAGAGGCAGTACATCAGTATGAGGATAGCAACAGGGCAGCAACAGGGCAGTGTGGACACCAGAGCAGGTACATCAGAGGCAGTACATCAGTATGAGGATAGCAACAGGGCAGCAACAGGGCATTGTGGACACCAGAGCAGGTACATCAGAGGCAGTACATCAGTATCAGAACAGCAACAGGGCAGCAACAGGGCAGTGTGGACACCAGAGCAGGTACATCAGAGGCAGTACATCAGTATGAGGATAGCAACAGGGCAGCAACAGGGCAGTGTGGACACCAGAGCAGGTACATCAGAGGCAGTACATCAGTATGAGGATAGCAACAGGGCAGCAACAGGACAGTGTGGACACCAGAGCAGGTACATCAGAGGCAGTACATCAGTATCAGAACAGCAACAGGGCAGCAACAGGGCAGTGTGGACACCAGAGCAGGTACATCAGAGGCAGTACATCAGTATGAGGATAGCAACAGGGCAGCAACAGGGCAGTGTGGACACCAGAGCAGGTACATCAGAGGCAGTACATCAGTATGAGGATAGCAACAGGGCAGTGTGGACATCAGAGCAGGTACATCAGAGGCAGTACATCAGTATGAGAACAGCAACAGGGCAGTGTGGACATCAGAGCAGGTACATCAGAGGCAGTACCTCAGTATCAGAACAGCACCAGGGCAGCAACAGGGCAGTGTGGACACCAGAGCAGGTACATCAGAGGCAGTACATGAGAGGGGCCAAGTGCTCCAACAGTCCATTGCACTGAAAACGTCCATCAGAGGCAGCACATGAGAGGGGCTAAGGGCACCAACAGTCCATTGCACAGAAAACGTCCATCAGAGGCAGCACATGAGAGGGCACAATGCAGTATCAGAACAGCAACAGGGCAGTGTGGACACCAGAGCAGGTACATCAGAGGCAGTACATGAGAGGGGCCAAGTGCTCCAACAGTCCATTGCACTGAAAACGTCCATCAGAGGCAGCACATGAGAGGGGCTAAGGGCACCAACAGTCCATTGCACTGAAAACGTCCATCAGAGGCAGCACGTGAGAGGGCACAATGCAGTATCAGAACAGCAACAGGGCAGTGTGGACACCAGAGCAGGTACATCAGAGGCAGTACATGAGAGGGGCCAAGTGCTCCAACAGTCCATTGCACTGAAAACGTCCATCAGAGGCAGCACATGAGAGGGGCTAAGGGCACCAACAGTCCATTGCACTGAAAACGTCCATCAGAGGCAGCACATGAGAGGGCACAATGCAGTATCAGAACAGCAACAGGGCAGTGTGGACACCAGAGCAGGTACATCAGAGGCAGTACATCAGTATCAGAACAGCAACAGGGCAGCAACAGGGCAGTGTGGACACCAGAGCAGGTACATCAGAGGCAGTACATCAGTATGAGGATAGCAACAGGGCAGTGTGGACAACAGAGCAGGTACATCAGAGGCAGTACCTCAGTATCAGAACAGCAACAGGGCAGCAACAGGGCAGTGTGGACACCAGAGCAGGTACATCAGAGGCAGTACATGAGAGGGGCCAAGTGCTCCAACAGTCCATTGCACTGAAAACGTCCATCAGAGGCAGCACATGAGAGGGGCTAAGGGCACCAACAGTCCATTGCACTGAAAACGTCCATCAGAGGCAGCACATGAGAGGGCACAATGCAGTATGAGAACAGCAACATGGCAGTGTGGACACCAGAGCAGGTACATCAGAGGCAGTACATGAGAGGGGCCAAGTGCTCCAACAGTCCATTGCACTGAAAACGTCCATCAGAGGCAGCACATGAGAGGGGCTAAGGGCACCAACAGTCCATTGCACTGAAAACGTCCATCAGAGGCAGCACATGAGAGGGCACAATGCAGTATCAGAACAGCAACAGGGCAGTGTGGACACCAGAGCAGGTACATCAGAGGCAGTACATCAGTATCAGAACAGCAACAGGGCAGCAACAGGGCAGTGTGGACAACAGAGCAGGTACATCAGAGGCAGTACCTCAGTATCAGAACAGCAACAGGGCAGCAACAGGGCAGTGTGGACACCAGAGCAGGTACATCAGAGGCAGTACATGAGAGGGGCAAAGTGCTCCAACAGTCCATTGCACTGAAAACGTCCATCAGAGGCAGCACATGAGAGGGGCTAAGGGCACCAACAGTCCATTGCACTGAAAACGTCCATCAGAGGCAGCACAAGAGAGGGCACAATGCAGTATGAGAACAGCAACATGGCAGTGTGGACACCAGAGCAGGTACATCAGAGGCAGTACATGAGAGGGGCCAAGTGCTCCAACAGTCTATTGCACTGAAAACGTCCATCAGAGGCAGCACATGAGAGGGGCTAAGGGCACCAACAGTCCATTGCACTGAAAACGTCCATCAGAGGCAGCACATGAGAGGGCAAAATGCAGTATCAGAACAGCAACAGGGCAGTGTGGACACCAGAGCAGGTACATCAGAGGCAGTACATCAATATCAGAACAGCAACAGGGCAGTGTTGACACCAGAGCAGGTACATCAGAGGCAGTACATCAGTATGAGGATAGCAACAGGGCAGTGTGGACAACAGAGCAGGTACATCAGAGGCAGTACCTCAGTATCAGAACAGCAACAGGGCAGCAACAGGGCAGTGTGGACACCAGAGCAGGTACATCAGAGGCAGTACATCAGTATGAGAACAGCAACAGGGCAGTGTGGACATCAGAGCAGGTACACCGGAGGCAGTACATCAGTATGAGAACAGCAACAGGGCAGTGTGGACACCAGAGCAGGTACATCAGAGGCAGTACATCAGTATGAGAACAGCAACAGGGCAGTGTGGACACTAGAGCAGGTACATCAGAGGCAGGACATCAGAGGGCACACTACACCAACTTACAGCACACTATCAGGTGGATTGCGTGAAGTACCCGCATCGGACACACTGACAGCACCAGAAACCGGAGTGTGACACACAGCCACAGATGTAGTGACTGACACGTGAGCCACAGACCCAGATACACTGCCAGCACCTGATACATGAGTGTGAGACACAGCCACAGACCGAGTGACTGACACATGGCCCATAGACCCAGATACATTGCCAGCACCTGATACAGGAGTGTGAGACACAGCCACAGCCGAGTGACTGACACATGGCCCATAGACCCAGATACACTGCCAGCACCTGATACAGGAGTGTGAGACACAGCCACAGCCCGAGTGACTGACACATGGCCCATAGACCCAGATACACTGCCAGCACCTGATACAGGAGTGTGAGACACAGCCACAGACCGAGTGACTGACACATGGCCCATAGACCCAGATACACTGCCAGCACCTGATACAGGAGTGTGAGACACAGCCACAGCCCGAGTGACTGACACATGGCCCATAGACCCAGATACACTGCCAGCACCTGATACAGGATATGTCTCGACTGATACCCTGCCACTAACAGACACATGCGAGTCAACTGCACCAGCGCCACTGTGACCACTGAAATGATGAGCCACAGGGCTGTATGGTCCAGGAGGCAGGGTGGCTCTGGGAGCGGGGGATAGTTGCAATTGGCCGACATCGGATTGGGCATGTGTCAATGCTGTGTGTCTACGCTTCTTTTGGACATGTGCCTGCACCCTGGACAGGACAGGACTCACAAGTCGACCGGACTGAGAAGCAATTTCACCCACCATGGGAGGTGCATGTGCTGGGGGGGGAATGGTCTCTGGGGACGTGCTGGAGCCTGCTTGTCGTTTGCTGTGTGGCTGCCTTGTGGCCTCTGCAACATGTGTCATGGGGGATGCCACTACAGGGTCCACCTGCATCCGTCCCTGACGGGCCATGATGGGAGTGGAGGTAAGGGGTGACTCCACTGCGGAGTCTTCTGTATTCCGTTTCCCAGAAAACAGCTGTCTCAGTGCAACAATGGGTGATGTATGCCTGTCCCTGACAGCGCCACTGTTCATGGCCGAGTCCTTGGGCCTTGGATGTTCCATTTCCGTAGGAGTACTGTAGTCTGCGGACTTGCCCTGTTCCCTGGATGGTGCCCTCTTCCAGGCAGCAGACTTGACGTCTGTGGTGTACATATCCCCAGGACACCCCTTCTGCCCGTGTGTGTCCCTGCCCCTGGGACTGTCCGTGCTCCTCTTAGGTGCGTTTGTCTTGTGACTGTCCTTGTCCCTGCCCTTGGGAGTGGCTCCTTCCTTCGTAGTCTCCCTGCCCTTGGGAGTGCCTACATCCTTCCTGCTTTCCCTGCCCTTGGGAGTGGCTCCTTCCTTCGTAGTCTGCCTGCCCTTGGGAGTGCCTACATCCTTCCTGCTTTCCCTGCCCTTGGGAGTGGCACCTTCCTTCGTAGTCTCCCTGCCCTTGGGAGTGCCTACATCCTTCCTGCTTTCCCTGCCCTTGGGAGTGCCTACTTCCTTCCTGCTTTCCCTGCCCTTGGGAGTGCCTACTTCCTTCCTCGTTTCCCTGCCCTTGGAAGTGGCTCCTTCCTTCCTAGTGTCCCTGGCACTGGGAGTATGCGAGCCTTCAAGAGATGTATTCGTCTTCTCACTGTCCTCGTACAGGGTAGTGTCAATGGAAGCGGGAGTGAGTCTTGGCCTGGTAGTACCTTGTGTGTGGGATGGCTGTGCAGCATGTGTAGCCATTACACCCAACCCCTCTTTTGCTTCACGTGTGTGTACTCCACTATATCTGACGTTGTCCTTGTGAACAGATTTACCTGACCTAGGGGATGGGGTCTGAGGCCTCCGTGCCTTGACGTGCTGGCTGACGCTGCTTCTAGTGCAATAACCTGTATTAGAGTCCAGGTCAGAAAATTCACTCCCCCCTGACACATCCAGAGTTGTAGATGGTGGAACAGAAGTACCACCCAGTCCATGCAACTGTGCAATGGCAGACGACACACTGTTAGACAATGACTGCAGTGTCCTGTGTACACCAGCCAGATCACCATGCATACCTTCCATGAATGCCACCACCTGCCCCAACTTCCTATCGTGGTCTTGGAAAGCATTAATCATATTGGTCTGCCCCACACACAGCTGTCGCAGCAGATCAACAGCCTCTGCACAAAGTGCATTTTGGCTCACCGAGGCTGGGGCAGCGGTGCCGACACCGAACGCCACTCTGCTCCCCCTACTCCTGCGTGCACGAACAGTACATGGTGCAGTTGGCGGCAGGGTGGGCCCTGTGTGCTGTGTCCCGACCGAAGGTGTTGGTTGCCCACTCCCAGTCTGTGACAACAGTGCTGACTCACCAACACTGTCGGAAGATGATGACGATGTTGTCTCCACATGCGAGTCCTCCGGGACGGTCCTGTCCCCCTCTCCGGCGCTGGCTTCTTCTGTGTCAGTCTGCGTGTGCGCGACGTCTGATCCGGATGCATTGCCTTCTGTCATCTCCGCCGTCTGTGGCTGAGTGCCCTCTGCCAAAGCTGAAATGCACAGGAAATGGGTGTAAGTAATGGGCACACACACGTACAGTACTGCTGCGGAATCCCTAAAGCCACTGATGACAATGTCCATCGATCCCCCAACCTGCACACGGCCCACCCCAAGCAGTCATCCTCACAGGAATTCTGTGGCATTGGCCGTAATACATGTACAGCATGCACACTGGGCATGAGGAACTACATCAGCACACAAGTGTTGCCAAGGGGTGACGGAGCACTACAGCATGTGCATGACAACTGAACAGCTTAGCAGGTGGCGTCTCAACATGCCGCATCTGCAAGTGAACATTTAACTGTGGCAATGTCACCAACATAGCATTGGAAAGAGACTCACGATCGACGGAAGACCCTAATGTGTGTGGGCAACCATACATGCATTGCACTCACAAGCAACATACACTGATAGTATGCTTACCGCCACGTTGCTGTTCATCCACACGCAACCGCTCGGACAGGTCAGGATGCGTCACAGCTATGATACGGTGCATGAGAGGGGTCATTGAGCGTCGGGCCAGACGTGCCGTCCTTGGAATCATCCCTAGTGTCACTTCCGCTACATTCTTGCTCAGTCTGGAAATGTCGTCCCAGCGTTTGTGGCAGTGTGTATGTCGTCTATTGGACACCCCCGCTGCTCGTACTTCACGTGCAATGCTCCTCCACACGTCCTTGCGAAGGTGCAGCTTCACCTACCATGATGGGAGACAAAAGGGTGGAAGTCAGGGGACAGTTGACCAGTCACACAGATAGGAGCAACACATTACTCTCAGCAGCCATGCACATATCGATTCTTTAGTTGTTCACACATCACACCGCCAAGTTTCCAGAGCCCAGGTGCCATATGACACCTCATGCACTACAACTCATCCCCCGCAGCACTTACCGCCTGTCCAGGTGCGCCGTACAGGCGTCCGTAGTTGTGTAGCACAGCGTCCACGAGGACATCCAGCTCCGCGGCAGTGAAGGGACGAGACCGGACCTCTTTGACTCCCGACATGGCAAGGTCACGGAGTATGGCACTAGAGCGGCAGTCGGTGCTCAGCTCCGCAGCAGCAGGTGGAGGTGATGGTCACAGGCAAGTCGGTGGTCAGCTCCGCAGCAGCAGGTGGAGGTGATGGTCACAGGCAGCAGTCGGTGGTCAGCTCCGCAGCCGCAGGTGGAGGTGATGGTCACAGGCAGCAGTCGGTGGTCAGCTCCGCAGCAGCGGGTGGAGGTGATGGTCACAGGCAGCAGTCGGTGGTCAGCTCCGCAGCAGCAGGTGGAGGTGATGGTCACAGGCAGCAGTCGGTGGACAGCTCCGCAGCAGCAGGTGGAGGTGATGGTCACAGGCAGCAGTCGGTGGTCAGCTCTGCAGCAGCAGGTGGAGGTGATGGTCACAGGCAGCAGTCGGTGGTCAGCTCCGCAGCAGCAGGTGGAGGTGATGGTCACAGGCAGCAGTCGGTGGTCAGCTCCGCAGCAGCAGGTGGAGGTGATGGTCACAGGCAGCAGTCGGTGGTCAGCTCCGCAGCAGCAGGTGGAGGTGATGGTCACAGGCAGCAGTCGGTGGACAGCTCCGCAGCAGCAGGTGGAGGTGATGGTCACAGGCAGCAGTCGGTGGTCATCGTAGAAAGTATGCTTTTGCACATCACACATATATAGGGCCCTGTGGCCATGTCAGTGGCATACGGCGCCAGCCATTGGTCCGCCGTGAGAGCGTGTTTGGAATTGGGCCAATGATTGGCCCTGGTGTTGCGGTGAACAGCATACGGTACTTGCAATTGGCCAACCGTGGCCCATGTCCACACCTCCCATTGGCTGCACGTGCACAGACCGTCACGCTCACACACCGGCAAGTGCACGTGCTAGACACCGGGACGGATGCATCATTTGCAACAAAGTTGTAACAGTGGCGCCACCATGGCGGGGCACGTATTCGGCGGGGGAGGTGGAGGCCAAAACATCCATAATCTGATGTCCATGCACATGGCAGTTCATGACCCCCCTTACAGTGACATTGCATCAGCCAGCCTACACCCGCCGGCCCAGCCCTGCCCATGACCGCTGTGCCGGCCATGCCAACTACCGCCGTTTCAGGCCCCCTCCACTACCACCGTGCCAGGCCCATCCCATGACCGCCGTTCCGGCCATGCCAACTACCGCCGCTTCAGGCCCCCTCCACTACCGCCGTGCCAGGCCCAGCCCATGACCGCCGTTCCGGCCATGCCAACTACCGCCGCTTCAGGCCCCCTCCACTACCGCCGTGCCAGGCCCAGCCCATGACCGCCGTTCCGGCCATGCCAACTACCGCTGTTTCAGGCCCCCTCCACTACCGCCGTGCCAGGCCCAGCCCATGACCGCCGTTCCGGCCATGCCAACTACCGCCGCTTCAGGCCCCCTCCACTACCGCCGTGCCCTGGCGGCCCTGGCACGGCGGACATGGGCTGGGCCTGGCACGGCGGTAGTGGAGGGGGCCTGAAGCGGCGGTAGTTGGCATGGCCGGAACGGCGGTCATGGGCTGGGCCTGGCACGGCGGTAGTGGAGGGGGCCTGAAGCGGCGGTAGTTGGCATGGCCGGAACGGCGGTCATGGGCTGGGCCTGGCACGGCGGTAGTGGAGGGGGCCTGAAACGGCAGTAGTTGGCATGGCCGGAACGGCGGTCATGGGCTGGGCCTGGCACGGCGGTGGTGGAGGGGGCCTGAAGCGGCCGTAGTTGGCATGGCCGGCACAGCGGTCATGGGCAGGGCTGGGCCGGCGGGTGTAGGCTGGCTGATGCAATGTCACTGTAAGGGGGGTCATGAACTGCCATGTGCATGGACATCAGCTTATGGATGTTTTGGCCTCCACCTCCCCCGCCGAATACGTGCCCCGCCATGGTGGCGCCACTGTTACAACTTTGTTGCAAATGATGCTTCCGTCCCGGTGTCTAGCACATGCACTAGCCGGTGTGTGAGCGTGACGGTCTGTGCACGTGTAGACAATGGGAATGTTGAACGCGGGCCGCGTATGGCCAGACGTCAACAGCGGAAGCAGTGCACCGCCATGGCGGCGTCAATGAGTGCATGTCAGCTGACGATGCACCTTGTTTAATAGTCTGCAGCTGCATGATGAGGGTTGTGTGCGTGATTGCGTGACTCCACACTTCATGCTCTATCCCATGTTTTTCCATACCATGCCCATCGGTGTGCCACTAATGACCGTCACGTTTGGGTCATGTCACATGTCTTCTTGGCAGTGATGTTGAGGTGAGACAGAGTGCATTGGACATGTTGCAACACATCATGTAGCTGGTGGGTGCACATTGCTACGTCAATCCATGTTGTTGTGACAATCAGAGGTGTCACACATATGCAAATTGTACACTGCCTATTACATGTTGGATAGAGTGCGGTGACATGTGAGTGAGGTGCACAGACATGCGTTGTATATGAATTGACTACCATTCCATGTACTCCCACACAGGAGGGCTCAAAATGTCCATCGCCCATACACTGTGCTGGAGGATATGGTGGACGAGGAGGTGATCCGGAAATTCAGGCTTGATCGACGTCGATTGCTGGAGCTTGTGAACAAGTTGTCTCCTCACCTGCAGCCGCGGAGAACTTATCCAGGCTCAATTTCACCCACCCAAAAGGTGATGGCGGCACTCCATTTCTTTGCAACAGGCACATTCCAGTACACTATAGGACATGCCGGGGGAATGTCACAGGCCATGTTCAGCACGGTACTTAGGGCCTTGGCTTCTAAGTCCAATTGGCAATCCCACCACAGCAGGAGAAATGCGATACAACGATGCCCATGGTAGGACACGTCGAGTGGTGGAACGAACATTTGGCCTGCTTAAGTCTAGGTTTCGGTGCCTGGATAAGACTGGAGGGGCCCTGCCTTACGCACCAGGCAAAGTATGCAAGATTGTGATAGCCTGCTGCATGCTCCACAACCTGGCTGTGCGAAATAACATTGAACTGATCTTGGACCCAGATGAACAGCAAGTTCCTCGCCCTCCCGACCCACCCATGTCGACTGATGAGGATAGTGGTGAGGAGGAAGGTGTGGACCAGAGGCGCCAGCTCATTGAACGCTACTTCCCTTGATTGTGAGTGTGCCCCTCTTGTGCTGCTTGTGTATGCCCTGTGTAGGTATGCTGCCCTTGTGTCATTGTGTTGTGCATCATCTATGTGTTTTGTTATGTGATGTATGCATGTGTGTGTGTGTCTTCATTTATGGGTACATGCACTTCTCCATGATGTGTGTCGTGTCATCCATTCGTGTAGTGATGTGTGTGGTTTGTTGTAAGTTGCACTGCAGTGAGTTGGGATGAGTGTGATGCTGTTTCCTAACGTCTGTTTGCGATTTCTATGTTTCCCTAGGTCACTCCCTTGCGGCATGATTCTGTACCTGTTGGATCCCTGAACCTGGTTACGTCTGTTTCTGATGCAATCATGTGAATAAACATGGAGGCAGCACATCATTGAGTGAGTAAGTGGTATTTATTTACAGATTGTGCATAGGTGTAGGTGCATATTTACAAAGGAGTGAAGGGGTGGGGGAGTGACAGTCCAAGGTAATGGAAGATGAGATGTCCGTGCAGACACCACATAGGGTGATGTGTGCCTAGTGCAGCAGGCCTGTGCCAGGTGGGACCGGATAGTTGCCAGGATGGATCGGAGGCTCAGGTACTCCAATGAGTCAATGTCGGCTCCTCTTGGAGCGTGTGCCATGAGCTCCGACACTGCTCTCGCCCACTTCCTGCCTCAGACGGCCCCTCCGTCTTTGTGTTGGGACGGAGTCAGCTGGGGGCGCAGGCTGATCCGGTACCACATCCGCCGCCAGGGGCGCAGATGGCGGTGGCGGTGTTGTGGCCGGTGCCGTTGTTTGAGGGGGGGGGGGCGTGGTGTTGGCGGATGCCCTGGTGCTGAAAATGTCCACGAGTTGGCCAAGCCGCCTCTCGATGGCCCCCAACATCGCGGTGTTGTCCACAAAGTCCTGGTGGGCCCGGTCTGCATGTGCCTGGCTACGTGCATAGCCCGCCTCCACCCGGACTAGTGCTTCAAGACACTGTTGCACAGCATTCAGTGTAGTGTCATCAGGCCTTCTTTCCGCCGTGCTCCTGCCTGCAGGATCTGCCCTTGCATTGGTGCTTAGCCTCACTGTCTCCCTGCGTGGCTGGGATGGTGCTGCCCCAGCGTTGGCCGGTGGGTTGGGCAGGGTGGCAGGGGCAGAAGTGGTGGTAGTAGTGGTGGTGGAGGTGGTGGTGGTGGAGGCAGCTGTGCAGGTCACAGTAGCCGGTGTTGTCATGATGCCAGAGCCCGTTGTTGTTGTAGGTGCAGGTGTGACCTGCGTGCCAGAGGTCCCTGGCTGGCTGCTTGATCCGGCACCATCCTCTGCCCCGGAGGTGGCTGGACACTCGTCCCCTGAATGGTCAGAGTGTGGGGATGCTGGAGGTCTGGTGTCAATTGCAGCAGTCAGATTTGGATCCCCTGCAAAACAATAATGTGAGGATGAGTCATGTTGCCTATACGTGTACATTTATTTATGTTTGACATTCAGTCGGCATTGGCACACACCCCACCCACCACCACCACCACCCTCTCTATGGACATGGGGGCCTGTTGGGAGTAGGACTAGTGACCCCTCACACACCCCACCCAGCCACCACCACCCTCTCTATGGACATGGGGGCCTGTTGGAAGTAGGACTAGTGACCCCTCACACACCCCACCCAGCCACCACCACCCTCTCTATGGACATGGGGGCCTGTTGGAAGTAGGACTAGTGACCCCTCACACACCCCACCCAGCCACCACCACCCTCTCTATGGACATGGGGGCCTGTTGGAAGTAGGACTAGTGACCCCTCACACACCCCACCCAGCCACCACCACCCTCTCTATGGACATGGGGGCCTGTTGGGAGTTGTAGTTCCGTCCCCTCACACACCCCACCCAGCCACCACCACCCTCTCTATGGACATGGGGGCCTGTTGGAAGTAGGACTAGTGACCCCTCACACACCCCACCCAGCCACCACCACCCGCTCTATGGACATGGGGGCCTGTTGGAAGTAGGACTAGTGACCCCTCACACACCCCACACACCCACCACCACCCTCTCTATGGACATGGGGGCCTGTTGGAAGTAGGACTAGTGACCCCTCACACACCCCACACACCCACCACCACCCTCTCTATGGACATGGGGGCCTGTTGGGAGTTGAAGTTCCGTCCCCTCACACACCCCACCCAGCCACCACCACCCTCTCTATGGACATGGGGGCCTGTTGGAAGTAGGACTAGTGACCCCTCACACACCCCACCCAGCCACCACCACCCTCTCTATGGACATGGGGGCCTGTTGGAAGTAGGACTAGTGACCCCTCACACACCCCACCCAGCCACCACCACCCTCTCTATGGACATGGGGGCCTGTTGGGAGTTGTAGTTCCGTCCCCTCACACACCCCACCCAGCCACCACCACCCTCTCTATGGACATGGGGGCCTGTTGGGAGTAGGACTAGTGACCCCTCACACACCCCACACACCCACCACCACCCTCTCTATGGACATGGGGGCCTGTTGGAAGTAGGACTAGTGACCCCTCACACACCCCACCCAGCCACCACCACCCTCTCTATGGACATGGGGGCCTGTTGGAAGTAGGACTAGTGACCCCTCACACACCCCACCCAGCCACCACCACCCTCTCTATGGACATGGGGGCCTGTTGGAAGTAGGACTAGTGACCCCTCACACACCCCACCCAGCCACCACCACCCTCTCTATGGACATGGGGGCCTGTTGGGAGTTGTAGTTCCGTCCCCTCACACACCCCACCCAGCCACCACCACCCTCTCTATGGACATGGGGGCCTGTTGGAAGTAGGACTAGTGACCCCTCACACACCCCACACACCCACCACCACCCTCTCTATGGACATGGGGGCCTGTAGGAGTGCTTTAGAGGTTGGTGAGTATGTGGACTGCATGCAAGGCTGGGGTATGTGGGATGTGTCTTCAGAGTTGTGTGAGGCACACCGTGTTGTTGTGTTTGTGGTGCTTGGTTGGTACTTACCAGCCTCTTCTCCATCAGGAAGTCCATCGAGGGTCTCTGGGTGCAGGATGGCCAGCACCTTCTCCTCCCACTCGGTGTATGGTAGGGGCTCCGGGGGGTTCCACCGCCTGTGTGGTTGGCCCGGAGGAAGTTCCTGGCTCTAATGGACTTTACCCGGGTCTTAAGGTCGTGCCACCGCCTCTGGATGTCAGGCTTGGTCCTCCGGACGGTCCCGGAGGCATTGACCCTGGTGACGATCCGGTCCCACAGGCTGTTCTTCCGAGCTATGCTCGTCTGCTGCACGAGGGATCCAAAGATGTGGGGTTCCACACGAATGATCTCATCCACCATTACCCTGAGCTCGGTGTCGGTGAATTTTGGATTCTTCTTGGGTGCCATGGTGCTCGGGTGTGTGTATGTGTGGATTTCGGAGGTGCTGGTGTGTGGTGTTTGGGTATGGTGTGGTGGGTGTTTGTGTGCAGGGTGTGTTTGGGTGTGGGTTATGTGTATGAATTAAATTGTTTGCTGTTGGCCAAGTGTTGTCTCCTGCTGGCAGCTATGCTGTGATGCAGAGGATTTCGGGAGTGGGTGGGAGTTAATTTATAGTCTGTGTGTTGGCCCTGTGTGAATGTTGATTGGCAGTCAGGTGATAGGTGGGTGTGTTGTCAGGTGTGGTCTATGCAGTTCTTGGGGGTGGGTAATTGTGTCTTGTGTTTGGTTTAGATGTGTCAGGTGGGTGGACGTCCATTTTGCTGTGTTTGGTGATGGATTCTGTCGGTATGTATGCCATTGGTTTGACTGTAGGGATGTTGGACTTCCGCTGTGGTGCACCGTTTCTCATAGCATTGCTACCGCCGCGGACGTGGATCGCGGTGGCTACCGGGGTACTTGCGGAGTTATCCTAATTGCGGACACGGAAAGTACGCAGGTATCGCGGGGGAGGTTGTTGTTCTCCTGGTCATGTGCGTACGCGGCGGACGGTGTTTTGTAGGTTCCGTCCGCATGCCGCGGACTCAGGTGTACTTCGACCGCCGCGGACGGGGATTGTTGTGCTCCGTCCGCCGCGGTCGGCGTTTCGGTCACATTTGATCCTAATCGCTAATGCGGTTTTTCCGCGGGCAGGTCCGGAGTATCTTGCCACCTTCCTCGGCGGACGGAGCAAGTTTCCGTCCGCGATCCTAATCGACCCCTTTGTTCTTACAGTATTCCCTTACATCAATGCTTACTTATTCTAGGGAATGTATCTTTTTTCTTATTTTTGGCAGAATTAACCCCGGTCTCACTCAAACCCCAAAACATGCTTTTTGGCCCCTGAAGAAATGTTTGTAAGCAACCCTGCTAACTGTAACATTAGGAGATGGGAAAAGGGAGTATCTAGGTTGGCTATGAATAATTGTATTCCCCCAAGTTTGTGAATTTTTTACAAATTGTACAGGTATTTGCTTCATGGACGCACACATAAAACTACTCCTCTAGAGGAGAGGAGTAAATGCACTGCAGTGCAGGAAAATGAAAGGTACAACTGAATGTATGTCCTGAGGGTGTCAAACATGATAATTGTATTTTCACAAACAAAGATTTCTTTCTCCACAAGGCGATTATTTGTATGCGTGAAACATTTGTATGCAAATACATAAACCTGGGAAACGTCACCTGCATATTATTTGCTCTGCCGATCACACACAATGGGATAAGGTTAGCAAAGGAAAAGTGTACATGGAAATCTTCAATTTGCATTGACTTACAAGGGGTTTTAGTACATGCTTGAAAGGTCAGAAATCTCTGAAAATGATAAGTGAGAATATGTGATCAGGGCCCTTTGGGGGCTATTGACAAAGGTAAATATACATGTAATTGAATCTACACAAACAAAAATACTCTTTCACTTTGTATTAACTTTATAACTTTTGACTATTTACCATTTCCAAATGTAAAGTTACTACTACAAAGGGGCTGATTACGATGTTGTTCGAAAAGCCTCCGACCGCTAGTGGGAAGCTTTCCTACCACCGGAGGCTTTACGACCAACACAGTTGGTTTGTGATCCTTCCGTCGAATTACGTTGTCGATGGAGCATGAACCGGCCGGTCATTCAGATGTGATTTCAACCGACTCTAGGAGTCTTCCGGCCGATCAGACCCACACATGAATCCTCTATGGATTTCATTTCTGCCGTCTGAATTATGATGTCAGTTTCCGTCAGCCTTTCCTTGCCGGCCTTTCCGACATGGAAAGGCTATCAGAAAGAAAATTTGGGGTTCTTTGCAGGGTCCCCTTGCCTCTGCGACCTACGGGTGGTGGCTGAAGGGGTACCTCTGTAACCCTTTGCACTGTGTTTCAGGCACCATGGGGTGCTTGCCACAGGGTGTAGAGTTTTACACACACACCCATTACTTCATAGGAGCCTGTATTACGGCCGGTTTACGGCCATAGCACAAGTTCCCATAGAGAGATGGGAGTATGCAACTGAACAGTGTTCTGTCGCATCATATTAAGGTGGTCAGAACCGCTGACCAGAGGTCAGCAGTCCTGAGACCACAACAGTGTCGGTCAGAGGCAACTCCGACTGACATTGTAATCGGCCCCCAAATATAGAATCTGAAAAATTTCAAATATGACTGTAAAGTTACACTAATAGTAACCTTTCAACTATATTTTATGTTCTGCTCACTTTATGGAAACGCCAGCAACCGTGACTGTTTTTTAAAAAATATTTGTATTTTAAATATTAATGTAAATTAATATTATACATATATATATATATTTATTTATTTATTTTAAATGTAGAAAAATTACAAAACTGTAACACAATGATTAATTTAAGCTTAAATTATATATTTAAATTATTTAAATATATTAAATTACAATACAATTAATGTAAACGTTTTTTATATTCCCAGCTTAATTGAAATGCTTATGTTTGTTTATTATTACTAAAACACATGAATATAATGTATTTGAATTAATTTAAATATGTTGTGTTTAACATTTTTTTTAATTGTTAAGGTTATTAAAATATTTTATGACAAAATAATAATTCTTGTTTTATTTTTTAACATTAAAATAAATTTGTGTATGTTTTTAAATGGTTAAAATACATTAATTTATTTTAATAACATTTCCTATGGGGTTTTATTTTAAGTGTCTGTCCCTATTATCTTTTAGGGGAGCGTGCTGTAGTATCAGTGTTTCGCCATGCATGGAACTGGTCTCACTAAAGGTATGAGCTGGAGTGAATGTACTACTGTTTTAGGTCCATTTTGGCGGTAGTAACTATATAAGTGCAGATTGTGAATAGCACCTGTCCCTCCCATAATCCCACCTTTTTACTCCCAAAACTCCTACCATTTAAGTAGTACGTACCCTCCATGTTCAAGCCACTCTCTCCGGTTCCTCTCACATTTACTAATTAACCATAGGCTTTTTGTGTGTGGAGATCTTCACACACAAAACACAGGATAGGCGAAGACACAGACCTTCGCACGGAGCTTAGTGAATAGCGTTTTGTAGTAGGTGAGTATTACTATTAAAATTCTATTAAACATACCACAAAATGCAGTTTGTGCGTAGGAGAATATAGGCTTGATCTATTCGAGGTGGCCTATAAGTACCTGATGTGCAGATTCTATGCAGTTTTCTATATGGCTATGGATGTAGAACCCAATACATCTCTCTTCTGCCAAAACACAACGGAGGTACAATAATAAGTCTC
Source organism: Lissotriton vulgaris (assembly GCF_964263255.1). Classification (NCBI taxonomy): domain Eukaryota; kingdom Metazoa; phylum Chordata; class Amphibia; order Caudata; family Salamandridae; genus Lissotriton; species Lissotriton vulgaris. The sequence goes on along the minus strand of NC_141696.1, from coordinate 588,365,703 downwards.
TTAGAAAGAGCACTTAAAGGTGACATGGAGAACACCCCTGACACATTATGTTTTGGGATTGTGTCTCACGGCTCTGAAGTTCTGAATCGTGGCGCATCTACAGTAGCTTAACTTGGGAAAATATGAACATGCATGATACCACCATCAGGCTGGCAGCAATGTTGTAACTGTTCCGGAAACTTTGCTTCTATTTATATTTATTGCGGCCTTTCTCTATTTAGTTTTCAAAAGTTCACATCAGGACCGTATTTGTGTGAAATTCGTTTGTGGAATGCTCAATCTGTTTATCTTCCCCTAAACGAGATGACTTTTATATTGTTTTGTATTTTTTGGATCAAGAATTTGTATTTAGGCCAATTTGATGTCTACACCATATTATTTCTCCTAGCAGAGCCTGTTAGATGAAACATTCCCTTGTCCAATGCACAGAGTCAAGTTTTGAAATACGAAACTCTAGAGTAATGTTGCTATATTCTTTTAAATCGTAACCGTAGTCATAATGTTATACGTTTCACAATGTTTCTCAACCATGGTGGGTCCTTTTTCCACAAGATGTAATTGTATTTCTAAGTAGTTTTAAGCTAAATTACACAGTGGGAATTTCCGGTAAAGTATTGTTAAAGACATACAAGTCTCACCTCATTCATTTCTAGTAAATGCTATCATGAAGTAAAAAGAGTCAAATGTGAAACAACTCTAGAAAATCGCACAAAATTCCACTTGTTATTATCATAAAATAACAACTACCTGAGAGAAGGCTTTTCCTTCACCCAAGTGACCTTCCATCCAGCCCTTGGGGCGAACAGACAAGAGCTTTTTCTTTCATTTCTGTCCATTGTGCTTCTAAACCAAAGGCTGTTGTGCTGCATTCAACCTCCAATTATGACCCACTGGAGAGATTTATCCTCCAAAACATGATTTACGTCTTATGATGAAATCCTTGACTGGCCCAAACGGCAACATAACTTTGCCCATATTCACTCCAAAGGCATTCATGCATGATTATGGAATGCTAATTTTTAATTCAGTAACTATTAGATACCACATCTGGTTTTCCTCATTTTATAAAATTTTGTTTCTATTTTATTATTTTTACTCAATTTTGCTTTGGGCTTTATGCTCCTTATTTCTTTCTCTGTTTGCAATTTTTGTATTGTAACGTTCTCTGAGCTATGAGTCTTTGACTGAAAAATGTGTCCTGCTATACAGGCCATAGTACTAAAGATGATCAAAGAATACCCATAATAAAATCAACTTAACCTTGTCACTTCATCTAAGCAAGTAGTTTTGGAAGGTCATTAACTGCTCAGTTCCACAAGGTGGGTGTTCTCACAGGGGCTTCAAACAATGATTCTTTACAATGCTGCAAGGCAAATAGATGTGTGCCCCCATGTTTCTAACAAGCACTTCAGGCAATTTTGAAGTATAAACATTAAGGGGCCTATTATGATGTTGGGTAGACGTCTCAGTGTGAGAACTGACCGACCATAGGTCGGCGGTTCCGCAACCCCTATTACAAACAAGGTGCCGTCGCATACTTCCCTTTCTCTATGGGAGCTTGTGCTGCGGTCGGAAACTGGCCAGAGAACAAGCTCTGTTAAAGAAATGGGGGATTCTGTGAATCCCTGCATAGTGTGGCATGCAACAAGGTGCAGGGATTTACAGGGAGGCACCATAGGTGCCCCCAACCGGATGCTGCTGAGGGATGGGGGGCCCTTCTAGGGGGCCCCCTTAGTCACGTTCCAACAGGCTTTCCATTTCAGAAAGCTCGACATGGAAATCCTGTCTGAAACCGATATCCTAATCCCGACAGTGTAAGCACTGTCCTAAATGGATTATGAGCAGCCTCCGACTGGCCGACTGGCTCCTTGAGCCTTTCAGAAGCCAGCCAGGATGAACAGCCATTTTAAACTCCAACAGCCTTCTTTATAATTAGTCGGTCGAGGTTTAAACCAAGGCTGTTGTAAGAAAGCCTCCAACCTGTGGGTGGAGGCTTTCCGACTGAAATCCTAATCAGCCCTAAAGTTCCTCACTATGGCTTTTGCTGCCCTTTTGTTAAAGCTAGAAACAGATTTGACCACCTTGTCTGGCCTGCAGACCGCAGCTTCAATATAATTTCACAATAAAACAGATCTAACTTATTACTTCTCACAAAGCAACGTGAACTGGAGTAGACCTAAAATGAGAGCGAGAAGGAGTAGGGCCATTACCTTGGGGTTCCTCATAGCCTGCAATACTCCCACAACAGTAACAAAGCTGTTTTGTTGCCTCAAGAAGGAGCCTCACATCCAGTGAACTGTGGTAGAACACACTGCAGGTGAAGGGAAGAATTGTGGCCCTAGCGGTCACAAGGCAGACCACATGCTGTCTGACCTCCAAGCATTGAGAGACTAACTGGCTCAGAGAAAAATCAGGCATAGGGATACATGAGATAACATGTCTTATGCTGCAAGACTTAAGCTGCTCAGAAAAGAGAATTCACATGTTAGAGCACCAATTTCCAGTGATGGCAGGTAAAATGATGAGGTAGCATTAATCCAAGCTTGGATAAAAGGATACCCCATATTTTTGAATATGGATTTACTCATTATTTTATACATGGTCAATTTTTCAGTTTGCCATAGGTTAAGTTTAAGATAAACTCCAATTAGTGGGCGGTGTGCATTGCCCCTAACATTTGTTTTTCTCATTATTTGGCATACTTTTTGCCATCAAGAGACAACATTTTTGCCCACCGTAGACTGCTTTGAGATGTAAACATCTTGCAAAAACTGAGAACTGGGAAGTGTGCCACAGATGCATGCCATACCAATATTCACCCTGTGCCTTTAGAAAGATTGTACTATGGAATATGGAAGACAGAATCGCAACGGGACAGACTTTTGTGATAGGAATATTAAGGTCCAAAATATTGAAGAAATAAATGATTAGAGGAAGGTAATCAACTATTCAGTTTTTTTAAAACATAAGAATTTCTGGAAAAATAGGCATTGCGCAATGTCTTGTTCCAATATGTACAAAAATCATACATTTCATTAGCACAAAGTATGTTTGCCATTATTTCCTAGATACTCTACCTAAACAGGTGCTGAAAAAGTTTCCGTGACCTTTGTACTCATCCAATAATTTTAGGGTCAAAACTTACTCAGGTGAACTACATTAACTCCCAAAAATGTTTTTTTCTGCATTTTGTTATTTGAAAGTAACTTGCATCAATACAAAAATCTACAATCAATTTTTCATAGGCAAATCCTATCAATGGGGCAATGTAACCTAAAACAGTGTATTATTGAAATACTTTGAAAGTTTTATGAAGTGTAAAATGCAGCTCACAGGAATCCTAAAAGTGTTGGAAGAACTAACAGAATAATGTTGACAAACATGATGCAACTCTCACTCAAAGCAAATGACCATATTTGCAGTGGGTCCTACATTTTTAGTTAGATCCGTCTACTAATTTTAAATGTGGGACCTTTTTGTGCATATGAACACTCTTCTATGGTATTTAACGGCCTGCTTTATTTGTTTTCCTCATATGTGCCTAACTACCTATACTTTCTGTTTAATCTACGCAAGTATGTTTATAAATAGTTTTGTTATCATGCACACAGCAAAACAATATTGCATCTAGGCACGACGAACAGTTGATACAGTGACGTAACATAGGTCCCCACAGAATGGGGGCCTGGAGTCCAGGAGGCCCCCTCAGCACAGTGCCCTGGCCTGGGACCTCTTCTTGCATTTTGCAGGGGGACCCCCTGAAGTTTCGTTACGCCACCGAGTTCATACTTCTATGTTTCCTTCTTCCACAGTTTTTACATTGTTGTAATTGCCTCAAGATTATCTTTATATCACAGTACGCTACGTCAGAAGTACTTTACTGTGCAGGAATGATGGACAATATTACCTGTAACCCAGTGGTACTCGCAAACATTTTCTCAGTTTGGTCTTTGATGTGACAATTAATGCTGCATTAATGCCAGCATGATGGCAGTTAGGGGTTTGTGGGCAGGGGGGTTGGCGGTAAGGCATTCGTAAGGGAAGAAAAGCCTATACAACTAGTGGCTGAATTGTACAATGTGAAACCAGAAAACCTACAATGAACCCCGGCTTCCACACTTAACCAAACTGTGTGATCCTAGGCAATTGTTTTAATCTCTTTCCCTCTTTTTTCTCTTTTATCACATATGAGGACCTCAAAATACATGACTTCAGGATGTGTGCTGTACAAATCTTCTCCAAGGTTCAATTTAATAACTATAATGTTGTTCATGTAACCAAGGCCATCCAAAGAGTGCACATAAACACTGACTTGCTCCTTAGTTTCCCTATTGGCATTTTGGTCAGGGTGGGGAAGAATGAATATTTCTAATTGAATGTTTGAAAACTTTCACATAAAAAAAAATACTTCTCAATGCACTGATATAATCTGATGTACTTAGGTGAAATGGTTCTAAATGTCAATGAAATAAACGTTTTAACTTTTGAAGAGACTTCAATATATTATTACATTTTTTTCTGCAAGCTATTTTAAAAATTAAGGTGGTCTTCAGGTTAAATGAGGCAGGTCACCCTAGGTACTTCTTTTCTTTAAGTTCAACTAGCCTTTAAATGAATGCTTGCCTGTTTTTTTTTACCATCTTTTTGATGTTAGTGCTGGGTGGGGTAAATAGCAACCTAGTGATGCTGTTGCAAGTAAATGTCAGGTGGACTGTAGCAGCCCTCAGGATGTTCTTTGATTACCACTGCTCTAACCATCGGTAATGGGAGGGTTCTGGACTACAATGCAGATTTTTCTCAAATTCAGTGGAGTCTGTAGAAGTGAAATTTAAGGGGGTTGATGCATTGGGCCACATATAAAAGTAAAGGGGTAACTTACAAAAGAGATATGCTGTAAATCCTTCTGAAGTTTACTAAGATCAATTCTTAAATCATGTATTATAAAAAAATACATAACAAATAATATAGCCCCTATTTTGCCAGCTCTGGATTTAGGTGATATATATATATATATATATATATATAACATCCAACGGCAACCTCAGTGGAGTATCCCTCGTCAAGTGGGGGTGGAGCGCTGCCGGCGAGGAAACCGGTAATCAATATTCAAGCAAAACGGCGTTCCAAGCGCGCTACTCAGGTACCAAAAGAATCCACACCAACAAGCAGGTCTGTCAAGTAGGTAGGGTTTATTCACGCCATAAGCCCTACGTGACGCGTTTCGCACTCCGTGAGTGCTTGTTCACACAATGATGCTAGAAAAGTTTGCTGTATTTACCGTGTATGTACATGAACATAAACATAGGACTATCTGTGTATACAACATTATGAGAGCGCCATCTTGTAATAGCAATATTAGTCTTACATTGATGGTCGTCAGTCCTAGTGCACAGTGGTAATGAATCGCATTACAAATAACTGGCTTTGTAAACATAAATAATTAATAATAATGCAATCAATACATATTTCTTGAATCTGAACCACGTGAACCCAAAAAATTATAATTGTGTTCCTCATTGAACATGTGGACTTTATATGTCAAAATTTGCACACAAAGTAAAGAAAATAACTTTGTAAATAGTCAGGTACCCACTCGTACAAGTATTTAAGCGCCAAACACGTACAGCCAATCAACTGTCGGAGTGTTGACACGTGATCGGCATACATCCATAACCATGGTGACCAAGCGTCAACAATGTGCCACTCTCGTTCTAATGGCACTGTGCGTGAGCGTACTTGTATACGTTAATACAAATAAGTAAAGGGGGACTCTATATGGATGAGCAGAGTGTAGTCTGTTAGCAAAAAACACGCTCGAGCATCCCAATGAATGCCGGTGTTGTTAACACGTGATCGGCACTGGAAACACAAGCGGTTTCCTTGGTGACCTAGATAAACAAGGTCCCATTATAAAACATCAACATTGTGATGTTCCTTACTATCCCCTGGTTAGTGGGTGAAAACAACGTGATACGTTGGCAAGTCGAGTGAATGGTATTCCCTGGCTAGTGGGGGAGTTCACGTGTGGCATGGGTGGTTTTACAGTTCAAAGGTCTAACACAGTCATGAACCCAAACACGGTACAGCACAAAGCATCCTACAAAGGATCAGCTTTGAAAAAACCCCTGTTCCAGAAACCCATCAGTGTTACAGTGTACAGTGATACAAACAAATATATAACATACTTGAAGCGGAGAGTGGAGAAGGCCAAGTTGAAAGGACTCGGGTACTTGCATCACAAGCCTGCGAATAAGTCCTGACCTTTCAACCTGTAGGGAAAAGTACATAAGCACCTGTATCAGAATGAGGAAAATGTTCAATAATACAGTACCTTACAAAAAATATATATTTTCATTCCTAATGTAAATGTACATTATATTCCTCATCAATATTGTGTCCGTTTGGAAAACGTGTGCAGAGACCAATAATGTGTCTCGATTCACGTTGTCTGAGTCTTAAGCACGATTGCCACCTCTTCCGGATATGGATACCTGTTCAATAATATTGTATCTTAGCAGTTTGGCGTTGGAGAAATGGTGACTTTCAAAATGCCTAGCTATAGGGTACTGTTTGTCTCTGTTCGTAATGGCTCTAGTATGTTCCAATATGCGTTGTTTGGCCATTTTAGTGGTACTCCCTACGTACCTCAATTCGCAAGGACAAATGAGTACGTATACCACAAATATGGTTGTGCATGTCAGAAATTGTTTTATGGTTTCCATTTTGTTGGTACTAGGATTCCAATATTCCTTGACCATATGACTGTTCGAACAGGCTTTACAGTGCCCGCAAGGAAAAAATCCAGGGAGATCCACCCCCCGTGGTACTGTTTCGCTGATCATATTGTGTACCAATAAATCACTTAGATTGTGTCCCCTGCGGTAGGTAATGCTAGGTCTTGCTGGTATGGTACTACCTATTATGGGATCATTTTTGAGAATATCCCAGTTCTTCATGATACTTTTCTTTATTGCCTTGTAGTTACCATTATAGTCAAGGATAATACGGGTGACTTCATTATTCTCATTTGTTGCATCATCATTCCTCTCGTTGGTTAGCAAGTTCTTGCGTTCCACTGATTTTACTTTCTCCGTAGCCCTTTTTATCACCCATTTAGGGTAGCCCCTGTCGGTGAACCTTTGTACCATAGAAGCCTCCTCTTTAATGTAGTCCTCCATGGTGCTACAGTTCCGTTTTGCCCTTAGAAGCTCCCCGTACGGGATGCTCCACTTGAGGGGCTCTGGGTGACTACTTAGGGCATGCAGTAGGGTGTTGCCTGCTGTTTCTTTCCGGAATAATATAGTATATATATATATATATATATATATATATATATATATATATATATATATTCAATGAAAAAACCATTGGTTATAGAACATATATAGTTAGGAATTTGCATTTACAAAACCTTATTTTACTCGCATAAAACCATTGAAATTCCATATATAGTTAGATGCGCTAACTATATATCGCGCACCCGCAATCCACTGCTGATGATGTCACATATTACATCATTCATGACATGGTTAGTGACATCACTGATGACATCACTGATGACATCTCAAATGACATCACTGATGACATCACTGATGACAACATCCAGTGACTGTATGTTTCTGTAAAGTTAAAATATGTCTTACATATTGAAGAATGAGTGGATGTATAAGTGTCTGGATGAAGGATTTAGTAGGTGCATGACTGACTGTATGAGAGAATGATTAAATGTGTCTCACTGAGTGCATGGGTTAGTGACTAAACTGTCTTAATTTGTGCATCATTATGTCTGTTGTTCTGTAAACTGTTGCATGTTTAAATCAGTAGCTATATGAGTAACTATATGGGTTATTGATTGGTTGCCCAAGTATTTGTATGGGAGACTGAGTGTGTGTGTGGGTGGCTGGGAGGTGTATGACTCTGTGCATAGATGTGTGAGCAGTTGATTCACTAGATGTATGGGTTCAAAAGTGCATGTGGAAACAGCTGTATGTGCGGTTGACTGTGCATGAGTGTATTAGTGAGTGAATGGATATCTCAGTGCTACATGTCAAAGTAAGTACATATGTAAAACACAGTACATGTGAGAGTTGACATATATAAATAACTGTGCATAAGAGCCAGTGAATGTGAGAGTGGCTGTATGGATCATTGTGAACATGTATCAGGGATTGTATAAGAGAGTAAATATGTGTTAGTATATGTTTGAATAAGTAAGGTGTGCATAACTGTATAATTGAGAAAATGGAGGTGTGATTGATTTTTTGCATAACTGACTAGGTGTGTGAGTAACTCCATGGATGAGTGACAGTCTGTGACTGTCTGTTTACACTAATTGTATCTAAGGTTATATTAGAGTCTGAAGAGGTTCATGGTATTATCACATGAATGATATCATCAGTGATGTGATCAGTCATGTCAAATGAGATGTTATCAGTGATTTTATCAGTGATGTCATTTGAGATGTCATCAGTGATGTCATCAGTGATGTCACTAACCATGTCATGAATGATGTAATATGTGACATCATCAGCAGTGGATTGCGGGTGCGCGATATATAGTTAGCGCATCTAACTATATATGGAATTTCAATGGTTTTATGCGAGTAAAATAAGGTTTTGTAAATGCAAATTCCTAACTATATATTTTCTATAACGAATGGTTTTTTCATTGAATTTTCAAGGTTTTGTAAATGCAAATTCCTAACTATATATGGACTATAACCTATGTTTTTTTTCTGTGAATTTCATTGGTTTTTTAAAAGCTAACATCTGTAGCTGTAAAATGTATTCTTCTTTAAAACCCAAAATATATTTTAGATGTTTATTGATAATTTTTTTTTAAATATTTTTTTTCTTCGCTTCCGGTAAGCGAACCGGGAAGCTTTCCGTTAGCTCAACTTGATGCCGCGATCTAGTACGCGAACCGGTAAACGTTTCGTTAGCGGAACTGTGACGCGTCGCGGAAGCGCGACGTATCATTGTCGCGTAATGCGTCTTATGACGCGCCGCGTTAGCGCTCACGAAAGTGCTCCGGACCGCGAACCGGAAACGATGCGGGACGCGGCGCGCACCGCGTAACGTAAGCGGAACAGGTCATGTGACTTGTTTCTGAAACTTTTCATTGGTTCATTTCACTTTTGGTTTCCAAATGATGTATGACTAGGTCATGTGACCTAAAAATAACACTTTTCATTGGTTCAGAACTTTTGCTTTTTCCAAATGATGAAAACCCCTCCTTCTTTCCTCACTCTGACTTTCATCTTGGTGAGAGAAAGACCAATTAACTATAATTGAGCAATGGCTTCTGTACTTGCTTCAGCTAGTGCACCCCCACCACCACCTTCACCTCCTCATGAGAAGAGAGGACCATCATCTCGGTTCATTGCCAACACAGAGGAGGAGGAAGAGGATGAACTTGAAGAAGAGGACAGAGAAGAACAAGAGTTCATACAGGAGTTGCCCCGTGTTTCCCGTCGGAAAACTAGTTTTATCTGGCAGTTTTTTTCAATCCCTCGAGGGGAGAAGAAAGTCAACGCAAAATATGCCACCTGTCTTATCTGTAAAAAAAGGCTATCAAGAGGCACTGAAAAAAAATATAGCATGGGAAACTATACCATGCATCGCCATATGACCAGGTGGCATCCTCTCAACTACAGCCGTGCAGAGTTGCGTGACCTGCAGGATAATCCCTCAACAACTCCTGTGGCCAGGTCAACCTTGCATATCTCTCTGACTGGAGGAGAGGCACAGGAAACCGTGCCAAATATTCAAAAGAACTTCAAACACATGAAGCTAACCTGCTTGTATTGTGGGGCATTGCTTTCATGTGGGAACATGAGCGTAAACTTAATGAACATTGCTTACGAGAATCACAATTGCCCTAACCCACCCAAACAGTAATTTTTTTTTTGCTCCTGTTGAGCCTTTTTCAATGCCTGTTTTTTGTTGTTTCCCCTCCATCAAAAACAAAAAAAAATATAAAACTGTGCAAAAATACAAAAAAAACAAAAAATGTTCTGAAAAAAAAAATAAAACAACAAAAACATTAAAAGAAAGTTCTTTTCAGAACTACCTCCCCTTTCAAATAAAATTGCTAGAATGTTTAGCACTCTGGCAAGCTCTATTTCTTTTGGTTCGCTTTACAGTTCGCTGCCCGGTTCGCGAACTTGAAGCGAACCAAAAAATTTTTTTTTTTTAAAAAAGAAGAGTTAGTATAAGGGAAGTAAACAGAGAGTAATGTAAAAAGAAAGACAGCTATAGGGAGTAAACCAGAGATACTGTTTAATAGATCTATTTATTAATTCAGGATGACGATAAGGTGTGATGTCTCCTGAGGTTTGTTTAAGGTGAGACCTACTCAGGGTTACAGATCAATTTTACACTTGTTGAAGAATACAGAGCAGATAAAGCATGTGAAGGCCTACCAATGAAGTAAGTCATGTCCTCTTATTACATCATTCATGACATGGTCAGTGACATCATCAGCAGTGCATTGCGTGTAAAAAGAGTAGAAAACATTTACCTTATATTTCTTGTTACCTTTTTAAAATATTTTTTCATACTTTCAATCTGTAAAAGAGAGAACAAACATTTCCAAAAATATTACAACTTGTATTTAAAAATTAGAAAACAAAAGGGAAAAGGTTCAAGAAGAAACAGTTTAGCAACAACTTTGACATTTTTCAGAAGCCTCTGCTTCTCTACGTCCCCTACACAATCCTAAAGATATATATTTTAAACAAACAGTATCTTCATGCTGATGAACTGAGACCTATTTTGGAACATGGTACATCTTTTGCACTGCTGATGTCTCACAATAGTGATGCAATAGCAGCGCAAAAAAGATTTAAAGTCATCATAAAATTGTGTCTAATATTTTAAATGATTGTTTCAGGATGCAAATAAGATGTGTGCTTTCAAGAGCTTTCTTTGAGGTGAGGCCTATTCCTTTTTAAAAAAAAAACAGTACCCAGAAGTACAGCACTGTAAGCATTAAAATTGACACTTACAGAAGACTCAGTTTCTCCATATCTACCTCACATTTCTAAATGTATATCATAAGTACAAAAAGCAGAACATTAATTATACATAATAAATGGTTTATTTTTGCTGTTCTCAGAATGTATCAAATTTCACTTAAATCAGTGACTTGAAGGTATTCATCATGTAACAGCGGGGAAAAAAAACACAATCAAAATGATTGTGTTTAAAAAACCCATACAACCTAAGAAATCTGAATTCAAAACTCCTTAAAATTAACTTACTTTCAATGACGTCGAAGGATCTCCTATGAACAGCGTCCACTCTGTTGTGCTATAAATATTTTCAGCCCGCCACTTTCTGAAAGAAAACCTCCATCGATTCGAAAAATATGTTACATACAAGAATAGACTTCTCTCATTCTATCACATGTTTCCACTAGGCCAAATCATGTTGCCGCGATTCGCAACTCTTGTAATTCTTCCAATCAAATCCCGACATTTTCTATTTTCGCAACTTTCAAAAAGAATACATTTAAGATTATTTTCACAATTCTGGACTACTAATATCTTACCCTTCTTTGTCACTCATGTTCTCCTTTTCCTATGACACTGATACTGCTTACTATGAAGCAGACTTACTTGCATCAGGTTTATATAGTTGGATTTTTAAATTGACATTTTAATTTAAAGTTTTGGACCAATAATCTAGACAGCATTGCAGACTTACATTCCCTCTACTTCATGAACCTTTTGCAATTCTTCACAGGAAATCCCGAGATTCTTTCATTAAAATTTTAGTTTTAAAAACACCAGGTAAGAATTTTTAAGGTCAAACGGAATTTTTTTTTTGAAAGTTACAACGGAATCATTGCAGAATGACCAGCCGTTTTGAGACTTTAAATAAGCTGTATAATGTCCTGATGTTGTTGAAGGACCATCGTGATAGATAATTGCTACAGTTACAAAAGTCCTTCCTGATATTGAAAGCTGAGAAGCCACAAATTTTTTTATTAAAGTTGACAATTTTGATCCATCAGGCCTACATCGTTGGATCATTAAAATGACATACTGTCCATATCTACGTATAAATAATGTTGACATCATTTCAGATTTACATTGGCTACACTCCATGTTGTGATCCGCTGCATTTACTAGCTTATTAAAGGAGACTGATTTACTGTCTGGCAAAGTTAAATATATAAATCTTTCTGAGTCTACACTAGTAGTACTTGATACCCTACAATTCTCGCAGTCATGCTGCCATTGATAAGAAAGCCCAAACAGATGATCTACATCTACACCCTCATCTTGCAATACATCAAGCATATACATTAAAAACTCCTGACAATCTTGCTGATTATTTTCAGAGAAGTCTGTTTGACCTGAACATTCATCTAACAGATAACGAACTTCAGACACACTTTCTACTTTTGTTCGATCAGTGCTACAATTCTCGAAAACAGAATTCCACAAACAGCATAAAATTTGTTCTGAATTCAACAGAATCTGTTCTTTTAAACTCTCTAGTGAAAAGAGAACATTAACCACTACATTTGCATAGCAGTTGACACCAGAACTGTTTTCAAATTGAAAACCGACAACATCTTCAACAGAATCCACTTTCTTTCTGCTAACAATTTTCGGTTCATTGACTTTTAGTCTTTTTACAACAACCTCCCTACTATTACTGATATTTCTACGTTTCCGGCCTACCACACGTTTCTCAAACAAAGGATATTGAGGCAAATGTGGCGCATACTCTCTTCTTAACCTATTGTATTCCTTAACACAATCTAGATCCGCACAAATGTTTGTGACATCACAGTCAATCAAGTACAATCCTGATAAAGTTCTAACTCGTGACAATGCCACATATGCCATACCCTCCTTGAACACAGAACTGCCAATATTCACCAATGCACTGTCTACACTTAAACCTTGCGATTTATGGATTGTTACCGCATATGCCAAGCAAACAGGAAACTGTTTACGGCGAACATATAAGTCTTTAACAAGCAAAAACCTAGCAGAACAACGACCAATTAGCTGTACTTCCTCAATGCCATCAAATTTAATTTTTAAAAATTCTATTCCATCTCTATTTCTGTACTTCTCAAAATCAACAACATTACCCATTGATCCATTTACCAGACCTCTTTCAACATGTAAATTCCTTCTCAAAATGATTCGGCAATTTAAACACACATTCAAAGTCTTTTCAAAACCCGCTGTTTTAGATATAGTCTTCTCTAATGAATCCAATTTTGATTTCAAATTCTCTGACAAAATAATTGTTGATCCCATATGCTCTATTTTGTCAATAGCTTCAAGTTTCACAATCTCTTGCTTTTCTAAATTCAACATTTTGTTGTTGAAGATGGCACATTCAGCAAGAGTTGGCATCAAACATATTCCGGATTTCTTCTCAGTAATTTTCTGAAAAATATTCTCAGCCACAATCTCTTGTTCGGGATATAAATTTGAAAGTAATCGTGCATTTAAAGCTTCTTTTCCATGCTCGGTCACTTTTCCAATTCTAATATCTTGTAGAATATTCTTGTAATCTTCATCTTTTGCCTGACGCATATTTTCATGCAGTTCAGCATAATTGAAGTTTAACCATATATTGACGTTGCCAATGCTCCCTAGGCACTTCCTGGTATCTTCATGCGTGAGTATTTTGAACACAGGTTGTCCTTTTACTGGTGTCAGCTGCAGAAGATCTCCGAAAACAATGATGTGTTTGCCACCAAATAACACATCATATTCAGTTTTAAGTACTTCTTGCATTCTCAAATGCACAAAGGCAAGCATGACATTGGAAACCATGCTTACTTCGTCAATGATAAGTAGTTTCATTTTCCTCAAGACTCTTGAAACTTCACAGCAAGCATCCCCAGATAACTTGTGGTATTGTAATTTGTTGTCATGCTCCACCGGCAGCATCAGTAGATGATGCAAAGTAATACCTTTAATGTTATGTGCTGCAAGTCCAGTAGGAGCGGTGACAACACAAGACAGCGATGACTCAGTCCTTTCCTGCAGATAGCATGAAATTGCTTTAATGAGGAAACTTTTTCCAGTTCTCGCTTCTCCACTCACATACAGTCGGACAGGCTTCAACGATGTACATGAGCACTCTTTCTTCTCATGACTTAATCCATGCTCAATTTGCTTGGTAACTTCATCATATATTTTCCTCTGCTCAACGTTGAGTTGTTTTTCCAAGTCTTCTAAGTTAACTGAATCCTCCTGAGCATGTGCCATGGCTCTTTCCACTTCATTCATAGCAGTGGCAGCTTCATTTTCGATAATAGGTCCTCCAAGTGGATCTTGACTCAATGAAACAGAACTCTGACTGTCCTGAGAACTGTCTCTGGCAATCTCGGCTGCAATCGTTGCTTCCTGCTCAATTTCCAAAGTTAGCATTTCTTGATATTTGGGAAAAGCAGGACATTCTATGGTATCCTTAGCAGCAGTGAAAGAGTCTTCGTAACAGAGGAAATCTCCAAGCAGTTCCTCTTCTGCACGCCAAGGCTTGAAAAGTTGCAAAAGTGCTAAATAGAAAAACTCCTTTTTTTCTGAAGATTCGCCACTCAATTTTCGATGGTTTACTAATTGGCATTTTCTTTGCTTGACCAGGCATCCCTCACTTCCAATTACAGCATACACTCCTTTCTCAATATCTTCTTTGATGTTCCTCTTGAATATATAATTTTGTAGAACTTCATATAGACAAACATTCTCAAGGTGACTGCTTCGATTTGGATAATATGTATCCAACATGTTGGTCTTCAAAATGTCGGTACTGTTTGGTTCCTTTTCTGCCAAATATTCAATTTCCCGGACAGGTTTTAGAACCCGATTTCGCGTTGCAGCAAGACCAAGACTCGCCCAAACAATACTCCTGGATTTGGCATAGAGACTTGCTGAAGACAATCGATCTGAACATTCGTAAGCTCCGATTTCTCGATGCGACAACATCTTCAGACTGAAACTGTACAACTTCTTGCTGAGGCTCTTTTCATGGGAAATGTCCTCCCACATATCCTTCAGTTCTGTCTTTTCTTTTTTGGTGATGTAAGATGTCACATACCGAGCCACAGCCATACAGTTGTCACCCACAAACTGTATATCCATGTTAGCATTCCACATGGACAAAATCACTGGGTTGTAGTCGTTGATGTACTTGGACTCTTCGTTCCTTTTCAAACTGTATGTATTTTTGGGTGATTTCCTCGTCACATTATGTCGCAGTGAAGACATCAAACTGTTCACTTTTCCTTTAGAAATCACCGGTCGTGGAAAGTTGAAACGACATTTGGTGTAGAACTTGTCCTTGTTTCTGAATTTACGACGACAGTACTTTCCACAACGATGGCTTTGGAAACGCAGAACTTGTTCTCTTAGGCTTTTCTTCTCCGTTGCATTTGGAACAGCACACGTAGAATACTGTTCTATGAAATTCATCACTAAGTCATCCGGATCTGTTCCAAATTTAGGTGCATCCTTGATCCACAACAACATATGTATATGAGGAGCACCTCTTGCTTGGTACTCCTTTCTCCAGAAGAAATTCAACACCTCTCCAAGAGGTGGATTCTTCTTATTTGTGATGAAAGACATCATAGCTTCAAATCTATGATTGAAGTACCTGCATACATTCACAGGATCCAAAGAACACAGTTCTCCAGGTGTCTTGAATTCAATGTTTTCAATATTTCCATTTGCCTCTCGTAGAAATTCAAGTAAGTCTTCCCAGCCATACTCGGCACAGCTCAGAGTGAGGAACCATGTCGGAGTTCCTAAGTTCCTCAGCATACATTTTAAATCACCATGACGACGGTACCAGTACTCATTAGTACCACGCTGACACGCCATGAGATTAATTAAGTGAGAATCCAAAATACTGTCTTGGACATTGACTTTATGCATAAAGTCCCTTGCCGAGATATTTCGCATCTGTATACCACTTTTTAAGATGTGGTTCACTGCATATGACAGTCCAGACAGATCGCTTTCAAACAGGAGATGAAACAAATAGGGAATGCATTGACGAAACCTAGGATCTTCTGCATACAATCGTAAAGTCCGGTATTCAGACGCAGGAATTTGATGAGATCGCTCATCATATCTTCCTCCTCGACCTGTGGGAAATAGCTGTGGGAAACACCGAGCTTCCAAACTTTCCTCCCAAACACTAATGGGACTCCCTTTGGCTTGTTTCATTTGAAACAACTCAATAGCATTCCCCATGACTTCCTTGGAATGCAAAGGATGAACACTATAATGTTCATATATTTCTTCACTTTTAGAGGCCTCTACTTTCTCAATTTGGCCAGCACACAAATCGCTATCCTCTTCATCACTTACTTCCTCTTCTGCAACATATACATTCTTATAGTACTTATTATTTTTCTTCAAATACACTGTTGCCTTTTTGACTTTCCTAACATCCACTAAATCTTGCCATATTTTCTTATTCTTTGTCGGAACCCCATTAACCAAGATAACCAGAGGTTCCTCTTCCACTTTTTCTATTCGAATTGTGTTAATGTTTTTGTTCAAATCTAGAGGCAAATAAACAACTCTTCCCTTTAATCCTCTCTGTAAATCTGCTGGAGGCAACTTCCCTGTCTTTGGCTCCATTCTTACAATAGCCTGAAAGGGATGGATACTTTGAATCAAAATAGATTCATAAGTATTTAAATCCTTCAATTCAGAAGGAATCTCAACCAATTCCAGATTATTATGAACTGCCCTAGCAGGCATCTGGTTTTGGTTTAATTTATTACAACAATAAGTACACACACGTTGATCCGATCCTAAATCAAAATAATTTTCTACCATCAAGTATGTGGCAAAATCCTTCCATTCACTATTATTTTCCCTTTCACTTTTTGCATATAAATCCACTACCTTAGTCTGATTCTTATAATAAGTGCGTCGACAACATACACAAGTGAAATTAGGCCTCTCACTTGATTTCATCTGAAACGTGGCAATTTCCTTCTGAAAATTATCTGTACTGGAAACCTGTACATTATCTTCAACATTACCCTCTACTTCAGGGTCAATTTGAACATTCTCATCTTTACTACTAAAGTAACAAAACTCAATTTCTTCACAAATATTCTTCACATCTATTTCAGAACCATGCAAAAGAGCAGCACATAATTGTTTAAGCATAATTGCTGGACTCTTAGCATAATACAACATTCTCACTAATTTTCTCACTTTATTATGATGCACTGCTACCATCCTAAAATGATGAAAAACACTCTGGCATACTCTCCTGGAAAGACAAGCCAGTGAATGACCACGCAAACCTGTCATTTGTCTCACTCTGCAAGGATCTAAATCTTGCAACAACTTCATTTTCTGCTTCAAACTTTTCTTAATAAATGTCCGTATAAAATCACAAAGCAAATTGATGGAAACCTGTCGCACACTGCAAATAGAACTACACTTCCAAATGTACACAGGACCCTTAGGACGTCTTCCTAAAACCTCATCACTTAGCACCTCTTCTGTCTCTGTTGTCACAAGTTTTTCTTTTTCAACTGGACAACCATCCTTCACTTCATAAGCTCGACCACTGGTGTCAACTGCAAACACCAAATCATTATCCTGAAAATAACTCTCCTCATTAAAAAATGCCTCAGAACTTGAACTATGCATCCATTCTCCGGAAAAAACTTCACAAAAGTTACTACGATTTACGACTCTCTTCCATCTACTGTTTGTTTTGAAATCAGAAATTACCTTGCTTAGTTTCCTAATTCTATTGATTACCAAAATAAACAACTTTCGCTTAATTTCAAAAGCATGATCAATAATTTTCTCTACATTTTTCTTCTTCTTATAAAATGCCGCTTTCTGTTGGCCTTTCTTAATATTTTTTAATAAATTAACTATTATCCTGTTACGGAACATTCGTTTTCGAATGTCCCTAAACTGTTGTTTCCTTCTACTATCATGCACAGAGTTCTCTCTTCCTCTACCAGTAACATTTTTGATGGGTCTTTCCTTTCCATTTAAATTGCTTTTCTTTTTCTGAACTGAAACATTTTTAGGATAAATACTTTTTTTACTAAAAATATTTCTTAAGAATGATTTTGTGCTCTTACCCGGAGCTTTCTTGGTGTTTTGAAAAGCATTTGGGGAAGAGGACTGCTGCATTAAAACATCATCCTGCTGTCTTTGACGTTTTCTAGCCTTTCTAATTCTATTTTTCGTAGGCATTTTCCAAAATATGAAAAGATCTGCAGTTGAATCTGTGGAAAAATATAATAAAAAATGTTATTAACCACTATTACCAAACAGTAAATGAATAACAGTCATCAAAAACTTAACGCCCTACTTATTATTTAACATAGCAAATCTTTTGCACCAGCACTGCATCACAAGGACATTTTCAGTCATTTCCTCTTGAATGCAGGTATACAATTGATTTATATGCTGTGTTTAAAAACGATTTTTTGAAATCAATTACATTTCTGGATATGTACTGCTAGAGCTTCATAGGTTGCTTTGGGTCATATTTATAAGGCATATGAGTGTCTATAATGTTATTTTTCCTTTTTAAATGGAAAGCGTTCTTCATGGTGCAAGTTTCTTGTAAATACGCTCCCACCTGCGAAACTGAACTTTGCGATGCGAAGCTGATTGCCTCCCCGGTGTCTGTCAACATTCTAAACAGACCGGAGCGGCCGCCATCTTATCTCTCGGTAGGATTGAAAGAGAAGAAGAGGTGAAAAACGAAGGGGGAATTTAATGAAAGGGGGCAAGGTATACCCCTCTTGACCCCCTAGGAATGTTGTTGGGGTTTTTAAAGAGTCCCGTGGGGAAAATAAAAAAATATATATTTTTCACGGTAGACGCGCTTCCCGAACACCGAACTGGGCCGCAAACTGCTGGCGAAACGGGAATTCGCCATTTTGTGCTTCGTTTTAATTAAATTACTAGGTATAAGGGGGTGCGGGAGACCATTTTGTGCTTCGTTTTAATTAATTTACTAAGTATAAGGGGGTGCGGGAGACGTATCCTAATCCCTTATATTTTCTGAGGGTGGCTGAGGAGGCTCATATATGTTGATACATGTGTTCCAGCGGCTGTGCGTGAGCTTTTTTTTTTTTTTTGCTGCGTGACGTCTGTTACCGTTCGATTCGAAGGAAATCAGGAAGTGTTGACCACCAATTTGTCAGTGCGATAAAATATTTTGTTATAAATGAATCCTTATTGATAAACATTGTCTGCGCCATCTTGTCTTTTTTACAATGCCACAATTTTGTCGTGCACGGCAGCCATTTTACATGCCAGGCCGGTCCCAGACTATCACCTAGCCCTGCGGATGTAGTTTATGGCCCTAGCTGTAGAGAATCCAGACATGCCAACCCTCCCGATTCAGGCGTCAGACTACTGATTTCAGTGCTACTCTCCCGCCTCCCGATTCCTGCAAACAAAAACCCGGGGACATATTACCAACAACTAGCGATAACTTGTTTAGAGACAAAAATTATCGCCGCACATCGGCGATTTTTATCGCAGATAAACCTTGCTATTAGCAAGGTTTTTCGCAAATGCGATAAAAAACGGCCGCAATGCATGAATATCGCTGAAAAGTCAGCGATATTCATGCATTATCCAGCAAATGCTCTTAGCCATGTTATCCACCTCTCATTGGATAACATGGCTAAGAACTGCTCGCAAATGCGATAAAAAACGGCCGCAATGCATCAATATCGCTGAAAAGTCAGCGATATTCATGCATTATCCAGCAAATGCTCTTAGCCATGTTATCCACCTCCCATTGGATAACATGGCTAAGAACTGCTCAGGGCCCCATGAGGAACGCTTTCCATTTAAAAAGGAAAAAATAACATCATAGAAAAGAATCGTTTTTAAACACAACATATAAATCAATTGTATACCTGCATTCAAGAGGAAATGACTGAAAATGTCTTTGAGACACATGAAAGCGTTTTCTGGAATGCCCTAGCACCATTTTTTGGACATTATTAACATGGCTATGTAACTCCCATAATCAAAATCTAAATTTGCCAAGCGCAGGTGGGAGCGTATTTACAAGACACTTGCCCCATGAGGAATGCTTTCCATTTAAAAAGGAAAAAATAACATCAAAGACACTCAAATGCCTTATAAATATGACCCAAAACAACCTATGAAGCTCTAGCAGTACATATCCAGAAATGTAATTGATTTCAAAAATGTTTTTTAAAAACAACATATCTGTTTCAGCTTACATAAGAGACCATGGAATGGGCTTCATATACAACAATAACTTGTGTTACTGCATGCCAGAATGCTACACCGAATATGCAATTACAATTTCTCAAAGTAACAAAATCTATTTCTATATCACTACAGACAAAGCCACAGTTTAAAAACACAGCTTTCTTCATCATTTTCTCCTTAGCAAGGTTTATCGCAAATGCGATAAAAAACGGCCGCAATGCATGAATATCGCTGAAAAGTCAGCGATATTCATGCATTATCCAGCAAATGCTCTTAGCCATGTTATCCACCTCCCATTGGATAACATGGCTAAGAACTGCTCGCAAATGCGAAAAAAAACGGCTGCAATGCATGAATATCGCTGAAAAGTCAGCGATATTCATGCATTTTCCAGCAAATGCTCTTAGCCATGTTATCCACCTCCCATTAAATAACATGGCTAAGAACTGCTCAGGGCCCCATGAGGAACGCTTTCCATTTAAAAAGGAAAAATAACATCATAGAAAAGAATCGTTTTTAAACACAGCATATAAATCAATTGTATACCTGCATTCAAGAGGAAATGACTGAAAATGTCCTTGAGACACATGAAAGCGTTTTCTGGAATGCCCTAGCACCATTTTTTCGACATTATTAACATGGCTATGTAACTCCCATAATCAAAATCTAAATTTGCCAAGCGCAGGTGGGAGCGTATTTACAAGACACTTGCCCCATGAGGAATGCTTTCCATTTAAAAAGGAAAAATAACATCAAAGACACTCAAATGCCTTATAAATATGACCCAAAACAACCTATGAAGCTCTAGCAGTACATATCCAGAAATGTAATTGATTTCAAAAATTATTTTTATAAACAACATATCTGTTTCAGCTTACATAAGAGACCATGAAATGGGCTTCATAAACAACAATAACTTGTGTTACTGCATTCCAGAATGCTACACCAAATATGCAATTACAATTTCTCAAAGTAACAAAATCTATTTCTATATCACTACAGACAAAGCCACAGTTTAAAAACACAGCTTTCTTCATCATTTTCTCCTTAATTCATACTATTCTCTATCTAAAATAAATAAATCTTTTCTCACCTTAGCAAATACTTTTTGAGTTTTGAAAACAGTCTCAGAAATACACCAAATTGTCTTCAGCAGAAGAAAAACGATGCACTCCAGAGTCTGCAGCTATTGAAAGCACAGAAATACAGATATTCATTTCACATATCTCTCATATTAGCCAATCATAACTCTCCCCTCACTTTTTTCAAATCAAAACCCTTCCCCCCTCTGCCCTCTCTGCCTTTTTTCCATAGCAACGACCTCCTGGAAGACCTCTCATGTTTGCAAATTCACACAACAATGTTTCAATTGAACTCTGAACTCTCAGTGCACCTGCGTATCCAGTGCAATCTTTCATTAAAAGTTTCTTCCTTGACCATTCAAATTACATCTTTCAAAGAACACATCCATGCACCCTAACTTTCTGTTTTCAGAAATGGAAATACACCAATCACTACTAATGAATCATTAGCATTGGAAATCCACAGTTTTTTTTCTTTACAAACTCCTACTGTTTCAACTGCCCTTTCATTACCACACTTCATCTGACTGCAGCCCAACCTTCTCCCACCATGTTTAAGGTCTGGATTGTTGGACATAGTTACATCCGCTGGGCTCAAAGGTATGCTGAGAACAGAAATTTACACAACCTCAATTTACAGAGGAGATGGAGTTCACTTCTCAGATGAGGGCAACAGAATTTTCATTCTGAATTTAAGACTGTGCATTGGTACCTACTTATAAGTACCTAAATGTACCATAAACCCAAAAGCTCTTCTCAGAGCTACCCTTCATCTAATCACTCACAATTATTATTTTTTTCTAACTTTTTTCACTAATTTTCCACAAAATACGCTCCCCGAGGCGCTACCCGGTTCGCTAACCGAAAGCTAACCTCGCGGACTTTTTAAAAAAAATGTTTTTTTCCGCACATATAAGCCTCCTCAGCCACCCTCAGAAAACCTAGGGGGTCAAGATAAGTCTACCGTGCCCCCTTCTACCCATTCTGAACATTATTTGCCCTCCATCTTGTATCTTAAAGCGACCGAAACACAAAATGGTGGACTCCCGTGACGCTTAAGGTTCGCTAACCGGGCCGCTTTCCAGAAAGCGGTCCTAAAAAAAGGTGGGAAAGTAATTTACAGAAAAACGACTAGAGACACTCTCACCAAATATAGATTAGCTCATACTACATACAATCCCTTTCATTCTCACAAATTTGATTGAAATTTCATTTAGCCATTTAGCCTGTAGACCTATCTAAATACCCTGAGGTAAATTACTTCACAAAACACATCTAAAGTATTGGAATTGACAACCAATGAAAATTTTACTTTCATTTTCAATTTTTATTACCTGACATTTGATTGGTTATATACCTGAATATATATAAAGGAAGAGAAGGAAACACAGCCATTTTCACTGCTACTTCCTGAACTACATTTCAAGAGCCTTTTCACCTCCCTGTAAAGTAAATTGATAATTTGTAAGTGGCACTTTAAATTAATTTGTAAAAACGTTTTTTGATAATTATTTACTGTCCCCCTGCTATAGTTATAGATACAGATAAGCTCCTCTGTTATATTTATTGATTGACTTACACTTCTCTGCTATAATTATGAATTTACTTACTTTAACTTCACTGTTAAAAAAACAGAACTACATGTCTGAACTTAAACCCAACAGTGCCCTAACTCTTCTAATATAATTATTTTTTTATGCAATTTACAGCAAAAAAATGGAAGGGGAGCACGAAAAAACCAATGTTTCCTTCGACATTACAACAGAAGAGATTTTAACTGAAGAAAATTTGGATGAAGATTTTTTTTGGATGAATCTTTTGATGAACAATTTATTGAAAGCTTACAAGACATAGAAACATGCATGTTTGACGAGATTCCAGATGATGTAATGCTGGAAGTTTTAATGAACTATGAAAATAATAAATAATTTTTTTTTTAATCAAAATAAATAAATAAATTTAAAAAAAACGAACAAAAACAACAAATAATTAACATACAGTATTAGAAAAGTCTATCATTCTTTTTTTTTCCTTATAGTACGCTGCCCAGAACGCTTTCCGGTTCGCGAACTTGGCGCTTACCACGCAAAAAAAAATTAAAAAAAAAATTTTTTTTGACCCTCCTAGGCCCTTTTAAAACCTCCACATAAAACCTAGGGGGTCAACGAGGATCTACTATGCCCCCTTATGGTAATTTCCCCCTTTGTTTTGGCCTCCTCTTGTCTCTCGATCCTACAGAGAGACAAGATGGCGGCCGCTCCGGACTGTTTAGAATGTTGACAGACACCGGAGGGCCAATCAGCTTCGCATCGCAAAGTTCCGATACGCGAAAAGTTCGCTAACAGGATCGCTGCCCGGAGCGCTGTTACAGATATATATCTTGATTTAAACGTTAATTTCTCAAAATCCACTGAAGCACATATATTGAGACCTAGCAAAGGCACATCGGGCTAACAGTCCCTACAATTTTGCCAAGTTTCGTGGAAATCCATTCAGCCGTTCGGGCTAAAAGTGAGTCCAACCGCCCTATGGAAATTAACATGGGAAAAACGCGTTTTTTGACCCCCCTTTTTTCTCGGCCCCCCCTTGACGGAACCCCCCCAAATTTCCAGGAGCTGCTCAGAAACAAAATGTGCCATTTTCCTGAAAATTTCAGCCGATTCCGTCCACAAACGCCAAAGTTATTAGACATAGAATTTTCAGAAATCCCATAGGGAAAAAATCCTAACTATATATACCTACTGGCGACTGCCAGTAGGTAATATATATATATATATATATATATATTGGGCGTGTAGCCTCGCATTTGGCTGCCCCCACTTGAAAATCTTCCTGGAGTGGCTGGCAGCTGCGGTCTGAGGGGACTCGGGACGGACTCCGCTATTTCGACTGTGCCCTGACCCACCCTACTCACCTGAAGCCCGTACCCGTCCAACGATGTTACTCACTCCCCCACGCCACCACCTCGTGAATGCCAACACAAAGCATGCTGGGACTTGAAGTCCGTCATACTCAACGCGGACTTCTATTGGTGTGCTGAGTGCTTAAGGGGGAGGAGAATTGGTACCAGCAGACAATTAATCAGGAGGAGCTAATGAGGGATGTGATCTTAACAGCTCATGGCGCTGAGGAAGGCTACTTTTGCCGAAATGCATTCGCCGACGCTGGGGCCCTTCGAAATAAAGCTGTTTCCTGTCCTGAACTCCCCTTGTGGCCTCTGTTCTTCTCTTCGGATTAGATGTTCTTTCATATATATATATATATATATATATATATATATATATATATATATATATATATATATATATAATGTTGCAGATTTCCTATGGATAATAGGTCTTAACTATAAACACCTACTCGAGACTGCCAGTATATATATATATATCGGCAGAGGGACGTCTTCTCAGGTATTTGGCAAAAGACGAAGTGAGACTCAAAACTGGTGCAATTATGTTTTATTCATGCTCAACACCATGCCGCCATTACGCGTTTCAGCCTGAAGAGGCCTTGTTCATATATATATATATTTAATACTGGAGGTCGCCAGTAGGTAGTTATAGTTAGGACCTATTATCCATAGAAAATCCACAACATTCTATTGGCAATAACTTTGGCATCGTTTGATGCATCTTTTTGAAATTTTCCAAACTTTTGGCCAGCTCAGGTATGCTCCTTCCCTGAAAGGGTGTGATTGGTGAAGCGGGGGAGTTCCAAAACCTGTTTTCCCTATGCAATTTCCCATAGGACCTTTAGTCACGGCTACAGCTCGAACGGCTGAACGGAATTACATCAAATTTGGCAGAGAGGTAGTCCTCAGTTCTGACTTGTGCCTTTGCCATATTTGGTGTCAATCTGGTCAGTAGTTTCTTTGAAAATTTTGGTTAAAGTCATTCATATATCTATGGGAGCGGAGGATCTGCAGATTGTGTGAGGATTGGCCTCGTAGGATAATCGCACCGTCCCGATCACGCGCTCAATTCTAAGTGGCTGTCAAGCAGTTGTAAACATTCGAAATCAGGAACTGTTGGCAGCCATTTTTTGCCTCGCTACAAGTGAGGATGAGGAAGTCATTGAAATATGTGTGGCCTGCTCAGGGGGTCACATAAGGACCCGTAGGGCCAAAAAAGTAAGATTGTATTTTTCTTTTTAAAGAAAAGTCGCTGGATGCATGTAGGATCCGCGCATTTTGCCGCCGAAAAAAAAGAAGTATGTATTTTTGAGATATACATCAAGCGTATGTGTATAGATGATGGGTGGCTAGAAAAAGAGCCCTTGTGTTTATTGAGAGATTTTAGTTCTTACAAGTAAGTACCCATGCAGAGTCTAAAGTTCATGAGAAAGACTCCCTTCATCTGTAAAATGTACAGCATCTCTCCTATAGATGCCATGCATATTGAAACGCAGATTTTTGTGGTATATGGACACCATTCTATAGTCTCTGAGAAAAGTAGAAACCGAATTATTCACATTTTTTTCTAGCTTTCTCGATCTGTGGACAAAAAAGATTGGAGTAGTTCCATTTCAGGCTTTGGCATATGTTAGAATAGACAAAGGGAGTTTGGGGGAAAAGTGAAATTAAAACACAAAAGAATTGATTGGTTGTTTGACAACATTCTACACAGAAAACTAGGGTGCTTGTGTTTGATTTTTATAAGCATTATTCTTATTGGTTATCAGAACATGATTGAAAATAACATTACGTAGGATAAGCTAGTATATTGATAAGTCGAGCACACTTGCTGTTTTTTTTAGCAACATTGTGTGATGAACTTTTGCGTTCTTCGGGAGCCAGTATTGTTTTTTTTGCATGGGTACATGCTAATTTGTATATGGAGATGGAATCTGCTTTGGATTTTGAAAGTGAGAATAGATTTCCCTCCTCAGTCTTTCAAAATGCAAACTATGTTTGCTTTGGGAGGGTGGGAGTCGTGAGAGTCCCAGTCTGTCAAAGCAAACAGCAGTATAGCGGGGGTTGGCACCCAGGGACACTGCAGGAGCCATTTGAAGTAGTTTCCAGGGCCCTCCCGTAAGACACAATACCAGGGGGTGCTGATTCTCAGAGCTTGAGGGGGGATGTTGAGGCTCACAGACTTGTAATTTTGTAGGGGGGGTTGGATGCGAAAGTGGTGCATGGGGGTTGTAAATCTGGTACAGAGTGTTTTGTTTTACTTTGCTTTCCTTTCTGTCATGTAGAGGATCCAGGGTAAATATAACATTTCTGTGCTGCCAGTAACGTTTAACCCTACCCCGAAACAGCTTTCTGCCTGTTACTATAGTAACAGTTCATGGACCACTAACGTGAGCACAGAGGTTAGAATTTCACCACACCATGGCCCCCATTAGGATGACATCCCATCGGAAAAAGGGACCGCCCGCCATAAGGGCGGGGATCAAGATGGTGGCATTAGGATGCGCCCACCACAGTGGCGGGCGCATCCCTCATTTTTAACATTGTGGCGGGCGGTGCTCTCTGCACCGCCCGCCACAATGCTAAAAATGCATGTATGCATTTGCATACAAGAAGCGGCAGGCACCGCGCGGTGCCTGCTGCTTCTTGTATGCAAATGCTTGGGGGTACCACAGGTACCCCCCGTGTGCACCCCCCACCTCTTCTTCATTCTGGGGGCCCGCAGGGGCCCCCAAAGTGAAGACCGCATGCCTTTCCATGGCGGCATCGCCGCCACGGAAAGGCATCTATCCAAGCCCATCATAATATGGCTGGCGGTGCCTAATAGACACTGCCACCATATTAATCCTTTTCAACCCCGGCCGCAAGGCGACCGCGGCGGAAAAGCCGCGGACAGTCTTTCCGTCCGCCGCTGTCCCCCCGCCATACTAATATGGCGGGGGGAATTAAGGTACGGATGGTGGGCGGATTGCCCCCGCCAGGCCGGCGGTGGCTACCTCCAGCCTTGCAGGGGCAATCCGCCAGCCATTCTAATGGGCCCCTAAGTTGCTAATGGCATTGTACTTTTTATTCTTTTGAATTGGAACTGTAAGTTGTAGCTATACACTCTGGTAAAGATCTGGTGAAGAACTAGCCTCAGAATTATACTTCAAAATATAAATATCATATCCATTGTGGACTGCTACCCCCACAAAAAAAAAACGTATGTACTTTTTTAATTAACTTTTATTGATACAATAAATAACTGGAGGTATAACTAAATGATAACAATACAATAAATAACTAGAACCATAAATTTAACAAAACAATATAATAAACAGCATATAATATGGACTCCAATAGAAGTAGTGTAGTTAATCTGCAAAACAAAAAAGAAAATTAGTGTTTAAAATTAGATTAATGTGACTAAATGAGGTCACACATTACAAGTCAAAGTAACACTTGATGATATTTTCTATTTTTTCAATGTGTGCAGTGTACCTGATAGATTTCACTTATGTTATAGGCTTGCATTCAAACGGCGTTTGTATAAAAGTGCCTAGTGCGTCATATTTATATTACAGATGAACAGGTCTTTAAAATAATTCACAGATGTGACAGAATTAGGTGAGAGATGAAGTCATTATGCAGGACAATATTTTTTAGGGCTTATTTACAAAACTCTTGTGCCACTTTTTTGTTACTTTTCTCATGTTGAAAGTGAAGCAAAAGTGGCACAAGGAGTTTGTCGATAAGCTCTTTTATTTCTAATGCATTTAATTGGAAGTATTGAATATCTAGGCCGCTCTGCTTACCTTGTGAGAACACTGTGGCCAACAGAGTTCTCAATGTAGAACTCCGCTTTTCTTTGTTACTTGCCGTATATGCAAGACTGCTTTCAAGAGGAGACTCCAATAAAGAGTACTGGTGTGGAACTGCAAGTATGCGGAAGGACTTGCAGACTAAGAATCCAGTCAACTTTGGAAGGGAAGAGTTAAGGATATTGAGAGAGGCTCCTCCTGCCTCATGAGAAGGCCCAAGCACCAGTGGAGCAACACCGTCAACCTCTACTGCATAGCCTAATATTCGTCCACAATTTGGAACCCTTCAAGAGAAAAAGTAAGAAGGTTGGGAGCTTTGTATGCCATCCTAATACCTAATCATCCATTAGTTATACAGAGATCCACCGTGTATCAGACTCCATACAAGTGTGAATTGGAGATTATCTGATACCAAAAAACTCTCAAGTACTTATATCTGTTTCTTTTTAACTTCATCGACTACTCATATTGAGAGTATTTACCTTAACGTTTTCCGTTAAAAATGTGTGAATCTCCATGGTTCAGACAACTAGTAAATGCCATATTTTAGACATCGGTGTAATCAGCTGGAAGAGGAGGATATACTTTTTTTCAACCTCGGCACTTTGATACTGATTTATGCAACATTCTGCAAACTGAAAAAAAAGTTAAAGAAGTATATGTTGTACATATGTCCAAGATTAATTTGAATGTACATAAAAATATTTGTTCTCAATAGGATTGGGGTTGAAAAGCTATAATCAGAGGTTATATTTGGCAAGCAAAATAGGAAATAGCATTGCAATAAACAAATGTTAGGCCGATATTGGTCACTCACTTCATTTACAAACTCCTGGCCCGGATCTGATAGCATATGGAGAGAAGTCAGTGGATCTAGTATGTCGAGTGGTTGACCACCATCTGGTATAGTGCATGGGCAGGAATACACAGCTTGTGGCAACCAGTACGTCTCATGGTTGAGATATCTGTATAATGAGATAGGACAGGGGATAAATCAAGTTTAAGGTTATTAAATAACTTGTAGAAAGTTGTAAAATACAACATTGGTCAATCGATTACATGTAAACTGCATGGGGAGGAAACAGTACGTGGCGCACTACTTACAAAATTAAAGGTGGCATGATTAAGTGATTTGCCTAAAAACATCGCATACCAAGGTAAGATATTGGCGGTGTAAGAGCTGGAAACTGTGCTAAAATACACTATTGCCGAAAGAATTAGTTTTGCAATGCATGGGGCACGTGATGCACTACTCACACGAGAAAAACAACATCGCATTAAGTTGAACAGCAGGTAGCACACTGTTGTGGGAATGGCCATATGGCGCTTGGCAAATTAAAGAATCGTGGCAGGATTAATGTATGTATATATGTATGTATAAATGATTTTGTAACGCGCACTGTTACTGGGGAGTATCCTAGCGCGGTGGGAAAAGCAAAGAAGGGTGAACAGGGATCAACTTATGTACTGCTACTGAATAGGTAGGTTTTTAGATTTTGTTAAAATTGGGCTACAGATTGACTGGAGCGCAGATGAAAGGGGAGAGCATTCCAGGCGCGGGCCGCGACCACAGCAATGGACTGTCCCCCTAGTATGGTTCGCTTGAATCGGGGAAGGGTCATTTTAAATAGCGAAGATGATTGAAGTACTCTTGTAGGGGCTTAGAGTGTAAATCTTTTCTTTAAATAGGCTGGACCTTGGTCATGAGTCGCTCTGAACGCAAGTACTAAGGTTTTAAAGAGGATACGTTGAGGTACTGGGAGCCAGTGGAGGCTGGACATGTGGGACCGAACACTCTTCCATCTAGGAACGTTACAAAGAAGACGAACAGCGGCATTCTGAATGACCAACAGACGTTTGGTCAGATAAGCTGGAATGCCGCTGAACAGGGAGTTCGCATAGTCCAGCCTTGCTAGAATGAGTGCTCGGGCGACAGTCTCCCTCGCCTCTCTAGGGAGTAGTGGAAAGAATTTCCTGAGCATTCTCAAGGTAGCAAAACACGTTCCAGTCAGTTTTTTTATATGGTCCTCGAATTTTAGGTCCTCTCCAAACCAAATCCCAAGGTTTTTTGCAGGGCCACCCATCTCCTTGGGACATGGAACATTCGGGGGCCACAGTGAATTTCTGAAAGTGGGAGGGAAAGACCCATAAAGAGGACCTCCGATTTGTCCTCATTACATTTTAGTTGGGCCAGAGTTAACCAACGGAAAACTGAGGATAGGCAGAGATGGACCTTTGCTGTGTCCAGATGATCGTCAGGCCAGGTGAAAAGCAGCTGCGTATCATCCGCATATCCTATAATCTTAGCCCCGTACTGTTCCGCAAGATACACCAAGGGGGTAATATAAATGTTGAACAGTAGGGGGCTAAGAGTAGATCCCTGTGGGACCCCCGTAAGGAGTGGTTTTGGTTCAGAGGCATGAGGTGGCATCCAGACCTGTTGTGTCCTACCCGAAAGAAATGAGGACACCCAGGCCAGGACATTGCCACCAATGCCGATAGTCGATAACCTGGTGGTGAGGAGCGCATGAGGGACGGTATCAAAGGTGGCAGAGAGATCCAATATTATCAGGACTGCTCTGCCGCCCCGTCCAGGCACTCCCGAATCGACTCCGTCATCTCTACCAGTGCCGTTTCAGTGCTATATGCAGCCCTGAAGCCTGATTGGGCTGGGTGCAGGGCATTGGAGGACTCTACAAAACTTTCTAATTGTCCGAAGACTATTTTCTCACAGATTTTAGTCAGGGCAGGGAGAAGAGAAATAGGCCGGTAATTACGGGGAACCATGGCGTCAAGGCCTGGTTTCTTCAGAAGCGGCAGAAGCTTAGCCTGTTTCCATTCAGCAGGGACCACTGCCGAAGAAAGAGAGAGGTTCACGATCTGGGTAACATCACCACAGACAGTGCTGGCCACTTCTGACAGAACCCGAGCCTGGCACGGATCAGCGGGAGAGCCTTATTTAAGGCATTCAAGAAGAGGCAAAACATCACACTCTGCCACCAGCGCAAAGTTAGTAAGCTGCTGGGTATCAGAGGGATGAGACCTAATAGAGATGTTCATCCCTGGGTTCCCAGTCGGTGACGCAGAGGTAAGGTCCTGCTGAATCTTAGCTATCTTGTCTATAAAAAAATTAGACAGAACTTCACACCATTCCCCAGAGGATGGAAGAGTGGTGGTTTCTACAACAGGGGACACAAAACTTTTTACAACAGAGAAGATTTCTCTACTGTTATTTTCCGCTTTGGCTATTCTCCCTGCATATTAGAGTCCTTTGGCGGTTTTTATAGCGGCATAATATTTCTTTTGGGCAGTGCGCAGGGCGGCCTTTGCGTCACAGCTATACTCTCGCTTCCAGACTCGCTCCAATTTTTTACAACCCAGTTTTTGCTCCCTCAGCTCGGGGGAGAACCAGGGCTGAGAGGGGGTGTGTCGAAATCTGGGTGCGGTAGCATGTTTGGTGGACGCATTCACCGCCTGTCGCACCGACCCATTGAAATCATCAACCGCCTTATCCAACTCGGGTGTGAGTGGCAGGTGAGTTTTTAACAGTTCCTGGCTGAACACAGCCAGGTTAATTTTCTGAGGGTGTTTGACGGGGAGTGTCAAAGCTGATCTACCCACATTATCCACCTCCCATGAAAACCTGACAAGGTCGTGGTCCGACCAGGTGACCTTTTCCGGGCCTGACATTTTAATGGGGAAGTTAGAGTACACCAAGCCTAAAAGATGACCACCGGCATGAGTTGGAGACGACACCCATTGCTTGAGCTGTGACAGATCCCAAACCTCTTCCAGTCTGCGCGATTCCAGAGCGCCAATGTTGTCAATGTGAATGTTGAAATCGCCGACCAGAAGAAATCTGGGATAGTTCAGGGCCCGGGGCACTATACAATCCTCCAACGTCTCAATAAAGTGAATGGCAGGGCCTGGGGTCCTGTATACCAGGGACCCCCCCAGCGTGAAGTGCGGACAAATAATAAGGGAAAAATGAAGAACTTCACCCGCCACCCCCACCGCTAATTGCTCGGAGGTAAAGTGCCACTCTTCTTTAAATATTACTGCTAAACCCCCTCCCCTACCCAGAGGTCTATCCACTCTGGCAATCTTAAAACCTCTAGGGACTGCCAGTTCAATGGTCGGAGCACAAGAATCATTAAGCCATGTCTCTGTGATGAATAGTAGATCGAGCTGACCCTCCGTCAGTACCTCGAAGATGTCAGCTGCGTGTTTCACCACAGATCTAGCGTTGATTAGGCCAGGTCTGACAGTTGTAGTGCGGTCCGCACCGGCGCCTGAGCGTGAGGGTAGTACGAGCTGGGTAGAGAAGCCACAGCTCGGACAGGCCGTCCCAACGTGCTCTGGTCCTCTCCGCTGACAGCAGCTTTGCTTGGCGGGAGGAGCCAGTTTCAAAAGATCAGTGCGGGAATAAGTAAGCCTATGTGGCCCAGCTCGGCCATATAAAAAGAGGCAGTATGGCTAGCCCTGGGCCCGTCCGAGGCACGGACGGGCACAGACGGGCCCTCCTTTGGCGCTCCTTCGGCGCGCAGACGGCGCGCCCGCTGCGCGAGACCGCCGCGCGCTTTGGGGCACATCGCTATTTGAAGCCCTGGCCCCTCCCCGAGCTGGACCGCTAACTCGAGTCCAGCCGGGGTCCGGGACTGCCCAAGATGGCGCCTGACCTAGCCCTCCACGTCAATCGGCACAGGCAAGCCGTGGTGGAACGGGGCCCAGGGAAACCGGTAAGCAGCGCACACAGCGGTACACAAAGGTGGATTTTAAAAATACATACTACACAATTCTTAAATCAATTGGAAGTTAAAAGTAAGATTTTTAAAAATGGGTCGACTAAATGTTGCAGCATGAGGCGAGTAGCAGAAGAGATCACTCGCAGTCTGCTTCGCCAATCCCAAGCGCGATCACAAGGTGCTGCCACCACCCTGGTCAAACGCACCGACACACCAGAATCAATTCTATTTGAAGCCCAGGCCCCTCCCCGAGCTGGACCTCTAACTCGAGTCCAGCCGGGGTCCGGGACTGCCCAAGATGGCGCCCGACCTAGCCCTCCACGTCAATCGGCACAGGCAAGCCGCGGTGGAACGGGGCCCAGGGGGACCGGTAAGCAGCGCACACAGCGGTACACAAAGGTGGATTTTAAAAATACATACTACACAATTCTTAAATGAATTGGAAGTTAAAAGTAAGATTTTTAAAAATGGGTCGACTAAATGTTGCAGCGTGAGGCGAGTAGCAGAAGAGATCACTCGCAGTCTGCTTCGCCAATCCCAAGCGCGATCACAAGGTGCTGCCACCACCCTGGTCAAACGCCCAGTGATTTGCACCGGACTAAGGAGCGCAAATCAAGTTTAACGTTATTAAAAAACATGGAGAGCATTGTAAAATACAACATTGGTCAATTGTTTACATGTGAACTGCATGGGGAGGAAGCAGCAGGTGGCGCACAACTTACAAAATTAAAGGCGGCAGGATTAAGTGATTTGCCTAGAAACATCGCCTACCAAGGTAAGATATTGGAGGTATAAGAGATGGAAACCTTGCTAAAATACACTATTGCCGAAAACATTACTTTTGCAAAGCATGGGGCACGTGACACTTTACTTACACGTGAAAAACTACATCGCATTAAGTTGAAGTGCACGTGGCACACTGCCGCGGGAGCGGCCACGTGACGCTTAGCAAATTAAAGAAACGTGGCAGGATTAAGTGATTTGCACAAAACTAAGGATAGCAAGTCAAGTTTAACGTTATTGAAAAACATGAAAAGCGTGCTAACATTCAACATTGGTCAATTGATTACATGCGCATTGCATGAGGAGGAAGCAGCACTTGGCCTGGAAACATTGCCTACCAAGGTAAGATATTTGAGGTATAAGAGCTGGAAATCGTGCTAAAGTACACTATTGCCGAAAACATTACTTTTGAAATGCATGGGGCATGTAACGCACTACTTACATGAGAAAAACTACATTGCGTTAACTTGAACAGTATTTAGCATACTGATGCGGGAAGGGCTGCTTGGCAAATTAAAGAAACGTGGCAGGATTAACTGATTTGCACAGAACAAAGGATAAGAAATCATATTTAACGTTATTAGAAAACATGGAGAGAGTGCTAAAATACAACATTGGCCAATCGATTACATGTGCACTGCATGGGGAGGAAGCAGCACGTGGCGTACTACTTACAAAATTGAAGGCAGCAGGATTAAGTGATTTGCTCGGAAACAAAAGTTACAAAGTCAACTTTAACGATATAATAAAGTAGGAAAGTGTGCTTGAAAACAACATTGTCAAATCAAACAAAAATTTGCATTTAAGCGGTATTTAAAGGTCATTCAGATTAATTAATTTAATTATTCTTAAAAAATGCTCACCTACGAAGAAGTGGATACGAACACTATCAATGGCTGTGACTGCGGAATAGCAAAAGTTCGAGAATGTTGGCAGGTTATAAATGCTTTGCAGAAGGATGATTGGTTGACCATGATGTCACTGGGTGTGAGAGCTGTGATTGGGCATGTTGTAATTGAGCATGCGCAAATAAAATGAAATACGTTAGGGGTACATAGCCAGACGGTGAGACGTATTGTGAGCATACGATATATTAACACGGATGCGCTACCACAAATGTGCATGCGGAAAGTGAAGGCAACTCCTAGGTGGTACATGCACAGTTGGACTTCGGATGTCGATAGAACACCGGCTCCCGCAAGAGGCAGCGAGCCGGTGGGACAGTGGGGGAATTAAAGACTCTCGCACGGTCTCCAACGGTGATGGCCATAATAAATTAAAATAAAAAAGCCGTCCCCGGGGAATGGGGTCCCCGGGGCCTTGAAGTGGCTTCAGTAGGGGGCAATGCAGCCCTCCTCCATAAAATAATAATATATAATTAGCCATGCCCCGGGGGGATGGGGACCTTGGTGCCCGGAATTGACCACGGGCCCCATTCCCATGAAAAGAATTGAATACGGATACTCCGCTTATTGTCATCGTACCATAAGCCCAGCCTTCTGATCACACGCTGAATGCTAATTGGCTGTCAAGTGCTTGTCAACATTCGAAACTTTAAACTGTTGGCAGCCATTTTATGCCTCGGAAGAAGGGAGGTTGAAGAAGCTTGTGAAATGTGAGTGCGCGTATGCTGCAGAATCCAAATGCTGTTGTCCATAATTGTCTCTAACTTAATGATTTGTTTTTAAACAATGGTTTTATGTTCCTTGCCGTTCAGTATATTATACTTTTTATGTATGTATATGAATTGTCTCTTTTGTGGCATTAATGCCGAAATAAAGAATTTCTGAATCTGAATCTGAGTGCGCGTATGATCCGCACATTCTAGCGATATTAAAAAAAAATAAAGCGACGTGGGCTTCTGCGCGTCTTTGGTAATTTGCATTCTTTCAATTGTTTAGAGGTGATGCAGCAGTGCTGGATTCAGTATCCACCCCTGAGTAAGAAAAAGTAATATTAACACTATTTACCTGCTAGGAGAATTTCCTTTCATAGGCTGACATTGACTGGTTTCAGTTGCAAATTCTTCTAAGTGTGCAGTTTTCGAACTTTGAAATATTCACCTTAAGTCATCTGAAGAATGAATTCTGATTTATTCATTTGTTATCAGGAGAGAAACCACTGCTGCATCTTTTAGCGCAGCAGTGACCCTGAAAAGTAGTTCAAAGCATACTTACAAGTAACTTGTATGTCCATCCATAGGAATCCCATTCCTTTAAAAAAAAGAATACATTTAGATTTGCGGGTCAGGCTCTAGGGGATGGTGTCCAGGGCCCAAAATAAATAAAAAGAAGGGGGGGCACACAATGAAATGTAATTTAAAAAATAAAATATCTAAATATAAATCATTTTAAAAAAAAATAGTTAACCAGTATCAAAAAAATATATATAAGAATAAATATATTTAAAAAATGTCATTTACAAAACTTTTAAAATTCACTCAAAAAAGACATAGGTTTCAGACATGTTATAGTTAGGAATTAGCATTTAGTGATCTAGGAATCACTGAATGGGTTTTTAGAAACTGTACTGGTGTGTCAATGGTTTCAAATGTAGAACTTCATATTTTATAATGAGTGTTGAAAGGTTATGCTACTGTATGATGAGGTGTATCAGTTTGTCACATGGATGATGTCATCAGTGATGTCATCAGTGATCTCATTTGAGATGTCATCAGTGATGTCACTGACCATGCCATGAATGATGTAATATGTGACATCGTCAGCAGTGGATTGCATGCGTGTGAGTTATAGTTTGTACAACTAACTATAACTTGGGAATTTCAATGGTTTTGTAAGAGTGAAATGTCCAACTAACTATAACACCCCTGAAACCTGTGGTTTTTCAGTGAATATATATATATATATATATATATATATATATATATATATATATATATATATATATATATATATATATATATATATATAATATTTCTCTAATGACATCACTGATGACATCATCCAGTGACTGTGAGTGCTTTTTAAATGTTAACATTTTTTAATTTTAAAATGTGTTGGTGATTATATGAATGCAATCGTACCGCCTGGGAGATTGGATGTGTGGATGGGTGGTGCCTGAGTGAATGGATGAGCGCATGCATAGTGCCTGAGTGAATGGATGAGTGCAATGGTAGTGCCTGGGTGATTGGATTTGTGCATGGGTAGTGCCTGGGTAAATAGATGAGTGCATGGATAGTGAATGAGTGAATGGATGAGTGCATGGGTAGCACCTGAGTGTTTGTATAAGTGCAAAGATAGTGCCAGGGTGAATGTATAAGTGCATGGATAGTGCCTTGGAAATTAGGTGAGTGTATGGGTAGTGCCTGAGTGATTGGACGAGTGCATGAGAAGTGCCTGGGTGACTGAATGAGTGGAAGAGAAGCACCTGGGTGATTGGATGAATACACAGATAGCACCTAGTTGAATGGATAAGTGCATGGGTAGTGCCTGTTTAAGTACATGACTTGATGGGTAGTGCATGAATAAATGGATTAAAGCATGGATAGTGCCTGAGTGAATGGTTGAGTGCATGGGTAGTGCCTGAGTTATTAGATATGTGCATAGTTAGTGTCTGGTTATGGCACAGTGCATGGGTAGTGCCTGGGTGAAAGGATGAGTGCATGATTAAATGGATGAATTCATGGGTAGTGCATAAGTGAATGGATGAGGCAAAGGGCAATGCCTGGATCATTGGATGAGTGTATGGGTAGTGCCTGAGTGAATGGATGAGTGCATGCATAGTGCCTGAGTGAATAGACCAGTGCAAGGGTAGTGCCTGGGTGACTCAACCTGTGTGAGGAGGTACCACAAGGCAACCCTGGTACCCACAACGGCAGCCTTGAATGTTCCTTATAGGCTTCTTACCTTCTGGGCCCATACAACATCCACAAGCAGTTGAAGACTTCCCAACACTAGAGACTGACTCTCATCCTTCCCCACAGAATGACAAAACACCCTGGCGATTCCCTGAATACCAGAGGGGTGGAGCAGAAGTGACGTCTGTCCAATCGGATCCACTGGGAGGGGCCTGGATTGGAAGAAAAGACACAGAAGGCTAGGTAACGAGAGATGGACTAGCAAGGACCTACAGGAGAGCAGAAGGAGAGAACGAGCCACGAAGCAGAGACAAAGAAGGAGGGAGATGACACCAAGGACCTCGAGAATCCCAAACTGTGGAGCGAGGACTGGTGGAACCTAGAGGAGATGCACAAGCTGGGAGCGGGAGCTGGACAGGTGAAGGGAGAGTGAGAGGAGGAAAGAAGGGAAATAGAAGTCTGCTAACAGCCTTCCTTGACATCCAGAGACACTACAGTCTCCTTTAACTTCCTGAGTCCTAGAAAACCACAGCAGTATGTCGAAGGAAGCAGGGTATTGCCCTCCCTGTTTCTATTCTCCTTCCCTCACTTTATTCCACTCCTGCACAACCCACTTAAGAAAGCCTTCATGGGGTATGGTGGAGGACACAGCTGCTTTGTGTACATAATCTTGACTGCTCCTTTTTGTTCTTTTTATTTTTGAGCAAACCCCTGGGATCCGACCAGACCACAAGAGAGAGAGAGAGAGTGGAGATAACTCTTATCATGGTGGACCTAATTGGAAGACTTTTAAGACTGAGCCTACTCATCTGTTGTGTTTTCTTTAATGTTTTGTTTGACCTACCAATGTCAAGACCCAGAATAACTAGACACGGAATAAACCCATTTCATTATTACCCATCTACGGCCTCTTCGCTTCTGTTTACGCCTGTCCCTCTGACAGGTGGTATCAAAAGTGGGATCGGGGAAATGGAGGTCATGGTTCTTAAGATGGAAGAGGGGGAGGACAGACTTGGGAAACTCATGGGGAAGTTCCTGGAGGCGGCAGAGACTGAGAAAGGAGCCCTACACAAAGCCCTTACAGAAAAGGGCAATTCCCAGGAGACAACCATAGGGAAATTGGCTGAGGTTGTGGGTCAACCCAGGGGACTGGCTACTTCTCCCTCAGTAATAGTTCAGAAGTATGTGCCAGGTGAAGACCCTGACTTCTTCATATCCAACTTTGAGCAAATGGCAAGGGCAGCCCTATGGCCAAAAGACCGGTGGGGCCAATATCTTGGATCATTACTAACAGGAGACCTTCAAACAGCCTATCAGGCAGCCAATCCCCATGGAAACACCCTGTATCCTAATCTTAAGAAATGTATACTTGAACGTATTGGTATAGACGATGAGACCTATGGCATAAGGCTACGACATATCAGGTTAAGGACACCAAGAAAACCCCTGAGCCTTATGCTTTCGAATAAAATACATGTCAGATAGATGGTTAAAACCTTGGTCTCTTCTAAGGAAGCAATCTTGGAAAAGATTTATCTCGAGCAGTTCCTGACATCTTTACACCTTCCATTTCAGCGGTGGGTTCGGCAACATACCAATCTTATGCTGGAAAGGGATTGCTGCAGCATTTTTTATGGCTCAAGATCTACAGAAGGGCCGGGAAGAAGAAACCTGGAAACAACCAGGGAACACACCTTTGAGAACACCAAGACCTCCCCACTACCCTCGGAAACCAAAGACTGTATCCATAGTAACTAGCCCAACACCCCTACCTCCCTGTCCTCCTCTTCCTGTAGGCCCGCAATGTTTCCACTGTGGCACCTACGGACACATAGCTCACCATTGTCCCCAGAAGAAGGAATACATGGAGGTGGGGTATGCACAAGCCCTATACTGCTCCCGAAAGGAAGGGGCCCTTCCCTTCCACCAAAAATAGTGGTAAACGGGGAACCCAGAGAAGGGTTGGTTGATACTGGGTGTCTGCAGAGTGTAATGAGACCCCATGCTATTCCAGGGGGATTCCACTTACTTCGGGAGTAGTCACCATCCAGTGTATTCATGGGCACAGCAAAATCTACCCAGTGACCTACGTCTCCACACAGCATCAAGCAACCCAACCCCCAGTAACTAGAATAGGGGGCATTGTTCCTACTTTATCCGATCCCATAAATTTAGGGAAGGACTATCCCCATATGGATGACCTACTTTATGATACTTGGAGAGAAGAAGCGCCCTTTTCCCGGATAGCAGATCCGAATGGAGTAGGAGAAAGGACAGAAAAAGTAGACAGCAACAAAGAAAGGAAAAGAAGGAAGGGGCCTCGGTTCTCCTGACGAACAAGGGTGTCGTGCTGTGGGAACATGACCATAATTTCCATTTAGCACAGGGAGAGGATCGCACGCTTCAGGAAGCCTAGAGGCAAGTCACAGAACAAAAGGATGCTCTCCTAGTAGGTACCCAATTCTTCAGCAAAAAGGGCTAGTATATCGGAAAGGAGGGAGGGAGTTGCCCGTCCAGTTGCTGATGCCCCAGTCCTTCCAAGATAAAGTTTTGTACCTGACTCACAGCCCTTTATTGGGTGGTCACTTTGGGGGGGAAAGACAGAGAAAGCCATACTGGAGAGGTTTTATTGGCCCAGAATAGATCAACAGGTCCGGAAGTATTGCAGAGAATGCCCAGTCTGCCAGAAAAATAGCTGCTAAATTCCTCCGTGAGCCCCCCTGAAGCCCTTACCGGTTATTGATATGCCTTTTCCCCCAGGTTGGGATGGATATCCTTGACCCTCCCGTAAGGGTTATCATTATGTGCTAATCTTAGTGGACTACGTCATCAGGTTTCTCAAAGCTATAGCCCTCAGGCAGCCTAATACCACACAGATAGCCGAGCCCATGATCGATGTCGTCTCCTGAATGGATTTCCCAAAAGAGATTATCACTGACCAGGGAACACGCTTTACCTCCAAATGAATGCATCAAGTGTGTCAGCAGTTAAACATTAAACAGATCCATACTGCTGCTTACCCCCTTCAAACCGACGGGTTGGTAGAATGCTACAACGCCACCTTAAAGATTACCCTAATGAGGCTACTCAATCTAGAGGCCCGAAAATGTACATTAGCACCTTAGAACTCTGCAAAGGTTACTGGCAAGTACCCCTGAAGACACAGGACAGAGAAAAAACATATTTTTGTACCCCTAGGGGATGTTTAATTTCAAAGTATTACCCTTTGGGTTACACGGAGCACCAGCAAACTTTCAGAGACTAATGAGTATCGTGCTCCAGCCCCATAGAGACTTCTCAGCTGCATACATAGACGATATATTAATTTATAGCATCACTTGGGATGAACACCTAAAACACCTGTCCCAAGAGGAACGAGCCTTAGGAGAGAGCGGCTTGACAATCAATCCAGCCAAAAGCCATCTAGCTGCCAAGTCCATGAAATACCTGGGATATATACTGGGAGAGGGCTACATCCAACCCCTGGAAGAAAAATAAGCAGCAATAGCACAGATCCCTTTTCCTACAACCCAGGAGGACCTCAGGGCCTTTTTAGGTTTGTTAGGATATTACAGGCGATCTGTTCCGCACTTCTAGCAAATCGCTAAAATCTACTAAAGTAATCTGTGCAAACCAAAAAAAATTTAGGAATCTCTCTCCTGCAGAAGTAAGGGCTTTCCAACTCCCAAGGGAGCGGTATGCGACCTGGGCAGGGGAAGGGAGAATGGGAGGAGGAAGGGAGGAGAAAGGAAATCTGCTAACTGCCTGCCTTGACATCCAGAGCCACAACAGTCTCCTTTAACTTTCTGAGTCCTAGAAAAGGGCACCAACTCCAGTAGTATCTCTAAGAAAGCAGGGAACTGCCCTCCCTGTTTCTAAACTCCTTCCCTCACTTTGTTCCTCTCCTGCACAACCCACTTAAGAAAGCCTTCTTCGGGTATGGTGACGGACACAGCTGCTTAGTGTACATAATCTTGATTGCTCTTTTTTGTTCTTTCTATGTTTGAGCAAACCCCGGGATCCGACCAGACCACAAGAGAGAGAGAGAGTGGAGAGAACTTATCATGGTGGACCTCATTTGAAGACTTCCAAGACTGAGCCTATTTCGCTGTTGCATTTTCTTTGTTCTTTTGTTTGACCTACCTATGTCCAGACCCCGGTATAACAAGCCACTGAATAAACCCATCTCATTATTACCCATCTAGAGCCTCCTCGCTTCTGTTTCCACCCGTCCCTCTGAAAATGTATGCATGAGTAGTGCCTGAGTGAACGGATGTGTGAACAGTGCCTGGGTGATTAGATGAGTGCATGGGTAGTGCCTAAGTGATTTGATATGTGCATGGTTAGTGCCTTAGTATATGGGTGAGTGCATGGGTAGCGTGTGAATGATTGGATGAGTGCAACCCAACCCCCAGTAACTAGAATAGGGGGCATTGTTCCTACTTTATCCGATCCCATAGTTTTAGGGAAGGACTATCCCCATATGGATGACCTACTTTATGATACTTGGAGAGAAGAAGCGCCCT
Organism: Lissotriton vulgaris; assembly: GCF_964263255.1. Lineage (NCBI taxonomy): Eukaryota > Metazoa > Chordata > Amphibia > Caudata > Salamandridae > Lissotriton > Lissotriton vulgaris. The sequence goes on along the minus strand of NC_141696.1, from coordinate 588,323,803 downwards.
TTTCCCGGATAGCAGATCCGAATGGAGTAGGGGAAAAGACAGAAAAAGTAGACAGCAACAAAGAAAGGAAAAGAAGGAAGGGGCCTCGGTTCTCCTGAGGAACAAGGGTGTCGTGCTGTGGGAACATGACCATAATTTCCATTTAGCACAGGGAGAGGATTGCACGCTTCAGGAAGCCTAGAGGCAAGTCACAGAACAAAAGGATGCTCTCCTAGTAGGTACCCAATTCTTCAGCAAAAAGGGCTAGTATATCGGAAAGGAGGGAGGGAGTTGCCCGTCCAGTTGCTGATGCCCCAGTCCTTCCAAGATAAAGTTTTGTACCTGACTCACAGCCCTTTATTGGGTGGTCACTTTGGGGGGGAAAGACAGAGAAAGCCATACTGGAGAGGTTTTATTGGCCCAGAATAGATCAACAGGTCCTGAAGTATTGCAGGGAATGCCCAGTCTGCCAGAAAAATAGCTGCTAAATTCCTCCGTGAGCCCCCCTGAAGCCCTTACCGGTTATTGATATGCCTTTTCCCCCAGGTTGGGATGGATATCCTTGACCCTCCCGTAATGGTTATCATTATGTGCTAATCTTAGTGGACTACGTCATCAGGTTTCTCAAAGCTATAGCCCTCAGGCAGCCTAATACCACACAGATAGCCGAGGCCATGATCGATGTCGTCTCCTGAATGGATTTCCCAAAAGAGATTATCACTGACCAGGGAACACGCTTTACCTCCAAATGAATGCATCAAGTGTGTCAGCAGTTAAACATTAAACAGATCCATACTGCTGCTTACCCCCTTCAAACCGACGGGTTGGTAGAATGCTACAACGCCACCTTAAAGATTACCCTAATGAGGCTACTCAATCTAGAGGCCCGAAAATGTACATTAGCACCTTAGAACTCTGCAAAGGTTACTGGCAAGTACCCCTGAAGACACAGGACAGAGAAAAAACATATTTTTGTACCCCTAGGGGATGTTTAATTTCAAAGTATTACCCTTTGGGTTACACGGAGCACCAGCAAACTTTCAGAGACTAATGAGTATCGTGCTCCAGCCCCACAGAGACTTCTCAGCTGCATACATAGACGATATATTAATTTATAGCATCACTTGGGAGGAACACCTAAAACACCTGTCCCAAGAGGAACGAGCCTTAGGAGAGAGCGGCTTGACAATCAATCCAGCCAAAAGCCATCTAGCTGCCAAGTCCATGAAATGCCTGGGATATATACTGGGAGAGGGCTACATCCAACCCCTGGAAGAAAAATTAGCAGCAATAGCACAGATCCCTTTTCCTACAACCCAGGAGGACCTCAGGGCCTTTTTAGGTTTGTTAGGATATTACAGGCAATCTGTTCCGCACTTCTAGCAAATCGCTAAAATCTACTAAAGTAATCTGTGCAAACCCAAAAAAATGTAGGAATCTCTCTCCTGCAGAAGTAAGGGCTTTCCAACTCCCAAGGGAGCGGTATGCGACCTGGGCAGGGGAAGGGAGAATGGGAGGAGGAAGGGAGGAGAAAGGAAATCTGCTAACTGCCTGCCTTGACATCCAGAGCCACAACAGTCTCCTTTAACTTTCTGAGTCCTAGAAAAGGGCACCAACTCCAGTAGTATCTCTAAGGAAGCAGGGAACTGCCCTCCCTGTTTCTAAACTCCTTCCCTCACTTTGTTCCTCTCCTGCACAACCCACTTAAGAAAGCCTTCTTCGGGTATGGTGACGGACACAGCTGCTTAGTGTACATAATCTTGATTGCTCTTTTTTGTTCTTTCTATGTTTGAGCAAACCCCGGGATCCGACCAGACCACAAGAGAGAGAGAGAGTGGAGAGAACTTATCATGGTGGACCTCATTTGAAGACTTCCAAGACTGAGCCTATTTCGCTGTTGCATTTTCTTTGTTATTTTGTTTGACCTATCTATGTCCAGACCCCGGTATAACAAGCCACTGAATAAACCCATCTCATTATTACCCATCTAGAGCCTCCTCGCTTCTGTTTCCACCCGTCCCTCTGACAATGTATGCATGAGTAGTGCCTGAGTGAACGGATGTGTGAACAGTGCCTGGGTGATTAGATGAGTGCATGGGTAGTGCCTAAGTGATTTGATATGTGCATGGTTAGTGCCTTAGTATATGGGTGAGTGCATGGGTAGCGTGTGAATGATTGGATGAGTGCAAGCTTAGTGCCTGGGTCATTGGATCAGTGTATCGGTAGTACATGAGTGAATGGATGAGCACATGCATAGTGCTTGAGGGAATGAATGAGTGCAAGGGTAGTTTCTGGGTAAATGGATGAGTGCATGGATAATGCCGGAGTTAATGGATGAGTGCACAAGTAGTACCTGAGTGAATGGATGAGTACAAGGGTAGTGTCTTGGTGAATGTGTAAGTGCATGGATAGTGCCTGGGTGATTGGAAGAATGCATGAGTAGTGCCTGGGTGATTGGATGAGTGCATGTGTACCACCCATTGACTTAATGAGTGTATGGATACTGCCTTGGTGTTTGGTTCAGTGCATTGATAATGTCTGGGTGATTGGGTGAGTGCGTTGATAGTGCCTGGGTAAGTGGATGAGTGCATCGGTTGTACCTCAGTGAATGGATGACGGCAAGGGTAGTATCTGGGTGATTGGATGAGAGCATCAATAGTGCCTAGGTATTTGGGAGAGTGCATAGATAGTGTCTAAGTGATGTATGAGTACATGGGTACAGCTTGTGTGATTGGAATAGTGCCTGGGTAGTGTCTGGTTGATTGTATGGGTGTGTGGGTAGTACATAGGTGAATGGATGAGTATACGAGTAGTGCCTGGGTAATTGTAGGAGTGCAAGGCTAGTGCCTGGGTGAATGGATGAGTGCATGCATAGTGTCTGAGTGAATGAAAGAGTGCATAGGTAGTGTCTGGGTAAATGGAAGAGTGCATGAATAGTGCCTGATGGAATAGATGAGTGGATAGATGCCAACTGAGTGAATGGATGAGTGCAAGGCTAGTGCCAGGATGATTGCATGAGTGTACTGAATAGTGCTGTGGTGAGGGGATGAGTGTATGGGTAGTACTTGAGTGATTGGATCAGTGCATGGGTAGTGCCTGGGTGACTGGATGAATGGAAGAGTAGGGTCTGGGTCATTGGATGAATGCACGGGTAGCACCTCATTGAATGGATAAGTGCACAGGTAGTGCCTGGTTGATAACATGACAGCATGGGTAGTGCCTGAGTGAATGGATGAAGGCATGGATAGTGCCTGAGTGAATGGGTGAGTAAATGGGTAGTGCCTGAGTTATTGGATATGTGCATGGTTAGTGTCTGGGTGATTGCATCGTGCATGGGTAGTGACTGAGTGAATAGATGAGTGCAAGGGTAGTGCCTTGGTGATTGAATGAGTGCATGAGTATTGCCTGAGGGATTCAGTATATGAATGGTTAATGCCTGAGTGAATAGATGAGTGCATGGGTAGTGCATGAGAGAATGGATGAGTGCAAGGGTAGTGCCTGAGTGAATGAATGAGTACAAGGTTAGAGCCTGGGTGATTGGATGTATGCATTGGTAGTACCTATGTGAATGGATGATTGCAGGGATAATGTCTGAGTTAATGAATGAGTGCATGGGTAGTGCCAGAGTGAATGGATGAGTGCAAGGGTAGTACCTGGGTGATTGTGTGAGTGCATGGATAGCGCCTGTAAGATTGGAAGAATATATGAGTAGTGCCTGAGTGATTAGATAAGTGGATGTGTACCGCCTCATTGAATGGATGAGTGCATACATGTAATTTATTCCATTTTATATGTTTCACACATTTTTCAGTGCATGTTTTGTTAACTTCTCCTGTCCCAGTTGCCATTTTTATTATTATAAAAAAGAAGGATTGTTTTAACTTTACAATAGCACTAAAATAAAAATTCAAAAACAAAAAAAAGTTTCTTGTTGGAACTACCTTTTATTGTATGATTGAACGAGTGCATAACTTGTGTATGGATGTTAGAATGAGTGCAGCAGTGCTGTCTGAGTGGATCTATGAGTGCACAAATAGTACCAGAGTGATTGGATGATTTTATAGGTAATGGTACACTAATCATGCATGATAAACCCATCACCTCCGCTTTAGTTACCAACATTACGGAAAGCGTGAACTAGCAAGATGATCTGCTTTCAAAGTCCTGGACAGCCCAGGAAGGCATGATACAAAATATTGCATGTTGCATCAGCAATGCCCGGTCGGATGGAACCCCAGGTCCTAATGGGCTTCCGCAGGCACTATTGAAAGCTGACCCTAAGCTTTGGTCTGAACATCTGGCCCCCCTATTTCTGAATTGTTGACAAATCCACAACATACCAGAATCGTGGAATGGAGCTATAATTCACCCTATCTTTAAAGGAGGCTTGAGAGCTGATCCCACAAACTACCGGATGATAGCCCTTTTAGATGTAGACTCTAAATATTATGCTAGCTTATTGCTGGAAGAGCTGTTATCCTGGGCATTAGAAGCTCAGCGTTTGCCATTTAACCAGACTGGTTTTATAGCCAAATCAGGCCCCAATAGTAACCTACTGGCCCTATCTGTACTTATGGAAAAAGCAGCTTGTTCAAAAATGTCACTAGGCTGTTGCTTTGTCGATTTTGAAGCGGCCTTCGATCAGGATATCAGAGGCCTGTTATGGCACAAACTGCAAAAATGGGGAATACCCCATGACCTGCTACAGTCCATTCTCCATCTTCACCCAAATACTTGGATCCGTATAAAGCTGGGTGCGAGGTCACACATTTCAAGAAAAATACAGACCTCCTGTGGGGTTAAACAAGGATGTGTGTTGGCGCCCCTCCTATTTATTCTTTTTATTTCAGATTTATCACAGCTATTGGATAATGTCAACTCCCCCCAACTTGGTAGATTCCGAATTAGCAATCTGCTATACGCATACGACCTCGTTCTATTCAGCTACACAAGGGATGGTTTACAGACACTACTTGACCAGCTGCTTTCTTATACAACAAAGAATTCCCTGGAATTAAATCTTCTAAAAAGCGAAGGCCATCACCTTTGGGAAACAGAAGCAGCAGAATGGCGGGTGGATTTTTAATGATGAAAATATCAAAACAGTGACGTTGTAAAGAATAATTGGGCATCTATATGGACTCTTAGGGTTCCTTCCTAAAACAGAAAGAAGTTGTTAAAGAGAAAGCACTGTCTCTTGAAGCAGCATTAATGAAACTCTCAAGATAGCTACTCTGCCCTAGCCTATCTCCCCTTTTGACAGTCATGAAAGCTAAGGTCACAAACTATTTAACCTATGGTCAAGAGAATATCTTGGTGAGCAATTCTACAATGTTGAATAAAATAACAATTAGATCTCTTGAATCATCAGGGTGTCGGAGACGGTGCCTTCATAAAGATGTGTCACAGATTGTGCATCTAGCGTGAGGGAAGCTTGGAGGCCATGCTGTGGCAAGAAATATCAGCTGTCCAAACCAGTCAAAAACATTGAACACTCCTTGCAGATGCTTGACATTGTATATTACTGGGGTACCAACCCACCCCATCAGGCATTAAAACTGTCCCTCAAAAGACTTTGGTCTTTCCACCTTGACAGGGCACAATTGTCCAAAAGAAAACATGCCTGGTCCATAATAGGGGAGCTCAAACCTAGATCAGAGGCTTCTTATTTTTCAAGCACTTATGCACATTTTTGGAAGAAAAGATTTATGGCAATGAGGGTGGGCGAATGGGCGTTTTTACAATATCTGCCAGCATGGCACTGCTCAAGCAACATCACAAAGCGCAGGGGTGAGGACACAACTCAGAATCAATTGCGCATGTGGTGTGTATCTGCCCACCTTTCTTCATAATAGAAAAATCTTGCTGGGGTGCGAAAGGATTAAACACGGAGTCCGATCATTCCAGCAATCCATCATAGCAGCAATAAATCCTGAAAACACGAAGCTCAACATCCGGTTTACTAAATTTGTCATTAAAATGGCAAAAAACTCAGTGATTCAATAGTTCATGGTTAGTGCCTGGGTGAATGGATGAGTACATGGGTAGAGCACAGACCCCCCAGGATATAGCGGCATGGATTAGCAAATTTAGCGGCACAAAAATTGAAATTTAGCGGCACAAATATGGAAATATAGCGGCAATTTTGCGGCATTTTATGTGGCCATTTTTCCTACAACAAACACAGATATCTTAGTTTTTTTAGTTATTTAACAACATGAAGCTATGTATATTTGGTTTCTTTACAATGTAGACACTTTGGGGCAGATTTACAAGCCCCTTGCGCTGCTTTTACGCCGCCGTTGCGTCACTTTTGTGACGCAGCGGCGGCGCAAAAGATGCACCATGGTGCGGGGTATTTACAACGTGACGCATCTCCCAGATGCGTCACATTGCAAAGCCCTGCGCCAGAAGAGGCGTACCATTGCAGATCAGTTTGTGTCTTGCAATAGCCTTAGAGCTTGGTGCCACTGTACCTGCTGCACTAATGATGGCTATACCTATCGCCCCTTTACAGTGTATTTTGAACACGACCTGATATCCGACCGGATGCCCGTTCGACAGATCCAAACACTAGAGAAAGAGCAGTCAAAACCGCCAAGTGGTCACTTGTGAAACAGTAGCGAACTGCATGTTGGTACTTGTAGTTTTGTTGCAAAATGTCAGCCTGCAAATCGTCTCCGATTTAAAAGCGGGGACTGGTTGAAGTTGACAACCATGACATGGGGCCTCTTGACACCCGTGTTAAATTTCTCGCCTCTAGGATTTTTCCCATGGCTCACTCTCAGGGGGAAATGGTCTGCAATAGGTGAGCTCAACCCTCTGACTTCATCCCTTGTCCAGCGCGCCTCTGCAGATACCCCGTCCCGTGTGCGCCTCAGTTCTCTCGGCTGAGTGGCTCTGTCTGTTTATCTTGAGGGACAGACATCTCTGCACGGCGCTCCGTCTCCAAGCCCGCGAATAGGGTGACCAACTGGCATTGGTGCAAATTCAGGACGGTGAGTGTACAAATTCCGGACAAAGGGTCAAAATTCAGGACAAAAATTCAGGACAGGAGGTCAAAATTCAGGACAAAACTTCAGGACAATAGGTACGTTTTAACACATCAGAGGTCGCGCAATAGTATATAAGTAAGCCCAGCCATTTCCAAACATATTCAACCGTTTGCAAACCTATCCATCATGTATCCTTCCATCTATCATTTCACTCATCCATCCCTTCATCCATCCCCTCATCCATCCTTTCACTCATCTCCATTATCCATCCACCCTTTTACCCTATCCATCTGTACACTTATCCATCCACTCCTCATCCCATCCATCCATTCACTCATCCATTCAGCCATTTACCCTTTCACCAATCCAGCCATCCTTTCACTTACTAATCCTTCCACCCATCCACTATTTTAGTCATCCATCCATCCTCCCTTTCTCTCTCCATCGACCCTTTCACTTAGCCATCCTTCCTTCCATCCATCCTTTCACCCACCCATCATCCATCCATCCATCTGTCCTTCCCCTCATCATCCATCCTTCCCCTTATCACCCATCCATCCTTTTCCCTCATCATCCATCCATCCTTTTCCCTCATCATCCATCCATCCTTCTACCCACCCACTCTTCATCCATCCATCCTTCCCCTCATCATCCATCCATCCTTCCCTTCATCATCAATCCATCCTTCCCCTCATCATTCATCGATCTATCCATCCTTTCACCCACCCCTTCATCATCCATCCATTCCCTCATCATCCATCCATCCATCCATCCTTTCACCCACCCCCTCATCATCCATCCATCCACCCTTCCCCTCTTCATCCATCCATCCACCCTTCCCCTCATCATCCATCCTTTCACCCACCCCCTCATCAACCATCCATCCATCCCCTCATCGTCCATCCATCCATCCTTCCCCTCATCCATCCATCCTTCCCCTCCATCCATCCATCCTTCTCCTCATCCATCATCCTTCCCCTCATCCATCGTTCCCCTCATCCATCATCCAGCTACCCTTCCACCCATACATCCAGCTATTTACATTTTCTCTCCATCCGTCCCCTCTCATCAATCCATCCATCCTCTCTCATTATCCATTTATTCAATCTTTCATTCATCCATTCACCCTTTCACTAATTCATCCAGCCATTCACCCATCCCTTCACTTACTTACTCACCGACCTTTCCATATTAATCTTGAGCTGAGCCCTTTTGAGAAGAGGCCCATCAAGAACTTCACCCTCGCTGCAGGGGCCGTTCCAGGACTGGGACGGAAGCCACCCAGGGCGGAGACAGGATCCACCACAGTGGGGGACAAGAGCCATCACAGGTGTAGGTGAACTGGAGCCAAAACATGGGGGGACAGGAGCCATCACAGGCGGGGGATGGACTGGAGCCACCACATGGGGGGACAGGAGCAATCACTGAGGGGAGGGCAGGAGCCATCACTGAGGGGAGGGAACAGGATCCACCAGGGTGGGCACAGGGGTGGGCATGCAGTATTCTAGTATCATCTTGGGCTCCTCGACCCCTCCTGCACAAGACAATGAGAAGACAGGCTCTCTGTCCAAAATGCCATCCCCCACTGTGATGTACAGTACTTACAGGAGATAATCTAAGAGAACTGATTGAACTGATTGTCCACCATACTTTGTTAATCAGTGTGGGTGCGATTGTGCCATTTCTTTATTTTCTTACATTATAGAATGCATGTTGAAGAAACGAGGTTTGCTTACAATTTAGTGACAGAAATTACGCTCTGTGAAGAGAACCACGTGCTGCCTCGGTGTAATCAGGGGTGTAATCTGTCCGAGTCTCGGATGTTTGGGGCCCTGGGTAGAAATGGAATGTGCGAGCCCCCTCCAAATAGCAGAGACATGATGCATTCAGGGCTGTTTGCATGTGAATAGATGTCGCTGCTCCTGAGCCTGCAGCCCCTCCCTCTCAGTCACCTTCGCAGCGCCTCTTAACAGGTCAGCAAGGGCTGGAGGTGTCAGGGCTGCCCCCCCTCCTCTCAGTCACCTTCGGAGCACCTCTTAACAGGTCATCAAGGGCTGGAGGTGTGAAGGTTGCCACCCCGCTGTGCCTCCCCAATGCTGCTGAGTATCTTGGCTGCTAGCCCAATTGACAGGCGATAGCCACATAAAGCAGACCCCCCAGGATATAGCAAAAAATGCCGCGATTTCTAAAAAAAATGCCGATTTCGCGGGCATTTTTGTAAAAATCGCGGCATTTTTTAAAAAGTGCCAATTTCGCGGCAAATCGCGAAATCGCGATATCCTGGAGGGTCTGATTAGAGAATGGATAATTGCAAGCATAGTGCCTGGGTCATTAGATCAGTATATGGATAGTGCCTGAGTGAACGGATGAGCACATGTGAATGCCTGAGTAAATGAATGAGTGCATGTGCAGAGTCTGGGTGATTGGATGTGTGCATTGGTAGTGCCTGGGTGAATTGATGAGTGCATGGATAATGCCTACGGTAATGGATGAGTGCATGGGTATTGCCTGTGTAGATGGATGAGTGCAAGGGTAGTACCTGGGTGATTGTGTGAGTGTATGAAGAGTGCCTGGGTGATTGGAAGAATGTATGAGTAATGCCACAGTCATTGGAAAAGTGCATGTGCACCACCTGATTTAATGAATGAGTGCAAAAATACTGCCTTGGTGATTGGATAAACATGGACAGTGTCTGAGTGATTGGGTGAGTGCATGGATAGTGCTTGGCTGATTGGATTAGTGCATGGGTACTGCCTGAGTAAGTGGATGAGTACATGGGTAGTACATCAGTGAATTGATGAGTGCAAGGGTAGTGTCTGGCTGATTGGATGAGAACATGGATAGTGCCTAGGTAATAGGGAATGTGCATAGATAGTGCCTGAGTGAATAGATGAGTGCATGGTACTGCTTGGGTGATTGGACTAGTTCATGGGTAATGCCTGGTTGATTGTATGAGTGCATGGGTAGTGCCTGAGTAAATAGATGAGCACATGCGTAGTACCTGAGCGAATGGATGATTGCAAGATTAGTGACTGGTTGATTGGATACGTGCTTGAGTAGTACCTGGGTGAATGGATGAGTGCATGGATAATGCCTGGGTGACTGGATGAGCACATAGGAACTGCTTGCATTGGTAGCCACCGTATGAATGGATGAGTGCAAAGGTAGTGCCTGAGTAATTGGATATATGCATTATTAGTACTTGGCTGAATGGATGAGTGCATTGGTAGTGCATGTGTGAATGGATTAGTGCAAGAATAGTGCCTGTGTAATTGTATGAGTGCATGGATAGTGCCTGTATGATTGAAATAATATAAGAGAAGTGTCTGAGTGATTGAATGAGTGCATGTTTAACGCCTCATCGAATGGACGAGTGCAAGGGTACTGCATGGGTGATAGGATAAGTGCACGGATAGTGTCTGGGTGATTTGGTGAGTGCATGGATAGTGCCTGGGTGATTGGATGAGTGCATGGGTACTGCCTGGGTGTTTGGATTAGTACATGAGTAGTGGCTGCATGAGTGGATGAGTGTATGGGAAGGGACTCAGTGAATGGATCAGTGCAAGGTTAGTACTTGGGTGATTGGATGTCCACATTAGTAGTGCCTGTGTGATTGGTTGAGAGCAAGGGTAGGGCTTGGGTCATTAGATCTGTGTATGGGTAGTGTCTGCTTTAATGGTGGAGCACATGCATAGTGCCTCGGTGAATGGATGTTTGCAAGGATAGTGCCTGATTGATTGGACATGTGCATGGATAGTGGCTGGGTGAAATTATGAGTACATGGACAGTCCCTGAGTGACTGAATGAGTGGATGGGTCACAACTGTGTTATTGTATGAGTTCAAGGGTCATGCCAGGATGATTGCATGAGTGCAAGGAGAGTGCCTGTGGGATTGGATATCTTCATGGTTAGTACTTGGATGAATGGATGAGTGCATAGATAGTTTATGAATTAATGGGTGAGTGCAAGGGTACCCGGCTACCCGGCCATTCACCGAAACGCGCGTCGGCTTGTGGCTCCAGAAATACGGCATACTATGTAGTACCAATTAGGTGCCGTGACAAGATCAATTGTCTGGAACAATACTCTGCTCTATGCCACATATCTACCATCTCTGTGTGGCATACAACAGAACACTTTGTATGGATTGAAGAATGAGAGTGGAATGTCTGAACTTTAGGTAGGATTAGGCTTTGAAAAACTGAAAGAATGATAGTATGATTGAAATATGAAATGTTACTGGGTAGGTTCAAAAGAAGAATGCAATTTTGTCACTTTTATCTTTTTCCAAATTGACTATGTGTATTGTGCAATATTTGTAAGATAATCATGTGTTATAGATGTATATAAATGCTTTCTACACTAAAATAAAAATACTTATATATTTGCTAAAAACTTTCTTGTGCAAATATTTGAATCATGTTAATCTTGTAATGTGCAGTGCCAACTTCTAGGTTTATCACCCCACATATATTGGGATCCCAGATTTGGGACCACATCATCTACTGGCGGGGTACGTTCTTTGTTCTTTGTTCAGTCTTTCTCCCCCCTCGACCCGCCTGTATCCAACAAGAAGCCCATCGGGGAACCCCCTTCTTTCGCCTCTTTTCTCACAGCCTTGTGCTGTGGGGGTATTCCGGGTGTTTCTCGTCTAAGTAAACCAATTGAGATGGGCTATGATAGATAGTTGTCATGATTTGAATGGTGTTGTGAATGAGGAACACATTGTTTGACCTATAAAGGTTGAGGTGCATAGAATCCCTATTGTAGAATCCACTCTACATGATATAGCTCCATTTGAACTGTATCTACTATGGATACCATAAAAACATTCGGTTTTACGGATGATGACTTTGCCAAGATGCTGGGTCTTCCGGCAGATGGCAACCAGGATTTCACCGTTCCTAAAGGTCTAAACGGTGATTGGAACAAACTGTTAAACCTCCGTAAAAAATCTAAACGAACAGAACTACATGCCAAATTCATGCTCGACTATCTACGAGCCGGCACTATCCCGATCGGACTTAGAGTCCGGAACATCCCCGGGATGTTCATTGAGATCAGACAGTTCCTGGAGCGATGGGCACTTATATCCAACCGTTGCTCCAGGGACTGGATGATGCTCATTGTAGAAACAGCACGTACCATGATAGATATCCTTAATAAGGAAATCCGTGAACTAGAAGATAAGCTGAAGGAAGGCAATGCGGTAGACGATGGTAAAAGGAAACTAGAGGAGATCCAACTCGAACTGGAATCCTTTTCTGACTATCTTCTTAAAAGGAAAACTGAAAAACTAAGAAAGGATATCCGAATGTTTACCCAAGAAAGGGCATACCCCTACCTGGCTGCTAACTTTTATACAGCCCAGGAAGAGAGTGCACCTCGGGGACAAGCCCCTAGGTGGGGCCAGGGAAGAAAAGTCACCACCTTTTCAGAAACTACTGATTCCGAAGGGGATACCCCTGAAGACTATGATCCCATTTATGATGAAGGTCATAACCCCAACCAGGGACATAATACCAACCGGGGAAACAGGAATGGTAATTATAATCACCAGCAAAACCGTTTTTTAGGGAACCGCCGGGGCAACACCCGTCCCCCATCGAGAGCGCCTCAGACGAGGAATTACCGTCAGGGTCGCGGACAGCCGCAGATGTACGTACAGACTCGCCACCATCAATATTGGCGAACATAAGGGGGCTCCCTGTGTTCAACATATCAAGTGAAATCATTGATCCAATGGCCATACAACTCCTAACGAGGGGCCTATCCTTTGTACCATCAGCAAACTTTAACAAGTTTGAGCTAAACAAGGATCTGCAACTATTCTTTAGGAAAGTGCGCCTTCAAAAATTCTTCCTGGAAACTCAACCCTCTAATAATGAAAACAATAGATCTGGGTGCAAACCCCCATCTTCATTTACACCATCGCTGGAAATGGTGGGCCCGGAAGTAAACATCTTCGAAAAGACGGTCATGAATAAAATCAATAAAGTGACCAAATATGTCCTGATACCAAAAGCAAACCTTCCTCTATCTGAAAAAAATGCTCTTAAGGAGCTTGAATTGAACAAAAACATCACAATCAAACCATGTGATAAAGGGGGTGGGATCACTGTATTTGACACCAAAGACTATAAAAGAAGAATGACCGAACTGCTCTCCGCGTCAGGTCACTATATTCGAATCACCAGGAATCCTGAAAATGCTTTGAAAAAACGAATTCTAAAACTTGTCCAGAGAGGGGTCGATCAAAATTACATATGTGAAGCGGAAGCAGAATTCCTTACCCCTAGCAACACCAAAATGCCCATCATATATGGGCTACCGAAGACCCATAAGAGCAGCACCGATCCCCCCATGCGACCTATTGTTTCTACCATTGGCTCTGCCACCGAGCCACTGTCAAAATATATTGACAGATTTCTAAATCCATTGGTAACTGAACTAGACTCGTACGTGAGGGACACAGGACATCTTATCCAACAAATAGAAGGACTACCATTCCAGGAGAACTCTGAAATAATGGTCACCCTTGACGTTGAATCATTGTATTCTAATATACCCCAGAAAGGAGCATATGAAGCCATCGAAAGCATACTCTCTAGAAAGCCCGAGATTACCAACGATGAATTCATCTTGCAATGCCTCAGGATAGTTCTCTTTGAGAACTATTTTGAATTTGATAACAACATATACAGGCAGGCCACTGGAGTCAGCATGGGGGCTAGCTGTGCCCCTAGTATAGCATGCCTATACATGGGTGAATTCGAAAAAATTAACATCTTCAATGAACTGGCCCCTTTCTTTGAGAACGTCATGAACTGGAAACGGTTCATTGACGACATCTTTTTCATCTGGAGGGGGACCGAAGAACAACTATCTGAATTCATCCAATGGCTCAATCTAGCGGATGCTAATTTGAGATTTACCAGTCACACTAGTACCGTCAAAATTGAATTTCTGGACATCTGGATTGAACATGACAAAAAAGCCATTAAAGTATCACTATACACGAAACCCACGGCTCGAAACACCCTACTCCAGTACTCCAGTTTTCATCCGCGGAGCCAGAGGGATAGTATCCCTTACAGTCAATTTCTGCGCATTAGGAGAAATTGCTCTGATATGCACGACTTCTTGACCCAAGCGGATATCCTGCAAGAAAAACTTCGATTTCGAGGCTACCCAGCCAGGCTGATCAAAGAGTCTTTCAAACGGGCCAGATACACCGACAGAGAGGCTATGTTCACACCAAGAAACTCTGAGAAAACCAACCAGCTTGTATGTATAACTCGCCACTCTCAAATGAACCACAAGATTAGACAGGCCATCAACTCAAGTTGGCATATTTTGAATGTAGAAAAGGAGAAACCACATCTGACTCGACCGATTTTTGCCTTAAAAAAAAATCCCAATCTAAAGAACCACCTGGTCAGGGGTAAATTCAAGGAAACGCTGGAAAACACTCAAACCTCTATGACCGGACTTGAACCCATATATGGAAACCATAAATGTGGGACCTGCCACATTTGTCCTCAAGCTATTGTGGGAGAGACAGTTAGCATCAACGACCTCACGATATCTGTACGACGGAATGTAACTATGACAAACTGTCGCACGAGTAATATCGTATATCTAATTCTGTGCCCATGCAACCTCCCATATGTTGGGGAGACGGGCAGAGAATGTAGAGCGCGAATAGGGGAACACAAATCGAATATCAGGAATGAAAAAACCACTGCTCCCTTGGTCACTCACTGGCTTGAAAAAGAGCACAGGGAACATGATCTTCGCTGGTTCATCCTAGAAAAAATAAAAGCGAACCCAGGCACTGACCCCATAGGTCTGAGAAAAAAACGGGAGGTGTTCTGGATCTTCTACTTGGATACTGTAAACAGAGGACTCAACGAAGAATGCCCTTGGCATCAAGCATTTTTGTGAAACATGAACATTGTCCAGCCAAGAAATATTTTTTACACAACAAAATTGCAAAAAACTATGAAGTAACTGCCCCGCCTTGGATAATTAACTTAAAATCTTAGTAGGGAACATTCAACTATAATATATGTAGACTACTGCATTTGGATTTACATCACAGGGATTGGCCTACCTCTATAAGAGTGATAATTACGTGACCTGCCAAAGAGGTCCATTATTCATATCTGTAGTGCCAGTAATATCAATGAATATCACTACATTTGTGCCTCTCTGAGGATGATAGTCAAGTGGCCTGTCCTATAGGCCCATCACGCGCATTCGTAGCACTTGAGTAGCGTTTTTTAAGATGCCTAGGATAACCCTATCTGTACTAAAATAAATATATTGGTTCTTCCATCATAACCTGGGTGGCGGACTCGTTCCAACCAAATCTAAATAATGGGTTTAAAATTTAATAATCTACCAATATCATAGGTTAAATATGATTAGATCAAACCGCGTAAAATAAATATAAATGAAATAACATAATTCCTCTTAAAGACGGCGACTACAGCAATATAATACCAGTCATAGAGTTATCTAATCCCCGTTCAAAGATGGCCGCCGCGGAGCCACTGACAACCATTTAGTCCGTCTTTGACCTTACTACCCGTGAGCAGCTGATCGGCGGCTTGTTTGGCGCGATATTTTGGCTATTTAAAACCTAATAGGCTCAGTGCCTTTGCGAGTCCTGCCCCCCCGTGAGGATAGGTCGATTTGGCCAATCGACGGAACCCCATCTATGGACGCCTTGTCAGGAACACCGAGTAAGTACGCTTTGTCGATGCCCCCCGCTCCCGCTAAAGTAGAATGCGGAAAGAGGTTTTCTCACCCTGCCTCTTTTCACATCTAAACTCCAGACAGCTCCTCTTAAAGACCTGCAGACTAAGTGCGCCTGCAACAGAACCCCATCGATGGACGCCTTGCCAGGAATGCCGAGTAAGTGCCCTTTATCGATGTCTCCCGTTTTTTCTAAGTAAAATGCGCGTAGAGGCTTTCCTCACTCTGCCCCTTTTCACTTCTAAACATTAGGCAGCTCCGTCTAAAGATCCACTGACTAAGTGCACTAGCGAACGTTGTCCCCCGTGAGGAAGGGTCGGTCCAGCCAACCGACGGAACTTGAGCTACGGACTGTGGGTCCTTCCAGCCAAGTAAGTGTAATTAGCCGATAGTTCGGTTTTTTAAACAAAATGCGCTAGTAAGTCTCATTTACTCGACTGCTTTCCTCTATTAGGCGGGTATATGCCAGCTGCGTTGGTGGACCCAGATTTTTCAGACTTGCCGCCCCTGAGTCATCGTTCATGGTGTGTATAAACTATAAACAATTATACCATCTTACTAAGTGAATAATGGCCATTATGTATATTCACAGTATCTTCCTACTTTAGGGATGTCTGCGTGATATCTCTGAAAAACCTCCAAAGTATAGCAGTCCCCAGCTCATCCTTCATCTATAAACCCCTGCGCAGTGGAATTCTCCCTTTGATAAACAAATCCAAAATACTCAGGTAATGGAACTAAAAGCTTACTGACAGTCTGGTTGAAACAAATCAATGAGGATAATATATAAACAGAAATTATTTATCACTTAATAGATTCCTGCTTTGCCGAAAAAACAATCTATGCGCCCTTTGCTCTAAGGAATCCCCTACAGACTACTTCAGGTAAATTAAACACCTAGACCGTGCTGTGAGCCTTTACATCGTTTCTCAACCAGAAACTATTAATAGGTAAATCATGTCTACTTTGTGCAATAACATTAAGTTAAACTAACCAGATACTACCCCATATTATTGTTGTTTGCTGTTACCTACTTTACTTAAATATATGCTTACCTGTACGGACATCTAAGGTCCAAGAAGTATCAAAGGTTTGGCTTCTAAACTTCGTACCCTTTGACCACCAACCTGATGTATAATAACCCTTTTCTGTGTTTGGTCAACATGTGTCCGGGAATGAGTGTTTCTTATAATGCTAGTAAATGCGAGATATGAAAGATGCTAAAATGTTTAAATGCTCTCTTTTGGTTACTTAGCCCAGGTTATCTAATTGCCTTTTACAGATCTCACCATTTGGGAGTCTGACTTAGGGAGTGGCCCTAGTATTGTTTGGTACTGCACACTGTCGCAATGGCTACCATGGAAACATCAGATTAAAGACGACAATTATGTTCTCAAATTTTATCTATGTTTTGGAAAAGAGAAATGTATTAGAATGAGATATGCCTTGATTTACCCAACTGTTATATGGATAAATACTAAGGCACTGTGTTTTATTTTTAGATTACTATCCTGTTTCCTCCCAGTCGGTTTCGGTTTCGGTTTCAAAGCTTTTATTCGATTTGTAAACAAATCATACAAGCAAAACATGAAATCAATCCATTACATTAAAAATTTAGAAAATACAAAATTTATACAGGAATCCGAGAAAATTCATGTAAAGATAGGACACATACTAGCACACGTTAATATTGGATCATAATTAAGGAAGACACATAAAAGTGGCAAAAGGAATAGAAGTTAACAGTTAAAATCGTACAGACAGGAGTAGATAAATTAACACAAAAGATTAATCCTGGCAGCTGTACGTTGAACAACAAACCCCCGCATAATCATAGGACATTAAAATTTCATTTTAAAATTTGTTAATACAAGAAAAGAAAAACATGTACAGACAGGGTTAAGGATATATTAAACACTCACCCTGGCAGCTGTACGTTTTGAAAAGTTCAGACAGGAATATAAAAATCATGGCAACACAATACTTTTCCTGGCAGCTGTACATTTCAAAATATAGGTTGCAACAAAAAAACATATGTCCACGTTTTCTAAAACTGATACTAACACAAGGGCATTCTTAAAAGACCGTATATTGTATTTAATAAATATAGGTTTCAAGTACCTTAGTCTTATAAAATGATAAAATTTACAAAAAAGTAGGAAATGGCAGCAACTCTGGCGTGAAACATTGTCACAAGGGCAGGGGGTGTCAGATTTCTGTTTCTGTATTGGGAAAGCAACAAGATGGTGTGCAATGCCCAACCTGACGCGAGTTAAAACATATTGATGAGATGGGCGGCTGACATGTAGGAGATATGCTTGAAACCCTGATGGCAAGTTTAGTTCTCTATAGAACTTTACGGTAGTTAACTTGCCATATGCCTCATCTCGCCCTTTCTTTTTATACATCAAGAAAGTTTGTTTAATCTCTTTTTTGGGTATTTCTACCGCGAGTTCGGGGTCAGTAAGAACATCAATATCAAACAGAGTTTTAAACCAAAAATTAATGTATTTCAGCCAAAGAATACGTGAGGAAAAGTCCAGGCCTATACAATCAAGAATAATTTCTTGAGTGAATCGAGTTTCGGGCTTAGCCCAAATAGAACGCCACAATAAGAGTGGACGAACGGCTGCTAAGTCCGAGATAAACTCGACCCCAACCTCGTCATGAATTAATTGAATGGAGGCGGAGTGGGGAACACATAGCACTTTTCTTAAAAACTTGTTCTCCTCTTTTTGGAGGAGGGTGCCATCTGTGTGGCCCCACACTCCAGCCCCATACAATGCCGAGGGAACACAACGAATATTGTAGATGTTAATCATGTCACGAATACTTCTCGAACCGAGCTTAGAAGAGAAGCGAAAAACACTACTGGTACATCGAGTCATTTTCAACCTAGCATTTTCAAGCTCTGATTTCCAGGATCCATCACTGGCATAGGTGATTCCTAGGTAACAGAATGTTTTAACTTGTAACATTTTATCGCTGTCTAGATAGAAATTGGACTTTAGTTTATTGACTGACTCGCCGCACAACATAACATAGGTCTTAGATTTGTTTACACATAGTCTCCTTTTTTGTATAAACAACATAAAACCATCAATAAGGCGTTGTAAGCCTATCTGAGTACGTGATAAAAGTACCGCGTCATCCGCATAAAGTAAGATTGAGACAGAATTGCCTCCAATCTGCGGGGCATCTGCTGATATGGTGGCCAAAGTGCGATCTACACAGTTAATGAAAAGAGAAAATAAAAGAGGAGCTAGTACGCATCCTTGGCGGATGCCCCTAGATACCTTAAAAAATGGAGTGCATTCGCCATGGCTACCATATCGGACTTTACAAGAAAGTTTCTGGTAAAGCCTAGCCAGGAAATGTACTATTTCTTTCGGCGCCCCTAACTCCAGTAAAACCTGCCATAAAATGCCATGATCAACTAAATCAAATGCGCTGCTCAGATCAGCAAAACATAAAAATAAATTACCCTTTTTAGCCACAGTGTACTTATTAATTAAAAGATCCAAGTTCACGCATTGCTCCAAGGTACCCATCCCCTTCCTGAAGCCGTATTGCACTTTAGTTAAAATGCTCATATCTTCTGCCCAAGTTTCTAATCGATTGAGCAGAATTCTGCTCATAACCTTCACTGAGGCATCCAATAGAGAAATTGGCCGATAGTTTGAGGCCTCAGATTTGCTGCCTTTTTTATGTAAGGGGACAATAACCGATTGACCCCAAGAGGGAGGGAAATTACCTTCTGCTGCGCAATTAAAAGTTCTAACCAAAATGGGAGCCCACAGGTTAGGTTCTGTTTTTAATAGATCCATGGGCACCCCATCAGGTCCTGGAGCCTTCCCCCCCTTGCTATTAGCAAGGCCTTCTAATCCCTCTTGCAGCGTAATTTCCAGAGGTATAGGTGCCCACATTGGCAAATCAACAAGAGGTAGGGTCAGTGATAACTTTTCTGGGTTAAAAATATTGGTAAAGTGAGAGACCCAGTCCTCGCAAGCAACATAAGAAGTAATTTCTGGGACGCCTTCCGAATTTAAGAATGGACTGTTGACTATTTCCCAGTAGAGTTTACTATTTTTTGTCTCAACAGCTTCATTCAATTTATCCCAAGCTTCTCTCTGTAATACCTTTTTCCTGTTTGAGATAGCCAGTTTGTAATTAACCCTTGCTTCTTTGATGCTAATGCCATCACGGGGTTTGAGCCCTAAAACTCGTTTTAGTTCCCGTAAGGTTACAATACAAGGCTTGTCAAACCATCCCAGTTTTGTCGTTTTATTAGCTGAGGGTTTTTTAGTAAAAATACCCTCAATGATGGTATTGATGTTAATAAAGTGGGATATCAGAAGGTCGTGGTTAACAACATCATTAAGGCAATAGCTGAGCTCAATTTCACAGCTGACTACTACCTCCCTTTGTTTAGCCACAGAGTTGACCCCGGTCCACTTGATTCTCGGACCATTGGGCCGTTCGGACACTATATCGGTGGTACAGGTTTCCCCAGTTCTTTGTGTAACACCCCTTAGAGGAAGGGTAATGCAGATACTGTTATGATCGCTAAGACCTTCCTCTCTCACATACAAATTTAAATAGTCCCCATGACTTGAGAACAAGATGTGATCGATAAAAGTCCCAGCTTCCCTCCCTGTAAAAGTGGGGCAACTGGCGTTCTGCTTATTTTTGTTGCACATTAATAGGGATAAATCTAGTTTTAGTAGCAGGTTATTTAGGGTGGAACCGTAATGGCAGTGCGGGAAGTGGGGGGAATCCTCACTCCTTCCTATACCCCCATTGAAATTATCCGGCTCCACACCAAAACCACAGGGGTTACCCTTGGATAGCTGGCATGGCTGCAAATTAAAGTCACCAGCCCATAAGATGTCTAGCTGCTTATTAGAAATGCCTATAGCCTTAGCAATTTCTTTTTCCAAGGGGTACAAGATGTTCCCTCTGGAGGCATCAAAGATGTTATTATAAAAGTTAACAAGAACCAGGTCCTTACCCTTAGCACATGCAATCCTTAACACCTGGCTGTGGGCTCCCACATTTGAACTACTTCTAACTTTGTAGGATTCCAGTCTGTTAGAAAGGAGAATCAAAAGACCCCCCTTTGCCCTGCCAGAATTGGATTTAGTGGCATTAAGGCAATAGGAGGAATAACCTTCTACGTTGATATCTTCCTGACTCCAGGTCTCCTGGAGGAGGACTATATCAAACCCTTCTCCTATGAATCTGGACCAAAAAGGGGTATTTAGTTTCCCTGCGATACCAGCAATATTCCATGATAACAAAGTAAGGTCACCAGGCTTAGTTACATGAGCTGGTGTCTTCAAGAGTCCTGTTACTACCTGACAAGCGGGGGATTGGGTGTTGAAAGGGTGGGGACAAAAGGGGGGTGAATGGATGGAAGAACTTTCGGATGCTGTAGGCTTATGTAAAGCCATGTGACCACTAGAAAACACAGGGGCGACTATGGGGGCAGATTTAGGGCTGACGGGGTCAGATTGCACGACCACATCGGATACCGACCGCCTGTAGACAGTTGGAGTCGGTAAAGATGGAGCATAAAGTCAATCAACCATCTCCAGGCAGTCAAATCTATTAGTGGTTTGGATGCCCTGCCACCCGCCATCCGCAAAACGGTTGTTATTGGGATACCAAGGACGAGGTACCCAATCCCTACCTCTAAACTGTTGGGTGTGCCATGGGTCGCCATAGTCCCATTGATGTTCTTGGTTCAAAGGCCAATTTGGCGGTGGAATTGGGTAGTGGTAATTAGAAGTAGGGGGATAAAAAAAGGAGAGTCGATGGGTGTCGATTCCTCCCTTCTTCTCTAGGTCAGGCCATGAACATATGTGATTCACAGTAGCGGCATCCTCACATGTGATGATGACACAATCCCCTTGAATGCTCTTGGGGATCTTACCCACCCAAGAAACCCTTCGTACCGAGGATATTCTGCAGGTGAATGGGGGCTTCAGAGGCCTATGGATGCAAAGCCATTGCAAAATTTTATTCCGGAGCGACCAGTGGGGTTCGTCAGTTCCCTCTGGAAGTTCCGGTACTCCTGTTAAAATTGCTGTAAATGGAGATACCTCTGGGGCCAATTGAAAAGGGCGTTTAGGTCTAGGCCTCTTTTTGTCTGCATGTGAATTAGCTTTGGGGGCCTTTTTGTTGCTGGTAGATTCCTGTAAAGGCTCATTAGTAGGGGCACGATTAGCTTCATTGGAAGTACCCTGTGGGGTCTGGGCAGCAAGAGTTTGCTGACTAGATGACGGTGTCTGGGGTGTTGGTTTATCTTTCGGCTTACATTTGATGCAGTTAGTACAGGTGTTAGAATTAGACAGTGCTAAAATGGTAGGATCCTTTATTATAGATTTGGTACTAAACATAACTGTATTAGCAGATGGTTTATCTATATTAGTCTTAGCTGAGGGGACCCCCGTACAGGACACCCCAGCTGAAACCACAGGTGTAACCGCCCCCGATTTAACTGCTCCTGCCCTTGGGTGGTTGGAAGATTTATCAATAAGTATAGCAAGCTGTTTCTCAATGGCCATGATACTCCGTTCCAGGGGCAGGAGTTGTTGTTTAAACAAGTCCCGGAGTCTTTCAAACAACTGGATATTGTCAAAATCAGACGGTCCAGGTACACCCCCCTGGACAATACCATTAGAAGTGCTATATGAATTAAGCAAGACGGATGGTGCAGGGTTTGTGCCAGTAGGCATATTCATGGCTGGTGCTGTAGTAGTCCCTTTCTTTTTCTTATTTTTCGGATGTTGATTGGCCTTATTCCCTTTATTTGTAGGTATTGACTGCTTGGGAATGGCGCCTTCTCTCACCCCCATAGAATGAGTACCTTGAGTCTGATCGTCAACTACAATCCGCTCTAGATCCGGGGTGATCTCAAGGTTCTCAATAGAATCCAGACCTAATGACAAGTTGGTGGCCGATAAATCTACGGCATTCGGAATGGAGTGTAATTGTGCTGTAACATTTGCAGGTTGAGAAAGGCTGGGAATGGATGTTACTACTGGGACCGGGGTTACGGCTGTAGCTATGAGACCCAGGGAGGATCTCCTAGCAAACGCAAGGTCCTGGGAAACCCTGCGCTCCAAAAGGGAGATGTTTAAATTAATAGCTTCAGTGGTGGTGGAAATAAATTTGTCAATAGGACCTATGAACTGAGCGGTTCTAAGTGCAGTCTTACTTCTGGATCCCCTTGTTACTGACATAGTGCGGATAGGCAGGCACAGAGGCAGTAGACCAAGGAATCACAATCACTCACTGAGCCAAAGAGTACCTGTATCTGATGAGATGATCGTCAAGCGGGAACGTACCGGATCGAAAGGGGGGGGCCCTGCCCTGCCTGGAACGGGCTGAAACGGGCCCGCCCTTGGCCCGGGCTTCGCCCGGGCGCTCCCGCGCGCGACTCGCGGGTGCGAGGGGCGTTCCGTTCTTTCAAGCGCCTCCGGGCGCTCGTGCGGCGTCACTTCCGCCGCCGGGGCACCTGGGAGTTGTAGTGCTGGAGCGCTATGGAGCAGAGCGCTGGTAGCGCTGGCCGTTTCCCTCACGGCGTCGGTAGAGCGCTGGAGCGCTATAATGGTAGGCTGTCTGCTTTCTGCTGACCTCGGTGGCTGTTCACCTCACGGCTTTTGGAAAAGGAAAGTGTCCCGCCGGAGCTCTGGACGCTCCGTTCTTTCAAGCGCCTCCGGGCGCTCGTGCGGCGTCACTTCCGCCGCCGGGGCACCTGGGAGTTGTAGTGCTGGAGCGCTATGGAGCAGAGCGCTGGTAGCGCTGGCCGTTTCCCTCACGGCGTCGGTAGAGCGCTGGAGCGCTATAATGGTAGGCTGTCTGCTTTCTGCTGACCTCGGTGGCCGTTCACCTCACGGCTTTTGGAAAAGGAAAGTGTCCCGCCGGAGCTCTGGACGCTCCGTTCTTTCAAGCGCCTCCGGGCGCTCGTGCGGCGTCACTTCCGCCGCCGGGGCACCTGGGAGTTGTAGTGCTGGAGCGCTATGGAGCAGAGCGCTGGTAGCGCTGGCCGTTTCCCTCACGGCGTCGGTAGAGCGCTGGAGCGCTATAATGGTAGGCTGTCTGCTTTCTGCTGACCTCGGTGGCCGTTCACCTCACGGCTTTTGGAAAAGGAAAGTGTCCCGCCGGAGCTCTGGACGCTCCGTTCTTTCAAGCGCCTCCGGGCGCTCGTGCGGCGTCACTTCCGCCGCCGGGGCACCTGGGAGTTGTAGTGCTGGAGCGCTATGGAGCAGAGCGCTGGTAGCGCTGGCCGTTTCCCTCACGGCGTCGGTAGAGCGCTGGAGCGCTATAATGGTAGGCTGTCTGCTTTCTGCTGACCTCGGTGGCCGTTCACCTCACGGCTTTTGGAAAAGGAAAGTGTCCCCTCCCAGTCAACATCTCCCAGCCCTGACGAAGGTGTGGCCTACCCGGCCATTCACCGAAACGCGCGTCGGCTTGTGGCTCCAGAAATACGGCATACTATGTAGTACCAATTAGGTGCCGTGACAAGATCAATTGTCTGGAACAATACTTTGCTCTATGCCACATATCTACCATCTCTGTGTGGCATACAACAGAACACTTTGTATGGATTGAAGAATGAGAGTGGAATGTCTGAACTTTCGGTAGGATTAGGCTTTGAAAAACTGAAAGAATGATAGTATGATTGAAATATGAAATGTTACTGGGTAGGTTCAAAAGAAGAATGCAATTTTGTCACTTTTATCTTTTTCCAAATTGACTATGTGTATTGTGCAATATTTGTAAGATAATCATGTGTTATAGATGTATATAAATGCTTTCTACACTAAAATAAAAATACTTATATATTTGCTAAAAACTTTCTCGTGCAAATATTTGAATCATGTTAATCTTGTAATGTGCAGTGCCAACTTCTAGGTTTATCACCCCACATATATTGGGATCCCAGATTTGGGACCACATCATCTACTGGCGGGGTACGTTCTTTGTTCTTTGTTGAGTGCAAGGGTAGTGCCTGGGTGATTGTGTGAGTGCATGGAACGTGCCTGTTTTCCGGGAAGAATATATGAGTAGTTTCTGAGTGATTGGATAATTGCATGTGTACTGCCTCATTGAATGGATGAGTGCAAGGATACTGCTTGGGTGATTGTAAAAGCACATGGATAGTTTCTGGGTGATTGGGTGAGTGCCTGAGTGAATGGATGAACACATGCGTATTGCCTGAGTTAATGAATGAGTTCAAGGCTAATGCCTGGGTCATTGGATATGTGCATGGGTAGTGGTGGGGTGAAGGGATGAGTGCATGAATAATGCCCGAGCGACTTAATAAGTGCATGGGTAGCACCTGAATGATTGTATTAGTGCAAGGGTCATGCCAGGATGATTGCATGAGACCATGGATTGTGCCTGGGTGATTGGATGACTGTATGGGTAGTGCCTGAGTGATTGGATGAGTGCATGGGTAGTGACTGGGTCACTGGATGAGGGAAATAATAGCACCTGGTTAATTAGATGAGTGCACAGTGTCTGGGTGATTAGGTGAGTGCATGAATAGTTGCCTGGGTGATTGGATGAGTACATGCATAGTGCCTGAGTGGGCGAGTGCAAGGGTAGTGACTAGGTGAATGGGTATGTGCATGGCAAGTGCCTGGGTGAATGGATGACCACATGCATAGTGCCTGAGTAAATTAATGAGTGCAAGGGTAGTATCTGGGTGATCAAATGTGTGCATTGGTAGTGCCTGGGTGAAAGGTTGAGTGCAAGGATAATGTCTGAGTTAATGGATGAGTGCATGGGTAGTGCCTTAGTGAATGGATGAGTACTATGGTAGTACCTGGGTGATTGTGTACGTGCATGGATAGTGCCTGAGTGATTGGATGAGTGCATGTGTACCACCTCATTGACTAGATAAGCACAAGGATACTGCATTTGTGATTGGCTAAGTGAATTGATAGTGTCTGGTTGAACTGGTGAGTGCATGGATAGTTCCTAGGTGATTGGATAAGTGGATGGGTACTGCCGGTTGATTGGATGACTGCATGAGCAGTGCCTGGGTGAGTGGATGAGTGCATGGGTTATGCCTGGGTGAGTGGATAAGAGCATGGATAGTGCCCAGGTAATTGGGAGAGTGTATATATAGTGCCTGAGTGAACCGATGAGTACATGGATTACTGCTTGGATGATTGGATTAGTGCATGGGTAGTGCCTGGTTGATTATATGGGTGTGTGGGTAGTGCATAGGTAACCAAATCAATGCGAGAGTAGTGCCTGGGTGATTGTATGAGTGCAAGGGTAGTGCCTGGGTGATTGGATGAGTACATGAGTAGTGCCTCGTGAGTGGATCAGTGCATCGGTAGTGTGTGAGTGAATGGATCAGTGCAAGAGTAGTGATTGTGTGAGTGCATGGATAGTGCCTGTGTGACTGGAAGAATGTATGAGTAGTGCCTGAGTAATTGCATGAGTGTATGTGTGCTGCCTCATTGAATGGATGAGTACAAGGATACTGTATGAGTAATTGTAAAAGTATATGGATAGTCGCTGGGTGATTCGGTGAGTGTGTGGATAGTGCTTGGGTGATTGGAATAATGCATGTGCACTGCTGTGGGTGATTGGATGAGTGCATGAGCAGTGGATGGGAGAGTATATGAGTGCAGGGCTAGTGCCTCAGTGAATAGATGAATGCAAGTGTAGTATCAGGGTGTTTGGATGAGAGCATGGATAATGCCTAAGTGATTGGGGGTGTGCATATATAGTGCCTTAGCGAATAGATGAGTGCATAGTATGGCTTGGGTGATTGGATTAGTGCATGGGTAATGCCTGGTTGATTATATGAGTGTGTCTGTAATGCCTTGGTGGCTCAATGAGTGCAAGAGTAGTACATGGGTAGTGACTGGGTAATTGGATGAGTGTATGTGTAGTGCCTGAGTGAACTGATGAGCACATGAGTCGTGACTGGGTGATTGGATATGTGCATGGGTAGTACCTGGGTGACTGGATGAATGCATGGATAGTGCCCTAGTGAATGGATTAGTGCATGGGTAGCACCTGAGTGATTGTATGAGTACAAGGGTCATGCCAGGATGATGGCATGAGAGCATGGTTAGTGGCTGAGCTATTGAATGAGTGAATGGGTAGTACCAGAGTGATTGGATGAGTGCATGGGTAGTGCCTCTGTGACTGGATGAGTGGAATAGTAGCACCTGGGTGATAAGATGAGTGCATGGATAGCATCTCATTGGATGGATGAGTGTATGGTTAGTGCCTGGCTGATTATATGAGTGTGTGGGTAGCAATTAGGTGACTAGATTAGTGCAAAAGTGCCACCTGGGTGATTAAATGAGTTCATAAGCAGAACCTCATTGAATTGATGATTGCAAGGGTAGAGTCTTGGTGATTGTATGAGTGCATGGAAACTGCTTGTGATAATGGATGAGTACATGGGTAGTGGCGGTGTGAATGGATGAGTGCAAAGCTAGTGCTTGGGTGATTGGATATGTGCATGGTTAGTACTTGGGTGAATCGATGAGTGCGTGGGTAGTGTGTGAGTGAATGGATCAGTGTAAGGGTAGGAGCTGCGTGATTCTGTTAGTGAATGGATAGTGCTTTTGTGATTGTAAGATTGTATGAGTAGGGCCTAAGTATTTGGATGTGTGCATGTGTACCGCCACATTGAATGGATGAGGGCAAATATACTGCATGGGTGATAGAATAAGTGCATGGATAGTGTCTGGGTGATTGGGTGAGTGCATAGGTAGTGCCTGGTTGATTGGATGAGTGCATGGGTACTGCCTGAGTGAATAGATGAGCACATGCATAGTGCCTGAGTGGACGAGTGCAAGGCCAGTGACTGGGTGAATGAATATGTGCATGGGAAGTAGACCTGGGCGGTGAATTCCACTCCACTCGTGGAATTTGCAGAATTTTGGCAATTCCACGTCCCGCGGACAACGCGGAATTGCCACAATTTCTCTGATCCGCAGCATAGCAGAATGTTTTCCTTGTTCGCACTTTCAAAATGCGTGTTCGCTCGCGGGAGCGACTTGCCGGGATCCCTGGGTTCGCCGATGAGTTTGCGTCCGGCCACGCTATCCCGTGAGAGTGTGCGATCACGAACACGTCATTCAGACGCTCCATCAGACATCCACGTTTGCAAACAGGATACACGCATCGCGAGTGGGCGGGACAAGTGAAACGAGATGGCTGCAACCACGAGGGCAAGTTCACAAGATATTTCCCCCAAGCACGCAAACAGCATCACCAAACAGGAAAAATGCATCGCGAACGGACAGAGCAATCAATTCTGCATGCTCACGGAGTTCTGAGTAGCTCACAGAGATTTTTGACAGTTTCGCCGAACTTTGCGTAACGCAACTACGAAAATTCCGCCCAGGTACATTAGGGGGCCGCAAAGCCAATGGGGCGTGGTCCACTTTGCTTTCCCGGGAGGCCGACTCTGGAAGGGTATTTGTGAGGCCCAAAAATTCGGCCACGTGAGAGAGATAATGAGCAAGATGGTACATGCGCATATTTGACAGGTAAAGATACGCCACCCTATTATCAGCGCTCAGTCTCATGGGCTTGAGCTGAGGCTTCATGCCCACCCAGACAAACAACTTGATGTACCTGTTAATGGTGCAGACCACTGAGTGAAGTCCTACTCCATTCAGACAAGAAGATGCTGGATGTTTTCCTGAACCATATTATGCAGACCCTTATTGATCAGCATTCCTAAATACTTCAAACCAATCATCTTCCACGTAAATCCATCAGTAGCCAGAGAGGACCGGGGGTCACAGAGTGTCAATAGAAACGCCTCACTCATGGTCCAGTTGATCTTGTACCTCGAAAAGACCAAAAAATTATCTACCAAGGAGATAAAATGTGGAATGGATGCCCCCAGGTCACTTAAAGACAACAGAATGTCATCAGCTTAAATCAGGACCTTGCATTCACCTGCAGAGGTAGCAATACCTCGTATAAGGGCAGATTGGAAAATGCCGGCCACCAAGGGCTCCAATGCTATTGAGAACAGGAGATGGGAGAGTTGACATCCCTGCCTTGTCCTGTGCAAGATGGGGAAGGTGCGAGATAAGTGGCTCTCTCAGTCAATCTATGCATTAAGGACATGAAAAGTCACTTGAACTTGGCAAAGAAGCTGGAACCTAACACTGCCCTGTCCAGTGTACAGAATAAGTGCCCTCAATCTACCCTACCTAAAACCTTCTTGGTATCCAAAGACAGGAGGAGTTTAGCATCCCTTTTGTTACGCTCATGCCAAATGATGCTAGCCAGGAGGCACATGTGGTTACAAGAAGAACAGCTCTACATGAAGCCTACTTGGGAGTAATAAATAAGGTTCAGGATAACCTGCTTGAGGCACGTCGCTAGGACATTCACAAGCACCTTCATATCCCATTAACAAGCAATATGTTGCAGTAGCTTGCACGACTAATTGGGTCCTTATTGCATTTCAAGATGAGACTAATAATCACTTTGTCATACTCTAGGTGCAGGGTGGCAGACCATACAACTCATTGAAGAGTTTATAGAGCAAGGGAACCACCATGTCTTTATTGAGTTTATAAAACTCTATCGGGAATCCTTCATTCCCTGGGGACTTGTTATTGGACAGGCTCCCAATGGCCTATAATGTCTCGCCCTCCATAATGTCCCGCTCAAGGAGCTGAAAAACAGCATCAAACAAGGAGGGAAAATAGTCAGTCCTAAAATATTCCTGCTCTATGGTACAATTATCTGGAGTTTCTGAGCGATAAACAGCACAGAGGAAATGGGCAAACAATTCTGTGATCTCAACCAAGTGTGTTAGTAGGACCCCTGACCTCCCATGGATAGCCAGAAAGGTGCACCTAGTGTTCAACTGATGCAGCTGCAGAGACAGAAGCCTACCTGCCTTTTCTCCCAGTTCATAGTGCCACCACTTCACATTCTGCAAGGCTTATTTGGTGTGGGAGGTAAAATGGGGTTTCAACTCATAATTGGTGCATTCCAAGCAACCCAAGAAATCTAGGATGGGACATCTCGTGTACACCTCCGAAAGGGTCCGAAGGGTCAATATGCCAGCGAGTCTTGTGCCGCTCATTAGCACAGTGCTGAGTCTCTCATCAGAGCACCGTTAAAATGATATTCCTGTGGCCCAAAGAACCTGTGCAGAAGATGTGGAAGATTCATTGTCACTCAAAAAGCTGCGGAAGTGGTCTCACAGCTGTCAATTGATATCTAGCAACTGATCATGGCAGAGGTTTTACCTCCAGTGCTTAGAGGTAGGGGAACATATCCAAGGTCCAGCTACACTAGGACCGGAGCCTGGTCTGAGAACCACTATGGCACAGACATGCAGATACGTTGGGAAAGAGTGGGTTAGGAGAAGGAAATCAGTCCAAGAACAACTCCTGTGCACGCAGGATAAAAATGTGTATTCTCTGTCTTTGGGATGCATCAACTGCCAGGGATCATGCGACTCATGCGACCCCATTATATTATTCACTGCTGCCCTATCTTTAGCATTGGCTTTACCCAGAGGCCTGAGGGATTGAAAAGTGGGGCTACAGTGCTATATTCCAGTCCCTCCAATGATCATTCTGTTGTTACCAAACTCTGCCAGGAGTCTTGACTGGGAGGAGAGGAAGGGTAACCAATCCTGGTTGGGGGCTTACACTGACCCTATGATCATGGTCTGATCCAGGGTCCTGAACTTCACAAAAACATAGCAACATAGGGTGTGAGGGCCTGGTAAGATTTAGATGTGGTGTGTGGGTTAAAACGGGTAAGGGAATCCTCTATAATTATTTTTATTTTGGAGAGATCACAACCTGATTAAAAGTAAAAAGAAGAAGGAGGGCAACTATTTTGTTTTAATCTGACAAAAATTACACTCTACCCCTTAGTGGTCAACATGTTTCTAACCTATAAAATGTATCTAATAGATCAATTGGCGATTCCTCAGGAAATAGAGACTAAATGAAAACTATCTACAGTGTGTGGTGTGTTTCTACATACCACTTCTTCTCTCGGTAGGACGTTGCCCCGGAAAAAAGCAGCCAATCTAGAGAACAAACAAAAAGGATCAAAACACCAAATGGAGATATTGGTACATGGTCCTATTAATTCCAGTGGGTGTTTTTCACCGTACACAACCTCTTTGAATCTATACAAGTGATAAAACAGCGTGATTTCATTCATATCACATTCTAAGTGTGCCTTCATTTGTATTTAGAATATAAAAACCTCTGTGTAACCAGTTAGAGTAATTGAACATCATGGTGAGTGTGTATCAGCGCACCTCTTAAGGATTCAAGTGCTGCTTCATCAGACCGCAGCAGAGTGTATGGACTCTCAACGTAGTGTCGCTGTTTATTAAAGGAAAAAATAAATAAAAAAATATGCTGGATGTGGGCTTGTAGGCACAACGTTTAGTTGCTAAGGCCATGACGCTAGAGCATTAAAAGTGAAAGTGGGCATGGTTCAGGTTAAAGTAAGTCCATAGTCGTGAAATTGGTATCATTGACAACTTTATTCAACAGACTCAAAAGTGCCCCAGCTCTTCCCTGCGTGGCTGCTGGCCCCTTCACCATGCGCTCTGACATTATGGTAATCGTGCGGTGTGTTAAGAGTGCCTACAGCGCCCAACCTATGTCTTAGTGCAGAGCTCCACAGAATTTCAGAGTCAGCATACCCTTCCCAAAGACCAGCGGTAACTTGTCAGCAATTCCCAGCACCTCTTACCTCTCTTAAAAGCTTGTGACCAGGCATAGTCTCAACGCGTAATCTATAATCACCTGCTCCCGCTCAGAGCAGTACGGCTCACCTACCCGCTCCGTTGCATCAGGAAGGAAATGAACGGTTGCCGGTTCCTGTCCTAAATACCCTCTCCCTGTGCCGTTAAGCACGGTAAATCAGTCGCACTTGGTGTGTGGCGTGATGGTGTCGGCATGACATCATCTACAGTGTAACCATGAAGGCCTTCTTCGAATGTGGTGAAAATCTATCATTCTGGCTATTACTTTGATGTGGACGCGCATCAAGGGCTTCAAATTTGGCATTGAGAGGCACGGTTTTATCAACAATGTGAACAAGAATTTATACAGTGCAAAACTGCTCACGGTACTACGCGAAATTCATGCATAAGTTGCTGTAGTCTGCCGATTGGGTGATTAGTATGTCGGCCATCTTAGAGTGTAGTATTGTACTCTATTGTTAGTTATTAAATATATCGTCCTAACATAGCCTAATCTCCTTATCTGACTAGCCTGATGTCGGTATCATGTGGGAGAGATGTATTAAGAGGTGAGAGACTAACGTGGAGTCTTAAGCTGATATACTACTCATTTGTTAAAGTTGCGGATAACGGTGGTATGTATCAGATTATATCAAAGGTGGCCTTTGCCAACATCGCTGTATCCAAAGAGTGACCACGGGTGGCAGATCATTCTCCCACCTCGCCGCCAAGACATGAAACACCCTCCCTATCCGCATACGGCAGACCTTCTGACCTTCAGAAGACTTCTCAAGACCTATCTCTTCGAACTGTAGCTGACTCCTCCCCCTGCGCCTTGAGACCCTCATGGGTATGTAGTGTGCTTTACAAATGCTATGATTGATTGATTGAAAGTCTAATATTCTGAGTACAATATATTCTTCTGGCAGCAGCAGTAGTCGCTCATTTAATTATCTACTGCTGCTTTCTACAGTGTAATGAATAACAGGTGTAATGAACAATTAGTGTGCTAACATTTTGAAGTGTTGTACAACTGATTACCCTTTTGATGGAATAAAGACTTTAAAACGGAAATAGTTTCCTACAGGTGACACTACTAACAAAATTAGAAATACATTTTTGTCATTGAAATTGTGATTCGTGCTCTCGAAAGCAAAAATGGGGCCACATTTTCTATCCATTCTCAAATATCTTTTTAGTCAATGTCGGTGGTAAAAAGTCTGGTATCATCAGTGAAATGTGTATTTTTGACACCAGCAGCTGCCTGGTAATTGAACCCCCATTATTATAATCTAGTTTCACCACAGTGTTTTAAAAACAACTAGACTGCAATCATTCTACTTTTATGACATAAGCGTGGTACACTTGAACACCATCTTGATGGAATCAAAGCTGTAAAACTGAAAGCATTTCCTACTGAGCATACTTCAGTAAATTCATAAAATCATAAAGATGGCCCACTATATTTCCACTTGAACTGCTTTAGGCCCCATATTGAGGATAGTGGTGTTGATTTTAATGATGATATACGGTCCCTTCCATTTAATTTGGAATCAAACTACATACCCATATTTTTATATTTGTCCACCACCTCAACTTTAACCTCTACCAGATGCCAATTTAAAGGCCCCTTTCCTTTCCCCAGCACCATTATTTTGGTCTTGTCCAAATTAACTATAAAACATTTCTTTAAACAATTGTGGAAAAAGTCCAATTTCTTTTGCAGACCTAATTTTCGCCATGTCCAGTCCAATCATCAGATCAATGGTATATAGCAGACATATGATATGGTCATGTCCATCTTCTGGCATAGACCACCAATTTTACATACATGTTTGGTAAGTCAGACAGAAAGAATGAGAATAATAGGGGGCCAGAACGTAGCCCTATAGCAGACCATTGTTTATCTGTACTTTCTTTGATATCGTCCCATGGGTATATATAATTACCTGGGCCCAATTCTACAAATGCAATTCCTGCATTAGTGAGAGTAACAGCTTTTTGATACCAAGCAGACACAGTCGATTACGATTGACCAAATCATAGGCGGCTCGGAAATCAACAAAACAGTAAAACAATCTGCCTCACAGCTCACTTGCCTTTTTCACCATTGCCCATAGACTAACGCCTTGATCTATTGTTGAGTGGCCTTCCTTCAAACTACCTGGTTCTATCAGAATTAGGTTGTTTTGCTCTACCCAGGCCTTCATTACGCCTAAAAGTATTTTTGAAAATACTTTCGACCCCACATCCACCAGACAAATTAGCCAACAATTCTTGGGCTGTGAGGCATCATCCTTTTTATATTTTGGTCTGACTTTTGCGCCTTTCCAACTCTTAGATATGTTCCCAGAGGTCAAGACTTTTTGGAAAATAACATTAGAGAAACCAATAATATAGTGACCGAGAGGTTATCTGGGTTTGTTGCTTTAGTTAGTTTTAGGGGTTAGATGGTTTCTTTGATCTTCTGGAAGGAGACTGCAGGCCAATTTTTACACCAACCTTGATCGTGTTTTCCAAGTTTTCATCTACCCTATTACTATCATTTTGTACTAAAATTTTGCAGAGCGGAGGCTCTCCACTGGGTGGTAAGACAAAATGTTCATTTAAAAATTTTGACTGACCATAATAATAATATTGAGTGAAAAATATTGTGGAATGGAAATATCAAGTGCAAGAATATCGTTGTCAAGAATATAGAATTTAGGGTAAGTAATATCGATTTTTAAAATACAGAAGTCATTATTATCGTTTGTAAAAATATATATTTTTAAATATTGTTTTTGAATTATTGTTATTTTTTAGTATATATTTTAAATGTACATGGCATAATTGTTTTGTTTAATTATTCTTCATGTTTCTTACTATATGAGTTACATTTTTAGGGCCTAATTACGATTTGTGTCAAAAAGTCTCAGACCTGAGGATGGAGGCTTTCCGACACTCATCGTCTGTTTCAATTCTGATCGGCTTATCATAATACAGCCGGTCAAAATTGAAACTGGCGGGTCATTCTGGCTGGCTTCCAACAGGCTCAAGGAGCCCATTTGCCAGTTGGAACAGGCCCGTAATCCATATTGATGGTGTTTTACCCATCCGGATTACGATGTACCGTTTCCGGTAGGTTATCCCTGCCGGGCTCTCCGACATAGAAAGCCTGTCGAAAATCGTGTTTGAGGGCCCCTATTAGGCTCTTTTCTTTTCGGCCTCTGGTTGGTGACCCCCTGTTAATCCCTACACCTTGTGGCAGGCACCTTGAAGTCCCTTAGTAGTTAAGAAATGTAATTTAATTAAATAGTGTGTTTTTTGTTCTGTAGAGGGTTGTGGGTTTATCGGGGTATAGGATGGAAAATGTTTTATTATAATAAACTAATGATTATTTGCTATTTAATAATATTTACTTAATTAAAATAATTTTGTTGTGTTAGCAAATTTTTATGTAAAGGTTTTTGGTGGGTTGTGGCGTTTATAGGAGTATAGGGTGGAAAGTAATTCATATATAATTAATTAATAAATGGTTGTAAATTAACATTAATTGATAATTAATTATGTTAATTGTGTATTTTTTATGTGTGTTGTGGGGTTTATAGAGGTAACGTGTGGGAAGTTTTATTTGTAATAATTAATTGTTACTTAATTGTTAATTATGTTAAATGTTTTTTAGGCTTGTGGGGTTTATAGTTTAAAGGGAAGGGAGTAAATTATTATATTTTTTTGTTAATTACTTGTTAGATACCAATAAATATTTAATTGTGAATTAATCAATGTAATTGTGTTATTTTTGTTTTAGTTTAATTTATGTGGGGTTGTGAGGTTTATAGGGATATAGGGTGGGAAGTTAGTTAATTTTAATGAATTTATATTTAGTTTTTCATAAAATAATTTTCAATTAGTTGAAAAATAATTATGTTAATTGTGCAAGTAATTTCTTTTTAATTTAGATGTGGGGTGAGGATTTTGTAGGGGTATGGTGTGGGAAGTAAATTAATTTGACACTTTTAATGATAAATATATTTTTTTATTTCACCATTTATTTTAATTTATTTACTTTTCTGAATTGATTTCATTTTGTTTAAGATATTTTATTTGTTTTTAATGTTGCACTGAGTGTTAGTGGGAATAGTAAATTTTACCCCTCATCTATCCAATCCTTTGCCTACTGTTGCATTGACTGGAGTGTAAATAGTAAATGTTGCCCCTCCACAATCCAACACTTTCCCTACTGTTGCACTGACTGGAGTGGGAATAGTAAATGTTATCCCTCCGCAGTCCAACACTTTCCCTATTGTTTTACTGACTGGAGTGAAAATAGTATATTTTTCCCCTCTGAAATCCAACACTTATCGTACTGTTGCACTGACTGGAGTGGGAATATTACATTTTACCCCTCCGCAGTCCAATACTTATCCTACTATTGTACTGACTGGAGTGGGAATAGTAAATATTGCCCCTTCGCAATCCAACACTTTACCTTCTGTTGCACTGACTGGAGTGAGAATATAAAATGTTTCCCTGCCGCAATCAAACACTTTCCCTACTGTTGCACTGACTGGAGTGGGAATAGAACATTTTACCCTATGCAATCCAACACTTTTCCTACTGTTGTACTGACTGGAATGGGAATATTATTATTTTTTGTTAGTTTTAATATTTATGGTCGTGTTAATTATACTGGGAATACTACATTGTAATATTTTACGAAGTTATATTTTAAATAATGTTATATTTATTGTAGTTAGAATAGTAAATCCTATTTTTGTGTTTTATAAAAAATATTTTTACTGTTGTATTGTGGTCCATGGGAGGACTTATTTGATATGTATTCAGTATAAAAATGTTTTTTTTAATGGCGTGGGAATTGTATATGTATTGATTTTAATTTGTATTCGTTTATTTTACGTTGTTGTAATTTATATAAATATATGTTTGGTTTATTATAATACCATTTAAAAATGTCAATAATTTTTGTTTGTTAATTATTTGTAATAAATGTGCATTTACATTTGTTGGTCCTGTTCCTCTCACCCCGGCAAACTCAAACACCTTTTGTTTATTTGCCCCTCTGTTCTTGCTTTTTGGAGCTCAGTTTGGGATTTTTGCATGCGCATTTTTCATTTTTCTGTACCATTCTCATCGCTACACGTTTTTTAGGTTCCCTATCTGATATTTTAGACTTACATTCATATAATGCTAAATTATTTGATCTTTTCATTGCAATTGCTTTTAAAGTAATTTTGTCCTGTTGGAAGGATAATGCTAAACTGTCTGTGCATACATGGTGGAATTTCATATGTGATGAGCATAGAATTGCAATTGCTTCTTCTTCTTCTGTCACCTTAAAAATTAAATCCGATCTTACCTGGCTGCCTTTCTCTAACTTCTTATCATCCCCCCCCTCCCTAACCTTTCCTTCTTCTCTCTCTTTCACCTTCTTTTTCTTTTCTTTTCTCCTCTTACTTTCTTCTTCCATTCTCTTCCTTTTCACACATTATCTGAACCATTTCTCCTCTTCATCTCCTTCTCATTGTTTTTTCATATTGGTTCTGATTTTTTGTAATACTGTTATATTATGCCGTACTCTTTCTTAATCAAAATAAAACTTTATTAAACTGAAAAAGTAAGTGTACTTGTTATATTTGTTAAAGATACATTTAAATACATTTTATGAATTAATGTAAGTATTTAATATATGTTTATTTATTATTTTAAATTATATATATATATATAATGTATATATATCGATATTTAATACAACAACAGTTTTGTAAACTATATTTTTTTCTCAATATTTTTGTACTTACCTTTTTAAGTATATGCAGTAAATATTTTTGTATCCTATAATTTTCCCTAGATATTTTTTACAACAATATTTTTAAGGTTGATATTCTGTCAGTGAACACTCCACTGTTACCTTATCCTGCCTTTTCCTAAGCAGTCCCTTCAATTCTAAGCTCCTAGACGCGTTGTTTAACTAACCATTTTTCTTACCCCTCCTTATCATAATCACATTCCTTAGTCACAGGGCCTGATTTTAGTGTCACCCTCAAACAATTTACCACCTGTTCCATCACCTGGACTTACCATATTAGGACATTATTTAGTTCCTCTGGTTTACCGAAAGACGCATAGTCAGCCATCAGGTTGTTAAGCAATTTCAAGCTATCCTTAGTTATATGGTTGGTTATACATGGAGGTACTCTGTCAGCACTGGGGCCACTCTATCTCTTTGCACACCTCGCTCTATTCTGAGTATTACCTGCAGGGGCCAGTGATCACTATCGTCAATTTGCAGCACTGCAAACCTTTATACTTCAGAAACTTGCCAAGCATTTATGAAGGAATAGTCAATTGGCCAACTCTGATTACCTATCCGAAAGTCTCTCCTGTGAATCGGTCTATATCTACTCATCCATTGACACAGAAAAGCCCTATGGATCCTTAAAGCTTTACTAGGGTTTCATCTTGTAAGGTAACACCTGATCCCGGGAAAGAAGCCAAGGGCACATGTGCCATGGCTAATAACTCTTTAAACAATTTGTTACTAAAAGACTGATACAATTCATGATTAAAATCCGCTAAAATCATTGCCAACTATGTTGCATTTGCTATACAGATTAACTCCACATCTTCTAACAGTCTGAACTGCACTTCATAATCTATAACATACCCATGGCTGGATATATATATTAGCCAGAATTATTTGCCTCTTGCCACCTTAGAGCTCTAGCAGACTGTTACATTGCCTGCTACATTGCTGTATTTTTTTTTATTTTTGTCCCTGCCCATTTATTCTCCTTGTATACTTTAAACCCTAGCACCTCCCCTTGCAGTTAGTGGTGATTTCATTTAGAATTGGAATCACTATTCATTCTGCTCCTGGACTTGGACTGAGCAGTATTGTGTCCTATCTATTAAACAGCTTCTACCTTCTACTGGATTTATGCTTCATCTTTTGATGGAACTTTACACTGGCAACAAGTTACAGCGTAGGTGCAACTTCTTAGGGCACAGGAGCGGTACAACTTACTTTAGGATTTTCAATTTTGGATTTTCGCTGGAGCGTTAGTTTTGTGTGGAACATTTCTGATTTTATGTGGTTAATATTGCTTGCTTTATTATCCACCACCGTTTTTCCCTTACTTCCCAGAGACTTTTCTTACCAATAAACTGATTTGTAACCATTTTTAGGTACTTTTACTCTTTAGCATCTTTTGAGCAACCAGGCAAGGCCAGGACAGTGGAGGCATCCTCAAGACTCCTGTTGTTCGTTGCCTGGCTGGGATGACGTGGATGGCGCTCTTCCTCTTTGTTACCAAGTGATGCTGGAGTTGCTGTTGCCTGGACACTGGAAGACGCGGTGGCACTGGAGTTGCCTCTGCCTCGACGACGTGAAGACGTTATCTCCATCTACTTTGCTAATGCGACTACGTCATCGTGCAACCTGCCGTGTGATGTCACCGCTACGTTGCACCATTTTGGATTCCTTCATACTACATCAATGCGCAAGACTGTGCGTGATTCATTTAGAGAGAGTATTCCTGTCAACGCTGATGTGCACAACAGCGCATTGAGAGTCATTTTGGCCATAATTACAATCATTTTTGGTGTGCAGCTTTCCCACTTGTGGAGCCTTCCTGCTTGTTGCCCTGACTGATCCGACCTCATTTTAGCTGCCTCTGACCTGCTCCTATTTTCACCTGGCTTCTGTCTTCCCCCGCCGCCGTTGCCTCCTCCACACCGACACGGCCGCAGAGACGGGGGAGCCTACCAGGACTACCAGGTTCAGCCTGCTTTGCGGCAGGAGCCGCCCCAGGTGAGTCGCGCGCCTGGGGGCGCTTTAAAAATCAGCCCAGCCTCGGGGAGCGGTGTGCAGCTCTCCCACTCGTGGAGCCTTCCTGCTTGTTGCCCTGACTGATCCGACCTCATTTTAGCTGCCTCTGACCTGCTCCTATTTTCACCCAGCTTCTGTCTCCCCCCGCCTCCGTTGCCTCCTCCACACCGGCACAGCTGCAGAGACGGGGGAGCCTACCAGCACTACCAGGCCCAGCCTGCTTTGCAGTAGGAGCCGCCCCAGCTGAGTCGCGCGCCTGGAGGCGCTTTAAAAAATCAGCTCAGCCTCGGGGAGCGTGTGCAGCTTTCCCACTCATGGAGCCTTCCTGATTGTTGCCCTGACTGATCCGACCTCAAATTAGCTGCCTCTGACCTGCTCCTATTTTCAACCAGCTTCTGTCTCCCCCCGCCGCCGTTGCCTCCTCCACACCGGCACGGTCGCAGAGATGGGGGAGCTTACCAGGACTACCAGGTCCAGCCTGCTTTGCGGCAGGAGCCGCCCCAGCTGAGTCGCGTGCCTGGAGGTGCTTTAAGAATCAGCCCAGTCTCGGGGAGCGGTGTGCAGCTTTCCCACTCGTGGAGCCTTCCTGCTTGTTGCCCTGACTGATCCGTCCTCATTTTAGATGCCTCTGACCTGCTCCTATTTTCACCCGGCTTCTGTCTCCCCCGCCGCCGTTGCCTCCTCCACACCGGCACGGCCGCAGAGACGGGGGAGCCTACCAGTACTACCAGGTCTAGCCTGCTTTGCGGCAGGAACCGCCCCAGCTGAGTCGCGCGCCTGGAGGCGCTTTAAAAATCAGCCCAGCCCCCGCGTCGCGGGACGTGCGCGGGCAACGCTGGGCTACCCCCAGGCAAAGGGCGGGCCCTCTGTGGCCCTCGGAGGCCAGAGGAGGTCAGGCTGGGCCACCCCCATACATCTTCTATTTCCCCCCAACGTACTCTAAAGCAAGACCTGTTGTTGGACCTATTATTGTTGTGCACATTGTTGAATCATTGGAGAACTGTAAGAACTTTATTCCATAATGCCCATGAAATCTAGCACGGCTGGTAAAACATTAGGAGGGGGCCCACTACCACCTCCTTCAAGGGGACCCTTGACAATTACATCACTATGGCAGTTTCAGTTGTGGAGCAGGAAATAGCGCAGGCTGAAAGGCGTATTTCTTCTACGTGGCTAAATAACCATTCTTACTTTGGGCTTACTCAGAAATTACTCCCTAATCCTGAGCTCAACCCAGGTTCCGTTCTATCACCATCTCCTACAAGATCTTCCCGAATGTACGCCCAGTTTGGTGCTAAACAATACCTTACCCCACATTACAACGGATTCCCCCACGGAAAGCTCTTTCGAAGAGCAAATCCCAGCAAAACTTTCTAGTACTGTAAAGCCCTCGCGTTCAGTTCCATCTAAAAGAAAGCGTTGTCGAATTAAATATAAAGGCCCTAAACCAAAAAATTCTAAAACTTCCACATCTCCCTCACCTTCTACATGTGACCTGCAAAACCCAACTGTTTTAATCCCCATCACACATTTCCGCTAGACGATGTCTTGGGTAAAATAGAGCATTTAATGAGATCTTTACTGCTGCCTTTCCTTGAGCGTGTCAAACAAATAGCAGTCCAACTCGGGGAAGTTCAAGCGGCGTGTAATTCGAATATGAAGTTACTCAGCGAATTGACTGCTAGCACGCTTTCTTTGAAAATTCCCCCCCTAGTGAAATATCTAAACTAGGTAAGAGTCCACCCAAGGCAAAGTCTATGCCTTCGACACTACCTCAAGTTAATCCCCCCACTAGTCACTCCCTTAATCCAGCACCACTTACTTATAATTCCAGAGACTCAAGAAAATTAGAACAAAATAATTTTCAAAAATAGAACTTGGATAACAATCACGGGGAGAGGCCCACGGTGATCAAAAATGTAAGAGGGAAGGTGTTGCAAGTAAACCTCCCGCCCGAAGCAGAGCCCTATGTAATAGTGTTAACCTGGGTTCCGATACTGAAGCCTGGCTAATTTGAAAATTATCAGACCTTGAAAAACAAGGTCATGTATTGGCTTAGCATTAATAGGCCTCTTCCCGCAAGTATAGACGGTAAAATCCTACATGTTAGGTGGTTACCCTGGCTAGGACAAAGACCCAAGGACATACAAGGGGACAGCATAATCATAAATTTTAAAGACCAGAGAGCTACTAATTTTATTAGAGATTGGTATAGTGACAGCTATGAGGGAGGCATATCTACCAAATCTTTAATCTATTTTTACCCAAGACC
The DNA here is from genome assembly GCF_964263255.1 of Lissotriton vulgaris. Taxonomy (NCBI): domain Eukaryota; kingdom Metazoa; phylum Chordata; class Amphibia; order Caudata; family Salamandridae; genus Lissotriton; species Lissotriton vulgaris. The sequence continues at coordinate 588,282,224 of NC_141696.1, read as the reverse complement.
CCTTGTTGATAACCATACTCCAATGAACCCGATGAGTAACCCAGCCTCAACTTTCAATAACGCCACCTTCAATCGATTTGCGGCCCTATCTAGCTTAGAGGGGGTGGATTAACTCGCAAATGAGTATGTTAAGACCCCGAAGCACAAATTGATTCGAAAGGTCTCTATAACTCCAAATAACATAAGTGCTGGGCATTCTGGGGATTTTATTTCGGTTGCCTCCTCACATAACCCTTTTATTGTGAGCACTGACAACGTGCGGAATATGTACCAATCCCATGTGGCGGATAGTCTGTCTAATCCCAGGCACAATTATTCCATCCCCTACCCTCTGTCTGTAACGGAAGTCGCTCAAGTACCTCCCGCTGATACCATTGTACCACCGGGTGAGCTAACACTTAATATAATTTATTGGAACATAGCAGGGTTACGTACTAAAATCGACCTGGTTACCTGGCTGGAAATAATCCGAGAACATTCCGTAGTTTGTCTGCAGGAAACTTGGCTGATTTCTTCCATTCACATTCAGGGCTATAAAACGTTTCATTCAAATGCTCGCCTCTCTACCTCCCGTAGACCTAAAGGAGCGCTAATTATCTATCTATCTATTGATCTTCCGTTAAAGGAAATTTCCGCATTGAAGATAGCTGAGAATTATCAAATCCTAAAAATAACAGTTAACAAAGGATGTACGTACCTTCTGGTCAACATGTTTACCAATTTGCCCTTCTCTGATTTTGTTAATGTTTTGAACGAATTGTCACATGTTTTAATGGAGCAACGGGCTAGTCTCCCTGCTTCTTCTTTTAACTTGATATGGGGTGGTGATTTTAATATTCCTCTGTGTGCAAGCTATGATTCAACTAAATGCGGCGTTATTGATGAAAGTGGGTGTCCTTTAACGCACTTTACTCACTCTATTCCAGGGAATTGTCTGAATGAACTGCTACTCTCGTTAGATTTGGGCTTTGCAAATGACCTAGTTGATCCCCCTGTAGTATTCTCACCTACTTTTCATGGAAGGGGGTTATCAAGTGTTATTGATTATATATTAAGTCTTAGCTCTTTTAAACAACTCTTTACCTATGGGGGTGGTTCCGGCCTCCTTCAAACGGGCAGAGGTGGCCGCCATTTTGAAAAAACCTATGGCTGATCCGTCCACCATGAGCAACTATCGCCCTATTTCCCTCCTCCCTTTCCTCAGCAAAGTCCTGGAGTCCCACGTTACTCAAACCCTCACTTCTTTTATAGAGGACTCTGGTGTTTTGGACCCCCAGCAGGCTGGGTTTAGACCTGCGCATTCCACAGAAGCAGTCATCCTCTCTGTGATGGACGAACTACGCAGGGGCGCCGACTCTAACACCTATCAGGCCCTGGTTCTCTTGGACCTGTCGGCCGCTTTTGACACGGTCGACCATGACATTTTGGTCGACCGTGTCAGAGAGGCTGGCATCCAGGGCACAGCTCTGGACTGGGTGCGCTCTTTCCTGACCCATCGCCATCAAGCTGTCAGGCTGTCCCAGTTCTCTGCCTCCCAAGTCGAGTTGTCTTGTGGTGTCCCGCAAGGCTCCTCTTTGTCTCCTCTCCTTTTTAATTTATACCTGGCCCCGCTTATCCGCTCCCTCCGCCGATTCAATGTCTCCGCGTTTAATTACGCGGATGACATCCAACTGGTTTTCACCATTGACTCCAGCGATCAATCTATCTTCACTTTTCAAAACACCCTTTGCTCTATCAGTAATTGGATGGGCACAAACCACCTGAAACTCAACCCCGACAAGACTGAGCTGGTTCTTGTCGGGGGGCCCTCCAATCCCTGGAACTCTTCTTTCTGGCCTGCCAGTCTTGGCAGCCCCCCCTGTCCCGTCAACTCTGCAAAAAGTCTGGGAGTTGTCATAAGTAACGACCTATCTATGACACCCCAGATCAGCGCTGTAGTTTCCTCCAGCCATTTCCAGCTCAGAATAATACGTAAAATCTCCCGCCTACTTACCATCGATGCCCTTACTTTGGCCCTGCTTGCGCTAGTCATGTCTAGGCTTGACTACGCAAACGCGCTATATGTAGGCATTCCTGCATACCAACTCAGGAGACTCCAGCTGATCCAAAATCAAGCTGCTCGCTTGATCTACCATCAACCTAGAGATCAGCATGTCCAACCTCTCCTAAAAAGTCTCCACTGGCTCCCGGTCTCTGCCCGCTGTAAATTTAAGCTCGGTTGCATCATTTTCAAATCTCTCACTGGTCTTGGCCCCTCCTTCATTTCTTCCTTGCTTCATCCTTATGTCCCTTCCCGTACCCTTCGGTCTTCCCAATTGGCTTTACTTTCTGTCCCCAGATTCAAGCGGAAGAAACACGGTGGTCTTAGGTTTTCTTTCCTAGCCCCGTCTTTTTGGAATTCCTTACCTCTTTCTCTTAGGTTGCTCTCCCCCTACTCCACGTTCAGATCCTCCCTCAAAACGCATCTGTTTACGGTAGCCTACCACTAGTCTCTTCCTCTGTTATGTTATTTTCTGTCTCTCCTCCCGACTCCCTCTGTACAGCGCCAAGAAACCTGATGGTGTTAGCGCGCTTAACAAATTGATCTAACATAACATAACAACATAACATAACATAAGTACTAATAGTTCGTATACTCACCTGCCAAAATTCATTACGGGGGCAGATATTAGTAGTGACCATTATTCTAATAGTCTTACTATCACGATCCAGGGCATTCGTCATCAAACTAGGATTGCTAGCTTACTTAACCAACAGGCCCTGACAATAGCTAAGCCAAATGGGTACTCAGTTAAATGGTCGAGTGCAGATCCTAATGCTCTGTCAGCTAAGGTAATTAAAAGAGCACAACCCTTATTGGAAATATGTTTAGACATGCAATCCTCTCTGGATTTGATTTTGACCAGTTTTGCAGAGATCACCAAAATAATAAGAGAGGAACTATTCCGCAAGCAGAATTCCAATCCCTCTCAAGGAATAGGCTGGTTTAACACCCAATGTCGTAAGGCTCTTTCTTCTTTGAAGGAGGCCCAACGTAACCCTACCAGGGATGTTCTTGTAGTGAGAAAACTTAGAAAGGAATATAATTTGGCCATCAAAAACTGTGGACGCGAAATAAAAAGGGAATTATGGGAACAACTTCATGAGAGTTGCCGAACCAAAGATAGCTATGCATTTTGGCACATAATAAAATCTCCCTTTCTCTGAGAGTCGAGCTCAGCACCCAGGATTGAGGTAGCTGTCTCTGCGGAGAATGGGGTTACCCATTTCTAAAAAAAAAATTCTGGGGGACAATTAGCACAGAATGATGGTGAGCAAACTAGGGTGGGCCCCTCCTCCACTTCCAAAACATACCCTATGCAGTTAGTCTTTGGTCATAATGAAGTCATTGCTGCATTGTCAGCCTCAAAGTCAGGCAAAGCTCCTGGCCCGGACGGGGTTCCGTTGGACATCTTTACCCATTACCAGGAGCTCTGGTGTCCGATCTTGACCCTTGTTTTTGAGGCAGCAACATCTGTTGGATTGATTGACTCATGGTCAACGTCTACGTTACTCCCCATTTTTAAAAAAGGTGATCGCAATGACCCTGCGTGCTACAGGCCCATATCCCTCCTTGATTCCCTTGGCAAAGTGGCAGGTCGACTGGTTCTCGAGCGACTACATGACTGGGCTGAGGCCAATAAAATTATGACCGACCTTCAATATGGGTTTCAGGAGGGTCTGGGCACGGTGAAGCAGGCGTTAAACCTTTCCCTTTTTATTGGCAAATATGTGGGGGCTAAGAGTGGTACTCTACACCTTGTATACGTTGACCTCTCCGCAGCATTTGACTGTGTGTCTCACTCAAAATTATTATCAATTTTAACTGAACTGGGTGTTGACCAACCCCTGGTCACATTTCTATGTGAACTGTATTCTGGCACTTCGGCGAGGGTGAGATACGGGATCCATGGGGATCTTGCATCATCATTTGCCATTTCCAGGGGAGTTAGACAGGGCTGTGTACTGGCTCCCTTCCTTTTTTAATCTTAATACTAATGGCCTGGAGTTGGCTATGTTGGAAGGGAGCCAGGACCTCCCCACAATAGCCCATCGCCCTATCCCTGCATTATTATAAGCAGACGACTCTGTGATAAGGGCAAGAACCCCTAACCAGCTACAGCACCTTCTTAACAACTATTTTAACTATATGTTCTCTGGACCTAAAGGTCAATATTAAAAAGACTTTTGTCAATCATGTGGGCAAGCGGTTAAAGAAACCCAAACCGATTGTTATTGCCAATGACAAGCTTGATTGTACTACTACCTATCCCTATCTAGGCATTCTACTCGACAGTAAAATGTCTTGGAGGCAGGCTATGTGCAGTAGGAAACTACTGTTTCTACAAGCCACCACTGCCCTGGTAGCCTTTGCAAGAAAGCTTGGTAAGCCTCCCCCCGAAGAACTCTTGAAATTTATTATGCCAAATGCCACAGTGTGGCAGTATATGGCGCGGGGGTTTGGGGCTATGCTGCGGCAGATGCTCTTCAGGTTGTAGAAAACACTTTTATTAGGTATGTGCTGGCAGTTCCTAAAAGTGCTCCAACTTACAGTAGCCTTATCGAGTTGGGTATGGACTATATTACTGATAATATAAAAATTCAGCCCATTCTCTTATGGCACCGAGTGTGGACCACAGAACAGTGTCATCTGACCCGCACCCTTATTACCGACTGCCTGGACTTGGTATACTGGGCCAAAATCCCCTTGTTGGCCTATTTGAACAATTTTTTGGTGGACCTAGATCTGTCTCTGTATTTTCTTGAGCCATTAACTATGCAAACATTTCAAGGAAAAAGTTGAAAATGTTATGTTTATCTCAAGCAAGCCCTCTAATATTCAGATTCTAACTGTTCAAACCACTTCAGGCATCCAACCGTATTTAAAATATCATTTGAACGCAGATGAAAAATATCTTCTTACAAGGTTTCGTTTTAATACTTTTTTTTGTATGATTTCTTTCCCGAAAAAACAGGATTTGTCTAAATCTATCATTAAATGCCCATGCGACGACTCCTCGGACCAATCCACAATTCACGTTATACTATTTTGCAGGTTTTATGAATTGCCCCGAAAGCGCTGGATCATTCCTCTACTCTCATTCATGGGCTTGAGATCCTGTTGTCCCGCTTTTTTGGCTTTGCAATATTTGGACTCTATTCATTGCCAAATGTGTAGCATTTTTTCTGAAACTGTGTCTAAAATACCGATGCAACTATGATTAATTGGCTGCTCCCTTTCATCAGTGATCACAGATCTCATATTTTAAACTGTTTGGTTGTAAGTTATAGCACCATATATTTAGCTGTCTCCCAGAACTCACATGATGAACCATCTGAATTAATTGAAAGTAAAACTATGGGCTTTATTTGTGATTACATTAACTAATGAATTTTATAGTGTTATAACTGTAAGACTCTTTTTAAAAATGAATTTTAAATTATGTTTGTAAATGTAATTGTTCAACTTTTATGATTCTTTTGTTTTGAATCGAATAAAGTTTTTGAAACGAAACGGTAATCTTTTTAAATGTACTTATGTTTTTTTAGAATTATTCCTACCGGTGACCAAATGTTTTAAATTGTATGTTGTAATGTTCTTTTTATGGTTCCTACAAAATTATGGCAACCGAATAAAAGATTTATGACTGACAATCATTTTAGGATTTCAGTAATTGCACCGATGCACACCACTGACCAGAGGTACTGATGGTTTTTTTTTTTGTGCACAAATTTAAGTTTGAATTTATGTCTGCACACCACGCTGATGTGCACAACTTCTCATGATTATTTAATATTATTTCTTACGATTTAGTGACTATATGGTGCTTTTATTGTACTGTTGTCATACTGTTTTCCCTGCATTTGCATAACTAAATTGCTAGTATTTATATCTTATCACGCAGTTTGAAGCTCGTGCCAAATTCCTTCAATCTAAAGGTGATCCTCCTATTCCTTGGGCGAGATAGAAGGAGGAGTTTTTTACTTATATGAAAGTTATTGATGGGGATAGGATGGGGAATGAAAGAAAAAAAATATTTCCCTTCATTGTTTATGGTTGGATGGTCAAGCCATTTTCAGAACACTTCCAGTGGTGCAAGTGAACTCAGCACTTTTGATAAAGCTCTATTACGTTTGGAAACACAGTTTAAGCCCACCACCAGCATAGCTTTAAATAGATATACATGTTATACCACATCACAAAGGGATTCTGAATCTTTTGATGATTATTTGACTGCTCTAACAACGTTAGTCATTTCTTGTAATTTTGGAGTCATAGAACACAAAATGATTAGAGATCAGATAATTGTGAACATTAAAACACAAAAACACAAGCGCAATCGTGGGTTCTAGGGAATCCTAACTTACATGACACCATAGTCACTGGGAAAGCTTTTGAACAATCCGAAAAATGGATGAAAACCATTGGGGATGTTAATGCTAAAGGTGATAAGAGCAACAAAAGTGTTGATGAGATTTTTGCCTTTAATAACACTGTTAGTAACTCAGTTAAACCTCTCCTGGTAGGAAAAAGTGGTGACAGGAGTGTAATTTGTTATAGGTGTGGTAGTACCAACCATATGGCTTTATTTAAGTTTTGTCCCGACATTGGTAAGGAATGCATTAAGTGTGGTAGGCTTCGACATTTTGCCAGAGCCTGTAGGGATGACAACAAAAGAACAATTAATGAAAGTAGAAGTTTTCCCACTAAGACTAGTGAAGTTTCTTGTGTAAGATGTACTCAGTCTTTAAATGAAGATTCGATAGCTGAGAGAGGTATTGTAGTTTCTTTAGTCAATATATGTGCCCTCGAAGGGAAGACTTTGAGTTCACCCAAGTGTGTTGTTCAATTCTTAAATGGAAACTTGGAACTTATGGCAGATTCCGGGTCACCTTGGTCGATTATTACAGAAAATTATTTCAATTATAAATTTGGTAGCACCATGTCCATGAAGAGTCTGTTTCCCCCTGACATCATAGTTCAAGATTTTGGTGGGTTCACTATTGACTTTATGGTGAACATTGCTTCAGACATTAAGTTTAAGGAAAGATCTGCCTGTATATGGCTAAGAAGGGAGTTAATGTATTGGGTTGGAGGGACCAATGGAGACTATGGATCATTCTCAATCCCCGCAGCAAAGAGCCTGTCATTGTGGTAGAAGATAGTGTTGACCCTAGTGTCATTGAAAAAGAATTTCCAGAAGTATTTTCTGAAACCTTAGGCAAGTTAAAGGGTTTTACTCATTTAATTAAGCCTAAGCCAGTAGTGTCCCCTGTTAGGCAGAAACTCAGGAATGTTCCTATTAACGCGAGGGAAGAGCTGGGAAAAGCCTTAAAGGAAATGTTAGATGGGGGTGCTAGTGAAGAGGTGGAATCTTCTGAATGGGTTTCCACGGTTGTGTTGGCATGGAAACTTGACAAATCATTGAGGCTATGCATTGACATGAGAGCCCTAAATGCTAATATTGTGGTTGATTGCCACCCATTGCCTAATATCAACAAGGCGGTAAGCATGCTTAAAGGTGCCACAACATTCTCTACTTTGGACCTCAGGTCTGCATACCACCAAATTGAACTGGCGGAGGAGTCACGTCATGTGACTTCCTTCATCCCACCCCTGCATGTCCACGTTGCAAGAGTACAGTTTTGTAGTTGAGTACGTTCCAGGCAAAATTAATATTACAGGAGACTGTTTATTCAGACTTCCCTACAATAGCAGTGATGTGTGTGGAGATGAAGAACTTGTTGCTGACATTTCTGAGGTCATATCTGGAAAATGTAATTCCATTTCTGAGGAGATGTGGAAAAAAGCCATGAGTGAAGATGACCTTTTACGAGAGGTTATTATTTATACTAGAATAGGATGGCCCTCGAAAAAGGAAGATTCAGTTGATCGTTTTTCTTTTTGGAAGGTCTCCAATTACTTAGTCATAGAGGGTGACCTATTTTTTAGACAAGGTAAGTGCATCCCACTCTTGCAGGCACATGCATCAATCTCGGCATTTGCGATTCCTTAATTGCGATTTTTAAGGAATCGCAATTAAGGAATCGCAAATGCCTATGCATCAAGAAATCGCGAAATAAATTGCGATTCCTTAGAATTCCTTATTTGCGATTAGCATTTTGCTGGAACACTGGAAGATAAAACAGACAAAGAGAAAAGTAAGAAAAGTACTTCAAACACGAGAAACCAGAGTAAATCTCCAATACAGTAAGTGAAAAGAAAGGTGAAAACTATACCGAACAGGATTACGAATGTGATTGAATAAGAGGTGAACCTCAATTGCCAGGAAATGTACAAATGAAAACTTTGCGCAAAGTTGAACAGAAACTGCCAGAACCTCTGAAGAAAGATCAATAACAGGGGTTCCGTGCACATAACCGCTGTGAACACTCATGAGTGTTACTGAAGAATGAAGAATGAAAATGCTGCAGCTAACAAACATCCAAGAGTATTACCACAATTTCACAGACAAGAAAAATTTCATTGATGTAAGTTATTACAATGAGCAATGCACACATAGAAAATTCTCAAATGAAATCTGTGCAGAAACACAACATGCATCAACTAAATGAAGGTGCAGACATTTTGAAATTGAATTAGCAGTCAAACCTGCTAAGAACATTCAATTCATCATTAAAGAAAAAGGAAAAAAATAGGAAAACTCTTCGAAATATGTATAGAAAGTAATATGAGAATGAAACAGTAAGCATTTCAAAATTACATTTTTAAAGAGTAGAACATAAAAATTCATGCAACATCTTGAAATAAAAATAATAAATGGCACTACAAAACAATGCACACAAAGCACATTAAGGAAATGTGCACAACATTAGATAAATAAATATTGCAGAAGCAAACTCCGGTGAGCGAATTCTCACCCAAGGAGTAACCAGAAGGTGCTGCGTAGTCAGCGGACCAATATGCATGAAAGGGATGAGTACTAAGTGCAGCGCCAGAACGTGAAATAAAAGTAGAAGGCTGGTAATGAACACGAAGTAGAACACGGAAATCATCTTTGTTGCAAAGTCCCGGTCAAATAAACTGTAGACAAAAATTTTGCAAACAAAGTACTCATGTTCTTCGTGCTTTCACAATAACAGATGATAGTCCCACTAACCGGCAAGAAGACTGAAGATTGCACAGAAATCCCGATTGCAAACAAACTGGAAAAGACTTCAGTAATGGCTGAAGGTCATGGCGGAACGAAAACATAGTAGATCTCAATGAGATGCCTGACGCAACTTGGAAAACTCTTCATCATTGGCACAGAGTGAGGAATTGAAAGTACTTAAGGTGCTGGTCATGAACAACAACTATGGCAAAAACCTTTATTGAGCTTGACCAGAAAAAAAAATGTGGTGAGAATAAGTGGCACGCTGCAAACTTAAAATGACTGGAGGAAGAGTGCCAAACTCAAAATGGCAGCACACACTGTGACATTGAGCCGGGTGGCTCACGGCACGTTATTGTAGAAGGGAGTCCCTTTGCAGGATCAAGATGCATCAAAGGAGGAACGACACAAGGAGGCAAGATGACGCCTAAAACATATTGAGGAAGCCAACGAAGGTAAGTTGGCGCATGCCCCGTCTAACTCGTGACGCATTCAAAAATAACTGTAGACGTTGAACTGCCACTAATGGCCCAGTATGAAAATAATAGAAAGTGCGAAGACAGGAAAACTTACATGTTGTAGAAGAGGAGAAAAGTAGATAATTTCACGCATAACTTGACAGTTGCACTTCCACAGGACAAGTAGAAATTGATGGTCTTCTCTCACCCGACCATAAGTCCATCACAATAAAATGGTAAACCATACCATTCAGAGGGAGAGAAAAAACACTGCTCATCAGGGCAGAAGCTCTCCAGAGCAATGCCACACAGTAGAAGCAGGGTATCCTAACGTGGAAAACGGGCAGTAGGAAAAGGAACACTTTCTTCAGGGCAGCAGGATAAGCAGAAAGAAGGGCATTAGGCATGTCGAAGGCAGGCAAGAGGTAAAGCAGCAGGCAAATAAGAACTGATCTTTTGTGAGAGGATCTGCACTTTGAAGAAAAACTTTCCCCAAAGTAACAGGAAGAGAACGGCGTGAGAGGAACACTTCTGTGAAGTCAGTTGGTCAGGAACAGGCAGACAGGTATTTACAGCAGGGACTGGCACACTTGAGAAAGTGGGCGACAGGTAGAATGGTCACTGGTGAGGCTCGCAGGGTGCCAGTATGCATAAGAATCAGTGGTTAGAAGAAAAAGAAGTCCATTACTTTGAAGTTTCATTAATCTTAGAAGTCCTTGAAGTAGCAGGCGGAAGTTCACCAAGATCTTTGCCAAAGTGTGTAGTGAAGAAAGATCAGGATCAACATAGTTTCATGTAGTATATTTTTTTAAAGTAAGATGGTACAAAGATGAGAGTACATTCATTAAGTGAAGGTAAAGGAAAAGAGCCCCACCAGGAGCAGGATCATTCCAGCTCAGCCCTAACTCCCAACTAAATTAAAGAGTCATGCAGCATTCCATTACATCATAGGAATTACAACATTCTACAGGGCTAGGCTGGAGGCTATGGAGAAGGAAGTATGAAGTGGAGACACTACATGAGTGCCCCAAGGCTCCTGGGACCACTCCCCTCTATTCCCAATTCACCAACTTGCACAAATCTTAGACACTCCTTTTCCAATTCTTCCTCGGCCCTCACCACCATCTGTTTGACACATTCTGAATAAAAAAGGACCTTTGTCACCTCTTTTCGTTCCAAGTTTATTGTGAAACCTATTTGCCTTATATTGACAGTTGTAATCTTACACAGGCTAGGACATTTAGCCAGTACTTGTAATAGATGCAAACATTTCAGGGTCTTTAGCTTCCTCTGACGTTTCCTCCCTCTCCTTCTTCCTCATGGTTCCATAAATACCCATTAAATATCCCTTCTTTTATACTTTTCATCCCATTTCTGGAAGCTCTGTCTGGCATTAAGCTGTCACTTTTCCCAAGATGATCTAAGGTTGACTCGCCCCTTTTTATTAATACCAGGCAACTCTCCCTTCACCCTACCTCTCTCTTTTTTAATCCAACTGTTTCCTTTCTGCTCTCTTCTACAGATGTTTGGGGTTGCGTACTTACAAACAATACCTTACCCTACCCTTGACTTATAATCCCGTCTCCACTCAAAGTCCCACTCTCCCTGTTTTTGCTTCCCATTTCACTCTTCTGTCAGCTCACTAGCTTTGTGGCCACACATTGCCCTTTCTTTCAACATTGTTTAATGCCCCCTTTATTTTTCAGTGCCTGCTGCATTTTCGCTATTATCTCAAGAAAAGGTATGTACCTCTTTGGCCCTCAATGCTGCACCTCTTAATTACCAAGATTGGGCACCGTGAAATGTATATCATGAGGAACTTACAGTTTGTGTGTTTTCTATCACATCGGTGTAAACTGATACATTTACTTCCTGATCTTTCTGTTATGTCACTGGTCATAATAGAGTGGTCAAGGAATTATAAATTTGTTTTAACTCCTCTATGCTCCTCTATAGTTGAGTTTTATGAAATTTTCCCTGTCCATTATTCTCAAACAGGGCTTCTTATTTTGCCTGAAGGGTTTTATGCATTATAAATACCAGCTCTAATTATGACAAGGGCGAGGTTGATGTGATATCTAGGGCCAGGGAGGACTGTGAGGTATTAGGGGGAATAGGGCATCCCTGAGGATACCCCTGCCAGTCTCTTCTAATGAGTCATTCTTCCTTCCCTTCATTGCCTAACTACTGCTTGTTGCTGGACCTCACTGTCCTCTGTGATAGTATTAATCCCAAAGGGAGAAAAACAAGGTGACAATGATAACCTTGGTTCAGGCAAAAACATCCATCCAACATATTTACCCCCTCTATCTCTCAAAGCTCAAAGCTTGATCCAAGTTTTGTAGTGTTTCAAAACTAATTGAGTAACTCATTACGTTCTTCTCACCCTCTTTCCAGTTATCACCTTGAATACTTCCCAGCAATAAAGGGTGCTTGCGGAAATAGGGTTTCCTTTTAAAACATTTACCCACAAATTCTTTTATAGACGCCCTAAGGGCTCAATCTTGAGTCCTCTATTTTTCAACTTGTACCTCCGTCCACTTGCTGACCTTGCAGAGAGTTATGGTCTTGCTTTAATGACCTATGCGGACGACTCGCAAATCCTTTTCTCACTTTCCAAATCTGATCCGTCTGCCCCATCTGCACTCAAAACAGGCCTTCACAAAGTTTTTAATTGGATGTCGGATAACCAATTAAAACTTAATGGGGAGAAAACGGAGATCCTCCTCTTAGGGAAAAGCAAGGATCTCTGGAGGGATCCCCATTGGCCGACGTCGTTGGGTAGGCTCCCGCCACCAGCCACCCAGGTTAGAAACCTTGGGGTTATCATAGATGATGGACTATCTATGACGCAGCAAACCAACAAAGTGGCAGGCATGTGCTTCACTATTCTTAGATGGCTACGCAAAATTGTCTGGATGTTACCGCCTATTACCCAGAAGACCGTAGTCAATGCCTTAGTTACATCTCGGCTTGACTACGGGAACATCCTTTACCTGGGCTCCAACAAAGCAGTGATAAGACGCCTGCAGCTTGTGCAAAACTCTGCTGCTAGACTGCTATGCAGAATCCCTAGATCTGCTAGGATCACAAAACATCTTAGGGATCTGCACTGGCTAAGGGTGGAAAATCGGATTCGATTCAAAGCCCTGAACTATCTGTTTAAAATCAAAGCTGGCACGGCCCCCAGGTACTTACAAGATCTTGCCAAGCCTTATTTCCCCAACCGCAACCTTCGCTCTTGTACAGCAGCGAATTTTGCTGTTCCCAGGTACAAACTGGCCAGAATGGGTGGGAGATCCTTTTCCTACCTAGGGCCCACCCTCTGGAACACACTCCCCCCCCACATACGCAAAGAAGAAAATCATCTGAGATTTAGAAAAAGTGTTAAAACTTGGCTGTTTGACAAATAGTTGGCTGCTGACTGTCTCCTCTCCTGTTGTGTTTTGGACTCTTTTATCTTGGCGCCGGGAAACCCTTTGTGGGTAGCTGCGCGCCTTATAAGTGCTATAAAATAAAATAAATAAATAAATAAGGGTGTTCCACTCACTTCTTCCTTAGGATACGCAGGGGTACCGATAAGATGTCCGTCCCCTAGCATACTGGGAGTCGAGTTTTCTTCTGGGAGGTCAATAATAATACTCTCCACAGACTTGCTATGATTTTCCTCTTTATGGGTGCACTTCTTTAGCAAGGAGTCTTTCTGCCTCCTCTTTCGGTTAAGGCCCCCTTGTGCCTTTGCTTTCAGCCGTATATCCCTTAACATCCCCAGGTCTGCTACACCTTAAAGAAGTGTGTCTGATTTTAAGCAGGAACCCAGTACAGTACAAAAAAACGTACCCCCGTGCCTTGGTGCTACCCCAGCCTCCAATGGTCAATGTAAGTTGTTGACTGCTAAATTAAATTCTAGCATCCTCCCTCTTTTTCTGGGGGCCAATCAGTAGCTGCCCCTGCACTCTCTCTGTCCCCTTCTCTAAATTACAGCTCCGTCATCCACCCTATCTTCCCCAGCTCCCCAGAGGGGCTGGGCATGGAGGGGAGATTTTAGGCAGAGCAAAGCTTAATTATGGCGTTTCAACACACAGGTCCTGGCTACTATAACAGTTAAGAAAAAATCCTTACTTGCTTGCGGGTACTCCAGGAGTTTGATGTCAGTCTGTCGCCACTACAGCAACACACTTCAGTGGCTTCAAACCAGCTCCAAACCGGCTTGCCAAACAGGCCTAAAGGTGGGCGCTGACTTGCAATCCGGGTTTGTCAAGGCAGCCTGAGGACCCACAGCGGAGCAGAAACTGCACCGCAAAGCAACACACTCCAGGTGATACGGTCAGAAGCACGGCATTGGCAAGCATGGCAGCAGTGGAGCGGCAGGGAAGAACAGTCATCACAATACAAATATGTAATATAAGGTCGATTTTTTTCAGGTAGAGCATCCCACTGATCCACATAAACAGTGCACAAAGACCTGTGGAAATGTATCAATAAAGTGCAACTTCTTCATCTGAACCACATGGAGACCCCAATAGTTAAGCTCCTGTTCACTTGCTTATATCCACTTTGAACACCATATCCAAAAAGACATGAGGTATCTCACAACAGCAAAGACAACCAGCCTAGAGCTGGTTGTCTTTGGAATCCAAAGTGCCTCCAAATGCCTCCTAGTGCCCTGCTTTCTACACAGGGGCAAAATAATTTTTCTATTCTGGTGGCCATAAGCTGGGCAGAACAATAAGAATAAACTTGGGGGATAGACTTTAAGTGCCCTCTACAAGCTGAGCACTCATCTTCAACGGGTTGTACATTAGCCCACTTAATACAGAAGGCTCTAGTGGGTACAGACTGGTACCAAAATTGTAAATACAATTTGTGAAGTAGAGGGGGCATGATTTCATCAATCTTTATTTCATAAACAAAGAGAAATTTAAAGTTATTAAATTCCGTAGTCAAAGTACCTCTGCTTCCGAAAAATAGTTTCTACAGATACATGCTCCAAGTATAGTGATTTTATATCCATTTTAGAAATGGAATTGATTCCTCCAAGCATACCCAAAGCCTCTCCAACCAGAATTTTCTTAACGCAGATCTAACATGCATCAACCATGGAATATTTTGACAACTAAATAAGGCCAAAAGATCCATTAGAGGTCCAAGGTAGGCTCCTAAATGCATTACTGAAATGTATTGAATGTAGAAACTTAAGATTTATATATACCTGTGTGCACTAATGTTTAGTTTGAATATGAATCAGGTATATCTTGATTTGATTTTACACTTACACTCAAAATGTTATTGCATATGTAAATGTGTATTCTTTTGCTCACGTTTTGCAGTTTATTTAAAGTTACCTATGTGAATGTATTATTATGTATTTGAAATGCATATTAAGGGTCTCATTGCGATGTCGGTCAGAAAGCAATCCGACCGACTCCTTGTCAGAATCGTTTCCGACTGACTCGGGTTAGGCGAGTCTGACTGACCGATTATGATTCTTCCAAAAAACATCAGAAAGTCTCCTATTGACTTCAATAGGAACCTGTGTTCCGACTGACAACACAGGCTCCCATTGAAAAAAAGGGCGGTTGAAGAAAACCTTGCACACTCTGGCGGGCACCTCATGGTGCCTACCGCACTGTGCAGGGTTGTAAAGATGGTCCCATTTTCACCCTCAAGGGCCCCGAACCGAAGGCCTCCAGGAGGAGGGGGGCCTGCTACGGCCCTCCAAAGTCAGTTTCCGACAGCTGTTCCATGTCACAAAGACCAATTCGGAAAGGCTGACCGAATCCGACATCATAATACGTTTGTCGGAAATGCGGTCCATTGATATGTACTGTTCAACTCTGACCAAACTCGGAGTCACCGAATGCCAGTTGGAACAAAGTCGGAAAGACCAAAGGTAATCTTCTATCGTAATCAGTCAATCAGAAATGTTTCCGAGTTGGTTGGAAACATAGGTTCATGCACAGGTGAGAAAATCCGAATGCCATTCAGAGCCTTTCCGACAAACATTGTGCTGAGGCCCTAAATGCTCATTCAAGTTAAACTGACTTCAGGCCTCAGTTGAAACACTTTTTGCTTTGCCAGAATGTTTTCTCTTTTTCCATTGCAGGTTCATTATCATGATTTATGTTGGCTAATGAAAGATTGATTGTCTGTATTAAATGGCTGATAGTGAGGCCTGGGAGAGACTTGGCAGCGAACGTGGGGAAACAATGGTTGAAAGAAGCTTTCTGTTCACCATGTACCAGAAAGGCAGGATATTCAAGGCTTGGAACTGCAGCCTTAGGCTGGTGCATTGGGCAATCAGACCAATGTTTGGTTGGTGGTGTGAACAGAGATAACATGCTTTAATCTCATGTTTCTTTAACATTAATGCTCATGCAGTTTTGAGTTAGTGTGTGGGTGGAGCCAGGCATTAGGAGAGATCCCTTTTAGGCATTGAGAGGTACACACCTCTCTGCTTGCCTTATTCTTGTAAGTGTGAAACTTCATGCTAAACACTTGTTTCCTTTTCTTTTGGACTCCTACTGAAGTCTGAACAGGCTGACACCACCCATTCTATTGCTCCTGAATTAGAAAACCTTGATAGATGATTCTACAATTGACCAATGCTAGAGTAGACAAGGGTGGATTCTTTTTACAACACCTGTTCACTTTTATTTGCTATTTTATGTTTGTGGCTGTCACAATTCTGTATCTCATTTTATTGCATCTCAACCAACTGAGATATTTTACTTTGCCTATTGCACTAGTGTACTTATGGAATTTGCATATGGCTTGCCTATTGACTAGATTGGTTGGTAATCTAAATAATACCCTTTCTTAATATTCATTGATTCTTGGTCCTCATTGTGGAGTCACATAGGCTCCACAATTTAAACCACATTGTTGACGGCTTCAACTTTTCAATGCTTCACGCCAGTTACAAAGGTTCAGAAGGTTTGTGAGTAAAATCATAGGCAACTTGACTGAGAGACTGCGTATGTAAGGTCCAGGACGTTCCAGCAAGAACAATATTGTTCAAATTAACAGTGAGTATTCCGCAGGGTAATATGTAATCAAAACATGTTGTCTTTCTCAACCATTTCAGAATTTCTGAAAACTGGACTTGTCTCTCCTGTTCCTGTCGTCTAAATCAGTGTTTTTCCTTAGCAGCATCCATATTCTGGAGCCTTAATCTGTCTAGTGGATCCGTTTCTTCTACACTTCTGTTAGTCTTTTCTCTATTGACTTTAGATGTACATTAATATATGTTATATAAAATCTGAGCAATTGAATTTCTGAGGCTGTGTTGGTTACTGCAGGGCCCACTGACCAATGGGACAGCATGATATTCATCAGTTATTTCATCATGGAGCCAAGTGTAATAGTAAACATGTCTAGAGTAACAGATGCCAAGGTTGATAATTTCATCTGTTATTTTCTGCCGCTGAAAAGAGTATTTTTTGGGTAGTTTTAGCCTACACATTACTCAGAAGCAAAGCACAGGTACCCATGGTTTGGTAGGAAGGAAGGCAGCCATCTTTTCGAGTCTTAGAGAAGCCATCAAGTCCACTGATGCTTGGATTAGTTGAAAGACTGCGCATAGTCAGATGAATGAATTCATGAATGTTCCTACAGAGAATGTGAGTTATCTAGTGTAATCCCCATATGCTGTATGTATACACAGGAAGGAAATCCAAGGGAGGAACATGTGGAAAGCCTTATTATGGGAGGTGATCAAAGAGGTGGTCTATTGAGCTTTTTCCTTATAGCATAAATATAGTTGTGTGTACAATGTCATTTGAGGTCTCTTGAGGACCAGGTGATGAAGTATGGACACCGGAAAAATGACTTGCCAAGAGCATTAAGTATCAGTCCTTTTACTATATCATCAATCCCTATCACCAGTAAATCTCAGTGTCTGCTCAACCGTATCGTCTCAGTTGCGACACTCTGTAATAACTGTTGCCAACTAGGACTAGCCGCCGGCCAAGGAAACTTGGACCTCTGAAACTCGCCCGCCAAGAAGAGAGTCCCCACCACTTCTCACTTGGCTGACTGCTTCTCATGGCAACAGTGGTGGAATCATGGGGCGTCAGAGTGATCTTTTATGCTGACGACACTCAGCTGGTGTTTTCATTCAAAGATCACTCTGAAAGCTCTCTGCTTAACTTCCGCCACTGCATGGTAAACATCGCCACCTGGATGTCCTCAAACAATTTAAAACTGAATACAGATAAGACGGAAGTCTTATTTTTTAATCAGAAATCCCCCATCTCTACTAGCCTCTGGTGGCCGGCTGAATTAGATCCTCCCCATGTACCTGTCCAAGCTGCCCGCAATCTGGGCTTCCAATTTGACACTGCCCTCTCCTGCAAAACCCAAATTAACAAAGTCCCAGCTTCCTGTTTTGGAATGCTCCGTATGATAAAAAAAAATCATCCCTTTCCTACTCTTAGACTCACGCAAGACAGTAGTCCACGCCCTCATAACTTCCCATTTGGACTACGCAAACAGTCTGTACGTTAGAGCCCCGACGTATCTCATAAATCGACTGCAGACTGTACAGAATTCAGCAGCCAGGTTGATCTGTAATGTTCCCTACCGTCATTCCATCTCACCTCATCTGATCAAGCTCCACTGGCTCCCAGTGAGACTACGTATCCAGTTCAAATCCCTGACCCTTGCTTTTAGAGCTCTCAATGGTCGAGGCCCCGCCTACCTGAGACATAGACTGAAGATCTCACAAGCATCCCGAAATCTCAGATCTAACCATCTTCGCCTAATGATCTGCCCCCGTTTTCGACTAGCACGAACGGGAGGAAGGGCCTTTGCAGTTGCCACCTCCGGACTGTGGAATTATCTACCAATGGAACTGAGATTCCTGACCTCTGAGCCTCTGTTCCGAAAGAAACTTAAGACCTGGCTCTTTTCCTTGATCTAGCCCACTCAGCATCCCCCCAAAGCTTCACTGAACCTCATTAGATGTTGTCTTCAGCGCCGGGACACCTCCGTCGGAGGTAGCTGCGCGCTCTACAAACTTCTAAATAAATAAATAAATAAATCCTCTCCGTCTCCTTGAACCACATTTGCTGTCTCACTCCATCATTGTGACTTCAGCTGAAATCCAAGCATGACATGCATTCTGTTCATCACTTCTCTCTGCGAACATTGATGCCTTTGCAGGTAGGACCTTTCTGATTAACTGTGGAATGCAACTGCCACACAGCAGTTTCCAATACTGTGTCTGTGAGTCCTAGGACCACCTTAAATCGATGATGGTAGGTCATACATAGGGAGTCTTCCATGAGCTCTAGAGAAGCATGGCTGTTTTCTTTGATGCTAGGCCTTGCCTCCTCCACTACCTCTAATCTGTATCAATCTTACCTGTGGCCATCATCCTTATTTTTCATTTCCAATATTTAGCACACACATGGGCCCATCTTAATTCTGATCCAAGAGTGCTAGAAGGGAAATCCCTCCAAGCTGACTGGTGCACTTAATCTGAAACTCCAAGGTTTCTCAACAAAAGTTCAACGATTCTCATGAAAACAATACTTTATACCATGTTTATGTAATGTATGTAATGTATGTGGTCTTGTAAAGCGCACTGCTGCCCTGAGGTGTCGTGGCGCTGTAGACCGCTGGGCAACCCGTCCTGGCTATCCATATGAGATGGTCCCTACTGGGTATCTCCAAGGTGAAACCAGGCATCCCCGGCGAATGTGGGGGGCCGTTGTAGGGATGAGGCAAGCTAATGCCCAGAGTTGCCGAGTGTGATCCCTGGTTAGAGTAGGCACCGAGGCAAGAATTATCGAGTCCGCTGACCCTGGTTCACGTTGGATATTTCTTCATTCCAGTAGCATATGTATCACTGTTCATATTCATAATTCATATGGAGTGACATATATTCATTTATAGTTAGCGTCCAATCTATATACAACCTAATGCATTTCAGGTCGTGACTGACCCTTCATCAGGGGTTATTATTGTTTTTTTAAAATAATTATTTTTATTAAACAAAGAGTCAGCAAAATTACAATCCAGAGGAAGCATTATAAGATCGGTAGCACTTCAGGGGGTAATGGGAAAGTACTGAAACACATGATAGGGGACATTATGGGGAAAAGGGCACATCAAATTCAATAGTTCTTGGTGGCACACAAATATCTCCTCTATGACGGTTCCAGGGTTCCCATACCAATGACCATTTTAGAGGGCGTCCCCTTGCTAGATACACATTTTTTCCCCTGAAAATACACCAGTCTAAGTTGTTTTCCCATACTTCCAGGGTGGGAGGCTGTGCGGCTCCCCATAGCTGGTCAATGTTTCTTTTTGCTATCATGAAGCCCAATGTGGCCCACTGTGTCTGTGCAGAATTTAGGTCACTTGGCTCCCATATATTCAGGAGGCACCTCCTCGCCTCCGGCATCAAAGAGACCCCCAGCACCCTACATATAGTGTCATGAATTTTGCGCCAATACTCAGTGATGTGTGCATTCTCAAATGATATGGAGAAAGGAACCATTCAGACCACACTGACGTCTACATAGACTAGAATCCGACAGACCCATATGTACCAGCCGGGATCCTGTGACATAAACCCTATGAAGTACCTTTAGTTGAACTAGCCTCAGCCGCGCTGGAATAGCAACCTCTTTAGGGGAAGACACTGCCATCTGCCAGTCCTCATTGTCTAATTCTATCCCATCCTGGACCCACCTGGCCCTAAGCACCTCAAGGGGGTCAGCTCTATGGTTAATTAACTTCTTATATATTAAAGAAATTGTTTTTTCGGGGAAGTGGCCATCAAGAATTTTATCTTCAAGCGGAGAGGCCTCTGGGGGTTCCATGTCCCTAGGCAAAGCAGCCCGGAGTGAATGTCGAATTTGTGCATAACAGAAATATTCAGAGTTTGCCAATTCGTATTCAGCCTGCATTTCTACAAATGATTTGATTCTCCCCTTACCCCAGACGTCCCTGATGGTAGAAATCCCCATTAGGTCCCATTTAGCAAACCCTTTCGTCCTCCAAAGTTTGCCCAGCGTCTGCGAGTCAAAGAGTGGAGTGGCCAAGGTCAATTTATCTCTCCAACCTAAGGAACAGGTGGCATGATGCCAGATCTAAACTGCAAGCCTGGTGGGCCGGTCAAATGCAGTTTCATCGGTCTCGAATACAGCGCCCTCCTGTAATCGATCATAATCACACATTGGTCTGTAATCCACACTGAACCATATTTGTGTCAACTTTTTTCACAACGGCCAATATTTGCATATCAGCGACCTAATAACTTGCAAGAGATACTTTCCATAAAACAACCAACACAGACAAGAATATTCAAAGGCATGCAAAAATGTATGAACTGTGTGCATTGTAACAACACAATTATCGGCAACATATTTATTCATCCCATCAATGGAACAAAAATTCAGTTACAACATTCAAGTATATGTGATACAGCTCAGGTGATCTATGCTCTTAAATGCCCATGTGGCAAGATTTATGCGGGATGAACAGAGTTTAAATAAAAGAACACGTTACGGAGCATAGAAGCAACATTAGACTCCAAAATTTAATATCAACTGTGTCAACGCACTGATTGGAAGTCAGACATAACATTGCACAACTGCGATTTACAATGTTTGAGGTGTTGCAGCCAAAAAATGACAGAGATTCGCAAAAAATGTTGGCTAGATCTGAATTTTTGGGGATCAGAAAATTACAAATGAAGCAGCCTTTGGAGATGAATGATAGACTGGAATATTAATGTTTTCTAGGAACTTTATATAGACTGACATTAACATGTTTGAAAGTGATCTATTACAGATTATCACCTGTAATTGTATGCCTCATATTTTACACGTAGAATATTTTTTATACATCAGGATTAGCATTTTTGTTTTCAACACTGGGATTCTGGTTGTAAAGTCACAGGTTTGATTTATTCATTTTTTCTGAATGAACTTTATTGATATGCGGGAGATGTATGCACATTTCCCTTTAAAATGGAGCGTTTAACCAGTTACG
Source organism: Lissotriton vulgaris (assembly GCF_964263255.1). Classification (NCBI taxonomy): domain Eukaryota; kingdom Metazoa; phylum Chordata; class Amphibia; order Caudata; family Salamandridae; genus Lissotriton; species Lissotriton vulgaris. The sequence goes on along the minus strand of NC_141696.1, from coordinate 588,260,605 downwards.
TAACACGTCACACGCAGTGAGCCATTCGGTGTACCTTCGTTTAGGTGTAATGCGAGCACTCCGGTAAGATCTTCATCTTTACTTAGGCACAATCATCACCGTATGCTTATTTTCAGACTCTTTTGACTAACAGGCACAATCACTTACCACGTATTAGAGTATGTTTAACTAAGCGTGTCACTTTTTTGCAGTTCGCATGATGACTCTGACGGCTTCACACCACATAATACGTTTTACCGCAATAACGGACACTTCCATCCGTTTGTTGAGATGATTTTTAAAACTGATCGCATTACAGTTTATAGCTCGCATGACCACGTTGCTAACCATATGTCACAGAATAGCACTTACGGTTCACTTTAAAGATCGCTCAACAATGCTTGTTTTCACACGTGTTCCGTTTACAGATCACCGATCATCATTATTAGTATGCCTATTCAGACGGCACCACTTTTATGCTTGGCATTTATATGCACCATCCGTAGCGTTTGAAGTACTCTATTTTTCGTTTCCAGTTATATTACGTGTGGACAGTTGAGTAAAGCCAACTTTCTCATTCACTTTTTAGATCAACAATAATAACCCCTGATGAAGGGTCAGTCACAAACCGAAATGCATTGGTTGTATATAGATTGAATGCTAACTTTAAATGAACATATATCACTCCATATGAATTATAATTATGAACAGTGATACATATGCTACTGGAATGATTAAATATCCAACATTGGAGACAAACATGGTATCAAGTATTGTTTTCATGTGAATCGTTGAACTTTTGTTGAGAAACTTTTGAGTTTCAGATTAAGTGCGCCAGTCAGCTTGGAGGGATTTCCCTTCCAGCACTCTTGGATCATTTATAAACACGCCAATGGACATGACGTGTTGACCGGGAAAAACAAGTTTATGTTTCCTTAAGAGAGGAGAACTTAAGAAGAACTGAGTGCGCAGTGGCAAAATTGCTTTATTATCCCATCTTAATTCTCTCATCTGGATCCCGTTCCAATCTCCCAACAAGTTCTAATTCCTTTACATTTTTTGGAAAAAGAATTCATTATTATTATTGTTGGACTTGTCCCTTTTTGCAGGGTCATCCCTGAACTTTTTGCCTTCCTCCTGCATTTTGTCTGTTTTTGTTGGTTTTATGACTCTGTGCACTTTACCACTGATGATCAGTGCTAAAGTGCATATGCTCTCCCTATTGTAAATTGATATATGGATTAGTGACTCCATGATTGGCTGGTTTGGTTTACTTGTCAGACCATAGTACAGTGCACTGAGTGTGCCCAGGGTTTGTAAACCAAATGCGGCTGGTGGGCTTGCAGCACTGATTGTGCCACCCACAGAAGCAGCCTGTAAAAGTGTGTCTCGGTTCAGCCATTGCAGAGCCTGTGTGCAGTCCGGTACTGCCATGTTGACTGGGCAAGTGCACCCACTTGCCAGTCCCTAAACATTCCTTATCTGCATATTAGTCACCCCTATGGTAGGCCCAAGGGCAAGGTGCATTTTGGGTAAAAGGTAGGACAAGCCCGATGTGTGTGGCATGTCCTAATAGTGAATTAAAGCTATTTTCATTTTTCACTATTGCAAGGCTACGTGTTCCCCATAGGCCAGAATGGGTAGTTTGATTATTATATCTTATAATCCTAACTGACTCCGGGAACCCAGTAGAAATTCGAGTTTAGTATGCCTGAACTCAGAATGATAACATACATCTTTTAGTGAAGTTGGTTTTAACATTCTGTGTTTGAAAATACCACTTTTAGAACATAGGTATTTTCTTGCCTAACTATCCAAGCCTGCCTCTGCTAGGTTGTGTATTTCTTGTCTAGAGTTTCAGGGTGGCAGGGGCTGGGGGGATTCCAGGAGACCTGGTGAGTCAACAAAGGGCTGAATATAGAGGTCTACATGCAGATGGGAGGAAGGAGTTGCACCTGGGACCTGAATAGGGCTGTGCCTTCCCTCCACAAGGCTGGCTCCTCCTCTTGTGGTGCATCTGATGTCCCTGGAATGCAATGTGAAAGGAAAGAAGGAGTATTGTCAACAAAGTGCTTCAGGACTGATCAGAACTGGTTTGGACTAGGCAAAGGCCTCTCTGCCTTCAGAGAACAAAGGGAAAATGAGTATAAAAGAGGGGACCCAAACCCCAGAACTTTAGATCACTTTTGGGAAACAAGAAGAAACCTTTGCTGAGGAGAGGAACCAGAGAGATTGAGGAACGACTATCCCTAAGCGTGGGGTATTGGCCTGCAGTAGTTGCCTCACTGCCAAAGAGAGGAGAAAGGACTTTGCGCTACTTTCATTCAACTTGTGAAGTATCTCCAAGGGCTTGAGATAGAACTTGCCTCCTGTTGAAGTCTCAGGGACAACAGACTTCCCCAATGAGCTCCCCAAGAGTTCTTTTGAAGGGCCTGCTGTTGTGTTGGGCTTTCTGAGGGACTGTGTGTCGCAAGGAGCTGGAAGCGCGACTCACGAAGAAAAAGCGTGTCGCAACCGCAGCCGCTGTTGTCGCGTCACTGGAGAAGGCTGTTGCCGCTGCAGCTGTTGCATCGTATCACCGAAGCGTGTTGCTGCCTCAGCCGCTGTCATCGCATCTCAGAAGAAGGGTGTCGCTGCTGCCGCTTCACTACGCAAAAGCACCTTGCATCACCGGAGAAGAGGATTGACGTTGCATCAGACGCCGCTGCATCATCGGAAAAGCGTGTCGTCATCGCTTCGCTGGACAATGGTGTCGCCGCCGCAGCTGTCGTATTGCATCGCCAAAGCGCCTCGCATCAACAGAGAAGAGGATCGACGTCGCATCAGATGCTGCAGCATTACGAGAAGTGTGTTGCAGGGCCTGTTGCGGCTCAGAAGAATCGCTGAGTCGCCGCACGGCCATCGGGCGTGCATGCATCGTGTCGCATCAAGAAGAATATGCCATTTTTGCTCATTGCACCGGATCTTCATCGCATCACGGCGCTGCTGGTCGCATCACCACGGAAGCGCAGTAAGAATCCGACGCATCACCTCCCCATGCCGAGAAGAACCAACGCATCCCTTACGCATCAGTAGGGACCCGACACATCAGCGTTCTTGAGTGTAAGGAACCAATGCAACCCCTTCCCTGCAACACTTTGGTTGTATAGCGTTACGCATCCAAAGTTACCTTGAACTCAAAGTGTTGCATTTTACATCTTAAGAGAACTAAGCTAATTCTACCATTTTTATGTACAGTATTGTGGATTTTTGTCGTCTGTGGTCTTGTGTTAAGTTTATATAAAAATACTTATTTTTATACTACAACTTGTGTTGTGTCCATCTGTACTGTTGTCATTGGGTTACTGTATGTCTTCACAAATGCTTTACACACTGCCGCTGAGATAAGCCTGTCTGCTTGTGTCAAGCTACCTAGCTGGTGAGCAGGGGTTATTTTAGGAGTGTACCCCCTTACCCTGACTAGACACAAGTGCCCCTATGTGGATAAAGGTACTTATATTTGCCAACTAGAGACCCCCAAATCTAACAGTTATCATTTATGCTGCTCCTCTCATATTCATATTTGTGTCTTATCCCATTCTCTTCCCTTCTCCCCAAAATCTTGTTTGTATCACCCCCTCCACCCATGTGTCCATTTCTTGGCATTCTCCTGTCTGACTACTCTAATTTATGGTTTTCATCTCAGATGGGAAAAGCTCCCTCGCTGTGTTGCCTTCTAGATCAAATGCCTACAACTATGATAACGTTTTAGTTATCATGTTTTAACCTGATTTCTGGAATTTAATTATTACATACATATCTTTTTTTAACATATGACCTCCACAAAGAACTCTAGAAAATGATCTATATAATAAAAACCAAAAAAGTGTTTCACATTTCTCTATAGAAGGAAACTTACATTGGAGTACATAGTAATCTTTAATTGCCAGTTGACATTTTAGCTCAGGTTTTAGAACTCACACTATACACTACTCAGCACAGTTAATCGGTTTTTAATTTGTAAAAAAAAAAAAGACAAAAAAAGAGTAAAAGACCCGAAGGGCCCAACTTGTTAATTTTTTTTCTAAGAATCCAGTTTCGGCAATGCTGAATGCCGTAATTGCTTGAATGGCAATGCTGCATTTAAATGCACTTTTTGCAACTATTCTCTCTTTCATCCACCTCCCTACATATACAGTTTTTTATTGTCACTCCTGCAGGTATTTTTTCATCCTAACATTCTGATTTTAGCACAGTTTTCCCAACATTATTTTCCTCCTTTTTCCCTCGTCTGACTTCCAAGTTCTTGCTCTGGGTCAAAGGCTAGTGATGAAAACTCCCATTTACATAAGTTGCCTTGTTAACTTTCAAAGTCATTGCCGGACTCAAACTTCAAAACAAAGGGCCCAATCTATTTGTTGGAGGGCAGAGTACACGTATTGGCCTAGCAGATGATTTAACAACCGCCAGACCGAGATTAATCCACCTGTCAAATTTAGAAAGGACTGACAAGCCGGCAGTCATTTCTAAAGCATTGGCATTCACATTAAAGTGGTTCCTGTCAATGGTCTTTACAGTTTAGCGCATGGCTCTGTTAACATGAAGTAGCCTTGCACCAAACTGTTTTCTTTTTTTTTTTTTAAAAGAAAATCCAGAATCTGGATTTTCTTTTTGAAAGAAAGAAAGAAAATGCGTCCCTCTCCTTGGGAGTCCTTCCCTTTCCTTGCTTGCCAGGGTTTTTCTGTTTTTGACAGACAGTGAAAACTACCCTCTACTTCCACCCATCTAAATTTAGTGGGTGGAATTGGAGGCCTGCCTCATATGGCTCTTTCTCCGCAGGGCTGTCAGAGTGTCTTAATCAGGGTGGAGAGTCAGTAGTTGTCACAGTTATTAAACCAATGGTGTGAATCTAAATTTGGCATGTAAACCATGATCTTGGCAGTAAAGATACTCCGTCACCGTTGCCAATATATAAATCAGGAATCAAGACATCTCTTTTTTATATGCTCAGAGTTAATCTTAATTATTTTTTGCAGTTAGTCTGAGAGATCAGCATCTTTGGGATGTCGAGGCAAGCTGACATTGCGATATACAGCTTCTTACATGATGTGATCCTGGACATGGTTGCTTGTCAGAATTAGGAGCTTGAGTCACATACAGTTGCTTTACTGATGTGTACGCTGCCTTTCTTGGAAGTACAATTGACAGATACATTTCATGACAGTCACCTCTTGCACATCACTAGGTTGCTGGTGAGTTCAGTGAACTATGGCTAATCGGTAAGCAACAGCACCTCACAATGTCTACATATACATCTGGGGGTGGCATCTCAAGCCTAGTCAACAACCACTATAACACAATGCACCACTTCACCTAGAAACCCCTTCTGTGCATGTAGTCATGCTGCATTACTATTAGAATAGAGGTTCTGTTGTAAAATAAAACCACATTTCTTTGTTGCAAGTGATTCTGGGCACACTCTCTCTCCTTATCCCTCACACCCTACAGATGTCAAATGACAGTATCTCACAGAAGTACAATCATGGCATACATGTATACTCAAGCTATTACTGGCCACACTTTTGGGATCTAGTGAATATTTTCTTTTCTTCAAGTAGCAATTCAGATACCTTGACCATATGGGGGAAAGGGGTGCTGGTGTATTCCCCACACATTGTCTGCAAGAATGTTAAAGCCTGCTGTGTATGGCACATCATTGCCATGAGACAGGCCATGTAGATCTTATCCTTCTCTACACCCACATCCAGGTAACCAGAGTTGAGACAGACTAGAGGGCAGGGTAATCAGATGTGGGAGGGCTATTTAACTAATTTTCTCTTGAGCTGTTAGTTTTGTTGCTGCATATATATATATATATATATATATATATATATATATATATATATATATATATATATATATATATATATATATATTACCTACTGGCGGTCGCCAGTAGGTATATAGAGTTAGGATTTTTCCCTATGGGATTTCTGAAAATTCTATGTCTAATAACTTTGGCGTTTGTGGACGGAATTGGCTGAAATTTTCAGGAAAATGGCACATTTTATTTCTGAGCAGCCCCTGAAAATTTGGGGGGGGTTCGGCAAGGGGGGCCGTGAAAAAAGGGGGGTCCCGAAACGCGTTTTTCCCATGTTAATTTCCATAGGGCGGTTGGCCTCACTTTTAGCCCGAACGGCTGAATGGATTTGCACGAAACTTGGCAAAATTGTAGGGACTGTTAGCCCGATGTGCCTTTGCTAGTTCTCAATATATGTGCTCCAGTGGATTTTGAGAAATTAACGTTCAAAAAAAGATATATATCTGTAACAGCGCTCCGGGTAGCGCTCCGGTTCGCGTACTTTTCGCGTAACAGAACTTTGCGATGCAATGCTGATTGGCTCTCTGGTGTCTGTCAACATTCTAAACAGTCCGGAGCGGCCGCCATCTTGTCTCTCGGTAGGATCGAGAGACAAGAGGAGGCCAAAACAAAGGGGGAAATTACCATAATGGGGCATAGTAGATCCTCGTTGACCCCCTAGGTTTTATGTGGAGGTTTTAAGAGCGCCTAGTCCGCGAACCGGAAAGCGTTCTGGGCAGCGTACTATAAGGATAAAAGAATGATAGACTTTTCAAATACTGTATGTTAATTGTTTGTTGTTTTTGTTGATTTTTTTTTGTTTTCTTTATTTTTTAAGCTTTTTTTATTTTGATTGTGTTTCATAATTCATTAAACTTTCTAACATTTCAATGTCAGAAATTTCAAAATTGTCATTGAATATATTTTGAAGTCTATGAGGGTGTAAAATGTCCTCATTTTCAAGCAGGTTATCCACTGCTTCCACACATTGAAGTAGTTCCTGGTCCCTACTTTCATCCATAAATTCATCAATGTTTCCTTGGCTGCTCTCTTCCAGTACAATTTTAAATTGAACTTGCTGCTCGTCTTCCATTTTGCCTGAAATTTGGATTAAAAAAAATATATTACTAGAGATAGGGCACTGTTGGGATTAATTTTAGATAGGCAGTTTTTATCAGTGAATTTATCTTTTGGCAGTGTATAGTATCAGAGTGGAAGTAGGACTATAAAAAGTGTATGTGATTTAACCAAGAGAAGCCTAACTCCATCCATAACTATAACAGAGAAGTCTATCTAAATCTATAACTACTACAGAGGGATAGTATATAACTATCAGAAAAAGTTTACCATATTAAGTTACAGTGCACAATATACTTCAGTTTTAAAAATAACAACTTACCTTCACAAACAAGTTGAAGTGTTTACTAACAATTCAAATGTAATGTACAACAAGAAGTAGCAGTCAAAATGGCTGTGTTTTCTTCTCTTCCTTTATGTATATTCAGGTATTTAACCAATCAAATGTCAGGCAATAAAAGTAGAAAATGAAAGTAACATTTTCATTGGTTGTCAATTCCAACACTTCAGATGTGTTTTGTGAAGTAATTTACCTCACGGTATTTAGAGAGGTCTACAGGCTTGATGGCTAAATGGAATTTCAATCAAATTTGTGAAAATGAAAGGGATTGTTATGTAGTATGAGCTAATGTATATTTGGTGAGAGTGTCTCCAGTCGTTTTTCTGTGAATTACTTTCCCACCTTTTTTATTGGACCGCTTCCCGGTATGCGTCCCGGTCCGCGAACCAGCAGCGTAACGGGAGTCCACCATTTTGTGTTTCGTTCGAATTAAGATACAAGATGGAGGGCAAATAATGTTCAGAATGGGTAGAAGGGGGCACGGTAGATGTATCTTGACCCCCTAGGTTTTCTGAGGGTGGCTGAGGAGGACCATATGTGCGGGAAAAAAACATTTTGTTTTGAAATTTCCGCGGTTAGCTTCCAGTTCGCGTACCGGGTAGCGCTCCGGGGAGCGTAGTTTGTTGAAAATTAGAGAAAAAAGTTAGAGAAAAATAATAATTGTGAGTGATCAGATGTAGGGTAGCTCTGAGAAGAGCTTTTGGGTTTATGGTACATTTTGGTACTTATAAGTAGGTACCAATGCACAGTCTTAAATTCAAAATGAAAATTCTGTTGCCCTCATCTGAGAAGTGAACTCCATCTCCTCTGTAGATATCTTGCATGTAGTAACGCAAGTTATTGTTGTACATGGAGCCCATTCCATGGTCTCTCATGTAAGCTGAAACAGATTTGTTTACATGCTTCCTCGACTTCCCAATTTGTGGACAAAATTGGTTGGACCACCTCCATTTCTGTCTTTGGCATATATTGGAATATACCAAGGCAGTTTGAGGAAAAAGTGCCATTAATTGCTCAAAGGTGTCCTTTAAAAGCATTTCCAGACCTACCCCAGTCAAAGTGCCCAAATCATTACCTCCACAGTGCACAATTAACAGGTCAGGTTTTGGCAAATGCATAAAGGTTTTCACCAATGGTATCAATTGGTGACATTTTAATCCTCTTTGGCCCAACCACTTAATTTCCACATCTTGTAAATTGAGGTTAGGTAAATTTCTGTTCTCAGCATACCTTTGAGCCCAGTAGATGTAACTATGTCCAACAATCCAGACATTAAACATGGTGAGAGAAGGTTGGGCTGCAGTCAGATGAAGTGTGGCAATGAAAGGGCAGTTAAAACAGTAGGAGTTTGTAAAGAAAAAAAACTGTGGATTTCTAGTGCTAATGATTCATTAGCAGTGATTGGTGCATTTCCATTTCTGAAAACAGAATGTTAGGGTGCATGGATGTGTTCTTTGAAAGATGTAATTTGAATGGTCAAGGAAAAAACATTTAATGAAAGATTGCACTGGATACGCAGGTGCACTGAGAGTTCAGAGTTCAATTGAAACATTGTTGTGTGAACTTGCAAACATGAGAGGTCTTTCAGGAGGTGGTTGCTAAGCAAAAGAGGCAGAGAGGGCAGAGGGGGGAAGGGTTTTGATTTGAAAACAGTGAGGGAAGAGTTATGATTGGCTAATATGAGAGATATGTGTAATGAATATCAGCATTTCTGTGCTTTCTATAGCTGCAGCCTCTGGAGTGCATCCTCTTTGTTCTGCTGAAGACAATTTGGAGTATTTCTGAGACTGTTTTGAAACTCAAAAAGTATTTGCTAAGGTGAGAAAAGATTTATTTAATTTAGATAGAGAATAGTATGATTTAAGGAGAAAATGATGAAGAAAGCTGTGTTTTTAAAATGTGGCTTTGTCTCAAGTGATATACAAATAGATTTTGTTTCTTTGAGAAATTGTAATTGCATATTCGGTGTAGCATTCTGGCATGCAGTAACACAAGTTATTGTTGTACATGGAACCCATTCCATGGTCTCTCATGTAAGCTGAAACAGATATGTTGTGTTTAAAAACGATTTTTGAAAACAATTACATTTCTGGATATGTTCTGCTAGAGTTTCATAGGTTGTTTGGGCCATATTTATAAGGCATTTGAGTGTCTCTGATGGTATTGTTCCCATTTTAATTGAAGAGCTTTCTTCATGGGGCTAGTTTCTTGTAAATACGCTCCCACCTGTTCTTGGTAAATTTAGATTTTAATTATGGGAGTTACATAGCCATCTTAAAAATGTCCCAAAAATGGTGCAAGGGCATTCAAAAAAACGCTTTCATGTGTCTCAAGGACATTTTCAGTCATATCCTCTTGAATGTAGGTATACAATTGATTTATATGCTGTGTTTAAAAACGATTTTTTGAAATCAATTACATTTCTGGATATGTACTGCTAGAGCTTCATAGGTTGTTTGGGTCATATTTATAAGGCATTTGAGTGTCTATGATGTTATTTTTCCCTTTTCAAATGGAAAGCGTTCTTCATGGGGCAAGTTTCTTGTAAATTATTGCTCCCACCTGTGCTTGGCAAATTTAGATTTTGATTATGGGAGTTACATAGCCATGTTAAAAATGTCCCAAAAATGGTGCAAGGGCATTCAAAAAAACGCTTTCATGTGTCTCAAGGACATTTTCAGTCATTTCCTCTTGAATATAGGTATACAATTGATTTATATGCTGTGTTTAAAAACGATTTTTTGAAATCAATTACATTTCTGGATATGTACTGCTAGAGCTTCATAGGTTGTTTGGGCCATATTTATAAGGCATTTGAGTGTCTATGATGTTATTTTTCCCTTTTTAAATGGAAAGCGTTCTTCATGGGGCAAGTTTCTTGTAAATACGCTCCCACCTGTGCTTGGCAAATTTAGATTTTGATTATGGGAGTTACATAGCGATGTTAAAAATGTCCCAAAAATGGTGCAAGGGCATTCAAAAAAACGCTTTCATGTGTCTCAAGGACATTTTCAGTTATTTCCTCTTGAATGTAGGTATACAATTGATTTATATGTTGGGTTCAAAAACTTTTTTTGAAATCAATTACATTTCTGGATATGTACTGCTAGAACTTCATAGGTTGTTTGGAGCATATTTAAAAGGCATTTGAGTGTCTATGATGTTATTTTTCCCATTTAAATTGAAGAGCTTTCTACATGGGGCAAGTTTCTTGTAAATATGCTCCCACCTGTGCTTGGCAAATTTAGATTTTGATTATGGGAGTTATATAGCCATGTTAAAAATGACCCAAAAATGGTGCAAGGGCAATCAAAAAAACGCTTTCATGTGTATTAAGGACATTTTAAGTCAATGAGGAAACACAGGTGATGTAATTCTGAAATGAGGAAAAGAAACTCCACATTTTTCAATTACATCACTAGTGTTTCCTAAGTTTATGAATGACATTGTGCAGATGAAGTTTAGGTCTGACCACAGATTCAAAAGAGTGAAGTGGACATGACTTACTTCATTGGTAGGCCTTCACATGTATTATCTCCTTTGTTTTCTTCAACAAGCGAAAATCTCATCTGCAACCGTGTGTTGGCCTCACCTCAAACAAACAAAACAGGTGATGGACCGAATGTGGATCAATGACACACATTCACCCCAGTCCAAAGATCTGGGCCCAAACAAACCTCTAGATAGGCCACACCTTATCGTCATCCAGAATTAATCATTTAAAATGTTAGGGAGAAATTTATGATAGGTGTATGCCTGTTTTGTACCACTGTGTGTCACTTTTGTGACGCAGTGGTGGTGCAAAAGATTTGCTATGTTAAATAATAAGTAGGGTGTTAAGTTTTTGATGACTGTTATTCATTTACTGTTTGGTAATAGTGGTTAATAACATTTTTTATTATATTTTTCCACAGATTCAACTGCAGATCATTTCAAAATTTGAAAAATGCCAACTAAGAATCGAATTAGAAAGGCTAGAAAACGTCAAAGACAGCAGGATCATCTAGTATTGCAGCAGTCCTCTCCTCAAAAAACTTGTGAAATCACCAAGAAAGCTCCGGGTAAGACCGCAAAATCATTCATAAGACATACTTGTAGTAAAAAAAAGTATTTCAACAAAAAATGTTTAAGTCCAGAAAAAGAGAAGCAATTTAAATGGAAAGGAAAGACCAATCAAAAATGTTACTGCTAGAGCAAGAGATAACTCTGTGCATGATAGTAGAAGGAAACAACAGTTTAGGGACATTCGAAAACGAATGTTCCGTAACAGGATAATAGTTAATTTATTAAAAAATATTAAGAAAGGCCAACAGAAAGTGGCATTTTATAAGAAAAAGAAAAATGTAGAGAAAATTATTGATCATGCTTTCGAAATTAAGCGAAAGTTATTTATTTTGGTAATCAATAGAATTAGGAAACTAAACAAGGTAATTTCTGATTTCAAATCAAATAGTAGATGGAAGAGAGTAGTAAATCGTACTAAATGTGAAGTTTTTTCCGGAGAATGGATGCATAGTTCAAGTTGTGAGGCATTTTTTAATGAGGAGAGTTATTTTCAGGATAATGATTTGGTGTTTGCAGTTCACACCAGTGGTCGAGCTTATGAAGTGAAGGATGGTTGTCCAGTTGAAAAAGAAAAACTTGTGACAACAAAGGCAGACGAGGTGTTAGGTAATGAGGTTTTAGGAAGACGTCCTAAGGGTCCTGTGTACATTTGGAAGTGTAGTTCTATTTGCAGTGTGCGACAGAATTCCATCAATTTGCTTTGTGATTTTGAACGGACATTTAATAAGAAAAGTTTGAAGCAGAAAATGAAGTTGTTGCAAGAATTAGATCCTTGCAGAGTGAGACAAATGACAGGTTTGCGTGGTCATTCACTGGCTTGTCTTTCCAGGAGAGTATGCCAGAGTGTTTTTCATCATTTCAGGATGCTAGCAGTGCATCATATTAAAGTGAGGAAATTAGTGAGAATGTTGTATCATGCTAAGAGTCCAGCAATTATGCTTAAACAATTATGTGCTGCTCTTTTGCATGGTTCTGAAATAGATGTCAAGAATATTTGTGAAGAAATTGAGTTTTGTTACTTTGGAAGTAAAGATGAGAATGTTCAAATTGACCCAGAAGTAGAGGGTAATGTTGAAGATAATGTACAGGTTTCTAGTACAGATAAATTTCAGAAGGAAATTGCCACGTTTAAGATGAAATCAAGTGAGAGGCCTAATTTCACTTGTGTGTGTTGTCGACGCACTTATTACAAGAATCAGATTAAGTTAGTGGATTTATATGCAAAAAGTGAAAGGGAAAATAATAGTGAATGGAAGGATTTTGCCACATACTTGATGGTAGAAAATTATTTTGATTTGGGATCAGATCAACAGGTGTGTACTTATTGTTGTAACAAATTAAACCAAAACCAGATGCCTGCTAGGGCGGTTCATAATAATCTGGAATTGGTTGAGATTCCTTCTGAATTGAAGGATTTAAATACTTATGAATCTATTTTGATTCAAAGTATCCATCCCTTTCAGGCTATTGTAAGAATGGAGCCAAAGACAGGGAAGTTGCCTCCATCAGATTTACAGAGAGGATTAAAGGGAAGAGTTGTTTATTTGCCTCTAGATTTGAACAAAAACATTAACACAATTGGAGTAGAAAAAGTGGAAGAGGAACCTCTGGTTATCTTGGTTAATGGGGTTCCGACAAAGAATAAGAAAATATGGCAAGATTTAGTGGATGTTAGGAAAGTCAAAAAGGCAACATTGTATTTGAAGAAAAATAATAAGTACTATAAGAATGTATATGTTGCAGAAGAGGAAGTGAGTGATGAAGAGGATAGCGATTTGTGTCCTGGCCAAATTGACAAAGTAGAGGCCTCTAAAAGTGAAGAAATATATGAACATTATAGTGTTCATCCTTTGCATTCCAAGGAAGTCATGGGGAATGCTATTGAGTTGTTTCAAATGAAACAAGCCAAAGGGAGTCCCATTAGTGTTTGGGAGGAAAGTTTGGAAGCTCGGTGTTTCCCACAGCTATTTCCAACAGGTCAAGGAGGAAGATATGATGAGCGACCTCATCAAATTCCTGCGTCTGAATACCGGACTTTACGATTGTATGCAGAAGATCCTAGGTTTCGTCAATGCATTCCCTATTTGTTTCATCTCCTGTTTGAAAGCGATCTGTCTGGACTGTCATATGCAGTGAACCACATCTTAAAAAGTGGTATACAGATGCGAAACAACTCGGCAAGTGACTTTATGCATAAAGTCAATGTCCAAGACAGTATTTTGGATTCTCACCTAATTAATCACATGGCGTGTCAGCGTGGTACTAATGAGTACTGGTACCGTCGTCATGGTGATTTAAAATGTATGCTGAGGAACTTAGGAACTCTGACATGGTTCCTCACTCTGAGCTGTGCCGAGTATGGCTGGGAAGACTTACTTGAATTTCTACGAGAGGCAAATGGAAATATTGAAAACATTGAATTCAAGGCACCTGGAGAACTGTGTTCTTTGGATCCAGTGAATGTATGCAGGTACTTCAATCATAGATTTGAAGCTATGATGTCTTTCATCACAAATAAGAAGAATCCACCTCTTGGAGAGGTGTTGGATTTCTTCTGGAGAAAGGAGTACCAAGCAAGAGGTGCTCCTCATATACATATGTTGCTGTGGATCAAGGATGCACCTAAATTTGGAACAGATCCGGATGACTTAGTGATGAATTTCATAGAACAGTATTCTACGTGTGCTGTTCCAAACGCAACGGAGAAGAAAAGCCTAAGAGAACAAGTTCTACGTTTCCAAAGCCATTGTTGTGGAAAGTACTGTCGTCGTAAATTCAGAAACAAGGACAAGTTCTACACCAAATGTCGTTTCAACTTTCCACGACCGGTGATTTCTAAAGGAAGAGTGAACAGTTTGATGTCTTCTCTGCGACATAATGTGACGAGGAAATCACCCAAAAATACATACAATTTGAAAAGGAACGAAGAGTCCAAGTACATCAACGACTACAACCCAGTGATTTTGTCCATGGGGAATGCTAACATGGATATACAGTTTGTGGCTGACAACTGTATGGCTGTGGCTCGGTATGTGACATCTTACATCACCAAAAAAGAAAAGACAGAATTGAAGGATATGTGGGAGGACATTTCCCATGAAAAGAGCCTCAGCAAGAAGTTGTACAGTTTCAGTCTGAAGATGTTGTCGCATCGAGAAATCGGAGCTTACGAATGTTCTGACCGGTTGTCTACAGCAAGTCTCTATGCCAAATCCAGGAGTATCGTTTGGGCGAGTCTTGGTCTTGCTGCAACGCGAAATCGAGTTCTAAAACCTGTCCGGGAAATTGAGTATTTGGCGGAAAAGGAACCAAACAGTACCGACATTTTGAAGACCAACATGTTGGATACATATTATCCAAATCGAAGCAGTCACCTTGAGAATGTTTGTCTATATGAGGTTCTACAAAATTATATATTCAAGAGGAACATCAAAGAAGATATTGAGAAAGGAGTGTATGCTGTAATTGGAAGTGAGGGATGTCTGGTCAAGCAAAGAAAATGCCAATTAGTAAACCATCGAAAATTGAGTGGTGAATCTCCAGAAAAAAAGGAGTTTTTCAATTTAGCACTTTTGCAACTTTTCAAGCCTTGGCGTGCAGAAGAGGAACTGCTTGGAGATTTTCTCTGTTACGAAGACTCTTTCACTGCTGCTAAGGAGACCATAGATTGTCCTGCTTTTCCCAAATATCAAGAAATGTTGACTTTGGAAATTGAGCAGGAAGCAACGATTGCAGCTGAGATTGCCAGAGACAGTTCTCAGGACAGTCAGAGTTCTGTTTCATTGAGTCAGGATCCACTAGGAGGACCTATTATCGAAAATGAAGCTGCCACTGCTATGAATGAAGTGGAAAGAGCCATGGCACATGCTCAGGAGGATGCGGTTAACTTAGAAGACTTGGAAAAACAACTCAACGTTGAGCAGAGGAAAATATATGATGAAGTTACCAAGCAAACTGATCATGGATTAAGTCATGAGAAGAAAGAGTGCTCATGTACATCGTTGAAGCCTGTCCGACTGTACGTGAGTGGAGAAGCGGGAACTGGAAAAAGTTTCCTTATTAAAGCAATTTCTTGTTATTTGCAGGAAAGGACTGAGTCATCGCTGTCTTGTGTTGTTACCGCTCCTACTGGACTGGCAGGACATAACATTAAAGGTATTACTTTGCATCGTCTACTGATGCTGCCAGTGGAGCATGACAACAAATTACAATACCACAAGTTATCTGGGGATGCTTGTTGTGAAGTTTCAAGGGTCTTGAGGAAAATGAAACTTCTTATCATTGACGAAGTAAGCATGGTTTCCAATGTCATGCTTGCCTTTGTGCATTTGAGAATGCAAGAAGTTCTTAAAACTGAGTATGATGTGTTATTTGGTGGCAAACACATCATTGTTTTCGGAGCTCTTCTGCAGCTGACACCAGTAAAAGGACAACCTGTGTTCAAAATACTCACGCATGAAGATACCAGGAAGTGCCTAGGCAGCATTGGCAACGTCAATATATGGTTAAACTTCAATTATGCTGAACCGCATGAAAATATGCGTCAGGCAAAGGATGAAGATTACAAGAATATTCTACAAGATATTAGAATTGGAAAAGTGACCGAGCATGGGAAAGAAGCTTTAAATGCACGATTACTGTCAAATTTATATCCAGAACAAGACGTTGTGCCTGAGAATATTTTTCAGAAAATTACTGAGAAGAAATCCGGAATATGTTTGATGCCAACTCTTGCAGAATGTGCCATCTTCAACAACAAAATGTTGAATTTAGAAAAGCAAGAGATTGTGAAACTTGAAGCTATTGACAGAATAGAGCATATGGGATCAACAATTATTTTGTCTGAGAATTTGAAATCAAAATTGGATTCATTAGAGAAGACTATATCTAAAACAGCGGGTTTTGAAAAGACTTTGAATGTGTGTTTAAATTGCCGAATCATTTTGAGAAGGAATTTACATGTTGAAAGAGGTCTGGTAAATGGATCAATGGGTAATGTTGTTGATTTTGAGAAATACAGAAGTAGAGATGGAATTGAATTTTTAAAAATTAAATTTGATGGCATTGAGGAAGTACAGCTAATTGGTCGTTGTTCTGCTAGGTTTTTGCTTGTTAAAGACTTATATGTTTGCCGTAAACAGTTTCCTGTTTGCTTGGCATATGCGGTGACAATCCATAAATCGCAAGGTTTAAGTGTAGATAGTGCATTGGTGAATATTGGCAGTTCTGTGTTCAAAGAGGGTATGGCATATGTGGCATTGTCACGAGTTAGAACTTTATCGGGATTGTACTTGATTGATTGTGATGTCACAAACATTTGTGCGGATCTAGATTGTGTTAAGGAATACAATAGGTTAAGAAGAGAGTATGCGCCACATTTGCCTCAATATCCTTTGTTTGAGAAACGTGTGGTAGGCCGTAAACGAAGAAATATCACTAATAGTAGGGAGGTTGTAGCAAAAAGCCGAAAAGTCGATGAACCGAAAATTGTAAGCAGAAAGAAAACGGATTCTGTTGAAGATGTTGTCGGTTTTCAATTTGAAAACAGTTCTGGTGTCAACTGCTATGCAAATGTAGTGGTTAATGTTCTCTTTTCACTAGAGACTTTAAAAGAACAGATTGTGTTCAATTCGGAACAAAGTTTATGCTGTTTGTTGAATTCTGTGTTAGAGAAATGTAGCACTGATCGAACAAAAGTAGAAAGTGTGTCTGAAGTTCGTTATCTGTTAGATGAATGTTCAGGTCAAACAGACTTCTCTGAAAATAATCAGCAGGATTGTCAGGAGTTTTTAATGTATATGCTTGATGTATTGCAAGATGAGGGTGTAGATGTAGATCACCTGTTTGGGCTTTCTTATCAATGGCAGCATGACTGCGAGAACTGTATGGTATCAAGTACTACTAGTGTAGACTCAGAAAGATTTATATATTTAACTTTGCCAGACAGTAAATCAGTCTCCTTTAATAAGCTAGTAAATGCAGCTGATCACAACATGGAGTGTAGCCAATGTAAATCTGAAATGATGTCAACATTATTTATACGAAGATATGGCCAGTATGTCATTTTAATGATCCAACGATGTAGGCCTGATGGATCAAAATTGTCAACTTTAATAAAAAATGTTGTTGCTTCTCAGCTGTCAATATCAGGAAGGACTTTTGTAACTGTAGCAATTATCTATCACGTTGGTCCTTCAACAACATCAGGACATTACACAGCTTATTTAAAGTCTAGAAACGGCTGGTCATTCTGCAACGATTCTGTTGTAACTTTCAAAAAAAAATTGCCGTTTGACCTTAAAAATTCTTACCTGGTGTTTTTAAAACCAATATTTTAAGGAAATAATCTCGGGATTTCTTCTGAGGAATTGCAAAAGGTTCATGAAGTAGAGGGAATGTAAGTCTGCAATGCTGTCTAGATTATTGGTCCAAAACTTTTAATTATAATGTCATTTTAAAAATCCAACTATATAAACCTGATGCAAGTAAGTCTGCTTCATAGTAAGCAGTATCAGTGTCATAGGAAAAGTAGAACATGAGTGAGCAAGAAGGGTAAGATATTAGTAGTCCAGGATTGTGAAAGTAATCTTAAATGTTTTCTTTTTGAAAGTTGCGAAAATAGAAAATGACGGGATTTGATTACAAGAATTACAAGAGTTGTAAATCGCTCCAACATGATTTGGCCA
Source organism: Lissotriton vulgaris (assembly GCF_964263255.1). Classification (NCBI taxonomy): domain Eukaryota; kingdom Metazoa; phylum Chordata; class Amphibia; order Caudata; family Salamandridae; genus Lissotriton; species Lissotriton vulgaris. Next base: position 588,242,619 of record NC_141696.1, on the reverse strand, counting down.
AGTGGAAACATGTGGTAGAATGTGAGAAGTCTTTTATTGTATGTAACATATTTTTCAAAACGATGGAGGTTTACTTTCAGAAAGTGGCGGGCTGAAAATATTAATAGCACAGCAGAGTGTACGCTGTTCATGGGACATCCTTCGACGTTATGGAAAGTAAGTTAATTTTAAGGAGTTTTGAATTCAGATTTCTTATGTTGTATGGGTTTTTTAAACACAATCATTTTGATTGTGTTTTTTTTTCCCCGCTGTTACATGATGAATACCTTCAAGTCACTGATTTAAGTGAAATTTGATACATTCTGAGAACAGCAAAAATAAACCATTTAACATGTTTAATTAATGTTCTACTTGTTGTACTTATGATATACATTTAGAAATGTGAGGTAGACATGGAAAAACTGAGGCTTCTGTGAATATCAAAGTTAATGCATACACTGCTGCACTTCTGGGTACTGTTTCATATGCTGGACTACATCTGCACTATGAGATACCTAAGCAAAGGCAACACAGGTGATGTGATTGTGAAATGAGCAAAAGAAACTCCACATTTTTCAATTACATTACTTGTGTTTTCTAAGTTTACGAATGACATTGTGCAGATGAAGTTTAGGTCTGTCTATGGACACAGAAGAGGTCTGGCCGTTGTTTAAGAGTGAAGTGGACATGTTTTACTTCAATGGTAGGCCTTCACATGTATTATCTCCTCTGTATTCTTCAACAAGTATAAATTTGAAATGCAACCCTGAGTAGGCCTCACCTTAAACAAACTTTTGGAGAGGCCACACCTTATTGTCATCCTGAATCAATCATTTAATCTATCACATTTAACATCTCTTAGTTCTACTGCTTCATTTCTTTAATCCTTACTTTCCTGCGTTTGCTACTTCCCTCATTCCTTTCTCTATTACTTAATTATTCTACTCCTTCCACTATTTTTCTCAGTCCCTCTCTTCTCATACTTCTTCATTTTTATTCACTCATTCTGTCTCTATTAATGTTACTGTTTCTGATTGATCACAAAAAATTTTTTAAAACAAGAACAGTAAGTATAAGGGAAGGAAACAGACAGTTATGTTACAAGAAAGACAGCTATAGGAAGTAAACAAAAGATAATGTTACTCGCAATCCACTGCTGATGATGTCATTGACCATGTCAAGAATGACTCATATGCCGATGCATAGTGTAATTGCCGTAACTGTATTTTTTATCAGTCCCCCTTGACAGTCTATCTTCGCATATATGGCAAAACACGTAGCGTGCATTCACTTTTTTTTGCCCCTCAGGAAATTTAAAAAATTGCCAAATGTAGTTCTCTTTTCGATTATACCTCCTGGGCTCCTCTGGAAAAAACTCTTCCTGCTCTTCCTCCTCTTCCTGTTCTTCCTCTTCTTGTTGTATAATTACTTCAGCAGGTGGTCCTCTCTTCCTTGGATCTGGTGGAGGTGGTGGGTTAGAACCAGCTGAAGCTACTAATATAGCCATATCACAATGTTCACAAAGGGTCTTTCTCTCACCAAGATGAAAGTCAGAGTGAGGAAAGAAGGAGGGGTTTTCATCAAAAGTTCTAAACCAATGAAAAGTGTTAATTTTAGATCACATGACCTAGTATTACATCATTAGGAAACCAAAAGTGAAATGAACCAATGAAAAGTGTTATTACCGAGTCACATGACCTGCTGTGTTTACGTTTCGCGCTTTGCTCCGCTTTCCGGTCCGCTTCTGGGTCCGCTAACTTGGCGCGTCAAATGACGTATTACGCGACAACGCAAAACGTCATGCTAACGTAACAGTTACGCTAAAGGAACGTTTACGGGTTTGCGGACCGAGTCGCGGCTTTAAATTGAGCTAACGGGAAGCTGACCGGTTCGCGGACTGGGAGCGAAACAAACATTTTTTTTTTTTAAATTGTATAAAAAATATGTAAAATATATTTTAAGATTTAAAGAAGAATACATTTTACAGCTACAGATATTTGCTATTAAAAAACCATTGAAATTCAGTGAAAAAACCATAGGTTATAGGCCATATATAGTTAGGAATTAGCATTTACAAAACCTTGAAAATTCACTGAAAAAACCATAGGTTATAGACCATATATAGTTAGGAATTCGCATTTACAAAACCTTATTTTACTCACACAAAACCATTGAAATTCCATATATAGTTAGTTGCACTAACTATATATTGCGCACCCGCAATCCACTGCTGATGATGTCACATATTACATCATTCATGACATGGTCAGTGACATCACTGATGACATCACTGATGACATCTCAAACGACATCACTGATGACATCTCAAATGACATCACTGATGACATCACTGATGACATCTCATTTGACATTACTGATCACATCACTGATGATATCATTCATGTGATAATACGATGAACCTCTTCAGACTCTAATATAACCTTAGATACAATCAGTGTAAACAGACACTCACAGACTGTCACTCATCCATGGAGTTACTCACACACCTAGTGCAAAGAATCAATCACACCTCCATTTCCTCAACTATACAGTTATACACACCTTACTTATTCAAACATATACTAACACATATTTACTCTCTTATACAATCCCTGATACAAGTTCACAATGATCCATACAGCCACTCACACATTCACTGGCTCTTATGTACAGTTATTTATATGTGTCAACTCTCACATGTACTGTGATTTACATATGTACTTACTTTGAAATGTAGCACTGAGATATCCATTCACTCACCAATACACTCATGCACACAGTCAACCGCCCATACAGCTGTTTCCACATGCACTTTTGAACCCATACATCTAGTGAATCAACTGCTCACACATCTATGCACAGAGTCATACACCTCCCAGCCACCCACACACACACTCAGTCTCCCATACCAATACTTGGGCAACCAATCAATAACCCATATAGTTTCTCATATAGCTACTGAACAACACATGCAGCAGTTTACAGAACAACAGATATAATGATGCAGAAATTAAGACAGTTTAGTCACTAGCCCATGCACTCAGTGAGACACATTTAATCACTCTCTCATACAGTCAGTCATGCACCTACTAAATCCTTCATCCAGACACTTATACATCCACTCATTCTTCAATATGTAAGACATATTTTAACTTTACAGAAACATACACTCACTGGATGATGTCATCAGTGATGTCATCAGTGATGTCACTGACCATGTCATGAATTATGTAATATGTGACATCATCAGCAGTGGATTGCGGGTGCGCGATATATAGTTAGTGCAACTAACTATATATGGAATTTCAATGGTTTTGTGTGAGTAAAATAAGGTTTTGTAAATGCGAATTCCTAACTATATATGGTCTATAACCTATGGTTTTTTTCAGTGAATATATATATATATATATATATTCAACAAGCCACTCTCCTTCTGGAAAGCAATTTGAGCCGCACACAAGACTTCTTTTCTGCCAATTTGTTTTATTTGTGATTGGAGCAGCAGTGGCATTTCCTGACGCGTTTCGTTCTCCTCGAACTTTCTCAAAGGTGAGCCATTGCACCAAAACACGCCGTTTGGTTACTGCAGTTCATTGTTTTTTAAGAGTCACTTCCTCGGATGGTGCCTGAGTATCAGGATCACTTCCTGTGGTGAGCTGCATGCTGGTACCTGTAGTACCAAAGGCCGTGTTGTGTTTATATCCCTCCAGTGGGTAGTGTCAATTGCTGCTGCTCACGGGTAAATTCACTTATTATTTCATTTACTCACGTTCTTGGGTGATCTTTGTTGGCTGGAGTTTCCCCGTGTCAGCTCACTTTTGAAGCTGACTCGGGTCCAATACCAGGGCAGGTCCTTGGCGGCACCGCATCCCCCTCTACGTTCACCACAACACAACACAAAAGGGCTCAAGGGCGGAGGATGATGGCGCTCTTCTGGTGGTGCGTCGCTCTTCGGCGGAGCCAGCCGATATATATTCAACAAGCCACTCTCCTTCTGGAAAGCAATTTGAGCCGCACACAAGACTTCTTTTCTGCCAATTTGTTTTATTTGTGATTGGAGCAGCAGTGGCATTTCCTGACTCGTTTCGTTCTCCTCGAACTTTCTCAAAGGTGAGCCATTGCACCAAAACACGCCGTTTGGTTACTGCAGTTCATTGTTTTTTAAGAGTCACTTACTCTGATGGTGCCTTATTATCAGGATCACTTCCTGTGGTGAGCTGCATGCTGGTACCTGTAGTACCAAAGGTCGTGTTGTGTTTATATCCCTCCAGTGGGTAGTGTCAATTGCTGCTGCTCACGGGTAAATTCACTTATTATTTCATTTACTCACGTTCTTGGGTGATCTTTGTTGGCTGAAGTTTCCCCGTGTCAGCTCACTTTTGAAGCTGACTCGGGTCCAATACCAGGGCAGGTCCTTGGCGGCACCGCATCCCCCTCTTCGTTCACCACGACACAACACAAAAGGGCTCAAGGGCGGAGGATGATGGCGCTCTTCTGGTGGTGCGTCGCTCTTCGGCGGAGCCAGCCGATATATATTCAACAAGCCACTCTCCTTCTGGAAAGCAATTTGAGCCGCACACGAGACTTCTTTTCTGCCAATTTGTTTTATTTGTGATTGGAGCAGCAGTGGCATTTCCTGACGCGTTTCGTTCTCCTCGAACTTTCTCAAAGGTGAGCCATTGCACCAAAACACGCCGTTTGGTTACTGCAGTTCATTGTTTTATATATAAAAAAAAACCTTTAGAAAGCTTCTAAAGACATGGATCTTCAAATTCCCGGACGATTACTCCAAAGCTTCCATCTAATCCTCTTGGACTGGTTTATTTAGGATCCTCAGCGCCAAGATGCTCCCTCCGGAGCGAACGTCGCGCTCTAGAAATACCCCACAAATATCACAAATATAGTTGGACAGTCTCTTGTCAATGATGAATGGTGGATAAATAACACACACTCTCCGTATACACCACCCTGAGGCAACTCGATTTACTTCAGATAATGTTGTCAACTAACATGCTATGCTCAAGTTAAAAATGATTTGAATCTTCTTCTTCTCAAACTTTCTAACTCTTGTCAATAACAATACCAAATCACAAATTCTCACATACTACACTAATGTTTTTGGGCAAACATACTAAAATCTTACTTAAAACATATATATTAGTGACACAAAAAATCCCTGTTTTTATTTGGGTACTATATCACATTTTATAACAATAAAATAAAATCAGGAAATGGAGGGTATCGCCTTCCTGCATGCGGAGGGTTAACACGCAATCTCGGGGTGGAGATGTCCGTCTACTACAAAAAAACGGAAAATGCCAAACAGGAAGAGAATGTGAATAATTTTGTAGTCATTATGAGCCATCCTCCCTTGACAACAATCATCCTCCTCCATCCTTTTGATCTTTACTTGATTCTTGCTCCCAACGTGGCTGAGGAACTTGATGAGAAGCTCCTCTTCATTCTCAAAACAGAACTAAACATCATTAGCCAGGGAGTCATCACCAAGTACCCTCAGCTTTATGAGGTCCAGGTACCCATCTGAGCAACACAGTGAGGGCTAAGATCTGGAAAGACATTGTGCCACGCTGAAATGAAGTGGGTGTCCACACCCTGTAGGGTGAGCTATGCTGCAAGTGCTGGTCATGCCTTCATTGCTAAACCTAGATTAAGGTTCAGTCCATTATGGGCCTTGTCCTTCCAGGCACATTCTCGGCACCCCTGCATCCCACCACTGTACTGAAGGGTCCTGAAAGCTCTCTGGCTGCCCCTTCCTGCTCAGCTGGAAGAATTTGAGCAGCAGAGAGACGGTAAGTGTTTATTAGTATTAACCAGTTGGGTGCACATGTGTTTTGAGAATAGTGCCTTGTCATGTGTTCACGGTGAGCTTTGTTATTACATTCCATATTATATTTAACATGTTTTTGTGGTATGAAAAGTTTGAAAGCTTAAACTTTCGAGCATGCTTGTTTGTTTATGTGATCTTTTCATTATGGAAATGCTTCAGTGCTCATGACGGAATGGTTCCGTCATGAGCACCGGTGCTCCGGTGCTTATGATGGAACCTTTCCGTCATGAGGACAGGGGCACGAAATCCCTTTGCTGTAAACAGCAGTGGGATTTCGATTTTTTGGGTGGGCCTCTGGAGGCTTCTCCAACCTTCTGAGGCCCTTCAATGGCTTTCACTGTGATGACGATCAAGCGCATGGCGTGCTGTTGTCATTACATTGAAAATGAAACTGAAACAGTTTCAGTTTCAGTGTTTCAGTGCTCATGGGGCTATCTCAGCCCCTCAAGAACTGAAACACTTGGGAGAGGTATTGTTGGGAAGGGGAGAATCTCCACTTTCCAATGGTACCCTTCACTACTGGATCCCAGCTTGGGGATCACCCCAGGAGGGTGCTTCCCAAGCAGGGATCCACCCACTAGCACCAGGGAGGGGGGAGAGGCCCTCGGGCCAGGGCCTTTGCTCTCCCTATTGTGGGGTGGCACAAAAGTCTTTCTGCCTTCCCCGGGGGAAAGATGGGGGCAGTAACCCCAATCTGCCTACCAGGGGGGGGGAGAAAACCTACTAGCGCCAGGGATTCTTTTCCCAAAAGTGTACTTAGGGTAGGGGCTGCCCAAAATGGGCATGCCAATTCCCCCACCCCCCACCAAAATGACAGCCTTTCTGCCCCTGGGGGGCAGATGGGGACAGTAGCCCCCAATTTGCGCCATCAGGGGGGCAAAAAGTCCACTAGAAGCCAGGGATTTATTTTGGGCAATTGAAATTAGTGTGGGCCCTGCCCAAAATGGGCATGCCAATGCCCCCACCCTCCACCACCAAAATGACAGCCTTTCTGATGGGGTCAGTAATCCTCAATCTGCTCCACCAGGGGGGGGGGGGCAAAAAGCCCACTAGATGCCAGGGATTAATTTTGGGCAATTGATATTAGGGTGGGGGCTGTCAAAAATGGGAATGTCAATACCCCCAACCCCCAAACAAATTACAGCCTTTCTGCCCCCCCTGGGGGCAGATGGGGGCAGTAGTACCCAATCTGCCCCGGGAGGCAAAAAGCCCACTACACAGCAGGAATTTATTTTGAGCAATTGAAATTAGGTCTTTCTGCCCCCGAGGGCAGAAAGCCAACTAGAAACCAGGGATTTTTTTGTATTCATGTAGGGGGGCTGCCCAAAATGGGCATGACATTACCCCAGAGAAATTCCATTCTTTCTGATTTCCCTGGGGGTAAATAGCCCACTAGGTGCCAGCGATTACCCGTTTTTTTTCTTTATACGTGGGGTAAAAGAAATAGCCAACAAGTGAGGTATCATTTTAATCGGGGCACTAAGGAGAAAACTGTGGAGTAGGACATTTGTGTTGCCACAGTGATTCCACAGAAAAATATGTAGAACATTGTCAGAACCCGTCATGGGGATGCAATGGTGTGTGGTTTAACCTCGACCCAAAGTGAAGCCCGAAGGTCCACAGAGTTATCATGGTCGGAGAGAGTCCGACTCTGGAGAGACAAAATGGCTGCCGCTGTGCCGTGGTGCTGTGAGGTTGACGCTCTAGTCGTTTAAGCCTCGTTTTGGTGCGGAGAGTATGAGCGGGACGCAAGTTCTAGAAACTACGCACTTCACCTGAACCGTTAGCGAAGAAGAATCTGTGTGCGTACTCTGACGAATTCCTTGAATCCTTAGATTAAAGTGTCCAGCTTGTAGTACTCCATTTGCGATTATCGCGAGTGTCGAGGAAAACGTTATTACGGCGTGTTAATTCAAACGCGTAATAACAGCCCCTTTCCCCAAGTCCAAGTTTCCAGCGTCTAGTGAACCTCCGAAGAATCGTCGAAGTGTGATCCGGAGTTAAAGTGAATTCCTGTGGAGAAGAAGATTTCAGCGGACGACAGCGTCAGTCGACAACAGAGAGCTAAGTGTAGAATAACTAGTGTTTGGCCAAACTGAAGATATTCAAAGTGTCTTAGTTAACTTGTCAAGTGCATACTCTGAACTTCTAAATCCTGTGTGATCGAGAGGAAGCAAAACTCCCTTTCTTGAACATTGAGTAAATGGAGAAATGAGAAAGAACTTTTCTTGAATGCTGAGCAAAGAGAATCGAGAAATTCCGATTTGAGCACAGAGCGAAAAGAGGAACGAAAAGTCTTTTTCCTTGAACGTTGAATGGCAAAGGGGAAGAGAAATCATTTCCTGAACTTTGTGTAAAAAGTCGGAAACAAGGATTGTTAGAACATTCCTCCTTGAGTCATTGCTGGTGAAAAGACTATCTATAAGTAAAGTCCGGTTCAAGTCTTTTCTCAACTCAGAACAACTTTACAGAACCCCTGAAGCAGCGTTCTCAAGTAGTTAGTCAAGTGAGTATATTTAGAAGAAGGTAGTACCAGGGGTGACCATAGAATAGCATTAGTAGGGAACTAACCCATTCACCCTTGTCTTCCCTGCAGCAACAACTACTAGATGAAGAAACAATTCATTCCATAGAAGAGAAGCAAGGTCCGGAAAAATATTAAGTGAGTTTAGAACGAACCCAAGAACATTAGAGTTAGAGTAGCGTAGGAAGGAAAAACTAATGGTGTGCTCCTCTTACAGGTTTCCAATACACAGACGCCCCTGAAGGAAGTAGTCTGAGGAAACCTTCCGGACCAGTCTCTTCTTTGTTTGTTATTTTATCCACACCCCCTTCCCGGAGGATGATGTGGGGAGGTTCTATTTGACCTGCCACCATCGTCTCTTGGGATTCGGGTACTGGCATCTAGTTCCTGAGCCTAATCATCTCTGCTCCCGCGCAAGTACAGTCAAGGTGATTACAAACCAGGTATGCTTGGAGCTCTGACAGAGTGAAGTGCCCAAGTAATTTTTGCACCTGAGCAGAGATGGCCGAAGGAATAGATGTACAATCGTTAGGGACAATCCTAGACGCAATCCACAAGGAACTGGGAGCAGTAAGGGAAGAAAATCAGAATTTAAAACAAGAGGTAGTGAACGCCCGGAAGGAAACAGCCGAGCTAGCCCTGAGGTTGCACAGAACTAGTAGTTTAGAGCGGGAGGCCATGAATCCAGTGTTAGAAGCAACAAATAGGTCAACTACACAAGTCATACACTCACTGTCCCCAGTTATCCCCTTAGCCGCCCCTGAAAGGTTTAGTGGGGACCCACAGAAGGCACAGATATTTCTCTCGCAATGCTCCTTACATTTCCTGTGCCGCCCATCTATTTTCCCTGACGCACAGTCCAAAGTAGCCTTCATTCTCTCGTATTTGAGCGGAGACGCAGCGGCCTGGTCCATGCCTCTAGTCACTAGAGAAGACCCGCTGTTGAGGAACTTCGAAAATTTCAAACAAGAGTTTCTTCGAATATTTGATCGCAGGAGGATCTCCCAAGTTGTGGACAACGAATTATTAGATTTGCGACAGGGCAATCGAGACCTAATAGCATATCTGGCGCAGTTTAACAAGTTGGTGGTGGAGACGGATTGGCCAGAAAGCAAACGAGCAGCAGTGTTTTATCGTGGCTTGAGAGACGAGCTGAAGGACGTGTTGGCCCAAATTCCGAATCGCCCAACGGAAATATCGGCCCTCATCGATTTAGTTCTAGAAATAGATTTTCGTCAAGGAGAGCGGCGAGGGGAAAAGAAAAAAGATTTCCGGACTGTCGTTCCCAGATTCGACAGGGCGCGTTCAGAGGGAACACGAACCTCAGAAGGAAACTCCGGAGTAGAACCAATGCAGATCGGAACCATCCGAGGGCCCCTAACGAAAGAAGAAGGAGAACGAACAACCTGTGTATTTATTGTGGTTCGAGTGGACATTTTGTCCGAAACTGTCCGAAGAAACCTAAAGGAAACTTCAAGCCGAAGGAAAACTAGCGGCACCACCTGTGGCTGGAGTTGAACGGGTGGGTGCGATCACTGAAGAGACTCCAAAAGAACACCATGTGGCCAATACCCTACAAGCGGCGGCACCACATCTGATTCTGTCTATGAGGGTGATGTTCCGATCGACGGTCCTGACCGAAGTCTCCGTCATGGTAGACTCTGGAGCGACGGGAAATTTCTGTGACTTGCGTTTTGCGGACAAGGTGGGAATCAGAGCCATTCAAAAGGAGAAAAGTGAACCAGTCCGCGCCGTGGATGGAACTAACCTATCGTCGGGGCCCATCGTAAGCCACACAGAGGTGATGGAGCTAACCACCGCAGAGGGTCATCGTGAATTGATCCAGTTCAACCTGATCGATGCTCCACAGTTTCAGTTAATTCTTGGACTACCATGGCTCACGGAGCATAACCCCACAATTGACTGGAGTTCCAGAACCGTTCACATGGACTCGGACTACTGTTGTGAGAACTGTTTTGTCCCAAGGAATAGTGGAGAAGAAATAAACCCAGCTCATGCCTTGAGTCTTGTAGAGCACTCCGTGTGCGCCATAAACACCCGCCTGGTCCCGGAGGTGTACAAAGAATTCGAAGGGGTGTTCAACGAAGTGGAAGCTGAGATGTTACCTCCACACAGAGCCTACGACTGCAAGATTGATCTAGAACCTGGAGCCAACTTGCCATGCAGCCGAGTGTACGCGTTAACCGAGAAGGAACACCAACATCTGAAAGAATACCTGGACAAGTATCTGGCGAATGGTTTCATCCGACCCTCACAGTCACCTGTCTCGTCGCCCCTATTTTTCGTGCCAAAGAAGGAAGGGGACTTGAGAACCTGCATCGACTACCGAGCAATCAATAGGATAACGAAGAAAAACAGATACCCCCTGCCCTTGATATCGGAGTTATTAGACCAAGTCAAAGGAGCTCAAGTCTACACAAAATTAGACCTGCGAGGGGCCTACCACCTAGTCAGGATGCGAGAAGGTGACGAGTGGAAGACGGCTTTTCGGACTAGATTCGGCCTATTCGAATACCAAGTGATGCCCTACGGGCTATGTAATGCCCCAGCTGCCTTCCAGCATTTTATTAATGATGTCTTGAAGGAGTTCATCGACCAGTGTGCCATTGTATATATTGATGACATCTTGATTTATTCCTCCGATGTGGCGAGACACCACGAACAGGTGAAAGGAGTTTTGAGAAAACTACAAGAGAACAAACTGTTTGTAAAACTGGAGAAGTGTGCCTTCGACGTTTCCCAAGTCGAATTTTTGGGATTTGTCCTTTCCCCGTCTGGCATCTTAATGGATCCGCGGAAGATAGAGGCAGTAACCACCTGGAAATCTCCAACGAGTGTGAAAGAGGTCCAAAGTTTCATTGGGTTTGCCAATTTCTACAGACGATTCATCAGAGAATTTTCCGGAAAAATTCTACCCCTTACCAGGCTGTTAAAGAAAGGAATAAAGTTCGAGTGGTCGAGAGAGGCCGAGGAAGCCTTTCAGAACTTAAAAGAAGCCTTTACTACTGCACCAGTCCTGCTTCATGCCGATCCATCGGAACCGTTTTATGTCGAGACCGATGCGTCGGACCAGGCGTTGGGAGGAGTCCTATCGCAGCGCCACAAGAGCACAGGTCAACTGCATCCAGTGGCTTACCGATCTAGAAAGCTGACCCCGGCGGAAATTAACTACACCATCACCGAGAAAGAATTACTGGCTATCAAGGATGCCTTCAAGGAGTGGCGGCATTATTTGATGGGGACACAGCATCAAGTCACAGTATTCACAGATCACCGGAACCTGAAGTTCTTGAAGTCCGCCAGAACGCTCACGCCAAGGCAACTCAGGTGGTCCCTGTACTTTGCGGATTACGACTTCGTAATTACCTTCCGCCCAGGAGCGCAAAACGGGAAGGCCGACGCACTTTCCAGACTGGATACCGACCCTCAGAGAACGACTATAGAGATTCAACCGATCATCCCTGTGAACAAGTTTATTGGGGCCACAGTTTCGATCCATGTCCAAGAGGCCATAGCAGAAAGCATGAGTCCGGAGGACAAGCAAAATTGGGTTAAAGAAGACCCTGGCAGGAAGATCGTTCGTCAGTTGCCATATCAAGGGGAGGCCTTGTATGTGCCTACAACAGAATTGAGGCAACAGGTGATGCGTGAGTGTCACGATGATAAGCTGGCGGGGCACAAAGGAGAGAACAAGACTGAAGAGCTGATAAAGAGACACTATTGGTGGCCTGGGATGTCAACAGACATTGAGAGATATGTTAAGGCTTGTGAGATCTGCGCGCAGGGAAAATCTGAAAGACAAGCACCTAAGGGCCTCCTGCAACCCCTGCCCACCCCTCCTTATCCCTGGCACACTGTAACTCTTGATCTCATTACTGATTTACCCTTGAGTAGAGGTTATGACACTATTCTAGTTGTGGTAGACGCCTTCTCAAAAATGGCCCACTTCATAGCATTAAAGGGAACCCCATCAGCTAAACAAGTAGCAGATCATTTTAACTCCCAAATAGTCAGGATCCATGGCATACCTAAGGTGGTCATTTCAGATAGGGGTACTCAGTTTATATCCCACTTTTGGAAGGCATTCATGAAGGGTCTAGGTACAGAAGTTAGGTTTTCCACGAGTTATCACCCAGAGACAGATGGGCAAACAGAGAGGGTGAACCAAGAGCTGGAGCAGTATCTTCGACTATTCCTTCTGAAGGAAGAAATTCAGTGGGCCGATTACCTGTGGTCGGCGGAATTCGCCCATAACAATGCAAGAAACAGCTCCACTGGTTTCTCCCCCTTCTTCTTGAATTATGGACGACATCCAAACGCATCAATCCGACAAATGGAAACGGCAGTCCCAGCTGTCGAGGACCTGGTGTCGCAGATGGGTCACATCCAGCAACAGGCAACAGACAATCTGCAAAAGGCTAAGGAGAAGTACAAGATTTATGCGGATAGGAAGCGGCGCGCTGGTCCTCCACTGTCCGTGGGAGATAAGGTGTGGTTGAACACAAAGCATCTGAGACTAAAAGGTAATAGAAAATTTCAACCCCGCTTTATTGGTCCCTACCCAGTGGAGAAACAAATCAACCCCGTCACCTATCAATTGAAACTTCCTCCTAGGCTAAAGATTCATCCTGTCTTCCATGTCTCATTGCTAAAGAGAACTTCTGCAGACCTGAGAATGCAAGCACCCCCTCAGCCAATTCACCTGGAGACGGGAACGGAGTTTGAGGTAAAAGACATTCTGGACTCCAAGCTTTCCAAAGGGAAACTGTACTACCTCATCGACTGGAAGGGTTATGGACCTGAAGAGCGATCGTGGGAACTGGAAGAAGATGTTCACGCTCCCAGATTGGTTCATTCCTTTCACCAGCGCTACCCCTCCAAGCCCAGAGGGAAGGAGCCTGCCTTGTTGGAGGGTACTGTCAGAACCCGTCATGGGGATGCAATGGTGTGTGGTTTAACCTCGACCCAAAGTGAAGCCCGAAGGTCCACAGAGTTATCATGGTCGGAGAGAGTCCGACTCTGGAGAGACAAAATGGCTGCCGCTGTGCCGTGGTGCTGTGAGGTTGACGCTCTAGTCGTTTAAGCCTCGTTTTGGTGCGGAGAGTATGAGCGGGACGCAAGTTCTAGAAACTACGCACTTCACCTGAACCGTTAGCGAAGAAGAATCTGTGTGCGTACTCTGACGAATTCCTTGAATCCTTAGATTAAAGTGTTCAGCTTGTAGTACTCCATTTGCGATTATCGCGAGTGTCGAGGAAAACGTTATTACGGCGTGTTAATTCAAACGCGTAATAACAGCCCCTTTCCCCAAGTCCAAGTTTCCAGCGTCTAGTGAACCTCCGAAGAATCGTCGAAGTGTGATCCGGAGTTAAAGTGAATTCCTGTGGAGAAGAAGATTTCAGCGGACGACAGCGTCAGTCGACAACAGAGAGCTAAGTGTAGAATAACTAGTGTTTGGCCAAACTGAAGATATTCAAAGTGTCTTAGTTAACTTGTCAAGTGCATACTCTGAACTTCTAAATCCTGTGTGATCGAGAGGAAGCATAACTCCCTTTCTTGAACATTGAGTAAATGGAGAAATGAGAAAGAACTTTTCTTGAATGCTGAGCAAAGAGAATCGAGAAATTCCGATTTGAGCACAGAGCGAAAAGAGGAACGAAAAGTCTTTTTCCTTGAACGTTGAATGGCAAAGGGGAAGAGAAATCATTTCCTGAACTTTGTGTAAAAAGTCGGAAACAAGGATTGTTAGAACATTCCTCCTTGAGTCATTGCTGGTGAAAAGACTATCTATAAGTAAAGTCCGGTTCAAGTCTTTTCTCAACTCAGAACAACTTTACAGAACCCCTGAAGCAGCGTTCTCAAGTAGTTAGTCAAGTGAGTATATTTAGAAGAAGGTAGTACCAGGGGTGACCATAGAATAGCATTAGTAGGGAACTAACCCATTCACCCTTGTCTTCCCTGCAGCAACAACTACTAGATGAAGAAACAATTCATTCCATAGAAGAGAAGCAAGGTCCGGAAAAATATTAAGTGAGTTTAGAACGAACCCAAGAACATTAGAGTTAGAGTAGCGTAGGAAGGAAAAACTAATGGTGTGCTCCTCTTACAGGTTTCCAATACACAGACGCCCCTGAAGGAAGTAGTCTGAGGAAACCTTCCGGACCAGTCTCTTCTTTGTTTGTTATTTTATCCACACCCCCTTCCCGGAGGATGATGTGGGGAGGTTCTATTTGACCTGCCACCATCGTCTCTTGGGATTCGGGTACTGGCATCTAGTTCCTGAGCCTAATCATCTCTGCTCCCGCGCAAGTACAGTCAAGGTGATTACAAACCAGGTATGCTTGGAGCTCTGACAAACATGTGCTTTTTTAGCTTAATTTGGGGTTTGCAGGGGATTCTGGGAAGGGAAATATCGGGGGATCCACACAACCCATACCTCATTGAACTCTGCAGGGTGTCATTTTCAGAAATGTGTGGGTTTGGTAGGTTTCCTTAGATGGTGGCGAGCCCGGGACCAAAACCCCAGGTGCCCCCCCAAAACCAGGTTGTTTTGTTATAGGTAATTTTGATGTCTCCACAGTACGATTTGGGCCATTCCCTGTTGCAGCCACTTTGTCTACCCACACAAGTGAGGTACCATTTTTATTGGGAGACCTGGGGGAATGCTGGGTGGTAGGACATTTTTGTCAGCCTGGTAATCCTACAACTTTACCACATAAAAATGTGAGAAACAATAGATTTTTTCAACACAATTAGAGGTTTGCATGGGATTCTGGGTAGGGAAATGTTGGGGGACCCATGCAAGTCATACCTTGCTTGACTCCCCCGGGTGTCTAGTTTTCAGAAATGTGTGGGTTTGGTAGGTTTCCCAAGGTGGCTACTGAGCCCGGGGCCAAAACTCATGGGACCCCCCCTTGTAAAACCAGGTTCTTTTGTGATAGGTAATTTTGATGTTGCCTCAATAGGTTTGGGGCCCTTGCCTGTCGCGGGTACCAGACACACCCACGCAAGAGAGGTAGCATTTTTATCAGGAGACCTCTGGAAATGCTGTGTAGAAGGAGATTTGTGGATCCACGCAGATTCCATAACTTTCCCATACAGAAATTTGAGAAAAAAGTGATTTTTTCAGCTAAATTTGAGGTTTGCAGGGGATTCTCAGTAGGTAAATGTTGGGGGACCCATGCAAGCCATACCTTGCTGGACTCCCAAGGGTGTCTAGTTTTCAGAAAGGTGTAGGTTTGGTATGTTTCCCTAAATGGCTGCTGAGCCTGGGACCAAAAACTCATGGGACCCCCCCCTTCCAAAACCAGGTTGCTTTGTGATAGTTCATTTTGAGGTTGCCTCAATAGGTTTTGGGCCCTTGCCTTTTGCTGGTACTTGACCTACCCATACAAAGTGAGGTACCTTTTTTCTTGGGCGACTTTGGGGAAGGCGGGCTGGGTGGAATTTTGTGGATCCACACAGATTCCAGAACTTTCCACCACAGAAATGTGAGGAAAATTCTTTTTTTTTAACAAATTGTGAGGTTTGGAAGAGATTCTGGGTAACAGAACCTGGTGTGAGCCAGACAAGTCACTCCATGCTGGATAGCCCTGAGTGTCTAGTTTTTCAAAATGTATAAGTTTGCCAGGTTTCCCTAGGTGCCGGCAGAGCCAGGGTTCAAAATCTACAGCTAGGCACTTTGCAAAAAAAAAAGGTCAGTTTTCACTGTGAAAATGTGGTGTGTCCACATTGCGCTTTGGGGGTATTTTCTGTCATGGGAGCTAGGCCTTCCCACACAAGAGAGGTACCATTTATCTTGGAAGACTTTGGGGAACGTGGGGGGGGTGGAATTGTGTTCATCCACACAGATTCCAGAACTTTCCACCACAGAAATGTGAGGTAACAGTATTTTTTGGACAAATTCTTAGGTTAGCAGGGGATTCTGGGTAACAGAACCTGGTGAAAGACAGCCAAGTCACCGCATCTTGGATTTCCCTGTGTATCTAGTTTTAAAAAATGTATAGGTTTGCTAGGTTTCCCTAGGTGTTCGCAGAGCTAGGGTTTAAAATCTGAAGCTAGGCACTTTTAAAAAAAGGGTAATTTTTCACTGTGAAAATGTGGTGTGTCCACGTTGCCTTTTGGGCCGTTTCCTGTCGTGGGCCCTAGGCCTACACACACACGTGTGGTTCAATTTTTCTCAGAAGACTTTGGGGAATGCGGGGTGGGTGGAATTTTGTCGAACTTTCCACCACAGAAATGTGAGGAAAATGTGTTTTCTTGACAAATATTTAGGTTTGCAAGGGATTCTGGGTAACAGATCCTGGTGACAGCCAGTCAAGTCACCACAACCTGGATTCCTCTGGGTGTCTAGTTTCCAAAAATTTTTAGGTTTGCTAGGTTTCCCTAGGTGTGGCAGAATCAAAACCTAGAGCTACACACTTTGCACAAAAAGAGTCCTTTTTCACTGTGAAAATGTGGTGTCTCCACGTTGCGTTTTGGGCTGCTTCCTGTCGTGGGCCCTAGGCCCACACGCACAAGTGTGGTACCATTTTTCTCAGAAGATTTTGGGGAACGGGAGGTGGGTGGAATTTTGTGGATCCACGCAGATTCCAGAACTTTCCACCACAGAAATTTGAGGAGATTGTGTTTTTTTGGGACAAACTTTTAGGTTTGCAAGGGATTCTGGGTAACAAAACCCCATAATGGATTCCTCCCAGAGGCTAGTTTTTAAAAATGTGTAGGTTTACTAGTTTTCACTGGGTGATGTCAGAGTTAGGGTTCAAAATGTAGAGCTAGGCACTTTGCAAAAAAAAGGGTCAGTTTTCACTGTGAAAATGTGGTGTGTCCACGTTGCGTTTTGGGCCATTTCCTGTCGTGGGCCCTAAGTCTACTCACATAAGTGAGGTACCATTTTTCTCAGAAGACTTTGGAGAATGGGTGGTGGGTGGAATTCTGTGGATCCACACAGATTACAGAACTTTCTACCACAGAAACTTGAGGGGAATGTGTTTTGGACAAATATTTAGGTTTGCAAGGGATTCTGGGTAACAGAACCTGCAGAGAGACGGTAAACTCATCCCATACTGGATTCCCCTGGGTGTCTAGTTTTAGAAAATGTATAGGTTTGCTAGGTTTCCCTAGGTGCTGACAGAGTTAAGTTTCAAAACCTACAGCTAGGCACTTTGCTAAAAAAGGGTCCGTTCTCACTGTGAAAATGTGGTGTGTCCATGTTGTGTTTTGGGCCGTTTCCTGTCGCATGCACTAGGCCTACCCACACAAGTGATGTACCATTTTTATTGGGAGACTTAGGGTAAACCAGAATTGTAGAGCAACTGGTATGACCTATTGACTTTCTATGGATTTCTGCCTTCCAAATGAAAGACAATGTGTAAAAAAGAAGTCATTTTGAAAAATGACCTATAATTCTCATGCTAGTTAGGGTACTCACAATTTTGGAAATGTGCAAATATCTACTGTTTCTAAACCCTATATTTTGTTCCAATTTCAGAAATACATAGGTGTCTTTCATATTGATTTTCCCATGCATATATTTTCCCAAATTATTTGCTATATACCCTGTACATATTAAAAAAAATTGCAAGACGCTGCTCAGTCAAGTCCTATATATCCCTACAACAAGAAAGGTCCAGTGGATGTAACGGTATATTGCTTTCAAACAGCTGTCTAAATTAGAAGAAGTTGCAGGTGAGAATGTTGACACAAATGGCTGTTTTTTTCAACTCACTTTCACTTTTTTCTTTATTCAACAGTTAGCTTCTATATGGAAGCCTTGAAGGATCTACACATATAACCCCTTGCTGTATTCAGAATCCTGTCTACGTTTCTAAAATGTATAGCTTTCCAGGGTCCATTATTGTTTTCATACCTATTTCTACCATTAACTGGAAAGAGTTATTGGTAAAGTACAAAAAATAGCAAATATAGGCTATGTCTCAGAAAAATGCCAAAACTATGTAAAAGATTTTGGTTTTCTGACAAAAGTCCACTTGTACCTGAAAGCTGGGAAGATGGTGATTTCAGTACCACAACCCCTTTTTGATACCATTTTCAGGGAAAAAAAACAGACACTTTCATCTGCATCCCTTTTTTCCCATTAAAAAAAAAATGTGCCTTTATTTTGGCTGATTTCTGGGTCCCCTACAGGCGATGCCACAAACCCTGGGTACCTTTAGAATCCCCAAGATTTTGGGAAAAAAGGACACACATTTGGTGTGGATATCTTATGTGATCAAAAAGTTACAGGGGCCTAAGCACAAACTACCCCAAATAGCCAAAAAAAAGGCTTAGCACAAGTCTAGCAGCGAAGGGGTTAACATAATCAGATTTATGACAACATAAAACCTAAAACCCAAATGATACATTTCTAATCTGTAGTATTTACCTTTTTCCAAGTTAACTTTATATGATACTAATAGTGTGCACCTTTACCTCATTTTCTGACCACCAAATAATTGTTGACATTCAAAGTTCACACAATTAATTAATAATTTGTGGCACATTTCATGTTGAAAATATAGGCCAGTTTAACATTCCTTGAGATGCTTTGTAGCTATATTTAAAACCTCTTCCTGACAGATAATCAATGTGGGGAATCTGTGAAAAAAACCTACATTTTCAAAAGTTGACCTGTATTTTATGCAGACATATACAATGATTAGGTCTTTCTTTGCTTGAAGTCACTGAATTCACAAAGCTGATTGTTGGTCAGGGGTATGCTGAAAGATTGGTCTTATTAGATCTGTCTGCAGCCTCAGATATGATTTCTCACAGTAGATTGTTTCAGTGCTTAGCTGATTGTGGCAATTGGTGGTTGGGCACTACAGTGGCTGAAATCTTTGTTATCTGACCATTCTCAATTGATTTCTCGTCCTCCTTTTTTGTGTACACCAAAACCACTGACTAATGGTGTTCCACATGGGTTCAGCCCTGAGACCAGAACATTGTCCTGGCCATCTTAAGGAAAATAATGATTAAGTAAAGTTGTTTTTCAAGTACTGGTAAAGTTCCTTCTGGTCAAGCCTGCAGTCCCTAACTCCTCAGGGGAAGCTTCTAAGCAGCAGATCTCTATATAGCCAGGTTGCTTGCAGAATCCAGTCCTCTTTAGTCAACTGGGTTAACTCTGAGCCAGGAGTCCCTTTTGTGTCCCTGAAGCAGGCAAATAGGAGGACAACCACCAGACCCTTGGAGAGCAGTTACATTCCTTTGAACCCTTGCGTAAGTCACCATATTCCAGCAGGAGCATCCTTCCAAAAGGGCCATATTCAGGAGGAACCATTCCAAGAAAAGGAATATTCTGAATAGGTAGTTGTTGAGATGCCAGATTATCCTGTGCCCTAGCCAAAGATTGGTAAAATTCTGCCACCCAATCTTAATTATGTTCTTGCAGTTTACCACCTCCTTTGCCAGCATTTCCTCTTTGCCCTGCAATAAAATGACCCAGGAGCCCCTGTTCAATATGGATCTCATCTCACATCTGCCACCAAGAAGGCCTGTCTTCAGCTCCTTAGCCACTCCCCAGTTTAGATGAACTCTCCTTCCACCTAAAAGGGCCCCAACTGGTTCTGTCCTGTACTGTAATTAGACATTACCTATCTGAGAGGGTCTTAGGAATGAATAGGTAAAGCCCCTCCCCTGGCCACCTCAAAGTTGTAAGAGTTAGTGATAGAGATGACTTTGTTCTGAAAGCTGGTCCTTCCTCTCCATGATGGCTAATACCTACTGAGATAGCTGGATTTAAAACCCATCTGGGCTCAACGTTGGATTATTGTTCTGGAAGCCAAAGTTCTTAACTCTCCCTGCCAAGGATATGTTTTCCTCCTCTGGACTGATTATTTTGGCTCGCTTAACAAGAAGTACATTTTTACAAAGTTACTCTTCCCCTTAAGTTATCAAAAACTGATAATGGAGTAGGAAAAAACTTTAGGCATGTCTATAGCATTTTCTAAAAGTGGTATTAGGAAATAAAGATTGAATTCCATTCAGACCTATTCAGGGAAGCTTCTAGCAAAGCCTACACAGCTAAATACCTTTTTGGTTTTATTTCACTGTGAGGGTAAACTAACCCCAATATGAAATAGACCCTATTTTAGATATATTAGTGCTCTAGCCTGTTAGGCTAACAAGGTATTCTTTAGGAATGAACTTTGAAGATGTAAAAATAGGCATTTTCTACATTGCAAAAGTACCTTTTCCTGCCATGTGCCAGTACAGGTATAAATAAAAAACAGTGTCCCAATAGGAAGTAATGAACAGTCAGTTATACATGCATGCACATTGCATTGCTGCCAAGGGAAAAAGGAGACTCTCTACCAGCCTGTGGATTTATTCCGGTGCCGGCACGCTGATCTCAGGACACGTGCAAGTTCGGCAGATTAATTCCGGTATCGGCACGACTGATCTAAGGACTCGTGCTGATTCGGCGGATCACAGACGACCGCCCAGCTCCTCTATACCTAGCTCCCGCGCAGGTCACGATTCAATCACTGACGATCATCCTAGATCACCCTACTCTTCAGCACGCCCCAAACAAGACAACTAAGTCCTGATGATGATCCTCATTAGTATGGATCGAAACGCCGTCGACTACACAGCGTATTAATGGGCGCATTTCTCGATTGTGGTTCCTAAAATTCAAAAAATGAAAATATAACTTTGTATCTGTGATTCCACCTTGTCACATGATCCAAACCACTCACTGTAGATAATTTGCACCTCCTCACAGTGCGCCGTTTCTGCTGTTTCACCTTTTCACTTGCGTCGCCACCTGCACCACAGTCACTTTTTGTAGAGCACCAAGTTTTTATGGTTGTCATCTAAAGTGATATATGCAGTGCTGCTTACAACTGTATAATTCCGACCATGAATTTAAACTATAAAACAAGATGATTCACTACCTTGTCTGAAAGTTTATAGAGAGTCTCCTTTTTCCCTTGGCAGCAATGCAATGTGCATGCACATGCATGTTCATTACTTCTTATTGGGACACTGTTTTTTATTTATACCTTCATTACCCAGTCCTAATTAGGTATATGGGTCACACTCCTGTTACTTGTACTAGAATGTGCCAGTACAGTGCATTAAAACTGCAACCCAGTCAGAACTTTGTCATAGTTCTTAATATCTGGATTTTCACAAAATCCTAGGTTTGAGTAAAATTTTTCTAACATCTTTCCTGGGTTTCCATTAGTCCCCATACTGTCAGTAACTATTTGTTTGGAATCAGTATAAGTGTTAATGCTGCAGCGAGTATCCCAATATCTCTAGTTCAGTACACAGTTGCAAATGCTTTACAAGCATAAACAGGAGAAAGATTCCCTTGTAACTAGGCTGATGAAATCTGTGCAGAAAGCCACAGATTCTATGCCTCTATAACCTTCTTCCCTCCAGCATCAAGACAGATCTAAACATAGGCAAACTCGACGTATAGGACTTAGCCCCCTATAAAGTTGGGGGTCACAAGGGGCAACCTTTCATAGTTCCCAAAAAACCCTTTCAGCCCCAGAAATTCAGTACTAGAGACAAAATTATTTATACACACCTGTGCCAGGGAGTCATGAAATCACCAAGAAACAAGAAGGAACATGTTAGTTTTTTGGTTTCAACCTGCTGTCTTCTGAAAGCGAGCCAAGCAGGACAATTTTAACTGAAAATACCATACATTCTCCACTTAGTATTTTCAATAAAGTAACCAGTTCCTGTTCCAGAGATATAATTTAATATAAATGGTTTCCAAGAATAATATTTATTTGTATTTTTTTATTTGAAGAGTTTTATATACCGCAAACATGATCCATCAGGGTATCAGAGTGCTGTACAGATATGAGTCCAGTCCTACATGCAGGGAAAAAAGCTAAAACTAATAAGTAAACATCAATACAGGTAGAGTACGAATAAATGTACTGGTTGAATTAAGGTCCAAGAGTATCACTGGGAAAATAGCCAAGTTTGATGATTTCAGGTGTGCTATTGGAGGAGTCTATTCAAAAGGAATATATTTACTTCTTTTTTGAATGAGCTAGTCAAGGGGTTTCTCCTGATTTCCAGAGACAGATTGTTCCATATTCTTGGGGCTAGACCAGAGAAGGCATGGTTATTAGTTCTCTTTTTGTCAAACTTCTATGGTTTCAGCATTAGAGAATTGATTGGCACTTCTTGTGGTGTGGCTACCACCAGAAAGTTCGAGTTTGTTGGCCAAGTAGGCAGGAGTGTTGTGTTGGAGGGCCCTATGAACCATGCAGGCTATCTTCAACTTGATCCTCTCTTCAAATGTGAGCCATTTTATCTGTGTGAGGTCTGGTGTGACATGGTTGAGTTTTCTGGATCCAGTAATGAGCCTAGCAGCTGAGTTCAGTGTAGCCCTTAGTGGCACCAGACTTGCTTTAGGTAAGCCTGTAAGAGAAGCACTCCCGTAATCTAATCAGATTACTATGGCTTGGACTGCACACTGAAGGTCAGCTGTGGGAAGGAATGGTTTCATTTTCTTTAATGTGTTTAATTGATCATTGGCTCCCTTGGTGGTTGCAATGAAATTATCTTGCATATGTTAATGCTTGTCCAAAGTGATTCCAAGTGATCTAGTAGAGTGGATAACGTGGGGGTGCAGTTGAGAGCTGTGATTTGTATGAGCCATTCTTCTTCCGGGAAGATTGCTTTTGGGAGTCGATCAAAAGGTATTCAGTTTTGAGAATGTTGAGCATGAAGTGATTGTAGGTTAACCATTGTTGGGTTTTTAGTAGAGAGTTCTGATATATTCGGGTTTGGAAATTTCCAGATACAGTTGTGTGCCATCTTCATTCATGTAGTAAAGAATGTAAGATTGTTTCAGAATCTCAGTCAGAGGCTCCATGTATAAGATGAATAATGTGAGTGAGTGTGGAACCTTGAGGAACTCCAATCGAAACCGGGTTGAAAGGGTTTGATTTACCTTGATTCTGTGTGCCCTGTTGTGAAGAAATGAGGGAAAGCAGTTGAAAACAGGAATGGATAACCCCATCCTATTATCAAGAAGGTCAATCAAGTTGTCATGATTTACTGTGTCGAACGCAAAAGAGAGATCAAGAAGTATGAGCAAGCAGGGTACGTTCCCCTCAAGTGATCTCAGTGCATCAATGTGAGTTAGAGATGATTCAGAGCTAGGTCCCATTCTGAAGCTTGATTGACATAGGCCAAGGAGATTACATAGTTCAATATTGTTGCTGAGTTGTCAGTGTATGCACTTTTTGAATAACTTTTCTAGTGTCAGGATGCTGGTGATTGGACGGAAATTGTTGAGGTCAGACAAATCTGCAGTCGGTTTTCGGGGATTGGTGTGACCTGACCTATCTTTAGGCAATCAGGAATCATGCCTTGTAAGAGGGAGGCATTGGTAATCTCATACCAAAGCAGTAGTAAGGACAAACTAATCTCTTTGATGAGTTTGGTGGATCAGAGGATCATTGAAATGGTTGGAGGGCTTTTTTTGGTTTTTAGTATATCAGCTTTGTCCAAAGGTTTGAAGTAGTAATCTTTTTAGAGGTATAGCCGATGTGTGGGATATCTCAGCAAGTGTGTCACTGACTGGGAGGAGACCAGGCTGATCCAGGCTAAGTAGACACTGGGAGGGGAGTTGCAATTCTGATTCAGTCCTCTTTGTCGTTTCCAGTAAAATAGGTCCAATTGAAAAGTTAACTTTAGAGTTCAGTTCCAAGAGTTCCTTTTGCATTGGAGGAGGCCACAAGGAGCAGGCTGACCTTTGGAGAAGGTCCTTGCTGTAGAATGAAGAGCAGGCCCGGTATCATGGATGATTGTCACTGAAGAACAAAGGGCCAGATGCATCAACACACCATTTTGCGATTCCCTAATTGGGAATCATTCCGATACACAATTAGGAAATTGAAAAATGGCATGCATGAAAGTTTGTTGAACACTTTCTACGATTCCTAAGGGATCGCAAATGACCTACCTCATGAACAATAATGAGGAGGTCACAAATTGCGACCCCCTAGGAATCGCAAAAATCACTGGGATGGTGGCCTGCTGGGGTCTGCAGACCACCAATTCTGTGAATGCTTTTTGTTAGACGTGGCACTGTTGACGTGGGTCTCCCTTCCATTTTTTGCTGTTGACTCCTGTGTTTTTGCTGGTCTAGATGCTGTGGGCACTTTGCCACTGCTATTTATTGCCAAAGTGCAAGTGCTCCCTTTTGTAAATGGTTG
Organism: Lissotriton vulgaris; assembly: GCF_964263255.1. Taxonomy (NCBI): domain Eukaryota; kingdom Metazoa; phylum Chordata; class Amphibia; order Caudata; family Salamandridae; genus Lissotriton; species Lissotriton vulgaris. The sequence continues at coordinate 588,218,051 of NC_141696.1, read as the reverse complement.
TTATGGATTAGTGATTCAATGATTGGTTATTTGATTTGCTTGTCAGAACCTAGTATAGTGCACTGTGTGTGCCCAGGGCCAGTAAATCAAATGCTGTCAGTGGGCTTGCAGCACTGTTTGTGCCTCCCACAGAAGCAGCCATTGCAGAGCCTGTGTACAGTCTGGGAGTGCCATGTCGACATGGAAAGTGCACACACTTGCCAGTCCTCTAAACCTTCCCTTTACTACCTGTTAGTCACCCCTAAGGTAGGCCCAAGGTACGCTTGTGGGCAGGGTGCATTGTATGTGAAAGGTAGCACATGCCCTGATGTGGATGGCATGTCCTGATAGTGAAATACTGCCAATTTAGTTTTTCACTATTCCAAGGCTATCTTTTCCAATGGGCCAGAATGGGCAATTTGCCTAAAAGATCTTATAAAGATAACTGACCCTGGGAACAAGATAGGAAAATAAAGTTTAGTATTTCTGAACTCGGAATGTTAAAGTGCATCTTTTAGTGTGTGTGATTTTTACATTCTGTGTTTGAAAATACCACTTTTAGAAAGTAGGTATTTTCTTGCCTAACCATCCAGTGTGTCTCTGCTAGGTTTGTGTATTGCATTTCTGTCTTTTGAGTGACAGGGGCTGGAGAAGGGCAGCTGCTCTGGCGGTCTGACAAGTCAGGAATGGCCCAAATGGACCTGGGTTGAATTTAGAGTAGGGGGAGGAGATTTTCTTTCACCTGCCTGGCCAGGTCTGATTTCAACAATACTCTCTCCACCACCTGCCAGGAAGCTGCACCAGAGAGGACAGAACTGGTTTTGGCTGGGTGCAGCCCCTCTCTGCCTTCAGAGAACAAATGATTTGTGTGTATAAAAGTGGGACCCAGACCCCAGAACTTTTGATCACTTCTGAGAATTAAGAGGAACCTTTGCCAAGGAGAAGAGCCGGAGAAGCTGAGCAGGAACACTGCCCCTGTGCTGTTTGCTGTCTGGGGTTGGCCTGCAGTGGCTGCTTGCTGCCAAGGAAAGGAGAAAAAGGACTTAGCTGTTTTGCTTTGTCACCTGCTTGAAGCAAAGCTCTCCAAGGCCTTGATACTGAGCTTGCCTCCTGTTCTGAAGTCTCAGGAACACAAAGATGTCACCCCTTCTGTCTCTCTGCAACTGGTACTGCTGTTTCAGCTGCTACAGAAGGAAATTGCAACACCGACACCGGTGAGCGATGCCGTAACCTGCGCCAAAGCCGTGAGCACTGCTCAATCTTGCGACGTAGGCACAACAACCTGCTGCCAGGCTTCATCGACTCCGAAGATGACTTCATCATCGCGGAGCCGATCCTCGATGTGGGTGACCGCGAACCCATCACATCGTAAGGAACAGTGGTTTTCGCGTCATCGTGACGTTATCTCCCAGACGCAGTAAGGAACCTTCGTCTCACCTCCCTTGCGCTGCAGTAAGGAACAGAGGCCGCAACTCTCCTGAGGTCGTAAGGAGTCAACGCAATGCAGTGCCTACAAAACCGCACCTCCCTGACGCTGTGAACTGTCTTTGCTTTTATCAATTTCAAGGTACTGTTCTTTGAGGGTCTGCTTGACTCCGGGCCTGATGCCGCGCACCTCGTGGTTAACGCCGTACTTTGGGATTTTCACCGGTCACAACGTTGTTATAAGTGGAGTTATTTGTTGCTACAAGCTTTATTTGAGTGAATAACCTATTTTTTAAGATAACTTGATAACTGTACTGTGGATTTTTGTCATTTGGTCTTGTTTTGGTTTAGATAAAGATTATTTATTTTTCTAAACTGGTGTGGTGTCCATTTGCAATGTTTGTACTGTATTACTATATGTTTTCACAAATGCTTTATACACTGCCTCTGAGATAAGCCTGTGTGCTCGCGCCAAGCTACCAAGGGGGTGACCAGGGGTTACGTTATGAGTGTATTCCCCTTTCCCTGACTAGAAGCAAGGGTCTTTATTTGGACAAGGATGCAAACTATTGCCAACTAGAGACCCTCATTTCTAACACTTTTCAATAAAGAAATCTTTTTTTTTAGAGCAGCCCGTTTTATTTAAAGGAAAATGGGATGCTTTACAAAAATAAAAATGAAAAGTTTTCCTTTTTTTAAGAGCAGGCAATGGTCGTGGGACCACTGCCTGGTCTTAAAAAATGCTTTTACAAACATCCACAAAGTGGAAGGGGTCCCTTGGGTTACAACCTACTTGAAATAGGTGGTTAAATGCAAATGTTTAGTGACCGCATTTCAGTCACAAAACATTCATGCATACAGATGCAATTCTGTATTAGTAAGGGACGCCCTAAAAACACCCCATCCTAATAGTTAATCTCAAACCGATTTTTCAATACAATACAGGTACCCGAATTGCAAAATAGGGTTTGCTGAAAATCACATTTTGCATTCGTAAAGGTCTGATCCGGCCCGTTTGCAAAGACAAAAATGCTTGATGCATGTGCCCCAAAGAGCGGCCCGTCATTGCAGATGGTCATTGCTGTAGCTTCGTTTTAGCTGTCATTGCAGGCTGTCATTGCTGTAGCGTGCAGTGCAGATCTTGTTTTGCCAGTTATTGCTGTTGGTCCACAGAGTAGGCCCCAATGGAAATTTGCGTTGGCAATCTTCATGGGCGGCAGAGTCATAGCAGGGATGAGCTTGTTTGTCGTCAAGAAGAACTGAAGAGGCACCCTTTGGGGATCAGAGGCCAGCAGGATTCCGCCGGGTCTAATTGCAAGTCCAGGCAAGCCAGTTGCAGTAGGTCAGATGGGCAGATGCAGGGAGGTTTCTAAAGTTTGTTGTGTCCTGTAGCTCACACAGAAGGTCTGGCAACTGTCCCTTGGAGTCACTCTGGTTACCCTGGAATGAAAGTAAGCAGGTCCATTCTTTATTCACAGACAGCAAGTTGGTCCCTCATGATGCAGGGCAGTCCTCTGGCAGCGGGGTAGTCCTTCTATAACTTATACCAGTCCAGGAGTGTTCATAGAAGTGACTCTGGTGGTCCAATATTTATACCTGGTACCATGCCTGTGTGTGAGGTACTCCCTGTCCAAGTCCCACATATAGTTCTGGAACGTTCTTCCCCTGTCAAGTCTCCAAACAATCTAGGGGTGACAAAAAATGGAAAGCAGAGCTGGTGTTAGATTTATTTGTTTGCCCAGGAGGCAAAGCCGTTTGAACTGCAAGTGGGGCTGGGTACATCCTGCCCACATCTATGTCTCCTTTGTGTTACTGTCTGAAAGCAATACATAAAGCCCATTAGCAGAGTCATTGACTGCCCTGTGATCCAGGACACCAGCAGAAGACACAAGTGGTAGGGACAAGAAATTGCCACGTTTCTAAAAGTGGCATTTATAGAAATGTAACTCTAAAGCTAGCATTCAAGCTTAAAAGAGGATTTTAATTAACAATCAATTTGAGTGTAAACAGCATATCTTTGCCCGCTACTACTTCTAAGCTATCACTTATCAAATGTAATAAGGTAACCCGACTTTAATCAATGGGAGAGATTGTCCTTACGACAGGGAAAAATTACTTTAGGAGCTTTTCACTGCAGGATACCTTTATTTATTAATTTATTTATTGAAGTTTTGTATAGCACTGACTGGACTCGAGGGTATCCGAGCGCTTCACAGCAAATACAGATATGCAACAAAGGAAAATGTGGACAGAAAAACAAGAACAAGGAACACAGGCAGAAGTAAAGTCTGCACAACATCAACTTGAGCGTACTACGGGACGGAGATCAGGAGCGAATCAGGTTCAGAGAGATAGCGGTCTTTCACAGTCAGGCGTGGGGTTCTCGTTATGAACCGGAGTGCTCAAGGAAGAGGGCTTTGAGTAGTGTCTTGAATTGCGGGAAGGAGGCGGTCATTCTGATATGGGGGGGGGGGTGGAGTTCCAGATCCTGGGAGCATTACCCGCAAAGGATTTATTTGAGGTTTTGTGTTTCAGTGATTTCAAAGGGATGAGAAGGAGTATGTTGGAGCTTCTGAGGTTCCTGGACTGACCGGCCCTTTTGAGTTTGGTGGACAGATATTCTGGTTTGCCTGTATGCAGGCCTTTATGTGTGAGGCAAGATTTACGGAAGCAGGCTTGTTGGTCTATCGGGAGCCACTTCAGTTCCTTGAGTGCCGGAGAGATGTGCTCATACTTCTTAGTTCCTGTGACCATTCTTGCTGCTGTGTTGAGGGTGGAGGTAAGAGGTCCCAGGTGAGATTTGGCTGTTCCAGTCAGCACTGCAATGCCATAGTCAATTCTGGAGAGCACCAGTGCCTGAGTGGCCTTTTCAGATCTTTTGGGGGGAGGAAGGGTTTAATTTTGTAGAAAAGTTTCAGGTTGAGGAACGCACTTTTGGCAGTTTTGAGATGTGTTTTTTCATGTCCAGTTTGGGGTCTAGAATGATCGCTAGGGATTTTGCGGAGTCCGTTGGCGCTAGAGAAACATGGAGGGTGTTTAAGGCTTTGAGCCATTCCACTATTTGGGGGTTTTCATCTTTATTCGAAATGAGTACTACTTCGGTTTTTTCTTTATTAAGTTTGAGGTGGTTGGCTGAAAGCCAATGTTGGACCTCCATGAGTGTACCGTTTATTCTGTGAATGTCTGCGATCGATGTGGTTTCCAAATAGAGTTGTGTGTCATCCACGTAGAGGTGGAAGGGGATGTTGGAGTTCCTTAGAAGTGAGGTGAGGGGTTCCATGTAGATGTTGAAGAGTTGCGGGAGAGTACTGAACCTTGAGGAACTCCTCTACTAATGAGGAGGGGGTCCGATTTGAAGCTGTTGCTCTTTATTCTTTGAGTGCGGTTGTTGAGGAAAGAGGAGAACCATTTTGCGCGGTAAAGGAGACGAACGAGGCAGAAGCTTAGAACAATTCACCGACAGAACACATCCAGTTCCAAAGTCGAACAAGTGAAATTGATATATGCCCGTTCAGGAGAGCGTTTTAACTACTTAAAGGCTTTTACCACCGTTGAACCTAAAATAACCGAAGAGAGAGGGAGAACCATAGTCTGCCTATACATACAATAAAGGAAATACCCTCCTATCTTGAGCAGGTCCACCACTCCTAAGGCACAATTTAAAAAATCTACTGAGATTGTCCATAGAAGGCTTCCTGAGGACTGTACCCCCAGGGGAATCTTCGAATATTCAAAGGAAATTACTTAAATATAAGTGTAGAAGCCGGTGACCCCAAAGAGACGGCATGTTCTGATGAAGGTGTTACAACATCAAGTACAATAACACCGAAACGCGTCGACGCTTTTGTGGCTAGAATCCCATAAAGGTCAAGGAGGTAGCAGATATCCATAAACTATAGATACTGTCTACTGTGCCAGCAACATAAAGGAAAAGACCAGTGGATCTATATAAGTAGTGGCAAAAAATATCAGGGCCACAATTAGAGGGGGTTTGCGAAAAGGATCCAATTGTTGTTTTTTGTGGAATTGTACTGATTAACTTTTTCTCCTTTGTTCTATTATTCTGATGAATGTGATATTATGTTTTTTATGTATTATGAATTGTTTTTAATTGTCTTTTGATATTTCACTGTACTTATCCAAAGAGATGTACTTTGGATTTTTAACTCATCTTCTTGTGACAAGGAATTTTACTTTTATAAAACATTAAAAAGATTGTAAACGTTTACTTTTAGTGTGGAACTCCTTATCTAAAATTTTTTTTTTACTTTTACAAAAATTTCCTTTTAATGCCCTTATAAGGAATGTCTGCATGATTGGCTAGAAGCCATGTAGTGCACAAAACAGACTCAGTTTAGCGAACACCCAGGGATTCCTCTTTGACTACGAGAACCATTTTAAGACTGTATTTTCAATGCCTGCTCTCTCCTGGAGGACATTGAGTAGCAGGGTATGATCAACTGTGTTGAACGCAGCAGAGAGGTCAAGGAGGATGAGAAGGCTACATTGGTGGAGTCGAGTGACATGTGCAGATCATCTAGGACATTTAGGATTGCGGTTTCAGTGCTGCAGCCCTTTCTGAACCCTGATTGGTGTGGGTCAAGTAGATTAGTGTTCTCTAGATGTTGGGTTAACTGTGAGAGCACACATCTTTCAAGAATTTTGGATAGGAGTGGAAGGTTCGAGACCGGTCTGAAGTTGTTCATGTCCATGGGGTCAAGGCCAGGTTTTTTTAGAAGTGGCGTGACTTGTCCTAATTTGAGGCAGTCAGGAATGGAACCCTCGCTCAAGGAGCTGTTGATGATCTTGCCCCAGATTGGGGCTAGAGTGAGCTTCAACTCCTTAGGCAGTCTCGAGGGTAGCTGATCGAGGGAGTGAGACGAGGGTTTAGCGGAGGCAATAAGATTGCTTATTATTTCATCCTGGACAGGCCGGAGTATGACCAGCGGATAGACGAGGTCACTGGGGGGTTGTGGTTAGTTGCAGGAATCTGGGTATCTGTGCGGGAGGAGGGCTTCGAGTTGAATGAACGATCAATTTTGCCGATTTTTTTCATTGAAAAAGTTTGCAAAGTTGTCGCAATGGGTTTTGGACGCCGCCAAGTTGTCTGTCACTGAAATGGAGGTTTGGTTCCTAATGATGTTGAAGAGTTCTTTGGGGCGGCTTTTGGCATTGTCTAATGCAGAATAGAAGAAGGATGACTTTTTGCTCTTGATATGATTATAGTAGTTTTTGCGTGCTGCCTTGAGTTGATCCCGGTGGAGGGAGGTGAGGTTGTTCCTCCAAGTTCTTTCCAGGGATCTGAGATGTCTTCTTTCCTCATTAATGTCAGTAGAGAACCAAGACCTAGAGGGGATACTTCTGGGTTGTTTTAGTTTCAGAGGTGCCAGCTGATCCAGGGTGAGCTCCAAGTTTTAATGGTAGAGTGAGGTGAGTTCTGTGGTTGAGAGGGACTCGGTCGTGTTCGGTAGGAGTGAGCTGAGTCCTTCTTCTAGCTTGTCTTAAGAACACATCTCCTACGTTTTATATACAATGCACCCTGCCACAGGTTCCCTTAGGGTCTACCTTTTGAATGAAATAAGTACTAGAAAGGAAAGGCCTGGCAAAAGGTTTATTTTGCCAAGTTGAAATGTCAGTTTAAAACTACACTATAGGCTGTAGTGGCAGGACTGAAATAGGTTTTAAAGTGCTACTTTATTGGGTGGCACTATGAGTGTCACAGACCCACTTGGAAAAACAACAGGTGATGGACAGAATGCAGAACAATGTCATACATTCGCCCCTGTACAGACATCTGGGCCTAAATCCATCGTTTTTTTTGCTCACTATGCCATTCCAGTTTGTACCCAGCCATAGACAAATCAGTCTTGACCCTGTGCCCCATGGGAACAGTCCAGCCCGAACTGCTAATCCAGGTGTTCCCTGGACCAGAAACCAGAATCAAAGGACCGGTTTCGGCATTTCAGCCCTCATCAACCTGGATAGCTTGAGTCCAGTGGCATTGAGAGCACAGGACTTACGTCTGAGCATACCCGTCCCACTCGGGGTGACAAATGCAAAAGCAACAGGTGATAGACAGAATGCAGAACAATGTCATACGTTCACCCCAGTACAGAGATCTGGGCCTAAATCCATCGTTGTTTGGCTTACCATGCCATTCCAGTTTGAACCCAGCAATAGGCAAATCAGTCTTGACCCTGTGCCCCATGGGAACTGTCCAGCCCGAACTGCCAAGCCAGGTCAACCCAGGACTGGAAACAAGCACCCAAGGACCAGTTTCGGGCATTCAGCCCTCATCAGCCTGGAAAGCTTGAGTCTAGTGGCATGGAGAGCACGGGACTCACGTCTGAGCATACCCGTCCCACTCGGGGTGACAAATGCAAAAACAACAGGTGATGGACAGAATGCAGAACAATGTCATACATTCACCCCAGTACAGAGATCTGGGCCTATATCCATCGTTTTTTGGCTTACCATGCCATTCCAGTTTGAACCCAGCCATAGGCAAATCAGTCTTGACCCTGTGCCCCATGGGAACTGTCCAGCCCGAACTGCCAAGCCAGGTCCTCTCTGGACTGGAAACCAGAATCCAAGGACTGGTTTCGGGCTTTCAGCCATCATCAGCCTGTATAGCTTGAGTCCAGTGGCATGGAGAGCACAGGACTCATGTCTGAGCATACCCGTCCCACTCGGAGTGACAAATGCAAAAACAACAGGTGATGGACAGAATGCAGAACAATGTCATACATTCACCCCAGTACAGAGATCTGGGCCTAAATCCATCGTTTTTTTGCTCACCATGCCATTCCAGTTTGAACCCAGCCATAGGCAAATCAGTCTTGACCCTGTGCCCCATGGGAACAGTCCAGCCCGAACTGCCAAGCCAGGTCCTCCCTGGACTGGAAACAAGCATCCAAGGACTGGTTTGGGGATTTCATCCCTCATCAGCCTGGATAGTTTGAGTCCAGTGGCATGAAGAGCACGGGACTCACGTCTGAGTATACTCGTCCCACTCGTGGTCACAAATGCAAAAACAACAGGTGATGGACAGAATGCAGAACAATGTCATACATTCACCCCAGTACAGAGATCTGGGCCTATATCCATCGTTTTTTGGCTTACCATGCCATTCCAGTTTGAACCCAGCCATAGGCAAATCAGTCTTGACCCTGTGCCCCATGGGAATTGTCCAGCCCGAACTGCCAAGCCAGGTCCTCCCTGGACTGGAAACCAGAATCCAAGGACTGGTTTCGGGCTTTCAGCCATCATCAGCCTGTATAGCTTGAGTCCAGTGGCATGGAGAGCACAGGACTCATGTCTGAGCATACCCGTCCCATTCGGAGTGACAAATGCAAAAACAACAGGTGATGGACAGAATGCAGAACAATGTCATACATTCACCCCAGTACAGAGATCTGGGCCTAAATCCATCGTTTTTTTGCTCACCATGCCATTCCAGTTTGAACCCAGCCATAGGCAAATCAGTCTTGACCCTGTGCCCCATGGGAACAGTCCAGCCCGAACTGCCAAGCCAGGTCCTCCCTGGACTGGAAACAAGCATCCAAGGACCGGTTTGGGGATTTCAGCCCTCATCAGCCTGGATAGTTTGAGTCCAGTGGCATGAAGAGCACGGGACTCACGTCTGAGTATACTCGTCCCACTCATGGTCACAAATGCAAAAACAACAGGTGATGGACAGAATGCAGAACAATGTCATACATTCACCCCAGTACAGAGATCTGGGCCTATATCCATCGTTTTTTGGCTTACCATGCCATTCCAGTTTGAACCCAGCCATAGGCAAATCAGTCTTGACCCTGTGCCCCATGGGAACTGTCCAGCCCGAACTGCCAAGCCAGGTCCTCCCTGGACTGGAAACCAGAATCCAAGGACTGGTTTCGGGCTTTCAGCCATCATCAGCCTGTATAGCTTGAGTCCAGTGGCATGAAGAGCACGGGACTCACGTCTGAGTATACTCGTCCCACTCGTGGTCACAAATGCAAAAACAACAGGTGATGGACAGAATGCAGAACAATGTCATACATTCACCCCAGTACAGAGATCTGGGCCTATATCCATCGTTTTTTGGCTTACCATGCCATTCCAGTTTGAACCCAGCCATAGGCAAATCAGTCTTGACCCTGTGCCCCATGGGAACAGTCCAGCCCGAACTGCCAAGCCAGGTCCTCCCTGGACTGGAAACAAGCATCCAAGGACCGGTTTGGGGAGTTCAGCCCTCATCAGCCTGGATAGTTTGAGTCCAGTGGCATGAAGAGCACGGGACTCACGTCTGAGTATACTCGTCCCACTCGTGCAAAAACAACAGGTGATGGACAGAATGCAGAACAATGTCATACATTCACCCCAGTACAGAGATCTGGGCCCAAATCCATCGTTTTTTTTACTTACCATGCCATTCCAGTTTGAACCCAGCCATAGGCAAATCAGTCTTGACCCTGTGCCCCATGGGAACAGTCCAGTCCGAACTGCCAAGCCAGGTCCTCCCTGGACTGGAAACAAGCATCCAAGGACCGGTTTCGGACTTTCAGCCCTCATCAGCCTGGATAGCTTGAGTCCAGTGGCATGGAGAGCACAGGACTCACGTCTGAACATATCCGTCCCACTCGGAGTGACAAATGCAAAAACAACAGGTGTCGGACAGAATTCCAGAACAATGTCATACATTCACCCCAGTACAGAGATCTGGGCCTATATCCATCATTTTTTGGCTTACCATGCCATTCCAGTTTGAACCCAGCCATAGGCAAATCAGTCTTGACCCTGTGCCCCATGGGAACTGTCCAGCCCGAACTGCCAAGCCAGGTCCTCCCTGGACTGGAAACCAGAATCCAAGGACTGGTTTCGGGCTTTCAGCCATCATCAGCCTGTATAGCTTGAGTCCAGTGGCATGAAGAGCACGGGACTCACGTCTGAGTATACTCGTCCCACTCGTGGTCACAAATGCAAAAACAACAGGTGATGGACAGAATGCAGAACAATGTCATACATTCACCCCAGTACAGAGATCTGGGCCTAAATCCATCGTTTTTTTGCTCACCATGCCATTCCGGTTTGAACCCAGCCATAGGCAAATCAGTCTTGACCCTGTGCCCCATGGGAACAGTCCAGCCCGAACTGCCAAGCCAGGTCCTCCCTGGACTGGAAACAAGCATCCAAGGACCGGTTTGGGGATTTCAGCCCTCATCAGCCTGGATAGTTTGAGTCCAGTGGCATGAAGAGCACGGGACTCACGTCTGAGTATACTCGTCCCACTCGTGGTCACAAATGCAAAAACAACAGGTGATGGATAGAATGCAGAACAATGTCATACATTCACCCCAGTACAGAGATCTGGGCCTATATCCATCGTTTTTTGGCTTACCATGCCATTCCAGTTTGAACCCAGCCATAGGCAAATCAGTCTTGACCCTGTGCCCCATGGGAACTGTCCAGCCCGAACTGCCAAGCCAGGTCCTCCCTGGACTGGAAACCAGAATCCAAGGACTGGTTTCTGGCTTTCAGCCATCATCAGCCTGTATAGCTTGAGTCCAGTGGCATGGAGAGCACAGGACTCATGTCTGAGCATACCCGTCCCACTCGGAGTGACAAATGCAAAAACAACAGGTGATGGACAGAATGCAGAACAATGTCATACATTCACCCCAGTACAGAGATCTGGGCCCAAATCCATCGTTTTTTTTTACTTACCATGCCATTCCAGTTTGAACCCAGCCATAGGCAAATCAGTCTTGACCCTGTGCCCCATGGGAACAGTCCAGTCCGAACTGCCAAGCCAGGTCCTCCCTGGACTGGAAACAAGCATCCAAGGACCGGTTTCGGACTTTCAGCCCTCATCAGCCTGGATAGCTTGAGTCCAGTGGCATGGAGAGCACAGGACTCACGTCTGAACATATCCGTCCCACTCGGAGTGACAAATGCAAAAACAACAGGTGTCGGACAGAATTCCAGAACAATGTCATACATTCACCCCAGTACAGAGATCTGGGCCTATATCCATCGTTTTTTGGCTTACCATGCCATTCCAGTTTGAACCCAGCCATAGGCAAATCAGTCTTGACCCTGTGCCCCATGGGAACTGTCCAGCCCGAACTGCCAAGCCAGGTCCTCCCTGGACTGGAAACCAGAATCCAAGGACTGGTTTCGGGCTTTCAGCCATCATCAGCCTGTATAGCTTGAGTCCAGTGGCATGAAGAGCACGGGACTCACGTCTGAGTATACTCGTCCCACTCGTGGTCACAAATGCAAAAACAACAGGTGATGGACAGAATGCAGAACAATGTCATACATTCACCCCAGTACAGAGATCTGGGCCTAAATCCATCGTTTTTTTGCTCACCATGCCATTCCAGTTTGAACCCAGCCATAGGCAAATCAGTCTTGACCCTGTGCCCCATGGGAACAGTCCAGCCCGAACTGCCAAGCCAGGTCCTCCCTGGACTGGAAACAAGCATCCAAGGACCGGTTTGGGGATTTCAGCCCTCATGAGCCTGGATAGTTTGAGTCCAGTGGCATGAAGAGCACGGGACTCACGTCTGAGTATACTCGCCCCACTCGTGGTCACAAATGCAAAAACAACAGGTGATGGACAGAATGCAGAACAATGTCATACATTCACCCCAGTACAGAGATCTGGGCCTATATCCATCGTTTTTTGGCTTACCATGCCATTCCAGTTTGAACCCAGCCATAGGCAAATCAGTCTTGACCCTGTGCCCCATGGGAACTGTCCAGCCCGAACTGCCAAGCCAGGTCCTCCCTGGACTGGAAACCAGAATCCAAGGACTGGTTTCGGGCTTTCAGCCATCATCAGCCTGTATAGCTTGAGTCCAGTGGCATGAAGAGCACGGGACTCACGTCTGAGTATACTCGTCCCACTCGTGGTCACAAATGCAAAAACAACAGGTAATGGACAGAATGCAGAACAATGTCATACATTCACCCCAGTACAGAGATCTGGGCCTATATCCATCGTTTTTTGGCTTACCATGCCATTCCAGTTTGAACCCAGCCATAGGCAAATCAGTCTTGACCCTGTGCCCCATGGGAACAGTCCAGCCTGAACTGCCAAGCCAGGTCCTCCCTGGACTGGAAACAAGCATCCAAGGACCGGTTTGGGGATTTCAGCCCTCATCAGCCTGGATAGTTTGAGTCCAGTGGCATGAAGAGCACGGGACTCACGTCTGAGTATACTCGTCCCACTCGTGCAAAAACAACAGGTGATGGACAGAATGCAGAACAATGTCATACATTCACCCCAGTACAGAGATCTGGGCCCAAATCCATCGTTTTTTTACTTACCATGCCATTCCAGTTTGAACCCAGCCATAGGCAAATCAGTCTTGACCCTGTGCCCCATGGGAACTGTCCAGTCCGAACTGCCAAGCCAGGTCCTCCCTGGACTGGAAACAAGCATCCAAGGACCGGTTTCGGACTTTCAGCCCTCATCAGCCTGGATAGCTTGAGTCCAGTGGCATGGAGAGCACAGGACTCACGTCTGAACATATCCGTCCCACTCGGAGTGACAAATGCAAAAACAACAGGTGTCGGACAGAATTCCAGAACAATGTCATACATTCACCCCAGTACAGAGATCTGGGCCTAAATCCATCATTTTTTTGCTCAACATGCCATTCCAGTTTGAACCCAGCCATAGGCAAATCAGTCTTGATCCTGTGCCCCATGGGAACAGTCCAGCCCGAACTGCCATGTAAGCATGGGCGAATTTTGCGGATCTCGCGTTCGCGTATTTTGCGGATTTGCGAACTCGCAATCCGCAAAATCCGCGAATTCCCGCGAATTTGCGGATTTTTTTTTTTGTGTTCGCCCGTGTTTCTGCCAGTTCGCGAGGGTTTTTACAATTTCGCAATTTGCGAACTTACCTGTCGGGTCGCAAGTTTTGCGAACTTGTTGTTTCTACGTGTCCAGCCTGTTTGGGACACTCTTCTTCATCACTGCCACTCTCTGTCACCACTGCCACTCTCTGACTACTCATGCCACCCTCTGGCCCACCCATGCCACCCTCTGTTTCATCACCACACCCTCTGGTTGTCCAGTGTACATTATTTTCGGCAAAGCAAAGCACACCTTCCCTGCCTCAAGTGACCTGAATTAATTTGGGGCTGATTAATGTGTCACAGAATATTTTTTTAGCTGGCACCTGCTTCCTTAGTGCGCCCTGATTAGTGATCTTTTGCACTTGCTAAGTGCTTTCATTGTTGCAAAATTAGTTACAACACCTGCCCTGCCCCAACTGACAATAATGAATTAGGGGCTGATTAATGGATTTTAACTTCCAGCCTGGCTCCTGCTTGTCTCCCTTAGCTGTAATTCAGGACCTTTGTGGCATATGTGTAACTATTCTGAGGTTCAGAGCAGGGTCACATAATAGTTGCAACTGGCAACTGAACTCTGGAGGGGCCCCTCAGGAAGCACTACAGGAAATGGCTACTAATGATGAGCCTGAACTTTTGAACCTGGCAAGTAGTTTCAGTTTTGCTAAGATCGTATTTCTGCAATTTAGCACTTATTCGCGGGGCGCGAAGTTGTACTGGGAAGCCGCGAACTCACGCGAACAGTGCGAGCAGTGCGAGCAAAATCCGCTGCTCGCGGATTTGCGGATTTTGCGGGAGATTCGCGAATCTCGCGGATTGCGAATTTCCCAAAAATCCGCAAAATCCGCGAGCGAAACGGATTTTCCGCCCATACCTACTGCCATGTCAGGTCCTCCCTGGACTGGAAACAAGCATCCAAGGACCGGTTTTGGGATTTCAGCCCTCATCAGCCTGGATAGTTTGAGTCCAGTGGCATGAAGAGCACGGGACTCACGTCTGAGTATACTCGTCCCACTCATGGTCACAAATGCAAAAACAACAGGTGATGGACAGAATGCAGAACAATGTCATACATTCACCCCAGTACAGAGATCTGGGCCTATATCCATCGTTTTTTACTTACCATGCCATTCCAGTTTCAACCCAGCCATAGGCAAATCAGTCTTGACCCTGTGCCCCATGGGAACAGTCCAGTCCGAACTGCCAAGCCAGGTCCTCCCTGGACTGGAAACAAGCATTCAAGGACCGGTTTCGGGCTTTCAGCCCTCATCAGCCTTGATAGCTTGAGTCCAGTGGCATGGAGAGCATAGGACTCACGTCTGAGCATACCCGTCCCACTCGGGGTGACAAATGCAAAAACAACAGGTGCGGACAGAATTCCAGAACAATGTCATACATTCACCCCAGTACAGAGATCTGGGCCTAAATCCATCATTTTTTTTCTCAACATGCCATTCCAGTTTGAACCCAGCCATAGGCAAATCAGTCTTGATCCTGTGCCCCATGGGAACAGTCCAGCCCGAACTGCCAAGCCAGGCCCCCCCCGGACTGGAAACAAGCATCCAAGGACCAGTTTCGGGTTTTCAGCCCTCATCAGCCTTGATAGCTTGAGTCCAGTGGCATGGATAGTACGGGACTCATGTCTGAGCATACCCGTCCCACTCGGGGTTACAAATGCAAAAACAACATGTGATGGACAGAATGCAGAACAATGTCATACATTCACCCCAGTACAGAGATCTGGGTCTAAATCCATTGTTTTGTTTGCTCACCATGCCATTCCAGTTTGAACCCATCCATAGGCAAATCAGTCTTTACCCTGTGCCCCATGGGAACAGTCCAGCCCAAACTGCCAAGCCAGGTCCTCCCTGGACTGGAAACAAGCATCCAAGGACCGGTTTCGGGCTTTCAGCCCTCATCAGCTTGGATCAAACCTACTTGGAGCATTTAATTTATAGAACCTTAGTAACTTTTAGTACCAGATACTAGAGACTTTCAAGTAAAATAAATGTATCTACCAATTGTGCCACGTTTACCAGTGACCTAATTGGCAGACCACAAGCAATTTACCACTGGCTAGCAGGACAAAAGCTCACAGAGTCCTAATGCTAACAAATATGGGGTAAGCAACAGAAGGCACAAATCTGGGGGAGACCCTGCTCATGGGGCCTGGCCCAACACAATCCTTTCGCACTCCTGTTACCCTATGAAGAGTGTCTCAATCATCTTCTCAATTCCTGCATGGTTATTTTGGTGGTAATGAAGTCACCACTCCTCATCCCTACTTTCAGCTCTTCTGGCCATAATTGTAGTTTTCACTCCAAAATACTGAATTGCACATAGAAGTTGTGAATAGAGGCCAAACTTGTAACAAATGTACCACAGCCGTTCAAGACGCATTTAATTTCCTTGTCGGGCACCTCATTCTTGCCTCGCATCCCTTTCCCAGCCTCACTATATAAGAAACAGCCATATTCGATTTTCGTTTGTGCCTCTGTTCTATCACTTGTGCAGACTAGTTCGCTTGAGAATGGCAGGCCAAGTATAAGACTCACTCCACATGCCAGAGCCAAGGTCAGCTGTCAGAGAAGAAGGGTCCTGCTGTGTGCTCAACAGTTCGAGTTTTCTTACCAGATTACAGGGAATACAAAGTATACTCAAACAAAAAAAACTGGATATGCCAATGATGTTCAACTTCCTTTGGTTTCACATTCATTATGGGGCCCTATGAATTAAGTGAATAGCCGTTCGCCACACAATAGGTCTGTACAGAACATTTCACTTTAAAAGTATTTTTGACTAGTTTATTCATTAAAAAAAACATTTTTTTTGTCTTCGTGAACGGAAATTGAAGGTAGTATGTTGTTTGTCATTAAATGAGATTTTTCATTTAAACTACTTGCTTTACCACCGATGAACGCTTTTTTTGGAATGTCCTATTGGGCAAATAAAGATGTTTAGTTAAACATACAATAATAATTCCAGAGCCCTATAAATCCCATGGTCTATTGCTCCAGGCACGTAAATCTGTCACTGCCAGGCATCCACGCATATTAATCAACGAGGGCATGAGCCTTGCTCTGCTAAACATAATAGTTATTTGGTCTTGTGCCCCTTCTCCCTGGAGGCAGGCTGTACATAAAAATGTAATGGGAAGGAACAACAACCCATTCACTGTGTAGTACAAATGGGACTCCTGAGATTCCTAAACCAATTTGGCAGCCCACAATAAAGCATCTTAAAAGAGAATGAAACTGGGCTAGTGAGGTGAATAGTTGATGCTTCGATAGTTATTGATGTAAAAAGAAGCGGGCTTCCGTGGCGTGGTTTTCATTCATTAGAAGAAAGGCCGGAGGTGACAGTTCACCACCTGCATTCCATTTCATTGTTGCATAATCCATGCCTCGGCTCATGGAAACAATGCCGGGTTAAAGTGTACTGCGCCGTATGAATGCGCAAAGAGGCGTTTTTTGCAGTAAGCTAATTAAGGGTAGATCACAAACATGTAGAATCAAAGGCTAATGTGTTTCATTGCTTTTTTTCCGTGTAGCCCCTCATTCTTATGATTCAGGGGATTCAATCTCACGATACTGGGTCTGATAATTATTTTCTACTTCTAATTTACTACTCGGCTGGATCATTTACCTTTGCTTTACCTACTTGCCAACTGGTTCATGAGGTGGACCTTTTTATGTTGCAGAGGGGGAAGAGAGTTAGCATTTCTGTCCAATCAATTAATTAACAGTGCAACTGCTAGGTTACACAATGAGGTCTAAGAATACAATTGCCAACTCTTTGGTTTTATTACAAGTTATAAATCAGATTAAAATAAATCACTCTCAATATTGAACTTAATAAATGCAGTTACACATTGACAAGGGCTAGCCGCCTAAAGACATTTAAGCAACAGAGAAACAAACACACAAGCAGCTATGTAGCTGCTGTGGAAAACAATAACTTTAGAATCTGATGCTCAGAATATAGTCTAGCTTGTTCTTTCTCAGGTATTATCAATTTAAATCTCTCAAAGGCAAGTTAAGGTACATCATTTTTCACAACACTAACCTACAAAAGACAACAGGGATTAGGCAAAAAAGTACAAGGCGTATTAGAACTAGCTTTGTAGTAGCTTGGTCAAGAGTCCCCAAGGTATCAGGAAAGTGATGGTCTAAACCACACTTGGGAAACTTGATGTGACATGAAGATATCTCTAAGACTCAGTTTAAAGGGGCCAAGGGATCTGGGGCTTTGGAGAATGTTTGGTTCAGGTCAGAGTCCAAAGGAAAACTCTGGAAAGGACCAGAGAAAGTTCTGCGTTGGGTCTCGGTAGAAAGCCCAAAGTCATCTCTCATCTGTGCTCAGTTGCTAACTTCCATTTTGGCAGGTCATCAATAATAGTCCATTGTAATTGTATCAAAAGTTTATATAGTTTCCATATAGTATATTCCACAGCGATGGAAGCGGTCCCACACTAGACATGGAAACTCCATCTCAGTCCCATGTTCAGCATCAGGCACGATAGTCCATTGTTCGTCTACAAAGTTCTCATGTGCTCATCGTTGAATTCTATTCATAGACATGTATCTAATATTTGTTATAAGGAATGTCTAATAATTCAAGTAGTAAGCAATGAAACTGCGTAACAGTGGGGATGCCTGAAAAGTACATTCTATGTGTAGCATAAATACATACATTGATGACCATTTTTTGTTTAACTTAATTTAGTATAAGGCACATACAAAGATTATTTAAAACTAAGAACGACATTTCTAGCAGTTACACAGACAGAACTGCCCCTGGTTATACATCAGGTGTAAAGCTTCAACAAGAAACACACATTTATAACTGTTAATGAATTGATACATTTTTAAATATTCTCTTTAAAGCCTTAGCATACATTCTAAGTGGGTAATTGTAAGATTCTAAAATGAAAATTCTGTATACGCAGAATCAGGTGCAACGTGTGCAATAACTATAAAGACACATAACTTTCAGGGCAATATGCACATTCATTTGGTGTGACATTAATTGGTCAATTATGGATTTTAGTGACATCTAAAGAGTGGGCAACTTTACGCTGCACCACTTACACTCTAACTGTACTTCTCAGTATTTGCTAACAAATGCCAGTACTCTCCACACAGAGTAGAGAGCAAAAAGCATGGGTAATCTTCATCACATTCCATAGTAGTCTCCCGTCAAATAAAACCTCTCACATTCCTGAAATGAGAAATTTACATGTAAATCAAGATCAAATGCATAACACTGCAAAACATATTCGTTTTCATGGCCTACATTTGTTTTACTTCGTATATGCTTTCTTACTGTAGGCAAGAGGATATGGTGTGGTAGAGAAGATGTACTGTTTTGTAATAAAGATTTATTAAATATATAAACTCACTGGATCTCAAAGTATATGATTTACTTAATAATGTTGCCACCAGGTTACTTGTGCCTGCATATATTATAATCATTACCATTCTTTGAAGACACTTTTGCCAAATGATCAGAGTGCCTGTGGATTAGAAAGGGTGCAGTGGGTCCTAATGCAAGCAAATAAATTAGACCCCATCTCCTATTTAGTTGGTTGTCAACAAAAACAGCTATAATCAAGGTGCAGTATGCACTTCTGATCCATGGACCAAGTGCCATTGCACACTGCACCCGTGAAAGTGACAGTATGGCAACTGAATGAAATTGTAAGAAATGTGATCGACTCTACATCCATATCAGGACATCTGAGTGGGCACCACAAGGCCCTGGCAAAGCCTGATACACATGATATAAGATAATTCATTTAGATTGAACTAGATAGCTCCTCTTTCTGTTTATCAATTTGTTCACTTTTCTATCTGCTTATCTGCCTTATGCAGTGTCTTAGCAAGGGTCCTAATGCAAGCAGAGAAAGTGCCCCTTGCCCACAGCTTGGTAATAAAAAGCAGCCATAACTAGATGAAGTCTTAGATCCTGGTGCCCATGCACTGTTGACAACTATGATCCTAGTTCTTTAGTGGAGCAACCTATTTACCTCAATGATTATCATATTGCTTACCTATCAATGTTTGCTTGGCCATCTACTCTTCGATTGATTGATTTGTCTGTTCATCAGCTTGTCTCCATCCATCCATCCATTCATCAACCCTTCAATCCATCCCTCCTTCTGTTCGTCCATCCATCACTCCTTCCATCAGAAACTCCATCTCGCCAGACACAAGGAACCCAAGCCAAAGAGCCACTGACCCAACTTTTCTTGCCAAGGTTGAAGAATAAAATTGGTCTCCGATAGGCCTCCCAGCTGTTGACACCCTAGATTATGAAGAAACAGGTTAGAGCAGTCTCACCTGCCTGCTTCCACATCTTAAGCATGCTCCGCAAGATCTTCAGATGGTTCCCAGTCTCCACAAGAAGGACCACCACCTAGGCGCTCATCACCGTAGACTGGACTAAGGGAACACACTCTATGTGGAAATCACTGCACGCCTCATGAAGAGACTAGGGACAATACAATTCTCGGCTGCAAGAATCATCCTTGACCTCCCCAGAAGGACCCACATCACACCCCACCTCAAGAAGCTACACTGGCTCCCGATCCAGAGGAGATGCCAGTTCAAGATGCTGACGCACGCATACAGAGCCCTACACAATAAGGGACCTGCATACATCAACAAACGGCTGACCTACCACCAACCTACTAGACTCCTATGATCTGCTTCCCTTTCCTCGCAGACTCCCCCCGGATCCCCCAAACCAACAGTGAAGGATGTTCCTTCTCACTCATGGCAGCCAAGGCATGGAGTAGCCTCTCCCTGCAACCCAGGACCACTCCATCAATCCAGAAATTCAGGAAATAACTCAATTCCTGAATGTTCGAATGAACAAGCCACTGCACAGCAGCCAGCTTCTCCAGTGCTTTGAGACCCTCATGGACGCTATATAAATGTTTGACTGTTTGATTTAATGATTGACTCAACCATATTACTCACAACCTTAGAGGTTTCTGGAATGAGTATACAAACAAAGTTTTCCCCCATAAAATGGAAGGAATAGATTTGCCAATTAGAGGCCTCCCTTCAGACATCACATCTCAGAGTCCACTGTTCATTCAGGTCTTTTGGCCACCAGTCAATCAGCACCGGATTCTAATTTTCCCACAAGAAATTAGGAGTAAGTTGGCCAATCAGTTGCTGTCAATTGCTGACAACATGCCTCACAATCCACCATGTGGGCAGGTCCCAAAACTATGACAGTCTGCCAATCAGCACACACACCTACTTTCTTGTCAAGAAGGAATCATTTTATTAGACAATAAGAGGAAATTGTACTGACAATGCACTACCTTTGTAGTATTATGGAAGTCAATATTTTGGCAGGCAGCATTAAAATCTTGATAGTCTAGTAGAAAATCCCTTGGCACATTGATGAATTTATTGTTGCCTCTTAACTACGTTCAGTCTATACAAACACCCCACACATATACATATATACATAGATGCTTCTGTCCATCCATTAGCAATTCATTTACTCTAGCTGTATGTATTTAAGTTTAGCCAACATGTACTTTCTTAAAACTGGTTTTGATTTAGCTCTAAATTTTGAAATCTGTATTTGATCTTCACCAGTCTTCCTAAAATAAGATGAGCTAAACTTTTTCACTTTCTTAAGTGAGAGTTTCAATCATATTTCATTGACAGTGTATTCATGGCCAGCGCTGGCTGTAGGAAAACGGTGTGTCCCCTGATTTAGCCAAAAACTGTCTTGCCGGAGTTTTTAAATGGCTAGTGCAGGCCCAACTCAAATGAAATGAGGACAAGTCTAAGGTACTCCTCTATGCGTCCTTTCCTCTGCATTTCAGGGATGACCTTTGGCCTGAGGGTTACCCCATGCCTAAGTCAACAGGGAGCCCAGTGAAGAATCTGGGGGCCTGGTTTAGTGAGGACATCAGATTCTCACCGCAGATAAAAATACTGTCCGGTGAGTGCTTCGGCACACTCAAAGTACTTAGGAAATTCCTGCCATTGCTGCCCAGATCTTCAAAGGAAATGGTGACCCGCCCTCTCATTCTATCGTGCTTAGTCTACTCCAATGCCTTATACATCAGCCTTCTTGGTTATCAGCTGAAAAAGCTACAGACCGTCCAGAATATGGCTGCTAGAGCACTACTGGCATCTCTGGTTGGTCAAGTATAAAGCATAAAGCAACATCTCCGGGACCTGCATTGGCTTCCGGTGGGTCAGCGTTTTCTGTTTAAGGCTCTCACCATCGCCCACGGTGCCTTATACAAATTGGGGTCCATGTATCTTGGAAAACGCTTTGATTTCTATGTGCCTCACAGACATCTATGCACCACAGGGCAATGCCTTACTGCTATTCCTCGCTACTACCTTGCCAGAACAGGAGGTAGCTCCCTCTCGTTCAAGGCGGCTGAAGCCTGGAATGCTCTGCCTTACGAGCTATGAAGCACCCATGACCTTAGCCTGTTTAAAAAGCAGTTAAAAACCTTGCTTTTTAAGTAACACCCAGCCTCGGCTCACGCCCCTCTGTCTCGTTTAAAATTGGCTTTTGCGCTGGAACACTCCAGAGTATCCGTGCGTACTATAAATGTTGGATAACATAACATAACATAACAGAAATCTCCTGCTTCCAGCCTCAGCAACTGGACTCAGGAGACATACAACATAATATGAAACATGTCTCAAGCAATAGCTTACAGAAATATGTTCTTCTACATGCCTGCATCAGAACTTTCAGTGGTAATTCTTCCAAAAGAAACATCAGGTACACAATGAAATTTTCATTCACAATGCATGTTTTCTAATACAATTGGCTCATTGTGTCATAACACTTTGCATTCTACGGGAAATGTGGGTAGGAAAGACTTGCAGTGGGTTTTGTATTGGAAATTGGAATGAGCTGGAGCAATATGAGCAACACCAGAAATTGCACTTATTTTAAATAAATGGTGTCATGCACGATGTAACATACCTATTCTACATTATAAACCTCACTTCTAAACAAAATAATCAATTGCTTGAAGTGCAACATCATTAGTTTATTGGTTACCACTATATGCATCAATAAAATTACTAATTTTCACAAGTAATTTGTCACACTAAATTGCACATTAATATAAAATCATGGAGAAGATGGTGACCAGCTAAGGAGCAGTTCACAGGAGTGCTCAATATTGGGATGTCATTACTGGAGTAATGGCGGATACCCTCACAAATGTACCGATATAAGAGCCCATTTCCCTGCTTTCACGGTTTTGAGCATGGGGGTCCAGTATCCTTCTCTTTCCCCCCTCCGGGTATCCACGGCATGTGTGGCTAATGCCGACACTGAGCGTTGGAATAGAGCTAAATTGGTTGAGAAAAAAGGCCATAGGGCAGCAGCAAGGATACCATCTGGGGAAAGGTAGCAGCTGCAGCACACGCACATTAACTGTCCAGCTTTCTGAGAGGAGAGAGGAGGAATAGCACGTACAGCATAACATTTTTACATCCCAAGACTTGGGCTCTAGCGCCTGCATATTGAATGTGATAAAGAAGAGTCACTGATGGAGGAAGGGATAAATACACCCCATTTGGACCAGCAGAGATACACGTGGATAAAAGTAGGCATACAGAGGAGCAAAGTGAAGGGCTAATTGAAAGTTGGGGGCAGGTTAAAAGGAACAGGTACTCATTGAGGAGTATGGTAAAAGAGCGGCATAAAGGCCCCGGCACAGCCAATAAACTCCAAGGGCTTGTCTCAATTACAGTGAAAAGGGGTAAAAGCAGGCAAATGTGATAATTCTTTATGATAACTCCTTGCCTACACAGAAATTATATGATTTCTAAACCCTCTGGGAGTTTTGGATGCCAAAAGATTGGGGGCATGGAGGTGTTAAAACAAAAAAAAATAAAGTAATTCCTTCTCTTAGGACTTTTTACAGATCTTGTCCAAAACTGCAATCCCTGGGGGGTTGGTGGTTAATCCAGCTGCCATGGGATCTAAGGAGCCTAAGAAACCCAAGGAAAATACCTTAAAGGGACAGGCCCAGCAGACCCAGTGGTTTAAAGGAAGGGGTAAAGCACACCTCCACACTTTGGTGGAGTTGGAAACAGGTGGAGGATTAAGGCTAGTTGACACTAATAGGTACCAGCCATCAGTGAATATGGATGATGGCAGGGATGAAGAGTAGCCCGTAAAGGAAGTAGGAGAAGGAGATTGGGTAATATCAGTAACAATCTTCAATCATCGGTTGGTGTACTCGCCTGGGTGGAAAGACTGTCACAAACTTCCCTTTCACCTAGCTATTCCTAAACCACAGCTACTGCAAATACAGTTGAATTACTGATGCAGACTCTTTCAGCTGAGATCAACAATGGTTTTACCATCTCTGAAGCAAATTGGAGATAGATCCAAGGGGTATGCGAAAGCCTGGTGAAAAAACTAGACTTCCTTATGCTAAGGACCAAGGCCTTGAAGAAACGGTATCAGAGCTAAAAGCCTCAGCTGCACTTGACGTAGAGGGGATTGAGACATTGAAACACAGACAAAGAGAGTATCAGGATAAGTTGGAGGCCCACCATCTACCACATTGCTGGGACTGCGCTGCACCAGCGCTGTGTTATTTTAATCTTCCCTCGTTTGTATCTTGGTATTGGTTGCTTTATAATTTCCCCTGTTTTTAAACTTTGCTATTTGCAGCTAGCGCCCCGCTCCCCTTACCGCATTTAAAAAGTGCACCTCTGTGCCTCAAAAGCACCACCACTTTGGTGGGTCCGGGTTCCTGGGCTCCATTTCTCGCACCATCTTGGATTGGGGATTGTTGTTCGGCGACGGCCGCCATTTTGGACCGGTCGCGCGCGTCAAGGGCTCACTGGAGAGCCTATTTAAGGCGGTCCTTCGTGGGGTGGCGTTCTCCACCATCTACCACATTGCTGCGACTGCGCTGCACCAGCGCTGTGTTATTTTAAGCTTCCCTCGTTTGTATCTTGGTATTGGTTGCTTTATAATTTCCCCTGTTTTTAAACTTTGCTATTTGCAGCTAGCGCCCCGCTCCCCTTACCGCATTTAAAAAGTGCACCTCTGTGCCTCAAAAGCACCACCACTTTGGTGGGTCCGGGTTCCTGGGCTCCATTTCTCGCGCCATCTTGGATTGGGGATTGTTGTTCGGCGACGGCCGCCATTTTGGACCGGTCGCGCACGCCAAGGGATCACTGGAGAGCCTATTTAAGGCGGTCCTTCGTGGGGTGGCGTTCTCCACCATCTACCACATTGCTGCGACTGCGCTGCACCAGCGCTGTGTTATTTTAAGCTTCCCTCGTTTGTATCTTGGTATTGGTTGCTTTATAATTTCCCCTGTTTTTAAACTTTGCTATTTGCAGCTAGCGCCCCGCTCCCCTTACCGCATTTAAAAAGTGCACCTCTGTGCCTCAAAAGCACCACCACTTTGGTGGGTCCGGGTTCCTGGGCTCCATTTCTCGCGCCATCTTGGATTGGGGATTGTTGTTCGGCGACGGCCGCCATTTTGGACCTGTCGCGCGCGCCAAGGGCTCACTGGAGAGCCTATTTAAGGCGGTCCTTCGTGGGGTGGCGTTCTCCACCATCTACCACATTGCTGCGACTGCGCTGCACCAGCGCTGTGTTATTTTAAGCTTCCCTCGTTTGTATCTTGGTATTGGTTGCTTTATAATTTCCCCTGTTTTTAAACTTTGCTATTTGCAGCTAGCGCCCCGCTCCCCTTACCACATTTAAAAAGTGCACCTCTGTGCCTCAAAAGCACCACCACTTTGGTGGGTCCGGGTTCCTGGGCTCCATTTCTCGCGCCATCTTGGATTGGGGATTGTTGTTCGGCGTCGGCCGCCATTTTGGACCGGTCGCGCGCGCCAAGGGCTCACTGGAGAGCCTATTTAAGGCGGTCCTTCGTGGGGTGGCGTTCTCCACCATCTACCACATTGCTGCGACTGGGCTGCACCACCGCTGTGTTATTTTAAGCTTCCCTCGTTTGTATCTTGGTATTGGTTGCTTTATAATTTCCCCTGTTTTTAAACTTTGCTATTTGCAGCTAGCGCCCCGCTCCCCTTACCGCATTTAAAAAGTGCACCTCTGTGCCTCAAAAGCACCTACACTTTGGTGGGTCCGGGTTCCTGGGCTCCATTTCTCGCGCCATCTTGGATTGGGGATTGTTGTTCGGCGACGGCCGCCATTTTGGACTGGTCGCGCGCGCCAAGGGCTCACTGGAGAGCCTATTTAAAGTCGCTGCCCACGCGCAGCGGGACGCGCAGGTGGACGCCTTCGCTTAGCCTGAGTCGTGCCGGAGTCCTGCCCGTCTGCGCCCGTCAGCGTCCCGGAGGCGGCAGGGCGGCGTAGGACTCTGGTCAGACGTGGGCGAGGATGATCCATTATACTTCGGCGATGCTCCGCGCCTTGCGCACTTCATCTTGCCAGTGTCGCTCTGTTTTCCCTGGTCGGTACAAGGGTAAGCGACGCTGTCCGGCCTGCGGTTGGTCGCCCACGATGACGCTGTGCAGCGCCCTTAGGGCTACCGAGGTGCATGCAAAGCATCTTTGTCTGCTGCTTAATACAAGGTCGGTAGGAAGACATGCTCTGCACATCTATGATCTTTTGGTCAGGGATAATCCTCTTTGTCTACTCCTGACCGAAACTTGGCTGGGAGAGGCGTCCAACCCGGACATCTTCACTGCGATCCCTCCAACCTATAACATCTTTCGCCAAGACAGAGCTAAGGGCAGGGGGGGCGGAGTCGCGGTGGTGGTGAGGAAGAACGTTTCTTGTTCAGTTCTTCCCGTGAACTCCATTGGGGGCTCTGAATCCCTTGCTTTCATGCTAAAACTGTCTCCCGGCCAAGCGCTCAAGGGTCTGTTGGTCTACAGGCCTCCCGGCCCGGTGGGCTCCTTTTGGGAGGACC
The DNA here is from genome assembly GCF_964263255.1 of Lissotriton vulgaris. NCBI lineage: Eukaryota > Metazoa > Chordata > Amphibia > Caudata > Salamandridae > Lissotriton > Lissotriton vulgaris. The sequence goes on along the minus strand of NC_141696.1, from coordinate 588,191,879 downwards.
TACAGACAGCCATCTCGGAGCTGGCGCTGTCTGCACAGCATTGTTTGCTGGCAGGCGATTTCAATTTTCATCTTGATGTCACGGACGATCCGGATGGGTCAAAATTGCTGGATATTACATCTCCGCTCGGCCTGGCACCGTTTGTGTCGGGGCCTACACATGAGGAAGGGCATACCCTTGATCAAGTGTTTTCCTCTGTCCCTATTGTCGACATTGATACGTGGCCTGTGCTCTGGTCGGATCATAGGCTGATTGGGTTCTCTGTGTTAGAGAAGGGGCGGTTTGACACCTGCGCCCCCTCGGTGCCCAGATCGGCCTCGAGAGCGTTACATAGAGTGACGCCGGCCATGCTAGAGCAGGCGCTCACGGAACATCCTTGTTCTCTCTCGGGAGATCCGGAAAGAGACACGGAGGCCCTGCAGCGATGGCTGACTGAGAGGTTAGATGACCTTGCTCCCAGGGTTACCCCCCGATCCTCGGCGAAACGGCAATCTGCGCCTTGGTTCACAGAGGCGCTACGCATGGCTCGCAGCCTATGTAAGGTTGCTGAGCGGGCCTGGCGCCATCAATATGATGGGGAGGCCAAACTTGTCTATAGGTCGGCGGTGAAGGCCTATCACCGTGATGTTCTTGGTGCCAAGCGGGAATACCTCGCCAGGAGGATTGAGGCATCGGCGAACTCCTGTAAGGAGATCTTCACGATTGTGAAGGAGTTCACGTCTCCCACCTCTTATTCACCTCCGCCTGTTTCACCTGATGCGTGGGCGCGTGATCTTGCCACCTTTTTCACCGACAAGATTAAGGCTATTCAGGCCTCCTTCTCGGAGAGCACGGCGGAGGGTTGTTGTGATCTTGGAGCAGGACTTGGAACATCGGCCATGCCCATGGCTATCCTGGAGGACTTTCCATCTGTCTCCAGTGACATGTCCCGGACTCTGTTAGCCAGTCTTAAATCTGGATCCCCACTTGACCCCTGCCCCGCCAAATTTTTGGCCGGGATGGCGGCAGTGGTGAATCCCCTGGTCAACCCGATCCTCAATGCCTCCTTGAGCGAGGGGAGTGTCCCACGCACCTGGAAAAGGGCGATGGTGATCCCCCTCCTGAAAAAGCCTGGTCTTGATGCCGAGGTCTTGGCCAATTATAGGCCAATTTCACTTCTCCCGGCCTTGGCCAAGATTACTGAGAAACATGTTCATGGCGTCTTGTCGAACTTCCTGGAGTCTAACAATCTGCTCCATCCATCCCAATCCGGTTTCTGTCCGAATTTCAGTACGGAAACAGCGTTGGTGGAGGTCTCTGAGATCATCAGGGAGACCTTGGATGGGGGTGGCAAGGCCATGCTAGTCATGTTGGACCTGTCGGCGGCTTTCGACACCGTCCCCCATAAGGCGCTGCTCGCCAGGCTTTACAACATCGGCCTTAGGGGGACGGTGCTCAGATGGTTTACATCTTTCCTGGAGGGCCGCCGCCAGACGGTCTGGGTTTCCCAGAGCTCCGCCGAGATGCCGCCATTGGGTGTTGGGGTTCCACAGGGCTCTGTGTTGAGCCCGACATTATTTAACATCTTTATGTCCCCCCTGGCGGCTGTGGTTGAGGCTTACGGAGCCCAGATCGTGTCCTAATCCGATGACACACAACTCCTCTTCACATGTGAAAAAGACCAGACATTTGATGGGGAGAGAATCCGGGACTGCTTGGACAGGGTCTTCAGCTGGTTCCAGCTAAATTGTCTGAAGGCCAACTCCAGCAAGTCGGAGGTTCTATTCTTCGGCTGTGCCTCCGATCCCGAGTGGCGGCAGTGGTGGCCGGCCGCCATGTGTCCTCCGGCACAATCATCCTTGGTTGCCAAGAACCTGGGCGTTAAGCTTGATAACAAACTTTCTCTGAGAGCGCACATCCTTGGCCTGTCCGGCACCTGCTTCGGCATCCTCAGAATGCTCCGCAAGTTTCTTCCCTTACTGTCTGCGGAGCACAGACGGATTACGGTGCAGGCGCTCATCGGATCTAGGCTTGACTATGCTAATGCCCTTTTCTTAGGTCTTCCGGACTATCTGGTTCAGCGGCTGCAGGTGGCACAGAACTCGGCAGCCCGGGCAATCTTTGGTCTGCACAGACGAGCATGGGCTTCTGTGTTGCTGCAGACGCTCCATTGGCTTCCAATCCAGAAGCGGATTGTTTTCAAATCTATGACGCTGATGCACAAGGCTTTGTTTGGCTCAGGCGCTGGATATCTGAAGAAAAGATTAGCTTTCTATCGCCCGGCTCGCTCACTGCGTTCAGAATCCCTTTTCACTGCTGTGGTTCCACGCGTGAGGAAGGCCCGCATTGGGGGGCGCTCTTTCAGCCTTAAGGCCTCCCAGCTGTGGAACTCGCTTCCATTGGCACTTCGTAGCACTCCTAACTTGCTTCAATTTAGGAAGAATTTGAAGACGTGGCTTTTTAATCACTCTGTTTAGGTGGGTTTCTTTCTCCTTCTCTTTTGGGTTCTGTTTTACTTGTTATGTTGATTATACACTGTAAGTTGCCTGTGGAAAGCGCCGGGACACTCTTTTAGAGTAGCCGAGCGCTATAAAAATGCACTTTAACATAACATAACATAACAAAAACAGTGCCAGAAGGAACAACTTAAAAATCCTAAACATACCAGAGGGAGCTGAAGGGGAGGACATAAAGTTGTTTGTCATAATTCTGTTTAAGTGAGTGGGGATTTGGGAGGCCAGCTAGATAGAGCTGGCCAGGGACATTTACAAGAGTTCACCAGGATCTATTCAACAAGCACTCCAATAGAAGCAAAACACAAAAGATCTTAGTACATTTTCTTAAATACTCTGTAAAAGAGCAGATTTTAGTTAGGGCATTGAAACTGATATGCTTGAAAGCAAGTGGGTTTATTTTTGAGGTCAGTACTGATGCTTCTCAAGCCACTTTAAATAGTCAGTGGGTTCTGAGGAAATTATTTGAACAGTTTAGGAAGTTAGATACTGCTGCTCAGTTGAGATTTCCTGCCATCCTTATGATAATGTACAATAATAAGTTGCATACTTAAGGGATTATAAGGAGGCCGATGATTTGATTGAGAACATTAAGAAAGGCAACCCACCATCAGGATAAAGAGGGCAGGGGTCTTCTCATATATATTCTAATCACTTATATTATGTGTGTTTATATATAATGCGGCTTGAGCAGTGCTGATGAAGAGTCTATCCATATCTGCCTTCTTTTTCTTTTTATTTATGATGGTTACATGTCAAAGAGCACTAAAAAGGGTGTTAAAGTCCATGAGGAAGCATGGGAGGGTTCTCCAGGGGAGGGTGATGTGAAGGAAAGGGTGAGGAGCATAGGGTAGAGAGCATTAAACAAAACATGGGAAACAATATCCTCATGAGTCTCAGGTAACACCAATAGACTACCAGGCCACTGTTACATCTAATTGCACAATTAACTGTGCATGGGTTTTAGAGTTAGGGGCAAGGTAATGCCAGTCCAAATTTTCTCCTGGAATATAAATGGGCTCCGCACAAAAATGAATCGAGCGAGAATAATACAGTGTTTATTGAACTAATCAGCTCAGATTATTGTTTTTATGGAAACATATTTAACTAGAAAATAATGTCTGGACCTGTTTAGTACACAAAAATTGGTTCAGTGGGTGGTCTGTACAGATCAAAATTGTTACACTAAGGGGGTGGCTATCCTCATTAAAAAAATAGGTGGGGCTATTATAAACAAGAGTTTCACAGATAAGACAGGTAATGGATAAATGGCAACTTAAAACTGGTTATCAGAAGGTACACATTAGTGGGGTATTATGGCCATAGTTTGGAGAGTAATGAACAGCGGTGGGTGGAACTCTCAGAGTGATCCAAAAACTCTGTGAGACTCCACTGTGCTCCACGAGCAGTGAAGTTGTGGCACGTCGTGCTGATTTTTAGCACCAGGAGCTTGTCCCACACTGTAAAATCAAGGGGAATGGCACCAAGCAGCCCACCTGAGAGTGCTGCTCCTTTCTGCTGCTGAAACCTGAATTGGAGGAGATTTGGACTGTTCCTAAGACATAATGAATAGTGGCATCCACCAATAAGACTGGTGCTTAACTTACAAAGAAAAGTGTTAATAGATACAGTGTGCTCAGAGGGTATTGGTTTTGTTCGCTTCTGCATGTGCAGGAATTGTGGATGTTGGATACGCATTCACCCTCTTAGAAGCACCAAATGTGATATTATTTTGAATATACCCTGATTACATATTGTAGAGCGCCTGTTAGACTGTTTGTATCCGCCTCATCAATTTCTGCTGATGACAGTACTCTGCTATGCAGTTTTTTGAAACTCTATGCTGCAAGTGGAGCATGGATTTGGCAAAACTTAGAAAAGTCCGCTGGATGAGCAGAGTTAACCACCCACCCCTAATACTGAACCCCTAAGGAAGAGCTTTACAAATTGATTAGAATGTTCCTCTTCTATTATTATGGTAGGATATTTTAACATCATTATGGATAATACCCTATAAAGATCCTCCAACGTTAGGGATAATACATCCCACCAAAATGCAATCTTATATTAAAAAAAGGAGGAAACAGCTTGGATTGTGGGATATATGGAGAGTAGGGACAAGGAATGAGCCGAGTTAAGCATTCCATATTAAAAAGTATGATCATTCATCTAGGTTTGATCACCTTTCAATCAACCAGCCTATAAGTGAGGAAATTCATGCGATTAAGCATGTAACAGCCCACCTGTCGAACCATTTAATTTTAGACATCAAATATGTTGGCAGGTTTGAACAAAGGAGGTGGACCCTAGATCACGCTCTTTTGTTAGACCAGAAGGTTGCCGATATTTTGAGGGTAGGGACCGAGGAATTTCCTAAATTACATGTAGCTTCAGCTACTTTTTTTTTTTTTTTTTGAAAACCTTTATTGGACATTTGCAATCAAATACAGACAAGGGCCTACAACCCCCAGGGCTGGCCGCTAATCATAGGATCTCAGTTCACAAAGCGTACCGGTTGCAAAAGCGATTCGATTTAAACCCAGGATAGGAGGTTTTCATTTTTAAATATTAAGTAGAAGAGTCGGGTATCGCTCAGTGTCTCGGATCACAGAAGGGGGCGAGCAAAGAAACAACGTGTCCAAGAAACTCGCTATCCACTGAGTCAACGGAGTTGAGACATGAGTCATCAGGATAAACTAACGCATTTTGTTCGTCGACTCCATCAGTACCGACCGCCCCAGAGCACCAAAACCCCGAATAATCAAGGTACATATATAGAGACCAGGATGCAAAAAAGCCGAACCCACTACACTAACCCGAAAAAGAAAGGAAGAAAACAAGCAAAAGAAGGAAGAGAAGAGGCCATAGAACAAAAATAAAAACGAACACCCATCCCCACACCCCCCCACCCTGCACCCCTGCTGATGACTACGGCCATCCCCCTCGCAGCGTGCCTGTCGCCCAATAATAGAACCCGAAATATAGAAGAGAGAAAGAAAGAAAAGGCAAAAGACCCTACTTGTGAGGGAGATCGGAGGAGGGCATGTTTCTACGGACTCCCAGTCTCCTACCCCCGTCATGACCAACCCCGCCCCAGACTCCGTTAGATCAAAAAACAATCCCGTTAAACCTATGCGAAAGTGAGAGACCCAAATAACAATCTCAACCCTGGCCCCGTCTATCAAATGCACTAAAGTCATTAGTTAAAGAAAGCCAATTCCACAAAGCTGAAAAAAGGGCGGCAGTTCTCGATATGGATGATTGGTGACAATGGTGCCCCTCCCCGTCTCCGAAGCCAAGTTGTAACCCATCCGCCATCTTGAGAGACCGACAGGGGAGGGGAGTCGACAAGGTCCAAAACAGCAAAGGATAAAAAGTAGACAATTCCAGAATGGGGATATCTTGTAAATGTTCCAGGGGATACACAATCGGGGGTTTCAACGGCTCCATAGGGCGATCGTGCACAGTACAGTCAGGTAGATCCAGTGTAGTAGGAGCAAACACTACTTCCAGCGCCGGGTCAAAACAAGTCTCCAAGAAAGATATGGAAATGCAGGCTGATTGCCGAGGTGTGAGTGTCGAGTCAGGGTCCGCTCTCAGATCTGTGAGGCCATCAGTCGCAGACAACAAACTGCAAGTCCGGACTGCAATGGTTCCCCTGAGTGCCATAAGTGCCTCCAGCACCGTTCCCAATGACGGGCCAGTTCGAGCCTGCTCTGCTAGCCGCATTTCTTCCTCCAACATGGTGGTCCCACGGAGTGGCGCCTTCTCGGGGCAAAATTAGACGGAGCAGGAGTAAGCCATGAGGGACTAAAGTTTAGCAATCAGTAATACGCAGCGAGGTACCGACCCAGGGGGATCGACCAAGCGATTGCCGAACCCCCGGTCAGGGACCCTCGCGACACATCGCCGTGCGTCACTCGTCTACTCACCTACTATTAAACACCAGGCAGTTGGCAGTAGCATACCAATCAAAAGTCCGAATGTTCCGGAGAGCGGACCCTACCACATTCAGCAGTCCGTTGTTGTTCAACTTGGACCCGGCAGAGCCTGCACTCGAGACCCCGGCGTCCCCGCTGGGTTAGGCCTCACACAACCATCGACGTATCTCCGCTCCACGACTGCGGAGAAACTCCGGGATTGCACCACTGGAAAGCAGGTCAGGTCACACACACGGGTCCGGTGCGAGAAACCAGGATAGTCAACAGGATAACAGACCGAAAGACGGAGGTCGGCGGAGCCGGGAGACTATGCGGCCATCTTGTTTGGTGACGTAGCTCCTCCTCAGGTTCAGCTACTTTAAACAGGATCTGGAATGCCTTTTATGAAAGGGAAGATATCTAGTATATCTTCCCAGAAGAATAGAACATATAGAATGGAGATTGAGGAGTCTGAAATGGAATGCCCGGAGAAGCAACTTGCATCAGCAGTTGTCAGCCAATAAGAAAATATTACTTGAGAGGGAATTACAAGAGTTGAGAGATTGGTTTAGTTTATTAATGGAAGCTAGTGTAAGGACAAGGTGGGAGGTGATTAAGATGACCCACTTTAAATATGGGGAGAAAGCTGGGAAACTGCTGCCTTACAAAATGTAAATGGACCAAACCAGGATTGTTGTTACAGAAATAAAGAGTGAGGGGATGGGACTCCGCCCAACAAATAGCTTGGATATTGAACAAGCATTTCTTAAATTCGTTGAAGGTCTGTATACAGAGAATTTTGTAACCGATGTGGATAAGGTTAATGAACGGATAGAGGTTGATTTACCAGATAAACTCTCAAGTGTTCAGAAGGCATGCTTGGATCAGGATATTGCTTAAAGTGAAGTCTGGTTGGCAGTTAAATCTAATAAGAAATGGAAAGCAGCATTCCAGCACTGCTTTTAAACTAATTTTACAAAGTGCTGGGAGGTTCAAGTATACCTTTCATGACCAAGCTGTTCAGGGAAATGTTTAGGGGGAGGCTACAGTCACCCTGAATCAGAAACCAGTTTAAAATCCTACCTCCTGCGAGTCACTACACAATTTATTTCAGGAACTAGCCCATAAAGCATATTAAACATTATACAAAACACAAGTATAAAATAATGTACATATAAATAAAAAAAATGTATATAAAGATTTTTAAGAGAAACATCTGAAAACATAATCCAGCCTATACCTGGATTTACTGCCAAGCAGATGGCTAAGACATGAAATCTTGAAGGTTCCAGTGGGCCTAAATCCATGGAAGATCGAAAGAAAAATTAGAGAGGCCCTAATCCATCTGGATGGTACTTGTAAATGTGGTCTAGGAGTAAGAAATGATATTTTACATATTGTTTGATTGTACTTGTATTTTAGCAATTCGGGAAAACTTTTTTACGTCCAATTTTTTTAAAATATGAGGTGACCTCTCGTTCTGATGCCATTGACCTCCTTACAGAAATGTCATTTTTGGATATTACAATTGTGTTGGGGAAATTTCTGAAAGCGACAAGAGAATATGTAATGGAGGCAATAAAGGAGAGTGGGAGAGTTTAAAATTATAGAGTATCCCAATTTTATGTTTTATGGTTTTATAAGTATTGTAAATGTGTAAAATGAATTGTGGTTTTAAATATTTTATCACTATGTGAGATCCTTTGTTCTATGTATGGTTTATAGACTATTGTCTAAATAAACTTTTTTGTTCACTTCACTTCATCTAGCCTATACACAACTCAAAATATCCATTGCAGGATTTAGCAAAGACAACTAAGAGCGTAGTCCAGCTTGTTTTTGGGCCCAGAAAAATCATAACAGTAGCTGCGATGAAACACATGAAAAAGCTAAATGCATTAAACCTGTGCAGGTAATAATCATAGGCTGGGTCCAAACTGGGGTAGTGTACTAAGCGAAAGAACGACACATTTAACCCAGATCTCTTCATTGGGGGTGAATGTTTGATTTATTCTGCATTCTGTCCCTCATTTGTTGCCGCAGCATTTTTCATAAAAAGTGGGATGGGTATGCCCAGATGTTTGTCCCTTGCTCATTGTGCCACTGGATTCAAGTTATCCTATCTGATATGGGGTGATACCCTGAAACCGGTCCCAGGATGCTTGTTTCCAGTCCGGGGAGGATCCGGCTTGGAAGGTCAGGCTGGACTGTTCAAATAAGGAGCAGGGTCAAGACTGATTTTCATTTGGGGTGGTTTAGTAAGCAAAAGAACAATGGATTTGTTACCCTAAATCTCTTGACTAGGGGTGAATGTTTGATTAATTCAGCATTTTGTCCATCATTTGTTGCCTCAGCAGTAATAATTTACCAGTATCATTGGGATTGATAAGCATCTAACTTGACGTAACTAGAGAGGGGTTTAACATAAGAAATCGAACCATTAAGCTCACCATCTTCCTGAATAACCACACAGCATATAAATAGCGACTAAACATAGAAGGGATAGAGTGTCAGTTTGTAGAATTTTGTAGACCTCGTTGTAGGGGCTGACACCTAGACTGATGCATGAGGGCTTGATAGAAGTCTACCTAGTCCTAACAGGGAAAAAAATAAACTATGCTCAACGTCCTACATAATTACAAAAAGCACAGAATGGTGATTTAGTGCAGTAATTTTACTGACCATCAAAGTACCCAGCCTAAACTTTAGAAATAACATGCAAGCTTATGGAGGTTGGATTGCATCCTTGCACAGACTTGACTCTACCATTAACTTGAAAAGGGGTTTATCCAATGGGCAATTAGTGCCAGATTGGTAAATTGAGATTTTACATGACAAAAAGCAAGAAATATGGTGGGGTTTACCCTTGTTAAGAACTTCTTCTACAGCTAACCTAGATTGCTGTAGCTTGTGAGAAGACCACAAATTGAACCAATAAAACAGAGGTTTTAAAGACGCTATCTCACCCAAGCTTTTGGGACCTAGATACAAAATAACAGGATCACAGGCGTGCTCTGGGGTAGATTAAACAATGATTTAAGAAAGTTGTTTTCCATGACAGTCAAACTTCTACTGTTTTCATAAGCCCATATGTCTTCTCCATACAGGGATGCAGCCTGTGCCTTTGCCCTGTAAACTTCAATGGCAGGGGAGATGGACTTGAGGTTAGTTATCTTGTAACTCTTTCCTATTGCTGAAGCACTGTGGAGTAACGTTAATTCACATTTTTGAACGTGAGATTTCCAAACTCTAGATTTATGAATTCTGAATCCCAAATAGTAAAATTTATCAACCATCTGAGAGTCACCCCTTCATCTGGGACCCACCTCTACTAAATCTATGAGGTTTTGTTAGAACCGGAGGTCTCTGGTTGGCACAGGTATGCACTTGTGACAAGCAAGGACCCTCAGTTCCACGTCAGGGCAAGGGAGCTACTCCTTCGAATAACCCCTGCTCACCCTCTATGTAGTGTGGTGCGAGCAGACAAGGCTAATCCTCAGGGCGATAGTAAGTTAAGCATTCATGATCACACACAGTAAACCCACTGACCCACCACAAATGGACACCAGTCGTATGGTTGTATCAAAAATACGTATACTTTATATAAAAGATAGATTCAAGCAGGATTATCACAAGACCAGAATAACGTTTAGTAAATTGAGGTCACCAGATTACAATAGGCAAACTTAGTCTTTCAGTGTTCGTTGTTTAGCAAGGTACGATGACAGGGAAATAAGAACCTTGCGGACCCTGGATCCGATATGAACTCGAGACGGAGTTCAACTGTACCTTGCGGGTGGAAGTCCGATGTGTTTCAGGCATGGCTACTTGTGAGGGAGGACCCCGAACGAGGCCGACGGTTCTCCAGAGGGTCTCTCCGGCTCTATTCCCCTCGAGGAGCGAGGTGAAGGAGCTAGACTGTGGAGGGTTGCGGCGATCCGGGATCGATGCAGCTCATGGGGCGAGGCGCCGTTCAGGCCTGCGGGACGTACTACTTCTTAGCACACTGGGTCTGACTCGTGGATCTGTGAGGGGCGTCGAGTTCTCGGGCAGGCGGGTGCAGCACCAGGCTTCAGGTACCACGGTACGGGGAGGCCTCTCTTGAGGTGCGGCACGGGCCTTGGTATGCAGGAGCGAAAGCGAGACAGTCGGGTACGTTACGACATACGGACCGTCCGAGGCTATGAGATGCTCTCCGTGCAGATCCCGGCTAGAGAATTTGAGAGGTGCGAAGCTCGCTCCATAAGCGGGGAGGTGACAGGAGAGCAGGCTCAGGGATGAGCGGTACTCTCTACGGCGGGGCGACCAAGCTCCGAGCTGTCACGACCTGGGAGAGGGCGAAGGCACCCGAGTCACAACTCTGGCGAGGGAATAAGAACTGATAGAATCCAATGATCCTGGGGTTCCGTTCAGGGGGCAAGCTCTCGATCAAGCCCTTGGATATTGTTTCAGGCACAAGTCTACAAAGTCCTCTCTGGTCCTTTCCTCTCCGTTCTCAGCAAGGCACCACTGCAGGCCAGTCCTACAGGATACAGACTGGTTTCCGTCCTTCAGCTTCTCTTGGTCCTTCTAGTCAGGCAGAGGTTCATCGTGGTCAAAACTGGATCTGATTTGTAAGGAGTGGAGCTCCTATATTTATACTGCATTTTATTTGTCTTTGCAGGCCAGGGGGCCTGAGCCTGGTTCAACCCGGTTCTGAAGTACTTTGTTGACAGGACGCTGCCGTCCTCTTTCAGGGTGCAGGGCAGAGACATCAGACGCTCCGCAGGAGGTGGAGCCAGCATTGTGGTGGTGGAGCACAACCCTATTCAGAGTCAAGGACTACTCCGCCCACCCATCCTGGTGCAAGCATCTCATTCACCACCTGGAGCACCCGACTATCCCCCGGGAATCTCCCAGCCCTGTCACTCACCCAAACCCAGACAGCAGATACACATCCTGGCAGAGGCGGGCTGAACAGTTAGGCGAGCAAAGGCTAACTTTCTAAAAGTAGCATTTGCAAACACAGGATATTAAAATAAACCTTACTAAAGGAAGTATTTTTTTATTCTGAGTTCAGGCATACTAAACTCGACCTGCTACTGTGTTCCCTTAGCCTGCCGGGACTATATTGTGTAATAGCTCTGACAGCTTATCTGTCCTAAGAGAACAGGTAGCCCTTCAATAGTGAAGAACGAGAAAGGGCGGTAATTCACTACTAGGACATGCCACGCTCTAGGCTTGTCCTACCTTACACTTACAATGCACCCTGCCCGTAGGCCTACCATAGGGGTGACTGATATGAAGGTTCGGGAAGGTTCGGGGACTGGTAAGTGTGGGCACTTGCAAAGTACGGGACTGTACGCGGGGTCAGCGATGGCGGACCCGAGACATATCTTACGAGGCCGCTTCTGTGGGTGGCACAACCAGCGCTGCAGGCCCACTAGCAGCATTTGTATATTCAAGCCCCGGCACGCCTCGTGCACTTTACTGGGGACTGACAGTAAACCAAATAATCCAATTGTGGAAGTCAATTACACATACACTTTATATTGGGAGCACTTGCACTGCGGCATGGGTCGGCCGTGGCGCAGTGCCCTGAGCATCGAACACCAGCAAAACATCTGAGGCACATCAGCAAAAAGTGGAAGGGAGACTCACACCAAGGTGCCAGGTCTAACACGTTTGTTTTTGTGGTATTTACTTCTAATCCTAGTTGATCACAATTTTATTGAGCAGATTTTGAAGCCAAAATGGGGTTCGGGATAACAACAGTGTATCGTCCATAAATAGCAATGCTGGGATGGGACAACCCCCCAACCTTGGGGAGTCGTTAACATGAGTGCGTAGATAGTTAACAGCATGAACACATTCTGACACACCCCTCTCTTGACTGGCATATGAACAGTCAGCTTACCACTCACCCCTCACCTGACCTGTGCAAAGTTTTTTTTGTGTAATCTAATGAGTACATTAAGCAGTGCAGGGTGAATGCCCATTGTTGCAAGAGTGGACCACAGTTGCTCTCTTGGAATTAAATAAAAGGTCATCCTAAAGTCCACAAAGGCTATATATAGAACAGGAGACCCATCTGCGTGACAACCTACTCCACAATATCGAACCAGGTGTCAAAGGTGATCGAAAAACATTGGGGCATCCTGAACTGTGGAAACCTCAATTTTGAGAAACCAATGCATGCGCATCGGAGGGGCAAGAACATAAAAGACATGGTGGTCCATACTAGACCACGGGAAAACCAGGCTGCGAGACAGAATCCGACCAGTGTACAGGGCCACTTCCCATGCGGTGATTGCAGCTGCTGCCACCAGACCCAGAAAAGCAAGAACCTCACCTTCAGGAATGGCATGACATGGGAACAGCGCCAGTTCTCAAACTGTAACACGAAAAATGTGGTATACTTGATTAACTGTCCATGTGGATTGGAATACGTAGGCATGACCACCCGACCAGTCAAAACGAGAATTGGTGAACATAAATCAAACATACGCTGTAAGAAATCAACAACCAAAATGGCATCACATTTCCTGTCACTACAGCACTGCATAAATGATCTTCGCTGGACTGTCATTGAGCAACTGCCTTCGGAATCAGGCTTGTTCCAGAAGGAACAACGTTGGGTGTTCCGCCTTGGTACCCATATCACGGGACTAAACGATGACATACCATGGAGCCAAATCACTTGACCACTACAGCGGGTATCTGCCCACAAGGGCCAACGCTTAAAATCACATCTCTGAACATGCACTACCTCCAACCGGCTATTACGCATGCGCATAGACACCAATGGGAAACAACTCATGCGCATGCACACATGATACACAGTCGTGTAAACAACGGCGCTCCCCTTTTCTCTGTTCAGCACCGGACTCATGAATAGCACATGATTGGCCAAGAAACGGAAAGACCATACATGGACATTCCGGTAATGAATAAACACCAATAGGTCACATGTCGAAGTTGATTAGATCACATGCATAAAGGCGTAAACGGATAGTCTTCATACATGGTCCCTGTGACTTCCGGCAATTAACCAATGACAATACACCTAGCCTCTCTTTAAATACCACCAAACACGTCCGCAAATCATTCACGGCGGAGCAGCACGGGGTGGTAGAAGGAGGCCAATACAGGCGGATTTCGTGAGTATTCTCTCCACACAGAATCCAGCCTCGCTAGGTAGATGGATGTGGTAAGAAGTAAATATAAGTAACAGCACTAAGTCCACCTCTCTATCATTGTAGATTGTGGATCCACCTACCTACCTTGATGCTCAGGACTTGCTAATGATGCAGTAGACATCAAAGACTACGAGTATGTCTGAAAAACAATAAGTACAAAAACCTAAGTGTGTTCTATGTGTTGTGTGTCTAGTATGTCTTTTCCTTTACAGATTGTTCTTTGTTTGGGGCTCCAGGTGACTGCACCTGTCTGAGCCATTACCTCATGGTAACCAAACCTAATGGTTTTTTCTTTTTTTGCAGGACATGTAAATACATGATCCCAAGAACCGCTGTAGGCACATTGTAGCCAACTTGAAATGAGTGATTTCACTTTTTATTAAATATAATTATCCCCCTTTTTTTAGAAATACGTGAGTAGGGTTGGGAGTTGTGCCCCGTCCTGAAGAAGGTACACACGTACCGAAACATGTCGATGCACACTAGAGGTTTTTTCCATAATTAAGACAAACCAACCTCGTCTTTTTCTGCACACCTTTTAATAGCACCAGCTAGGGGTACGAAATAAAGTTTTTTTCATTTTTCCCACTAGCCAGGTACTTTTTAAATTCCTCACCACGTTTCCCACTCACATTTAATCCTCTTATCACTCACAATCAACACACACCACACATAGTTTACACCTGTCAACGCTCCCACGTAGTCGTAGGTCGCAGCGTGCCGCATCCCTCTAGCGGGGTGCGAAGACCCCGATGATGAAGCATGACACCAAGGGGCCTGTTGGTGTGTGAGGGGTATTTTACACAACACTGAGTGCTTCCCCTCCCCTTCTTTTGTCACACTAGCAGTAGGATTCTTCTTGTTTATGTATATATAGATGGTCCCCGGAGAGCCTGAGATATTCAACAACAATAATGTGAAGCAAAAGAGCTGGTCGATTGTACTAACCCTATAGTGGTAACCGGTCAGAAAAGGAGACAGAATGGATGCCTCATCAATCCAGGGGAGTAGTTTGGACAATACTTGGTGACAGAACACCTTCTGGATGTTATCTATTAAACTGATGGATCTGTAATTGTTGGGGACTGTTCTGTTGCCGTTTTTAAATAATGGGATTATCTCAGCACGGTGCCAAGAATCAAGAATTTTCCCTTCTTCCATTATCCTATTTAATAACAAATTTATATAAGTGCCTCAGATAGTAGGTTGTGAATGGAACAAGTCACCAGGAGCTGAATAACCCTGAAGGTGTCAGGAAGTTGGAAGTAAAGGGAAGCATCAACAGTTGTGGTCACTGAATCATGTACATCAATCATTGGAGTAGGTGTCCAGTATGTGTGCACATGTCCGTAAAGTGTTCTACCCACTGCTGCGGCTGTACAGTGAGTTCTAGTGAGCTATGAGATTTAATACCACTGTGAGCAAATATGTGTCTTTCTTTTGTAAAGCCTCAGCCAGGGCAGACCAGTTAGATTTGATCCAATTCTGTTTGGAGTATGATTTTATTTGTTTATATGTTGTGCATGCAAAACGAATTGCCTCTTGGTAACCCTGCTTACAACATCAATTACTTGGCCTTTGACCTTCTTGCACGCTTTAGAGTACCAGGCAGGGGACTTATGTACTTGCCATTTTCTCTGTTTAAACATAAAAAATCCAGCGCCCTAAAAAGATCATCAGTCGGAAACCAAAAGGGAAGTGATAATTAGTGTCTGTGCGGGATCTGAGTTGAGAGAGGAGCCATGAGCTGTGCGCCATTCTGGAAGGGCCGCTGCTGCCAGTCAATAGGAAAAGAGCGTGTTTGGAGGCCATAATCACTCCTGCGGGGTCCCGCCCTCGTTTGTCCGCTGCTCCCATCCAGAAAGACGGTGAGGCATGACACATCAGTGGACGAGAGTGCTAGAACGGTGGCATCGCCTGACCATGCGGAGGCGGCCGGCGTGGGCTGCGCCCAACTTTCACCTGCTCAGACTCACACCATTGGCGCCCCTTCATCACACTGACAGCACCTCAATCATGCTTGAATCGGACCCCCGTTACCTTCTCACCCTCATACCCTTCTGCAAGCCCTACCGATGAAGTACCAAGAAATTATATCATAGAGCTATACTTGCCAATAGCCCCTATACCTTATTACCATTAAAAAGTCAGTCGGCAATGGAGAAGGTTCAATCGTTTATTTTGCAAAAAGTCCCTATAGAGGGGAGCCTCTCTCTGCACAGCCCTCGAAAGTGCGCAGAGAAGACTCCAGAATACAAGCAATACAATGCGTATATACTTTCTACATACCTCATGAAACCCCCCTAGAATGAAAAATACCACTCGTCAAGGAGCAAACAAGGAAGTGCATATAAGGCACAATTGATTTCTATGAATCTTAGCTCATGCTATTCCGGGGGTAGGTCACTAAAGGAACCTCCCTTTCTATCTGGGGCATGGGAGTACAGGAACGGTGCCTGCAAGAATGTGCGCATCCTACGAGAAAGGCAGATGTGACCTTGGGTTCCCTGAGCTAGCAACTAATAGTGTGTTCATAGCCCAGGCTGGCATCTCAGGTCACCGTACAGAAGCAGGTCATGTGTTTTCCTGACTAACAGAGGGAGACACAGGGAAACAAAACCAAGATGGCGTCAGATATAGCAAAAGGGCTGATTCTGCACAAGTATATAACTTTTGAGTATTTACATAGGAGTTTCAGATGGTAACATACTAACACATTGGATACATTAGGCCAACATCATGCAATATCTAATTTATATTCCTTCACCCCCCCAAGTGCCTTCCAGTGTAGCACGGGGTGGGGCTGATGTGAGGTGGGGCTGATGAGAGGTAAGGAGAGGAGTCTAGGAACTCTGGTGCAGCAGAGGGGGCACAGGGGAGGGTTGTTAAAAGGGCAACATTGGAGTAAAATCCCTGACCCAGCCCTGCCAGGCAATTTCCCCCGCCCACCAGGACTACAGAAGGCTTTTAGGAGGACCACCAAAGTCGCCAAAGTCCCCAAAAGGGATTTGAGGCCCAGAGGGCGCATTGAAGGAGCACCAAAGTCTCCAAAAGACACCAGAACCACAGCCTCAGAGGGACGTGATAGCAAGGTGCTTGGTGCTAGGAGTCATAGAGATCAAAAGGTCAACCGGTCACCAGCAAGGGTATCAAGGCAAGGTGTAGCGAGGGGATCTACTGGGTGACATTCCAGGAGTGGATACAGCCTTGGTCACCCAGAAAATCTGGAAACCAACAGACATAAAGAAGATCAGTCACCTGACAGGTGAGAGCATTCTGGGTCCAATTCACGGAACTAACTTAAGACAAAATCCTAAACTTAGTACCATTTTGGTATTCATAGAAAGCACTTACTCATTTTGGTATTTACAGAAGGCACTTACTAATTTCAGTATTCACAGAAGTAAGGAGTAGGACTTTAGGACTCCTAAATGCCTTCTGTGAATACCGGAAGTCTTAAAGTTAGGATTTTTGTCAGTTTAGGAGTAGTAAAGTTAGGAATCCTAACTTTAGGACTCCTAAATGCCTTCTCTGAATACCGAAAGTCTTAAAGTTAGGATTTTTCTCATTTTAGGAGTCCTAAAGTTAGGAGTCCTAACTTTACTACTCCTAAACTGACAAAAAGTGGCCACCTATATCTCTGGAATCAACACCAAATTAGAACAACTCACAAATTTGGTCAATTTTAGTGGAAAACAAGTACCCTGCCAATGTGGGCCCATCGTGGATAACCTGAGTCCTTTACCAGCAGTCCTGGAACAAATAATAAACTTTATAAAGGCACATTTACTGAACACGTTAACAACTAACAAATAACCCCGCCCACAATGGGTCAGCAAAAACAACAAAACTCACGGGAAGTAACTCACAAGAACCTAGCAAGGGTAGTTCCACAAGGGCAGGGACATGTGGCCCATCAGGTACACCAAAAGAAGAAACAAAGAGCCCACAGCCACAAACACTGCGGCAGAGAGGGTCAATAAACTAAGTGCAGGCAATAAAAAATGGGAATACCCATGATCAAAATGTAGGAAAGTTATCAAAAAGACAAAAAAAGCATAGAAAATGTTTCCCCTCTTCAAAAGGCCCAGCAAGATTGGGGCGGTTTCGAGTCTGCCTGCTGCCCAGAATAACATCGGAGCTGAAGAAGATGATCCCACCAAACCGAGCCCAGAGGAAATAAACACAACCGAAGAATCAGACATACACAGCCCAACATCACAAGCTTCCGCACTAAACAGTAGATTAAGATCAGCCATAACTAATGATGACAGTATGGTGGTAACAAAAGACGCAAGATCTTAAAAATATAAAAGGCAAGCCTGTAGTGGCTTGCAAGCTGATCAAAATATATTATATCAACTTCAAAAAAGTAGAGTATCACGGTGGACAAAGGTTAAGCCCAGGGAATCAGGAACAAACACTAACCAGTTCTGCCAGAGGCAGACATACAAGTTAGTCTAAAATCCGCAGAAAAGGGAAAAAAAACATTCAAGAGCAAGACACCCAGATAGTTGGATCAATTTATCCTGCGACGCTCACGATAAGGGGAGTCGCTTCATGCGACAAAGAATTTTTTAAAACGGGCAGAGCAGCAGGTTCATCTTGTCCCTGTCCTGGAAAAGAGTCTGCAATTAATTAAACCAAGGTCACACGCAACTTCCAAAGAAGCAACACATACCACCGCACGGCTAACTACAACAAATTATGCCTATCTATATTGTTCTGAGGGGCACAGTATATCCCCATTATACTAGATGTACCTATATTGTTGGACTGAAAACACACATCTCCTATCCAAGAAGGATGCACATCAAATCATCCTTACTCCACTGTATATTTAACAAGGTCAACAGGACACAATAAAAAGAGGGAACATATTAAAACTGAAGGCCGAAATACCAGAACTGAAACACGTAGAATCAATAGATCCTTTTTCGGTGGAATTCTTGCCCAATGAGATCCACACTCCACCGGAACTTACTTTAACCACTTGGCAGCCAGAATAAAGTTAAATTAATATTTAATCATACCCAATTTGTTGATACATGGGGTATAAAACTGTCAAGGCAACACATGAAAAGCTATCCCAAACCCTTAATGGTAAAAACACATCACCAAAGAACATCCCCTGTAATAAATAAGCCTTTGAGGACAACCCATGTCTTCTTGGTTTTGCAGAACGCGCAAGGATGCAGCCCCAAACACACATCTGACATGAACTGCTCGAAAAGGCAAGGAGACCATGCTTTCCCCACAGTGGCACTGACTAGCCGCCACATTAAATGCACATAAGACAGTATTACCAAGGGAGTTATCATTAATGGAAACAAAGAAAGACAAATTGCACCTCCTATCATGGAACATAACAAGAGCCAAAAAACAGCTTGAGGAGAGCAATCACCCACAGGACTGGAGAGAATATGATATAATAATGCTCCAAGAGACATGGGCCTTAGACAACCTACCCCTTGAAGGCTACATGCATTATTTCATTGAAGCAAGAAAAACAGAGAGTCACGGCCGCATAAAAGAGGTCTGGAAGTACACCTGTCCACATTACTTGACATTAATTCTGAACAGATGACAACCAGAGATCCAGCACTGCAATTAATCAATCTCTCATGGCAACAATCCATGATTCAGGGCAGTACTATTTATGAATATATACATACACCCAACTATCAAGAGAAAAAAAGCATTGATCTTGACACTTGTAACAGCAGTCGCAGAATTAAGAAACACACAGCCTCATGTGGACATAATAAATACAGGTGACTTTAATTCTAATTTGATCCACACAACTGATGAAGATGACAAACTAACATCTGACAACATATATTGGGAAGTCCCATTGCAGTTTCAGCTGCCAGCATATCGACAGGATAACACAGGTAGGGATCTCGTGACAACGTTAGAGGACTGCGAGTGGTAATTGGAAGAATGATAGAGGACACCCCGCCGAAATTTACATTTCACAGTAC
Organism: Lissotriton vulgaris; assembly: GCF_964263255.1. Taxonomy (NCBI): domain Eukaryota; kingdom Metazoa; phylum Chordata; class Amphibia; order Caudata; family Salamandridae; genus Lissotriton; species Lissotriton vulgaris. The sequence continues at coordinate 588,172,305 of NC_141696.1, read as the reverse complement.
AAAAGACCAATCAATACTGGACTACACAATTATTTCTCTACCCTTAATGCCACAACTAGTTCAGTTCTCAATCGGTTTCTGTATGCTGAGCGACGATAGCCAACAACGCATTTCATTTGGTGTATATCCTGGAAGCTAAGCTCGTCATGAGCACCGGAGCGCCGTGGCTCATGACGAGCTGAGCTCGTCATGAGCGTCCAAGAGGTTAATGCAAAGCAAACAAACTCGATGGCCTTCTGGGACCAAATAAATAACCTGCACAGGCCAACTTAAATTCAGTATAATTTCGATTTGCAGGAGGAACACTGAGTTGACTTCATGGTAAAAAGATTCAAAGGGAAAATCTTCTTAGACACACCGCAGATAGCTAAACCGTAACAGTCAATACTGAATATAAAATAGTCAAGATGGTCTCAGCGACAGCAGAACATTAAAAAAGAATGCATCCAGTTCAAGAATTTTCAATTGAAGACACCATGGATACAATAAAGAGAGGAAGAAACAAAGGGGCACCAAGTCCAAATGGTATTCCACAAGCGATATTTAAGGGAGAAACACAATTCTGGGGCACATACCTCTCAATGTTGTTTAACAAAATGGAAATACTGGGCAGTATTTCCTCAAGTTGGTATGGGTCCATATCAAATCCAATAGACCGAACAAATCCAGCAAACTATCAACCAATCTCTCTGTTCGACGTTGAGGAAAAATACTATGGCTCTATGATTATGGCCGACCTAACAGAGTGATATAGTAAACAATAGGTTCTGTTGGATAATACAATAACTGTGTTAAAGTCTAATTAATATGAAAAACAACCAGATCAATCAAATTGCTATCAATTAATTGCAAAAGAAAACACAAATTTGAGGAGAACAAATGGTAAGAACACACGGACAAAGAAGATTTGCAAAAAGCAGAGTTATTTACTTCTTTGTTATTTACAAGAGAAGTAAGTATGGCTGTTGAAATGCATAAACGAATTGCAGCATAGCAAAGGTGACTTATGTGAAATTAAGTGCAGAAAGGGTGACAAGTGAAGTCATTGGTGAAATATGTACAAGACAAACATAAGTGGCATGAATTTACAAGGTACAAAACCTGTCTCATCCATACAACTGTTAACATGAATCCTGGTCCCAATGGATGTTTGAAAGTTAGGGTCAAGGAGACTGTACATGGATGGCATTAACGTCGATGTTTTGACCCTTTAGTAGCACAAAAGGTACAGCATCACTGCGGGTCCTCATCAGGACTGAAAGGACAAGGTGGACAGCCACATGCAGGATTAATCCATAATGGATTAATAAGGAAACAGTTTCCGGCATTAAATTCCACGGAAGGTTGGAAATCAAGAGTGCTTGCTTCCAGAAGAAAGTTCAGTCGCTCGTCAGGCACCCAAGTACCCGACCTATCGTGGTGGGATCAAATCAGTCTTCCAACCAGCCGGTGGAAGCCATCCTGTCATAATTAAGACTCCAACCTGTTGGTGGAGGTTCACTACAATTTGAAAACAAGAATCCTACCAGATGGTGGAGGTCTTCACTACTTGGAAACCCAACAAATAACTTGTTACACAGATAACTATTATTGAATCCTGTCTATCCCTTGACTTCCAAGCAAGCACTCTTTGATTTTCAACCTTCCATGGAATTTAATGCAGGAAACTGTTTCCTTATTAATCCATTAAGTGGATTAATCCTACATGTGGCTGTCCACCTCCTCCTTTCAGTCCTGATGAAGACCCGCAGTGACGCTGTACACTTTGCACTACTTTAAGAGTCGAAACATCAACGTTAATGCCATCCTTGTGCAATTCGTTTATGCATTTCAACAGCCATACTTATTTCTCTTGTAAATAACAAAGAAGTAAATAACTCTGCTGTTTGCAAATCTTCCTTGTCGGTTTGCTCTTACCATTGGTTCGCCTAAAAATGTTCTTTTCTTTGGCAAATGATTGATAGCAATTTGATTGATCTGGTTATTTTTTTATATTAATTACACATTAACACAGTTATTGTATTATGAAACAGAACCAATTGTTTGGTATATCATAAATACCCAGGTTCTGAGGGACACAGGGTCACCCCATTAACTTTAATGACCTAACGGAGTGGTCAGAGAAGCAGAACCTGATCCCAGTCAACCAAAATAGATTCAAGAAAGGAACCAGAACCATTGTGAATATACTAGTGGTATCCCAGATCGCTGACAAATGTAAATGGGACAGGGAAAAATTACATCTCTGCTTCGTTGACCTAAAGTCAGCCTTCGACATCTTGGACCATCACAGGCTATGGAAAAAGCTAAAAGATTGGAAAATCCCAGGAAACACACTTAGCTGAATAATCCAACTATATACCAACCTGTGGGTAAGTGTCAAAATAGGCGATGGGTCAAGAGTCTCAAGGAATATCCTAACGAACAGGGGCTTGAAGCAAAGATGTGTTTTGGCCCCCCACCTTTTCAACCAGTTTATGAGCGATTTACCCCGGAGATTGGATCAAGCAAACACCCACCCTCCACGATTAGGGATGTTACCCTTGTCACACTTATCTTACGCTGATGATGTTGTATTAATAAGTCTCATGCAAGTAGGTCTCCATAGGGCTCTACCAGAAATGCAGAACCATGCAATAATAAACAAACTGGAAATTAATATAAACAAAACAAAAACCATGCTGATACAAAATAGATCCACTAGCAAGATGAAGATTTGGCTTAACAGCAAGAATCTGGAGGTAGTCCCAAACTACCAATACCTAGGAGTCTATCTAGATAATAGATTCAATCAACAAGTGCAAAGAAATTATATGGAAAAAAAGACAGGTGCGTTATCATTCGCATTCAGTAATCTAGTAAAAAACCTGGCGTGTCTGACATTCAAGCCATTATTAGCCGTGATGGCATCAAGGTTTCGGCCAACTGTAAGCTATGGCAGAATAATCCAATATGGAACAGACCCAGTATTATAAAATACATTTCAGGTATCCACCTATGAACGGACATTCCAGCTGCCAAAAAGTGCATCACCAGCTCAGGTGAGGCTGGAATTCAGATTGATAAACTAAGCCCTAGGAAGGATGTTTTCAGCCATAAAAAGTTGGTACAAAATAAACCTTAACTGAGAACACTGCAAACTTACCGAAGCACTATGGATCGAAATTGAGAAGGATAAAGACTCATCATTTAAAAACTTCCTCCATAAAGCCCTCAAATACACAAATACAGAAGACCTGTGGAAAAAAGGTCTGTCCTTCTCAGAATTTAGACATATAACCAACAAAACGTCTAGACTCCAATCACTGCTTCTAATACTATTAAAAAATGACAAGAGGATAGGTTTTTAAGCAGTTATGTGTCAGCAAATACATGAAGTTACCAAATGCTCCTCTCACAATGGTTGCCTAAATGCACACAGACTCACAGTGCGATTCTAGACAAGCAACACTATTCCTTGGACTTTAGCAAAACAGACTCACTAGTCTGGAAGAGATAAGGTGACTACACACATTCTACATTTTTCTCTACTACACTCTAGTGTGAATACCTGACTCATTCTGCGAATGCATAAGCAATGACTGGCTTCTAATACTAATACAACTTGACAACAGGATAGGTTTTTAAGCAGTTATGTGTCAGCAAATGCATGAAGTAAACAAATGCTTCTCTCACAATGGTAGCCCAAATGCACACAGACTCACGGTGTGATTCTAGACAAGCAACACTATTCCTTGGACTTTAGCAAAATAGACTCACTAGTCTTGAAGGGGTAAGGTGACTTCACAAATTCTACATATTTCACTACTGCACTCTAGTGTGAATACCTGACTCATTCTGTGAATGCCTAAGCAATGACTGGCTTCTAATACTACTAAAACCTGACAACAGGATCGGTTGTTAAGCAGTTATGTGTCAGCAAATACATAAAGTAACCAAATGCTTCTCTCACAATGGTTGCCCAAATGCACAAAGACTCACAGTGTGATTCTAGACAAGAAAGACTATTCTCTGGACTTTAGCAGGAGAAACATTAATCTTATTAAAAACAAAGGCACCACATGCAACCCCTCACAAATTAATAACTCACCTTTCAAATTGATTTGTAGATTAAGAAGTATGTCAATCACACACCAGATTTTCTTATTCAGAATGTCTGTTGTGCACTGCTCATAGCAAAACCAAAAAATTGCAAACTTTCCCTCTCATTCTGCACATATATATATATGTAAATAAAAAAATCACATTGCTTCCAACAATAATTCAAAAGCTTACACACACTTCTATTGGTTACACATTTCAACCCTTTCCAATTGAAATAACTTTCAACCCTACCCCCATTCTGCTTACTTCTTGTTACCATAGTAACAGTTAATGGAACACTCAACTGAACACACAGGTCACAAGTTCAGTGAGGAAATAGAAATTTTACGTGGCCAATGTGTCCCCTGCTTGTACCCCACGTTTAGTGTATGTGCATGTCACCCATGCATTTTCCCTCTATGACCTGCAATAATGATGCCTCTGCATTTCCGTCCCACATTAGAATGTCAGTCACTAAGTCCCCCATGAAAGAAACGTTAATTCTGCACTGAGGCCCATGTTGCCAATGTATTTGCATTGTGCACGTTTAACATCGAGATGAACCCGTTTTGTGGCTCACCCTGAGCCAGGACCCGAATTAAGGTTTTTCATGCCTCCAGACACTCTGAGGGCTGCAGCTACGTATCCCCGACCTCTCGCAAACTTCTGGCTCAGCCGAGAGGGGTCCAGCCCGGGAAGCCAAGGCAGTATTTTGTACACAGTTATCTGCTTGCTCCACAGAAACACATTCCTGCCTAGTGAAGAAGGTAAACAGAACCCGTCTGCAGAGATAGGGCCTAGCCTTTCTGTCTCCGTTTAGGTGATTTACAGAGCTCGCATCCATAGAAAGCCCATGGCCCCCACGCAATGCACGAAGAAATATATGCCCACACCGGCTCTTGGTGATGAGCAACCTTTGCTTGAGCGACCTTTACTTCAGACAATACATCCTCCAAACTTAAGATATCAGATAATACCAGACGTGCAGGTCGTCCTGACACTGAAGGCTTCTCTACTAGACCGAAAGTCAGCTCCCCCCAGCTTCCCCCAGTTACACGTTAGTTACACGTCATGACCAAGTTGCATACACAAGTAGGGTAAAGGTTCCAGCTGATCATGCAGACCCCCTCCATGTATCCACCCACCTATGACTCACCTATGACTCCTCAAGTGAACGCCCACATGTACGCCCTCTTGAACGCCCACATGCTCTTATCTCTCTCTTTCTCTTGCTCTGCCTGGAGCGCTCCTCCTTCTCTATGCAATTCAATGTATATTCAATGTATAAATATTGTACTCTGTGAATAAAGTTCAGAAGACCCTTCCTGAACCTTAGTGGTGATGGAACCCGATTCTCCCTTAACTCGAGTTACTGAAATAAAGCCCTTTTGAATCGGACACCACAGACTCTGCCTCTCATTATATGCATGACCCTTTGTTTAAGTATAGAAAATATGACAGGGTAATATTTAATTTACCGCACCAGCACACAATGTTGCAAATCCAAACAGCAGGCGTGCATGACTTTTCAAATTATCAACTTATCTTATGTAATATTCCTTTCAAACAATTTATCTTAACCAATAAGAAACATGCTTTTAAAGCACAGAAACATGCACCCTACCTTTCAGTTTATAATGTTCTGAAAAGCCAATCATTTCTGTTTTCTTCAAAACTGCATTTTATCCACCATTTAAGAAAAATCTTAGTTTTCAAACCGCCCATTTCACATACAGACACCTTCTGATGACATCCAGACCTCTCTTCAAGATGCCTAGAGTGTGGATTTTGGGACACAGCTATATTTTCGGGAGCCAAATGTATGCAGAAAACAGGGGTATTGACAAAGACCTAGATTTGCCAAATGTAGACATTAAATGGATTGAACAGAGAGGATTAAAATGGCACCAATTGATGCCATTAGTTAAATCCTTTTTGCATCTCCAACACCCTAACCTCATAATTGTGCACTGTGGTGGCAATGACCTAGACACTTTGACTGGGGTATGTCTGGAACTGCTCACGAAGGACACCTTTGGAGAATTTATGTCACTTTTCCCACAAACTGCCTTTGTCCATTCTAACATATGTCACAGACAGAAATGGAACTGGTCCAATCAATTTTGTCCACAGATTGAGAAAGCTAGGAAACATGTCAATGAAGCTGGTTCTGCTTATCTCAGAGATTATAGGATGGGTCCATTTACAACAACAGTTTGCATTTTAATACGGATGGCATCTATGGGAGAGATGGTGTACATTTTACAGATGAGGGTAACAGAGTCTTCCTCAACAACTTTAGACTCTGCATAGGTACTTACTTATAGGTACCAAAATCTCTCAATAAATCACAAGGGCTCTTTTTAGAGCCACCTAAGATCTAAACAGATGAGCTTCATTTGTATTTAAAGAATATTACATTTCTTTTTTGCTTGGAGTCACGCACCCTGTGCGTTTTGGAGTCGCGCACCCAACGCAATCACACCAGTCGGCTGCGCTGGGAGTTGCGCACCCAATGCGTTCACACCAGGAGGCCGCTCTCCTAATTTTACTGTAACAATTTTTTAGCACCTACCTCTAATTTCTTTTCTCCACAGGTACCCCATCCCCTTGGGCCTATATACAACATTGGGGACCATGGGGGGAGCCTCAATGCCCCAACAGTCCCACCGGCTCCCCTCATCCTTTTGGAGCCGGCATTGCTTTTCCACATGGGGAGCTGCTAACATGCAGCTCCCCTTGTGGAAAAGCAATCTGGTTTGCATTTTGAAAGAGAGAACAGGTTTCCCTGCTCTTTGTTTTTAAAATCCAAACCAAGTTTGCTATGGCAGGGCGGGAGCCACAAACCTCCCACCCTGCCTTAGCAAACAGCAGTGTCCCGGGTGTTGGCACGCCTACACACTGCAAGAGCTGGCCCTGGGGGTGGCGGTCCCCAGGGCCCTTAAGGGCTCCAAGGGGAGGCCGCATGGCCAACTTCCAGAATGTACAAAGCCCCGGGGGTGGTGGTCCCCGGGGTTTGGGGAGCCTTTGAGCCCCCACACCTGTATTATGCTGGGGGGCCTTTGAACCCCCATCCATTTATTTTGAAGCCCCGGGTATGGTGGTCCCCGGGGCTGGGGGGCCCCTCTGGGCCCCCATTACATTACATTTTTTTGCCCCCGGGATTTGCCCCTCTGGGGGTTACTTATTAAAGAAGCGCCGGAGCCCGCACTTCGTTTTTCTTTTTTTTAACAGCAGGATCTGCGCACCCTGCGCAGACTTTGCCATTTTTAAAAAAACAGACATTTTTTGGGGGGCTTTGGGGGTCCTTGTGGGATCCCCTAAGCAGGTCTAGGGGGTCAGCGTGTTTCTACCCTGTCCTCTTTTTACGTTTTGCGCACTTGTTGCACTGATTTCTTGTACCTCGGTTCTGCCGAGGCACAAAATGGCTGCCAACACTTTCTGGTTTGGAGTGTTGACAGCCAGTTGACAGCCAATTAGCATGCAGCTCGTGATCGGGAGGGTGGGCGAAGGGTTCACACAGGGTGCGCAGATCTACCGCGGTCATAGATATATATGTGATTTTACTTTTGATTTTCTCACCCTTTATACCATTTAACAAAAAGACACAAGTCTGAACCAGGGGCTACCTCTTTGCCAAATTTGGTGTAATTCCATTCAGCAGTTCGGGCTATAGCTGCGGCTAAAAGTTCCTATGGAAATTTGCATGGGGAAAACCTGTTTTGGGGCCCATTTTTTCTCGGCCCCCGCTGGACGAATCACCCCCAACCTTTCAGGATTGGAGCATACCGGAGCGCTCCACAAGTTTCGAAAACACATACATATTTATACAGGAACTCTTCCAATCTCTTACTCTCACATATACTCACTTTTATAGATCAATACTCACATATACTAGTTTAAACCATATGCAGTTACTCATAAAGATACTAGTGAGACAGTCATTCACTCACTAACACACCCATACACACACTCATCCACCCAAACAGTCCTGTACGCATGCTCTCCTCAAAACACATACAAACAGTGAGTCAGTCATTCATGCATCTGTGCGCTAAGTAATACCCCCACCAAAACATACAGACACTCATACTGATACTCAAAAAACAAACTAATAACCCATATAGACACTCTTGTAGCTACTTACCAACCCATGCACTCACTTATACACAAAGTGAGACACTGATACAGATAGGCTTGCTTGGCTGTTGCTAACCAACATGTTGCCCATGCTCAATGCTTTCCTGAATGTAATGGAGGGATTTGAGGGCATCTGGTCACCTATAACTGGACCTGCTTGAATAAAGTACCAGTTGCTTCTTTTTATGTTCCTCAATTGCTTCTCCTGGCGTGAGTATGTCAAAATAAGTCTAACAGGCTATGTGTTCTCATCTGCAACTTGTTGGGACACGTTGGAATTTTAAATTAGGAGATCCTCTCTAGCCTTAGCTTGAGATCTCCTGATAGCAGCATCAACAATTTCTGTCCTGTAACCGCTAGCTAGAAACCTGGTTCGGCACTCAGCTTGCTTATTCTCCGCATCCTCTGTGTTGCTACAAATGCGCCTGATGCGAGAGCATCTCCCTATAAGGAAAACTCCTAATTAAATGGGGAGGATGGGCGCTAGACGCATGCAAAACTGTGTTTCCCGCCGTTGGCTTTCTAAACAGAAAAGTGGTTAGAATGTCGTTCTCCTCTAAAACTTGGACATCTAAAAAGTTCACAGTGTGTCTATTAATGGTTGAAGTAAAATTTGAAAACAAAATCATTGTGATTGATCTCATCAATAAATTTCAATGCACTCTCCTCACTGCCTTTCCATACAATAAAGAGTTTGTCGATAAAACGTAGCCAGGATACAACATTAGTGGCATAAGTTTCTTCATGTTTGCGCATGAGGACCAGTTCCTCCCACCAGCCCATAAATATACATGAATAGCTGGGGGAGAAACTGGCCTCCATTGCGACTCCCTGGATCTGTTGGAACATTTGGCCATTGAAGACAAATAGGTTGTTCTCTACACAAAAGAGTAACATTTCCAGTAGCATTTGTGTATGTTGTGCAAACATCATTGGTCTCGAACACAGAAAATACTCCACAGCCCTTAAGCCATCTTTGTTCCTTATACAAGTATATAGTGCACATACATCCAATATTATAAGAAGCATATCAGACTCCCATCGCAAATCCTTGATCTTATTAAAAAAATCTGCTGTATCTTGTACATATGATTTCAGTTGCTTCATGTGTATCTGCACAAAATAATCTGTATACCTAGATACATTTTCTAACAGCCCATCACTTGCAGCAATGATGGGCCTGCCCGGAGGTTTCTCTAAATTTTTATGAACTTTTGGTATAATGTATATAGTTGGGACCAATGGGTATTCTTTTTTAATAAATCTGTACTCGTCCCAACTAAGAAGCCCCATACTTTCCCAGGCTAAAAGATGTTTGAACAAAGAGTCCTGAGTGTTTTTGTATTTCAGTGGAGTACATTTTCTGTAGCACTGGATGTAATTTAATTGGCTATATGCCTCTTTCATGTAGTCTTCCATTGGCCAAAGAACAATGTTAACTCCTTTGTCAGAGGTTCTTATTACACTTTTTCCTTTTGCAATTTAACAATAAATTGGTTGCATTTCCTTTCCTGGTTGGTGTAAGTTTTATGTGATCTGCTTATGGCAAAGTTCAGTTTTTTTTTTTTGGCTTACCACGTGCTCACTGCACTTATCCAGGCCATCACTGGCCATTAAGGGGACAAACTTGAATTTCAACTTGAATGGAGTCTCGGGTCTAGCATGAGTTCCCAAAGAAGGTACATTCTGGCTACTGGTTTGCTCACCACTCTGCAACTGACACAGGTCCTGGTATAAATCTATGTCAGATACCGTTAGCCCAGGAGAATCTTTGCTGGGAACAGTAGTTACCCTTTGACTGGGTGTGAGTGTTTGATTGATTCAGATGCTCTGTTAATCACCACCTCCTTTTGTACAGCAGTAGTTACCATGTTAGCTGTAGAGTCAGCAGAAGACCTTTGTTGGTGACATTTTTTCAGTTTTAATTTTCTGATAAACTGATAAACATCCGCTCGAGTTCTTGTAAATTGGAAGTTGGACTCTGGGCAGTAGGACAATCCTAGGGATAACAACTGGGTTTCAGCTAATGACAAATCTACATTGGCCAGATTGATGATGGTGTTGTCATTAACTTTGTTGATTCTTTCGCCTGTAGATAGCAATCCCTCGTTGGGGGTACACACTAATGTCTGGCCTGTCAGTGACCCCTCTTTTTGGGCTCTCCACTTCCTGCGGGCTTGGTGTCTCCCCCTTCTCCTTTGGCATTTTGTTTTGCCATAAATCCCTGTTTGCGTGGCTGTAAGGTGTCCCGTCTGCCCTGTGTCAGTGGTGGCTGGTGACATTTGAAAGTGGTGGGCGTAACATTATTGTCGTACTGCACTGCGGCGAGTGAGCGAAGCGAGCAAGCCTGAACAACCTACGGGGCGCTTGAGGAGGTTCTCCACCCAAGGAATTTTTGAAAAAGAGTGCACAAACGGTGCATTTTCAAGCAAATTTGAGGAAGCAGGAAGGTTAATAAAGCAATTAGTGCAGGGCCTAACAAACGCAGATCAGTCACTGCACCTCCCCTCACTTCACACAGCTTTGCTTATATCTGTTTGGGATCAATGTAAAACAAGGTGGAGCACCTTCAGTTGGCTCAAAGATGTTGTGTCCCTTGAGGAGAAAACATTGGGTCAGCCAGAGAAGTCAAAATAGAACAAGTTGAAACAGCTGTTGTAAGAGTGTGTGGAGTTTCATCCTGATACCCTAAGAAAATCACAAAAACACTCAATATATCACAATTTACATGCCACTTTACAAATCTGCATATAAGCATGCCTGGAGCTTGGAAGCTAGGAGGACATACAATGACATACAATAACAAAACCACACACCACCCACCTACGACACAGTGAAGGCCCTATAACAAAGTGTACTCATGCCATTAATGTATCTGAATGGCTTTGATTTGCAATTGCATTTGCCATATATAGAACACCTCCTACTCCTGGCAATTTTGAAAGGTTATCATAGGCAGTGACACATGATCATTTTGCGATTTGAAATAAACAAAGTAGGGTGCAGTGGGTGAAAGGTAGGTGCATGCATGTTAAAAGGCAGATGCAATTTTCATAATATTTGCGCTGTACATTTCGCTGGATACACTGGCTCAGAGTTTCTCCTTCAGTGCTTACAAAAACACATTTACATTCCACCAAATGCAACTTCTGACACATTTTAAAAGCAAATATAATAAAGTGATGTTGCGCTCATATAATCCCAATTTTCTTGTTAACATGTATGCCAGCTTTAAATTATTAACATTGGTCACTGAAACTCGTTAAAACACGACAAGAGATGTTTTAAAACAGTGTAGGATTTCAACAGAAAAGCTGCTGTGCTTCTGAAAACGGACTTTCCAATGATATGCCTTTACTACTGAGTGCCCAAAGAGCAGTTCTTTGTTGTGTCTTTCATGCGCTCTTCACAGTCCCCCTGTGCGTCTCTGAGAGTCCCTCTCTCAGTCCCTGGGGGAGATTCACAAAGTCCCTCTCACAGTCTAAGGGGTGTCTTTCCAGTCCTCAGTGGTGCCTTCCAAAGCCCTTTCATGTGATGATAACACCCCCTCTGTGTATGGCTCAGAGTCCCTCTCACAATCCTCTGAAGCGTCTCTCACAGTCCCTGGGTGTGTCTCCTCGAGGATCTCGGTGTGCCTCTTAGTCACTCTTACAATCCCTCTTGGTGTTCCTCTTACAGTCCCTCGGTGTGCCCCTCACAGTCCCTCTCAGTGTGCCCCTCACAGTCCCTCTCGTTGTGCCCCTCATAGCTCCCCTGACAGTCCTCCGAGGTTCTCCCACAGTCCCCTGGACGCCCACCCCCCATCTCCTTCTATCCTTTCACATTCTCTGTCCCAGTCTGCAGCTCCTTCTCTCTTCCTATTTCTATTTACTAAGCGCCTAGAGGCGGTTCTGTTTACACGGCTATGCTACAAAAAGTTCTCCCCTCGCTCCGGCCTCTGTTTGTCATGGTCCCCTCTCCCTCACCTTTGCTGTGGCCCTCCTTCTCTACCCCTTCTGTCTGTCCAGCGCCTCTCCTGCCGTTACTCTCCTTGCAGCGCTCCCACAGTCCATCAGAGTGTCACTCACAGTCTCTCAGTGTATCACTCACAGTCCTTCGGTGGTTCTCCCCTCTCTCTTGCCCTTGTTTCCTATGGTCCTCTCTCTCCATCCGTCTCCCCCACACTTGCTGAGGCCCTCCTCCTCTCCCCTTCAGTCTGTCCAGTGCCTCTCCTGCTGTTACTCCCCTCGCAGCGCTCTTCCTCTCAATTTATTCCCCCTCTTACACTACTCCCTCTTGCTCATTCCCACTGCTCCCAGCCCCTCTGCTCTCCAGACACTTCCCTGTACAATTACTTCGTAAGGCAAGTGCGTGACAGAGCCCGTCTTAGCACATAACTAAGGTGTATACGTATGACATCTCAAGTGCGGAGCTGGTTGTTTCAACCCACATGGGGCTCTGCTGCAGCAAAACGCATGCTTTTGTAAAATATTTAAAACAAAGGCTTGGGCTGTTGTTAAAAAACAAATGAGCCTGTAAAAGTTGTGTCGGCACAGTGTGTGTGTGTTCTTCTTCTACAGACATAAAGGCACAATTCAGTGGGATCATTGTCAGTCCCATTGAAAGATTAAAATAATATAATATAAATATAATATAAAACAATGAAAACATACCCGTCCGTGCCGCCTCTGCATGACTGTTGAAGAGGGCGGGACCCAGGAGCAAACAGGAACAGCCGCAACGTCACTACGGTGCCAACCCCTCTACTGACGCTGCTCCTGCAGCACCGCAAGGATTGGTTGAGGGCAGCCCCCCCAGTCTGCCCATTAGGAGACCAGGGGGCTGCAGCATCTCACCCTTGGTCTCCTAATGTGAAGCCTAGTGTGCGCATGTTCGGGCTGACCATAAAAATGATCAGCCCAAAAAATGAACATGCGCACTATTGCTGGGACTGCAACTGCGCTGCCTGCTGACCTGTCAATCAACTCCCTGCCTGAGTGCCACTGCAGCCCCGCCCCCACCTCAGCGTCCCTCGTTCTTCTTTTTCGACGCTGAGATGCTAATTCCAATCAGGACTGGAGTCCTGAGTGGAATTAGCGTCGGAGAAGTAGAACGAAGAATTTGGGGCCGTAGCATTAGTGGGGCAACGCCCGAACGCCCCCAATGGACGCCACTGCCCTGTTTAATATGTCCAATTCTTCCCCCAAGGACAGTTTGATTCTCCTGGCATTTTCACTGTCCGATTCACTTTCTGGTATAAAACTCATATCTGAGAGTGAAGAAGCTTCAATATGATGGTTCTGTACTTGATTGCCCACTTGAGTATGTGTGCTTGCTGTGTCAGCCCTCAGTGAGACATAGCGCCTGGCAAACGTGAAAATATGGCCATTGGCAAAGTCATCACGATCTATATATATATATTCACTGAAAAAAACCATAGGTTTAAGGGACATTAAAGTTAGTTTGACAGTTCACTCGTACAAAACCAAAGAAATTCCGGCAATATAGTTAGTTCAGCTAACTATAACTCGCGCCACCGCAATGCACTGCTGATGATGTCACATATTACATCATTCACGACATGGTCAATGACATCACTGATGACATCTCAAATGACATCACTGATGACATCATCCAATGATTGTGTGTTTCTATGAAGTTTAAATATGTTTCATATATAAGCCAAGGTGTATTGAGTGGGTGTATAAGTGTCTGGATGGAGGATTTAGTAGGTGCATGATTGACTGTATAAGTGAGTGATTAAATGTGTCTTAGTGAATGTGATTGTGCGGGTGTGGAGGACCGCAATAACAGGCGTGGAGGCTTTATGTAGTGAGCAATGTTTTTCTTTTTATTTTTAGATACAACAGTTTGTCGCGGGTAAGGTGGAACACAAAAGATGAACTCGAAGGGATGGTTGTTCGGGTCTTCTCCAGAGGTTGAGCCGGCATGTCGGGTCTTCGGGGAGAGCTGCTCCGGATGGTGTCCTCGGAGGTTATAGGGAACAAAGAAACAAAAGGGGCTATTAGTCCGACTGGACTGAAATGATCGACTACTGCTACCGACACCAGGGGGTGTGGGGGGATTTGAAAGAGACCGTGAGGAAGGTAGGGGATTGGGTAAGTGTAGGGAGGCTGAGAGCGTAAATTCGTACGGGTGTTTAGGTGAGGGTTTGGTGAATGGGTATTTACAATATTGTCTGAGTGAAACTCCAGCGGTGCTATACAAGATCTAAATACAGTGCAATTACCAATCCCAAGGTGATGTTTTTTAAATACACTGCACTTAAGGTGCTACAGAAGGTAATCTTGGGGTTCTTGTACTCAAATGCCCCGCGGCAACTCTTCCGTAAGTTGTGGCCGCTCCCCAGCCACCTCCTGCGGACTCCACCAGTCCTCACTCCAAACGTCCTCCTCCTCTTCCTGGATCGCCGTCTCTGGTTCTGTATTCGTCGGAGCCTCCTGCCACGAGTTTGCCGCGCTGAACGTTTCTCTCTCCTCGGCTCCGTCTTTTCCGGTCTCATGTTTCAGGATTAGGGAGGGTCTTCCGGGGTCACGGGAATGTACTTCCGGTATAACTCTGGTTCTGATTGGATCCTGAAACAAAGGACAGAAGGGTGGAGTCCAGGTTGTCGGGGATGCTTCAGGGTCGGGTTCTGAGGAAGGGGATCATCCTGGATGACGCTGTCTCGGAGAGGTAGGGGAGGCCGCAGTATTACATCCTCTTCCCCTAGCTGTCCTTCTTGTACGAGTTGGAGGGGGGGTATCGGGAGAGGAAATCAGCATTCCCTTGGTCTTTTCCCTTCCGGTGTAGGATTTTGAACCTATAGGGTTGTAGTAGGGTTAAAAACCATTGGAGGACGCGGTCATTGTGTCCCTTGTTCCGGGCCATCCATTCCAAAGGGGCATGGTCCGTGTACAGTATAAAGTCTCGTCCTTCCAGGTAATAGCGGAGGCTTTCAATAGCCCACTTAATTGCAAGATCCTCTTTTTCCACAACGGCATAGTTAGTTTCTCTCAGAAACAGTTTTCTACTCAGGAAAAGGATGGATCTTTCATCCCCGTTCGTGTCTTTTTGGGATAGAACCGCCCAAAACCCTGATCTGAGGCGTCGGTCTGGAGAATGAACGGTTGTGAATAGTCGGGGCTAATGAGCACTGGATCGGACATCAGGGATAGCTTGAGTCTGTTAAATGCTTGCAATAGTTGGGGTGTCGGATTTTTCAGGGCCTCTTCTGTTTTTGAGGATTTCTTTAATAGATCTGTTAGAGGGTCAGCTGTTTGGGAAAAATTGGGGATGAATCTTTGATAGTACCCAAGAAGACCTAAAAAAGCTCTGAGGTCTTTTCGGGTCTGGGGAAAGGGGATGAACTGAATGGCTGTGACTTTGTTGCTTTGGGGTCGAATAACACCTTCGCCCAAGCGAAAACCAAGGTATTTTACCGTTTGGGCGGCCAGGGTGGTTTTGGAAGGATTGATGGTGAAACCAAAGGACCCTAGGGAAGAGACAACCTGCTGTAAATGGAGGAAGTGCTGTTCCCAGCTGTCGCTGTAGACAATGATATTGTCTAGATAAGCCCCGCGTATCGGCTATGGGGACGCAAAACAAGGTTAATTGCCCTCTGAAAAGTGGCTGGAGCGCCATGAAGGCCAAAGGGCAATACCGTGAACTGAAACAGCCCGTCGGGCTTAGAGAAAGCCGTTTCATTTCATCCTGTTCTTTCAGTGGTATTTGCCAATTTCCCTTGCATAGATCAAGCGTGCTGATGTATACGGCTTTCCCTATACTTTCTACCATCTCGTCTATACGAGGTAGAGGGTAGATGTCAAAACTGGAGATTGTTTTCACTTCGCGGAAGTCGATACAAAACCTTATCGATCTGTCTGGCTTTGGGACTTATATGATGGGAGAGTTCCAACTACTGATGGATGGCTCGATGATTCCCATGCGTAACATTTGGTCTGTCTCTAGTTTGATGATAGCCCTACGGGCCCCTGGGACCCGGTAGGGTAGTTGGAGTACCGTCTTCCCTGTATCGGTCTGTATAGCATGTTTAATGATAGTGGAATGTCCGGGGTTGGAGGAGAAGACCTGTTGTAGGGGTAACAAGACGTCCCGAAGGTTGTTTCTGGGACTCCGTCAAGTCTGGGTCTATATAAACCTCATAAGAGAGACCTGATTTGGGGTTCATGCTTGATAGAACCGGTCGGGGTCCCCCCCACTTTTTGAGAAGGTTTATGTGGTAAATCTGGGTGGTTCCCCGAACAGGGTCTAACTTCAATTGATAGGTAACAGGGGCCACTTGTCGTAGAACTGAAAAGGGGCCCTGCCACTGACCCAACAATTTTTGGTCGGAGGACAGCATTAGCAGGATCACCAAGTCTCCTGCTACAAGGGTTCGGGCTTTGGTGCCTTTGTTGTATTGGTGTTTCTGGGATGTTTTTGCGTTCTCCATGTTTTGTCTTAATATGTCTCGTATTTGTCCCAGATGGGTACTGAGGATCCTGATGTACTCAGGGAGGGGTATGGTCCGGTCAAGTTCGGCCTCCCAGGCCTCTTGGGCCATGTCCAGAAGGGTTCGTGGAGGACGCCCATAAAGGAGCTCATAGTGAGAATAACCAGTGCTGCTCTGCACTTTGCACCGGATTGCAAACAGGGCTAAAGGTAACATCTCTTCCCACCTCTTAGTCTCAAGTGCTAAGAGTTTCTTTAGTGTTGTTTTTAGCGTGGCATTGTACCGCTCGACCAACCCGTCGGTCTGGGGGCGGTAAGCGGAAGTCCTGATCTGCTTTATGCCTAGCTGTGAACACACCTGTTTCATAAGGGCGGAAACAAAAGGGGTTCCCTGACCTGTCAGGATCTCTCTAGGGAATCCTACTCTGGAAAAGATTGTGACCAGTGCCTTGGCTATGTTTTGGGCGGTAGGTTGTCGTAGGGGTATGGTCTAGGGAAAGCGTGTGGTGTAATCAACATAAACTAAGGCGTACCAACAACCGCTTTGGTAGGGTATTAGGGGGCGTATAATGTCCATTCTGACTCTACTGAAGGGTATGTCAATGAGGAGCAGGGGTTGAAGGGGTACTTTAGGGGGGCGATACCTACTGTTCTTCTGACAGACCGGTCATTTGTGGCAATATTTCTTTATTTGCTGATGAACACCTGGCCAATAGAACTTGTCTAGAATGGACTGCCCCGTTTTCTCATCACTAAAGTGGCCTCCCAACAAATGGCTGTGGGCAAGGAATAAAACCTTTTCACGGAAGGGCCCTGGGATTATCAATTGTGGTGACTGAAGGGGCCCGCCCTTTCTATATAATAGACCATTCTTTTTAAAGAAATATGGACCTACTTGTAGAGGGTCCTCATTGTCGAAAGCTTTTCCCCAAGCTTCCTGTAGGACAGGATCTTCACTCTGTGTAGCGCAGAATTCTCTATCTGTCTCCCATGGATGTTGTTCAAGGTGCACGGGATATGCTGTAACATGGTTTCTTTTCTCCCTTCTTTTCTGGTTTTTTGTTTTCCATTGCTTAACGGATGACTCTGGGGAAGGCTGGACATGGTGAAAGGGGGCTTCAGACCACCATTGCTTTAAAGAGTCTGTTGTGTCCTGGAGGAGGTTTGGAAGGCCAGAGTAGTCACTCCCCAGAATCACTTGTTCCGGTAGGTCAAGTATAAGCCCTACTGTTAGGAGGCTTCCAGGATCTGTAGGGTGCTGAATGAGGACTTGGGTGGTGGGATAACTTTTGGTGTCGCCATGTACACATCGAATCGCCACAGTGCCGGTTGCCGACCTCATCGGTGTCTGCAACTCTTGAGGTCGGATGACGAATTGCCTACACCCCGTGTCCGCCAGAGCTAGCACGGGCGGTCCGTCGAGTCTCACAGGGCAGTGATATCCTGGAGGTGTAGCTCTAGGGGATATAAAAACAAAGTTCCTGACCAGCCCCACCTCCATAGGCTCCTCCTTCTAGGGGCACACTCGGGCAATGTGACCAAAATCCCCGCAGTTGTAACACTGTAGTCCGGGCGAGGGGGTCTGGGCATGACGGGGTATGGGAAAAGAGGGACGGACTCTGGTTTCTGGGGTAAGGGGGCCCTAGGGGGCCGAGGGCTGCCAGGGGGTTGTAATCGGTGGGGTGGTCTTCCTTTCCTTCCTGGAAGTATTGAGCTCGGCTATAGGCGCTCGAGATTTCCACAGCACTTTCCAGCGTGAGATGTGCATGTTGACGGACCCACCTCTGGGTGGAGGGGTGCACAGAGAGGCCAGAAATTGTTCCAAATATATCTTAGAGAGAATCTCTTCCTTTGAGGACATTGCAGGTCTAAGCCACCGGTTAGTAAGATCCTTGATGCGGAAGGACAGAGCCCAGGGCGTCTCTTGGGGTCCTTCCTTCGCTTGACAGAGCTTTACCCTGTGCGTCTCGTCATCGATGCCTAATCGTTCCAAGATACATCTTTTGATATCTTCGTAAGGGGTCTGGCCCTGGATGTCAGCTTGCTGATATGCTGACTGTAGGTCTCCTATCAGCAGGGGTCCCAAATATTGGCCCCAACGTTCAGGTGGCAAGGAAGCGGCTTGGGCCAGTCGTTCGACGTTTGTAAAGAAATAGTCTGGGTCTTCCCCCGGCACATATTTCTGAAGGACAACTGAAGGGAGGGAAGCAACTGGCCTTTGCTGTCCTAGGACATCAGAGAGTTTTCCCATTTCCTGATCCTGGGCGACTCCTTGGCCCTTAAAGATGTTGTGTAACTGCCCCCTATCGTCTTCGGCTGTTCTGAGGAACTGCTTCATCATTTTCCCAAGCTGTTCTTAGGTTTCCACCAGTTTCTGCACTGCAGCCTCCAGGCTTCCGGTGTATCCCACTTCTGACACCAACTGTGATCGTGCGGGTGTGGCGGACCGGAATAAAAGGCGTGGAGGCTGTATGGTGGAGTGTTTTTCTTTTTATTATTAGATACAACAGTTTGTCGCGGGCAAGGTGAAAGACAAAAGACGAACTCGAAAGAATGGGTGTTCGGGTCTTCTCCAGAGGTTGAACCCGGATGTTGGGTCTTCGGGGAGGGCTGCTCCCGATGGTGTCCTCGGAGGTTATAGGGAACAAAGAAACAAAAGGGGCTATTAGTCTGACTGGACTGAAATGATCGAGTACTGCTACCGACACCAGGGGGTGTGGGGGGATTTGAAATTGACCGTGAGGAAAGTAGGGGATTGGGTAAGGGTAGGGAGGCTGAGAGCGTAAAGTCGTAAGGGTGTTTAGGTAAGGGTTTGGTGAACGGGTATTTACAATAGTGTCTGAGTGAAACTCCAGCGGTGCTATACAAGATCTAAATACAGTGCAATTACCAATCCCAAGGTGACGCTTTTTATATACACTGCACTTAAGGTGCTACAGAAAGTAATCTTGGGGTTCTTGTACTCACATGCCCCGCCGCAACTCTTCCGTGAGTTGCGGCCGCTCCACAGCCACCTCCTGCGGACTCCACCAGTCCTCGTTCCAAACGTCCTCCTCCTCTTCCTGGATCGCCGTCTCTGGTTCCGTATTCGTCCGAGCCTCCTGCCACGAGTTTGCCGTGCTGAACGTTTCTCTCTCCTCGGCTCCGTCTTTTCCGGTCCCATGTTCTAGGATTAGGGAGGGTCTTCCGGGGTCACTGGAATGTACTTCCGGTATAACTCTGGTTCTGATTGGATCCTGAAATGAAGGACAGAGGGGTGGAGTCCAGGTTGTCAGGGAAGCTTCAGGGTCAGGTTCTGCGGAAGGGGATCGTCCTGGATGACGCTGTCTCGGAGAGGTAGGGGAGGCTGCAGTATTACAGTGAATACATGGGTTAAGGACTAAACTGTGTGAATGTCTGTATTAGGCTGTCTGTTGCTGTGTAAGCTGCTGCATGGGTTGGTGAGTGTCTATATGGGTTATTGATTGGTTGACTGAGCTTTTTCATGGGTGCCTGAGTGTCTGTGTGGATGGGTGGGAGGTTTGTGACTCTGTACATTGATGTGTGAGTGGTAAATTCACTGGGTGTATGGGTTCTAGAGTACATGCGGTACAGCTGTATGGGTGGGTGAGTGCGTGTCTGGGTGTGTTGGCGAGTGAATGGGTATCTCAGTGGTACATGTCCAAGTAACTACATATGCAAAAGGCAGTGTATGTGAGAGTTGGAGTATATAAATGACTATATTGAGGTAATTGGAATTTTTATGGTCAATTGTGTCCCCTAACGTAGACCCCAACGGCTCCATGTACGTGCTTCAAGTACATGTAATTTCCCTCCATGACCAGATATGAAGACGCAAATACATTTGCGTCCAACGTTAACATGTCCTCTATCAGATCCACCATGAATGGGTCGATAATTCCGTTCCTAAGTATGCCGTGCCACCGTCTTTACATGGTGCATTTTCACGTTTTCCTGGCTCTGTTGAGTTAGGCCCTGATTTCTGCCATCGAGCCTTTTCTGCCTTCTGCCTCAGAAAGCTACAGCCTGGATCTGCATCCATGACCCTTACCTTACTCCCTGCGCGGCGAGCGGTGCCCGGCTCGGCCTGCTTGCCTGCCAAGACAATTTAGCCTTCAAGTTATCTGTTCCGCTCCTCGAAAATACATTCCTGTCTAGTGATTTAGGTAAACATCTCCCCAGCTGCAGAGCAAAGAGCCCGGCCTTTCTGTCTCCGTGCACAAAATTCATTGCTCCCGTTACCATGGTAGGCCCATGGCCCCTCGTATTACACGTAGACACGTAGACACAGATGCACGCACTAGCAGTCAGTATAGAATAGCCTCTACCCGACAGACCTTTCCTTCCAGATAAAACAGTTCTCCAAACACAAGATATCAGATATGATTTGGGTTTAGGTTGTTCTGACACGCCAGACTTCTGTCTCCCCTTATAGTGCTAAATGTCAAGTCCTTTTCACCCTCCAGTTCCACGTCATTCACACGTCATGTTGCCTGCGTGCACATCCAGCCATATATTTCTGCTGACACTGCAGGATTCCTCTATGAATCCACCCACTTGTGACACTTTCAAGTGACGTTTCTAGCACACACCTCCGTGTACGCCCTCGTGCACGCCTTCTGTTACGCACATGTGTTCTAATCTCGTTTCTTTCAGCTGTTACGCCTTCTGTATCCATCACCATTGTATGCATTGACTATATATATTGTGCACTGTTAATAAAGCATTGTCTATCCCTTCCTGAACCTTCGTGGTGATGGAACATGATACCATGGTTCGAACCATTACATTACATGGAATAAAACCCTTATAAACTCAGACTCCACGGACTCTGCCTCTCATTTGATTGAGCTATTTTATTGAACTTATACCGCATAGAAATTCAGTATACGGTAAATCTTTATTTACCCCATAATTTGGCGCCCGAACAGGGACCCCTCCCCCACCTTACGCACCGGCGATGCGTCTCAGGCCTTGCCCCCTGCTACAGCCATGACGGACAACTACGAGTACCCGCAGGATTTCCTGTATCTCCCTCAGGCCTACGGAGGTGACGGAGACTGCGATCGACATCCAGACGAGGCGGTGAGGAGTGCGGAGGATCCCGACCAGAGCCCAGCCGAGAGAGCAAGGTCCGAGGTGTCTAGAGGCCCACCAGTTCCGAAGTACCTACGTCACGTGTCGAGTCGAGTCCAGTCCGGTCCAGTTCAGTCGAGTTTCCGAGGCCTTCCGTTCTGTGCTTCCCGGTGAGTACCGTTGCTGGGGACGCATCTAGACGGGTGCATTAATTTGTGTCCGGTCAAGACGGGTTTGGGTACGCAGACCCGGTCTGCACTGTTTTAGCAGTGTATCTGTACTGTTTAGCAGTATATCCAGTATCCAGTTATCCAGTTATCTAGTAAATGTTTTAATGCGTGTTAATGTCGTGGTATGAGTGATTGTTTGCATTCTTCTTACTGTGTTATTGTGTATAGTGTCTAGATAGCGGTAGCAATGCCTTTATTCTCGAAATTGAGACAGATAGGAACTAGGAAAGGGATACTTGAGGAAGCTGTTCCCATCCCACCCAGGGACACTCCTGGCTATTTTATGTACCACAAGCATGGCTTAGATGCCATATTATTTCTCGACTTGTGGGTGGAATATACAAAAGACTTGGCAGAGAATCAGAGATGGCCCGTTACAGGGACATGGGATGCCGAGTGCATCATGAGAGTAGAAGAAGCGTTATGGAAAAAGAAAGCCAGACAGTCACAGAAAGATGCCATCGAACTATGGCGTAAAGAATCACATAGACGGACAGAGAAAGCACTCAGAAAGGCAGAGAAAAGCAGAGAGGATTCTGAAAAAGCCAAAGAAAAAGAGCTACTAGAAGAAGGAGAACGAGTTAGAATGGAACAACACGAAAGACAGAGTAATGCCATTATGACAGGACTGTATCCGGTCCTGGCCGAGGGCCTGCCCAAGGCGACCCCGGAAACACCGAAAAATCTGCCCCCTCCATTGGTTCCGACTAAATTACGTCACAAGACCGCAGCAGATATTTTCCTTTCTTCCTACTTAGACGACGTAGCTCCCGCATATACCAATGTACCTGCCCGTGTACCTGTACCACCTGCTGACCTTAACCTACCCCATGATCATCTGCCCCCGGGTCCGTAACAGCTGACCCCTCCTGCACCGCTTCCTGCACCGCTTCCTATTCATCCGCTTAATCCTTTTGGGGCTGGCGCTGCTCAGGCCCCAACCCCTTTTCAGCAGATACCGATCCTACAGCCAGGTTATGCTCAAGCCTCCGCTTCAGGAGGTGCTACAGGAGGTTATCGAACCCCGCCACAGTTACATCGGGTGACAATGAGAGAGTTAGCAATGTCGCGAACACCTAAAGGAGCCCCGGCCGAACAGCTTAAAGAACAGCTTACAGATTGTAGATATGACACAGTGCCTGGTAAAACAGGACCCATGTTGTTAGCGTCCCTACGTTTAAGACGTGTTACAGATTATCTGCAATTGCTACCAGAAATGCCAGACCATCTAGACAATTTGTATCATTTCATTAGAACAGGAGAAAGATCAGAGTGTGTTGGTGAAGCCATGTCACGTCAGAAAGTTGAGAACAAAGGTTTAATTATGCGAATTTTGGTTCATTGTTTGATAAGGGAACAAGATCAGATAGGCTTTCCACAAGAAGAGATGGATAAATTGAACAGATGGAGTCATAATATTGCCGAGGGTAAACATGATAAAGAGAAATGTGTACATGCTATGGTTAGAAAGATCCGTAAAGAAATAATAGCAATACATGTCCGTCGAGAATCTGAAGAACCACTCGAATCAGACGAACAGGACTCCTCGCTGGAGGATGAACCAGAGAATCCAGCAGAAACATCACAACAGGCAGATAAAAAAATGATGGCATATGTGGGTAGAGAGAAACTCCCTAGACCGTATCCTCTTGATAGGCCCTTCGACCGACCCATTCGTTTAGAAAACAAGAAACGTTACCTTTGCCCAATACCAGAGCGATGTACCCTTGAACATGTATTTCAGGTTACTGATAAAGTACTGAAAGAGAGAGTAGGTTATCAAGAACTCAATACTTTACGTGATCAGGAACTAGACGGTCCGCAGTACAGTGGGCCGGGGATGACAGCATATATAAAAACAATTCAGTAGTGCAAACATTTTTAAGTCTTACTCCAGAAGAACAGCGACTAGCTGGTATATACATGACCCAACACCTCATTATACAGTACGAAAACCAAGCATCTGATCCAGGTCCGTTATATAGTTTATTGCAAGACTTACTCCTGAGAAGATGGAGAGGTCTGGGTACTGATCTAATTGAAACGATTTTAGAACAACGCCATAAATATAGAACTTTCCTGACTCCTCATCTTGTTTCCGTCCCAACCCCAGTCAGGCAACCATATCACCTTGACAAACAGAATCCTTTACGAGAAGTACATCCAATCCGGAACCCTGGTGATACCTTTGCACGTGTGTATGTATACACGCCCATAACTAAAATGGAATTATTGGAAATGAAGAAAATAGTGCCCAGTCATGATAAAGACCCTGCAGGTTTCCACCGTGAAATAAAAGACATGTTACTCATGGGAGATTACACCTATCCCAACATTATGAAAATATTGAAAGTATTATTGCCTGCCGGTATTTACGAGAAACTCAAAGAAAAGGAATGGGAGGTGGGAGACAAAAAGATTGATTGGGCTGCATTAGAAACCGAAGAAACGACTCGAACCCCAGGTTTAGGTCTTGGGGATAAAACTAAAGCATTACCAGGATTGTTAGTACAGGTTTTGCAAAGATTGTTAGCAACTAAAAAGGAGGACTGGGATGCAATCTCAGCCTGCAAACAGAAACCCGACGAAGACACTAGTGATTTTTATTCCCGATTTGAGAAATGTTTTATTATTAATAGTGGCCTGAAAACAAGTAGCGAGTCATACCCACACCTTTTTGTATCCAAATTAGTCGAGAATTCCCTGCCCCAGGTTAAGAACCGTGTACTGAAAGTCGAGAGCACATGGCAAGCTAATTCGCCTTCCCAAATGTTACAAATGTTACAGTATCATCAGAACAGAATTAGAGAGGAACATGATCACGAACAAAGACGTATGAAAGACACGAAAATGAAAGTACTAGTTGCTCAGTCAGTTCCAGCTGACGGTCATAAAAGGGGTACTACACAATCCAATAATTCAAATTCAGTAGCTCCTGTTAAAGGGATATGCAACTATATAAACAGCCAGGTCACTATGTAAATGATTGTGCAGTTTTGAAACACAATATAGCCACAGGTAAAACTAAAGAGAGACCGCGTCCTCCTAGACAGGACCAGGCCCAACAACACGTTCCACAGAATGTTCAGCCTATGCAGACTCCACAACAGACCGTAGCGGTACCACAGCCACAACCCATTGCCGCAACACAACATGCAACCCAGCAGATGTACCAATATGCACAATCTGACTATCCCGATTATCAGCGATACACATGAAACAGCCTAGAGAGGGAGGTTGGCTTGCCTCTTATTGAGGTTCCTGTAGATCAAGAGGGTCCTTACGTACATAGTCAGGTATTAGGAAAGGATAGAAAGTTTTTTGATTGACACAGGGGCAAGCAGGACGACAATCAGTCACGACGAGGTTCCAGGGGCACCCCTCTCCGGCTCACAGAATGTTTCCCTTGGATTTTCAGGAAAGCCTATTGTTAATGAAGTTTCAAAACCAGTTCCCCTTGCAGTTGGTCCATTGTCACGTACTACAGATTTGTTGCTCACGAAATCATGTCCAGAAAACTTGCTTGGTATACAGACCTTGAAAGCTCTAGGGGCTGTAATTTGTTGTTCTCCGGAAGGAGTAAGACTGTTTCTGCGTGACTTTAAGGGTCACTATGTGTTGAGAGATATTGATTCCAGATTACAGAATGTTCCTGCACATTTATGGGCACAAGGCCCCACTGATGTAGGTTGTATGCACATTACACCATATCGAGTTACACTCAAACAAGGAGTGGTACTACCACGCATCCGACAATACAAGTTACCCCCTGATGCTGTAGTGGCTTTACTGAAAATCATTGACGAGCTCATTGCACAAGGAGTGGTTGTAGAAACCAACTCAAACGTTTGTAATTCCCCTATCATTCCGATTCTTAAACGCACTGATCCAAATGCACCTCCAGTTTATCGATTAGTGATCGATTTACGAGAATTGAATAAATGTATTGTGCCACAGTACCCTGTGGTTCCAGACATTTCCTCAGAGTCAGTGATTGTGAGAGTGGCTGTATGGATGAGTGTATTCTTGTATAAGTGATTGTATAAGAGAGTAAGTATGCATTAGTATCTGTATGAATAAGTGAGGGGGTGTGTGTATAACTGTATAGTTAAGTAAATGGAAGTGTGATTGATTCTTTGCTTGACTGACTACGTGTGTGAGAAACTCTGGATGTGTGGCGTGTGTGAGTGAATAAGTAGTGTTGGTGTGATTTTATAAGTTTATGGTTAATGCCTGGGTGATTGCATGAGTGCAGAGGTAATGTATAGGTGATTGGAAGTGTTCATGGATAATGCTTGAGTATTTGCATGAGTGTATGGGTAATGCTTGGGTGATTGCATGAGTGCATGTGTAGTGCCTGGGTGTTTGGAGAAGTGCATGGCTACTGGGTGGGTAATTGAAGGAGTGAATGAGCAGTGTCTGGATAATTAGAGAAGTGCATGGGTAGTGCATTGGTGATTGCAGCAGTGCATGGGTTGTGCTTGGGTGATAGCTGAAGTACAGGTGTAGTGTCTAAATGATTTTCTAAGTGCATGGGTATTGCCTGGTTAATTTTCAAGTGCATGCTTAATGCCTAGGTAATTGCATGAGTATATAGGTAATGTCTGGATGATTGCTTGAATATGTGGTTATTGCCTGGGTCATTGCATGACGACATAACTACTGACTGGATGATTTAAGGACATAAAAGATAGTGCATGGTGATTTTATAAGTGCTTAGGTATCAGCATAGTGTTTGGGTACGTATATGATAATAACTAGGTGATTGTAGGAGTACATGGGGTAGTGCATGAGACATGGGTAGTGGATGAGTCATTGCATAGGTGCATAAGTAGTACCTGGGTTATTGGAGGAATACAAGGATAGTACATGGTGATTTTATAAGTGCTTGAGTATTGGCAGAGAGATTGTATAAGTACATGGTACTGACTGGGTGACTGGAGGAGTGCATGGCTAGTGACAGGATGATTGCGCTACTGCATGGATACTACCTGGATAATAGAAGGAGTGAATGAGTAGTGTCTAGGTGATTTGAGTTTTGCATGGGTAGTGCACAGGTGATTGGACCAGTGCATGGGTAGTGCTTGGGTTACTTAATCTTACCTTTTTTGAAAAAAGATATAAAACTCATCGAAACAATTTTTTTCAGTTGTTTTATTATAATCTAAACTTAAAATATTTTCAAACTTTAGAATTGGTGTCTGTAAAAGTAAAGAAAAACTACTGTTATTACATATAATATTATAGTTTTAAGAACACAACATCATTTTACGATTACATAACATGTTCAGTTTGCCTTTTTTGCTGTTTTCAGATTCTAATGAATTTCACAATACACAGTGATTTCAATGTTGATCATCATAAAACAGAAGACAAAAAAATGCAATCAATAGGATTATAAAAATATAACAAATCTCTGTTCAAAATATTCACAACAACTTAGAGTATCCTATTTACATTTTCAAAAATAAACACTTTCATTTACGTTGCATAAAGTACAAAGACCAAATATATGAACTACTTTTTCCTATCACAATTTTCCAAATGCAATATCCATGAACTGAAAATAAAATAAAAACAGTAATTAGTCACATATTCCCACTAGGCCATTGAAAATATCCAAAAATAACTCATTCATTAATTTTGATATCTTCCCAATGGGCCAAATGATGTTTGTGAATTCATTTGCATTGACAATAAACTGGTTAATACATATTGACATCTTCCCAATAGGCTGAATGATGTTTGCAAAACTTTGTCATAAAAAATATTAGACATGAAGACATGAATTTGGTAATTCATAGGGCAACCAACATTTGAATTCTAAATGGGAATCATTACAAAGTGTCCATCCTTTATTGCATCTTAAATACACAGGATAGTGTCCATATGTTGAAGTAGGTCCATAATGGAAAATAATAGCCACTGCTTTAAAATTTCTTCCTGAAATTGACACTTGACTTGTCACGAAATTAGACATTTTCATTTCCAATTTTCTTCTATCTGCTCTACAGCGTTGTAGCATTAAAATTACATATGTTCCAAATCTTTCTATAAAAATGTTGGTAACATTTCGGATTTGCATTGAGTACAGTCCATATTTTGTGTAGCTGATTTCACTAATTTATTAAAAGACACTGATTTGCAATCTGGTATTGTCAAATATATGAATCATTCAGTTTCTATTTCAGTGGTAGAAAACATTTAATAATCTTCACATTTATGATACCATCTGTGAGGAACTCCAAACAGATTTTCAATTTGTATTCCTTCAACTTCCAATACTGCAAGCATAAACACAAGAAATTCTTGAGCACCTTGCTGTACATTAAGGGGTCGATTCCGATTCGGGAAACAAATCCGTATGACTGTTCGAATTTGTAGCCGTTTCTATACGAATCATACTAATCCATCCGAATCGCGTACTATGATCTGTAGGTAAAAAATAGGTCAGAGTCTTTGCAAACCGTAGGAAAAAAAAGGGAAGAACCATACAAAACGGACCCTGAAAGTGAACCGTACGAATCGTAAACATGCTGTACAACCTAACAAGCACAATCCAGACCCGGGAATCAGAATGCAATTTGTACGGAAAACGTCACGTATGAGCTGCGATTCGTACGGAAAACTTCGCGTATGAGTGAGCCACAAAATCAAATACGAGACAAACCCCCCCTGAACGAAGGGCACACCAACCCTGTAAAAACATCGCGTATGAGCGACCCACAAAATCCAATACGATACGAACCCCTCCTGAACGAAGCGCAGGCGAACCCTGTAAAAATGTCGCTTAAGCGACCCACAAAATCCATTACGATACGAACCCCCCCGGAACGAAGCACACGTGAACCCCTAAAACAGCACAAGGATGTAAAAAATGACTCGTACCGCAAGAACGTCGCGTTGCACACACAAATAAACAGAAGCAAATACAAGTAAACGAGCCGTACTGAACCACGCGGACACTGTAAAACAGCACAAGGAGGGTGAAAACGACTCGCACACCACAAAATAAGTCTCCAGTGTACAAACCATGGAAATGAATGTCCTGGCCAGATCCAAACAGGCAAACAGAGGGGCTAACTCAGAAACACCCTTCATAACACACCCACCAAAAATTCAAACTAAGCCCCACCCACAAATGGACCAATTAAAAGGGCCCACACACACAAACCATCGTCCTTTGTAACAGACACAATTAGCAAGACACACTGACAACACACCACAAACTGCACACATCCACCTTCACACATACCCCCAATCACATTCTGACCCACACCCCCCTTCACATTCAGACCCACATCCATACACACCGTCACCCCACACCATGTCCGCACAGAAGAATCCAAAGTTCACAAAGGAGGAGATGGAGATCCTTATATATGAAGTCATCAGAGTCGAGCCACAGCTGTTTGGCGCATTGGTCAGACGGACCAGCATAGCGGAGAAAACACAGCTGTGGGAGAGGATGGTCAATAGGGTGAAAGCTGTTGCACCCATCAGACGCACAAGGAAGGATTGCCAGGTCAGGAGGTACGATCTGCAGAGGATGATCAAGCGGAAGATGGACGAGGAGTACCAACAGAGCCAGTACACTGGAGTAGGTGGTTTCGGTAGACCTGTACAGTACCAGCCCTGGGAGGAGAAGGTGATGGCCCTGCTACCGCCGGTGGGAGTACATGGAATTGAAGGAGTCGTAGAGCCTGGTGAGTACACAAATAACTCATGTAACATGGGGGTAATGGCATCTACACCCTAAGTACAAAAAATGCCTGCACCAACCCCCAAGCGCCCACCAACCCACAACTACATCCAAAAACAACGCTAATGCCACTAACATCTGTATGCCCCATTGAAAAAGCAAAGCCATGCCATGTCCCATGCTACAGAAAGCACAGACCCAAAAATGGATGTCCGGTATGCTAGGAGGGTGGGTGTCACAAAATGCATTGTGGGACTTCAAATCAGACCCAATTGCATGGGCGTCACAGGGGTGGGCAAGGGCGGTTCTTGCCCCCCCTTGATCACCAGTGTGTCTGGTGTGGGCCCAGTCAGGGCCGGACCAAGTCAATCTTGCTTTTGAAATGGTGACATTGCTCCAGGTGGCAGCCCCCTCCATTGGGTGGGAAGGGTGCAAGGGGGTGTCCGAGAAGGGTGCAAGGCAGAGTGCGAGAAGGGTGCAAGGGGGAGGGGAGAAGTGTGCAAGGCAGAGGGGAGAATGGTGCAAGGTAGAAAAGGGTTCAAGGCGAAGGTGGAGCAGGGTACAAGGGGGAGGGGGAGAAGGGTGCAAGGGGAGGGGGAGAAGGATGCAAGGGGGAGGGGGAGAAGGGTGCAAGGCAGAGGGGAGAAGGGTGCAAGGGGGAGGGGGAGAAGGGTGCAAGGGGGAAGGGGAGAAGGGTGCAAGGGGGAGGGGGAGAAGGGTGCAAGGACAAGGGGGAGAAGGGTGCAAGGGGGAGGGGGAGAAGGGTGCAAGGGGGAGGGCGTGAAGGGTGCAAGGCAGAGGGGAGAATGGTGCAAGGTAGAAAAGGGTGCAAGGCGGAGGTGGAGCAGGGTACAAGGGGGAGGGAGAGAAGGGTGCAAGGGGGAGAGGGAGAAGGGAGCAAAGGGGAGGGCAAGAAGGGTGCAAGGCAGAGGGGAGAAGGGTGCAGGGTAGAAAAGGGTTCAAGGCGGAGGTGGAGCAGGGTACAAGGGGCAGGGGGAGAAGGGTGCAAGGGGGAGGAGGAGAAGGGTGCAAGGGGAGGGAGAGAAGGGTGCAAGGGGGATGGTGATGGTTAAAAAATTGCCCACCACTAGAAACATTTCTGTGGACGTCCATGCCCAATTGCCCTCATCCATGCACCATGCTCAATGCAGAGAGAGTGGGAAAGTACTGACAAGATAGTTGACACTGGGCCCTGGTGTAGGCAGTACAAGGCCCCCTGGGACCAGTGCAAACATAAACACCAGGACAACAAGGTCAGGTATATTTGACAGGAACTCACAACCACTGTCATGGCAGCATGCTCCATTGGGGGACAGCCACAACACGAGGGAGGCCCAGTTCCAAATAAGACTGCAACTACCAGCACGGCCTGTCACATACCCCTTACACAAACATACCCTCCTTGGACAGGCAATGGAGTGCCCCACTGTCACAATGGTCATGTAACACAACAAAACCAATACAGATTTGCAGAAGCATCCAAGCAAAAAATGCAAGGTGCAGATTCACAAGCACCTTGCGCTTCTTCCACGCCGCCCTAGCATCACCTTTGTGACGCAGCGGCTGCACAAAGGTGGCACCATGGTGCTGTGTTTTTACAAGGTGACGCATCTGGGAGATGAGTCACGTTCTAAAGCCCTGTGTCAGAAGTAGGTGTTCTGGCGTGGGGGGGGGGGGGTTCTGCGCAGCAACACCTCACAAAAGTGGCTGAGTGAAACCTACAAGATTTCACTCAGTCACTTTTAAGCACATGCGGCACCAAAACCCAGTGCATGCTTGAAGCAGTCGTAAGGATTGATGCAGCATTGTGCATACAGGGCCCCACAGAGCATTGCTGGAGCTGTGTTGGGCTGTTGACGCAACTCCAGCAATGTGCCACTTCTATGGCACAGGTGCGTGACGCAGCTGTGCCATTTTTCCCCCATGGTGCTCAGCATTGTAAATGTGTCGCATCCATGCTGGTATAGCTGTGGTGCACAATGACTGGCCAATCCCTGCTGATATGCAGGGCTGTGCCAGTTATTG
Organism: Lissotriton vulgaris; assembly: GCF_964263255.1. Classification (NCBI taxonomy): domain Eukaryota; kingdom Metazoa; phylum Chordata; class Amphibia; order Caudata; family Salamandridae; genus Lissotriton; species Lissotriton vulgaris. Next base: position 588,140,616 of record NC_141696.1, on the reverse strand, counting down.
TAAATATGCCCCCACATGTCAATGACTCTTGAGCACAGATCAATCTGACCCCACAACATACCCATCCACAAGTGAACATTGAGGACAATCCAAAACCTAGACAACTACCAGGTGGAACAGTGCCAACTAAAATGTGTATGAAAAATGGATGTTGCATTAAATTACATTAACATTGTCTGTCTCTCACACCCACAGGGCAACGTGCAGAATCTACCCCCAACAATGGGGAAGATGAATCACAGTCCCAGGCTCCACAGGACCCTCATCCCACCAATAGCGCCGCATCTCACCACTCCACGGATGACCCAGACCAACCTGGCATCTCTGGTGCCCAAACCCATGCAGCACCTGGATCAGGAACATCTGCGCCAATCACCACCAACATTCCTGCCACATCCCAGCAGACATCTTGGAGCCCTGCCCACAGTCAACAACTGAGCCAGTCTGACAATGAGGGACAAGGTTCGCCAGGCACCCAGGAGGTGGCAGACAACACCACCACTGCCATCCCTCGGGGGCCCCGTCGACCCGATGTGCCCACGACAGCAGGCCAGGCTCGTGTGGGCAGTGGTGGTGGGAGTGGCGGCAGGCAGAGGCGAGAACCTGACCAGCCAGCTGTAGGGCCCGGTATGTCTCAACTACGCAACATCATGGAGGCAGACCGGCAGGACACCAGGGAGTTTAGCCAGGTAGTGGGGACCCTCACAGAGATCAAAAACCTGCGGGCTGAGGAACACCCCAGTCAACAAGAACACTAAGGATGGATGGAGGCAAGACTGTCTAAGCTCCTGGCGGTGCAAAGGGACATAAGCCATTCACTCCCTCGAATCACAGACAACATGGAGCACCCTCCCTGTGCCACCAGGCAAGAAACATCTAGGCGAAGACCGCCACCAGGCACAGGGAGGGAGGAGGAGGAGGAATCGTCCGACGGAGCATCCCATGCATCATCAAGGTCTGCATATGAGGGTTCCCCAAGGAAGGTGGGTCGTCCATAGAAAAGACTGAGAGGCAGCGGGCCATGCGCATCTCCCAGGTCACCTGGTCTGGCACCTTGACCTTGTGTGCAACAGCATCACCTCATTGACTGTCCTACTCTCCCACATGGACTTGCTGGTTGCAGTCTGAACAATGATGCCAAGTACTGTGGTCTGGACTCTGTTGAATCAAACTGCAAGGCATCACATCTCCTTTCTTGAACTTTGGATTCCCAGCATTTTTGTACAGCACCTATCACTTACTCACGTTTCACGCACAAGACAGGCAAATAAACTACACAATCACAAGTAAAATTGGTGTTGCAGTCATTTAGCATGAGTCAACAACATACGTGTGTGGATATGTCAAAGTATGCCAGAGTGTGGAACAATCTCAAGCCATCCCTACACTGGGATTTGAGTCTGGTCGAGGACACACATAGGTCACAATGTATCATAAAATACATACATGGAGCGCAATACTCAACCGTGATGGTATCAAGCTGCTGAGGGGCATGGGCTTGCCATACTGCTTGGACAGACAGTTTTGGAAGAGGTTTATAAAGGCGTAGAGGTCATGGGTCATGTGGAGGTGCCTAGGGAGGGAGTACCAGGTCTGTTTGGTGAGGTGGGAGAACTATCTCCCGCATGCAGTTGTACTGTGGATGTAATGAATGGTGCACAGGGCAAGGTTGGCTGGACGGAGTTGGGGCAATGGGGTGTTCGATGGGAGACGTCCATGTTCGTCTTTGGGGCTGAGGTTATGGAGTGCCTTCTGAGTGTGGCTGAGGAGTCTGAAGGTGATCCTGCAGTTGACAGTGAGCCTATTGTACGTATCTCAGGTGGACGGTCATGTGGCTGTGGCAGGGGATGTTGAGGATGAGGTGTGCGGATGCACCCTGGATGTGCACAAGTCCTCCTGGCTGTTGTTCCTGCATAGAGGCTGTTGACGTAGTTGAGTCAGCTGGTGTTGTGGGCCTGGGTGAATATCTGTCTTGCCTAGGAGTGGATCTATCTGAAGATCATTTTGCAGCATGCAGAGGGAGTTGCAGCATGAGGTAGAGATTGTGTTGAGTTGCATGGTTATTGTGAGCGAGGAGTGTATGATGAACACACCTGCTTGCGTGAGTGGGCACTGTGTGCTGGTGCGTAGCCCAGGCCAGTGTGACACAAGGAGTTGTCCCAGCTGTAAGGGGACAATCCTCAGATGATGTCCTTAGTCTTGTCCAAGTCCAGACCCAGGTGGCTAATGTTCATCCATTCGTCAACGCACCTCATGCCTTCTTTAAGGTTGGATCTGGGAGTGGCTGGGTCTCTGGTGAGGGTGAGGAGCAGCTGGGTGTAAATGGCATAGGACATGATGATGAAGTTTTGTGCGCATGTGATGGTGGAGAGGGGGGTTATGGAGACATTGAAGATAAGCACTGGGGCATGGGCACCATGACCCCAGTGTACTACGTGCTGAAGGGGGGAGGCTGACTCCGTGGGTCTTTCTGGTGAGGTACTTGGCGATTTCATCCTGGGCCCTCCTCTGGATCCCAGTGTTGGAGATGTGTGATCTGACGGTCTGGTAGCACATGGTGTAGAATGCCGTTGAGAGGTAGAGGGGGTGAGGGTGGTGGTCGCACCATTTTTGAGCAGGGTCCAAGATGTCGTTGGTGGTGGCAATGAGGGCTGTTGCAGTGGGGTGATGACTGTGGAAGATGAACCTCGGCGGGTTGCCTGGAGGTGTTTGCTAGGTTGGGGTTCCTCCACCAGTCTTCTTAGCCTCTGCCAGCCTGGTTGCCACCTTCTCCTTGGACGTTTGGCGCATGTCGTACCATCTCTTTCTCAGGTCCTCAACAGTGCGTTGGGTCACACCAACAGCATTTACCTTCGCCTGAATATCCAGCCAGATTTTCCTCTTTCTGGACTCTGGGGCACAGAGTGCCCTTTTGCCAAATAATAGTTCATGGCTGAATACCATCTCCTCTATCAGCACCTCCTGCTCCCTCTCACTGAACTTATGCTTCCTCTTTCTCACTGCCCCCTCCTTGTCCTTCTCTTTCTCCTGGGGATCCATTGTTGGTATTTGGAAATGCCGTGCTCACTTCTCTGCCTCTCCGACACAGCCTCTTACTCAGCCTCAGGCAATCAGGTGCAGCATGGCACTCCCGCTTCCTGGGTGTGATGTCATCAAGCTGCACCTATTTTTGCGATCCTTTATTTGCGATTTTGCCAATAAGGAATCGCTAATAGCGTCATTTGCAGTTTATCCTTAGAATATTTTAGAATTGCAAATTATTTGCGACATTTTTTATTTACATCGCGGTTTGAGATTCTCAAAATGCGATTCGCAAAAAATCGCATTTTGAGAATCGCAAATTGCTTTTTTGATACATATGCCCCTAGATGATTTATTAGGGAACAGAGAGATTTTTGTTGCTTTTACAAGCTTGCACAATGTCAATTTAGTCCTGGTCAGCTTAGGCCCTTTTTTCTTCCAAGACTGCTTTTTTATAACCATTTCGTATTTCTAAATGTTCTTTGTGCCTGAGATCAGGATAGACATTGATCATTTTCTCATCCAGTGCTATTCATTGCTGTTTCAGAGTACTCAAGTACCATTTGTTTTTTCGGTCACAACGCGAGAGAGTCGAGTGTTTGATTTTATAAGAATGGCTTTGAGTTCATCTTGCATATGCGCCATGCTGTAATTGGGTCATGCGACTCCGAACTGGTTGTTACACTAGACTGTTTCCAGGCCTCATAGTGGACTAACAAGAGTTTATTCCATCTGACTCTTTTCAGGTGGGTGCCAGAATCTTGCATGTTGATTGATTTGTAAACTTGCACCCTCATATTAAGGTTTGTGATGCTGATGGACGGTAAGAAGTGGTTACTCTTACACCTTGTGGTTATATTACATGATAGGATCTTGTGAAATAATTGAAGGGTTTCAAAGGTGTAGCATAGGATGATTCAGTTTTATGAGATTTCTTTGACATGGTAATTGGGGTGTCTCCTTGGAAGCAAACATTTTGTGCTCGTAGACTGAGGTCCTCCAAGGTTCAAAGTAGTTCATTGTCTGGTTTATCGACTGAACTAAACTTGGAGATTTGGATTGGAACTCCCCAGAACATATCTGTTCTTTTTTCCCAAACAATTGGCCAGATTTAATTTTAAGCCACTGAAGACTATACATGAGATTACACCTTGTGAGATTTCCAGTTCCACAAGAAGGTTTTCTAACGCTTTTATGTTCCGTCATTTTTATACAGAGCTGGGGTTAATGTATATGTTTAGAAATATGATTGGTTCCGTGGTGCTTCCAAAGTTCCAATTGTTTATCGTGATACCTAGTATGAATGGTGTATTGATTGAAAGATGGGTTAAAGTGAAGGTTTTATCAAGCAACACATAGATTGATAATCCCCCTTTTGGGTGTCCATTTTTCTTGCCGTTTTGTACTGAGGTATGAACTATTTCAATTAGCCTCCTAATGGCAATATCACCTCATTCCAAGTCTCTTGCAGATATATGATGTCAAAGTTCCTTCAGGTTGTTTTCAACTTTAGCATCTGAGTGATGTTTTCTAGTGCCTGAAATGTTCCATGAAATCAAAGACGTTGCCCTTAGGTCCTTGGCTGGTGGATACTCATCATGGGCATTTGAGGAAAGTGCTCTGGGAGGGTTCCCTCTGGTTGAGGCTTAGTTTCACAGTAAGAAGTTGAAACTCTTTGGTTGATTGTAGAGGAGAGCTTCTGGCCAGATCAATCCACTTTTTTAATTAGGGACGGGAGAAGCCAGTTCCAGTCTGCTGTTTCAAGATGTGTGGGGTTTGAGAGTGGGCAGGTACGTCCATGTAATCGGTTCAGTGATATTATTACTGAATCTTTTAGAAATAAATAGCTGGCAAAAACCTGCACCTGTCACATCCCTCAAAAGTGAAAAGGGCTTTGTCTGACCCACAAAGTCTTGTTGGGTGCCCTTTGCTGATAGGTGTTATTTATAGTCAGTCAGTCAGTCAATTATCTTTATTCGATTATTGAAAATCATAAAAGAACGAGCAAAATTACATATCACGATTTCATCAGAGCACAAATTTTAACAAATTTAAAACATACAATCATTATATTAGAAACACTAGATCTACAATAAGACATACATAAATATTTAAAAAGAGATAAAAGGAAGGGCTTATTAAAACACAACTCATTCAGATAAATGAGAAAAGAGGAAATTCATTTTTCAGAGATAAAGTGCCTGTGCCTTATGCGGTGCTTATTTAAACGTGCTCCTGCAACTAGAAAACTAGCGACAGAGAAAGCTACTTTAACATTAGGGAGAAGTTGCAAAAACAACAGGGCTTGTTTTACCTGAATAAAGCCCTGGTTACGTAAAATAGGGAGCAGATATCTTTTCCTGATCTCAATGTAATGTCCGCAAAACATGATAAAGTGCATTGTGTCCTGTGTTGAAAAATGGTCACAGTCGCATGGTTCAGCATCATCAGGTCTAGACCAGATTCTAAAGTTGCCCAGTATGAAATGAATTAGATCAAAGCGAAATCTTGTTAAGAGAAAACGATGATAAGAGTTTGTTACCAAAAGGAGATAAGGTTCCATTCCTGGAACAGAGGAGAGCATACAGTGTTTCCTTACCATGGGTTTTTTTAGCTCTGCATCTTCCCTCTCCATGACATATAAATTTGTCAAAGTATTTTTGACTGATTTTAGATCTTCATAAGTTATTCCATCTGGAGATGAGAAGAGCTCCGGGCGGCCTGCTAAAGTGAGCTGTGTTTTCACATATCTTACCCATGGAATGTTAAGGGCTCTATCCAGGGCTAAACAGTCTTTTAAAATAATGTGGTTTAGAGTAAGCTCCTGGTTAAGCCATGTTTTTATCCAACCAATCACTGGGGCTAATTTTAAAATGTCAGAAATATAGCCCAAGCCTAACTCTGTATACAATGCAAAGGTCGAGGTTGATTGGGGAACAGAAAGCAGAGATCTCAAAAATTTATTTTCTACATTCTGTATTTTAGTTGAACTAGTATGTCCCCAGATAACAGAACCATACTGGGCAACTGACAAACATTTTGCTTTATAAACTTTGATGATACTTTCCATGGGACGGGCGCCCAGTTTTTTTAGCGAAACCTAGCAGCCCTGCAGCCGCTCTAGCGACAGCGCTGCTTTTGGCCAAAAGCTGGGGGCCCCAAGTGCCCCTTTCGTCAAAAGTCACTCCTAAATATGGAAAAGAAGGGACTCTCTTGACCTCCTTCCCCGCACAGTAAAATGTTAACAACTTTCTTTTCCTGCCTGCGGCTCCAGCAATCATTACATGTGATTTTTCTGTATTAATTTTCATGTCCAGTGATGACATAAAAGCTCCAAAAGATGAGAGAAGTTTATTTAGCGCAACTCCAGAGCGTGCCAAAAGGACGGCATCGTCCGCGTACAGGAGGACAGGTATCTTTGTCTCACCTGCACGCGGAATGTCACTATGGGATGTTATCATTACTGCCTCAAGGTCATTAATGTATAAAGTAAAGAGGAGGGGGGCAAGTATACACCCTTGCCTAACCCCCCTCTCTGACTTAAAGTGACAAGTGCATCTTCCTTCCCTAGTGACTCTGACTGAGGTCATAAGATCCTTGTGTAGCTCAGCCAGGTATTCAACCAGAGGGGGTCAAGGCCCATGGCCAGGAGGATCCTCCACAGCTTTGCCCTGTTGACCAGGTCAAAAGCTGATGAGAGGTCCATGAAGGCCATGTACAATGACCCCTCCTTGGCGATCACGTATTTATTTAAAATTAATTCTAGGTTTAGGCACTGATCTAGAGTTCCTCTTTTGGCTCTAAAGCCATATTGTGCGTTGGATAAAATGCCCTTACTTTCTAAAATCAGGGTCAGTCTACCTAAGAGGACTCTCCCCAAAATGTTAACACTCGAGTCGATAAGGGAAATTGGCCTATAACAGGCCGGATCTGTCCTCTGTCCTTTCTTAAAGATTGGCACTATGGTTGAATTTGCCCAGCTAGAGGGGAAAATAAATTCCCTTGTAGCATTAAAAATGTTAGTTAGAATCTTTGAGCTAAATTCAGGAGCGCTCTTAAAAAAGTCTGCGGGGACCCCATCTGGTCCCGGTGCCTTTTTGCAGAGTGTGTCGTTAATTGCTTTTTTCACCTCCTCCTGGGTGAAAGGAGAGATGTGATTTGACGATTGTGAAAGAGGTAATTCGCATTCTGTAGTGGTATGAGTGTGACTATAAATATTACTAAAATGTGTCACCCACTGTTCATCTGGGATAATGCAGTCAGCTCTTTGATTATCTAGTCCCACAAAATATGGGTGATTTATAACTGCCCAAAATTTAGCACTGTCTTTCTGTGTCTCAGGCAGTAACAAATTATTCCAAGCTTCGTCTTTTATCTCAGATTTCCTCTTTCTGATAGCTAGGTTGTATTGTTTCCTTAGTGACGCTATCAGCACTCTGTCTCTAGGTTTGTTCTTTAAGGCCTTAAGGAGAGTTGAATGGGCCTTGGAACAATTTGTATCAAACCATTTGAGGCCCTTTGTCTTATTGGACTTTGCCTTTACAGTCAAGTCTATTTTGACTTGATGACAGATAACACTAAAGGCCTCAACCATAGTAGCGCTAAAGTTTTTATTATCTAAACAAATGGCAACTTCTCCTTCGACCTTGGCCAGTGTTTCTTGTAAAAAAGTTATTGGAGTAACTTGGTCCCATTTGAGCCTCCGATTTTGATCTATCAACGCAAGATCTGTTGCACACAATGTGTCACTCTTCCTATTTCCCAGGACTCCCTGAGCTAAAACCTCTAAAATCACAGGATTGTGATCGCTAAAAACAGAAGTTTCTACCTTATAGACAAATACTTCGGGCAGAACTCTAAAAGATATGAAAATATAATCTATAATTGTGCCTGAATCATTGCCCTCGTATGTCGGTAACCTCGGATCATTAGAACAGGTACATGATTCATGAAGGTTGAAGGTAGCCAAGAGCAATTCCAGAGTCTCACCGCTAGGTGTGTGTTCAAAGTGCGGCGAGGGGGAATAAGAAAAAAATTCCTCTGGTTCCCTTTGACAACCCGCCTGGCATGTATGAATGTTAAAATCTCCCATAAGGATCACCTCATACCCATGGGAACTGTTCTCAGTGTAAGTGGATAAGAGATCCTCTAAGGATACCAAATGCTCGGTAGGAAATTGACTGGCTGGAGAGTTATAAAAGTTTACAAGTAAAATAGGATGGGAGTTTGGTGAGGTCAATTCAACCACTAAACAATTTTTAGATTTAAACTTAATGTGTCTGGGTTTTCCTTGGACATCAAGTGAAATATATACAGCCAAACCTCCCCTTGCTCTTCCTGCTTTGCTGGGGTCTGCAGGTACATAAAAATGAGAATAGCCATCTAAGGCCAAACAATCTGACGTTTCCCAAGTTTCCTGAAAGGCAAGAATATCGTAATTCCTAATTATGTCCAACCAGTTCTTGTCTTTAAGTTTAGCTCTAAGCCCGGCGATGTTCCAGCTCATAATTCTGCAGACCCTGTCGCCTGCAGGAGAGTGAGCTGACGGACCAGGAGCAGGCTGTGGTCCCTCCACATCATTGTCTCGGCCTGGAAAAAGTCAGTCATATTGGTCCATAAAAGATAGTGGCGCAAAGCGGTTAAATAGTTCTAATGGCTGTGTAACAGGGTTAAACATTAGAGGTTGTTGACGGTGAACTGATGCGTTGTTCCTTAAATCTTGACCCCATCTGAAGTGAGAATCCCAGTTGGTATCCCACCCTGGGGCAGGGGTCCTTGGGAAGGATACGTTCTGCTGTTCCCCGTAAAAGAATTTCAAGGTAAGGGGGACCACAGTACCTCTTCTTCGTTGGGGAGGAAAGATATTTGCAAGGATATTGGGAAGAACGTCTGGATTTGAAAAGCTCACTGCCACACAGTCCCCTTTTAGTTTTTTAGGCCGATTTCCCAGCCAAGGAACCCTGTTTGCTGATTTAATTACACTTGCTAGGTGATGCTTTCCCCCTGGTGCTAGCCGCATATTACTAGTTAACCAATGTAGGGCTTTGCTGCAGAGTGAATTAGAACTTTCCGCTATGCCCCCTTCCAGCGGGGGGACATTTGCGAGGACCAAGACCATGGGTGTGGCTTCAACAATGAATTGCAGGTGGTCCGTAGAAAAAGTTTGAGCTTGTGCTTGTGCTGGGGGAATGTTAACCGAAGGAATTGGGTCTGTTGAAGAACGTGCTAGTATGGGACCCTCATTTATAACAGTTAAGATTGGTGGCGGTGGGTTCTCCCCAAGCAGTTCTATTCCATCTCCAACACCCATATCGCCTCCAGATTCAGCTCCTCTAGAATTATTACCCAGATGAGTAACTAACGTGGTTATTTTTTCAATGCCACTTGCAACTGTGTTTTGGAGGGCACCCAGCTTCTTAACCTCTGCTTGCAGTTTGTCAATCTTGGATATGAGAGGTTTGACAATAGTATTGATTTTAATCTCAATGAGATCAGCAATTTTATCAAAGAGACCTTCCTCGAAAGAGCAGATAGGATGATCCTCAACATGGATCACTTGTTTACATTTTGGGGTGGTTGCCCTCTTCCGTTTTGTCCCTGAGCATAACCCACCCCGCTTTGGAGGATTCTTTGTACATTGTCGTTTAGGTCTGGCAGCGTGCCCTATATGAGATTGGTCTAGGGCGGAGACCTGAGACTGTGTATCTTGCTCAAAGTCATTATCATTGTCGTTATCTGTATTGCCCTCAACGGGCAAGCCCTCAGAAGCCGGGGTTGCATCATCCGGTGTTCCAGGTATAACTTGGGAAATAATGTCAACAATAGTGGCGGCACTATGAGCATCTTGCATGATAATTTCGTCAGACAAAGTAGAAACAGATGTAGATGGGGACGGGCAAAGCAAATCAGGAGATAGGCTCAGCCCCAATGACTCCCTCCTTTGCATATTGATCTTCTGAACAGTCTGAACAAGGTAATTATTAATCTTGTTTTGCTGAACTCCAACAAGTTTTTTAGACATAGCTTAGAATGTTAAAAGTATTTAAATGACACACAAATAGAACTGTGAATAGGGTCTTGTACAAGCAAGACTTACTTGAAGGTTGATCTCAGAAGAGAATCCTGCAGCGTTTCTGGCCCTGCCCCTGCCTCCTCCTGCCGATGAGGGCCGTAGAGGGACCGCCCTTTGCCCGGGCTTAGCCCCGGGCGTCCCACGATGCAGGTATCTGAGGCGCTTTTGTGCGCCTCCTGGCGCCCTCGCGTCTTTGGGAAGCGCGCCGCCGCGTAGGCTGCCGGGAATTGAAGTCCCGGAGCGGCGGCGCGTGTAGTCCTGATGGAAGATGACTCTCGGCGGTGGCGGCTTACTTCCAGGTGCCTGTGTGCCCCAAAATGACTCCTAATGTATACGTAATCAAACAAGAGTTTCATTCAATGGGGAGTTTTTCATGCAGGTCAAGGGCACCGCGATGGGGTGCCCTTATGCCCCAGAAATGGCCGTACTGTACATGGCGCAGTACGAACAGATGTTCGTTGACAGCAATAATCCCTTCAAACAACACATTCTACAATGGCTCCGCTACATAGATGACGTCTGGCTCCTGTGGCAGGGGAGCCAGACAGACCTGGTAGCTTTCCATGACTGGCTTAATAACCGGCACATTGATATTAAATTTTCGATGGCACAAAGCAATGAAAGGATGACCTTCCTTGACGTTGAAATCATAAACATCAATGGTGTTCTAAAATCTTCCCTCTACAAAAAGGATACAGACAGGAATACTATCTTGCACCATAAGAGTGCTCATCCCAGGAATCTGAAATCTAATCTTCCATATGGGCAATTATTGCGTATTAGGAGGAACTGTTCGAACCTGAGAGACTTCACGTCTCATGCTGAGACGTTTTGCCAAGAAATGCAGGGGAGGGGGTACCCCAAAAAATTGTTAAAGCATTCCCTAACAAGAGCACGTTTCACCCCCCGCGAAACTTTGCTGCAAGTACGGCCCAAACCTACGCTTGAAAGATTGGTCTGTGTCACCACCTTCGGACCAGACACTCACAGATTGAAAAAAACAGTGCTGAGCAATTGGCACCTATTGGCGAATTTAGACTGCCCATTATCAAATCCTTTGTCTGCCTACAAGAGGAATCAAAATGTAGGACAACACATCATGAGGGCGAACGTCACTTTTCCCTAAAAAGAAAAGTGACCTGTTGAGTCAGTGGAACCTTAAACCAATTACAGGGCACCACAAGTGTGGCACCTGTGTTGTATGCCCAAACACTATCGAGGGCGATGAGTTCCTACATGGGACTATCAGATGGAAACACTCAGACTTTTCAAATTGTAAGACCAAGAATGTCGTTTACCTGGTTCAGTGTCCCTGTGACCAAATCTATATTGGCAAAACCACACAACAAGTTAACACACGCATTTGCCAACACCGGTCCAGGATCAAGAATAAAATCATGACTGCCCCCATGGTTGAACATTTTATAAATGCCAGCCATGATGCAAATCAACTTAAATGGACGGTCTTGTATACATTGCGTCCGTCACAGAGCAACGTGGATGTAGACAAAATGCTTCTGAAAACAGAAGCATACTTAATAATGAAATTCAACAGTGTACAGAGGGGCCTCAACAGCTTATCTGAAGTCGCCAGACTCTGATCCAATATTGTCTTGGCTCCTGACGACCGTTCCGGTCGCGTCTCAGTACTTCCTCGTTTTTAACCACAAATATGGGCCACTACCCACTCAAATACGAGACATTAGCACAAACTACAAATCCCATAATTCCATGCGAACCTTTAGGACTTATTGTCATAGCAACCGTGACAGCATCCATCTTGGGAAACCAGGCAGAATGTTGTGAGCGGTTATCCGAGCCACACCGAGGTAAGCGATGCTCCTGCGGCGAAGCGCCGCGAACCAGCGCGCTGCACAGGGGAGACGCCAGACCCACACTAACAATACTTCCGTTTTCCCTTAGCGGAGACGGAGCCCGTTTAAATCCTTTTGACACGTCGAAGTCCTTCCAGGCATCAGGATCCTCTTGGACCAATCCCTGCGAAAAACCTAAAAGGTATTATTTCCGCATGTCGGAATTAAACTGTTTTTATACCCAGACCACAGTTTTCAAATACCGATATATATATTTTTTCACACACAGCGCCACAGGCCTTCCAGTCATTGCGAACACGCCGCCGAGCCCCTCTTTCCGCAATGGACAGCCGTCCTCACCAGCTTTGAAATTAATGACGGTACGCTCATTCTTTAATTATCCTTATGCGCAAGCATCCATATGTACAATTTTTGTGCTAATGCCCACTCACTTTGATTCTAGGCGTTCCATTTTTTGGACCCAAACTCCAGTCTGCACTGATAAATCCTCCTGCTGAATTAACTTCTTTAAAAAGCGGTAGGTTCTAGCTGATTGTCACAACACAAGGAGTCTTGCCTCTTTGCCCATGACACTCAAAAACTTTTTCCTTTTTGTAATTCTACAGACAGATTAATTATGCCCTGAGGAGAATCCGGACAGCTAATTCCTGGATTCGAAACGCGTCGGCCAATTAGAAAAGGACAATCTAATTTTAAGCTATTGCTGGCGATAAAAAGAGTTTCGAATTGACTTTCGCGCTCCTTTTCCTAATTCTTCCTTTCTTTGCATTTCACTTTCTTTGCTTTAATCTAACCTTCTATGTATGTATAAATGTGTTGCACCATGTATTGGTAATATATGTTCAATGTTTCTGTCTGTTCCACATTGATTTTTGTACAGTTGTGACCACATCTAGGACCACATTTAATTTTGACATTATGTTGCATTGAATAACCTAACTTTGTTTAATATTCATGATATGTACAGGTCTTTTCTGCCTATCATATGTTGTGTCCGACAAACATGGTATAAACTTAAAAGTAACTGGTATAAATAAAAGTACCTGGTTGAAAACGACAAATAGCGTCTTCAACTTGCCTTGATATTTGGCTGTGATTGATTAGTGGGAGGCACTCTTGTTTGATTACGTATACATTAGGCCCAGCCTTCTCACTTGTCCTCCTAGGGCCAAGCTCCCCTTGTTCTTCCAAAATGACTCCTGGCGGTGGCGGCGTGGCGGCGTCAAGCAGGTGAGTATTGCTCTGTCTCCCCCGCTCCGCCGGTATCTGAGGCGCTTTTGTGCGCCTCCTGGCGCCCTCGCGTCGTTGGGAAGCGCGCAACCGCGTAGGCTGCCGGGAATTGAAGTCCCGGAGCGGCGGCGCGTGTAGTCCTGATGGAAGAAGACTCTCGGCGGTGGCGGCTTACTTCCAGGTGCCTGTGTGCCCCAAAATGACTCCTGGCGGTGGCGGCGTGGCGGCGTCAAGCAGGTGAGTATTGCTCTGTCTCCCCCGCTCCGCCGGTATCTGAGGCGCTTTTGTGTGCCTCCTGGCGCCCTCGCGTCGTTGGGAAGCGCGCCGCCATGTAGGCTGCCGGGAATTGAAGTCCCGGAGCGGCAGCGCGTGTAGTCCTGATGGAAGATGACTCTCGGCGGTGGCGGCTTACTTCCAGGTGCCTGTGTGCCCCAAAATGACTCCTGGCGGTGGCGGCGTGGCGGCGTCAAGCAGGTGAGTATTGCTCTGTCATTAGACAATAGCACAGTCGGATATTTGTCCTCAATCACGTCTGATACCATTATTCCCCATTCTGCAAAGACCCTTGGCTTTGACTAGCTCAATAATTCTTTTATCATTGAGTGCATATTTGTGAATCGTGTGTCGATGGTGATGGTATACTGTGCAAGAGATTCCAGTAAAGCAATTCGTATGACAAATTTGTTGGATTGAAATTCAAAAGCTGTTGATGTAGCATATATTATCTGGAACAAGTGAAACCAGATATCGGGCTCCATGACTCTACTGTATTCGCAAGTGAGGCTGCACTCCTTCATCAGAATTGCATGGTTTTGTTGTCAAAATCGGTTAATGTGTGGTGTAAAGCATGACCATCTTTTATGCTGGTGAGGATATGATTGGTTTGGACAAGAATAATTTTTTTTTTAAGTTTCCAAAACTTTTTTTGTAAATAAGGCACGATACATCAAATCAATTACTTCGTGCAACTGATTATCATATGTTCTTACAAAAATAGCAGCATCTTCTCGTGCATAGCATCTTATATTGATCAATAGTATCTGACGTAGAAAACATTAACATTCCCTCCCCTCCCACCCCCTGAACAATACGCAGAGAGGAAACAAGATGGATATCCTATCCGAAGTAAGCAGCATTAATGGAAGTATGTGACAGAGTCCATGAAGCGCGTGTGACATTTTCTACAAACTATGCATCTTGTTTAAATGCTGTCAAATAAGTGGCTCGTCACTCCTATGGTGGTTTAGGTTTGCCTTCATTAGAACGGTAGACAGTCAAAATATCGAGTTGTTAATGTCGAAGTACCATATTATCGATTCCTAAAAGTCGATGGTAAGAAATATCGACAACCAAAATATCGTTGTAGAAAATATCGATTCATGTGTGTGTCAATATTATCGAAGACATGAATTTCGAAATCAGTAATATCGAAGCTTAAAATATCGATAGGCAAAAATATCGATATGTAAAAGTGATGTTTTAAAGTATGTTAAGTAATGATATAGTCAAATGTTGTCTATATATAAGGTAATTGATACATATAATTTCAATAATTTTAGTTATAAGTGTAGGAGCGGGATGTAGAGTTTATAGGGGATAAGGGTGGGTAGTGTTGTAAAAAAGTATAGTGTAATTATGGAATAATAAATGTCGCATTTTTAAGTAAAATTTTACATTTTCGAAATTTGAATTAAATATTTGTAAAAGGCGAAATTTTATATAAATTTATAGAGTATTGTTAAATTTATTGTAGTTTGCTTTTGTGTATGTAGTAAAAAAATGTGTAAATATATATTTATATTTAAATATTTACGAATTAATTGTATAATAATTTTAGGAGCGGGATGTAGAGTTTATAGGGGATAAGGGTGGGTAGTGTTTTTAAAAAGTATAGTGTAATTATACAATTAAAAATTTCGAATTTTCATTTAAATTTCAAAATTTCGAAAATTGAAATAAATATTAGAACTAGTCGAAATTTTTTCGAAATTTAGGGAGTATATTAAAAAAAAATTAATTTTATTTTGCGTATGTACTAAAAAGTATTGTAAATATAACATAATTATTATATTTTTTATAAATATTTGTAACATAATTTTAGGAGCGGGATGTAGAGTTTATAGGGGATAAGGGTGGGTAGTGTTTTAAAAAATATAGTGTAATTATAGAAATAAAAATTTCACATTTTCATTTAAATTTCGAAATTTCGAAAATTGAAATAAATATTTGAACAAGTTGAAATTATATCTTATTTTAAGGAGTATAGTACAACATTTTTAAGTTTGCTTTTGTGTATGTACTAAAAAGAATTGTAAATATAAAATTTTTATATATATTTATTAAATATTTGTCTAATTATTTTAGGAGTGGGATGTAGAGTTTCAAGGGGATAAGGGTGGGTAGTGTATAAAAAAAGTATACTGTAATCATAGAAGAATACATTTTGTATTTTATTAATTTATTTCTACATTTCGAAATTTTAAATACATATTTGTTAAATGCGAAATTTCATACACAATGATGTTATTTTTTGTAATTTTGGGATTTTGTGTATGTAGTAAAAAGTATTATAAATATATATTTTCGTCAATAGTTAATAAAGAAATGTATCATAATTTTAGGAGCGGAATGTCGAGTTTATAGTGGATAAGGGTGGGTAGTGTTTTAAAAGGGAAATTTTTAGGGTTCAGGGTCAGTTTTTTGTTTGTGTGCAAAGGGGTATTTTTAGGTTTCAGGGTCAGTTTTAAGTTTGTGGGTAAAGGGGTATTTTAAGGTTTCAGGGTCAGTTTTTAGTTTGTGGGTAAAGGGGTATTTTTATGTTTCAGGGTCAGTTTTTAGTTTGTGGGTAAAGGGGTTTTGTTAGGGTTCAGGGTCAGTTTTTAGTTTGTGGGTAAAGGGGTATTTTTAGGTTTCAGGGTCAGTTTTTAGTTTGTGGGTAAAGGGGTATTTTTAGGTTTCAGAGTCAGTTTTTAGTTTTTGGGTAAAGGGTTTTTTTATGGTTCAGGGTCAGTTTTTAGTTTGTGGGTAAAGGGGTATTTTTAGGTTTCAGGGTCAGTTTTAAGTTTGTGGGTAAAGGGGTATTTTAAGGTTTCAGGGTCAGTTTTTAGTTTGTGGGTAAAGGGGTATTTTTAGGTTTCAGGGTCAGTTTTTAGTTTGTGGGTAAAGGGGTTTTGTAAGGTTTCAGGGTCAGTTTTTAGTTTGTGGGTAAAGGGATATTTTTAGGTTTCAGGGTCAGTTTTCAGTTTGTGGGTAAAGGGGTATTTTTAGGTTTCAGGGTCAGTTTTTAGTTTGTGGGTAAAGGGGTATTTTTAGGTTTCAGGGTCAGTTTTTAGTTTTTGGGTAAAGGGGTATTTTGGGGTTCTGGGTCAGTTTTTAGTTATAGGGGTACAGGGGTACAGGGAAAAAATAAATTAAGATTAAATTTAAATTAAATTAATTAAATGAAATTACATTAAATTATATTACATTAATTTTTATTTTACATTTAATTTACGATAGTAATTTATTATGAAATAATGTCCTGCACTTACTCAAATTAATTGGTGATTGGAGTTGGAATAGTAAATTAAATAGGTTCTGTGTCCTGCACTTACCCTAATTAAATGGTGATTGCAGTTGTAATAGTAAATTATTAAAGATTTTTGACAAGCAATTACCTAAAGTAAATGGTGATTGGAGTCGTAATATTAAAATTATTAATTCTGTGTCCTTCAAATATTGATATTATATGTATATGGGTGTATGAATAATAACTGTTATAGGTTCAGTGTATAGTATGTACTCTAATTACATGTGGTATATAGAAATAGATAGAACATTACAGTTATAATACATTTGCAAAAAGACATAAAAATGATTTTGTAATAGGTAATAGAAAATAATGACACATTTTTTGTTTACAATAATTTTTTTTTATTCAACAATTGAAAAATACGATCACATATACATTTTATCAAGCTATGTTTGGTATAAATATTAACAAAAAGAAGGACAATGTTCTTTTAATAATCACATTTTTGAGTAGTTTTCTTGAAAAGTACTTTTAATTTGTAGAGAAAAAATGGTTAGTTCACATAATGCAATGTATGATATTATACATACATAATAAAAATATTGTTTCTTAATAAAACATTAAACATGTGTAATGAAAAACATAAATCACAAAATATCAATACATATAGTGATATACAGATGATGATATTAACATATGAACACTTTTAAATGTATAATATAATATAAAGATCTTGATTAGAACATTTACATCATCATCAATGATTGTTTTAACAATACAATATTGTTATGTATAATTATTATTATTAATAAATAAGTTTTAATAATAATAATTTTCACATATTAGTCATATTGTAAACAAGTAAATCAGAAAAACAAATACAATATTACACATTTAGTTATATAATAATTTTAATAAATATTACATTAAATATTTCAACATTTTCATACTTAAAGTAATAAATATTAAAAGTATGTAAAATATAATTAATATACAGTAAAAAAGATTTTTATTTCACAATGTACTATACAATGTTTTGTACATTACACATAATTTTGAACCATATATATAACAATAATGGACATTTATAGTAGTACTTTTCACAGTTACATATAATTCGGTTCTTTTATTTTGTAACCACTCTTCGTCTTTTTGCGTTATTTTGGGAAAGGGAAAGTCGCGGTTGGAAGCAGGTTCACGTTTGAGTAGGTACGATTCTACTTTTATCTTTTTAAAGTATTGTAACTAAAAATTAAAGGTAGCCCTTTGTTATTTTGGGGTTGGTAATTAAAGTATGACTATTTACATATAATGGAGTGGACTCAATACGTATTTCCGTTCACGAGTTTTTGGGCCATTTGAAATAGTTGCAGTTAATGAGTATGTGGTATGATTTAATTAAAATTTAAAAAAATAGGAATGTTATGTTTATATATTATGGTATACTCGTTAGTGTTATGTCGGTGGGATTGTTTTGAATTTTTTTGTCTCGTATTTTGAAATAGCTATTTCCGTTTACTCTTTTTTTTTGGGAAAGGAAGTGTGTTTCAGTTGTTAGAACGGAGATGTATAACATTCTTCCTTTATAGTTTGAGTTCTCTGAAATATTTATCACAGTTTAAGATAACAGTCGTCATTTTCAATGGCATTTAAAGAGTCGTTTTATTTGGATGATGGATAGTTTTAGCACAGTTAATAGAAAAATAATTAATGATTTGTTGGATTAAGTCTTTGAGATTTACACATTGTATTGTCGGTAAAGGATTAATCTTTATGATGTTCTATTTAAAGGTAAGTTATTCATTTTTATTATTTAGTTTGGATGGAAACAGTATTTAATTTTTATTTTTTGATATAATGATATATTTATTTAGTCTTTTTATAATAGTGTAAAAAAATAAATTAGACTAAATAAATATAGAATTATTATATTAGAATATGTGTGTTATCGTATTAAGGATATTGTTTGATGTTTATCCATTGATTTACTTATTGCAATTAGTTCAATGTTTTGGCTATCATTTTTAGATATTCCAGTCCTCTTGTTGTAGGATATAGTTGGACTTGCTGTTGAAGATATAGATACATTTGAGCAGTTTGTCTAGAGATTTTTGGTTTTAGTTGTATGACAGATTGCTCCATACGTAGTTCCTGAAAGCTTTGCTCTTTTTGTATAGCTGTGAATGTGGGTGTTGTACGTCCAGTAGAAGAGAGGAAGGCATTGTGCCAACCTTCAACAGCATTGTTCGTTTTTGCCTCTTGGTTCAGCGTTGGTAGATATACATTCCACCAGGGAATTAAAAATTTAGGCTGGCGTCTGTGGCCTGACCTATGTAGTCTTCCTACCCAGTTGTCCTCAAAGTAATCTAAAAGTGGGGCGAGTCTTTGCTCATTTTGGGTGTAGAAAGGACTTTCAATTAATAGATTGTAATGTTCTGCCACATCCGTTACTGGTACATATGCCAGAGCAATGAGATGTTTGATTTGGTATGCAAAAGTTATATTTGTTGCATACTCAACACTAAGGGCAGATTTTTGTAAATGTCTCCAGAGACATTGATTGAAATGAAAATAACATCCTTGAATGGATGTGTGTGGGTAACTTTTCAAAATAGAATTAATCATAGCTTGTTCGAAGTCTATGATGATTTTCATTGGGAAGTAGTCAGAAGTTTGTTCTTTTATTTTTTGCAAAATTTCTGAGTAAGTTGTGGCTTGTTTGTTCGGTAATAAACAGTATATGAAGGGGATACAGGTATTATGATATTGCCCATGAATTGTGTATAATTGGTAGAAAGGTTTTGGGCATATAGAAAAAGTTCTATCCATCATCCAAGTAGCACTTTCTGTTAATTTTTTCATATTGTTATTAGTTGCAAACATGATTATTCTTTTGTCCTTGCTATGATTATCATAAAAAATAAATGGCTCATCATTATGAGTGATTACAAGCTCAGGCGGAATTATGACTTCCTCAAAAGTTCTAGGAGTTAGTATATTGGGTCTACTTGCTTTCTTTGTCCTTGCTATTGTTCTTTTAATGGAAGCAATAGATGGTAGCTGACCTCTTGCTTCTCTGGGAACTTTAGGTAGTAATTCTTTCAGAATTACGTTGGTAGGTAGTTCTGATCTGCTACTTAATTCTTTGATATTCTCGAGAGTGGATCTCACTTCGATTTCCGAGATGTTTGGTGGGTGATTATGTTCTGTGGTATTAATAACACTAGTTTCCCTTGTTGTAGCACGGCCATAGCATTTATTGGAGTAATATTTCGTACACTTCCAATTCACTTTAAGGTCTTTTTGTTTCTCCTGAGTATAAATGTAGCCCATATAGCATAACAAAAATTTGCCTTTCTGAGATGTAATAAATCTTGCATCATCAGTCATTCTTGAGTTCTGGTATCTAGAAAAGTTAATATACAAATATTAACAAAATGTGAAATGTATAAAAGATTTTAAATAAAGCAAGTACTCTTCTAGTAATTTACTTACCAGCAGTAATGTTCTATGTATCGAAAGTAGATGCTTGTTCAGTCCGATGTTGTGGTCCTATTGCCACGGTCTGCTGAATAAAAATTTAAGTATGTTATAGGAAAAGTTACAATTTTTATTTTGGTTACATTTTTGGTAGTTTATAACGTCTCTAAAAATACTTTAGTTTATTTGGATTTTAAAAGAGACATTTCCAAGATAATACTAACAGAAGCATAAAAAGAGTCATTTTTAGTTCGAGTATATTCTATAGAGTTTATAAAGACTTGTTATGTTTTATTTCTGAACTTACCAAGAGAATTAGAGTAGTAGCAGAATGTTTGTTCTTTGATGTGAATTATCTGTTTTCTGTAGCTTTGAGGTCTGTTTAGAGAGAAAGTTTATGAAAATTACCAATGTGTTTATATGTTCCATAAACAATACACACTTGTTATAAAGCATTGTTACTTATTTGCTGAAAAGAACCGGGGATGACACATGTATTATGAATTAAAGCAAAAGAAACATATTTAAAAACAGGAAAAAATAATTTTTTACACAGCATTGTAACGTTTTTTCCCCAAAACACTCTGCCTTCACAATATGTATTAAGAGTTACAGGCTAAGAA
The DNA here is from genome assembly GCF_964263255.1 of Lissotriton vulgaris. Lineage (NCBI taxonomy): Eukaryota > Metazoa > Chordata > Amphibia > Caudata > Salamandridae > Lissotriton > Lissotriton vulgaris. The sequence continues at coordinate 588,119,844 of NC_141696.1, read as the reverse complement.
ACAAAGTAGAGAGTTTGAAATTAGGACACTAATTGTCAAATAACATTAAGTAAATACTAAAAATATGTAGATACCTTTTATAAATTTAAAGTGTCCAGTATCTTGAAGTTGAAGTATAACTTGATTTGTTTGTAGAGTCTGTTTAAAGGCAAAGTACATAAAGAAACAACAATTTAGGTTACAAATCTTGGTCTATAAGTAATAGTAAAAAAACATTAGAATTTATTAACAGGGCTATATGATTACTTACTTGTAGTTTCAGGACGAATTTTATTGCACAGAAGAATATAGATGGTGCTCCCAAAATTGGCAGTATGTGGTCACGAAGAATATTCCCTGCAAGTTGTATGGCTGTTTGTGACTGGTTTATATAGTCTATGTGTAATTAACTTTGCTATCTGATTGGTCAGATATGTAAAGACGAGTTACTATTGGTTAGTTTGAATTTTTTTTAACTTAAACATTTAAGATATATCTTCTTATATTGTTTATCTAGAGGAACTGAAATGATATATTTATGTAATAAAAAACTCTTGTAATAAATATAGAATATGTACAATGAGTACTAAGTATAAAAAAAGTATGTTTACAAAGAGTTTATATCCAAATATCGTTAGTGCGCGAAAACACAATTTTTTACAGTAAATGTTACTTAATAATTAGAAAATAAATTAGTGAAGTCTTTTAAAATGTGTGTATTACTAAGAGAATATATTTATTGGTGTTATATATTAAAAATTGAGTATTATTTAGCAATCTATATTTTTATATAGACGGAAATAGTGCTATCGAAATTTTAGTATTCGATATTATTGTAGTGCGCTATATGTAGTATAGAGTGTCGATATTATGGTAGTCGAAAATAATGTTAACGATATTTGTGTAGACGATATTTTTGTGCATCGATATAGTTTGATCGATATTGTAGTCTTTTTCATGTTAAGTATAGGGTGTCGATATTAGTGATATCGATGTTTGAGACTCGATGTTATAGTAGGTCGATTTTTGTGAAATCGAAATTCTGTCAGTGATTCCATTAGAACATTACTCCTTAGCTTTATATCTCTCACAATTTGCTTATCTGCTACCTGGTGTAACAGATCCTCCACAATGGGTCACAACAGAACACTTAATACCTGATTGTGACGATGGTCTTAACTTCCTATTCAGCAGTCGTAAACCTCATACTTCCCCTTCGCATCCTGTGCTTCTTGCTTCATATCAAGCATGGCAGCAATCACATCGTCTTTTAGAGGCTGCACATTGTTTGCACTCTAAAGCTCCAATATGGGGAATGAAAGTATTCAAATTAATGGCCAAGTGCTTTACTGGACTGATTGGAGTTTGAGAGGAATCCAGACATTAGACCAGATTATAATAAATGGTGAACTGAAATCCTTTGATCTTCTTTGTGCAGAATTTGACCTTCCTTTTCATCAGGCTTCACGACATCTGCAATTACAGCACTGACAGAGGTGATGTCTTGGTCCTCTCCCCTGGATTTTAAAACTGTCACTGATATTAGAATATCTTCACATTTGGGGTTGACATAAGAATGTAATGTTGAGATTATATTGTACATTAACTTATCACCCATATTCACAACCACTTCTCAAAGTTCTTCGCGAGAAATGGCAAGAACGACTACATATATTATAGATGAAGATCTCTGGCAGGACATACTAGAAGCTTTGAATAAGGGTATCCATGAAGCACACTTGAAATGTTGTCTTATTAAAACTTTACATGACTGGTACTGGACACAATCGGAAAAGCAACAAGCAGGGTTATTACCACACTCTAAGTGTTGGAGATATTCTGGAGTTAATTGTAAATTTTTCTCCATATACTTTGGGAATGTCCCTCTATACAGTATTTCTGGACACAAGTGGGAGATATACTAAAGGATACTATTCCTTTGAGACTCCCCCTTACCTCATCTATTATTTCATTGCATAATCTTACGCATTTACTTGATATCACACGTCCTTAGCACCGACTTATACATACTGCACACTCTGCAGCTTAAATGTGTATTTCAAGATTGTGGCAATCACCTAGACATTCCTCCAAGGAGGATTGGATGGTTGTGATGTTTCAGACAGCATCACATGAGCATGTAACATATAAACTACAGGATCAAGAAGACATTTTTCAACAAGTATGGGCTTCTTTTCTTCAAGACTCTTGAATATGTTCCTCTTGCTGCCTTATATGTTCCCTTTCCTCTTTATCTCATCGTTTTCTCTCTTTGTCCTTCTATTTTCCTCTTCTTTTCCCCTTCCCCCTTTTCATCTTTTATCTTATGTCTTCTTATTTCTTTATTTTCCTTTTTTTCCCGGTAAGGAGATGACTTATTTGATTCTCTTTTCTTCTTATTCCTCTATCTATTTATTTTTCTATTTATTTATTTACCTATTTGCTAAATTATATTATCAAGTATCTATCTATTTATCTATATATTTCTCTATCTATTTATTTATTAACCTTCACAATCTTTCATTATTCCCAATATACATCATATTATATATTTTATACATGTAATAATTTAGTGACTTTAAATATATTCGCTCGTTCCATAATTTAGTCTGTCTAATCTGTTCTGTGATTATAATCATTTGAAGTCAGTATCTTTTAGCGTATTATGCCTGATATTCGTTATTTTCAATATTAATTTCCTGTTTGGTTCTATTATGTTGTACTATGTTGTTATAAATATACTTGCCTCTAATTTCTCAATAAAAAATTACGACACAAAAAAAACCTATTGCTAAATTTTACGGCGGTCCGAATAGGGATAGGGTAGACAAATTATTTGCAAATTACCGTAAGATTAAGAACAACAAATGTAATATTCACTCCATTATTGACGCAACTCAAAGGCCAAAATATAGGGATTCAGAGATTTTGGGCAAAAATTTGGAATTAAATCAGAAAATCATCTAGAGCAGCAAATACTATGCAGTCCCTTTTCTTTATTTATAACAGACTTGTATTAACTCCTACTCTTTTGCACACAATGCACCCACCTGCAACGGACACATGTTGGACATGCACTCTGCCACAAGCAGATTTAAAACGTTTACTTTTTACTTGCCCTACTGTGAAGTACTTTTGGGCACAGGTCTGGGATCAGATTAATTACATTTTTCATACTCTAGTCCCTTTTTCTATTCCTACTATCTTTTTAGGTAGCATATCTGATGCTTGGGCCCCACCCTCATGTGACACTCGTATTGGGGATCTATTGTTGGCAGAGGCTTTCGAGCAAAACACCAAGAATTGGAATGCCTCTACTAAGTTTTTTCAATTCAATTCAAAGGTCTTTATTTCGGCCAAAGCGGCCATAAAAAGACAGATAAAAATACAATACAACAATTCAATAAATAAATATCAGTCATTTGTTAAAACCCATTCATTTAATCTAGTTAAAACAGCGTTATTATACATGTACAACCCATAAGTCTGCTCATTTACTTGAAATGCATGAGCCACTCGTGGACAACACCGGTGCTTACTTTTTAAGATGGGTTAAAAGCAAGTTAAATGCTGATGCAGTCTGTAGACAACCGAAAAAATGTTAAAGTGCAAATGCAATTTGTACGCCATATTAGAGCCTGTGAAACAAAATAGCAACCTCTGGTGTGTGGACTTAGAAGATTACTCAGAAACCACTCCCTTCTGCCCTCTATGGTTTCTTGCCCCTTGTGGCCCGATGGGGAAACTCGCCCTACACAGATTACATGACCCCTCTTGTGTTCCTGAGGCGCATAACTGCTCGTGAATAATTCACCGTACAATGCAATGTTAAAATATCCACTGATAATTTCAAATGAAGTAAGGCCACCTTGGCCTGTTTAAAAGAGACCTTTTCCCCCCAAAAATGTTTTAAGTATTTTCTTGGGGACGTATAGTATGAACATAGCAGCACAAAGTGGAGGGTGTCTTGCGGAGATCTATTATCGCAGCCGCAAGGGCCCTTTTGCTCTACTGTTTTGGTGAAACCAGCCGGCACCGCTAAGCTGTGATGTATGAGGTCCAATCTAAAGCGTGTCATGAGGAACCTATCCTGAGGGCTATAAATGAGATACATGTAGAGTTCTATCCCTGGGGCAGATTTTGTCAAGATGTGTGTTCTCACTGTCAGTTTAATTATCTCAACATCTTCCCTCTTGGAGCCCAATAAATTAAGAAACTCCCTTTTGACAATTATCTTATCCTTCACCAGTAGTTTCGTTGGGTGGGAGAAAAAGTCCAGGTGATCTATGGCCTTGAGAGAATCTCTAATATATTTAAGCCATGGGATATTCATCCCTTTATCTCTTGCCAGGCAATCACAGATGATTTATTTATTTATTTATTTATTTATTTCTGGCGATTTTTAAAGCGCACAAATACCCTGGGGTGTCTCGGCGCTGTAGTTGCAGAACTCTCCGGAGGAGGGGGGGATTAGTCAGGGAACAACCATGTCTTTAGTTGCTTTCTGAAGTTAAGAAGGGTCGGAGCGATCTTAATGTTTAGAGGAAGTGCGTTCCACATTTTGGCCGTGGCAACAGCAAAGCGTTTGTCGCCCCAGTTGGCCCTTCTTGTACGGGGGACTATGAGAAGGTGCGCTGAGGATGACCGCAGAGTTCTAGTATGTTCAAGCGGTCGGAAGGCTTTTCTTAAGAATAAGGGTCCTTGATCGTGAATGGCCTTATATGCAATGCATAAAGCCTTAAACTTGATGCGGCTCCTCACCGGTAGCCAATGTAATTGTCTGATGTAGGGGGAAACTGATGCAAATCTCGGGATAGATAGCAGTGTTCTGGCGGCAGCGTTCCTGGACAGTTTGCAGTTTATTAAGAACCTTTTGTTGTGTATTGAGTAACAATGCATTGCAGTAATCAGTTTTGGAGAATACTAATGTACTGACCAAGGTTTTACCTGCATGTGACGGAAGGTATGGGATTAGTTTTTTTATCCTTTTTAGTACCTGGAAGGAAGAAGAAACCACAGCATTGACATGTTGCTGGAATGTCAATTTGTTATCGAAGATAACGCCCAAGTTGCGTAACTTCGTCACAGGTTCTGGCGGTTGTCCCATCTGGTGAGGCCACCATTGAGGGGACCAGGTGGGTTGAAGCCTCCCGAATGTCATCACTTCTGTCTTATCAGAATTGAGTTTAAGGCAGTTGGATGACATCCAGGAGCTTATTGCCTTCATTCCCATTTGGAAATTGGCTGCTACTGAGATTCCGTCATTATGTATCGATAGCACCAATTGGGTATCGTCAGCATAGGTAGTGAGGGAGATTCCACAGGATTTTATGACCCTCGCCAGGTCCGATCTCTCTTGTCAGTGTGACCTCCGGATTTGTCCATATCTTAATCCAGCAGCTGATTGGTTTTAACTTTACCCTATCCTCGAGGTGAACAACGCCCAACTCCTCATGTACAATAAAACCTGGGGTACTGTGTGGCACCTTCAAAAGTCTTCTTAAAAATGTATTCTCTACAGTACGAAGCATCTTTGCATCAATAAACCCCCATATCTCGCAGCCGTAGAGGGCTTTGGCAGAACATATTGAATTATAGAGGGTTAGGATCTGGTCGGGAGCCCACATAGCCTTTGTGCATGATTCATGATCTCCCCTATACTTCTGGTTAATATGAGGCATTTATCTTCCATTAGTGGTTTGAAATTCAGTCTAGAGTCAACCAAAATCCCTAGGTATGAGAAGCACTGGACTTTTTCAATGCAATGTGCCCCAATTGTGTATATATAATTCCTTGGGGGCGCCGTTCCTACTTCCATTACATCGGATTTGGATAGATTTGCTGACAAATCTAGGCTCTCCATAAAATTGATAAAGCCGTCTATGAGTTTTTGAAGTCAGCGTCATCTGTGTAAAGCAGAACCTGAACCTCCCTTTGGCCTATCTTGGGCGAGTCTGCTCCCAACCCAGCCAATGCTTTCTCCAAACCATTGATGTAAAGGGTGAATAAGAAGGGTGCCAATATGCACCCTGTCTCACTCCCCTAGTGCATGGGAACTTCTCTGTCAAACTGCCCTCCTCATTATACCTGACCTGGGCATGCGAATTTCTGTGGAGCGATCTCAAGATATTTACGAGGCCCTGCTCCACTCCCAGATTCTTCATCAGTTCCAATAATTTGATCCTGTTAACCGGGTCAAAAGCAGCTGTAAGGTCCATAAATTCCAAGTACACGGTGCCTTTGGTTGCTATCGTGTATTTGGCAGTCAGGAGATGCAAGTTAAGGAATTGGTCCGTAGTAGAGCGGCCAGCCCTGAAGCCATACTGCATGTCTGTTATAATCTTGTGTTCTTCAGCCCAATCTTGTAGTCGGTTAAGTATAATCCTGCCTAACACTTTTACTGACACATCTATTACAGAGATGGGCCTGTAACAGGATGGGCTCTCCCTGGTACCTTTTTTGAAGATTGGGACAATTATGGCTGTTGACCAGGATTCAGGCATGCCTCTACCCACTGCGGCATTTAGATCCCTGGTCAAAATGGGGGCCCTCAACTCTACATGTGCTAGAAACAAGTCCAGGGGAACCCCATCAGGTCCCGGCGCCTTGTTTCTAGACAATCCTTTTATTCCTGCCTTTATTTCATTTAAAGAGAAAATTATAGGTTCCCCCCTCCCTGGCCTTTCCTTGGACACAAGATGGACTTCAGGAGTACTGAGGTTATATAAGCTGTTAAAAGTGGCATGCCATGTCTCCTTCAGGATGTGATTTATAATCTTAGGTTTATTTCTATCTTGGAAGCAGGGCTCATTTATGATCTTCCAAAATGCCGTCATGTTTTTAGTGACTGCTGCTTCCCTGAGATTCTCCCACGCCTGCTGTTGCAACAGGGTTTTACGGCGCTTAACCGCCTCCTTGTAAAGACCTCAACATTCCTTAACGCTCACTTTATTCCTGGGTCGGGTTTTTAAAGCCATTTTTAGATCTCTTAACGTTTTTGAACAGGCCTGATCAAACCAGCCGTGTTCCCTTGAATCTTTTTTGCCAGGCTTGGCCCTAAGGAGTCTATCAATATGAAGGGGAGTACCTTCATAGGCCTTGACTAGCTGAGCCCCTGTCACTTCTAGATTTAGGCACCTCTTTATGTGGTGACCTTTCTCTGCCATTAGTGCTTCATAGAAGCCATTGAGGTCGATTTTGTGCCATCTTAGCCTTCTACCCTGGTCGGATGCCCTTACTGCCCCTGTCATACCTCCTTTTTCATGGGGGGAGGTGTTATTAGGATCCCTCAGGGCAATGACTAGGGGGTTATGGTCACTGAATGCACTAGGTTGGATTTCAAAACCCAGTAACTCCTGTTTCTTTGTGCGGGATACGAAGATAATATCTATGACTGAATCAGACCCTCTTCCTTTGAATGTTGGAATTATCTGCCCTTCCTCATCTCCATTAGTTAAATACATAGTGTGTTGGAGGTCATACCTATCCAACACCTCATTTAACTTCCTTCCCTCCGGGGTGTGTTCCAGGTGAGGACCTTCCTCAGGTGAACAGGGATGCTGAGCACTCAGGCAGAGGTGACAATTAAAGTCACCTGCTAGCACCCAGTCACATTTGCCTCCTTCTCGATCTATTTGTCCCTCAAGCCTACTTCCCAGTTCTTGAAGGTTGAGACACGATGACCCTCAGCTTCTACTAAGTTATAATTTCAAGCTTGGTGGCATGCGGTTGGCTACAATCATAGATTGGATACAAGTTACATCCCCCCATATCTCTAGCTCTGAAACGCCAGATCATGTGGTCTCCTGTTACACAGTTCCTAGACGACAGTGCACAATACTCCTTTGCACGCTCACCTGCCCAACAAGAAGTTCTACAACCTCCTTGACTTTCCTTTTATCTCCATCAACATAATTAAATATAATGCTTGATAATTCAGTTTTGTATAAAAATTATATATTTTGCATTTGTTTTCTTATGTCTGCAATAAAAAACTTTTCTTGTTGTTAGACCTAATTTAATTTCTCTTCGCTAGTGATGACTTGTATTACTTAGTTATGTATAACTTATGGATTATTTAATGTAAAATCTTGTTCCTTATCCCTATGCCTCGATATGTTCTAAATAAACTCATTTTAAAAGTGAAAAAATAATGGTATCCTGCTGATTGTCAATCACTATCAGCATTCCCAGTTAATATAGTCCCACAGTGTTTCGCTATATAGATAGATCAATATGTGTATGAGGTAGAGTTCTCCCCTAAGGTCGCTTCCATTGCAATATTTCACGGTGTGCGCCTTTTGCTTTGTAATGAAAGAGTGAGGTGACTGTCTTTATTGGATTAGAGGGTGCCTGTGTGTGTATGTTCAGCTGCACCCCATCCAGTGTCATATGGTGTATTGATGGTGAAAAATCAGGTATCTGAAGTATGCTGGTATTTTGGTCTTTAACTTTTGCCCTTCATTGCTTTCAGTGTTCACTTGATTTGTATAGCGCTGAGGAGCACTGGAAGGATAGAAAGCTGGAGTGAAGTGAGAGAGAGGCAGAGCAAGCGAGAGAGAATGCGACACTAAGGGGTCCATTAGAATGGCAGGCAGATCGTCCCCCGCCATCCATGCCGGAATGACCCCCGCCCTATTATTATGGCTGGGGGGCCACGGCGAACGGAAAGACCGTCCATCGCTTTTCCATCCCGGTCGCCTTGCGACCGGGCGGAAAAGGGATCTATATGGTGGCGGTGTCTATCAGACACTGCCAGCCATATTAGTATGGGCACGTTTCAATGCCTTTCGGTGGCGGCAATGAAAGGCATGTGGAGTCTACCTGCGGGGGCCCGTTGCGGGCCCCCAGGGACTCCGGGGGGGGGGGGGGTATGCACATTTGGGGTGCCTTTGGTAACCCCCTGCATTTCAAAGAACAACGTGACAGGCACCGCGCGGTGCCTGTCACGTTGTGCTTTGAAATGCACAAAATGTATTCTTAGCATTACTACGGGGGTGCATTGAGCACTGCCCGCTGCAATGTTAACAACACAGGATGCGCCCGCCACTGTGGCGGGCGCATCCTAATTTCCCCCATGGGACACCCGCCCTTATGGCGGGCGGTCTCTTTCCACGATGGGATGGTGGGTGGACAAAGTCTGCCCGTCATCCTAATGGGCCCCTAAGTTACAGAAGTACTGGGGGAAGGAGACTCAGAAAGAGGATGTGAATGGACTAAAAGGGGGTGGAAAAGAGTGAGGGAGTAATAAAACGAGAAATTGAACTTGTGTGCAGAGCGAGTGAGTGAAAGGTTGAGTGACATGCACACTATGGTATGCTAAATGAAATTTGAAAGATAAAAAAAGAAAAAATAGTTCCACAAAGCCAGCAGTGGAAGGATGCAACTAATAAAAATAAACGTTCCAGGGGAGGGACCAGAGCATGAATATGGAGGAAAGCTGTCCAGTCCAGAGCAAGGAAATGAGACAGACGAAAAAAATCCTGTGAAAATAACCGCACAGCCAAAAAGTGAAGCCAGACAGATTTCTTGTAAGGTTGGCTTGACTTTAAATGGTACATTAGAAAGACATGTCGCCCTAATATGAAACAGAACGAAAAAAAACTGAATGGGTCCAGTCTCACTTTACAAAGCAACTACGAATCCTTTCATTAACTTTTTTCATCTAAAAACACAACATACCTTGCTTGATTTCATCGTTCAGCAATACCTACAATAGACATTGGATGCATGCTGAGAGGGAAAGAAGGTAATGCGTGCATGATGCATTGTACCATATATAATCAGCAAACATAAAGAATTTGTTTTTTCCCTCTTTTTCCAGGTACCAAGACACAATTGTACTTGAAAGTTTCAAAGACAATCCACCACATTTTCCATATTTATTATTAATGTACAGAAAGTGTTGCTTTAGCACATCGATTTCGATCTGTCTTACTTTTGTCAACACTTAAAACGTGTTGCAGGTTTGGAGTCTCAGCAGAGGTGTGCCATAGCTCCACATCGCACATAAAACGCACGTGATCTTTCCCTGTCAGCGCCCTCCATTACACATTTCCGATTCTCGTCGGTGCTTGCAGAGCTGAATGCATAAGGGCAGAATGTGCGAGACCATCCAACGTTCGGCCATATTAAGCTGTCAGTGATGTCTAAATCGCTTCCTTTTTTCCTTTCAGCATGAATTGAGAAAATATCCGAGAGGCATCCGCATCCAGAGGCAGGCACCCGCTTAGCATGATAAGAAAATCCTGTGTGTGCATTGTGCCAATGTACGGAAATACACGCACTACGTCTCAACCTGCTGAAATGTTCCTCGTAAGAGAGATGTTTTTGTCAGTCTTTGAGAACCGGCGGCAGCGAGAAATAAATGAAGACTTCGACTAGGGTTTACCCCGTCTGTAGAAATAAGGTTAGTACGGAGACAAAAACACTGCCCTGAAAAGATGTCTGCCGTGGAATTCTTCGGATTGCTTCACTGTGTTTCCAAAACAATCGCCACTCACAGAGTGGATTTGCATCTCTAATAGAGTTCAGGGGCTGGTCGTGAAACTCTTTTGCTAGTATTGACCCCGTCTCTCCAGATGGCATGCCCTGCTCCATAGAGCGCGGTATCATGGGAACATGAGCTGCTTTAATACAGCATTTACGAGGGCATGGCGGGGGGCTGGGGGAGGGTTGAAAAGAAAACTTCAAAACAGATTTAATGCTACGTAAGAGTGTAAATTACTATTGCACACAAGTAAACCACTGCTTGTAAATACAGCTAACGAGCTTCTCCTCGACCAAATGTGATATTTCGGCAGGCGTACAAAGATGTAGGTAGGGCAAGCATATTAACCATGAATGATATTTTCAAACTACGTGCGGAAAAGTTTGGAATATGGAAATCTTCTAATGTTACTAATACATGCATTCCATATATTGTTTTTTTTTTGCTGGAGATTGGTAGTTCAAAATGTGGTTTCCTTTAGATATGTATCCTGTTTCCATGAGTCACGAATCAGTCTGGATTTACTGTCACTCAGACATTTCTAGCTATGTCTTGCTACGATTTAGAGAATGAATTATAGTTTGGCAGACCGGTTACTTGGTTACAGAAGTGATGGATTTCCAGTCCACCTCATTACAAGTGTCATAGGGTTTCATGTACTTGTAATAAGGTGGAGGAGATATCCATTAGGTGTGTGACCGACTGACCTATCCACCAGACTCTAAATCAGACCCTTAGTCGCTTTTGGTCTGAATTCCTGTAAAATGAATGACTGTTAACATTAGTGAAGTCAAGTCAAGAGTTCGTTATTCGGTGATTAGAAAACACCATAAAAGCACATGTACATACAACTGATTAAAATCCAATTAAATCATTATCAGAACCCTGCTTGTAATATAATCTACTTTAGATTTTAGATAGATTGATATCTATAGAGCAAGGGTTGTGAGCGCAGCCCTGTATGGGGCTGAACTGTGGGGTTTGCAGAGAGTTGATACCCTGGCCCATCTCGAAAACAACTTTCATAAAGATCTGATGAGGCTTCCTCACAGTACCCCCACAATCCCTCTCTTGTTAGATACAGGCACACGTCCAATCTGTGAGCAAGCAAAATTGCGTCCCTTGCTACTCTGGTCTCGGATATGGAATGTCCCTGAACTCTGTAGCTATGCTGATGCTCTAAGAGATCTTCTGTCGCTTCCAGGCTGTAATAAGGTACCCTGGTTGAGGGAAGTCAAACTCCTGCTCTATGAGCTGGGTTTGGGAGAAGCCTGGGTCAACAAAACTGCACCTCCCAAACAGCTTCTTAAGAAGGTGTATTGGCTCTGGGTAGATAATAAGCGAATGACCAACCCCAACCACTGTAAATCTGTCGTCCAGTTCTTGCTAGTTAAGGAGTTACCTTATAGGGAACCCTATCTGGACCAAATTCATAATTCTGGAGACAGATCGCTGTATTTTAAGTTTAGGGTGGGTGTGCTCCCTCTAGGACTATTCACTTCCTCTTGGAACCCTCCGCTCCAAACGCTTCCTTACTGCCCGTTCTGTGTCACAAAGGTTGAATCTGTCGCCCACTTTCTGTTTGAGTGTGTAATTTATGCAGCGCCAAGATCGAAATGGCTAAAGCCCCTGTGTAAGACTTTGGGAACAAGGTCACATGTTGAAGCCCTACGTATATTGCGCTCAGATGCATGCCCGTTTTTTGCATGTTGCATGGCGAAATTCTTAGGTTGGGCTTGGCGCTTAAGAACCTCAAGGTTGTTGCTGCTCCAGTAAAGTTGATAAAAATGAATTCCAAGCTGGTGTATATATGGAAAAGGTTATTATTATCTGCACACTTGTTTTTATTGTTTTTATCCTTCGAATCTTAAAGCACTATATTGTATATTCTGTACTGTTTTTATTGATGTTGTACTGCTTTTATGATACGTACTGTATCGAAATAAAGTTATTACTACTACTAATACATGCATTCCATATATTGTTTTTTTTTTTGCTGGAGATTGGTAGTTCAAAATGTGGTTTCCTTTAGATATGTATCCTGTTTCCATGAGTCACGAATCAGTCTGGATTTACTGTCACTCAGACATTTCTAGCTATGTCTTGCTACGATTTAGAGAATGAATTATAGTTTGGCAGACCGGTTACTTGGTTACAGAAGTGATGGATTTCCAGTCCACCTCATTACAAGTGTCATAGGGTTTCATGTACTTGTAATAAGGTGGAGGAGATATCCATTAGGTGTGTGACCGACTGACCTATCCACCAGACTCTAAATCAGACCCTTAGTCGCTTTTGGTCTGAATTCCTGTAAAATGAATGACTGTTAACATTAGTGAAGTCAAGTCAAGAGTTCGTTATTCGGTGATTAGAAAACACCATAAAAGCACATGTACATACAACTGATTAAAATCCAATTAAATCATTATCAGAACCCTGCTTGTAATATAATCTACTTTTTAAAAGAAGTTAACAATATAAATTCATTGGAGGTCGTATCAATCAATCAATCCCCCCCTTTAGTTACCCTCAATCCACTTTGATGAAATTCATAATACAACATAATGTCAATGGATCAATTGCTTGTTGCAGAAAAAGTAGTGCAGCTTTAGCATGTTTCATTTAGCTTGTTTTAGAATTCCTACCAAGAATCTTCACCTAGGCATTGAATAAAAAGAACACAGTAGTGCAAAATGAAGGGAGTCCTGCGGAGACCTATTGTCGCAGCCGCAGGCTCCCTTCTGCTCAACTGAAGTTAAAAATCCTGGCGGAGACGCTAATAAATATGGTAATAAATTAAGCCTAAAACGACACATTAAAAACCTCTCCTGGGCATTATACATAAGGTATAGGTATGGCTCAATTCACTCGGTACTTTTAACAAGACTATGGGCGCTCCCAGTTTGTTTGGACCCTTCAGCCTCAGCTCTGTGTGTTAACATTACTAAAGAGCACTTAAAAAGGTAATTGTCTCTCAGTTTACCTTTAAGCACACATCTAAAGTGCTAAATGTTTGTCATTCTGGATGTCTGTTCGTCCATCCAAATCTAACTGTTTATCTTGCACTTGGGTGTCCAACATATGTCTAGGAGGTCTGGAGCTATGCTACATTTCTAGTATAACCACTGACTATGTAAATTCGTTTTATCTGATTCATTATTTGAAACTTTACCTTAACTTGGAAGCTTAAAATTAGGGCATGGATCCAGCCTTTATGTTGAACACATCTGGTCTAACTATAGACTAGAGGCTTATACATCTACGTACTGTATCATGACTATTTATTGTTTCTAAAACACTGTGGTACCTATTACCAAATTGTGCATTGTAGTGAGTGAATTAGTACTACTTACATACTACAAAATGCTATGCACAAACCTACAGACAGAGACATCTGACTCCTGCTCACCTATCTTTTACATGCAGATGTCTCCGCTCCGGTGTTGAAGATCTCCACCTATATGTGAAAACTTACTAATAGTAACTTTGCACTTGTAAATTCTGTCTTGGATGTCTCCAACCACTGGATTCATGTAGCGGAGACCTGAAAGTCTACACTCTGAAATAAATGCATACTCGAAAATTATGAACAGCAAAAAAGTATAAGGCTACTACAAGGCGTAACAGTAAATTTACACGAGTAAGTACATAAATACATTTACCATTGTGAATAGGACCCTGTGCATGTCCATTGATCTATATAGGTCATTGAAAAAAAGGACACATTATGATACAATACTGAATAGTTAGCACATCTTTAAATTTAAAACAATTTACAAACGGCAAAGATGTGAGTATACCCGATCTAGATAACTTACAGTCAGAGAAAAATTCTTTGTTTTAAGTTTTCACACAACGAAACTATGTCACTTTAACCAAAGATAACGTTGTATAGAAATGAATCAAACATAAAAAGAAGAAGAGATGTGGACTGATGTGTCGACGTTTCGGCCTTATTGTTGATTAATCCTCAAGGCCATCCTCAGGACTTTCAATCTTTAATAAAGTTAGACCCCCTGCAAAGGATACAATAATCATATTGTTACCTTTTCATCTTACATGTTCTATTTACAATTCTTAACCCGTGTGCTAGAAAAAAAAGTAATGCCATGTATTTACATATTACTGTTATATACATAAGTTCTATACAACGTTATCTTTGGTTACAGTGACATAGTTTCGTTGTGTGAAAACTTAAAAAAGAGTGGACTACAACGCAAGTGGATTCAAAAGAACAATTTATATATGTCTTGTCCACTTGTACATTGCTGATTATTCTTTATTGCTTTTTAAAAAACTGTACCCCATGAAATGAAATTTGATATATAAAACTTTTTTCATAAAACTACTTCCCGTGTAGCCTTTTCTATAGTGAGTTGTTACTACTTTGTCAAAGCAATGAGTGTGGAATCAGAATAAAAACAGGCTCTTTAATTAACTTAAGTTGATCACGAAATCACTGCCAGTCAAGCTTGATCAATTTCCTGTTTCCAAATCATTTATAATTCAATACACACAAAAAAACCCTTGCAAGCAATTTGCATTTACTTTACCAATGCATAACAAGGATTTGCAATGCAATAGGTCTCGTATTTGTGAGAGTTAGTGCTATTGGTGCTGCTAACAACAATGGGGCATATTATCAAGGGCTTTATCGCAGCTTTAGCGGGACTTTTTCCCGCTAAAGCGGCAATAATTTCATCGCCCTATTAGCAAGCTGTCGCTAATAGCAGTTAGCGACAGTTTGTAGGCGATAGCGAGCGGTTTGGGGCCCTCTTTGCATGTCAGCGATATTTATCGCTAATGACATGCAAAGTGGGCGTACTGAACCTGTTAGCGACTGAAAGCAGTCGCTAACATCACTATCACCTATTACCCACGCAGGCACAGCGATAAAAAAAATTGCGTTAAGCGGGAATATCGCCATTAAACTAATGCCTGCTCAGACCACTTCTCAACCTGTATATCCAATGGGAGTTGGATATTCAGGTTAGGACCCTATAGGCGTTAATGCCTGAATATCGCTGAATTTCCAGCGATATTCACGCATTGAGCCGCTATCCTCGGATATTTTATTGCATTTGAGATAAACGTTGCTAATAGCACGTTATCTCTGTGATAAAATCCGGTGATGCGCGGCGATACAAAAAAATCGCTAAGCTCATTTAGAGATAAATATCGCTAGTTGTTGGTAATGTGCCCCAATGTCTTTTACCTATGTATTTTGGTTCGGAGTGTAGTGGATGTATGAACAGAGACGCAGCTACAGCACTGTGTAGAGGACTTAGAATGAGGAATTACAACTGGGACCAGAGAAGCAGCTGCAGCACTGGTTAGAGGACTTAGAATGAGGAAACACCAATGGGCCAGAGACAGTTGCTGCACTGCATAGAGGACTTAAAATGGGGGGGGGTTACTGACAGGACCAAAGAAGCAGCTGCAGGTATATTACTTAATCTCCCGGCCTTTGAAAAAAAATTAGCCCCAAAAAATAATGTGTATTTGTGTAGTGTAACCAGTGTTTATGTAGATACCTCTGGATCAAGTATGTAACTAAATAAAACTAAAAAAGTCATCAGTACACTTTAGTTCAGCATCTCTTCTCTCAGCCTGAGAACTATATTTTATTTAACAAGTTACTTATATGTAACATTCGTTTTTCAGCTTGTGGATATTCTAGATTCATGTTGTTCATCCACCTCCACTAAATAGGGATACAGGAAAGCAGGTCCAAATGCCCTGTCAAAATGCATTCGACACAAATATATTTATAAAAGGTGCATGCAGACAAAAACATAAATGGAAATCTTAAACATGTAGAATAATGCATAAAAGGATGAGGTGCACAGAGGTATATGTGCAGGAGGTATGTGGGGCTAGTAAGCCTGCAAGGTCACTTAGCCCTTCCTAGAGCTCAGATTGCCTACAGCCATGGTTGCATAGAAACTTGATCGGCAGCTGGAGCAGCCCAGCCTCCTGCTGCCCCTCCCCTTCCGTCACCAGCTCTGATCGTGTGGCATGTCTTGTCTGCCTATTCTTACACCCTGCCCTCACCCACACAGTGCACCAGGGTTATGTATTGGGGCTAGCCTTGTCCAGCTGAAGGGGGAAGAGGAAGTCTTCCAGGTGAAACTAATTGTTCAGTGCGCAAAAAAAAAAACAGCCTTTAGGAAAACGCACTCCTTAGAACAAGAAATACTCCTTATCTCGAACAACTACAAGTGTCAGCTGTGCGCTATTAACAAAACCCATCAGGACTGCAACGTCACGTGCGGCATCAAAGTCCATCACTAATTATTCAAGTCACCCAAATACTCAAATGCCCTATTTACACTATTCACTGAGGCCTTTAAGGAAGAGGCCTTTGCTGCCTGGAGTGGTACACAGTCAAAATATCGAATCTTTAATTTCGACTTACACTTATATCGAGTTGCTAATATCAAAGGGACAGAATATCGATGTCCAGAATATCGATGGCCAGAATATCGACCCTAAGGTAAGTAATATCGAAATTACTTATATCGATAGCATATATATCGATGTAAGTAATATCGACATTACTTATATCGATAGCATATATATCGATGTAAGTAATTTCGATTTACTAATATGTGTTAGAAATTTTAGTTAAGTATTTAAATTAATTGTTATAATATGTGTTTAATATGTTTTTATAAATAAAAAATATATAAAAGTAAATAATATGTTTTACTACCAGAGCGGGTTGTGGGTTTTTAGGGGAATAGGGTGGGAAGTAATTTATTTGTAATTAAATAATTATTTTTTAATGATTAATTTATTTTGCAATTAAATATTAATTGGCAATGAATTATTTTAATTGATTAATTGAATAATTAATTGATAATTTATGTATATTTTTAAGTAAATTATATGTTTTACTACTGGAGCATGTTGTGGGTTTATAGGGGAATAGGGTGGGAAGTAATCTATTTGTAATTAAATAATAATTTTTTAATGATTAATTTATTTTGCAATTAAATATTAATTGGCAATGAATTATTTTAATTGATTAATTGAATAATTCATTGATAATTTATGTATATTTTTAACTAAATTATATGTTTTACTACTGGAGCGGGTTGTGGGTTTATAGGGGAATAGGGTGGAAAGTAATTTAATTGTAATATTAATTAATTTTGGGTAAAGGAATATTTTTAGGGTTCAGGGTCAGTTTTGGGTTTTTGGGTAAAGGGGTATTTTTAGGGTTCAGGGTCAGTTTTCAGTTTTTGGGTAAAGGGGTATTTTTTGATTTCAGGGTCACTTTTGGTTTTTTGGGTAAAGGGGTATTTTTAGGGTTCAGGGTCAGTTTTCAGTTTTTGGGTAAAGGGTATTTTTAGGGTTCAGGGTCAGTTTTCAGTTTTTGGGTAAAGGGGTATTTTTAGGGTTCAGGGTCAGTTTTCAGTTTTTGGGTAAAGGGGTATTTTTAGGGTTCAGGGTCAGTTTTCAGTTTTTGGGTAAAGGGGTATTTTTAGGGTTCAGGGTTAGTTTTCAGTTCTTGGGTAAAGGGGTATTTTTTGGGTTCAGGGTCAGTTTTCAGTTTTTAGGTAAAGAGGTATTTTTAGGGTTCAGGGTCAGTTTGGGGTTTTTGGGTAAAGGGGTATTTTTAGGGTTCAGGGTCAGTTTTTAGTTTGTGGGTAAAGGGATATTTTTTGGGTTCAGGGTCAGTTTTCCCTACTGTTGCACCCACTGGAGTGGGAATAGCAATTTTAACCCCTACGCTATCCAACGCTTTCCCTACTGTTGCACCCTCTGGAGTGGGAATAGTAATTTTTACCCCTACGCTATCCAAAACTTTCTCTACTGTTGCACCCTCTGGAGTGGGAATAGTAATTATTGTTAAGTAAGTATATATTATATATGATTTGTTAATATTATTTTTTTTATTGAATATGTATTATTATATTTTTTTTACCATTATTAAATATATTTAAATATGTTTAAGTAATGTATAAGTATTATTTACAGTATTTTTCATGTTATTTTAAACCCCAAAAAACCCGATATATTTGACAACGATATTTTTAACATCGATATTATTTTTTCGATATTTTGGTACTTACCATGATGTACATAGGACGTCGATATTTTTGCAATCGATATAATTACGCCGATATTTGTGTAGGTCGAAATTCTATCTGTTGAAATTCTGTCATAGATCCGCCTGGAGGAGCTGGAGGGGACAATAGAAGTGTAAAGCGAATAACCAAGCAGATGCTGAACACAAAGGGGGTGGGGTGAGGCTGGACAGGATTAGGCTGAGGGAGAAAAGCAAATTCAGCACCTCGCTACCAAACCCTCCAGCCCGCACTTGAAATCCCTCACTTCACATGTGGTAGCCGAGGAAGGCACATTGCTTTGGGGGACAGAGTGTGGAATAACCCCAGAGCTGCCCACTCTGCCGAAATTGTAATTGGGGAACCACGTTCGGGTCTTGGTGTTGGCTCAACACCCTGCGCCTGGGCAAATCACGTTATCTCATGTGGCTACAAAAATGATTGTGTCCTTAGGTAAGGGAACAACTATAGCTAAATATTGTTTAATAGAATTGATTTGCACTTTCCTGAAACCAGTGCCACATGAGCTGCTTCATAGCAATATGGGATTGGGTGAGCGATTAGTAATGAAGCAACATGGCGAGGGCCAGTAGAAAGTAAAAGGAACATGGAGAACATAAGGGGAGGCAATAGTGAAAAACAATTGGCACGAGGCTGAAGTGTTACTTAGAGCTGAGTAATGGGCGCAGCAGGCTCCATGGTAGCTACAGCCGGAGAGAGCAAAGCTCCAACCCAGCAGGTAGCCAGGAAGGAGGCTATGTCTGTGCAGCCACTGTAGCACTTCTGGAGACTGCCAGGTTGAGTCTCCTGCGCTACCAATGCTGTCCTACCACCGGAGAAGTGGGACCCTCCGCATAGACTGTGTCAGGGGCCACCCACTCTGCCCTCTCAGCGGCATGGGCTCCTGCACTGCCCTGTAAACACACACACACTCCGTAACTGTAAAAAAAAACATACACATTTCTTTTAAAAAGAAGGCTCCTAGATGCTTTGCTGAAGAAGGGGAGAAAAGTAGAGGAAGCGCAGCAACCGTAGGTTGCAGGTGGGGGGAGTCATGACAGAGATGGGCGCCAAGCTAAAAAACATGAACAGAGCATAAAGCATGTCACTGAAGTGTTAGTTAGAGGTTAGTGATGGGCACAGCAGGCTTGATGGTAGCACCCAGCAGATAAGTGGGCACCGTGTTGATTAAAAAAATACGGCACAAGCCTGCTGAAACAGCCATCATGTTACATGGTATTTCTTCCCCCAGCCTCTTAGGAGGTGCTGTCAAATACAGGCAGTGGGAAGGCAAGCTTTACCAGAAGTGTTAGTTAGAGGTTAGTAATGGGCATGGCAGGCTCTTTGGTGGTACCGAGCAGATAAGTGGGCGCTGTGTTGATTAAAGAAAATATAGCACGCAGTCCGGTTTAAGGCACAGACCCAAAAAGGCGGTATACAAAAGTTGGAGCCAGAACCTCATTAGAGTAGCAAGGGTTGCAGATATAGCAGGTTACATGGTGGTCACAACGAGCATTGTAACAAGCACATCAGATGGACCAACAGCAGCCATGTAAAGGATGTGCCTGCACCAGAGACATCTGGGTCATAGCGGGCATGTCAGAAACGGTCTGAATAAAGTGCCTAACTGATCCGTTTCAATGCGTGGTTAGGAATAACAATAATAAAGTTGCACGTGAGCGCATTCCGGATTGTACAACTTACTAAACAAGCATTTGTTATTGTTAAAGGAGTAGTGCAGCGTTTTGGACGAAAACAGTAGTCAGGGACCAATGCTTCCGGACTACACGAAAGTCAGTATCCCATCAACTGCCAGTGAAACCCAAGCTAATAGAAGCTCTGCCAACCTTAAACAAATGGCAAGCAGCAACAGAAATGACCCGTCAATAGGCAGAGTTTTGCCCAATATACTTTACTTAATGCCTCGTAGAGATCTAGAAATGGCCTTATCGTTGAATATGAAACCACTGGCTAGAGTAAAAACTAATAATATCCTATCAGAAGAGTGGGTCTGGATAGGGGTACTAGGCAGGATGACTGTGTTGCCACAGACCCACTCACTAGAAGGTTGATTCAAACATTGAGTGTTGCAGAGTCATCCTGTGCCCTGGGCACCCCCATTTTTTTGGTGACTGGTACTTATGGTAACTGAAAGTATCAGGTTGCTGATATCTCCGTGCACTCTATAATTCAAGTTGAGAATTACAACTAGTTTGTGTTGCGCAGTCCTTGACGCACTGTGTCTGGCAGTGCCTTTAATAATGAAGATAATGTGTGATGTGGATATCACTAAGGACGCGTCATTTAACATGAAACTCAAGGGGTTTCTTCACTCATTTAACATTGATTCGTTGTCGTACATTAAACCAATCTTCTCATGTTAGTTTTCATCTTCTATTTATTCATAGTTGAATCATCATATTTGCTTTTAGTAGATCAAAATTCATTTCCAAACATAAGCCAATATATTGCATTACTTCATGCTTGCCCAATGCATTTCGGGTTAAGGGTTAACCCTTCGTCAGGGGCCTAGAAAAAGGGAGATATACAGGACCTTAGCGATCAGAGGGTGCACCATAGTCATATATAGTAACCAAAATTAATATATTATGTCACATTTTCATCCAGTATAGCTTATTACATGCTATTCAATTCGAACTTAAATGCTAACCAAAGAAAACGATAGAGCAAATGTATATACATTACAAGTTAACATTCGTTGTATTCACCATGGATGATCACAAAATCGATATGGAGTAATAAGTACTGCATAAGTATCATGTCGAGTTGCATAATGTGGGATAACGAACAGAAAATTATCTAATGTGCCCATGTTAGTTCGGAGGAGCATACTTACTCGGTGCAGAAGCATGCGGTGTTCTCGGCGTCTGAATGCGGAAGCGGTCTGGAATATTCAGGACCCAATCAGAGCTTAGGTTATAGCTCTGTGGTTGTCACGTGACATCGGCGTTTACGGTAAAGTGAAATCATGTAACTAACGAATATACGTGTGATATTTCCGTATAAGGAGGGAATTGACCAGATATGTAAATGAAACCAAACAAGTGAACTAGTGTGATAAGATTTAACAGAACGGTGAAGACCGTGAAGTGTAAGACGGTGAAATATATGACGTAGCGATGTAGTAGGTCACATGACACGGAAGTAAACGCACAAAAATGACAAGCGTTTGTTTACATAATCTCATGATGGAAGGCTAGAAAGCGCTATGTGTAATGGAGTGTTAGAGCTAGAGTGTGCACATAATTAAATCACGGAAAAACAAATACATACATATATTAAGAATAATGACTACACATATTAAGAATACTGATGATAACCATAGAGGTTGAAAAAATGTTAATTCATAAAATGCAGTGCAGATTGAACACTAAATCTGTCTATGACATTTTTAAATCATAACAATAGTTAATTTCAGACCGTCGTGATACTGTCACAGTTCATCCATAGTGGAACAACTCATGAAGTACTTTAACATTAGGGGAAGAAAGGTCCCCAAAGTTCCAAGTTGAGCAATTGTATCTTACAGAAAACATGCATATTCAATTCTGTCGTTAATTCCAATCGGTTGAAGGGCGTTCAATTTTTTGATCCAGAAAAATTCTGCCTGTAAACGCTGTTTGACAGGATCCATGTCACAGCGTTGTGGGAGTATCTCCAGTATGGTAAATTTAAGTTGGGCTATTTGGTGATTGTTTTCAAGCCAATGGGTTGCGACTGCTGATTTCGTGTTTTTAGTCCGGATATTACTTTTGTGTTTTGATATTCTAGTCTTTATTTTTCTCTCAGTTTGTCCGACGTACACTTTACCACAAGGGCATTTGATGACATATATTACATTTTTGGAATCACATGTGCCTGTATAGTGTAGATTGATTTTATGGCCTTTAGTGGGATGCATAAATATGTTTCCAGTTATTACGTTGTTACATTGAATGCAATTATAACATTTGGACATTCCCTTGTGTTGACTTTTTTTGGTTTTAGTCGTGGTTAAGATTTCTTTCAAATTTTTAGATCTTTTGAATGCGAATGTTACTCGGTCACTATAAAGATGTTGTAAATCCGGTTCATCTTTGATCAGCATCCAATGTCGCGTGATGAGTCTTTTAATTTGTTTTGCTGCTGTGGAAAATTTTAAGACACATACAGTTTTTTGTTCTTTTGTTTGTGAAACTGGTGTAAGTAAATTCTCTCTGGTTTGTTTGGTTACTTTTTCAAGAGCTTGTTTTAGGATTTCTTCGGGGTAACCACGAGAGAGGTACTGATTCTGTTGTTCTTCGATGGTTTGTTCCAAGATGCGAGTGTCTGAGGTAATTCTTTTCAGTCTTATGAATTGAGATGTTGGCAAATGTTTCTTAAGTGTTTCAGGATGAAAGCTTTGAAACAGTAGGCAAGAGTTGCGATCTGTGGTCTTTTTATATACTCGAGTTTGTAGCTGTTGATTAGTGATGGTGATTTGCACATCTAGGAAGGAAATTGTTTCTTTATCCATGGTATGAGTGAATTTGATTCTTGGGTTCAGTTGATTGAGTTCGGTGATATTGGCAAGTAGCTTCTCTTTGTTTCCTTTCCAGATTAGAAATATATCGTCGATATATCTCTGAAAGATCACTAGATGATCTGTCCAATCGTTGTTGTTAAGTATGTTGTCGTGTTCGAATTTAGACATGAATAAATTAGCATATGAGGGAGCCCCTCCAAAGCCCATTGCGGTGCCATTGCATTGATTGTAGTACTTGTTGTCCCATTCAAAGTAGCTATGATATAGCGCAAATTGCATCAGTTCAATAAGAAAAACTTTGTTGGCTTCGCATCTTTCATCTTGCAATAAGTTCCACTCAATAGCTTCGAGGCCTTTGTTGTGAGGTATAGATGTGTACAGTGACACAACGTCCACTGTACATAACCAGTATTCAAGATTAGCATCTAATTGGATGGTTCGAAGCATGTTAAGAAAAGCTGTTGTGTCTTTGATGTACGTTTGACCTTTTTGCACAATTGGCTGCAGATGACAATCTAGGTTTTTACCAATACTGTCTGAAATAGACCCACAGGCTGATACGATGGGTCTAAACGGTGGTTTCTCAATGTCTTTATGAATTTTAGGTAGCATATACAGTTTTGGTCTCAGTGGATATTTGGTTTCAAGAAATTTCATAGTTTTTTCGTCAATCCATTTCATTTGCAGGGCATGATCAAGAATTTGTGAAAGAATCCGTTGGTATTCTTCAGTTGGATCTGTTTCCAAAAGTATATATATATGTTAGTGTCATTCACATGTTGATTAACATTGTCTTTGTAAAAGGAGGTGTCCATAACGACGAGAGCTCCTCCCTTGTCTGCTCTCTTGAATGTGAGGTCTGTATCAGCAGATAAGTTCATCACTGTGCTTAATTCTGTTTTTGACCGGTTGCTTTTGCATTTTTTGCTGAAGTTGAGTTTTTGTATATCAGAGAGAAGCGATCTTTCAAATACATCGATGGTCTTGTGTGAGTATGATGCACAAAATGTACTCTTGGGTTTAAAGGCAGTTGTGTTCGAGAGTGGTGTAGTTACTAAATCTTTGAAAAAGTATTTTAATTTGAGAGATCTGAAAAACTTGAACAGTGCTATTTCAGTTTCTGCAAGATTCGTCCTGTAGGTGGGAACGAATGATGTGCCTTTATTCAATATGGACATCTGAGCAGTGGTTAGATGTTTAGATGAAATATTAATCACTAAGTCGTTTTTGGTGTTTTCTGACTTCTTGTTCTTTTTGCTATTTCTTCCGGTGATTCGTCTGCCCCTCCTGTTGTGATAATGGGTGGTTCGTTGGCTGCTGGGCTGATGTCTAAAAAAGGCTGCTTCTTAGAAGTGCTTGGTTGTAGTTTTTTTCTATTGGTTGGTTTGTTTTTTTGATTGGTTGTCGTGTTTGAGAAGTGTCTGATTCAGAAACTAAACTTTCTTGAGATGAGTTATCCAATGGTTTCGATTTAGGTTGTTGCCATTTCCTTTGGTTATATATTTCTGCCCAAGTGTATACTTCGTCGTATTTATAATCGATTGTATCTCTTTTATATTTTCTCACTTTGCGATCGTTTACTTCCTTGGCATATTTGTCCAATTTTTTGTTGACGTCTTCCAGGAGTGTTTTAGAGATCTGGAAGTTTTTCAAGTTCCTTTTTCATGTTATTTAAATCTGATTCTATTTCTTTTAATACTTTGGATAGTTCTTGTATGATTAGAAGTATTAAATCCAACGAACATTTATTTAAGATTTGGTACCACTTTTCAACAAATTGTTTATTATTTTTTGCACAACATTGGTTTGAGGGCGATTCTCAATCCCCTAGGGATTCTTCTGTTTTTGTGGTAATGTATCAGTGTCGTAGCATGTAATCTTTGGTTAATTTCCTTTTTACTTAGAAATTCGAATTGTCTGATTAGTTGGGCTGTAGTTGAAACATTTGGACTGAAAGCTCTGGTCTCCTGTATGAGTCCGTATATCTCTTCAGCTGCCTCTGTTAAAAAAGCTAGAAGTTCGGCTTGGTTTTATCGTGATTTGAGTGATATCATCGAATTGCATCTTTGTCAGTTATGTGGGTGCACAGGGAGATGGGGTAGACAGAAGTTTGAAAGTATCAGGTTGCTGATATCTCCGTGCACTCTATAATTCAAGTTGAGAATTACAACTAGTTCGTGTTGCGCCGTCCTTGACGCACTGTGTCTGGCAGTGCCTTTAATAATGAAGATAATGTGTGATGTGGATATCACTAAGGACGCGTCATTGAACATGAAACTCAAGGGGTTTCTTCACTCATTTAACATTGATTCGTTGTCGTACATTAAACCAATCTTCTCATGTTAGTTTTCATCTTCTATTTATTCATAGTTGAATCATCATATTTGCTTTTAGTAGATCAAAATTCATTTCCAAACATAAGCCAATATATTGCATTACTTCATGCTTGCCCAATGCATTTCGGGTTAAGGGTTAACCCTTCGTCAGGGGCATAGAAAAAGGAAGATATACAGGACCTTAGCGACCAGAGGGTGCACCATAGTCATATATAGTAACCAAAATTAATATATTATGCCACATTTTCATCCAGTATAGCTGATTACATGCTATTCAATTCGAACTTAAATGCTAACCAAAGAAAATGATAGAGCAAATGTATATACATTACAAGTTAACATTTGTTGTATTCACCATGGATGATCACAAAATCGATATGGAGTAATAAGTACTGCATAAGTATCATGTTGAGTTGCATAATGTGGGATAACGAACAGAAAATTATCTAATGTGCCCATGTTAGTTCGGAGGAGCAAACTTACTCGGTGCAGAAGCATGCGGTGTTCTCGGCGTCTGAATGCGGAAGCGGTCTGGAATATTCAGGACCCAATCAGAGCTTAGGTTATAACTCTGTGGTCGTCACGTGACATCGGCGTTTACGGTAAAGTGAAATCATGTAACTAACGAATATACGTGTGATATTTCCGTATAAGGAGGGGATTGACCAGATATGTAAATGAAACCAAACAAGTGAACTAGTGTGATATGATTTAACAGAACGGTGAAGACCGTGAAGTGTAAGACGGTAAAATATATGACGTAGCGATGTAGTAGGTCACATGACACGGAAGTAAACGCACAAAAATGGCAAGCGTTTGTTTACATAATCTCATGATGGAAGGCTAGAAAGCGCTATGTGTAATGGATTGTTAGAGCTAGAGTGTGCACATAATTAAATCACGGAAAAACAAATACATACATATATTAAGAATAATGACTACACATATTAAGAATACTGATGATAACCATAGAGGTTGAAAAAATGTTAATTCATAAAATGCAGTGCAGATTGAACACTAAATCTGTCTATGACATTTTTAAATCATAACAATAGTTCATTTCAGACCGTCGTGATACTGTCACAGTTCATCCATAGTGGAACAACTCATGAAGTACTTTAACATTAGGGGAAGAAAGGTCCCCAAAGTTCCAAGTTGAGCAATTGTATCTTACAGAAAACATGCGTATTCAATTCTGTCGTTAATTCCAATCGGTTGAAGGGCGTTCAATTTTTTGATCCAGAAAAATTCTGCCTGTAAACGCTGTTTGACAGGATCCATGTCACAGCGTTGTGGGAGTATCTCCAGTATGGTAAATTTAAGTTGGGCTATTTGGTGATTGTTTTCAAGCCAATGGGTTGCGACTGCTGATTTCGTGTTTTTAGTCCGGATATTACTTTTGTGTTCTGATATTCTAGTCTTTATTTTTCTCTCAGTTTGTGCGACGTACACTTTACCACAAGGGCATTTGATGACATATATTACATTTTTGGAATCGCATGTGCCCCTATAGTGTAGATTGATTTTATGGCCTTTAGTGGGATGCATAAATATGTTTCTAGTTATTACGTTGTTACATTGAATGCAATTATAACATTTGGACATTCCCTTGTGTTGACTTTTTTTGGTTTTAGTCGTGGTTAAGATTTCTTTCAAATTTTTAGATCTTTTGAATGCGAATGTTACTCGGTCACTATAAAGATGTTGTAAATCCGGTTCATCTTTGATCAGCATCCAATGTCGCGTGATGAGTCTTTTAATTTGTTTTGCTGCTGTGGAAAATTTTAAGACACATACAGTTTTTTGTTCTTTTGTTTGTGAAACTGGTGTGAGTAAATTCTCTCTGGTTTGTTTGGTTACTTTTTCAAGAGCTTGTTTTAGGATTTCTTCTGGGTAACCACGAGAGAGGTACTGATTCTGTTGTTCTTCGATGGTTTGTTCCAAGATGCGAGTGTCTGAGGTAATTCTTTTCAGTCTTATGAATTGAGATGTTGGCAAATGTTTCTTAAGTGTTTCAGGATGAAAGCTTTGAAACAGTAGGCAAGAGTTGCGATCTGTGGTCTTTTTATATACTTGAGTTTGTAGCTGTTGATTAATGATGGTGATTTGCACATCTAGGAAGGAAATTGTTTCTTTATCCATGGTATGAGTGAATTTGATTCTTGGGTTCAGTTGATTGAGTTCGGTGATATTGGCAAGTAGCTTCTCTTTGTTTCCTTTCCAGATTAGAAATATATCGTCGATATATCTCTGAAAGATCACAAGATGATCTGTCCAATCGTTGTTGTTAAGTATGTTGTCGTGTTCGAATTTAGACATGAATAAATTAGCATATGAGGGAGCCCCCCAAAGCCCATTGCGGTGCCATTGCATTGATTGTAGTACTTGTTGTCCCATTCAAAGTAGCTATGATATAGCGCAAATTGCATTAGTTCAATAAGAAAAACTTTGTTGGCTTCACATCTTTCATCTTGCAATAAGTTCCACTCAATAGCTTCGAGGCCTTCGTTGTGAGGTATAGATGTGTACAGTGACACAACGTCCACTGTACATAACCAGTATTCAAGATTTGCATCTAGTTGGATGGTTCGAAGCATGTTAAGAAAAGCTGTTGTGTCTTTGATGTACGTTTGACCTTTTTGCACAATTGGCTGCAGATGACAATCTAGGTATTTACCAATACTGTCTGAAATAGACCCACAGGCTGATACGATGGGTCTAAACGGTGGTTTCTCAATGTCTTTATGAATTTTAGGTAGCATATACAGTTTTGGTCTCCGTGGATATTTGGTTTCAAGAAATTTCATAGTTTTTTCGTCAATCCATTTCATTTGCAGGGCATGATCAAGAATTTGTGAAAGAATCCGTTGGTATTCTTCAGTTGGATCTGTTTCCAAAAGTATATATATGTTAGTGTCATTCACATGTTGATTAACATTGTCTTTGTAAAAGGAGGTGTCCATAACGACGAGAGCTCCTCCCTTGTCTGCTCTCTGGAATGTGAGGTCTGTATCAGCAGATAAGTTCATCAGTGTGCTTAATTCTGTTTTTGACAGGTTGCTTTTGCATTTTTTGCTGAAGTTGAGTTTTTGTATATCAGAGAGAAGCGATCTTTCAAATACATCGATGGTCTTGTGTGAGTATGGTGCACAAAATGTACTCTTGGGTTTAAAGGCAGTTGTGTTTGAGAGTGGTGTAGTTACTGAATCTTTGAAAAAGTATTTTAATTTGAGAGATCTGAAAAACTTGAACAGTGCTATTTCAGTTTCTGCAAGATTCGTCCTGTAGGTGGGGACGAATGATGTGCCTTTATTCAATATGGACATCTGAACAGTGGTTAGATGTTTAGATGAAATATTAATCACTAAGTCGTTTTTGGTGTTTTCTGACTTCTTGTTCTTTTTGCTATTTTTTCCGGTGATTCGTCTGCCCCTCCTGTTGTGATAATGGGTGGTTCGTTGGCTGCTGGGCTGATGTCTAAAAAAGGCTGCTTCTTAGAAGTGCTTGGTTGTTGTTTTTTTCTATTGGTTGGTTTGTTTTTTTGATTGGTTGTCGTGTTTGAGAAGTGTCTGATTCAGAAACTAAACTTTCTTGAGATGAGTTATCCGATGGTTTCGATTTAGGTTGTTGCCATTTCCTTTGGTTATATATTTCTGCCCAAGTGTATACTTCGTCGTATTTATAATCAATCGTATCTCTTTTATATTTTCTCACTTTGCGATCGTTTACTTCCTTGGCATATTTGTCCAATTTTTTGTTGACGTCTTCCAGGAGTGTTTGGAGATCTGGAAGTTTTTCAAGTTCCTTTTTCATGTTATTTAAATCTGATTCTATTTCTTTTAATACTTTGGATAGTTCTTGTATGATTAGAAGAATTAAATCCAACGAACATTTATTTAAGATTTGGTACCACTTTTCAACAAATTGTTTATTATTTTTGCACAACATTGGTTTGAGGGCGATTCTCAATCCCCTAGGGATTCTTCTGTTCTTTTGGTAATGTATCAGTGTCATAGTATGTAATCTTTGGTTAATTTCCTTTTTACTTAGAAATTCGAATTGTCTGATTAGTTGGGCTGTAGTTGAAACATTTGGACTGAAACCTCTGGTCTCCTGTATGAGTCCGTATATCTCTTCAGCTACCTCTGTTGAAAAAGCTAGAAGTTCGGCTTGGTTTGTCGTGATTTGAGCGATATCATCGAATTGCATCTTTGTCAGTTATGTGGGTGCACAGGGAGATGTGGTAGACAGAAGTTTGAAAGTATCAGGTTGCTGATATCTCCTTCCACTCTATAATTTAAGTTGAGAATTACAACTAGTTCGTGTTGTGCAGTCCTTGACGCACTGTGTCTGGCAGTGCCTTTAATAATGAAGATAATGTGTGATGTGGATATCACTAAGGACGCGTCATTTAACATGAAACTCAAGGGTTTTTTTCACTCATTTAACATTGATTCGTTGTCGTACATTAAACCAATCTTCTCATGTTAGTTTTCATCTTCTATTTATTCATAGTTGAATCATCATATTTGCTTTTAGTAGATCAAAATTCATTTCCAAACATAAGCCAATATATTGCATTACTTTATGCTTGCCCAATGCATTTCGGGTTAAGGGTTAACCTTTCGTCAGGGGCCTAGAAAAAGGGAGATATACAGGACCTTAGCGATCAGAGGGTGCACCATAGTCATATATAGTAACCAAAATTAATATATTATGTCACATTTTCATCCAGTATAGTTTATTACATGCTATTCAATTCGAACTTAAATGCTAACCAAAGAAAACGATAGAGCAAATGTATATACATTACAAGTTAACATTCGTTGTATTCACCATGGATGATCACAAAATCGATATGGAGTAATAAGTACTGCATAAGTATCATGTCGAGTTGCATAATGTGGGATAACAAACAGAAAATTATCTAATGTGCCCATGTTAGTTTGGAGGAGCAAACTTACTCGGTGCAGAAGCATGCGGTGTTCTCGGCGTCTGAATGCGGAAGCGGTCTGAAATATTCAGGACCCAATCATAGCTTAGGTTATAGCTCTGTGGTCGTCACATGACATCGGCATTTACGGTAAAGTGAAATCATGTAACTAACGAATATACGTGTGATATTTCTGTATAAGGAGGGAATTGACCAGATATGTAAATGAAACCAAACAAGTGAACTAGTGTGATATGATTTAACAGAACGGTGAAGACCGTGAAGTGTAAGACGGTGAAATATATGACGTAGCGATGTAGTAGGTCACATGACACGTAAGTAAACGCACAAAAATGGCAAGTGTTTGTTTACATAATCTCATGATGGAAGGCTAGAAAGCGCTATGTGTAATGGATTGTTAGAGCTAGAGTGTGCACACAATTAAATCACGGAAAAACAAATACATACATATATTAAGAATAATGACTACACATATTAAGAATACTGATGATAACCATAGAGGTTGAAAAAATGTTAATTCATAAAATGCAGTGCAGATTGAACACTAAATCTGTCTATGACATTTTTAAATCATAACAATAGTTCATTTCAGACCGTCGTGATACTGTCACAGTTCATCCATAGTGGAACAACTCATGAAGTACTTTAACATTAGGGGAAGAAAGGTCCCCAAAGTTCCAAGTTGAGCAATTGTATCCTACAGAAAACATGCGTATTCAATTCTGTCGTTAATTCCAATCGGTTGAAGGGCGTTCAATTTTTTGATCCAGAAAAATTCTGCCTGTAAACACTGTTTGACAGGATCCATGTCACAGCGTTGTGGGAGTATCTCCAGTATGGTAAATTTAAGTTGGGCTATTTGGTGATTGTTTTCAAGCCAATGGGTTGCGACTGCTGATTTCATGTTTTTAGTCCGGATATTACTTTTGTGTTCTGATATTCTAGTCTTTATTTTTCTCTCAGTTTGTCCGACGTACACTTTACCACAAGGGCATTTGATGACATATATTACATTTTTGGACTCACATGTGCCCGTATAGTGTAGATTGATTTTATGGCCTTTAGTGGGATGCATAAATATGTTTCCAGTTATTACGTTGTTACATTGAATGCAATTATAACATTTGGACATTCCCTTGTGTTGACTTTTTTTGGTTTTAGTTGTGGTTAAGATTTCTTTCAAATTTTGAGATCTTTTGAATGGGAATGTTACTCGGTCACTATAAAGATGTTGTAAATCCGGTTCATCTTTGATCAGCATCCAATGTCGCGTGATGAGTCTTTTAATTTGTTTTGCTGCTGTGGAAAATTTTAAGACACATACAGTTTTTTGTTCTTTTGTTTGTGAAACTGGTGTAAGTAAATTCTCTCTTGTTTGTTTGGTTACTTTTTCAAGAGCTTGTTTTAGGATTTCTTCGGGGTAACCACGAGAGAGGTACTGATTCTGTTGTTCTTCGATGGTTTGTTCCAAGATGCGAGTGTCTGAGGTAATTCTTTTCAATCTTATGAATTGAGATGTTGGCAAATGTTTTTTAAGTGTTTCAGGATGAAAGCTTTGAAACAGTAGGCAAGAGTTGCGATCTGTGGTCTTTTTACATACTCGAGTTTGTAGCTGTTGATTAATGATGGTAATTTGCACATCTAGGAAGAAAATTGTTTCTTTATCCATGGTATGAGTGAATTTGATTCTTGGGTTCAGTTGATTGAGTTCGGTGATATTGGCAAGTAGCTTCTCTTTGTTTCCTTTCCAGATTAGAAATATATCGTCGATATATCTCTGAAAGATCACAAGATGATCTGTCCAATCGTTGTTGTTAAGTATGTTGTCGTGTTCGAATTTAGACATGAATAAATTAGCATATGAGGGAGCCCCCCCAAAGCCCATTGCGGGGCCATTGCATTGATTGTAGTACTTGTTGTCCCATTCAAAGTAGCTATGATATAGTGCAAATTGCATCAGTTCAATAAGAAAAACTTTGTTGGCTTCACATCTTTCATCTTGCAATAAGTTCCACTCAATAGCTTCGAGGCCTTCATTGTGAGGTATAGATGTGTACAGTGACACAACGTCCACTGTACATAACCAGTATTCAAGATTTGCATCTAGTTGGATGGTTCGAAGCATGTTAAGAAAAGCTGTTGTGTCTTTGATGTACGTTTGACCTTTTTGCACAATTGGCTGCAGATGACAATCTAGGTATTTACCAATACTGTCTGAAATAGACCCACAGGCTGATACGATGGGTCTAAACGGCGGTTTCTCAATGTCTTTATGAATTTTAGGTAGCATATACAGTTTTGGTCTCCGTGGATATTTGGTTTCAAGAAATATCATAGTTTTTTCGTCAATCCATTTCATTTGCAGGGCATGATCAAGAATTTGTGAAATAATCCGATGGTATTCTTCAGTTGGATCTGTTTCCAAAAGTATATATATGTTAGTGTCATTCACATGTTGATTAACATTGTCTTTGTAAAAGGAGGTGTCCATAACGACGAGAGCTCTTCCCTTGTCTGCTCTCTGGAATGTGAGGTCTGTATCAGCAGATAAGGTCATCAGTGTGCTTAATTCTGTTTTGACAGGTTGCTTTTGCATTTTTTGCTGAAGTTCAGTTTTTGTATATCAGAGAGAAGCGATCTGTCAAATACATCGATGGTCTTGTGTGAGTATGGTGCACAAAATGTACTCTTGGGTTTAAAGGCAGTTGTGTTCGAGAGTGGTGTAGTTACTGAATCTTTGAAAAAGTATTTTAATTTGAGAGATCTGAAAAACTTGAACAGTGCTATTTCAGTTTCTGCAAGATTCGTCCTGTAGGTGGGGACGAATGATGTGCCTTTATTCAATATGGACATCTGAGCAGTGGTTAGATGTTTAGATGAAATATTAATCACTAAGTCGTTTTTGGTGTTTTCTGACTTCTTGTTCTTTTTGCTATTTCTTCCGGTGATTCGTCTGCCCCTCCTGTTGTGATAATGGGTGGTTCGTCGGCTGCTGGGCTGATGTCTAAAAAAGGCTGCTTCTTAGAAGTGCTTGGTTGTTGGTTTTTTTCTATTGGTTTGTTTGTTTTTTTGATTGGTTGTCGTGTTTGAGAAGTGTCTGATTCAGAAACTAAACTTTCTTGAGATGAGTTATCCGATGGTTTCAAGGACTGCGCAACATGAACTAGTTGTAATTCTCAACTTGAATTATAGAGTGCACGGAGATATCAGCAACCTGATACTTTCGAACTTCTGTCTACCCCATCTCCCTGTGCACCCACATAACTGACAAAGATGCAATTCGATGATATCGCTCAAATCACGACAAACCAAGCCGAACTTCTAGCTTTTTCAACAGAGGCAGCTGAAGAGATATACGGACTCATACAGGAGACCAGAGCTTTCAGTCCAAATGTTTCAACTACAGCCCAACTAATCAGACAATTCGAATTTCTAAGTAAAAAGGAAATTAACCAAAGATTACATGCTACGACACTGATACATTACCACAAGAACAGGAGAATCCCTAGGGGATTGAGAATCGCCCTCAAACCAATGTTGTGCAAAAATAATCAACAATTTGTTGAAAAGTGGTACCAAATCTTAAATAAATGTTCGTTGGATTTAATACTTCTAATCATACAAGAACTATCCAAAGTATTAAAAGAAATAGAATCAGATTTAAATAACATGAAAAAGGAACTTGAAAAACTTCCAGATCTCCAAACACTCCTGGAAAACGTCAACAAAAAATTGGACAAATATGCCAAGGAAGTAAACGATCGCAAAGTGAGAAAATATAAAAGAGATACGATCGATTATAAATACGACGAAGTATACACTTGGGCAGAAATATATAACCAAAGGAAATGGCAACAACCTAAATCGAAACCATCGGATAACTCATCTCAAGAAAGTTTAGTTTCTGAATCAGACACTTCTCAAACACGACAACCAATCAAAAAAACAAACCAACCAATAGAAAAAACCCAACAACCAAGCACTTCTAAGAAGCAGCCTTTTTTAGACAACAGCCCAGCAGCCAACGAACCACCCATTATCACAACAGGAGGGGCAGACGAATCACCGGAAGAAATAGCAAAAAGAACAAGAAGTCAGAAAACACTAAAAACGACATAGTGATTAATATTTCATCTAAACATCTAACCACTGCTCAGATGTCCATATTGAATAAAGGCACATCATTCGTCCCCACCTACAGGATGAATCTTGCAGAAACTGAAATAGCACTGTTCAAGTTTTTCAGATCTCTCAAATTAAAATACTTTTTCAAAGATTCAGTAACTACACCACTCTCGAACACAACTGCCTTTAAACCCAAGAGTACATTTTGTGCACCATACTCACACAAGACCATCGATGTATTTGAAAGATCGCTTCTCTCTGATATACAAAAACTCAACTTCAGCAAAAAATGCAAAAGCAACCTGTCAAAAACAGAATTAAGCACACTGATGAACTTATCTGCTGATACAGACCTCAAATTCCAGAGAGCAGACAAGGGAGGAGCTCTCGTCGTTATGGACACCTCCTTTTACAAAGACAATGTTAATCAACATGTGAATGACACTAACATATATATACTTTTGGAAACAGATCCAACTGAAGAATACCAACGGATTCTTTCACAAATTCTTGATCATGCCCTGCAAATGAAATGGATTGACGAAAAAACTATGACATTTCTTAAAACCAAATATCCACGGAGACCAAAACTGTATATGCTACCTAAAATTCATAAAGACATTGAGAAACCACCGTTTAGACCCATCGTATCAGCCTGTGGGTCTATTTCAGACAGTATTGGTAAATACCTAGATTGTCATCTGCAGCCAATTGTGCAAAAAGGTCAAACGTACATCAAAGACACAACAGCTTTTCTTAACATGCTTCGAACCATCCAACTAGATGCAAATCTTGAATACTGGTTATGTACAGTGGACGTTGTGTCACTGTACACATCTATACCTCACAACGAAGGCCTCGAAGCTATTGAGTGGAACTTATTGCAAGATGAAAGATGTGAAGCCAACAAAGTTTTTCTTATTGAACTGATGCAATTTGCGCTATATCATAGCTACTTTGAATGGGACAACAAGTACTACAATCAATGCAATGGCACCGCAATGGGCTTGGGGGGGGCTCCCTCATATGCTAATTTATTCATGTCTAAATTCGAACACGACAACATACTTAACAACAACGATTGGACAGATCATCTTGTGATCTTTCAAAGATATATCGACGATATATTTCTAATCTGGAAAGGAAACAAAGAGAAGCTACTTGCCAATATCACCGAACTCAATCAACTGAACCAAAGAATCAAATTCACTCATACCATGGATAAAGAAACAATTTCCTTCCTAGATGTGCAAATCACCATCATTAATCAACAGCTATAAACTCGAGTATGTAAAAAGACCACAGATCGCAACTCTTGCCTACTGTTTCAAAGCTTTCATCCTGAAACACTTAAGAAACATTTGCCAACATCTCAATTCATAAGACTGAAAAGAATTACCTCAGACACTCGCATCTTGGAACAAACCATCGAAGAACAACAGAATCAGTACCTCTCTCATGGTTACCCCGAAGAAATCCTAAAACAAGCTCTTAAAAAAGTAACCAAACAAACCAGAGAGAATTTACTTACACCAGTTTCACAAACAAAAGAACAAAAAACTGTATGTGTCTTAAAATTTTCCACAGCAGCAAAACAAATTAAAAGACTCATCACGCGACATTGGATGCTGATCAAAGATGAACCGTATTTACAACATCTTTATAGTGACCGAGTAACATTCGCATTCAAAAGATCTAAAAATTTGAAAGAAATCTTAACCACGACTAAAATCAAAAAAAGTCAACACAAGGGAATGTCCAAATGTTATAATTGCATTCAATGTAACAACGTAATAACTGGAAACATATTTATGCATCCCACTAAAGGCCATAAAATCAACCTACACTATACGGGCACATGTGATTCCAAAAATGTAATATATGTCATCAAATGCCCTTGTGGTAAAGTGTACGTCGGACAAACTGAGAGAAAAATAAAGACTAGAATATCAGAACACAAAAGTAATATCCGGACTAAAAACACGAAATGCCGCTGGCCGCGCGACACGAAGGGGAGGTAACGCGAGACAGCGTCCTAGTGACACATGCCGCGCGAGTAGAACGTCAGCAGCGCGCCGGCCAGGGTGCCGCCCCCTTTAGGAAGCGGCCAATGAAGGGGGAGAGCGTAGGGCGGGAGGCGGACCCAGGGCCTTTATCTGGGACAGTGTGGCTTTGCCCGGCCTCTTCTCGCCGCGTTTCTTCCGGACTGCTCTGCACTGTTTGCCGTTGTCGTCTTCCTCGTCGTTTTGAGGTATGTGCCACGCTCTCCTCCCCCCCCCGGCCCCGTCCCTGGCCTGAGCCCAGGTTGAACAGGGGCCCTGTGGTAAGGATACCACGGGGGTGGGAGAGGTGGCCCGAGTGCGTGGTATCGCGTGCGAGCGGCGGGTCGCGGGCGGTCGGGTAGTAGAATAGAATATACTGCTCTGTCTCCTTTTCCACTCCTTCCCCAAATTCTCCGTAGATGCGGGAGAGGTGAGCTAAATGTGCGGTAGTACCTTCCGAGGCACTAAGCTGCATCAGGCAAACAAGTTGCACGCTGCTCCGGTGAAAACAATAGACGCGGCATATTGACACAAGCAAACGGGAGCGCTTGACGGGGTTTAGAAAATTAATCTTAACCCTGTGTGGCTCATACATGCGAGCGCCCCTGCATGGTTGTGACATATCGTCCTGCAAGGGACGGCGACGCGAGCTCAAGAATTGACATGAAGGCAGAGGCTCGGCTGGCTAACGTGTAATCCTTGAACAGCCGCCATTAGGTGACGCACACGCGGGCGCTATTGTTTGAATGAAGGTGATCGGCAGCGAATTTAGAAGCAGGAAGTACAGGGAGATGACAATGCCGTCACAGCTTCCGGTTCCGTGGAACGCTTGGTCAGGGAAAGCGCGTCTTTTGCGTTTTTAGCCTAAGTCTGCAGCTGCCGGCCGTTTTATTGAGACTAAGGTAGCTAACGCTCTGGCATAGTGCACTTTGGCTCATTCCGTTTTGAGTTAGCTGGCAAGCAATATAGAATTATAAGAAGACAGCTGATACGATTCGTTCAGGTAGATTACATTGTAATCATTTCATTGTGTGTTTTTTATATAGTGCTTTATGGCACAAGAGTTGTGTCACAGCACCACTATTCGTGCCGTTTGGCAGGGAGCACAACGTTGTTCGTATCTGTTGAATAGTCATGTTGTTTCTCAGGGAGTGAGTTTTTCAGGATGGATTTGAAAAAAGCAGTCTGTGCACGTTGCTCCCAGTGCCTTTTGATAGTTGTTTTCACCCCTGTCTGCTTACCACTATATCTTCACGCAGAGCCACAACCAACCTCCCGCGGTCCCACATGAATCAGTCGATCCGAGCATAAAGTTCTTTAATAACTACATGCTGGGTATTGATGGAAAAACTTTTGCGTCTGAAACAGAATTATTACTCAGTCTGATGAAGACGGAAGGGCGAAATGTTTTCAGCATTTTACAGTGAGCTCGCCGTTAGCTAAGATGGCTGCTGGGGAGGGTTCAATACATACGTTAAAAGTCTTAGCGGAGATAAGGATCCTATAATAGACTTGTGCGGTCTGCCACACAGCCATTCAATATTAGCACATCCTGTTACAAAGAGAATGCTTAGTCTGTCCGGGGGCGGCCTAGGAGGCCACAAGCTGTCTGCTTGCACGGCATAAATAGTCTTACTAGGGTCAAGGAATGGTTTAAACCTTGTAATGTTTCCTCTGCAAAGCTTATATGTAGATGGGTCTGTTTGGTCCTGCATGTGCACAATGTGATTATTGGTAATGGTGTGCAAAAGACTAATGTGCCAAGAGAACCTAACGAAAGAATATGACTCGAGATTAGTAGGAGGGGCAGGTTCAGTGGAAAGGTCGCCTAGGTTTCTCTGGGATTCTCCTATTCCTGTTTTGGGATCCCTTCTGCAGCCTGTCTACCAACTTGTGGCATCTCTTATAAGGGGAGATGTGTTATAAATATTATGACCGCGATCCCGGAGCTAGAAATTGTTTCTGAATAAATCACAAGTCACCCGGCCATTTGCAATGAGGTTCGCGGGGTAGCCAAAAGGCGAGCACGAGATGACGAATCGGGTTTGCAGCATCGTAATGAGATTCTAAATATAAGTAGCAATCCCTTTACGATAGGGAAATGGGCCACGCTAAGACCACATTTACGAGGGGGTTGGAGCTGGTGCTGCACACGCAAAGCGGGGTTGTACTGAGGTGCCGTTCCATGAGTTCGAACTGTTTACCACGTCGGGATGGCTGCTGAGGAACGGCCATTTCAGGTGCACGTGTGACCACCGCCGAGGGTCAATGGCGCCCAGCGCGGACATGTCGAATGGGGCGTTTTACTATACGCCATCAATTGCCCACTATACGCCATCAATTGCCCATCCAACTGAGCACTGGTGGACATGCTCACGTTCACGTTTATATAAATCTTTGGAGGTTGAGGGAGACCCTGCTAATGATTGGAGCCAGTCTGTCTCTTCGGACCCCTGGGTGCAGCGAGGCAATGCATAACAGACCCGTAGCTTGTTTCACTTTTAGAAAATGGTCTTGATTTGTAATTTACTGAAATGATTAGTAACCTGTAATGAACCCACAGAACTATAGCTACAGTTTCCCGGTTATTGTAGTATGGCCAGATGGGCTAGACTACCGTTCAATAGTTCTATTACGTTAGGAGCGCGGGTGTTTTCGGGGTCCTCTGCATGTGCTTTGTATTTTCTGGGGAACCCCTCTCGCCTAGGGTACTAGGTCTCTCGTTCTCTCGAGCCCCCCCCCCCTCGGAGCGGAGGTGGGGGTGAGGCAGTTATTTAGGCTTTCGCAAACGTTGATTTCACTAGTTCAGTGGCACCTACGAGTTCCGAGGCTCACGCAGTAAGGGGCGCCCGCACTTTCAGGGATGACCCCCCCCCACCCGCGTTCACACACAGATCGCTGCAGCAGGCACATAACCAGGTGAGCTAGCTCGCTGGGAGTCGAAGCTGCAGACGGCGGATGACTCAGCTTCCTTCCAGTCGACAGATCTCATGACATGAGCCCAGCTGCCAATCTTCTAGCACGCGAAGGTCAGGGTTGAAGGGCCTCAGGAATGTGTCTTACTTTTTAGAATATCGCCGTCATTTCCTTCGAGGTTTTGAGGCACTTGGTAGTCAGTAACTGTACACCCCCCCCCCTTCACTGCCTAGCGCGCGGCATGTTTTAGTGGCGAACGTGGGGACACATGCTTGCAGGTGTCCGTAGCCAGTGTCCAGTTTTGTGCAAGTGAGACACATGGCGTCAAGGCTCAGGCAAAGGCCTTTAATTGGTACCCGCAGAGTATAACGGATAATTTCCGTATAAACACACATGGTGTCTGTTCAAAAAAATAGCATCTGCCTCACCTCGTATGAAGAGCAGAGAGCAGGCGAAGAGTTGTTCTCTGGCTTTTAGGCACTTCCGCACCAACGCACACAGCCTAGCATCGTAGTGCCAAGTTGCCATAAGCAATGTACATTGCAATTCGGTAATGCACGGGAATGACTTTTAACAGGCACGCTTCTCTGCCGCGCGGCCACACGCGGTGTGTGAAAGGTGCTGATACGGCACTATCTGTGACCGTGCACAGTACCCAAAGCTCTGGGATGGTATGCCATCGTGCCAGACATTTGCAGAAAATGGCCAGAAGATGAAATATCCTATCGTTCCTCGAAAAATATTAGTGCACGCGCTTGGCTACATGCGTCTGTCTCGATTGTTTGTGTGCGTGTTTCAGTGCTGGGGCTGGGACTTGCGAAAGAAATGGAAATCTCGATAGAGTGGGGGTTTAGCTTCCTGGGCCAATGGATGGTAGCAATTTAAGGGGTGAAGTCTGAATGCTGCGATGTTCCGGCCTTCGCTTTGTCCAAAGGATGGAGCTGTCACTGTCCTCAAGTATAATGCTAGGTCACTGATTACACTGACAGTAGAACGGACTCAGACGCCAAGCTATAAATACATGATTGCCTTTAGAGAAAACGCAGGGAATCACATGACTGCGCCGGGCGTAAACATGAGGTGAAAGGGCGAACTGAGATCAGGGGGTTAAGATTAGGGCGTAAACGGGTGACAACAACTCCTAGGTGACCCACGGCTGCTCAGCAAGAGATGCTTACCGACACAGCGGTGCCGCTAACTTATACCGGGTGCACGCGTTATTACACGGATACTCTGCAGGACACTTGCAGAGGTAAGTAATTATTCATTACAATGAGCTCACTGCTATGGCATAGTGATAGCAATGGTTGCGATCTGTTTTGTTAATGAATATTTTACCCAATATGTACATGCCATGTTACGGTGCGATACACTCCTAGCACATGCCAGGACACCTCTCTCAATGGAAGGTACTTCAGATCAGGTGGGATAAACATTGTAAGTTATAGGCTATGGTAACCTTCTTCCCAGATTTAATTTGTCTAACAACCTCTTCCCTGTCAAATTCAAATGTAGCTCCATTCTCAAGTATAATTCTTGAAGGTGCAGCCGCTCCTGTGTAAGTATGCACAAAATGTGTGTCCAGAGAGGAAATTCACCGGCAATTGCAGCCTCTAATTTAGAAAACCATTGGACCGCACAGCTGGGGGGACCAGACCTGATTATCCATGAAGGGGTGGTTTCAATTTAATAATTACCTTAACTTACCACCACAGCTCGAGAATTGTACTGTCTTGGTGGTCTCAGAGATTGCCGTAGATAAAGTGTGAGTAAACACAGCAGGACCAGCTTTAGAATTGGTGGTGCCCAGTGCGATGATCTTCGTTGGGTCCTTCCAGACGCAAACCCTCAATTAACCTGTGCTCACCCAGCGGTAGCTTGTAGCTTGGCAAACTTAAAGGCAATGTGTAAAGTTAACTTACCCATTGGAGGCCCTTTTCGGCGTTCACCATCTTTCCTTCAGTCCTATACAAATGCACTCGATAGAATCATGTTTATGGTCAATTGTTGCCTTGCCGACTTCCAGGAATCTTCAGGCAGTCTGCAAAGCGCCACAGTTTGAGAGTTATGTCTTGCAACTGACAAACGCAGGTATCCTGAAAGGAAACTCCAGTATCGTTGTATTGATCATTATTCAAAAGTACCTACGTATAACTTGGTTTAAATTACCACAAATGGGGTCATTTATCCTACTAGATAGGCACAACTGTGACCTCTATTCAGTCTAGAGCGAGGGCAGCAGGGACGAAAGAGTGGGTAATGGTCAGATGGCTGGAACCAAATAATTAAATAAAAGCACTTATCTTGCAATCACCACAAG
Source organism: Lissotriton vulgaris (assembly GCF_964263255.1). Classification (NCBI taxonomy): domain Eukaryota; kingdom Metazoa; phylum Chordata; class Amphibia; order Caudata; family Salamandridae; genus Lissotriton; species Lissotriton vulgaris. The sequence goes on along the minus strand of NC_141696.1, from coordinate 588,078,083 downwards.
GCTTGGGCACGAGGTTAAACGCAAGCATAAATCCAAATGTGTCTAAACTCACACATGTAATCCTAAAAGGCACTGCAGTATAGGCAGTAACCCACAACACTTCAGGTGTACACTCCGGACGTTTGGTAATATTAATGCAATATCATTCAACTAAACGGGCAGCAGTCTGAAAGAGCACTCCTCCTTAAAGTATATTTTGCCCTTATTTAGTCCGGGTCCAATGCCACTGAAAGCATTACTGCATCCACCAGGTAACCATTATGACGCAATGGTGTCTTCAGGTTTTAAATCGAAGTGTATACGACATTTCAGGCTAGCTTAGGTGTCTTCCTTACTGACTACGTCACACACCTGCTGTAGTTTTAAATTTAAACAGTTCCATCGTTAGGTTAGAACGAGTTTATGTATACATTGAGAATGCATCCATTGTAGGAGCGAGCTGGTGGTACAGGCATGGCAGAGTGTGCGGTGGGTGACATCTAGGCACGGTGATTGATACGTTATGTAACAGTTTATTAGCTAATATAGCTGGTTGTTCTAGCAGTGCACAGACAGGCTCAGGCAAAGTGGTAATTATGGCATATTAAAATTGTCATTAGGACGCCAGTCGAAATCGCCCATGAACTTGTTCATCAAGGAAGCAATACATTTCCGACAATGCTGATGAACAACTGCAATGGCTCACTATCGCCACCTTCTGGCTACCAGCCCCTTACGGAGAAGGAATTGGGTTTATGCACATATATTCAAAGATGACAGTAAAGATTCTGAACACCAAGTGCTTTAGCAGGCGGCTCAGCACCCTTTCCTGGCTCCCACGATAAAAATCATTAAGCAATGCATGGTTGACAAGCACGTCATCCTGAATGAGGCAGTCCTTTATTGCTCGAGGTCAACTTTTGCTATTTACGTCAGTTATGCGTTTTATGTAGCACGGACGTTACACAGGGAATAATCGTACAAAAGCAGACGTTAAGTCACATGAGGTAAAGTGACAAGTGTGCAGCAAACAAAATATATGAGGTAGAAACAGTGCATTGCAGAGGGACAAGTGATAAGTGTGCGGGTTGCAAGAGAGACTAAGTACATTTGGAGGTAAAATACTTGTGCAAGCAGCAAAGGCATACGGCGGTTACAAGGGAAAATACAGTATAATTGGAGGGAAACACTGCAATACAGCAGAGGACTGGGAATGACAGTTGACGGCTACGGGCATCTGCTAGTGCGGGCTCTAACCAACCTCATATAACAACCTTGCAGTGAGGCCGGGACATTCACGGTCATGATTATTGCAGCACGGGACAGGTCTTTCACAAGCCCTACTTTGCTGGGACAAATATCGGACAAAACAACTGAACGCCAAGGAATCTCTTTAAGAGGTGTGGTCTTGCAACTAAGAGGGTGGCCTAGGAACAGTAGCTAAGCAATCCCCACCAGAGGTGCGGCTTAGGCAACTAGGGGCGTGTCCTAAGAACCGTCCAAGATCTCCATAGCGGTGGGGTGAAGGGTACTATGATAGAGGTGTACCCAAAGGCTTAGTAAGGAGAAGAGACTAAATCAATCACCCAAATGCAATGGTCACTATCAGGCTTTAGCATCTGCATAAGGGGTAAATTAAGGGTTACAACGGCAATGGTGGGTTCAAAGTGAAGGGTGCCTCTGGAATAGATCCTGAATGTGATGTGCGGGGATATGTAACGCCATTAGGTGAACAAATACATGAGGTAGCTAACAGTGCATTCAGAAGGGAAAGTGACAAGGGGCAGGCTACAAGAGTAACAAAGTACTATTGGAGGCGAAAGACCGTGGCAAAGGTTCCACAGGGAATTAAGAGAGGCTTTCCTGATGGCGTCCTGGTTACACGGCCCCACCGTCTGCGGGCTATACAATTGTTGCTTTGTAAGAATGCTCTTAGGTTGGGTACACTTGTCGGGACTGGGGTGAACATATCCCTCCCGGAAGTACAAGTGGAGCGAAAGAGAGCGAGAGGAAGTAGCTAAGTGGGTGGGGGGCTCTGTCTTCGACGGGGGCCTCATCCAGAGCTGTGGCGGAGTACAGGGCGATCTGGAAGCAGATGGACAGTAAGGGCACCTCTGCGGCAGAAGCAGACAGCAATACCTCTGCCTGGCACAGTAGGGGTGCCTGAGCCAAGAACCTGGAGCCGAGGGGGTTCCAGGAAACAGCGTCGGCGCTCCGTTAGTCCTTCGGGCGGTCGGGGGGCCTGAACCGACTGGGGGTGTGCCTCATCGCTCCGCCCTGACAGGGGGGGCGGGAGTAAACGAGATAAAATATCAACGTATTGCACCGTCAAGAGCATCGACTTACCGTGCAAGATGGCTAATTAGGCATGCGGGTCAGCGAGGGGCTGCCGCATTGGATCGCCTGTAAGATGACCCACCTTATCTGCTACTTGTTATGCAAAATAAACCTGCACCACCGTTTCCCCACAATTATGTCTCATGAGTCTCCTTGGTATGTAAGTGTATGGGGCGCAAGGTGGAGCGAGCGCTGGCGGTGTGGGCACTATGCCGCTGGCCGCGCAACACGAAGGGGAGATAACGCGAGACAGCGTCCTAGTGACACATGCCGCGCGAGTAGAACATCAGCAGCGCGCCGGCCAGGGTGCCGCCCCCTTTAGGAAGCGGCCAATGAAGGGGGAGAGCGTAGGGCGGGAGGCGGACCCAGGGCCTTTATCTGGGACAGTGTGGCTTTGCCCGGCCTCTTCTCGCCACGTTTCTTCCGGACTGCTCTGCGCTGTTCCCACCCTGGCCCTGACCCAGCAGCAGAGCAGCAGGCTGGTGTGAGCAATTAATGGTCTGTTTTGTGTTGCAGGCGGAGTCACAGGGCGATCTGGAAGCAGATGGACAGTAAGGGTACCTCTGCGGCAGAAGGAGACAGCAATACCTCTGCCTGGCACAGTAGGGGTGCCTGAGCCAAGAACCTGGAGCCGAGGGGGTTCCAGGAAACAGCGTCGGCGCCCCGTTAGTCCTTCGGGCGGTCGGGGGGCCTGAACCGACTGGGGGTGTGCCTCATCGCTCCGCCCTGACAGGGGGGGCGGGAGTAAACGAGATAAAATATCAACGTATTGCACCGTCAAGAGCATCGACTTACCGTGCAAGATGGCTAATTAGGCATGTGGGTCAGCGAGGGGCTGCCGCATTGGATCGCCTGTAAGATGACCCACCTTATCTGCTACTTGTTATGCAAAATAAACCTGCACCACCGTTTCCCCACAATTATGTCTCATGAGTCTCCTTGGTATGTAAGTGTATGGGGCGCAAGGTGGAGCGAGCGCTGGCGGTGTGGGCACTATGCCGCTGGCCGCGCGACACGAAGGGGAGATAACGCGAGACAGCGTCCTAGTGACACATGCCGCGCGAGTAGAACGTCAGCAGCGCGCCGGCCAGGGTGCCGCCCCCTTTAGGAAGCGGCCAATGAAGGGGGAGAGCGTAGGGCGGGAGGCGGACCCAGGGCCTTTATCTGGGACAGTGTGGCTTTGCCCGGCCTCTTCTCGCCGCGTTTCTTCCGGACTGCTCTGCGCTGTTCCCACCCTGGCCCTGACCCAGCAGCAGAGCAGCAGGCTGGTGTGAGCAATTAATGGTCTGTTTTGTGTTGCAGGCGAAGTCACAGGGCGATCTGGAAGCAGATGGACAGTAAGGGTACCTCTGCGGCAGAAGGAGACAGCAATACCTCTGCCTGGCACAGTAGGGGTGCCTGAGCCAAGAACCTGGAGCCGAGGGGGTTCCAGGAAACAGCGTCGGCGCCCCGTTAGTCCTTAGGGCGGTCGGGGGGCCTGAACCGACCAGGGGTGTGCCTCATCGCTCCGCCCTGACAGGGGGGGCGGGAGTAAACGAGATAAAATATCAACGTATTGCACCGTCAAGAGCATCGACTTACGGTGCAAGATGGCTAATTAGGCATGCGGGTCAGCGAGGGGCTGCCGCATTGGATCGCCTGTAAGATGACCCACCTTATCTGCTACTTGTTATGCAAAATAAACCTGCACCACCGTTTCCCCACAATTATGTCTCATGAGTCTCCTTGGTATGTAAGTGTATGGGGCGCAAGGTGGAGCGAGCGCTGGCGGTGTGGGCACTATCAGCAGTCGCAACCCATTGGCTTGAAAACAATCACCAAATAGCCCAACTTAAATTTACCATACTGGAGATACTCCCACAACGCTGTGACATGGATCCTGTCAAACAGCGTTTACAGGCTGAATTTTTCTGGATCAAAAAATTGAATGCCCTTCAACCGATTGGAATTAACGACAGAATTGAATACGCTTGTTTTCTGTAAGATACAATTGCTCAACTTGGAACTTTGGGGACCTTTCTTCCCCTAATGTTAAAGTACTTCATGAGTTGTTCCACTATGGATGAACTGTGACAGTATCACGACGATCTGAAATGAACTATTGTTATGATTTAAAAATGTCAAAGACAGATTTAGTGTTCAATCTGCACTGCATTTTATGAATTAACATTTTTTCAACCTCTATGGTTATCATCAGTATTCTTAATATGTGTAGTCATTATTCTTAATATATGTATGTATTTGTTTTTCCGTGATTTAATTATGTGCACACTCTAGCTCTAACAATCCATTACACATAGCGCTTTCTAGCCTTCCATTATGAGATTATGTAAACAAACGCTTGCCATTTTTGTGCGTTTACTTCCGTGTCATGTGACCTACTACATCGCTACGTCATATATTTCACCGTCTTACACTTCACGGTCTTCACCGTTCTGTTAAATCATATCACACTAGTTCACTTGTTTGGTTTCAATTTCATATCTGGTCAATTCCGTCCTTATACGGAAATATCACACGTATATTCGTTAGTTACATGATTTCACTTTACCGTAAACGCCGATGTCACGTGACGACCAGAGAGCTATAACCTAAGCTCTGATTGGGTCCTGAATATTCCAGACCGCTTCCGCATTCAGACGCCGAGAACACCGCATGCTTCTGCACCGAGTAAGTTTGCTCCTCCGAACTAACATGGGCACATTAGATAATTTTCTGTTTGTTATCCCACATTATGCAACTCGACATGATACTTATGCAGTACTTATCACTCCATATCGATTTTGTGATCATCCATGGTGAATACAACGAATGTTAACTTGTAATGTATATACATTTGCTCTATCGTTTTCTTTGGTTAGCATTTAAGTTCGAATTGAATAGCATGTAATAAGCTATACTGGATGAAAATGTGACATAATATATTAATTTTGGTTACTATATATGACTATGGTGCACCCTCTGATCGCTAAGGTCCTGTATATCTCCCTTTTTCTAGGCCCCTGACGAAGGGTTAACCCTTAACCCGAAATGCATTGGGCAAGCATGAAGTAATGCAATATATTGGCTTATGTTTGGAAATGAATTTTGATCTACTAAAAGCAAATATGATGATTCAACTATGAATAAATAGAAGATGAAAACTAACATGAGAAGATTGGTTTAATGTACGACAACGAATCAATGTTAAATGAGTGAAGAAACCCCTTGAGTTTCATGTTTGATGACGCGTCCTTAGTGATATCCACATCACACATTATCTTCACTTATGGTAACTGACTCTGAATGACCCTTGGCTCTGCCTAGCCAGGCCAGAGCCAGTACGTTGTTGAAAACACTTAGAATACAGTGAAAACACCTACACATGGTAGGGTGCACTATGAGTTAGGGCACCCCTATAACTGGCATGACCACACACTAATGCATAATAGGGCAGAGGAGTTACAACTACCTTTACATCCCTTGTATATATTAGGGCATGGCAGTTTTGAGGCCAGCAGCCCTTTCTACACTTGCATGTGTGCACTGCTGAGAGCATGAGGTCATTTTAAAAGCAGCCCTGAGTTGCAGAGTGGATTTTAATTGCAAATTGTGGCCATACTCAACCTTGGGGTTAGGGGCACAACAAAACAGATACACTACATTACTTTGACATATTAGGTACCCCCAGGGTCGCCCCCAGGTGTCGGGGGGTCAGGTACTTATAAGGAGGAGGGTTTATATGCCATGGGGATCAAAAAATTACACATTTCACATCCCTCGTTGTAGTAAAGTGCTTCACATAACCAACTTATCTGCTAGGAGCACTCTGGGTTGACGTTCTACATTCTTTTTGTATGTTCAGGATCCAGAAAGTCTCTCTTAGGTTTCACAAGTTTGTGGGTCATGTATTTAAAAGCAGAGTCCATATAAAAGTAGTTTTATAGGCCCTGGTGGTGGAGAAATTGGATATTTTATTTTCCCCATTGTAGGTCCCCAGCCACATAGGTTAACATTGCAATAGTTTATGAATCCATATCTACTGCAAGGGACAAAATATCATTAAAAAAATTAAGAGAATGGTACTGATAAATCCAACAATATGCTGTGGTTGAATGTATCCTAAAAGGTTCACACAAGAAGTTGTAAGACTTTCTTGTCTGTAAGGCAAAATTCCGTCTTCCTAAGATCTGCCCTGATTAGTCGTTGTTAAGTGGATTAGCCAGGCTGCTTTGATGAATTGATAAATGGCACCCGATAAGTGGTAAGTGGCATCCGGTGTGAGGAGCCATCTGGGAGGAGAGGGTTCTGCTACACAGGAATGCCAGGGAAAGGGGGAGGTGTTGTAAACCATGAGCTTCAAATGAAGAAAGGGATAGGCAGAAGAAGCCAAGTATATCTACACCAGTTCCCTCTGAACCCAGACAGATGGCAGGCCTAACTAAGGAATGTGAAGATGCCAGGGGGGGGAGACTACAGAGATGATCCATCCTGGAGGCTGGTTCAGGTAGCTCTTTCCTCTCTGTTGAGACTTCAGCCATATTTAATTTTGGAGGAAAAGTGATTTCTGGAAGACCATTGTGCCATACTTTGGATGAAAATGTCATGCTCTGGTCTGCTGCCCTCCACCTGATTGGACAGGAGTGCCCTCCTGCTTGACCCTAGAGAACACTGAATAAGTATTTTAGAGGTGCAGAGCCTCTCAGCTCTGCTCCTTGAAACTGAAAGAAGAAGAAGGTTTGACAAGCTGGAAACTTGATTTGTACTATGAGGACCCGCATTCTGACTGACTGAGCCTGCTGCATTATGTGGTAATACAGCCTTTTGGATGTATCTTGCCTCAACAGGAATAAGGAGTGGACACCATGCAAGAGACTTTTTTTAAGTTAGAAAAAGTTGTATTAAAGCAATAAAAGATGTCTGAATACAATACAGAGTATTAAGGTTATAACAATGTATTTAAAAAGCTATTAAAATAAAAATATATGAATCTGACTTATCAATAAGAGCGGAGAAATCAAACAAACTAAATGAAGTATAAACATCATTAGGTTACAAGCGTAATCGGAACATGTTAGGGGAATCAAAGTGGTTTCAGAATTTCCTGTTGGGATGGCAGAGGCTTAGAAGATTTTTGGGCACATGAATCAATATACACTATAACTGGTAACCACAGGTCTGAAAGTTTCATTGCCATACGTAGGGGGTAAACAAAAGTGGTATCCAATCTATGATTATGGCAGACAGCATACCACCAAGCTTTATAGGAAATTTTTGGGAAATCTTTCCAATTAATAGTGATTTGCTGGAAAGCAATTGCTAGTAATAGATCAATAATCTTGACATTGAATGCGACATTCTCCCAAACAGAATAAATACTGCCCAGGAAAACATGAGTAAAGGAAAAAGGAAACTTAGGGGCCCATTAGTATGGCGGGCGGCCTATTGTAACTGGGGACCGCCCGCCAGAAGGGCGGGGGTCCAGTGACTGGTATTAGGATGGGCCCGCCACAGTGGCGGGCACATCCTGCATTGTTAGCATTGTGGCGGGCGGAGCACTCAGCACCGCCCGCCACAATGCTAACAATGGAATGCAGCATTTGCATATACAAAGCGGCAGGCACCGCGTGGTGCCTGCCGCCTTGTATATGCAAGTGCAGGGGGGTACCACAGGTACCCCCCGTGTGCACCCCCCATATCACCTTCACTCTGGGGGCCGCAGGGTGCCCCCAGAGTGAAGACCACATGCCTTCCCGTGGTGGCATCGCCCCCGCGGAAAGGCATTCCAAAATGGCCATTGTAATATGGCTGGCGGTGTCTATTCGACACCCCCACCATATTAAACCTTTTCCGCCCCGGCCGCAAGGCAACCGGGGCGGAAAAGCGGCGGACGGTCTTTCCGTCCACCTAGGTCCCCCCGCTATACTAATATGGCGGGGGGGAAATGAGTGTGGATGTCGGGCGGATTGCCCCCACCAGGCTGGCTGTGGCTACCGCCAGCCTGGCAGGGGCAATCCGCCCGACATCATAATGGGCCCCTCAGTATCGAAATCAGGTTAATATGAGGCCATACTTGTTGCCAAAAAGTACAAACAGGTGGACAAGAAAATAACATGTGAAATAGATCAACCTTTGATGTCATGCAAGTCCAACAAATATCTAGTGTATTGGGAAATCTTTTGTTCAAAGTAGCCAGTGTTAGTAGGAGCCTATTATAGACAAAAAACAATGTTTGTGTTGTGTTGGCTGCCCTGGATGACCTGCATAGGTTAATCCAAATGCTTTTCCAAAGGGATAATGGCCAGTCAGTTGCAAAGTCCCATTCCAAAGCCTCTTCTATTTTGGATTTTTGTCTATCCGCAGCTGCATCCTAAAAATATCTATAGATAGTGGATGCTTTAGATGTTGTTTTTTATTAAAGTACAGAGTCGTGAAGAGGTATCCAAAATGGTGGGAGTGGCGTGTTCAGTGGGAAGATGAATGGAGACGTCCATAACCGTTGTCTTGAGCAGGTTATATTTGTGAATAAAAGAAGAAGGCAAACCAATTGATTGGCTAAGTATGTTAAAAGTTATCAAATTCGAATTAAAAAACAGTTGATGAATCCATATTAATCCCTTCTGTCTCCAAGTCTTCCAATAAAAAGGTTTACCTCGAATAGTTACATTTGTATTATGCCTAATTGTTGATTCAAGGAAAGAGTCCCTAGTAAGGTGAGTAGAAAGGGCTACAAAGTCAAGGAGTTTTGAAGTATTTTATTATAGGGATAGAGAGAGATTGTGGCTTACGTGAGATGGAGAGGTATTCATGAAAGGAAAAGGGGAATAAAAAGAGTTGTTCAACAGAGGAGGTCCATAGAGGGCATTCGTCCGTGGATTCATGCAACCAAAGTGAAGCTTGGCACAAAAGGAAAGCTTTCTGGTATGACTTGAAAACAGGATAATTAACTCCTCCTTCTATCTTGGGACGTGATAATTTAAAAATAGACATTCGAGGTTTCTTATTACTCCACAAAAAGGAGGAGAGGATGGAGTTAACCTTCTTGAAAAGTTTAGTGATAACAGGAATAGGAATGTTAGAAATCGTATGCAATATTATGGGTGCTAGCATCATCTTTATAGTGTCTAATCGACCCTGACAGGATAAATATAAGGGTGCCACTTAACAGTTAGTTCTGAGATTTTTTGAATACATTTGTTCATGCATAGTGTTATTATATCCAACAATGAGGAGGTAAAGTATAGACCTAGATACTTAATATGATGGGAGCTCCATGTGAATTTAGAAGCACTAAATTCCGTTTTTAAAGTGAATTTGGTCAGGGGGAGAATTTTGCATTTCTCATTGTTCAATTTGTGGACAGATATGAAGGAATAAGACTGAACTTCTGCTAAAAAAGCAGGAATTGAGTCATCCGGTTTTGTCATGAAGAGTAAAATATCATCAGCATAGGCTGCAAGTTTAATATGGGCATTCGAAGTTTAAAAACCATGTATGTTAGGGTTTTGACGTAATTTAGACAAAAAAGGTTCTAATGCCAGATTAAATAAAAAAGGAGAAAGGGGGCACACACCTCTTCCTAATTTGAAAAAGGGGGAAATCAGGCCATTAGCACAAACTGCAGCGCAAGGATTGGAGTAAAGGAGAGATTCTAAAGTTTAAAAATTCGGGCCGAAACCAAACCCTCTAAGGGTATAGAATAAATATTTTCATTCAACTCTATCAAAAGCTTTTTCTGCATCCAATGCTATTGCTGCTAGAGAGTATTTTAGATGGGAAGATTCTGTAAAAACATCGTAGAACAATTGTGTATTGTCTGTTATAACCCGCCCCTTAACAAAGTCAGACTGCTCTTTCCCCAACAGAGATGGTAAATGGAAGTCCAAGCGTATGGCTCGTGCTTTAGACATTTTTTTGTAATGTTAACCAGGGAAATGGGGCTATAATTCTTACAGTGTTTAGAATCTTTGCTTTACCTGAAAATAAGGCAAATGTGTGCTTCTGAAAAAGAGCCTATGGAACCATTTGCAGAGTGAAAAAAGCGTAGTTACGTAATAGAAGTTTAAAAAAATGTAGATAGAACTGAACAATAAAACCATCTGGGCCAGGTGCTTTTTCTTTTTTAAGGGTTTGAAGAGCTTTTAGGAGTTCTTGTTGTGTTAATTCTACTTCTAAGGAAGAAAATTCCGAAGGATCATGATGGGGCTTCTGAATAGTTGAGAAAAACTGTGACAATGAGTGATCGGATGGTTGTGTTTTAGAGGTGTATAATGACTGGTAAAAGAGAGAGAATTCATTTAAAATTTCAGTATCCTTAAGTTTTAAAACAGATTGATTGTCATAAATAGAATCAATATTTTATTTGTTTTGCCTGACTTTGAAATAATTAGCTAATATTTTCCCTGCCTTTTTTTGCCGCCGTAGAATTTTGCACTAGATTTTAAAAGATACAAAGAGGCATCATCAGTTGAGCTTTTGTTAAATTGTAATTTAGCCTTAATAAGAGCTGTAAGACATTCCTGCGAATATGAGGCATAATAGGAGTGCTCCAGTTTCTTAATGTCATTGAGGAGATCGTTAGTAAGTTTATGTGCATTTTTCCGTTTATTTGCACCAAAGCTAATAATAAAGTTTCTAGCTGAGGCTTTGAAAGCATCCCATGTAGTGGAAAAGGATAAGGATTAATTTTGATGTATTGCAAAGTAATTGTCAAAAAAGGTGATAAAGGAGGTGGTAAACTTTGGGTCTAAGAGGCGTACATTATTAAATCGCCACAGTTTAGGAGCATTAACCCTGGGTAATATATCCAGTCCAATTGAAACCGGGGCATGATCAGATAGAAGAAAGGGGGCCAATATCAGCGTTCAAAAGGGACTGTGGGATATTGTGTGACAAAAATATATAATCATTCCTTGACTGAGTTTGATGGACTGGAGAGTAAAAAGTATACTCCCTAGTGATTGGATTGCATAGGCGCCAAGCGGATCACGGATATAATATCGAGAACCAAAATATAGAACACACAAAATATTGATGTTAAAATATTGACTACAATAATATTGACTAATAATACTTATTTAAAAAAATGCAAAAATATCGAGTACAAAATATCGTACATAACAAATATTGAAACACACAATATCGAAACAATAAATATCGAGAAAATAAATATCGTTAAACAGGAAAATAAATACAAAGTAACAAAAATATCGAATTCAGAAATATAGATAACACCAACATCGAATTTCTAAAAATATCGACTATGTAAAAATAAGCAAATAAAATACAACTCGACCAAAATAATATATATATTTGCATTATAATACACCTCAAAACATTTAAACAACATAAAATGATCAGTTACTAATACATTACATAAAAAATTAAACTGTCACACAGAAAAATAAATATATTCTTTAAGAAAAAACTGTTCACAATTATTATACTTGCAGAATATAATAAATAAAACAATGTAAAATATATTTCAAAAAGAAAAACGGAAATTACATAATTTTACAGTAATGAATAACTAACTAGCATTTCCCTTATATGAAAACAAACAGCCAAAATAAAAAAAAATACATAATAACCAATGAAATGCTCCCATTTCAAAATAAACCAATAAAATGAAGCAACTAATCAAATTCACAGTATAAAAGAACGAAATGTTTGCATCTATTTTAAACTTCTAACTCAAATGAAAGAAGGTGAAACTCTACACAACTCTTTCCTGAAAGAACAATTCTTCAAGAAATTAATGTTGCAGAACAACTAAAAGTAAGTTAAACTATGCTTTAAATAAAACAAAAGTATTAGCCTAGAACTAAAACTATTTAGAAGATCAATTTAGTAACATTAATTGTATACCATTTATATCTACTCTAAAGACATCTCCTAAACACAGCACAATACTTTCTACATCTTCCCCAGTAAAAAATAAATGAATGTAAGTATATTTAACATTTCTATGACACACCTACAACAATTATTAAACTAAAAGCTCTAATACATATTTATTTTGTTTTCTATCTCCTTTACAGAAAACTTGAAAAACATCCAAAACATACTTCTTCAGACTAAATAACTCCATAAATTAAAAAAAATTATATATTTTTCAATTATTAAAAAAGCCTAAAATCCTAACTCCAAAATTAGCTTACCCTCTACAAAAGAATACAATAACTAAATGTTTTTTTTCTCACCAACAGAAAATACAACATCAAAATACAAGTAAAAGCTTGAAATAATCTCCTGGACATTTCAAATTACATCAAAATAAACATTGTAAGTATAATAACTGAAATATAAATGCATTTAAAATATATATAAATTTTCTTAAATTTTAAATATATTTTTTCTAATCTCTCCTAGAATAACAAAGACAAACATGACTTAAGGTGCTGAATTTGTAATGTCTCCAAAAAATAAGATGTTATTATGTTATATGGGGTATGTGTATACACAAGAAAAGCAAACTGGACTCAAAGTTTTTTGTATACACAAGAAAATCAAACTGGACTCAAAGTTTTTCGGAAGTGTAGCAAATACTACTCAAACAAATGCTATTGTAGAGCTATTACTGAAGAATCTACAGTACTGTCTACAAAAGAACATAATCACCCCCCCCCAATATAAAAGAGATTGAAGTCAGAGATGCTCTAGAAAGCATTAAAGAAGGAAGTACTAATACTGAAAAACCTACCACTCAAATACTAAAAGAGGAAATAATAGCCCCTTCGATGCTCATGACGAGCTCAGCTTGTCATGAGTTTCACCTCTCGTACGCTCATGATGAGCTGAGCTCGTCATGAACCGCGGGTTTTTTAAAAAGTCAGCGCACAGCGGGAAAATGCGCCGCATGCATGGTGTTAAAGGTACCTCAACATGCTTCTGGACTATTGCCCTCAATAGATTCTTTTAAAAGAACTATTGCCAGACTAAAAAGAGCAAATACATACAACATAAGAAAGTGGAAAAGGAGGAAAAGATATCTAAAGAATTAAATAATAGGAGACTATTAATTCTCCTATATTAGGAACACTGTCCAATAATTTACCACATTGTGACTAGAAATACCATCATGAGAAAATGAAGACATGATTACCGATTCTATTTATCGTAATCACAGAACATTATTATCTACTAGGGTAAAAAGAGCAACAACAACTACTCTACCTAACCCTTAAACCTTTGAAGAAGTAGTGATTCCCCCAGAATTAAGCATAACCCACAATAAGGAACTATTTCTTCTTTTTGACAACATATGCCCCAAAAACAGAATAATAATGTTTGCTACTGCAAACAATTTAATTAAATTACAGCAATGTCACAGCTGAATGATGGATGGAACTTTCAAAACCTGCCCAAAATTATTTTACCCCTGTACACAGTGCATGGATTGTATCATCATTCTAACATACCATTTATCTACTGCATATTACCAAATAAACAACAAAATACCTATATAGATGTACTAAATACAATAAAACAAGAACCAATCATTATTTCCTACAAAAAATAATTATTGATTTCGAATTGCCAATGATAAATTCTATCTTAAAAACGTTTCCGCACACAGCAATCTAGGGTTGCTATTATCTTTTTAACCAAAGCCTATGGAGACATCTCCAAAAATCAACACTACGGGGTCCATTATTATTATGTTTTGGAACTCCAAAGAGGTCCACATAAAAAGATACACAATTCAAAGTACTCGTTCAAATGCAAAAGACATTTACAGAATTTACCAAAATACAAGATAATCAGGGGTCCATTAGGATTTCAGGCGGTTGTACCACTGCGGTGCTGGCGGGGCGGAAAAACGCCTTTTTCAGCCTGCGAGCAGCGGGAAACACGTCCGCTATATTAGTATGGGAAAACATATGTCAAATCACATCCGCCGTGGAGCGACGCATATCGCCATCAAAGTGCGCCTGACACCGTGGCGGTGGGAGCCAATGGAGACTCACTGCTGGGCGGAATGCCGACCGCCCGCTCCACAAATTAGGATGGCCCAAACAAGCAGACGCACCTCTGCGGAGACACTGCCCAGCCAGAGACAGCGGAAACTCCACAGCGGAGTGCAATAGCAGAGACCCGGTCTACACCACCCGGTCACGACTGCCATGGACCCAGCTCTACATCTGTTTCCGGTGCTGTACCTGCTACAGCACTATCATCAAATGGGCTGCTGCGGACGACGCCGCAGGTATGCAACTACACAAAAACACCACACAACACACAGGCTGACACAGGGTCCAATTCCACTACAGATACCCTGCTGGGGGCCACAACACATCCACAAGGGCACCCACATATGACCCTCCTCCAACCAAGTCACCCCACTGCAGCCGGGACACACATCAACCGCTAACTTGCAGCAATGTCCCGGTCCCGTTCACGTCACCGCAGCGTTCAACACATGCGCACAATGCAGAAGGCAGGTCCACTCCAAGGCATGGGCAGGGCACAAAGACCACACCACCCCCAACCACACATCAACACACCATCTAATCACAGGCCAAGTGCCCATCCTGTGCACCCCCATGCACAGCAGCAAGCAACAAGCACAGCAACAAGAAAGCCCCTTCCACCCCCTTTACCACACAACAAAGAACCAGGGAGACAGCTACTGCAAGAGTGGCTGACAAGGAACACACAACACCAGTGCCACACACACTGAAGGCTGCCAATACTTGCCAGCACGTACCCTCACAAACAAACACACACACAGGGATGCCTGAACAGAGGCCTGCACAAAAACAACACACAAACACCACAGGAACACACAAAGAACCCCATCAGAAACACACATACCCTGTCAGCCAAACTGGGGAAAGGCAATGGGAGCACACTCACAACAGGAGTGCACAACCTCATCACTCAGGAACAAAACACACACAACATACCACAAATCACACAAGAAGTGCACCAGCATAGAACTACACTGCCACATAAAACCAATCACAGGTGCACATGAAACCAAAAATGAACAAACACCACAGGACATCGGGGATGCACATCAGGCAGTGCCAAGGCCACATACACACAGCACTGTATGCACAACAAGTAGTGTAAAAGCCACACACAGACATGACTGACACAACACCAACCCACACAACACAAATCAGCACAGCACAAACACAAAGGCACACCCAGGAAGTAAAGCTATACCACAGCCAACACACATACATCCAACACAACAACAACAGATGCACCACTAAGGGAAATAAGAGCACAACCATCCTGACCAGAGCACTGGGCAGCACACACAGCTGAAGTGCACATGAGCAACCCTCACTGACTAATAGCACAAGAACATCACACTTACACCATTGGGGCAATGTCCAGAGTGTAACATCACCCTTGTCCCAAGAACTGCACCACAAAGCACAGTCTCACAAATGAAGTGATGGGGAGGCACACACACATGTAAACCAAGGGGACAGCTGACATCAAACTGAACTGACCTGCATGTCAGTAGGAGACATGTAAGGGGTGCACCATACAGAAATTGAGTGAGTGCAGACCCATAATGCGTAGGCATAAGTGGCACACATAGGGGATGGCATTACACCACACACTCCATGCCATACAGGAGGATAAAAGTCATCATGTGCCTGCAATGCATGAGAAACACAAACACAATGTCAGCGTGGAGCAGCAGGGCTACACAGTCTACACAAACACACTGAAGACACATTGATGATCAAACAAACACAACACTGATGTGCAAGTCACACACTTTGCACACTCATAAGTGAGCAAAATAACAAGGAGGAGTCTGACAGAACAGCATGGTCACACCAACACACTGCACAGTGCACAACAGACAACCCCCACATGTTCATACAACCATATCCACAGGGCAGGACAATCCAAACAACAGGCACACAACTCCTGGGTGACACATGTGTGTCTATCACAATCCAGGGGAACACAAATCCACACCCACTACAAGGTCACACCCTTCACACTGCACACCTCTTAACTACTCAAGAACACACATCTCATGTAGGCCATGGGACCAGGACTAAGGGCCAACACAAGATGACCATACACACACACAGCTGGGCACACATAAATGAATAACACGCATACATAAGTATATTGCCTACCTGCATGCAAACATGTGCACACCATCACACCCTGTGCTGGCAGTGTCCCCCAACCTGACATGCCAACAATGTTGCCAACAATACCTCTTCTTTACCCAAGAACACACATCTCATGTAGGCCATGGGACCAGGAATAAGGGCCAACACAAGATGACCATACACACACACAGCTGGGCACACACAAATGAATAACACACATACATAATTATATTGCCTACCTGCATGCAAATCTGTGCACACCATCACATCCTGTGCTGGCAGTGTCCCCCAACCTGACATGCCAACAATGTTGCCAACAATAGAAAACCACTAAAAAGAGAACTGCAAGACAGCAAAAGAGCCATCACAGATAACACTTGTATCACTGTCTGAATGGACTAAAGACACTGTCACCCCTGTTTAACAATGTGATGCGGGCAAATAACTTGGCAATATTGAAGTGACACATAGAACATGGTGCACAGGCAACGAAATGCACACACCAAAAGAAATGTAATCAGCAAGGACACACCTCAGGAGTAACTTTCTTTATTCACATATTGCACAGATGTGACAGTAGAACAAGAGTAGACAAGAGCAAGGCACAACATGCTGATCATATGCAAGATCATCTGCACAGGCAAACTCCACACGGTAAGGCCAGTGTCCCTGGCACAGGGGAGAGCCCAACACAGCAGAGCAACAGGGGCAGTGTCCAGGGCAGGTGGCACAGCAAGTACATGAGAGGCTGCACTGGGAATAGGCCAACACAGCAGAGCAACAGGGCCAGTGTCCATGGCACAGGGGAGAGTCCAACACAGCAGAGCAACAGGGCCAGTGTCCATGGTGCAGGGGAGAGCCCAACACAGCAGAGCAACAGGGCCAGTGTCCATTTCAGGGTGCACTTCAAGTACATGAGAGGCTGCACAGGGGAGAGTCCAACACAGCAGAGCAACAGGGCCAGTGTCCAGGGCGGGTGGCACAGCAAGTACATGAGAGGCTGCACTGGGAATAGGTCAACACAGCAGAGAAACAGGGCCAGTGTCCATGGCACAGGGGAGAGCCCAACACAGCAGAGCAACAGGTCAGTGCCCATGGCACAGGGGAGAGCCCAACACCGAAGAGCAACAGGGCAGGTGTCCATGGCAGGCGGCACAGCAAGTACATGATAAGCTGCACAGGCAAGGGGAGAGCAGCAGTGAACAACAAGGCCAGTGGGCATGGCAAAGTGCAGAGTCAGGACATGAGAGGCTGCACAGGCAAGGGGAGAGCAGCAGTGAACGGCAAGGCCAGTGGCCATGGCAAAGTGCAGAGTCAGGACATGAGAAGTTGCACAATGAGTGTGTACGACTGTACCCTTTCATGGCCAGCAACACACCAAGGTGGCAAACAATGGACAGGACTAGCACACCTGTATGAGAGACAGGTTTATGAGGGTGACTGACACTCACATTTGGCTATCAGGTGGACTGGGAGCTGGCTGTGTGTGGGGGACAGCAGGCTCACTTGACTGGGGAGACAGATGCCCAGGTGATGTAGGGCTATCAGTGGCTTGGCAAGCTGGAGGGCTGTTTGGACCAGGTGGTGTAGTGGCACGTGGAGGTAGAGTCATGCAGACCTGTGACACAGTGTGTGTGGGAGAGGTGTGAGGGGTGCCCTTCCACTTTTTGGGAGTTTGAAATGGCTTCCCTGTACTGGGGTTAATGGGAACTGGTGATGACACAACAGGCACACACACCAAATGTCCCGCATCAGGTGCAGACACTCGCACTCCCTCTGGTGACGTGCTTGAGCCTGCAGAATGCTTTGTCTGGCTACGCCTCTAGACTACCTTCTCTTGTTTGCCAGGTGTCCCCCTTACAGTGCCCTCCTTTGCCTCTTTGCCACGGGTGGCCCCTACAGTGCCCTCCTTTGCCTGTTTGCCAGGGGTAGCCCCTACAGTGCCCTCCTCCACCTGCTTCTCTGAACTTGGAATTGGAGTTGATGTGGTGGGGGAATGTGGCCCTGTGCCCTTCCTAGGTGTACCCTTGCCATACCACACCTCTTCAGTGGGCATAGACACTGCACGCCTAGCTCTGCGTGAAGTTTTAGGGACAGTAGAGTCCTTCATTGGTAATGCCTCTGAGGCATGGGAGCCTAATGTCTGCCTCATTGCTTTTTCGGCCTTGCTCTTCACTGATGGGCTCTTGTCTTTGCATTCTGATGTGGTTCTGCTCTTCTGTGGGGTGGTGTCTGTGGGCGGGCACGCTTGGGTTGTGTCTGCTGGGTGCTTCTTGTGCTATATTGTGACTGTGATGCATGGGAACCGTGGTCACTATCATCCGATGTGGCCACTGACTGGGGAGTGGACAAAGGCACCTGAGCAGGAATGGGAGTATGTGCTTGTTGAAGGGCAGACGTCACTGCGGATGACAAAGCCTGGACGGTACGGTGTAGCCCACCCACGTCAGAGTGTATGCCCTCCATGTAGGCACCCACTTGGCCTAATTTTTTGTCATAGTCACTGAAGGCATTGAGCAGGGCTGTCTGGCCCACACAAAGCTGGCGCAGGAGCTCTACAGACTCAGCACTGAGGGCAGCAAGGGGGCAGGTGCAGGCTCAGCTGTGCCAGGTGTGAATTTAACACGTCCCCTCTTACTGACACGGACATGGGCAGCACCAGAGGAAGTGAATGTGAGGGCTGGGCACTGTCCGCAGTGTGGTAGACGATGATGCAGAGTCCCAATTCCCTGTGCCTGCCAACATGGATGCATCATCACTGGCATCAGATGATGTTTTACTCTGTGTCTCAGGCACGGATTCCTCCTGCATACTCCGGTCCCCGTTAGATGCGCTGGTGAGCTCTGTGTCACTCGCCTCCGGTGCAGCTGTAGTGCTACTCTCACCACAACTGGTTTCTGGCTCCTGTTCCTCCATGTCCACTGGTGATTCTGCATGAGAGAGATGCAGGGTTGTGTTAGTGTCATCAGCAGGACTAAGCAATCCAATCAATGAAGTACAGGAGATGCCAAAATCAACATGGTGACCACCACACCCTGCAATCACATTGCAGTAACACACTACATTGACCACAACAGTGCCTGTAAACCTGAATCTCTGCCATTACTGAGCCATGTTGAGGCCACACAGCACAACATCCTGCCCATGCATGAAGTGTAACAGACACACAACTTGACCTGCCCACACCTAGGGACATAATGTGGGGACAAGACTTATGACCACTGATAGAACTTGAGGGAACAAGAGGGTACAGCACACACACCCATTAGGACATGACAGTCCACAATGGCAAGTAGGCCATACCAAGCACCATGTGCTACTCTGGGGCATCTTGTTGTCAGATGTGAGGGCCTCACTGATCATGGTGCCTACAAAGTAAATAAACAAGAAGTCACACTCAGATAGTGGACACTGCTGTTCACCCCTAAACGATTCCCCACACTATCCCAATGCTGAATGACCATGTAGATCCTAACACATCTGGCTACGGGAAAGCACAGCAGAGAGGATCACCTCTGTAAGGCCACTTTGGACCAATGCTTGACACTGGCACCCATCCCAGCACCCACTCACATGACACAGCACAGCACCACCCCACGAACATCACATGGCCCACCACTGCCAAAGGCCCTGTACACATGCATCCGCTCTCAGCCAAAGTCACCCTCCCCAAATACTCACCCCTGCCTTGCGGCCGATGCTCCTTCAGACGTGCATCCAGCTCAGGATGAGCCACTGCCAATATGCGGCCCTTCAGTGGTGTCATGTTGCACCATGCCAAACGCCCAGTGCATGGTAGCAGCCCCAATGTAATCTCTGCCACGTTCTTTGCCAGCCGGCTGATGTCGTCCCAGCTCTTGTGGCAGTGGGTGCGTCGTTGGTTAGATACCCCCAGGGCTCGTACCTTTGCCGCAATGGCCCTCCACACGGCCTTACGCTGGTGTACCTTGAGCTGCAGGTATGGGAGAAAAGAAGGGGAAATGATCAGTGACACAGTGCCATGTACCAACAATTATCAGTACAGTAGCAAGACACAGACTAATGACCAATTGTAATCTCCATCCATCCCAAACTGGGAGACACCTCACAAGGGCACTCTGCATGGGCCAAACAGATGTGATTGAATGCATTCATGCAGGCGTACAGGGTCCCTCATAATCTCACACACATGCAGGATGACTGCACTGAACCCCCTCAGTGGCTTGAACACAACTCAAGTTCAAGTTCAAGTTCAAGAATTTATATAGCGCACTACTCACCCAGAGGGTCTCAAGGCGCTTGGGGAGGGGGTTCATTATTTATCGAATATCCAGGTTTTAAGTTCTTTTCTGAAGGAGATGTGGTTCTGTGTAAGGCAGAGGTGAGTGGGGAGTGAGTTCCAGGTTTTGGCCGCCAAGTAGGAGAAGGATCTACCTCCCATGGTGGATCTTTGGATACGTGGAACTGGGTCGAGGGCTTGATTGGTGGATCTTAGTTGGCGGGAGGGAGTGTAGAAGGACAGTCGGGTGTTGAGGCATTCAGGTCCTAGTTTGTAGAGGGCCTTGTGTGCGTGGGTGAGGAGACAGAACGTTATTCTCTTGTTGACGGGGAGCCAGTGAAGGTCTTTCAGGTGGCCGGTGATGTGATCTTGGCGAGGGATGTCCAAAATGAGTCTCGCTGATGCGTTTTGGATGCGTTGGAGTTTTTTCTGTAATTTGGCTGTGATTCCGGCGTAGAGGGTGTTTCTGTTGTCCAGTCGACTCGTGACCAGTGCGTGGGTGACAGTTTTTCTTGTCTCGGAGGGGATCCAACGGAAGATTTTTTTGAGCATACGAAGTACGTTGAAGCAGGAGGATGAGACGGCGTTGACTTTTCGGGTCATCGAGAGTGAGGAGTCTAGGATGAAGCCAAGGTTACGTGCGTGGTCTGTGGGTATGGGTGCTGTGCCCAGAGCCGAAGGCCACCATGAGTTGTCCCAGGCAGAGGGGGATGATCCTAGGATGAGCACCTCCATTTTGTCTGAGTTAAGTTTTAGTCGACTGTTTTTCATCCATTCGGCTACTTCTTTCATGCCATTGTGAAGATTGGCTTTGGCGGTGATAGGGTCTTTGGTGAGGGAAAGGATCAGCTGGGTGCCATCAGCGTAGGAGATGATGTTAAGGTTGTGTTGACGCGCGATGGATGCAAGTGGACTCATGTAAACATTGAAGAGGGTGGGACTGAGTGATGATCCTTGTGGTACACCACAGATGACTTCGGTGGCCTCTGATTTGAATGGGGGAAGTCGGACTCTCTGAGTTCTCCCAGTAAGGAACGAGATCGTCCAGTCCAAGGCTTTTCCTTGTATGCCAATGTTGCTGAGGCGTTGTATGAGGGTGCTGTGACAGACTGTGTCGAAGGCGGCGGAGAGGTCAAGTAGAATGAGGGCCACTGTTTCTCCGTTGTCCAGTAGTGTTCGGATGTCGTCTGTAGCTGCGATGAGGGCGGTCTCGGTGCTGTGTTTCGCTCGGAATCCGGACTGTGAGGGATCGAGGGAGTTGTTGGATTCAAGGAAGGCGGCGAGCTGGCTATTGACAGCTTTCTCACTGACTTTGGCAGAGAATGGGAGGAGGGATATGGGGCGGTAGTTTTTAAGTTCAGTGGGGTCTGCTGTGGGTTTCTTCAGGAGGGCGCTGACTTCGGCGTGTTTCCAGCTTTCTGGGAAGGTAGCAGAGTTGAAGGAGCAGTTGATGACATCACGGAGATGGGGTGCGATGATGGAGTCTGCTTTGTTGAAGATATGGTGTGGACAGGGGTCTGTTGGCGAGCCAGGGTGGATGTAGTTCATTAGGCGGATGGTGTCTATAGTGGTGATTGGGTTCCAGGCGCTGAGGTTGTTAGAGGGCGGTTTAGGTTTGGAGGGGGGTGGAGAGGATTGTTCGTTGGAAATGTTCTCGAAGCTGTTATGTATGTCGGCAATTTTGTTGTAGAAGAAGGAGGATAATGAATCACAGAGGTCTTGGGAGGGAGTGATGTCGTTTGAGGCTGCGGTGGGGTTGGTGAATTCTTTGACGATGTTGAATAGTTCCTTGCTGTTATGGGCGTTGTTGTCGAGTCGATTCTTGAATGCTGATTTCTTGGTGGATCGAATCAGTTGGTGGTGTTTGCGGGTGGCTGCTTTGAAGGTGGTCATGTTGTCGGTGGTTGGGTTTTTTTCTCCATGTTTTCTCGAGAGTACGGCATAGCTTCTTGGATTTCTTAAGGTCATCGTTGAACCAGGGGGCCTTTTTGCTGTCCTGTTTGGTGTGATAGTTTTTCAAGGGTGCTAATTCATCAGCGCTGTGAGTGATCCATTGTTTGAGTTTGGTGGCGGCTTGGTTTGGGTCCGATGAGAGGGCGGGTGGGTTTTGGTTGAGCGATGTGAGGAGTTGGTCGGTGGATGTCTGGCCACTACATACATCACATATCTACCTGTGTCTGTGTGTAGAATCACTGTGTGCATGACTGGGCAGCATTCAATGAGCATGTCCTGTAAACATATGTGTTTGTAATGTGTGTGGCCTCTGGGAACATGGACTCACCAACTAAATAGCCATCTACACAAGTCTGGTTGTGTGCAATTATACAGGCCTGAAATGGTGCATATCTTCATTTTGGTGTGAATGAACAAGAGGAAGGCCCCAGTAAGTGCAGTGATGTGATCTCATCTTGGTGGGCGGGCACTGGGCATAGTCTCTAGGTTCACACTGAGGCGGACAACAGGGGCACACAGAGACAATCACCCAAGCAAGTACTGTCCTGGCATCTACATGTCCAATATCCTGTGGCTCTGTATGGCTGACAATGTAACACTCCACTCAGACATACAACTGCAGGCAGGTAAAACCTTGACATTGGGACACACACACTCCCTCACCCTGGAGACAGCATGTTTGTCAGGGTGTGACACAACCCACACCTTCAGGCATTTACTGCAGCAGCACAACTACATGTCTTCCCCCCCTGCCCTACATCTCCCTCTACGATGACTGACCACTACATTGGGGCCACCATACAGCCTTGGGTACTGTGCCAGCACCTCGTCCACAAGGACCTCCAGCTCTTCGCTTGTGAATGGACTGGCTCAGATCTTTTCTGTCCTTGCCAAACCTGTTGACATGGAACACCTGTAGTGGAAGTGAGTGGTGAGGGGTCCCAGGCAGCAGTCTCTTGAGGCAGCAGAAGGAGAGGGTCCCAGGCAGCGGTCACTTGAGGCAGCAGCAGTAGAGGGTCCCAGGCAGCAGTCTCTTGAGGTAGCAGCAGGAGAGGGTCCCAGGCAGCAGTCACTTGAGGCAGCAGCAGGAGAGGGTCCCAGGCAGCAGTCACTTGAGGTAGCAGTAGGAGAGGGTCCTAGGCAGCAGTCTCTTGAGGCAGCAGCAGGAGAGGGCCCCAGGCAGCAGTCTCTTGAGGCAGCAGAAGGAGAAGGTCCCAGGCAGCAGTCACTTGAGGCAGCAGCAGGAGAGGGTCCCAGGCAGCAGTCTCTGTGAGCAATGGAATGTGAGACTCACACTGATTTATAGCCCCCTGGGGTCATTTCTTAGGTGCCAGGCTGCAACAATTGGTTGTCCAGGTCTGCCTCTTTCAAAAGCATCCAATGAGCGCCTCCGCGGTGGCGGAGCACGCCTTCCGTGATTTTCAAAACTGCATCATGCCACCGCAATCATCGCTCCCATTGGCTCTAGGGCATGCTCCATGGCGGTGATGCACCGCAGGGGCCCGGGGTGTGCTACTGTGCATCCAATGACCGCCTCTGCGGTAGAGGAGCACGCCTTCAGCGATTTTCAAAACTGCATCATTCCACCGCAATCATCGCTCCCATTGGCTGTAGGCAATGCCCCATGGCGGTGTCACATCGCCATGGCCAGGCGGTAGCTACCGCAATTTGGGTGGCGGAGCATGCCCACCGTCATCTACCCATGTCTCCATGCCAATGGCTACCGCACTTGTGAAGGGGGTCGTGCTGGTGTCACACCGCCGTGGCCAGACGGTACTACAGCGATTTGGGTCTGGTGTCCTTATTCCGTATAATCCACAGGTGGACGCACGTGCCATGGTTGGCTATATCTGACATACATTGGTCTGTGTTCCCTGCCATGTCACTTATGCATTTGTTGGTTGATGATGCTTGATAGTGTTAAGGTGGACTTAACAATGTGTAATCAATCAATGTGTTGTGGGTCAGTTCAAACCTTGGAAAGGCTTGTCTCACTGTATGATGTTGTAAGTTACTTGTGCTTTTATATCTGCTCATGCACACAACTGACAGTTTGCTGCCTACTGTGGTCATTGTGTTGTTGATGTGTGCCAAGTTTACATGATGCATTGAGGTGTGACAGGTACAGCAGATGATTATGAGACAGTCATGTTCTTTTTACACGCATTGGTGGATGTTACGCTACAAGACGTGCACATGTGAAATGTGGGGTTCTTATGTGTGCATTCATATTGACCTATGTGTTGTTTGCAGCACTTGTGTATGGTAAATGGAGAGGTGTGCCCTCTGTGTGTCTCAAATGTCCACCCATGGAACCGGGTGTGCCACACATTTCTCATGGCAGTTTTTGTTTTTCCGTGACATCCTTAACAGGATCTACTGTGGCCATCTCATGATGGTTGTCCTTGACATGTGTCCATTTATATCTCGACCAGGAGGAGGCCTAATCTCATACGTCACCTGACACTGATGGAGGACATGGAGGATGTTGTGATCAATCATAAATTCCGCCTCGACAGACCGACACTGAAGACCCTTTGTCATCTGTTGGAACCCCACTTGCAGCCTCGTCGCCACTACCCAACAGCATTCACACCAACGTACAAAGTGATAGCAGCCTTCCATTGTTTTGCAACTGGTTACTTCCAGGAGACTATGGCCATCGCTGCCGGGATGTTGCAACCCATGTTCAGCCTGGTGCTGAGGGATATTCTTGCAGCCATGATGATATATAATGATAGATACATACATTTCCCCAGGGGCGCAGAATTGGACAGTGTGAAGGGTGACTTCTATCCCCTTGGTCACATCCCTCATGTTGTGGGTGCCATCGATTGCACCCATGTCGGTCTGCTGCCACCACAGGCAAGTGAGCACATTTTTAGGAATCGTAAACATTATCACTCGATCAATGTGCAGGTGGTGTGCCTTGCAGACATGACCATATCGCATGGGTGTGCAAGATTCCCCGGCACAGCCCATGACTCATACATCCTGAGGAACAGCATTGTGCCCTGGATGATGGCAAATCTGCTTCCAGAGCGTGCTTGGATTGTGGGTGAGAATGCCAAGTGATATGGCGTGCAGTGTGTGTGGCCTGCTGCCCTCTACAACATTGCAATGTGTGTTTTTCATTCCTAGGTGACTGCATATCCCAGCCAGCCATGGCTTCTAAGCCCCCTACGGAATCCCAGTACCCCGGCAGATATCAGGTACAATGAGGACCATGGCTGGACCCATCGTGTCATTGAACGGACTTTTGGCCTGCTCAAGTCAAGATTCCGCTGACTTGACAGGACTGGAGGTGCACTGTCATACTCGCCTGGGAAGGTCTGCAAGTTCGTTGTGGCATGCTGTATGATCTACAACATGGCCATTCACAAGGGGATTCCCCTGCTCCTGGACATTGGTGAGGACCCAAGGCCACCGCCTGCTCAAGGACCTGAGTTCAATGATGAGGACAGTGGAGAGGAGGAAGGAGTTGACATGCGTCAACAGCTCATCACCAGCTACTTCACTTGAAGGTGTATTATGAGCTACAACTAGAACATTGTCTGGTGTGATTGCTGTTGTCGTGAAGGGCTATGTGCGGATGGTACAGACAGGCACATGTTGAGTCACCTGTGTGTGGAAATGTGGCAGTGACATTATACCTGTGAACTTATACGGAACTCTGTTTGTTGACACGTGCTACACATTGTGTTGTCTGCCTGTTGACTTGTGTAGATGGTTGGTGTAGTGAAATGTCTGTGATGCCACACTCACGCCAGTGACTATTGTTCTGTTGTGTCTCCCAAGGTGCCTCAAAATTATCCAGGCCTACGTACTGTACATCTTTTGACATACCTTATGGACATTTTGAACAGCGGAAATATTGCACTAAAGACAAATCTACACCAATTGAAGTGTGTAAGGTATTTTATTTACAAAGTTGACATGTGAGGGTATGGGCAGATTTACATGAAGGTGGTGATGGAGCAGTGAGTTGACAGTCATGGTAAATGAGATGTAAGAGTAGACACCACATGGATGTGGCGACCCAGTCCAACAGACAGGTGCCATTCACAAGGCAGTGTGGGGAAGGACAGTCCAAACAGTCAATGCAGTGGGAAGAGGTTTGCCCTCAGGGCTGGCTCCATGACAGGCGTTTGGCTGGTGCCTTGCCACCAGAGACTCCCATGCTCTTCTTTGGACGCCACCTTGGTTGCTTGGCCGGGGGACCCTGCTGCATGGCCAGTTGCATCTGAGGATTCACCCCTCTCTGTGGCCGCAGGGGAGGATGGTGCACTGTTCTCCTGCAGCACAACAGAGGGGGCTGAGGTGTTGCTTGGGATGCAGGCCTGCCCCTCAGTAATGCCACTTGCTCTGCCATGAGGTCCACCATTTGTCCAATGCGTGTGTCGATGGACCTCATCAGCAGAAAGAGCTCACATACTAGTTCGTCAGACCGGCCACTTGGTCCCTGGATCTGTTCGTAGGCCCCGATGACTCTGGTGAAATGGTCCAGGGATGGTGTGCCAACCTCCTGAGGTCTGTGGGTGACCCTGGCCCTACCCCCTGCCCTGCTACCAGGAACCTGTTGCCTCACCACTGTAGGGCCACGCACACTCTCCCTGCCGTCCACAGTTGTTGGTGTGGGCTGGTCATCCCCTGGGACAGGGAGGGCGCTGCTGGTGGCACTGGTAGTGGTGGTGGTGGTGGCGGTGGTGGCGGTGGTAGAGGTACAGGCCGTAACTGTAGGGGTCTACTGTGCAGTTGTTGTTGCAGCAGATGTGGTGGTGGGGAGGAGTGGGGCCTGGGACCTGTTGCTCCCTGGCACACCAGATGGGCCGGCCTGGAGCTCATCGTACAGAGAATCCTGGGCATCTATATCCAAGAGTCCATGTACAGGGGTGGAGACTGGCTCTCCTGGTTGTTATTGTTGTCTTCAGCAGTGAGTTCTTTGTCACCTGTGGATTAGATGGGGAATGGTCAGTGTTGTGCACTGTGCAAGTATTCTGCTAGATGCGTGTCATCCACTGTCTGTACACTACATAATTGATTGATCTTCAATATTTTTATTAGGTGCAATACTGTGCCTCATTTCATGATGCAGTGGTGCATCAGTTACTGGTAAATGTCAGGTATTGATGTATTGCATGTAATTGGTGCTGTGTGTAGTGATGAAGGCCTCCCTCCCCCTTACAGCCAGCCCAGTGAAGATGGCTACCAACCTGTTAGTTTGTTTGCTGGACAATGCAATGGCTTCCAAGTGCTCCTGGGTGGGGGAGTGGTCTATCATGCTCAGGTGTGGGACAGGCGGCATGGTAGGAGTAGGAGTACAGGCCTCCCTCCCCCAAACAGGCCTCACAAACAAGATGGCTATATACCTGTAAGTTTGTTTGGTGTACTGCAATGGCTTCCAGGTGCTCCAGGGTGGGAGGGAGTGCTCTATCCTGCTAGGGTGTGGGACAGGGGGCATGGTGGGAGTAGAAGTGCAGGGTGACTGTGCTCATGCTCCCATGGTAATATTGCTAACTACGTTTAGGGTAATTGGGATTGGGTGACTGTTGGATATGCGAGACATTTTTTGTGGGTGTGTTGTGCAGATAGATGTGATTAGTCTTGTATGGTGTGTGTTTTTGTATGTGCAAAACAGTACATATCAGTGTGTTGGTTGACATTTGTTTGTACTTACCAGCCTCCACTCCCCCGGATACTCCTGTGAGACTCTCAGGATGCAGTATGGCAAGCACCTTCTCCTCCCATAGTGTGAATGTTTTCTGTGGGATGGGAGGGCCACTGCCAGTCCGGTTATCCAGCTACCAGTTCTTGCTCCTCCTCTCTTTGACAACCCTCTTGAGATCATGCCACCCCTTCATGATCTCCTTCTTGGATCGTGGGGTGGTCCCTACAGCATTAACCCTTTGTACTAGCCTTTCCCACATTTTAGTCCTTGTGGCTAATGGTGTCTGTTGGACCAGGCTACCAAACAGTTGTGGTTCTACTCTGACTATTTCATTGACCATGACTGTCAACTCACTCTCTGTGAATTTGGGCATTTTCTGTGATGCCATGGTGTGTGGTGTTTGCAGGGTTTGTGGGTGCAGGGGTGTGGGTGGTGGGTGTGGTGTTTTTGTGTGAGGTGTGTTATGTGCTGGGGGACTGTTGGTGCTGGTGTGATGATGGCGGTGGTGGTGGTGTCGTGCCTCTCCTGTCAGGTCTGGTGTGCCCTTCTCTTCTGTAGTGTTGCAAAGGATTGTGGTCATTGAAGGGGCTGGTTTTATACTCAGCTGTGTGGGTGTGTCCAAATGGGGGTCTGCTATCAGGTGTGTTATGGGAGTTGTCCTGGAAATTGTATGTTTTTGTACGGCATTTATTTATTGAATTTTTATGTGTTTTGTGTATTTGAGGGTC
Source organism: Lissotriton vulgaris (assembly GCF_964263255.1). NCBI lineage: Eukaryota > Metazoa > Chordata > Amphibia > Caudata > Salamandridae > Lissotriton > Lissotriton vulgaris. The sequence continues at coordinate 588,049,085 of NC_141696.1, read as the reverse complement.
ATGGATACTTTTTATGTGCAATGTTTGGCTTTGTTGTGGTGTTTTTGCATCGTCCGCCATGTTTTTCCAGGATCGTCCGCTGCGGTAGCCATGCTGCAGCTCTTCCGCTGGCTCTACCATTCACTGCAGTGTGTGACCGCGACGGTTGGTAACAGCGGATCGTACCGCGGGACCATCGGGATATACTAATTTCCTGTGTGGTGTCTCCGCTTTGCTGGCGGCGGGTTGTAGCTTTTCCGCCGCGGTCAGTTTTTGATCGTCACCGCATGCGTTGGGCGGTTTTGGTTAGCCAGCTACCGCCGCAGTCGGTCTTTTTTGGTGGTTGTTCCTAATTTGACTGCAGTTTTATCCACGATCCCGGCGGGCGGTTATTTCCCGCCTCCATGGCGGTCAGGGGGGTTTTCCACCCGCCATTGTAATGGGGCCCTTAGTGTACAATATGCTACAGATAGCACTTATACCTACCAGGTTAAAAAGCTAATAGCCCTAGCATATGTACCTGTGACCGACGTAGCAGAACACTACAGTATACTAATAGACAGCCCCTATTACAAAAGAAATAAAGACAAATTAGCACTACTCCTAGACTACTTTGAGGACACATGGGTGGGAAGACTGCACCGATCTGGACATAGAAGGAAACCAAAGTTCCACATTCCTTGTACACTAAACAAAGAAGCCAAAACAAATAAAAGTGTTGAAGGATGGCACAATGCCTTCCAAGCAACTACAATTAGAGGGAAACCTACCCTACAAAACTACTGCAATCTATACAGAAAGAACAAAGCTATCAAGAGTTACACATAGAACAATCTGTAACTCAAATTGCTACGAAATAAACCAAACAAACTAAACAAACGTTTCAAGTACTACAAAGTCAAGTAACTCTATACCCATCAAGATGCCTAGACTATCTATCTCTAATAGCCAAAAGCATCCTATAATTTACCTATCCCAAATAAAAATTCACAATTATGTACAAATTAACCAGTTTAACAGACATAAATAAATATTATATTTTCAGAAACTATCTATAATGGTCATACATATTGTATTTAATCAATTAAATATATATGTACAATTATAAATTATTTCTCAAAATATAATATACATCACATCCAATTATAACAACGTTTACCACCCAAATAATTTAAAATAAATAAACTTACAATTAATGTAGCAGTAGAAGATGTAGTCCAACAAGCAATAATCCTTACACTGCACTGGTAATCCACGGTAATTCCCAAAAATTCCCCAAAATAAAATGCAAAAATGCAATATCACCAATAAAAATCGTTCCTCGATAAATCCAATACATCAAAACCCTAAAAAAATGGAATAAATATAAAAAGAGTAAAAAACGCTCCAGGAAATCCCGAGAAAAAAAGTGTGAGAACTTTATTAAATAAAGTAACATACACAGACTTTTATTAGAAAAAAACGTGTCTTCCTCTTCAGTGTAAATTTGAAACCCTTAAAAACCCGAAAAATATTTTAAAAAGTAAATAAACGCTCCAGGAAACCATGAAAAATGAAAGAAAGTGTAACAATATAAGTTTAATCACTTAATACACACTTTTTTTTTTAAACGCATCCTTCTCCCGAATTTAACTGCGATAAACAGGAACCTGCAAAAAATATCAAAAACATACCCACCCACACAAAAACCCAAATAACATGCAATAAATAGAATAACATCAATGTAAAACATAAAAACAACACATTTAATAAAATAATAAACTAAACACACTAGGCCTAAAAAACTAACTCAACACCTCTGTAAAAAAATGATGAACACCTAAAATACACCAAAAACACGACCAGATAACAAAAAGAACACGACAAACCTCCTAACTACACTTAACCATAAGTATTTTCTAACATATAATACTTAAAATTCACCTTACCTTGCTCAACGCGACATTGCCTCCAACCTCGAGCTTCTCCAGTCGTGAATGAAGCATATGGCTACTTAAATATATTAAAGAAAACGTTAAATATGAAAAGCATGGATTGTACTTAACTGTAAATGTTACAAATATTTTTCTCTATGCTTAAAAACGACTATGTAATTAATTACCCTTTGTAAATTAATAATAATAATTAATTACAAATTAATATTAATTATTCAAATTGTTTTATACAAAAATTATACAAAATACATATGAAGCATTCGAAAATTGTAATAAAGTATGTATATGTTTAAAACAACATGTTTTATACAATAAAACAATGTAATAATTATTAATATTCATATATTTTATATATTAATATTACTAATTACATCTTTAATGAAACACAATTACAAGTTTTATTTCTCAAACTGTTAATTATTGTGAATAACAAAATCATTCTGTTGCAACATTTTTCTAATGTGAAATACACTGTATATATTTATAATAAAAAAATGTAATAAAAAAATGTATTACTTCAATTTAAAAACTGTTAAACAAATGTATGTTTTTTATTGATTATAAATCTTTGTTATTAAAAATTATATTGTATCAAATATTGTTTACCTAAAACTTCAACATTAATAAAAATATGTTCATATTTTCTGTTTTTAGACTAATGTATAATCCATACTGTAAATAAAAAAATCGAAACTATTACTCTCTACTCACTTCTACAAAAATACATTTTGTTTTCCCCAAAAATGTGTTTTTAGTTAAATATTTCTGTATTAATATATAATATTTTACTTACATGATTTTAATCCACAAGCATAATTTAATTACATAAATGTTAAAATAATATGTTTCTCACTAAACTATAAAAGACACCACAGTAATATAATAAAGTATAAAATAATTACACATAATATACATTTATAATATTCTATACATTGTAAGTACACATATTACATTATTTCTACAAATACCTATATAAAGTTTCTTAAAAATAAAAAATAAACACATTATAAAAATCTATTTAAATACAATAAATCTTTTAAAAATATATCCTACATAAATACATATAATTATTTATTTCCAAAACACTTAACTGAAAAGAACACAATATAGTTGAAACTAACCATATATAACTTACTATTCATACTCCAGTTAGGTGAAAGTCAGAGAAGGTGCAGGACACTAACCATATATAATTTACTATTCCCACTCCCGTGGGGTGAAAGTCAGAGAAGGTGCTGGACAGTGACCAAATATAATTTACTATTCCCACTCCAGTTAGGTGAAAATCAGGGAAGGTGCTGGACACTGACCATATATAAATTACTATTCCAACTCCAGTTAGGTGAAAATCAGGGAAAATGCTGGACAGTGACCATATATAAATTACTATTCCAACTCCAGTTAGGTGAAAGTCAGGGAAGGTGCTGGACACTGACCAAAAAAAATTACCATTCCAACTCCAGTTCGGTGAAAATCAGGGAAAATGCTGGACAGTGACCAAATATAATTTACTATTCCCACTCCAGTTGGTGAAAGTCAGAGAAGGTGCTGGACACTAACCATATATAATTTACTATTCCCACTCCAATGCTGTAAAAGTCAGTGAAGGTGCTGGACAGTGACCAAATATAATTTACTATTCCCACTCCAGTTAGGTGAAAGTCAGGGAGGGTGCTGGACACTGACCATATATAATTTACTGTTCCCACTCCAGTGCGGTAAAAGTCAGTGAAGGTGCTTAACAGTGACCAAATATAATTTACTATTACCACTCCAGTTAGGTGAAAGTCAGGGAAGGTGCTGGACACTGACCTTATATAATTTACTATTCTAACTCAAATTTAATTAAAGTCAGGGAGGATACAATACACTAAACAGCATAATTATTTGAAAATTATAAATTTAAAAAATAGATTTTATGTTTAATTTTACTAACATGTGATAAAAATGTATATTTTCCTAATCCACATTATATAAAACACCCTACATTCTAGAAATAAAATTTCGAAAATACTACAATAATTTCTAATTTAGAAAGAATTAAAAATTAAAATGCATACATTTAATTCAGAATTAAAATAAAATATGTTTATACACTCCCCACCCTTATCCCCTAATAACACAACATTTCACTCATAATTTTTTTTCTAATTTCCAAACTACAAATAAAATTCCTAAAAATTAAAAATCTTAATTATAAAAATAATTTCTAATTTATAAACAATTAGAAATTAAAATTAATAATTTTTATTCTAAATAAAACAGAAATATTTTTAAAACACTCCCCATCCTTATACCCTAATACCCCAACATCCCACTCCTAAAAAATATCAATAAATTCCAATATTATATTAACATTTCCCAAAATAAAATTTTGAAATTATAAGAATAATTTCTAATTTTGAACAATTACAAATTAAAATTTTAAATGTTATTCAAAATTAAAAACAAATATTTTTAAAACACTTCCCACCCTTATTCCCTAATAACACAAAATCCCGCTCCTAAATAATATCAATAAACTCCAAAATTATAATAAAATTTCCCCCCAATGTTTTTTAAATTATAAGAATAATTTCTAATTTCAAAACAATTACAAATTACATTTTAAAATGTTATTCAAAATTAAAAACAAATATTTTTAAAACACTCCCCACACGTATCCCCTAATAACCCAACATCCCGCTCCTAAAAAATAACAATAAATTCCAAAAATATAATAACATTTCCCCCCCAAAAATTGGAAATTATAAAAATAATTTCGAATTTCGAAAAAATTAGAAATTAAAAATTAAAATGTTATTCAAAATTAAAAATATATATTTTTAAAACATTCCCCACCCTTGTCCCCTAATAACCCAACGTCCCCATCCTAAAACATATTTTAAAATATATTTTTAACAAAATTATGACATATATAAATACAATAAAATAATTATAAATTAATAATTAAAAATAACTAATTCAATATTTATTGAATCAATATTTTAAACATTCTAAATATTTAATTTCGATATTTTTACCAACAGTAAACATTCGATATTATAGAAAAACGATATCATCAATTTGATATATTATACTTCGATATTTATTACTTTAAAATGAAAAACAATATTTATAACATTGATGTTCTATTATTCGATATCATGGTAATATCAATATTTTTACTTCGATATTACTTACATTCGATATTAAAAATTCGATATAATGACTACCTACCGCGCCAAGCATCTATAAGTTTATGTTGGGTGATAGTGTGAAGAAAGGATTTGTGGGGTTTGTCTGGGATAAAAAGAACCTTGGAATTCCTGTCAATACAAGGGTCAAACACTTGATTGCAGTCGCCTGCTTGTATAAAACTGTCCTCAATGCATTGAGAATTTTGTTTCGCTAAATTAGGCCAAAAGGAAGCTTCTCCTCCAGTAGGGGCATAGACATTAAGAAAAGAAACTGGAACACCCCTCAGTAACAATTTAACAATTAACCATCTGCGTCTGATTTCTGTGAAATAAGCGTAACTGGGAGGGATTTACAACACAATATCATAACACCATTTCGCTTGCCATCCCCTTGAGAAAAGAAGATTTCCCTTACCCACCCTTTTTTTGATTTCAGAGATTCAGCCTCAATAAGATGTGTTTCCTGAAGAAAAACAATATCAGCATTCAATTTGGCAAGGTGAGTCAAGACTATTTGTCTCTTAATAGGAGAATGTAATCCCCTAACGTTCTAAGAGATTAGTTTTAATGCCATTGAGATTCAACCATGAATTGACAGTAAGAACCATAACAAACATCAGATTCACTAAGAATAAGTAGAAAAATGCATAAATAGAAAAGAAAAAGACAGATGAGTGAGTATATCCCAAGCCAGAGAATGTTAGGAAAAAAGATGGCTGAAGCCGGAAATAAGACTTAGGTAGAGCAATGAGAAGAAAGAAAAAGTCCACTAGCAAATAGTAGGAAAATATCGATGAAGGAGAGAAGAAAGAACAGACATCCGAAGAGAAAGAAATAGAAACGTAGAGTACAGAACAAAAAACCACAAACAAAACAGATAACACAACTACATAAAGGGAACACGGATGTGGGGGTGGGAAAAACCACATGGAGTAGACGAACTGTCTGGGGTAGACTGGACAGCATCACGCCAAACCGTAGACATAACTATAAGAAGAAAATAGACTACCATATTTAATGCTATACCAAGTAAAGAACGGGGAACATGTAATAATGAAGCTAGAACAAAAAAAGGTTGTAACGTCGTAGACCGCCTTATACTTCAACATTTGTTTAGATGTAAACTACTAAAACATAAATATAAATCAGGTAGCAGAGTAAGAATTTCAATGTAAGAAATGATGACATCTCAAAAGTGTGTTCCAGAAAAATCATGCAATACTTGAGGAAGGAGAACCAGAAGAAACCTTATGAACTGTCTTATGTGAATTGATGAAGCTTTGTAGTTGGATTGGAGCCTCGTAAGAAATAGTTTTATTGGTATAAGTGACTTTGAATAAACATGGGTGATAAAGACCATCTCTGGCACCCATGGAACGAAGTTCAGGCCTCATATTCAGGAAAGCCTTGCGTCTGGCAGCTGTCGCCCTGGAATAATCTTGTGTGAAGAATACTGTGGAGCCAGACCATGAGATGCGCTGAATGGCTTTAGCAGCAGACAACACTTTCATTAAATCTGTGTACTCAAGAAAGTACAAGATGACTCCTCTTGGTCATTGAGAAGAAGAATTTTTGATGATGGGAGGTCGACCCAGTCTGTGGGCACATTGAATATTTAGCACAACATCTTCTTGCATGTGAAGAATTTTGAGGAGGAAAGACTTGAAAAAGCCAATAGGGTCAGTCCCCTCTGCACCTTCCACCAAACCATATATCCCTATATTATTTATTTTATTACGATTTTCAAGCTCATCGACCTGCTTTTGTAATGACGATACTTGGGTCTGCAAAAAGGTCACACATTTGGAAGTTTCAGTGAAGGAGGAGACATTTTGCTCCACTGTTGTAAGTGTAACATCAAGTAAAGACCAATTATGAGAGAGGATTTGTAATTTGAATTGGTTTCTTCCACAAAAGGTCTGAGAGCTCTTATCTTTTGTAGCAATAATTCTATGGAAAATGGTGAGAATGGCTTTGATGGTGAGGGAGGATCCTTTTTTAAACGTTTTACATTTGATTTAACTGATGGGGCTGGTAAGGAATCCATTGTTGAGGTGGTATCTGTCATTTGAAGCACCCCTGAATCTTCAAGTCTAGAAAGTTCTGTAAATAGTTTCGAGTTTTTAACAAACAAACATTTAGGCTTGGAGATCTTGCAGAGATTACTTTTTATCTTACCCATCAATCTGTATAATGGATAAGGAGCAAACAGAAATTACCAGCATTGAGCATATAATAAATAAGAAGATGGCGTACAATGAAGATTCGCATTACCAGGAAAGATGAACTTCATTAACATACATTCAATCCTCAGAATGTCAGGGAACCGCAAACGCATTGGTGAAAAAGTCTTTACGGTTGTCGTCTCTAAGCTGGTTTAATTATAAGATATCAATTCAGCTTTTGAAAATGATATAATCCTCATCAAAAATGAAAATATTTGCAGAAACGACCAGGGCAATAGTCACTGATGTGAAAATTATTAGCATTTGCAATAAATATCATCATCGGTGCATGAGGAGATCAGCAATTCATGTTTGAAAGGTGCCACACAAAATGGGGGCTGCCTCCCACCACCACAGAAGCAGTATCAATTAAGGTTACTGTGTTATAATCAATTTTACTGGGAAAAAGAATAATAAAGAGCTTAAAAGAGTTCATAATGAAGCTTACGCATCAAAAAAAGTAGTACTTTCTGCTGCATTGTAAACCTCTCCAGTCAGAGGAAACCTAGCTGCTGGAGCATATATGCCAGATAAGTCACCTTACTATTACGAGGAGCGGCAGACGGGGGCCTCTGGGGATGAGCCGCCTTTCACAAAATCTTTCAGACGTTCAGGTCTGCGCTATCGATACTCGGAGCGCGTTAAACCTCCACCGGTCTCCAGGGCTCTACACCAATGCTGCCATACTCGTTGGGCGTTAGCCATGCCCCCCAACCAAGCAAGATACTTGGGGGGTCATTAGGATGGTGGGCGAACTTTCCGCGCGCCATCCTATCAGTGCTTTGGACCGCTCGCCATAAGTGCGGCGGTCCCTTGGGGGGCATTAGGATGCGCCCGCCACTGTGGTGATTATGTATTTCTCAAATAATAGATCAAAAAGTAATGATGCAGACATTCAGAAGTCTTGCGAGTTTCTTTGAATCCACTTTTATTCATCAAATGCAAACTTAACAGAAGCAGTCTTCAACACATGTAAAATTGACAGGAGCAGTCCATTCAGCCCAGGCAATGCGTTTTGTCCCTTTGGAATTTCATAAGGGCTGAAAATGTAAAACATACATATCAACAATGTTGTTTTGTATATACATAAATACCAAATGACCCATCAATCATAAACAGAAAAAAAAACATCTATACAAAACCCACCAAGACCCCCTACCTATATACATGCTAGTACATTCTGTTTGGTGAATTATTTCACAATAGAGAAGTGCACATAATCTATTATCAATTATAATTTATCAATTATTAAAGTGATTATATTTCCAAATCCATTGAATAATTACTTTGGTGACCTATCATCCCACATAGTTCCATGATTCATTGACATTCGCCCTTTGTGTAAAGATCACGTGTCGATATACTACCCCTAAGGATATATATCTTCAAATTCATTAATGAAAATAAAATGGATTTTAAGGGAAAAATAATCCATGAAGTCCCTCCTTTCCCCCTGGTGTGATTCATTGGCCCTATAGTAACTCCACTCACTTGATAAATATCTCAGTGTTGTATTCCATCCGGTGTTGGGTCCCATTATTGTTCCTTAAATCCTATTGGATACAGTCTCGTACCACAAGATGACGTGTTGTGTTACCATCATGTCTACAACAAAGGAAAGAGGTTCAGCATCCTCTTTTAAACTCCAAAACATTTTTGTGAAATATTATCCAAGACCAACTGCACCTTTCTAGTTGACCCATAGCCCTAACACAATGAAAAAAAGGCAACACTCACTTCCTTTTTCTCATAATATATAGCTACAAGCCCTTTCAATGGGAATGAGTGGAGAAGTAACCACTGTGCACCAGGGGCTCAGGCATAGTTATACCTTCCATTGGAAATTCCTTGAGTAAAAACACTTCCACAAAATCCATAACTCAGGAGCTCAAAGGGTACACTAGGGGCGTTCTCCTTGCAGGTGCTCACCTTCTTCACTTCTGTTCCCTGGTACGAATGTCCATGGACTCCACACCTAACCTTGAAGTCCTCTTTGTCTCATTATTATTATTATTATTATTATTATTATTATTATTATGTTTTTTGGGCTAAGACAGTAAATCTAGAGCTTCCGTGTTTCTTAAGTTTATAAGAAGGAGTGACTAGGAGGTTTAGATGAGAGGAACGCAAGTCCCGGGAGGAAATATATCATTTAATTCTAGCAGAAATAAAACAGGACAGTTGCCATGAAGGGCTATAAAGATGAGGCAACCCAGCTTGAAAACACACCTCTTGGCCACAGTGAGTCAATGCAGATATTTCATAATGATATTACATGATGCCACTTAGGTTGGTGAAAAATGAGTCTGGCAGCTCGGTTCTGAACCAACTATAGGTGTCTCAGTTGATAGGCGGGGATGCCATTGTACAATGAATTAGCATAGTCCAATCGGGAGATAACCAAGGCTAAAACAACCAAGTTTAAAGCTTCCCTAGACCGAAATATACTCATCTTCCTTATTCTCAGCAGTTGGAAGAAACTTGTGGAAACCACAGAACCAATTTGGGCATTCATTGACAGAACGTTAAAAATCATAATGCCTAAGCTTTTGGCAGAGCTTGCCGGCACCGGAGAGTTGCCCAGAGAGGGTGGCCAAAAGTTAGACTGCAAAGGATTGGTAGAACCACCTGTAAGAATCAGCTCAGTTTTGTCAGGGTACAACTTAAGTTGGTTGTTATTCATCCAGTCACTTATGAAGATCATAGTAGATTGAAAGTGGGAGACTGAGGATGTTGATGAGTTGATGCCAAACACCAATTGGAGATCATCAGCATAATTAAACATCCGAATTCTTCTTTCTCTCAAAGATTGAATTAGAGGGAGAAGATACAGATTAAAGAGGAGTGGAGAAAGGGAGGAACCCTGAGGGACCCCAGAGGTCAGTTCCCTCTTGTTGGACGAAAAATTAGCAAGCCGTACTGCTTGGAAACGGTTGCTAAGAAAGGAGGAAAGCCATCCCAATGTCAGACCCTGGATCCCAGCCTTTCTGACATGGTCAACCAGAATGTTATGATCGACCGTGTCAAATGCTGCTGACAAATCCAGGAGAACCAGGGCCTGGGGGATGCCATTATCAGCCCCTCTTCTTAATTCATCCAAGACTGTGAGTATGACAGATTCTGTGGAATGAGCAGGTCTGAAACCCGCCTGATGGGAGTCCAAGATCTGGTGATGTTCAACAAATGTACTAAAGCAATTTCTCACATAAGCCTCTAGGACTTTGCCCAAATAGGGTAGCAGAGAGATAGGGTGATAATTGCTAAGAACTGACGGTTCTACGACCGGTTTCCAGTTTCTTCAGAATAGGGATGATTTCTGCACTTTTAAATATGTCTGGGATGATGCCATATTTAAGTGAGTTGTTAAGGAATGAGAGGGGGGTCAGTACAGATAGTAACAGCTTCTCGAAGCATGTGAGGAGGGCAGCAATCAGTGTGGGAACCAGAGTCAACCTTTTTAAGTAAATCAAGAACGGTCTCCTTAGAGATCGAAGGAATTTTATCCATCCGAAATGCATTCTGACAAGTATTTGAATCGGATATGGGAAAGGTTGAAGAGGGAATACAGTCTTTAATAGAAGCAATTTTCTCTAGGAAGAACAAGTTGAGAGAATCGCAGAAGACTCTGTAGGAACTGGCTTCGACATAATCTTGTCTGGTTTAGAAAGCTCGTTCACTATGGAGAAAATTCATTTGGGTTTATTAGGTGAATTAAGAATTTTAATGCAAAAATAATCTTTCTTGGTACGAAGAATCTCTTTTTTGTATTCTTTCAGGAGGGTTACATAAATAGCCCTCTTATCAGAAAGATAATGATGTCTCCAACTGCGTTCGGCCTGTTTTAAGGCAACTTTCTTTTGTTTTAAGTCGTCAGAAAACCATTGTTGGGCATCATGGGTTCTTAGAATCGAGATTCAGTCTGGCCAATCACAGTCATCCCTGACCAGAGAGGAAACCCCATGTTCCAGTAGGGCTAGTAATGCTCCAAGCAGAAGCCATCAACTACAGTTCCAACATTCAGTGCAATTGCTACTGTTTAGTGGCTCACTGCTGATGTCCTCCTCCTGACATCCAGTCATCTGACCGGACACACTTGATAAGCCATTCTGGCTCTTGTACTTAACATACTTCCCTGACCAATTACAGCACTGCGGAATCAGTGTGGAAAAAAGCCTTTCCACTCTGCCCCAGCTTCCTCTGCCAGACATCCGGTCACCTGACCGTAAAATATTGCCAAACCATTGCACATTTCCCTGAGTGAATTTCTAAGGTTTTTAAAATGCTAATTTCTAACTATACCGGGCATGAAACCTATGTATTTTTTTAGTAAATTCCAATGGTTTTTCAAATGTTAAGTTCTACCGATAATGTGCCTGAAACTTATGTTTTTTTCAGTGAATTTCAAAGGTTTTTCAAATGCTAGTTTCTAACTATGCCTACAGAGGTAGGAGATGGGAAGAAAGAAGAAAAAACGCGTAGAAAGCAGCAAAAGAAATGCAGAAAGAAGCAACAGAAGTCCACAAAGATGAAGAAAAGTGCAGGAAGAAGCAAGACATGTGCAGATTGAACCAACAGAGGAGCAGAAAGACGCCGTGTCCCTAAATCATCCTGTGCCCACAACTTTTTCAGATGGGTACTGGTGGTAACTGACTCTGACTAACCAGGCCTGGAGCCAGTGCTATACTGAAAGACACTTAGAATACAGTGAAAACACCTACATACACTAGGGAACACTATGCGTTGGGGTACCCCTGTGATTAGCATGACCTCCTCTGTAAGGCCCTAATACATAATAGGGCAGGGGGATTAAAACTACCTCTTAAAACGGGCTAGGGGGCGTGTTTGCTCAGTGGTGAGGGGGGGCCTGAGGTGACATGTGTGCAAATATGCCCTGTGGCTGTTTTAAGTTGGGAGATTTATCCCCTTGAATCCTGATGGTCTCTGGGGTCCAACTAGCCAACCAGATACCGCCAGTAAGTGCCAAAGAGCTGCGTTACAGAGAGGTGTAAAAAGGGGAATGGCCTGGCCCGCCTCTCTGCAACGCAGCTCTGTGGCACTTACTGGAGGTACCTGGTGGGGTTGTTGGCCCCCTAGGACCCCCAGAATTAAAGAGGAATTAATTCCCCAACTTAAAACGCACCACAGGGCGTGTTTGCATTCATGTCACCTCAGGCCCTGCCCCCTGCCTTCAACACTGTGCAAACACCTGAGTGGCTCATTTGAGGTTGGGAGATTAAGTCACCTTGTATCGTGAGTGTCCCTGGGTCCAACTAGCCCACGAGGTACCTCCAGTAAGTGCCACAGAGCTGCGTTGCAAAGAGGTGTAAAAAGGCGCATGGCCTTTGAACACCTCTCTGCAACGCACCTCCCTGGCGCATACTGGAGGTACCTGGTGGGCTAGTTGGCCCCCAGGGACCCTCAGTATCCAAGGGGAAATAATCCCCCAATTTACAATGCACCATGGGGTGTGTTTGCACAGTGGTGAAGGGAGGGGCGGGGCCTGAGGTCACATGTGTGCAAACAAGTCCTGTGGTGTGTTTTACGTTGGGGAATTAATTCCTCTTCAATACTGAGGGTCCTTGGGGCAACTAGCCCATCAGGTACCTCCTGGGATCCTCCGTGCCTCCATATATTGATCATTTTATTTATTGATTTTCTCAGAACTACTGAACAGATTTACACCATTTAAGAAAAAGATTGCTTTCTGAACCATGCACTACCGTTCTGACAAATTTGGTGTAATTCCGTTCAGCAGTTCCAGCTGTAGCCGTGTCTAAAGTTGTCTATGGGAAATGCATTTTGTTCACCTCTCTTACTTGAATTTCTCAGGAACTACTGAACGGATTTACACCATTTAACAATATGAGTTCTTTCTGAAACAAGGGCTAAATGTTTGCAAAATATGGTGTAATTCCGTTCAGCAGTTCGGGCTGTATCCGTGTCTAAAGTTTCCTATGGGAATTAGCATGAAGAAAACACGCTTTGGGCCCCCCCTTTTGTCTCGGCCCCCGCTTACCGAATCACCCTGAAACTTTCAGGGTCGGAGCGGACGGAGCGGGACAGTAGTTTTGAAAATTTCACAAAGATTCGTCAACTGGTGCCAAAGTTATTGGGAAAAGAAAAAACGTTTTTTGAATAGAAACAAGGCCCTAACTATAACTACTGGCAGTAGGTAATATGCTTATATATATATATATATCAAACAGCGCAAGTTACCCTCGATAACTCACAAACGACCACTCCATCGTGCTGGGTTCAAATCTTTAATGGAGACAGAATTGCATGACGCGTTTCGCCTAACGGCTTAATCATATGCAGCTTTCACATGGGATGGGTTCGTTTAGCTTTTTATAAAAAAACGTAACTTTAGACATGGAGGACAGACTAGTTCCCAATAGTTCTTAATTTAAAGTGGCAGCAAGGTAATTCTAAATGGTTGTAAAGGGCGCATATATATATTCTTCCAATCCTTGCTTGGCGTGAAAAAGAACAGGCACCGACTCCGTGTATGAAGATCAAAGGTTTTTATTCACCAATATAGACGATCAGACGCGTGTCAGCGGACAAGTCCGCCTTGTTCACTACATCTTATATATATATATATATATATATATATATATATATTCACTGAAAAAACCATAGGTTTCACACACGTTATAGTTAGGAATTAGCATTTTAAAAACCTTTGAAATTCACTGAAAAAAACATAGGTTTCACACCAGTTATAGTTAGCTGGTCATTTTACTCATACAAAACCTATGAAATTCCCCTGTTATAGTTAGTTCAGCTAACTATAACTCGCGCGCCCGTAATGCACTGCTGATGATGTCACATTTTACATCACTCATGACATGGTCAGTGACATCACTCATGACATCACTGATGACATTCCAAATGACATCCCTGATGAGGCCTAGGGGGGTCAGGGTGCTTCTACCCTGCCCCCTTTTTGAGTTCTACATGTTTGTTTTTCTGCTTTCTTGTGCCTCAGTCTAATGAGGCACAAGATGGCTGCCATCAATTTCTGTTTTGGAGTGTTGACAGACAGTGGCAGCCAATCAGCATGAAGCTCGTGCACGGCAAGGTGCGCGCACGGTGCGCGCTTATAGATATATAATTGATTTCAACTTTAATTTTCTCAGCAACTACTGGAGGGATTTACACCATTTAAACAAAAGCGTGATCTGCGTACCAGACCCTACCAAATTTGGTGTAACTCCGTTCAGCGGTTCGGGCTGTAGCCGTGTCTAATTGTGGGACACCCCTGGGTAGCCAACGCGCTTTACAAATCCTCATTTTAATCCATTCCATTCCATTCCTAGGGAAATTAACATGGGGAAAACACGTTTTGGGACCCCCCTTTTTTCTCGGCCCCTGCTTGACGTATCTTCCCGAGACTTACAGGGAAGGCGCGGAGCAGAGCGGGCCATCTTCTTTGAGAAATTCACGGAGATTCATCAACCGGCGCCAACGTTATTCCCAATAGAATGTTGCGGATTTCCTATGGAAACTAGGTCCTAACTATAACTCCCTACTGGCGACCGCCAGTAGGTAATATATATATAAATATATCTATATATCTATATATCTATATCTATATCTATATATATATATATATATATATATATATATATATATATATATATATATATATATATATATATACATATATATATATATATCCTGTGCACCGTCTGTCTCCCAGCTAGCACGCTCGCGCAGACCCAGCAAGCAGACTCCGGACACGGACCTCGAGGTATAAACAGCTTTATTCACGCAGAAAGAGTCA
The DNA here is from genome assembly GCF_964263255.1 of Lissotriton vulgaris. Taxonomy (NCBI): domain Eukaryota; kingdom Metazoa; phylum Chordata; class Amphibia; order Caudata; family Salamandridae; genus Lissotriton; species Lissotriton vulgaris. Next base: position 588,033,979 of record NC_141696.1, on the reverse strand, counting down.
CCAACGTTTCGGCTCTAACGGAGCCTTGATCACATGACAGCGTACATTTGACTGGGTACACCTTTTATAGTGAAAGCGAGTGATTAACGTAAAACACCTGTGCAAACTTGCTAATAAACATGGAAAACATACTCGGCAATATGTTTTCTTACAATTTCTAAATAGATGTAAAATACAGTAAGATTTCTTTGAAATTTCCTAATACATGTAAAATACATTTGGATTCAAATCTTATAAGAGTGACATTCAACAGATTAAATAACAGAAATGACTAAAAAGTATTGAGGTAAAATACACAGATCTATTATACTGACCCGTTTTAAAACCATGGTTATAAGATATAAACTGATAAAAACCCCGTTCATAATGATTGCAAAACTCTGAAGAAAATTCCACAGTTTTGTTTTCCAATTCAGGAATCCCAGCATAAAATACATATAAAGTGCTACGTGCTAACTTGCTAAAGTGCATAAGTGCTTTGAAAGTGCATCAATATGTGCAAAATAGGCAATGTGCAAATACATATACTGCAATATGCTGGGGTCTTGATTCATTCCACTTAGATACAGGGAACATTTGCCTGTATATCGAATGTTGGTGAGGAGACAAGATAATGTATCTCTACTCATACAGGGATCTATACAGTGTATTTTACTAAAGCTTCAAATCCTAAACGGGTACGTCTTATTTCACAACTGTCACACATTAGTCATACAAGTTCATGTTGAAAATCACTACTAGAGTGCCAAGGTTTCCATGTTTAAAATATGTATGTGTTAGAACGAATTAAGATAAATACACCAGGTCCACAAGGGGCCTGTAACCCAACACCAAAGTAATTCAAACCGTATATAAATAAATGTATGTGTACAACCAAATGTTAAAAAACCTATACATTTCATCGTATTTCAATGGTAATTAACCTGGTTTAGAGAAAAAAACGTGCACAGTGAAAAAACAAAAATAACTAAACATTAATAGTTTTCTTATAGCAGCATTATTATTCTCAATGTAAATTCTTATGGATTGTGTTTGCTCGCAGCCCCCACGGGATCTGTCCCAGCACTTTCCCAGCCGGGTATGTACCATGGACATTATCCACGTGGGGGAGAGTACACATACCTAATACTCAAAGTCTTTCAGAGCAGGCAAGTGTGGAGATCCTCAGTCACATTCAACCCATGGGGCACCTTGGTGTTGAGCAGGAGGATGTATTTTGTTTCCAGCTTTCTCAGCTTGGTCTCCCTATCCCCGCCCCTTTTGGTGTTAATGACAGAATCAATAACCCAGTATTTGAGACCACTATTGTTGCTTTGATGGTGGTCCTTGAAGTGGCGTGCAACAGGGTATGTGCTGTCCATGTTTGTTATTGCTCGCAGATGTTGCAAAATGCGTTTATGGACAGCATTCCTGGTACTGCCCACATACTGTAGGCCACAGGGACAGCGCAAAACATATATGGCGTATTCTGTTTTGCATGTGAGCACTTGGGTTATAAGATGTTCCTTGCCTGTGAACCCATCTCTATAGGTTTTGGTGTTTTCACCATGGGTGCACGCTTTACAGATCTTACAGTTATAGAAGCCCTTGTTACTTTGCCACCACTCAGTTCTGGTAAAAGGGTCCGGGTTGGTTTTAACTATGTGGTCCCTTAGGGAGGGGGCTTTGCTGTAGGTCACAGAGATAGATTTAGGCAAACTCTTGCCTATGACACTATCCCTCAGCACAATGGGCCAGTGTTTATTCACTATACTCTTAATTTGCTGGTGTTGTCTAGTGAACCCTGTAATTAGTCTGAAGCTTTCAAGCTCACCAATGCCCAGTTTCGATGTGCCTCCGCTGGGGAGCTCCCTATCTGCTTTACTAATAAGGAGCTCATCTCTACTCTTTAATAGGGATTTCTGCACAGCTTTATCTATCACCTTTGCGGAGTAACCTCTTTCAATGAACCTCTCCCTGCTTTCCATTTGTGCTTGTTCCAGTTCCACCTGGTTGCTGCATATGCGTCTTAATCGCAGCATTTCCCCATATGGAATACTGGAAATGAGATGGACCGGGTGCGCACTGGCAGCATGTAAAATGCTGTTACCTGCTGTCTTTTTTCTGTGAACCCTGGACTCCAAACGGCACCCTTTAGTATATAGCTCAGCATCCAAAAAGGTAACCGTTTCCTGACTGAGTGATGCAGTGAATCTGAGGTTAAGGGGGTTGTCATTGATATCTTCAATGAATTTAAGGGCCTCTTCCTGACTACCTCTCCATATGACGAACAAGTCGTCAATGAAGCGGAACCATGCTACTAGGTTATTCTTAATGATATGTTGGAAACCAAGTCCCAGGACCAGTTCCTCCCAAGCCCCCATGTGCAGACATGCGTAGCTTGGTGAGAAACTGGCCCCCATAGCCACCCCCTGTTTTTGGCGATACAGCTGAAAGTTGTATAGAAACACATTATTTGAGAGACAGAAGTTTAACATGTCTAACAACATTTTGGTGTGTTTTTCATTGCCTGGTTTCCTTCTCGATAGGTAGTACCGTATTGCCTCGAGACCATCAGTATGTGATATACTAGTATATAATGATGTTACATCAAGGGCTATCAACCAGTCCCCCTCCTGAATTTGTACATCTTTGATTTTCACTAGGAAGTCCCCAGTATCACGTATGTAAGACCCCAATTGCTGAACATAGCCTTGTATAAAGTGGTCTATATAAATTGAGGTATGTTCTAGGAGGCTCCCTCTTGCTGATATTATTGGCCTTCCCGGTGGATGGATGGGGTCTTTATGTATTTTTGGCAAAAAATACAGAATCGGTGTTACTGGGTGTTCAACCTTTAAATATTCAAATTCATTGTCAGTAATGAGTTTGGCTGACCGCCACTTACTTAGTTTGCGATGATAATCTTCCTTGATGGTCAGGAGCTCCCGGTTGTTTATTTTTTCATAACAATCGCTATCATTAAGTTGGCTGTAGGCTTCTTTGTCATAGTTCATTTTAGTCATGAGGACTACATTGCCCCCCTTGTCACTGCTTCTGATAATCACATTCTTTTCCTTATTGAGTTTCTCAGTCAGTGCTTTGTATTGTTGGTGTTGGGCTGAGTATCTGCGTTTAGTGCTCCCCATCTTCATTTGCAACTTTTTCAAATCCGATACCACATTCTCATGGAAGATGTCTATATTGTCTCGTAGAAGGATGGGAAAGAAGGTGGATGGTGCTCTAAAATCTGTAGCTGTGGTTGTTCTATTGCCACTCTCATCCCACCCTTTATTGGCTCCATTGATATTCTGGGCTATATCATATCCCATTCCTTCTGTTTCCCAAAGCTCGCTTATAATGCGTGTTCCTTGCGAGGCCTCAGGTTGCTGTATTTCCATGTCTGGCGTTGTTTCGCCTTTGTTTTTTAAGGCGTAGAATTTGCGCAGTTTCAGTTTTCTGACTGCCTTGTACACATTACATCTGGTATTGGCATAATCAAAGTCGCAAGGGGGAGCATATGACAAACCAAGTTTAAGTATGTTTTCCTCTTTTTCTGTAAGTTTTAGTTCAGTGAGGTTGACAATAGTGCGGTTGGAAGCTGGCTTTATTCCTGTTGTGGAGCATTGCTCCGCCCAACTCCCCCGCCTCTCTTCTTTTGATTTCCTCTTTTTTGCCACCCTCGCCCTCTGGCGGCGCTTGTAGTTTGCCCTGTGTTTCCTTGATTGCCCTTTGTGTAGGATCTCAGGGTATTCCGCCTGTCCTGGCCTAAAAAAACAATCTCCTGGCCGGGCGTGAGTTTAGGCAATGATGCCGCTTCCGCCTGTCTATGGCGTTCTCCTTCCAAATCCGAATCCGGATCAGAACTCACCGTGGCATTTGAGGAATCACTTGCTCCACTTGAATCTTTCCTTGCGGGGTTGAGGTGGCTCGGGGGGTTCCTTCTATTGGGTTGTTGTTGCTGTTTAGCGCCACCCCTGCGAAGAGTGTCAAATTTTCGCGCAAAAGTAAAGATCTGGCCCAACTCGTAATCATTCCTGTCCCTTTGGAATTTATACGATTTTCTAGCCACGATCTTCGCCTCCTCCTTTTTCAGACGTTCTTGCATTATCTTTAGGAGTCTGCCTTTCTCATCCTCCTCCCCAAGGCCATCGATTTCATCATATAATTCCGATATTTCCGTAAGGAGCTTGGCTCTGTCAATATCCGCATACTTAATGAGTACCTGCACCTGGCGTCGCGAGGCCTCCAAATTAATCTCTGCCCACTCTTTCATAAGGTCAGCATTTGGGTTTTCATAGGTGGGGGCCGTTAATATTCTCAACCCCCGTGGGATGCGGTTCACCTCAATGTAGCGTTGTAGTGACTTCGACTCCCACCACTTAGCCTGCTCCTGAAATGACTTCTTTTCCAATGATTTGAATAATTCCTTCATTTTAGAGGTGTTGCTGCTGCCACTAGCTTCTGTGTTCTTTTTCCCTGGAGTCTTATCAGGGATAGGGGTGTCATCGGAAAACATTGTTGCAGCCAATGTCTCCCGCTCCCTCACGCTGTCACCTGACATCTTTCTGCAAATTTTCCAAATTTGTACCGGTAACGTTAGGCTGGCCGCTTTCCAAACTGCCGGCACAGACCTATGTTCCGGGTCGTCCTCTCTCCTTCCCCAGCTGACGAGATTGCTAATGAGCTTCCTTGAACGAGCGTCCTCGTTTCCTCAGGCTGTATGCTTTCCGTCCGACTCGAGCCCGAGTCGCGCACAGCCCCGGACGTTCGAATCTTTCGCTCTGTGTTCCGGTCAATTACCGGAAGCCGGGGGTCAGGCACCGTACTCCTACCGGAGTTTCCAACTTCCCAAAACGCCGTTCAGGGAAAGGATTCGATTCCCAGATGCCGACCAATTTTCGAGGAGGGTCCCGTGTAAAGCCAGGACGAATCCCACTGGCTATATCTCCTGTGCACCGTCTGTCTCCCAGCTAGCACGCTCGCGCAGACCCAGCAAGCAGACTCCGGACATATATATATATATATATATATATATATATATATATATATATATATATATATATACATAATCAGTCTATTATGCTATGAGATGGGGTAGTGTATTGTCTTTCTATATTTTTGAGACCTAATATTTTCTCCTCTATTTCTGTAATTTGCAAGCCTAGGTCTTCTTTAGACCCATTAATATGGTAATGGTCTGTCTATGGAGAGCCTCCTTAAAGGCTTTCCATAGCATAAGATTAGAATTCACTCTTCCAACATTCTCTTTAAAGTAATCATGGCAGGTTCAGGAGAGTTGGTCCGAAATAATGCAATCTTGCAAATCCCAGACAAGTCTCCTACTTTCCTATTGTCCAAATTTGTATAAGACAAATATGGTAGCCATAAGTGAATGGCCTGATATTCCTCTAGCTTGCACATTTGTATATTTGAATCTGCCTATATCTCTTTTGAGAGGTACAATGTACCTCTCAAAAGAGATATAGGCAGGAGGAGCCGTATATCTCCAAGATAAATGTGTACTTTTCTTTGTTGAACTAAGCTTCCCTCCACAGATCCATCCATCTGAATGAGTCTATAAACTCTTGGAGGGATGCCAGGTCTTGTCTGATTATAGACCTTGTATGCCAGTGTCGTTTGGTATTCAACAAATTAAAGAGCCCCCCCCCTCCACCAGAGGTACCACAGGGAATTGTTTCATTTCTGTTTATTTTTACATTCTGTAGAGCTGGGGGTGCAACCAGCCATAAATGTTTTTGTCCATCCCACTGTCCATCCACAATTGCATAAACCTTTGGTCTATTTCTCCGGATGTTCAATGATGTGAATGATGCTGCCTTATGTTCTAGATCAACTATCAAATCCCATATGTACTAGGAGCTTAAATTTGCCCTTTGTGAGAGGGTGCATGAGTTACCCATTAAGTAAGCTTCTTGGAGCATTGTGATGTCCAGCTTATTTGTAGGATTGCTATGCCGATTTTGAATTTTTTCAGTGATTTCAGCATCATTCATCCCTTAATCGTATTGCTTAATCCATAAATATTTCATTAGACTATCCTGAAGAAGTTAGTTTTGGTCATTTTCTGCTGTGTGTGCATTAAGTGCAGGCTGATCCGTTCCTTTGGACTATGAAACTTAGGTGTTTCTGAGTCCTGACCTATTTTACAAACATTATGCCCCTACATCTTAACCTCTTCGAGGCTATTGATGGAACCGTTCCGTCACGGCTCGCGGGTGAGCTGAGCTCATGACGGAACGGATCCGTCACTGCCCGCTCGCCACGCCTGCGCGGCGCTGATTTCGCGCCTGCGCAGCGCGTTTCATTAAGAGGGCGGGCCGTGACAGAACCGTTCCGTCATGAGCACAGCTCACCCGCGAGCCGTGATGGAACGGTTCTGTCATCCGCGCAGGTCAGCCACGTGCCCCCGCGACTGTTAGTGCTGCGGCGGAATAGCCGCCGCAGCGAAGGTGTTAACACCCACTGTACCTGCTGTATCTTGCAAAGGGCCTGCAACTACCTATCCCTTCCATGCAAGACATGTCTGTCTCCTTACCCCAACAGTGAAGTCTTTACTACAAGCATTTAATTCAAGGTGTAACTCACACAATGTGTCCACACAGACCATGGGGTGCTAGTAATCTACATCTTTTATTCCCTACTGATCCCTTAATATCCCATTGCAGAAAACATGTTCCACTGCAGGTCATTTGGAATTGGTTTACCATTATGTCCAGCCTTTCAAAATCATAAGTTTGTCTATGTTCTTTTCACCTACTCTTCCCTACTAGCCATATATATCTGGTTCATCCATCCCCATTCATTTTCTTATGCTAGTTCCTGGTTGTCCTCTGTCAAACTGCGACCATCTGGCTGCTGGGAGGATTCTATATCTGAGTCTCCTTAGGCAATCTTTTGATCTCAGCATTGTTGTTCTTATGATTTTTCCTGTCCCCTCTTAGGGGTTGTTGCCACCCTTTCAACCAGACCGGTGCTTCCTCAAGTGCTGTGAAGATCAAGGATTTTTCATCAGTGACTGTCCAGGCCTACACATGGAGTACTATACTATATTTCATCTCTTGCTTTTACTTCCTCAAAACCCCATCTTTAGTTTTGCATCACTTTTATAAAGTCAGGAAACACTGAGACTCTGTTTTCTCATATCATTCCCTGGTGCCTTGGAGGATAGAATCCCTGTTCCCTAAGTTCATGAGGCACACAATAATTGCTCTGGGGGAATCCCTGGCAGGGAACTTGGCATCTGTGCCCTTGTAGTGTAGTTCCTATATTCCCAATAGGCTCTGCGCATTGGAATAATATATCCTATAGATGTGACGTAGGACTTATGTGAACTAGGTCTCTATCGAATATACTAGACTTAATTTGTGAGTGCCAGCTAGCTCAGAGGTCACTAGAAACTTTCTCGAATAAACAAGAAGGGATTAGTTTCTGACAACCGCATAAACATGACAACTTTGTTTCCCCAAGAATAAACTGATCTTCAGAGTCGTGGAAACAATAGATAGATAGTTTACTCAGTCAATCATGCATGCTTCGTTTCACCAGAGGTGCCGAGAAAATAGATCGAGAGGCGTTTTCAATAAAAGGATTTATTATTATTATTTATTATTATTATTATTTAACGATTTATAAAGCGCCTGGTGACCCGGAGGCATCCCCGCGCTGTCAGAGCTTGAGAAGGCCAAGAGGGGGGAAGAGCATATTTGGGAAAAAGCAAAGTTTTAAGCTGTTTGCGGAAGCGCAAGTAGCAGGGTTCCAACCGCACACAGAGGGGGAGCGAATTCCAGCATGTGGATGCTTTTACTGAAAAGCGCTGGCCTCCAGTGCGTACCCTCCTGAACTTAGGGACATTTGCCAATCGCTCATTGTCCGAACGCAGGGATCTCGAGGCTTTGTACGGGGTAACCATATCTCCCAGAATAGAAGGGCCTTGTCCATTGAGGAGTTCGTGAGCGATGCACATTGCCTTAAACTCGATCCTCTCTCGCACTGGCAACCAGTGGAGAGCCTTAAGCGCTGGTCTGGCGGAGGCTCTAGAGGGAAGACTCATTAGCATCCGGTCAGCTGCATTATGGGTTCGTTGTAGCTTGCCCAGCGTAGTTTCAGGGGCTCCTAAATAGACAGCATTGCTGTAGACCAATCAGGCAAGGATCAGTCCTTGAACCAGGAGTTTCCTTGATTGGAGGGGGAGCAGCGGAAGGATCTTGCGGACTGATCGCATAAGTCCGAAACAGGTTCCCGCTGTTTTAGTTTCCTGGGTTTTCATAGACAAGTCCGGTTCGAGCCAAACCCCCAGACTCTTGATCTCCTTCTTGGGAGCGGGCACCTCACCCATAGCATCAGGCCAGACAGATGATGGAATTGCTGACCATTTCTTGCCCATCAGCATAACTTCAGTTTTGGACCCGTTGAGTTTGAGTGAGGACTCGCACATCCAGAGATGAATTTCCTGGAGGCAGTGCAATAAATTGTCTGGGCATTGGTCAAGATGTGAGAGCGAGACGACCAATTGCGTGTCGTCCGCATAGCTCACAATCTTGATGCCAAAGGGGGCAACTACGTCCTCTAGAGGGGCCGTATAGGCGTTAAAAAGAGTAGGACTAAGTGAGGAACCCTGGGGCACCCCACTAGTCAAAGGCAGAGAATCAGAGCGGGAGTTGCCATCCCAGACCTGGAACGAATGGCTCAACAGAAATGACTCTATCCAGGCCAACGCGGTGCCCCCAAGTCCCGCCCTGGCCAGCCGGTGGAGCAAGACACGGTGATTCACTGTGTCAAAGGCTGCACTAAGGTCCAGGAGGATCACTGCCACTGACCCCCCTGAATCTAAAATGCACCTTGCCTCCTCGATGACGGCGAGGAGGGCAGTGTCCGTACCTTGGCCAGGGCGAACCCAGTTTGGGACCGACGCAGCAGGTTATTAGATTCCAGGAACTGGGACAGCTGGACGTTAACCAGTTTTTCGGCAATTTTGCTGATGCCCGGGAGGAGCGAGATCAGTCTATAGTTGGCCAGATCGGTGGGGTCCAATTGGGGTTTTTTGATAAGGGCTTTAACTACCGCCCCTTCCAACTTGAAGGGACGGAGCCTTGGGACAGCGAGGTATTAATCAACTCCAGGATTGGGGACACGATCGCAGGGGCGACTGCTTTCATAAACCTCATGGGAGCAGGGTCACAAGGAGAGCCGCTTTTCATTTTGGCCAGAGTCTTTCCAACCTCGTCCAGTGAGACCGCCCTAAAAGCGGTCAGCTGTGGCGAGGGGCGCCTCCTGGGCAGGTGTCAGATGCAGTGTTGTCCCAGCACGGTAGCTGGCTAGGCTGCGGAAGTGAAGCTAAGATGTGGGAGACTTTAGAGTCAAAGTATTTTGCGAGTTCATTGCTCCTGTCCGGTAGGGTCCTGGTTAGTGAAGAGGGTTGTGGTACTTTTAGGAGTTCTTTGGCAACGAGATAGGATTCTCTTGCAGAGTTAGTAGCATTTTTTATCCTATCATCATAATAGGAGGCCTTAGTAAGTTTCAGCGCAGATTTGTATGTTCTCACCGTCTTACGGTAGGAATCCTTACCGCTTTTTTACATTCCTTGCGGAGGGTTCTGAGTTCCAGGCTGAACCAGGGGGGCTGACCCTGTCTTTCCGCTTTTATCTTCGCGGGTTTTTATAGGTAGGATAGAGTCAAGTGAGTTGGAGATCCACTTCCTGAAATTGTTATCCGCTACGACAGGATCCCCTGAAGGGGCGGGGGTAGTTGATTCCAGGGCTCTGGCCCAGTCCTCTGTTGAGAGTCTGGACCATGCCCTGTCCCGGGTATATGCGACAGGCTTATGGGGCTTCCTAAATTCTCCTGGCCAGAAGAGAGGAACCAAGAAGTGGTCCGTCCAGGGGAGGGGGCAAGAAGATTTGGCCTGGAGGGTGTGGACATTTGTAAAAACTGGATCTAACAGGTGGCCCTTGATGTGAGTGGCTCCAGTATTGACCAGTTGGAGACCATAGGCAGCCAGTTCTAGAATCAAATCAGCAGCCGCTCTGTCTAGAGGATCATCAAAGTGAATATTGAGGTCCCCTAGCACAGTGAAGTTAGGTGTAGAGTGGGCCAGTGTTGATATAGATTCTAGTAGGGCGCTCGCAAAGGGACCAAAATGTCCGGGGGGCGATACACTAGGAGGCCTGCTAGAGAGGTTGTCGGGGCCAGCTGGATGGTAAAATGGCAGCTCTCTGAATCCATGATGTGAGCATCACTGATTCTGCATGAGAAGTGGTCTCTATGCAGAATGGCCAGTCCGCCCCCTCTGCCAGAAGGGCGTGTTTGGGACTGGATGAGAAAGCCCCGGGCCAGAGCCAAGACCACATCTGAGTCCGAGTGTGTTGTGAGCCAAGTTTCCGTGAGGAACAGGATGTCTAGCTCATGGTCATGGTTAATAAGCAAGGCGTGCATGGGGAGCGACCTACAGTTCAATTCTGCTAGTTTCAGGCCAGAGTGTGAAATAGGTGCCTGGGTGAGTTGTAAGTGGACTGGGCGGCATCGTAAGCACTTTATAAAAAGTCCATCTGAGTCATGTACATAATTACACTGTGTGTTCTTTGTAGGTTTATTGAACAGTCTTCTTTCTCAAGCATAAGAAATTAACTGCTACAATCATAAAACTGGTTGCAAAATATAATGCATACTGTAGAAAGAGTAGAAAAAAATAATACTGTAAGAGCATTGTATGGTTTCTAAACCATGAATAAATACATACATAAATAACAGAGGCTAAAAGTACTCAACTGGTGCTTCTAAGATACGCCTACCCCGATGTACCTAACCTAAGCTTAGTAAGAGGGAAGAAGTAAGTGAGGTGTAGAATAAATATAGTATTCTTTTGCCAAGAATCTGTCCAAGATTTCTCTTAGGGTCTAATCAGCTCCGTACCTTGGTTAGAATGAAGAAGGTCAGGCTCAGGACTCGCTTTTCCAACACCCCGCAAGGGGAGCTTGGAAACACTGGAGCTTGATTTCTCAGCAAGAGAAAAGACAGCGTCTCTCTTAGTGCGTCTGCTGGAGGGTCGGCTTCCTTCGGCACTTGCTGTAGCAGGATGCATCAGGCAATTAGATAGTCAAACTGCTCCAAACCACTGTGTGTTTGCTAAGGCAAGTGTGGGCATATTTATACCTTGAAGTTGCAGAGTTTGAAGTAAAGGTGGACATAATAACATCATAAAAGAGTCTCAGTTCTTTGAAAACTCCATGAGTTCTTGGACAAGTCAGTTCTCAAGCAAGGGGAGGTCCCTGGCTGCTGAAGCCGAGTTTTCTAAGAAATCGTTGTAGATTTTCTGAACTAGTGGAAGTATCCCTGCCGTATTTGGACTGCATGAGCTAAGACCAAATATGGTTATGATTTCTATGCCTATAAAAGGGTATTGTGTTTTATACCTATATAAGGGCATGAATTGGGAAAATTGCAATAGGGTCCTAAATGGTACACAACACCCACTCCACGTTATCATGTTCATCTAAGATCAAGCACTAAAACATATAATCTAGAGCATGTGTTTACAACCCCCAAAAATTCATATAAAATGCATTTGAAATGGTTGCACACAGAAAAATGAGCATTTGCATAGTATGCTTTCAAAAGGAAATGATGTCATTGTAATATATGAAATGCTAACCCAATGAATCGTGAGATTACATCTATGAAATGGCTCTTAGTTACAGAAAAAAAATTCGAGACCATCTCATAGCAGAGTATATAAACTGTGTTAGTTTGTAGATAAGGTCAAAATTGTTCTAAGGAGGTTTTCAAAGAATTCTTGTTCTCTCAGAACTGCTCTACTTTAAGCAGATTACTTTGTGCCAAAGTTCAGTGTTGGAAAGGTAGTAAAAAAAAATTCTAATTAAATCGTAGTGAAATAGACTTCCAAACTTAGAAGCCTTTGTTATGAAAAAGCGGACGTAGAATTCAGAGTTCATAGAACGCTGTGTGCTAACTTCAAAAGTTATTCTCGGTGTCAGGAGATAACATTTGATCGTCAAGGCTGGCAAAGAAATTGTCTACAACTGTAAATGAAAGTTGAACCACTTCATTAAGAAGATCAATTGTACACAGATGTGAAGCATGGCCGTCAGCATCAGCCACGTTAGCAATGTTCATAGCAGATGGAACCTGTGAGCCTGTCGGTCCGCATATCTCACTTTCAGCTGGATTTACCGGTGAGATCTCAATGAATGCCGTCATCAGGATTGGTAGCTGTTGGGGGCAACACAACACATGAGCTGTTACCGGACCCAGTAATGTGTTAACATCCGTTGGCATTGCCGATGGTAGTGTTAGACAGATATCTAACACACATTCTTCTCCACAAAGCAGGCATCGCAGAACTGGTAAGATGCAATCTTGCCAGATTGGTCTGAATGACAGGAACCATGTGGTATTCAGATCTCTCAAACGAGCCAAGGATCTGTATTATACATAAAACATTACTAGGGTTTGCAGATTTGTGCAAATAATGGTGACCAAAATGATTAAAACAATACATTTGTTCATAATCTGGTGAACCTTCTAAGTAATCATGATTTGTAAATTTTGCTGACATTTCTAAGTCTGCCAACATGTTCTTAACAGTCTCAAAGTCCCAATCATCAGAGAATGTGCTGCGTAAAACAAAATCACTCAAGGAAACCTTAAATTGGTGTGGAATCTTCAGCTATTCGACAGGACCATAAATGTCATAATCAGTTCTATTCCATGCTATTCCACCAGGTAGAGGAATGGCTGTGATGTTCACTGATGACAGGTCTCGATGTTCACGATGAGATGATTTGTGTGGCTTCAGGAGCAAGTTGATGTTCTTACTTACTGTATTTTCCATCTATCAGCTTTCCCAAACTTAAAACTAGAATCAGCCATAGTAGGAGAAAAAGTACACCTAACACAATCCAAAATTCAACCCATGGTGAAACCAGATATGTATTTGCAAGCTGGTGACAAAGTTCCTTTAATAGTTCCTTGAAAGTTGTATTTGCTGGCGTTGTTTCAGGCTCACTGGGATCCTCAGAAAAGTTATCAAAGTTGATGAAATAGCCAGAGGCAGTTCTGTCAATTGTTGGTATTGCATCCGGATTATTTGAAATTGCTTGAGCTGCTTGTTCCCTGGACATATTCGTATAATCAGATGCTACATCATTGTAGATGGGAGTGTCTTGACAAACTGTTATTTGGGTTTCAAGAGGCACAAGTTCCCTGGCTTTGTTGCATAGTCCTTCTTTTCTCACTGTAGATTATTCAAAGGTGATAAGTCTTTCAGTTTGAATCTCTTGGATAGTAGCAAGATTTGGTCATCCGCTACATCTTTGGAGTCCACTCGGCCTACTACTTATTATCGGCCACATGATGTGGTTTGACCAGGTCAATTGATACAGACCGGTTCTCCTTTCTTTCAGCAAGGGGCGGTAGTAACAGTGTTCTTGATCCATGGACTGCTAGTACAAGTACTAGTTTTCTGTAAAAAGGCCCAAATTCCTTCTTGTCCTCTATTTTTTCTCTGCCAGATCCCCAATCTTTGGAATCCAGACAGGTCTTGCTGGGACAGGTGATTTTTCTTCAGTGGTCGTTGGCTTTTTTCGCTGGTGTTGCTTAGACTGCTTCTTGTTTCATTTAAGTCCTGTAAAATAGCCAAAAGATCTTTGATATCAAAGGGTTTTTGTTCCACCACTGAAGCATGACGATCGAGGAGTTCAACCAACATTCTAGTACCAAAAAGGATTTCATATGGAATGATTCCACCCAGAGAATTTCTTGGCAGGTTATTAAGACTACTTTGGACACTTATTAGATGTTTGACCCACCCATCACCCATCACCCAAACCTAATACCCTAGCTGTTATAGATTGCTTTATGTCATGGTTTTTTCTCTCCACACCAAATTTCCCTCAGGATGAAATGGACTCGAAAATCTCAATGCAACGCCCAAATTGACCATGGCCTCCTTGTAAGCTTTGTAGCTAAACGCAGGACCCTGGCCAGAATGTAGCATGCCGATTGCGTATGTGCCGATAAAGACTCGCAAATCTGTTATAACAGTTCGGGCATCAGCCGAGCGTTGAGGCTACATCCAAATGAATCTTGTCCTAGTATTTGTGGGACCGCTTTTGTCCATGTGGACGTCTGCATGTAGAAAGTCTAATGCTGTCTAACAATGGTGTCTGAACTGGGCTGGCTCCACTGTAGTCAGGTATCTGGTGGCTTTCAAAGCTATGATCTTTATAACAGACATTGCAATTAATCCCAAATTCATAAATGTGGGCGCTCATCCCTGGCCACCAGTACATCTCTTTTAATTCTAGTAGAGATTTTGAGATCCCTTGATGTATCAGACCCTCTCCCATATGAGCTTCATGAATCAGAGCACCTCTCTGGTTCCTGTTTGGAATTAGCCTATCCCCCACTCCATGGATTAGAGTAAAAGGAACAGAGTTTGCATCAATTATGTATGTATATTCGAGTGGGCAGTTTAGAGGTAACGCAGCTCCACTGCCTTTGCTTGTGGCATTGACAGCTAGAAATGTTTACCTGTCTTTTTTGTTTTTGAACCAGTGATTGTAGCTACGGAAGCCTTTTGCACAGTTACCTTTGTGGCTTCATCAGCCAATAAATTTCCTTCAATGTGAACGCCATCACGCTGATGACTCAGTGTATGGATCATGTGAGTCTTTTGTAGTTCTTTCTGTAATAGAACTACTTGTTCCCAAAGCAATTTGTGCTTCATTGTGCCACCTTTTGCGTCTTTGAAACTGTTTTGAACCCAGTTCGGCAGATATTCATTGTAAGACTGGACGCAGTAATATAAATCGAACACGATGAGTGGGGGGAATTCGCAATCAGTATTTTCCAGTGCCGTCTTGAAAGCCTGTAGTTCAGCTCACTGAGCTGTACAGTCTCCTAGGTATTGAGTTTTTGTGACCATGGGTCGAAATTTGCGATCGCGCCAGCGACCTTTGACAATCGCGCCCGCAGCACTATAAGCTTGTTTGACCCCAATTGTGGTCTGTGCTGATCCGTCTGTATATATTATACATCAGTAATTTTTTCAGAGGCAGAATCTCAGTAGGCAGAGGACATTCTTGTTCGTATTGGAAAAATTCTTGTGTTTTCAAGTAGGGATCAAAAACGTATTCAATGTCCTTTGCAGCAAGAGAATTAACCCATTGTATCCATCTTGGATGTAAAGCTTTTGCATTTGGAATGCTTGCTTTTGTCACTGCCTCCAAAGCAGGTACAGGCGTAACGACCATTTTGCATGTTCCCTGTGCCAGGGCGCTCTCTTTTGCTACTGCAGTTTGAACCGCTGTCAGAATTTTTTCTGTTGAAGTGAATTTCATTTCAGCTTGTGTGTACAAGTGTGATTTATAAGCATTCGGTACCTTTTCACCTTCATTAAAGTTTAGGTATGTGAATCCGCATCTCCCGGGGATGATTCGGATTACAAGGTTGTGCATGTTTGTAAATGTTTTTTTGCTAACATGTCTGTTTGCAATGAACGCAAAATTTCTGTGTATTTTTGTGTCCAATTAGTTTGTTTGAAATCAGGTTTGATTAATTCGTAGAGAGGTTTTTTCCTTCCTGCGTAGTTTAGAATGTAAGTTCTTCCGCAATTTGGGAAACCTAGAATTTACTGTAAGTTTTTCAGCGTTTTTGGAGGTTGGAGCAGCGCACACTTTTCTAAAATGTTGGCTGCCAGGCTTTTGCCTTCACTTGAAAGTTTGTATCCCAAGAATAGGATATTGAGGTGGTCAATTCCTGATTTTTTAAAATTGAACTTGTACCCTTCAGAAGCGAACCCAAGTATTATCGTGTTCACTCTTTTCAAGAGCACATCCAAGTCATCGTCGTTAAGATAGATGTCATCGACATAAGATAATGCCTCATCATCATACATTTGTAGTAACTCTGCTATTCTAGCTAAAAATAACCCTGGACTATTCTTGAATCCTTGGGGGAGATGGCAAAATTGACACTGTGTCACCATTATTGAAAAAGCGGTGAAATACCTGCTTTCTGGTGTGATATTTTGACAGAAGAAACCGTTTGAAATATCTAATGTGATTTATATTTCTAGCGCACGATGTTATTCATCAGTGCTGCACTGTGTGCATTTTGTACTGCAAACGTTTTGCAACAAGAGTTTAAATGTCTGTAATCCAAAACAAGTCAATATGTTTCATCTGGTTTGGAGACAGGAAAGAAAAAGGATTGTTCATTGGCGAGGTGCATGTTTTAATCACCGCCTGGTATTCAAGTTGATCTAAGATCTCCCTGACTTGTTTTTTTGCTTCCTGCTTTAGTGGATACTGCCTCTGAGCAGTAGGTTGATTTTTTGGTGAGGAGAGTCCTCATCCCATCCCACATGATTTTTATATAATACTGGAGCCTGAGTCACAGCCCATTTTCTGGCATAGGTGTATTTTTTATGAATAGGAATATGATTGGAGAAGGCTGGCATAATGATTTCTTTGCCATTTGGGCACTTCCTGACAAATTCTGGTGGCCAGTCTTGTTCAGCCAGAAGGATGTCATAACCCTTTGATAGTTTTTTCAAAATAGTTCTTTTATTTTCCTAGTTATGTTCCCCTCTATCTGGAGTGTTACTTCGTATAACTTATTGGGTACACTAACCCTGGTGTCGGCAGTTTCAACCTGAATGTGTTCATTCAGATCCACTGTCTCCAGATGATCTTTCAGGATCCTGCGAGCTATGGTGACCTCTGCTGTGCTGTCCAGCATTGTCTGGGCCAACTCACCGTTCTTGAGTTGTGTCCTCAAGATCCTTGGCATGTCTGATTTTAATACTTCCTACCTTCTTTTTAGAGAATTGAGTTTTCTTATTTTTTGGAACGTGTTGATCATCTTTGGACTTCATGCGTTCTTCCTTGTGTTCTGATGGTCCTCTTCTTTTTGATTTCTGCGAGGAAGTCTGAAAGGTATGAGAGGAACGTGTATCAATATCTTAATATCTATCAGGTTTTCTCAAATTATCCCTATTTCTGAAGTTATACCTCTTTTCAGAGTGCTCCTTTTGAGGAGATCTACCTCTGGACTGAGAACGCTTCTCTTTAGGAAGTTACTGTCTACTATTTTCCCATTTCTTTTTAGGAGTAGTTAGATTATTTTTGATAAAAACTTTTTCATGATTTTCTGTTAGTTCGGGCTTTACAGGTTTCCCTCCCAAACTATCTCTTCCTAGTTCTTCATAGGATTTTCAATAATTCTGGCAAGTTCATACGGTTGCTCAGTAATATCGAGTTCTTTTAATTTTGACCGGATTGCCACGGATGCTGCTTCACCTTTAATGTTAGCGAATAAATTAGCTGAGACCTGTTTGAAATCTTTCAGTCATTTCATACCAAGTTTCAAGGCCGGTTCTGGTCCTTATTCATTTTGAATCTGTCTCTGGGCGTCTGGTATTACCGCCATAGACGGGACACAATGTGTTTTTTTGTAGATTGATGCAAAGACTGTACCCCAAGTGTCACAGTCCTCCACTTGTGGTGCTATCCCCATTGGTAAGCAGATTGTTAGAATCCTATGTTTCTCATGAGGTGTACTATCGGGAAATACTGCCTCTATTTGAGTAATTTTCTGGGCTAACCAGAATGGAATTTGTTCCCTTTTTGCGGGTAACTTACCGATGACTGACTGTATAGTCTGTGGTGTGATTTTGTTTGTGTTCCCCTGATGAGTGGTGTGCTTTGGAATTCTTATAGCAGGTTGGACTGTTAGAGTCCACATGACATATTGTACCAATTGTCTATGTATTTTTATTAATTGTTTTAGCTGAGCTAACAGTTCTGGACCTGTCATTTGTTCAATGGCAGGATGTGGTGTATAGCTGGCTAGTACTGTCCATGTTGCTCCTGGTCTACCTAGTGGACCGAGCCTGGTAATGTGAATTTGATGTTGTAGGGTGCCTTTAAACCTGAGCTGATGCTCTTGGTAAGTAAGTGGAATTTCAACGTCCTCGATAGGAACGTATTCCGTTGGATGTTCCTCTACTTTGTAGCAGTGGAACACATGTGTTGTTGGATTTGCTTCAGGGAAGACAATCCATAAATAGAATACCTCTGTCTGCCGATATTCATGTGCCTCTATGATAAAAATTACCTTACCACCTCTTGGTGATAGGCCATTTTCTTTAAACTTTATAGCTATGGTTTTCCTTACATTTTCCGGGATGATTATAGAATCCGGGTCATTTTGTTGGAGACCTGTAATGTCTAAACCCGGTGGAGTATTAGGACCTGAAGATCTACCGTTCTCTTCGTCGCTATCCAACATTTTGTTGAAAGTCTTGCAGAGCAAGTTTCACGAAAACAAAGATAAGGTGCACAGAATTTTGGAACACTGTATCCTTCAACGTTGAACAAAACCAAAAAACAAATACATAGGAATTTCATCCTACTCAGTTATGGTGGATATTTTTATCCTTTAACCCACTCCAGACGTCTATTGGAGTATTTTACGGGAAAAAGGGGTCTCTGTGAAAAGTACGACTGAGGTACTCTAGTATCTAGCGTTAAATTAGTGCCTTACCAAACGTTGGCGCCATGTAGTGTAGTTCCTATATTCCCAATTGGCCCTGCGCATTGGAATAATATATCCTATAGATGTGAGGTAGGACTTATGTCGACTAGGTCTCTATCGCATATACTAGACTTAATTTGTGAGTGCCAGCTAGCTCAGAGGTCACTAGAAACTTTCTTGAATAAACAAGAAGGGATTAGTTTCTGACAACCACATAAACATGACAACTTTGTTTCCCCAAGAATAAACTGATCTTCAGAGTCGTGGAAACAATAGACAGATATTTTAGTCAGTCAATCGTGCATGCTTCGTTTCACCAGGGGTGCCGAGAAAATAGATAGACGGGAGTTTTCAATAAAAGGATTTATTGAAATATCTTCTTTCTCATGCATAAGAAATTAACTGCTACAATCGTAAAACTGGTCGCAAAATATAATGCATAGAGTAGAAAGAGTAGAATAATATAATACTGTAAGAGCATTGTATGGTTCCTAAACCATAAATAAATACATACATAAATAACAGAGGCTAAAAGTGCTTCTAAGATATGCCTACCCCATACTAACCTAAACTTAGTATGAGTATCCTAATAGGGCTGGCGGTGTCTGATAGACATCGCCAGCCATGTTAGAGCTTTTCCGCCACGGTCGGAAGGCGACCGCGGCGGAAAAGCAGCGGACGGAAAATAGATCCCGCAGCCATCCTAATCTGGTGGGGGGTCTTTTTCCAGTCCGCAACGGATAATCCAGCAGTGGCTTCCGCCGGCCCGAAGGATGCGGATTATCCGCAATCATACTCGGCCCCATAGTTAGGATTTCTATGTTTATATGCCTATATAAGGATATGGTGTTTTATACCAATATAGGGGCATGAATCAGGAAAATGACAATTGGGTTCTAAAATGGTCTGCATATTTGACAGAAGAATGAATGCAGACAATGAATTTTCTGAATGTTAGCGATCCAGTCCTCTATTAGCAGGTTTATCCATGCACAGTCCTTCTGCCCCCGCTGAAATTCACACAATATGGATATAATTTGATCAAGACCTTGCCTCTGCCTTTTCCCCTGAAGCATATGCAACTTTACCTGGAGCTGTGTAACCTAGACTTGAAGCTTTTGATGCCCTCAACATTGCTTTGAGTTGATTTCTCTGTGATGTAAGAGTTCTTCTCTAAGACTTTATGCTGAAGGTTGACCTCTATGGAGAATGTGTTGATTTTTGTCACCATTGTTTTTCAGGACATCTGAATTGCATCCAATACTTATTTTCCTTCATCGTCTTCTGCTGCCTCTATTTCTACCATCCCTGGCACCTCGGAGTTGGTCTACCTGTGGAAAGTGTATTTATCAAGCCTGTTCTTTTGTGCCACAAGCTGCTTCCTCATAAGGCCCATTTTTTCAGTGTTTTGTTATTTCACCAATTTGCTATAGGATCTATTCGCAATGAGCACTTACTGTCTCTCAGCATCGGAATGGTAAACAAATCAACCCTCGGGACTCTGAGTCGCAGCCATCTGCTGTGGATATCTGTCCTTCACTTGTTGTGGCCTGTTAGTTTACTGTGGCCCCCTTAGGTAACCTGCTTCACAACCGGGTGGGCCTCCAGTGTTTCAGCTCACTCTCAGAGCTCGTTCTGCAGGCCTTATTCAGTGTGGTGGTCTACCGCTGTGCATCGGGCTGCCAACTCTTTGACATCAACACTGGGCCTCACTTCTATGTTCTTCTGCCACTGTATTCATGTGGTTGCTGTCTCTTATGTCCAAGGGAATTACCAGGGCTTTAAATAGTATTTCTGTAATTTATTAGGGGACAATATCTTCTAGAGTGCAATAGGTTATTTGATGGAGGGCAGGGCCTCGAAGTGGGAGGGCAGGAGGATGGTTTCTTTCTTTTACCCATTCCACACCCACTATAGTAAGCTGTGCTTTGCCCTTGTATACAGATAAGTTGTAGGGGGTTCTCTGTGGCATCAACTTCCATGTGTAATGTTGGAACAACATTTCTGTGTGTCCCACACTTCTGTCTCTAGCTCGGTTCTTCTTATAATGGCCCCGTGTACACTTCCCCAGTGTTCTGTCGTTTGTCCAGTTCAAGCAAGGGTTATGCACACTCACGTTTCCTGCGTTCGCTAATATGCTTCCTGTGGGTGCACACATGCTCCTCATATGTCCACACCATCCCAGATTCTCAGCATCAGCAGTCATCTTGGTAATTTCCCTCACTTCAGCTTGGCACTGCTTCACCCCAGAATGGTGTGGCACCACTACATAGCGATCTTCTGTCCTGCACACTTGCTTGTTGAATATATATTCTGCCTCCATTGTCGAAGCTCCTTGATAATGCTGCTCTCAGTGCAGGATTTCTGTCATATGAAAGACCCTCCCATCGCCTTCAAATATCTACAGGATTATGACATATGTTATGGGAAAATCCAGGAATCAGCATTGGAGCTCAGCTACTAGGTGGCGTCTTGGTGGCTTCCAGCCACACTTATATTTCTCTACCCTTCAGTTTTTGTTGTCCTGTTCCATTGCCATTGAGTTTGCACTTATGAGTGATCCAAATCTGTTATACCGACAAACACAGGACAAGATTCCTTCATTTCTGGGAGAAATGTCAGTGTGATTATAGTCGAATTGATGATTCTGAAATTCAAGAGTTCACTTCCTGTGGTTACTCTGGTTAGTGTATTGCAACTGAACAAGGTAGGCGGAGTAAGATGGCGGACTGAAGCCGCCTCTGGGGAGTAGCAGCGAGGGATCTCTCCCTCCCACCGATACCGAGTAGGCGACGGTCCAACAATTTTCAGCTACCAGCTAGCAGATCATTAATTGCGGTAAATGCGGTAGCTTAAACATGCAAAAAAAAGTAAAAGTAAAAGGATATTCCCCACCTCTGGTGACAATCATTGGCTCGTTGACGCCTCGCTACCTCGGAGGCTCCAGAAGTTTTCTCCCCATTGGGGCTGCTGGTACGGCTGGGACGGCTGGAGGCAGGCCGTAGTGGGGATCTGAGCAAGAGCCGCGAGGGCCATGACGGCCGCATGAACTCTGCCCACGGTGAAGGAGACGGTGACTGGGAGTGAAGAAACACTAGTAAGGGACCGCGGACCAGCCGGGATCCACCGGGACCTGCCGGGACTTGCGGGGTGCTCTGATAAATGGAGCACCACAGTTGGTGAGAGGCTGTGTGCAGCAGTGAGCAGCGGAAGCATTCGAGCGAGAGCAAGAACGCGAGGCTTGTTGGTTTGTACAAAGGGTGTATTTGAGACTGTTTTTTCTTTCTTTTTCTCCTTTTGGACGCACAGCTGCAGTAACATAGCAAAAGGTTGGGCACAGCCTTTCTTGCAACGTTGTTTCCCCAAATCCCCTTTTTTTTTGCTACGGTATCTACACTGTCTCTTCAAAACCTCTCCAGACTTTCCTTGGTACATTTCTAGACTGTTTCAATGGCAGCCGTACATCTTGATAGCCTTTGATAGCCTCCTCAGCATCTAATACGGACTGGGCAGCCTCTCAATAGATAATTGAAGGACAGCTGAGGCGCCCCCCTTTATTTTTTCTCTTTTCTACAGATTCTTGGATTGCTGGCCGAGTTTTGGCTGTACCTATACATCAAGGGGATATAGTGGTAAATGACCTAGACTTGTGGTGGCAGGGTCAGGCTGAATCAGGGGGAAAAACAAATGCTTTGATTCAGAGGGACTAGTGCCTGGTTATTTGTTATTTATACGCTTGAGATACAGATCTGCACCCAAAGACTCAGGTCGATCAGAGCGGGTCTATCTCTATACTTACAGCCCAGACTCTGACCCTGACCTCTGCAGAAAGTATGGCGGGGACAATGGGCAGTATCCTCAACGCTCTCATTACTGGAATATTGCACCTAAAAATCCGGAGGAAGCTACACGTGCTGGCAAGTCTACAGTCAATGAGGAGGTCAATAACCCTGGGAATGAAGGGGGTGTACCTGAAAAGACTGCATACGATAATATATTGTCTTTAATTAAGCCCCCGATACTTCAGCCACCTAAAATTAACATACCACTATCTAGCAAAAACGGAGCTAAAAATGATGGAGGAATAATATTAGCAATGCTGTAACTTAAAAAAACAACAAGGCAACAATGGGACACCAGAGACATCAAATAGTAGGGTAGCTGCTTCCTCTGCTCTTGCCCTAAATCAAATCCCTGCTAATGAAGCTGCTAAAGAAGTTGCAATGATCAGTATGGAGTCAACTTTAGATGTAGGTGGGGCAGGTGGTGGTGGTGCTATACTAGGCAATGATGTCTTACCTGAGGATCCGGATCCGCCTGTATCAATGCTGAGCAACCCCCCCCCGACAACCTTTAAAAAAGCTCAATGAGGGAATAAATAGGGGCTGTTACAACTATAGCTATAGATGGCACTATAACCGGTGATGACACTCAAATTGATTCTTAGCTTAATGATGAGGAGTTCGAAGAAATAGAGAAGGATGTATCCATGAAAACTCATAACACAAATAAGGGCCCTGCTTTAAAGAAAACCAGAGGAAAATCAAAAAATAAAACTAGGAAATCCATGCCCGGTCAAATTGGGGTAAAAAACAAACCAATTGCTGATAACAGCCCCCTAAGAAAATGGGTACAAGCCAAGGGCGGTGTCAAGTCAATGGTACTAAGATTATCCGGAAACAGTCCAGGTGAGGGAGCTACTAGTGTAGCTGATATACATTAACCAAACCTGCTCAAAACATGCCTTTGGGTATCCCCGGCACCCAAGCAATAACTGAAACAACTCATACTATCAAGGCTGAAAATCTGGATTTGGGCATGAAACAAGCAGTCGCGCCACCACAGACTACGAGTAGGGCAGTGAACAGTACCAATAAAGAGGACGTGCCACTCAATCTGATTGTTCAACTTCTGAACAGATAGAGACAGGAGTCTCAGCAACATTATACACAGATGCGTGAAGATAATGATAAAATGCAACGATCCTTAACCACTTTAGAAAATAAACTTAGTGGCCTTACATCAGAGATGACAGAATTAGAAACAAAGGGTAGCGGATACAGAGGAGTTATTTACACGCACAAGATATGTGTTAATAATCATGAGACACCGATCGCAAAGCTGCAAACTACAGTCGAGGATATGGAGAATCGACAAAGAAGACAAAACATTCGGGTTTTTGATAATCCAGAAGGGCCCGAAGGAAGTGACCCGCGGGCGTTCTTGGCTCAGCTTTTTCAGAAGGCATTCCCAGATTTATCAGACTGGGACTGGGATTCACAGCTACAAAGGGTGCATAGACTACCCCTAATCCAGCGGAATATGGATAATAAGTATCCTAGACCATTCCTGATATATCTGGGCAACTTTTTATTAAGACAGGCGGTGTCATTAAAGGCTCGACCAAACAAACCAGTTCCCATGGAGTCAATAACTTTCTTCGTTAGGTCAGATCTAAGTAAGATCACCATGAAGAAGCGATGGAAGCTGAAACAATATATTGATCCAATTAAGGCCCTGGGGGGCCAAGCGTTCTTACAAGAGCCAGCTCGCATCATACTATTTAAGAACGGTCATACATTTAATTTTTTGATCACCAGGAAGTGGAGAAAATGCTGAAAAAATGGCAGAGTGAATCTACGGCAAAAACCCATAGAAAAGTAGTACAGTGAACAATTATGTAAAACAACCTTAAAAGTGAAGTAGACTGTGCTTTTGGAACCCTCGATACAAAGGGGGAAGGGATGTTGCATTTTGATTTTGTGTTTTTTGTGTTTTTGGTCTCTCTTATTAGGCTAAATGAAGAAAATCTACGTAAGGAAATAATGATTTTGTGACTTATCCTTTTTGTGTTTTTTTATGATGATTTTTGAGCTGTTGGTATCTGGGGGTTGGGGGGATGGGCACTGTTGCAACTCTTGTGGCTTCCCAAACCAACAGCAGCTGGTCAAAAAAAGGAATCCTACTTTAGGAAGAAGTGGGTGGGGATGGCAAGGTTCGATTTGGGTGGTGGGGTAAGAGGTCTGGGGGCTATGGGGGGGTAAAAACAATAAAATGTCATTAGGCAAGCTCTTAGAAGGATAATAATGTGCAATGGTTTGTTTTTTATGATTCTTTTTTATGCTTTTTATGTGTAAGGGGCAAGGAAAAAGGAAAAGCAATTGTTATGGATAGAGTAAGGTGTTTAGTATGGAATGTGGCAGGATTAAATAGCAGGAATAAACGGTGCTTAGTGTATGAAGAATTAAGGATAAATAACCCGCATATTGCTTTATTGACTGAGACACACATGTGTTATAAGGACCGGAAATTTCTTAAAGAATTAGGATACAATGTCATCGTAAGTTCAGATTTAAATATTTCAATACGGGGTTGGCTATATTACAAAATAAATTCTTTAAAGCAGAGATAACTAAAACTTTCACAGACAGAAGGGGTAGATGGGCCATTGCCTAACTTATTATATCAAGCAAGAAATACACGTTTTGTGTGGTTTACGGCCCAAATATTGATGACCCAATCATTATGGATACAATCAATATAGAACTTCTGGAGTGGGAGGGAGAGCGCTTGATATTTGGTGATTTTAATTGTATCATAAATTACGATATAGATACCACCAGACGGGGGGCATTTAGGGAAATAGGGCGAATCCATAATATTAAAGATCCTTGGAGGGTATTACATCCTGATGTTTCTGGTTACACCTATTATTTGGCTGCGAATGAACTATGCTCCCGCATAGATATGGCTTGGGCATCAGATATTATTTTGGAAACAAGCAACATGGAGATCTGCCCGCGGGGCACTTCAGACCACAACCCCATTATCCTCTCGTTCAAAACAAGACCAAAAACACAAAATCACCGCTCTTTTTCATTTCCAAGATATCTATTTCTTAACGCAGACTTTATGAGTAAACTCAAGATTCATATTAAAGACTTTTTAGAATTTAATATCAGCTCAGCCATACATAACGTGGTATGGGATTCTTGCAAAGCTAGTATTAGGGGCTTCACACAGAAAGTATATTTTTAGAGAGAATTTTGAGAATAAAAAGAATATAGCTGATACCAAAGCGAAAATATTACATGTAGAGGAACAATTGGCAGCTGCATTTCTACAAGGGTCCAGCTCAGCAGAAGAGCTGGGTCACACTCTAATAGACCTTAAGATAGCTCTAAAACAAACACTGAGAGAAAAAAGCTTAATTAAATTGCATAAATATCGTTTCTCTCAGTATGAGGCTGGGGAAACTATAGGGAAAGTCCTAGTCTATAAGCTAGCAGAAAATAGGGCAACAACGCTGGTGAGAACTATTAAAGGCCATGATAACGTGATATTTAAATCCCCTTCTCTAATTCTGGAACAGTTTACTAAATACTATAAAAATATATACACCCCTGAATGCTGCCCAAAAATTGATGATATCAACTTATACTTAGAAAATAATGTAGTGAATCGTATTAGCGAGGATCAACTGGATTTGTTAAACAAAGAGATTACTCTAGCAGGAATTAGATTGGCAGTCTCTTCTCTACCTTCCGGTAAAGCATCAGGTGAAGACTCAATATCAGTAGAACTATATAAACACTGCATTGAAGAAGTAGCCCCTACACTTAGCCAGGTGATCGGACTTACTGGACAAGGAGGCATTGCCCCAGAGTCTTGGACCATGACGCAAATTATATTTTTTCTAAGGAAGGGCAAAACGGCGGATGAGTGTGGGTCGTACAGACCTATTTCATTAATAAACACTGACACAAAGATATTTGCTAAAACACTGGCAAATCGCTTAGCCCCAATAATATCTCCTTTGGTATCTTCACAGCAGCACAGCTTTGTACCCGGTAGGTACACTGCAATTCATATAAATACGGATTTTGTTGCTTTTGACGTTGCCAGGGTTAGGTCCACCCCACTCAGTATGATACTATTAGATACAGAGAAAGCATTTGACCGTGTGGGGTGGGACTATCTATGGGCGGTCTTGAACAGTATTGGCATCAGGGGCTTATTCCTGCAATGGATTAAGGACCTTTATGATAATTGTCGAGCCAAAGTATGCTATGTAGGGGCACAATCTGATATATTCTCTGTTTTGTGTGGCACCCGTCAAGGGTGTCCACTATCACCTCTACTATTTGCCCTGGCTATTGAGTCTTTTTTAGTGGCACTACAAAACAACAGAAATATAAATCCTTTTTCATCTGGTTTAGGTACTTTGAAGATGATGGTATATGCAGATGATATTGCGTTCTATTCTACAAATATAGAAGAGGCCATGTTAGAAATCACTACGGAAGCTGGGAAGTTTGGTTTAGTATCTGGCTACAGGCTGAATACTAATAAAACTCAAATAATAATGAACTACAAACCAAAGGACTCTATCCAGGGGGTATGCAAAAATGCTATCTACTTGGGAGTTAAAATCTCTGCGTGCCCTGAAGAATCAACTACGCTGAATTACGAAATATTGCTAAAAGAAACAACCATTACCTTAAAAAAGTGGCACAAGGTTCCACTTAGGCTAATTGGCAAAATTAATTTAATTAAAATGAAAATTCTTCCCAAGTTTATCTATCTATTCCGGTCCATTCCATTTCGCATTAATAACCTTTTTTTAAGCGCTTGTATGGCATACTAAGCAGCTTTATTTGGGGGTATAAAAAAGCACGCAGTGCAATAGAAGCAATTAAATTACCATATGTAAGTGGTGTCTTGGACTTTCCTGATTTTAAAACATACTTTTGGTTTGCATTTGTAGGACATATCCGTAGTTTGATACACCCTGATAAAGAACCTTTTTTTATTAATCTATGTTGGGAGCAGAGTCTAAAATGTTCTTATACCGTATTAATCACCCAAATTATTTTAAACTGGTCAAATTTAAGATCGCACGAGATACAGCATATATTTGGAAGGCTATAGCTAGTAAATTTCAAATGCCGATATATCACCCTAAACTACCATTATGGGGTGAACAACCTTTACAACAAAACTTTTACAACGCACTACCATTACAACGCGAACCATTACAACGCATTGTGCTGGGGGCGCTCTAGGATAGGGAATACGTTTAATTTTCTATCCAACACCTTTCTTAGTGTCTACGGTGACTGGCGTTGGAATAGAAAATTAAACTTTTCACTATCCAGCACCTCTAAGCGCTATGCGTTGTAAAGGTTTGCGATGTAAAAACCGCGTTGTAAAGGCATGCGTGGTAAAAGCATGCATTGTAACGTCATACATCCCCATTATGGGCATACTGTCGGATTAAAGACTTAGGGGATCTATATGATAACACAGGCTTATTAACGTTTATCAAACTCCAACTTCTGTATAATGCCACCAAGAGTATGCGTTTTAAATACTATCAGATTAGAGATTATTTTCAGCGTAATCTCAAATTTACCTAACTGATTGTCTCTAGTATGTGGGAATGTATCTGTTCAATGAAAGATAAATCATTGATCAGCTCTGTATATAAAAAATGTAACTCTCAAAAGGAAGATGACTGTGGGAAATTAGCTAAACGTTGGAGTCAGAAGCTGGGATCTATTATTTCTGCTAATTTAATATGTCTTACACTGGATACTATTAGAAAAACAGTTCACTCCACTAGCTTAAGGTTACAATCATATAGAACCATATGCTTCCTCTGTTATACCCCTGCACGTATTTCAAAATGGGCTGGAACTAACTCAAATAACTCGGAAAGTGATAGGACTAGATGTCTGAAATGTGACCTATATGCAGCAGATTTAGAGCATATGTTCTATTTGTGCCCATCATTACTATCTTTTTGGGGTGGAATCGAAAGGAATATGTCTCAGAGACTTAAAAGATCTGTTTCATTTACAGCTATAGACATTCTTCTTGGACCACAAGTGTGTGACCATAACTTTAGAGAACTTGCTAGTGTTATAGTGGCTTGTGCTAGGCTAACTATTGCTCGTGCATGGATTGCTACAGATCCACCATCAATGGCGGAATGGTGGGCTATAGTCAAGGATACATATAAAATGGAACATAGCTTAGTAAAAATTCGGGGTGTAAAAGCATTATATAAACTAGAGAAAATTTGGGGTGAATTTGTATAGGGATATGTATTAAAACTAAGCCAGGATATTTATAGTAAGCCATATTTGTTTGTTATAGGTTTTTATCTTTTCATTTGAAAAATAACATAGAAAAATAATCTTGCCCTTGCTCTTCTCGATATGTATTTACTTTTATCGCTTTATATAAGTGCTTCCAACCTTGCTGTCTTTGTGATCTCATGTCTTTAATAAAAAAAAAATTAAAAAGCAACTGAGACAAGAAAGATTTTAGGATCCGTACACTGCTGGAGCTCGGGTACCTACTGGGGAGTCTGCCAACCAGCTCCAGAAGCTGACTACTGCACCCTAGGATAATTATGTATGACAATACATTCGCTGACAGCAGTGCATTTGTTTTAGTTAATGCACTACAAGACACCAGTGGGCATGTGATGGAATCAGTTTGCTAGTGTTTTGTACAAATCCAAGCCATCCAACCTCTCTTAATATACTCACTGAGGTACTGCATTTATTGGAAGGGTATGTGTCATAATAGTTAATGTTTACCAGGAACAACAGTGAACCAATGTGTGATGCTCACACACTGGAATATGGAAGAGTGTGCCTAGGAGTTCACTATCCAGATCCCTGACCTTCATTAGTTTGGGGAAACTTGTTCACTTTATATATCTAGAGAAAAGAACTTCATTTGGCATCAAAAGAACTATGGGTGTCAGCTGTCAAGTTTGGCTTTTAGAAGTAAAAATAAAGGATGCTGCAGCAAAGGAGTTATGCAAAAAGAACAATTGATGGACAGAATGCAGAACAATGTCATACATTCACCCCAGTACAGAGATCCGGGCCTAAATCCATCGTTTTTTTGCTCACCATGCCATTCCAGTTTGGACTGAGCCATATGCAAATCAGTCTTGTCCCTGCGCCCAATGGGAACAGTCCAGCCTGAATTGCCAGACCAGGTGCTCCCTGTGCTGGAAGCAAGCATCCTAGGACCGGCAAATTAGAAAAGCATCAAATCTGTTCCAATTCAAGAATAAGCTGAAGACACTGTTGTTTAAATAGGTCACATTCTTTGAGTGGTGCCTCATCTGTGCCAAATGATGATGCCATGGTTAGCACTATCTGGTGGAAGTGGTAAATAAAACGTAAACTGTGGAGAGTGAATAGGCTCATTCCCCACTGGGAATAGGTTGTGCCTATGCTCTAGAATCCACCTGCCACTGTTTAGTCTGGGTTGAGGGACTGTAGCCACCTTTTTTCACAAAGGGGGGTCATTTTGTATGCATCAGTCCACATCACCTTTCTTGTCAGTGCCATAACCCACATATGGCCCAATCAGTTTGCTTTCATATTTTTTAAGCTCATTGGATGCATACCACAGGGTAGTTCGAAAAAATATGGATGACCCAACCATTATGGATACAATCAATATAGAACTTCTGGAGTGGGAGGGAGAGCGCTTGATATTTGGTGATTTTAATTGTATCATGAATTACGATATAGATACCACCAGATGGGGGGCACTTAGGGAAATAGGGCGAATCCATAATATTAAAGATACTTGGATGGTATTACATCCTGATGTTTCTGGTTACACCTATTATTCGGCTGCGAATAAACTATGCTCCCGCATAGATATGGCTTGGGCATCAGATATTATTTTGGAAACAAGCAACATGGAGATCTGCCCGTGGGGCACTTCAGACCAAAACCCCATTATCCTATCGTTCAAAACAAGGCCAAAAACACGAAATCACCGCTCTTTTTCATTTCCAAGAGATCTATTTCTTAACGCAGACTTTATGAGTAAACTCAAGATTCATATTAAAGACTTTTTAGAATTTAATATCAGCTCAGCCATACATAACGTGGTATGGGATTTTTGCAAAGCTAGTATTAGGGCCTTCACACAGAGAGTATATTTGTAGAGAGAATTTTGAGAATAAAAAGAATACAGCTGATACCATAGCGAAAATACTACATGTAGAGGAACAATTGGCAGCTGCATTTCTACAAGGGTCCAGCTCAGCAGAAGAGCTGGGTCACACTCTAATAGACCTTAAGATAGCTCTAAAACAAACACTGAGAGAAAAAAGCTTAATTAAATTGCATAAATATCGTTTCTCTCAGTATGAGGCTGGGGAAACTATAGGGAAAGTCCTAGCCTATAAGCTAGCAGAAAATAGGGCAACAACGCTGGTGAGGACTATTAAAGGCCATGATAACGTGATATTTAAATCCCCTCCTCTAATTCTGGAACAGTTTACTAAATACTATAAAAATATATACACCCCTGAATGCTGCCCAGAAATTGATGATATAAACTTATACTTAGAAAATAATGTAGTGAATCGTATTCGCGAGGATCAACTGGATTTGTTAAACAAAGAGATTACTCTAGCAGGAATTAGATTGGCAGTCTCTTCTCTACCTTCCGGTAAAGCATCAGGTGAAGACTCAATATCAGTAGAACTATATAAACACTGCATTGAAGATGTATCCCCTATACTTAGCCAGGTGATCAGACTTACTGGACAAGGAGGCATTGCCCCACAGTCTTGGACTATGACGCAAATTATATTTTTTCTAAAGAAGGGCAAAACGGCGGATGAGTGTGGGTCGTACCGACCAATTTCATTAATAAACACTGACACAAAGATATTTGCTAAAACACTGGCAAATCGCTTAGCCCCAATAATCTCTCCTTTGGTATCTTCACAGCAGCACAGCTTTGTACCCGGTAGGTACACTACAATTCATATAAATACGGATTTTGTTGCTTTTGACGTTGCCAGGGTTAGGTCCACCCCACTCAGTATGATACTATTAAATACAGGGAAAGCATTAGACCGTGTGGGGTGGGACTATCTATGGGCGGTCTTGAACAGTATTGGCATCAGGGGCTTATTCCTGCAATGGATTAAGGACCTTTATGATAATTCTCGAGCCAAAGTATGCTATGCAGGGGCACAATCTGATATATTCTCTGTTTTGTGTGGCACCCATCAAGGGTGTCCACTATCACCTCTACTATTTGCCCTGGCTATTGAGCCTTTTTTAGTGGCACTACAAAACAACAGAAATATAAATCCTTTTTTATCTGGTTTAGGTACTTTGAAGATGATGGTATATGCAGATGACATTGCGTTCTATTCTACAAATATAGAAGAGGCCATGATAGAAATCACTACGGAAGCGGGGAAGTTTGGTGTAGTATCTGGCTACAGGCTGAATACTAATAAAACTCAAATAATAATGAACTACAAACCAAAGGACTCTATCCAGGGGGTATGCAAAAATGCTATCTACTTGGGAGTTAAAATCTCTGCGTGCCCTGAAGAATCAACCACGCTGAATTACGAAATATTGCTAAAAGAAACAACAATTACCTTAAAAAAGTGGCACAAGGTTCCACTTAGGCTAATTGGCAAAATGAATTTAATTAAAATGAAAATTCTTCCCAAGTTTATCTATCTATTTCGGTCCATTCCATAACCTTTTTTTTAAGCGCTTGTATGGCATACTAAGCAGCTTTATTTGGGGGTATAAAAAAGCACGCAGTGCAATAGAAGCACTTAAATTACCATATGTAAGTGGTGGCTTGGACTTTCCTGATTTTAAAACATACTTTTGGTTTGCATTTGTAGGACGTATCCGTAGTTTGATACACCCTGATTGTGGAGAAGTGTGGCTCACTGCTTAGAGCAGGCAGACCCTGAAGCAGAGGTCAGACCCGGGACCAGGGTTCAATTCCCGACGCGGCAGGGTCTTGAGCGCAAATGTCCACGGACTCGATAATTCTCGCTTCGGTGCCTGACCTAATCATGGGTTCACACTCTGCAACTCTGGGCATTAAGCTTGCTTAATCTCCACAACGGCCCCCCATGGCGGGATGCCTGGCTTTCACCTCGGGGATGCCCGTTAGGGGCAATCTCACAGGGAAAAGCCAGAACAGGTTCCCAAGGCAAGCGCCGAGATGCCTCCGGGTAGTCGAGCGCTATATAAGAACATACAAAATAAAAAAATAAAGAACCTTTTTTTATTAATCTATGTTGGGAGCAGAGTCTAAAATGTTCTTATACCGTATTAATCACCCGAATTATTTTAAACTGGTAAAATTTAAGATCGCACGAGATACAGCATATATTTGGAAGGCTATAGGTAGTAAATTTCAAATGCCGATATATCACCCTAAACTACCATTATGGGGTGAACAACCTTTACAACAAAACTTTTACAACGCACTACCATTACAACGCGAACCATTACAACGCATTGTGCTGGGAGGCGCTCTAGGATAGGCAATACGTTTAATTTTCTATCCAACACCTTTCTTAGTGTCCACGGGGACTGGAGTTGGAATAGAAAATTAAACTTTTCACTATCCAGCACCTCTAAGCGCTATGCGTTGTAAAGGTTTGCGATGTGTGGTAAATAAAATATTACCCTGTCGGAATTTCTATACTTAAACAAAAGATCATGCATATAATGAGAGGCAGAGTCCGTGGTGTCCGATTCAAAAGGGCTTTATTGCAGTAACTCGAGTTAAGGGAGAATCGGGTTCTATCACCACAAAGGTTCAGGAAGGGTCTTCTGAACTTGATTCACAAAGTACATTATTTATACATTAAACATACATTGCGTTGCATAGAGAAGGCGGAGCGCTCCAGGCGGAGCAAGAGGAAAAGAGAGATAAGAGCACATGGGCGTGTAAAAGGGCGTGTAAGAAGGCGTACACGTGGGCGTTCCCTTGAGGAGTCATAGGTGT
Organism: Lissotriton vulgaris; assembly: GCF_964263255.1. Lineage (NCBI taxonomy): Eukaryota > Metazoa > Chordata > Amphibia > Caudata > Salamandridae > Lissotriton > Lissotriton vulgaris. Next base: position 588,000,592 of record NC_141696.1, on the reverse strand, counting down.
GTCATAGGTGGGTGGATACATGGAGGGGGTCTGCGTGGTCAGCTGGAACCTTTACCCTACTTGTGTGCGCCACTTGGTCATGACGTGCAATTGACGTGTAACTGGGGGAAGCTGGGGGGAACGGACTTTCATTCTAGTAGAGAAGCCTTGAGTGTCAGGATGACCTGCACGCTTGGTATTATCTGATATCTTGAGTTTGGAGGATGTATGGTCTGAAGTAAAGGTCGCTCGAGCAAAGGTTGCTCATCACTAAAAGCCAGTGTGTACATATATTTCTTCGTGCATTCCGTGGGGGCCATGGGCCTTCTATGGATGCGAGCTCTGTAAATCACTTAAACGGAGACAGAAAGGCTGGGCTCTATCTCTGTGGACGGGTTCTGTTTACTTTCTTCGCTAGGCAGGAATGTGTTTCTGTGGAGCAGAGCAGATAACTGTGAGCAAAATACTGTCTTGGCAGGCCGGACTGGGCTCCTCTCGGCTGAGCAGAAAGTATGCGAGAGGTCAGGGATACATAGCTAAACTGCAGTTTTCAGAGTGTCTGGGAGGCATGAGGCCTGAATTCGGGTCCTGGCTCGGCTGAGCCACAAAACGGGTTCATCTCGACTTTTAAACGTGCACCATGCAAATACAATGGCAACATGGACAACATAGGCCTCAGTGCAGAATTAACGTTTCTTTCATGGAAGGCTTGGTAACTGACACTCTAACATGGGACGGAAATGCAGAGGCATTATTATTACAGGCATGAGAGGGAAAATGCATGGGTGACATGAACATACGCTAAACGTGGGGTACATGCAGGGGACACATTGGCCATGTAAACATGTTCTATTTCCTCATTCCCTCCTTGTCCCCTACTGTGCCCTTCAGGACACATCTATATTCATGAGACCGTATATCTGATCATACAGCATCATTTGTTCATCTTTTTTCTTTTGTATACGTGGATGGGGAATACAGGCAGTGGCACACAGGCCGCAAATCGCCGGGCCACATTGCAGACAGAGACAGCAACTGAATATCATAAGCAGTATCATTCCTAGAAACGACAACACTTTCCATCCCCATGCTGATATTACATTCCAGAGCCAATCGGACCAAGTCCATGTGCCTGGGTCTTGATGTATCTCGTGAGCTATCTTGTGGAGCCTTGTTATTGCTGCGTACACAGATGGCGCGTTATTTGGAATAAACACGCAACAACTGGAGCCGATAACTCTACAAGCCCCGCCCCTATCTGCCAGGATGACGTCAAGAACAAGGCGATTCTGAAGAACAACAAGTCGCATGGCAGACTGCTCCTCTGTCAAGTTCGCCAGAGCAGATGCAGTCTCATTCACTACTGCTTCTAGAGTTCTTGTTAACCTGCGTATTAGTTTACTGTTTTGGACGGGACCTATGAAGAAAAAGAATCCTTTATTGAAATCTGTATATTGCTCCCAAGCTGTCTCCGTCTGATCAATCACTGGGGAATCGGTCTCCCTCTTGTGTCTGACATGCTCTAATCGTGAATCTCGATGGTAATGGGATGGGGCTAGAAAGACAGGTGGCAGCAGGAATGCTATATAACATGTCCCACCCCAGTCTAAGGGCAGACGTACGTAGGCTGTCTGACCGCAAATGAAATAGGAATGGCGGGAAGCTTTGAAAGTAGACTTTCCTTTATCAGTAAACTCGACTACAGTATTACAATCACTGTGTTCCAAATGTACTGAACCTTTCTTTTTAACGCACAATTCACCTTTTACTGGTAGGACTGATATAAACGGTGGACCTGTATTTTTCTCGGACTGAACATTCAAAATTATAAAGTTAAGGGAAGCATTTCCTTGCTCATACACTTCATTTTCTAGATCGGTCCCTTTCTTTTGGGGAAGACCATCTTCGTCTGGAAAACATGCCTCATTCATTACTTTATTCAAATCTCCCCATATACAATCGCCCTGGGAAACTGTGGACTTTCTGTCTAGTGATGACATTAAAGCAAGCCATGCTCCGCACGAACCATTGTGCGAGAACGGAAAAGGAAAAAGGGGCAGAACTCCCTTCGTTTTCTGATAAGGAGGGAGCCGGCCACATACTCAGCAATTTGTTACATTGCTGGTCTGATGAGAACGGTGCAACATTCGAATAAAAGTATTGTTGCGCAGGGCTAGTCGATATGACAGTTCATGAGGTGGCAAATCACTGAATTTGTGCTCTACAGTGTCATTAAAGGAAGAGTGTATACGTGAAGAAATAGGAGGAAAGAAAACATGTAGTGCCAAGCTGATACATATTATAGTGGTGCACAGAAGAGACATAAAAATCAGAGTTACTATACATCTACTGCGTAATATCTTGCAGTACTTTTCTTTCATTTCTCTCTTTATACTATTCTGGTCTACAATCTTATACATGTCAGGAACCTATCTAACCGATTCACCACCTAGTGGACTTAAACAATTAAACGCTGTCTGACTTACTAGATCGTAACTTGGACCTATATTCCTGTTGCGTAGTCTTTTCTAGCAAAGGGGGCGTAGAGTCTGTACTATCGGGACTGTCTTTAGTCTTGATCAAAGTTCCAGAGTCTCCAAAAAATTTCTTGCAGTGTTGGGCATGCAGCCATCCCCTGCGTCCCTCGACCTTGACGGCAGTCCTCGTGGTCAGCAGTACTAATTTAGGTGTTTTCCAGCGCGGCTCAAGGGGGCTTGAACGATCAAAATTTCGAATGTAAACGAGGTCACCAGGGATGATGGTGTGCTCCTTGACTTGGGTGTTGTCGGGGAAGGCGGCGGCAACCTGTGAACGACAAGAGAGTAGTGCAGACATCAAGGAAGCCAGGTAATCTGTCAGCATGTTACTGTCAACATCAGTAATTTTCTTAGGCATAGGCGTACCCCACATATTCGGTGGTCTACCAAAAACCACTTCGTACGGTGATAGGCCTGTTCTGGAATGAGCTACCATACGCATGTAAAAGAGGGCAAGGCTACCATCCAATCCACGCCTTTTTCTGCACAGACTTTTGCTAATTTCGTCTTAAGTGTCCGATTATGGCGCTTGACAAGTCCAGCTGCTTCTGGATGTCGTACACAATGAAACTTCCACTGATAGCCTAACAGAAGGGACACTTGTTTCATTAATTCAGAAGAAAACGGTTAACCATTATCTGAGTACACGACACGGAGCAATCCGTATCTGGGGGAAAACTCACGAACCAATTGCCTGGCGGTGGTCACAGCAGTATAATATGGGACTGGGTAAGCTTCTGTCCATCTAGATAGTACACATACAACTACTAGGACATACTTGTACCCTCTACATCTGTCCATCTGGATATAATCCATCTGGAGGACTTCAAAAGGATGGTCAGGAGGATGAAATCCGCCTTGTTCCACCGGAATGCCTTTGCCTGGATTGAACTGGCAACAAATCATACAGGTGCGTACTTTCTGTTTCGCTGCTGCACGCAGGTGCTTGTTAAACCAGATATTCTGTAAGCTGTCTAGCATTGCCTTTTCCCCTAAGTGTGCTGGACTATGTGCTGTGTTTATGATGACTTGTACCATAGAGTCTGGGAGAAACCATGTAGCTTTGCCTTTTGTCATCCAACCTTGATCAGTCTGGACCCCTCCTTGTCCAGTCCATTTCTTTATTTCATCTGGAGTGGCATGTGTCTGTATGTCGAGCACATCTTGTGAAGGATCCCTGACTGTCATGCTGTTTGTCAGTAATGGTACCTCTGTCTTTGTCGTGTCTGTTGGTGTCTGAGCTGTAAGTTTAGCTGTTCGGTCTGCCAGGTCGTTACCCTGGGAAATGGTGTCTGTAACTTTCGTGTGTGCTTTGCATTTCAGGATTGCTATGGCTGTAGGTAAATGTATCGCTTCTAACAGAGCCTGAATAAGGGGACCATGCTGAATTTTAGTCCCATGAGAGGTCAGGAAACCTCTCTCCCTCCATAATACTCCGAAATCATGAACAACACCGAATGCGTACTGTGAATCTGTATAAATGTTCGCTTTCAAGTTCTTGGCTCTTATGCAGGCTTGTGTCAGAGCGATGAGCTCTGCTGCTTGTGCTGACAGCGTGTCTATTCTTTGTGTCTCTATAACTTCAGTATCAGTGGTCACGGCATATGCGGCCACTAACTCTCCTGAGCTTGTTCTCATGCATGAACCATCTACATAAAGTGTCAGGTCAGGGTCTGGCAGTGCAATGTCTGTCAGGTCTTGTCTTGGTTTCGTCACTGTATTTATTACTTCCACACAGTCATGTGGTGCAGTGTCTATTGTGCTTGAGGGCAAGAGTGTAGCAGGGTTGAGAATATTGCATCGTCTGATCTCTATATGTGGCTGAAATAACGTCAGTTCATATCCTGTCAGTCTCGCTACAGTCAAGTGCTGTGTCTGTGTCCTGTTTAAGAGAACTTCACCTGCATGTGGAACCTGTACTGTCAGGGGTTGTCCCAATACTATGGAGTCACTCTGTCTTATAGCTAGGGCTGTTGCTGCAACTGATTTCAGGCACGCAGGCAGAGCCTGGGCCACTGGATCCAGTGTACTAGAAAAATAAGCACAGGGCTTGTGTTTTCCTGCTTGATCTTGTGTAAGGACAGATAATGCTGTTCCATCTCGTTCAGTGACAAAAAGCGTAAAAGGTTTGCTGTAACAGGGAGTCACTAAAACTGGTGCTTGACATAAGTCTCTTTTCAATTCTTCAAATGCCAGGGTATGTTCTTGTGTCCAAGGGAGGACAGTCGAAGACGCTGCCTCCTGTGTTGTCAACTGTATGAGTGGTTTTGCTAGATAGGCATACTGGGGAATCCATTGTCTGCAGTATGAAGTGAGGCCAATGAAGGCCCTTACTTCCTTTTGTGTCTTGGGCTGTGTAAGGTTAGCAATTAACTGAATACGTTCTTGTGTCAGCTGTCTACCCCTCTTGGACAGCAAGTGTCCAAGGTACACCACTTGCTGTGCACAGAATTGCAACTTCGAAGGGGACACTTTGTGCCCCTTACCTGCCAGGAAGTGTAAAACTGTCAGTGATGCATTTTCGCAGTCTGGTTCTGATCGTGCTGTAATTAGGATGTTGTCTACATACTGGAGCAGTGCAGTGTTAGCAGGCATATGAATACTGTCTAGTTGTCTCTTTAATGCTTGGCTGTAAATGCTAGGACTCTCTGTAAAACCTTGAGGAGCTCTCGTAAATTTAAAGCTGCGTCCATTTAAACTGAATTCCGAAGAGGTACTGACTATCTGGATGAATTGGGACACTGAAAAAGGCATTCTTCAAGTCAATTACAGTAAAGAACGTTGCCTCAGAATCAATAGCAGTCAGTAATGAAGAAATGTCTGGGACCACTGGGTATTGAGGGACTATACATTTGTTCAATTCTCGAAGGTCAACAACTAGTCTGTAAACTGGTGGTGCATTAGGGTCAGTTCGTTTAAGAATAGGGATGACAGGTGAATTACATACATTCGAGTCAGTTTCCACTACCACTCCTTGAGCAATGAGTTCGTCAACAATTTTCAGTAAGGCTATTTCGGCATCAGGTGGTAACTTGTATTGTCGGATTCGAGGTAATACTACTCCTGTTTTGAGAGTGACACGGTGTGGTGTAATGTGCATGTAACCTACGTCAGTCGGACCTTGTGCCCATAAGTGCTGTGGTACATTCTGGAGTCTGTGGTCAAAATCTTTCAACACATAATGTGCTTTAAAATCACGTAAGAACAGTCGTACTCCTTCCGGAGAACAACATATAACTTCTCCTAGTTCTTTCAATGTCTTGATACCAAGCAAGTTTTCTGGACATGACTTAGTAAGCAGCAAGTCTGTGGTACGTGACAATGGACCGACCCCTAGGGAAACTGGTTTCGACACTTCGTTAACAATAGGCTTTCCTGAAAATCCCAGGGAAACATTCTGTGAGCCTGAGAGAGGTGCCCCTGGAACCTCGTCATGGCTGATGGTAGTTCTGCTCGCCCCTGTGTCAATCAGAAATTTTCTGTCTTTTCCCAATACACGACTATGTACATAGGGACCCTCTTGATCTACAGGAACCTCAATGAGGGGCAAGCCAACTTCCCTCTCTAGGCTGTTTCATAAGAACTGTTGGAATTCTGGATAGTCCGACTGTGTGTACTGGTACATTTGTTGGGTGGCATGTTGTGTGGCAGGTGGTGGTGGGGGTGGAAAATTCGCTACTGTCTGTTGTGTGTTCTGTGGGGTGCTATTCTGCCTAGGAGCATGTGGTCGTTCTTTTGTCTTGCCTGTAGCTATATTGTCTTTCAGGACAGCACAATCTTTTACAAAGTGACCTGGCTGTTTGCAATAATTACAGTTCCCATTAACAAGTGTCGTGCCCTTTTTGTTCGCGTTAGCTGGTACCGTTTGGGCAACCAGCACTTTCATTTTCGTATCTTTCATGCATCTCTTTTCATGATCCTGTTCCTCTCTAATTCTGTTCTGGTGATATTGTAACATTTGCAACATTTGTGAAGGGCTATTTGCTTGCCAAGTACTCTCAACCTTCAGTACTCTATTCTTGATCGGGGGTAAGGAATTCTCTACTAATTTGCTCACGAAAAGATGTGGATATGATTCACTACTGGGCTTAAGGCCACTATTAATAGAAAAACATTTCTCAAATCTAAAATAAAAATCACTTGTGTCCTCATCTTGTTTCTGTTTACAGGCCGAAATAGCATCCCAATCTTCCTTTTTAGTAATCAATAATTTCGGCAGAACCTGTATTAGGAGTTCAGGTAGTGCTTTAGCTTTGTCCCCAAGACCAACACCAGGTTGCCGTCCTTTATCCTCTGCTTCCAATTCTGCCCAACTTAACTTTTTTTCTCCCACCTCCCAGTCCTTTTTCTTAAGCTTTTCGTAAATACCAGCAGGCAACAGTACTTTCAATAATTATATAATGTCAGCGTACGTGTAATCCCCTATGCGGAGAATGTCTTTTAATTCTCGGTGAAACCCCCCCGGGTCTTTATCATGGCAGGGCAGCATCTTTTTCATTTCCAGTATTTCTAATTTCGTTAAGGGTGTGTAAACAGACACTCGTTGAAGCTCACCCGCTGTATTTTTGACGGGATGTACCTCTCGTAGGGGGTTCTGTCTGTCTATGTGTAAGTTCTTTCTGTCGTGGTGTGGGGCGGGAAGCATGCATGTGGTCAGAGAATGTAAACACTTATGTCTTTGGTCCAGAATGACATTAATTAATTCAGTACCTAGGTCTGTCCATCTTTCTAGAAGTATATCGTCCAGTAATTTATACAATGGACCGGGATCAGAATATTGACTCTCATACAACGTGATCAAATGTTGAACCATGTAAATACCAGCCAAACGCTGTTCGTTCGGCGGAAGACTCAAAAAGGTCTGAGCCACTATATCACTGCTATATATGTAAGAATTAGATACCCATTGGACGGCTGACCGGGCCAACTCCTTTTCGTGTGGGGTGTGGGATCGCTCGCTCTCTACACGTCGTTTTAGTGCGTTTTCAGTAGCTTGGAATACATTTTCAAGGGAATATCTTTCTTTTATAGAATTACCCTGTTTACGGTAGTCGAGACACTTGGGCTTGTCAAACTGTCGTGCTTTGCCTACATAATTTATTTTGTCTTTTTCCTCGGTTTCTGGCTCGACATCTTCAGTTGATGACTCATACTGCCCGTCAGACTCTTCCTTGTGTATTTCTATAATCGCCTTTCGTATTTTTCTGTACATACTTTCTGTCTGTCCCTGTCTATCATGCCGACTGGCAGCTATGTTGCCACTCCAATCCGTCAAACCTTTCTTTACCTCTCTGTCTGGTTGGTCTTGTTCCCTGATCAGACAGTTAATCAAAAAACGTAAAATCATGTTCTTAACATCCACCTTTCTTTGTTCCATGGCCTCTTCTATACTCTCGGGTCTCTTTCCCGTTCTAATGAAATCGTATATTTTATCTAGGTGTTCCTTCATGCCTGGTAATGTGATCAAATAGTCGACGGCATGTCTTAATCTTAGTGAAAACACGAGCATTGCACCCTCTCCTGGTACTGGATCGTATATACAACGTGGGACTGTTACAATATACTTATATGGTGTTGATGTCATTTGTGGCGTTCGTGGTGGCCCTAGCCCTAGCGGGGTTCGTGTCGTTGGCGGTGTTCGTGGCGTTGTCGGTGGCTCCCCTCCCACTGCCCCAGCACCTACGTCGTCTTTTACGACCTGTGGAAGCTGCATCTGTAGGAGCTGATCCTGTGATGGGGGCGGGGGGAAATCTGCGTTTACATAGTCCGGTGCGGGCTCTTCTAGATAGGAGGAAATAAAAGCTTCAGAGGCTGTCGGCTTCTGCCTACGTACTCTAAAGGGTACTGGTGGTGGCGTACGCGACCTACGCGACGTCTCTGAGGGGGTCACTTTAGCTAGTTCTTCTGAGAGGACTGGATAAATACCTGCAACGAGGGCATTTCTTTCTCTATCAGCTTGTTCTGCCTTGACCCGTTTCCCCTCCTCCCGCAGTTCTTTTTCTTTGGCTTTTTCCGCTGCTTGTTTACTTCTTTCTACTTGATGGAATTCTTTCTCTGCTCTCCTATGCGCTTCTTTACGCCATAACTCAATGGCATCTTTCTGAGACGGTCTTACTTTCCTCTTCCATAGCGCTTCCTCTACTTTCATAATGCATTCAGTATCCCATGTTCCTGAAGCAGGCCATCTGTACTTCTCCTCTAAATCTTTCGTGAAGTCTACCCACAAGTCTAAAAACAATATGGCATCTAGCCCGTGTTTATGGTACATGAAATGACCAGGTGTGTCTCTAGGCGGGACGGGAACTGACTCTTCGAGTACCCCTTTCCTGGTCCCTATCTGACGTAATTTCGAAAACAGTGGCATGTTGAAACGAACGTAATGAAAACACAATACACTAAAATAGACTGACTGAAACAACCATTCACACTACAACACTAAAACACCAAAACAGATACATTTAGACTGATACATGGGGAAAAACATGAACTTGAAAACCGTTAACTTTATGCACTGGAATACAGTACAACCATACCGGTCTCATAAAGAGATACGTCTTTACCATGCCCACCGAAATGGACCCGTCTTTACCGTGCCTGTGTGACCAGACACGTCTTTACCGAGCTCAAATAAATGAACCCGTCTTGAAACTTTATGCATCCCTAATAACGGTACTCACCGGGAAGCAGAACTTGAAGGCCTCGGAAACTCGATACTGCGTGAACTCGATACTGCAGCACTGCGCATGCGCCTCGGAACAGGTGGGCCTCTGAATAACTCGGACCTTGCTCTCTCACGGGTTGGGCTCTGGTTGGGATGATCCGCAATCCCCACCGCCTCGTGTGGATGCCTGGTCGCAGTCCGTCTCATCCGTGGGCCTGAGGGAGTAAGCAGGAAGTCCCACTGGCGTGTACACTGTGAAGTCCGTCACGGCTGTAGAAGGGGGCAAGGGCTGGACCTACATCACCGGCGTGTGGGGAAGGGGACTTGTCCCTGTTCGGGTGCCAGATTATGTGGTAAATAAAATATTACCCTGTCGGAATTTCTATACTTAAACAAAAGGTCATGCATATAATGAGAGGCAGAGTCCGTGGTGTCCGATTTAAAAGGGCTTTATTTCAGTAACTCGAGTTAAGGGAGAATCGGGTTCCATCACCACTAAGGTTCAGGAAGCGTCTTCTGAACTTTATTCACAGAGTACATTATTTATACATTAAACATACATTGTGTTGCATAGAGAAGGCGGAGCGCTGCAGGTGGAGCAAGAGGAAAAGAGAGATAGGAGCACATGGGCGTGTAAAAGGGCGTGTAAGAAGGCGTATACATGGGCGTTCCCTTGAGGAGTCATAGGTGTGTCATAGGTGGGTGGATACATGGAGGGGGTCTGCGTGGTCAGCTGGAACCTTTACCCTACTTGTGTGCGCCACTTGGTCATGACGTGCAATTGACGTGTAACTGGGGGAAGCTGGGGGGAACGGACTTTCGTTCTAGTAGAGAAGCCTTGAGTGTCAGGACGACCTGCACGCTTGGTATTATCTGATATCTTGAGTTTGGAATATGTATGGTCTGAAGTAAAGGTCGCTCGAGCAAAGGTTGCTCATCACTAAAAGCCAGTGTGTACATATATTTCTTCGTGCATTGCGTGGGGGCCATGGGCCTTCTATGGATGCGAGCTCTGTAAATCACTTAAACGGAGACAGAAAGGCTGGCTCTATCTCTGTGGACAGGTTCTGTTTACTTTCTTCGCTAGGCAGGAATGTGTTTCTGTGGAGCAGAGCAGATAACTGTGAGCAAAATACTGTCTTGGCAGGCCGGACTGGGCTCCTCTCGGCTGAGCAGAAAGTATGTGAGAGGTCAGGGATACATAGCTAAACTGCAGTTTTCAGAGTGTCTGGGAGGCATGAGGCCTGAATTCGGGTCCTGGCTCGGCTGAGCCACAAAACGGGTTCATCTCGACTTTTAAACGTGCACCATGCAAATACATTGGCAATATGGGCAACATAGGCCTCAGTGCAGAATTAACGTTTCTTTCATGGAAGGCTTGGTAACTGACACTCTAACATGGGACGGAAATGCAGAGGCATTATTATTACAGGCACGAGAGGGAAAATGCATGGGTGACATGAACATACGCTAAACGTGGGGTACATGCAGGGGACACATTGGCCATGTAAAAATGTTCTATTTCCTCAGATGTAAAAACCGCGTTGTAAAGGCATGCGTGGTAAAAGCATTCATAGTAACGTCATACATTCCCATTATGGGCATACTGTGGTATTAAAGACTTAGGGGATCTATATGATAACACAGGCTTATTAACGTTTATCAAACTCCAACTTTATATAATGCCACCAAGAGTATGCGTTTTAAATACTATCAGATTAGAGATTATTTTCAGCGTAATCTCAAATTTACCAAACTGATTGTCTCTAGTATGTGGGAATGTATCTGTTCAATGAAAGATAAATCATTGATCAGCTCTGTATATAAAAAATGTAACTCTCAAAAGGAAGATGACTGTGGGAAATTAGCTACACGTTGGAGTCAGAAGCTGGGATCTATTATTTCTGCTAATTTAATATGTCTTACACTGGATACTATTAGAAAAACAGTTCACTCCACTAGCTTAAGGTTACAGTCATATAGAACCATATGCTTCCTCTATTATACCCCTGCACGTATTTCAAAATGGGCTGGAACTAACTCAAATAACTCGGAAAGTGATAGGACTAGATGTCCGAAATGTGACCTATATGCAGCAGATTTAGAGCATATGTTCTATTTGTGCCCATCATTACTATCTTTTTGGGGTGGAATTGAAAGGAATATGTCTCAGAGACTTAAAAGATCTGTTTCATTTACAGCTATAGACATTCTTCTTGGACCACAAGTGTGTGACCATAACTTTAGAGAACTTGCTAGTGTTATAGTGGCTTGTGCTAGGCTAACTATTGCTCGTGCATGGATTGCTACAGATCCACCATCAATGGCGGAATGGTGGGCTATAGTCAAGGATACATATAAAATGGAACATACCTTAGTAAAAATTCGGGGTGTAAAAGCATTATATAAACTAGAGTAAATTTGGGGTGAATTTGTATTGGGATATGTATTAAAACTAGGCCAGGATATTTATAGTAACCTATATTTGTTTGTTATAGGTTTTATCTCTTCATTTGAAAAATAACATTGAAAAATAATCTTGCCCTTGCTCTTCTCGATATGTATTTACTTTTATAGCTTTATATAAGTGCTTCAAACCTTGCTGTCTTTGTGATCTCATGTCTTTAATAAAAAAAAATGTAAAAAGCAACTGAGACAAGAAAGATTTTAGGATCCGTGCACTGCTGGAGCTCGGGTACATACCGGGGAGTCTGCCAACCAGCTCCAGAAGCTGACTAGTGCACCCTAGGATAATTATGTATGACAATAAATTCACTGACAGCAGTGCATTTGTTTTAGTTAATGCACTACAAGACACCAGTGGGCATGTGATGGAATCAGTTTGCTAGTGTTTTGTACAAATCCAAGCCATCCAGCCTCTCTTAATATACTCACTGAGGTACTGCATTTATTGGAAGGGTATGTGTCATAATAGTTAATGTTTACCAGGAACAACAGTGAACCAATGTGTGATGCTCACACACTGGAATATGGAAGAGTGTGCCTAGGAGTTCACTATCCAGATCCCTGACCTTCATTAGTTTGGGGAAACTTGTTCACTTTATATATCTAGAGAAAAGAACTTCATTTGACATCGAAAGAACTATGGGCGTCAGCTGTCAAGTTTGGCTTTTAGAAGTAAAAATAAAGGATGCTGCAGCAAAGGAGTTATGCAAAAAGAACAATTGATGGACAGAATGCTGAACAATGTCATACATTCACCCCAGTACAGAGATCCGGGCCTAAATCCATCGTTTTTTGCTCACCATGCCATTCCAGTTTGGACTGAGCCATATGCAAATCAGTCTTGACCCTGCGCCCAATGGGAACAGTCCAGCCCGAATTGCCAGACCAGGTGCTCCCTGTACTGGAAGCAAGCATCCTAGGACCGGCAAATTAGAAAAGCATCAAATCTGTTCCAATTCAAGAATAAGCTGAAGACACTATTGTTTAAATAGGTCACATTCTTTGAGTGGTGCCTCATCTGTGCCAAATGATGATGCCCTGGTTAGCACTATCTGGTGGAAGTGGTAAATAAAACGTAAACTGTGGAGAGTGAATAGGCTCATTCCCCACTGGGAATAGGTTGTGCCTATGCTCTAGAATCCACCTGCCACTGTTTAGTCTGGGTTGAAGGACTGTAGCCACCATTTTTCACAAAGGGGGGTCATTTTGTATGCATCAGTCCACATCACCTTTCTTGTCAGTGCCATAACCCACATAAGGCCCAATCAGTTTGCTTTCATATTTTTAAGCTCATTGGATGCATACCACAGGATAGTCCGAAAAAATATTGATGACCCAACCATTATGGATACAATCAATATAGAACTTCTGGAGTGGGAGGGAGAGCGCTTGATATTTGGTGATTTTAATTGTATCATGAATTACGATATAGATACCACCAGACGGGGGGCATTTAGGGAAATAGGGCGAATCCATAATATTAAAGATGCATGGAGGGTATTACATCCTGATGTTTCTGGTTACACCTATTATTCGGCTGGGAATAAATTATGCTCCCGCATAGATATGGCTTGGGAATCAGATATTATTTTGGAAACAAGCAACATGGAGATCTGCCCGCGGGGCACTTCAGACCACAACCCCATTATCCTCTTGTTCAAAACAAGACCAAAAACACGAAATCACCGCTCTTTTTCATTTCCAAGATATCTATTTCTTAACGCAGACTTTATGAGTAAACTCAAGATTCATATTAAAGACTTTTTAGAATTTAATATCAGCTCAGCCATACATAACGTGGTATGGGATTCTTGCAAAGCTAGCATTAGGGGCTTCACACAGAGAGTATATTTTTAGAGAGAATTTTGAGAATAAAAAGAATACAGCTGATACCTTAGCGATAATACTGCATGTAGAGGAACAATTGGCAGCTGCATTTCTACAAGGGTCCAGCTCAGCAGACAGAAGAGCTGGGTCACACTCTAATAGACCTTAAGATAGCTCTAAAACAAACACTGAGAGAAAAAAGCTTAATTAAATTGCATAAATATCGTTTCTCTCAGTATGAGGCTGGGGAAACTATAGGGAAATTCCTAGCCTATAAGCTAGCAGAAAATAGGGCAACAACGCTGGTGAGGACTATTAAAGGCCATGATAACGTGATATTTAAATCTCCTCCTCTAATTCTGGAACAGTTTACTAAATACTATAAAAATATATACACCCCTGAATGCTGCCCAGAAATTCATGATATCAACTTATACTTAGAAAATAATGTAGTGAATTGTATTAGCGAGGATCAACTGGATTTGTTAAACAAAGAGATTACTCTAGCAGGAATTAGATTGGCAGTCTCTTCTCTACCTTCCGGTAAAGCATCAGGTGAAGACTCAATATCAGTAGAACTATATAAACACTGCATTGAAGAAATAGCCCCTATACTTAGCCAGGTGATCGGACTTACTGGACAAGGAGGTATTGCCCCAGAGTCTTGGACCATCACGCAAATTATATTTTTTCTAAAGAAGGGCAAAACGGCGGATGAGTGTGGGTCGTACCGACCAATTTCATTAATAAACACTGACACAAAGATATTTGCTAAAACACTGGCAAATCGCTTAGCCCCAATAATCTCTCCTTTGGTATCTTCACAGCAGCACAGCTTTGTACCCGGTAGGTACACTACAATTCATATAAATACGGATTTTGTTGCTTTTGACGTTGCCAGGGTTAGGTCCACCCCACTCAGTATGATACTATTAGATACAGAGAAAGCATTTGACCATGTGGGGTGGGACTATCTATGGGCGTTCTTGAACAGTATTGGCATCAGGGGTTTATTCCTGCAATGGATTAAGGACCTTTATGATAATTCTCGAGCCAAAGTATGCTATGCAGGGGCACAATCTGATATATTCTCTGTTTTGCGTGGCACCCGTCAAGGGTGTCCACTATCACCTCTACTATTTGCCCTGGCTATTGAATCTTTTTTATTGGCACTACAAAACAACAGAAATATAAATCCTTTTTCATCTGGTTTAGGTACTTTGAAGATGATGGTATATGCAGATGACATTGCGTTCTACTCTACAATTATAGAAGAGGCCATGATAGAAATCACTACGGAAGCTGGGAAGTTTGGTGTAGTATCTGGCTGCAGGCTGAATACTAATAAAACTCAAATAATAATGAACTACAAACCAAAGGACTCTATCCAGGGGGTACGCAAAAATGCTATCTACTTGGAAGTTAAAATCTCTGCGTGCCCTGAAGAATCAACCACGCTGAATTATGAAATATTGCTAAAAGAAACAACCATTACCTTAAAAAAGTGGCACAAGGTTCCACTTAGGCTAATTGGCAAAATTAATTTAATTAAAATGAAAATTCTTCCCAAGTTTATCTATCTAGTCCGGTCCATTCCATTTCACATTAATAACCTTTTTTTTAAGCGCTTGTATGGCATACTAAGCAGCTTTATTTGGGGGTATAAAAAAGCACGCAGTGCAATAGAAGCACTTAAATTACCATATGTAAGTGGTGGCTTGGACTTTCCTGATTTTAAAACATACTTTTGGTTTGCATTTGTAGGACGTATCCGTAGTTTGATACACCCTGATAAAGAACCTTTTTTTATTAATCTATGTTGGGAGCAGAGTCTAAAATGTTCTTATACCGTATTAATCACCCAAATTATTTTAAACTGGTCAAATTTAAGATCGCACAAGATACAGCATATATTTGGAAGGCTATAGCTAGTAAATTTCAAATGCCGATATATCACCCTAAACTACCATTATGGGGTGAACAACCTTTACAACAAAACTTTTACAACGCACTACCATTACAATGCGAACCATTACAACGCATTGCGCTGGGGGGCGCTCTAGGATAGGGAATAAGTTTAATTTTCTATCCAACACCTTTCTTAGTGTCCACGGGGACTGGAGTTGGAATAGAAAATTAAACTTTTCACTATCCAGCACGTCTAAGCGCTATGCGTTGTAAAGATTTGCGATATAAAAACCGCGTTGTAAAGGCATGCGTGGTAAAAGCATGCATTGTAA
Source organism: Lissotriton vulgaris (assembly GCF_964263255.1). NCBI lineage: Eukaryota > Metazoa > Chordata > Amphibia > Caudata > Salamandridae > Lissotriton > Lissotriton vulgaris. The sequence continues at coordinate 587,984,882 of NC_141696.1, read as the reverse complement.
CGTCATACATCCCCATTATGGGCATACTGTGGGATTAAAGACTTAGGGGATCTATATGATAACACAGGCTTATTAACGTTTATCAAACTCCCACTTCTGTATAATGCCACCAAGAGTATGCGTTTTAAATACTATCAGATTAGAGATTATTTTCAGCGTAATCTCAAATTTACCAAACTGATTGACTCTAGTATGTGGGAATGTATCTGTTCAATGAAAGATAAATCATTGATCAGCTCTGTATATAAAAAATGTAACTCTCAAAAGGAAGATGACTGTGGGAAATTAGCTACACGTTGGAGTCAGAAGCTGGGATCTATTATTTCTGCTAATTTGATATGTCTTACACTGGATACTATTAGAAAAACAGTTCACTCCACTAGCTTAAGGTTACAATCATATAGAACCATATGCTTCCTCTACTATACCCCTGCATGTATTTCGAAATGGGCTGGAACTAACTCAAATAACTCGGAAAGTGATAGGACTAGATGTCCGAAATGTGACCTATATGCAGCAGATTTAGAGCATATGTTCTATTTGTGCCTATCATTACTATCTTTTTGGGGTGGAATTGAAAGGATTATGTCTCAGAGACTTAAAATATCTGTTTCATTTACATCTATAGACATTCTTCTTGGACCACAAGTGTGTGACCATAACTTTAGAGAACTTGCTAGTGTTATAGTGGCTTGTGCTAGGCTAACTATTGCTCGTGCATGGATTGCTACAGATCCACCATCAATGGCGGAATGGTGGGCTATAGTCAAAGATACATATAAAATGGAACATACCTTAGTAAAAATTCGGGGTGGAAAAGCATTATATAAACTAGAGAAAATTTGGGGTGAATTTGTATAGGGATATGTATTAAAACTAGGCCAGGATATTTATAGTAAGCCATATTTGTTTGTTATAGGTTTTTATCTTTTCATTTGAAAAATAACATTGAAAAATATTCTTGCCCTTGCTCTTCTCGATATGTTTTTACTTTTATAGCTTTATATAAGTGCTTCCAACCTTGCTGTCTTTGTGAACTCATGTCTTTAATAAAAAAAAATTAAAAAGCAACTGAGACAAGAAAGATTTTAGGATCGGTGCACTGCTGGAGCTCGGGTACATACTGGGGAGTCTGCCAACCAGCTCCAGAAGCTGACTAGTGTACCCTAGAATAATTATGTATGACAATACATTCACTGACAGCAGTGCATTTGTTTTAGTTAATGCACTACAAGACACCAGTGGGCATGTGATGGAATCAGTTTGCTAGTGTTTTGTACAAATCCAAGCCATCCAACCTCTCTTAATATACTCACTGACGTACTGCATTTATTGGAAGGGTATGTGTCATAATAGTTAATGTTTACCAGGAACAACAGTGAACCAATGTGTGATGCTCACACACTGGAATATGGAAGAGTGTGCCTAGGAGTTCACTATCCAGATCCCTGACCTTCATTAGTTTGGGGAAACTTGTTCACTTTATATATCTAGAGAAAAGAACTTAATTTGACATTAAAAGAACTATGGGTGTCAGCTGTCAAGTTTGGCTTTTAGAAGTAAAAATAAAGGATGCTGCAGCAAAGGAGTTATGCAAAAAGAACAATTGATGGACAGAATGCAGAACAATGTCATACATTCACCCCAGTACAGAGATCCGGGCCTAAATCCATCGTTTTTTTGCTCACCATGCCATTACAGTTTGGACTGAGCCATATGCAAATCAGTCTTGACCCTGCGCCCAATGGGAACAGTCCAGCCCGAATTGCCAGACCAGGTGCTCCCTGTACTGGAAGCAAGCATCCTAGGACTGGCAAATTAGAAAAGCATCAACTCTGTTCCAATTCAAGAATAAGCTGAAGACACTGTTGTTTAAATAGGTCACATTCTTTGAGTGGTGCCTCATCTGTGCCAAATGATGATGCCCTGGTTAGCACTATCTGGGGGAAGTGGTAAATAAAACGTAAACTGTGAAGAGTGAATAGGCTCATTCCCCACTGGGAATAGGTTGTGCCTATGCTCTAGAATCCACCTGCCACTGTTTAGTCTGGGTTGAGGGACTGTAGCCACCTGTTTTCACAAAGGGGGGTAATTTTGTATGCATAAGTCCACATCACCATTCTTGTCAGTGCCATAACCCACATAAGACTCAATCAGTTTGCTTTCATATTTTTTAAGCTCATTCGATGCATACCACAGGGTAGTCCGAAAAACGGGGCAGGAGAACACAGCTTTATCGAGCCAGGTAGGAAACGCTCGTCCTAGTGAGCCGTGAAGTGAAGTATAACTGCCCTGGCCTGAGAGTGATCATGCAGAGATTGCAGTATACCTAAATATGGCAAATGCAGAAGGGAAATAAAATTTATATGACATTTTACAGGGGATAAGAGAAAATCAAAGTGTAAATCGCCGAACACATGCAATGGAGATTTGGGAAGTGAAAATAAACGGAGTCCATTCGACTTTCACCTTAATCTTACTGCCTTTTCCTGTTCTTCAGATTTCTTTTCATTGACTCTTGATTGGCAAAGTAGCTATGGGAAACTTTTGATGGAAGATGTATTCGACAGGGCACCAGGTCGTCTTCAAAGTGCTGTAGATCACATTTCTTTGACTTTCTTCTGACCTCTCTAAGACGCAAGCTCCTTGAAATAGCTTTCAGAGAAAAGGAGCTATAAAATGTGCCAGGAAGGCTCACGAATATTGGCAAAGAATGTTCTTATTTATTTCTGCTCTAGAGGGCTTGCATCTTTACCAGTATCCCTGTCCTTTTTGTTACCTTGGACTCCTCTGAGCAACCCAGGGCCTGTCTCACACAGATTGTAGTTCCGTAGTTTGTGGGTGAGGTTCGTGGTTCCGAACCTCTGCAATAAAGATCGTCGGAAATAGACGATTTTGGTGTCAGCTGACCGCGAATCATGAGTGTAGTGTGTACGAGTGTTTTCGCATAAATCGATCAATGAGAACACTACGTATTTGAGGATTTAGTTTGAACCTTCGGGTTCCATTTTGTGTACGGCAGCCATTTTGTGTGGTTGCCCTCACATAGGCCGATGACTACAGCCGAACGAGTCTTTGGGACACGTACACCTTAGCTGACTTCTGAGTGACCTGGCCGAACTGACTCCCTTGCCCAAGGCTGACCTCGCTGAGCCAGGTCCTTGTTAAGCAGCTGGTCAGATAAAGATCAAAGGGTAGGACATGCCGAAGTTTACGGTACATTGTTCACACCTTTCTATCTTGCTCCCAATCTGTTTCTGCTCCTTCCTTTACGACATAATTACTGATTTGAGTTGTGGTTTTATGATGGGTTTGTCCGGCCTGAGCGAACAAGAATATTGGAATGTGCTTGGTCATTTCTGGTGGGCTGGACAACGGAAAGTGGGATTGTCGTCATACGCTATTTTCAAAATGTCACATTTCTATTGGTCAGTTTGTATGAACCCAATGCTAATTTGGAATGTTGCCTGAGGCTTGATTTTTGGCATAAAGACCATGCTCCGCTCATTGAATTTGTGCAGTCTCTAGCGAACCACCCGTGTGTGCTTCGTAGACCTCTGTTCCTGGTTGCAGCCAATAAACTTTGGTCTTTGACGTCATCAAGAAGTGTCCCGTGTCTCTGTTTGCCAAGGCAGGGAACTCGAAGGCATCGGGTGTTTTTTCCTGACGCTGCTGGGTTCTAAAACCCGGCCCTTCAAGATCCAACACATATCCTCTTCAAATGGTTCTTAAAAATTATTCATGAGGTCTGATGTTATAATTTATTCAAATATATATTTATGCATGTAAATGAAGACACTTGCAACACTACCCACCCTGACACCACAACCAACCTTAAACAAGCTGTCATAACTTCACCACCTGGATCCCTGACTGTGCCCACAGTCACCCCATCAAATCCACCAAACTCAAGAGATCTACCAAACATGCCAGCTGGTACAGTTCAGAACTGAGAACCACAAAATGAAATTGCAAGCAACTACAATGGAAATCGTGCGGCCAGCAAGGAGCCCAGAGACCGCACCACCTTCAAGGCATTGCTGAACCACTACCACCAACTCCCGAAAGAGACAAGAAGAAACTCCGTAGCTAACCGCGTTGAAGCCAGCTCCAGCCACAGTAAAGAAGTCTACAGCATCCTCAAGGAGTTCTCCAACCCCTCAGCAACTGAAAGCATCATCACCCACCTCCCAAGAACTCTACAACACCTTGGTGAACTACTTCCATGACAAAATCTCCACCATCTACAAGCACTTGAACCCCAACCCACCGACTACAACATCCTCAGGCTCCTTACTCCCACAGACACTAACTCCAACCACCGGATCACTGCTTGGGAACAGCTGACCACATGGAGCACCACAGCCATCATGCAGACCGACCACTCAGGAGCACTCAAGGATCCCTGTCCCCACCACATGTTTAACCATCAAAGAGGACTATCCGCAACAAGCTCACAGACATATTCAACACATCCATCACCTTGACCACCTTCCCAGAAGGATTGGAACATGCTGAAGTTAAACCCCTCCTAAAGAAACCACCTGCAGACCCCAACGAGGACAAGAAACACCAGCTCATCTTCCGGCTCCCCTTTCCAACCAAAGTCCTTGAGAAGGCCATCAACTGCCAACTCACGGAATACCTGGAGAACAAAAATCTTCTAGACTCATCCCAATCCATATTCCACTCGAACCAAAGCACCAAAACTGCCTTGATAATATTCACTGACTACATCAAAACCCTCCTAGACTGAGGAGAAGCATCCACCCTGATCCTCCTAGACCTCTCAGCTGCCTTTGATACTGTGTCTCACCACACCCTGATCAAAAGGCTTCATCAGATTGGAATCAAAGAGGATACCCTCAAATGAATCACATCCGTCCTCACCAGAAGAAGACAGAGAATCTGCCTTCCACTCTTCACCTCTGAATCCAACATCATCTGCAGCAGCCCTACCCTTTCAATGCCTACATGACCCCCCTTGGCAAACATCACCAGAACCCATGGACTAAACAGCATCTCCTATGCAGACGAAACCCAGCTCATCTTCTCTTTATCTGAAGACACATCACCATGAGGGCCAACTTTTGGCTGTGCATGACCAGCATCGCTGACTTGAAGCAAAACAACTAGCTCAAACTCAGCTTGGACAAAACAGAAGTACTGACCTTCGGGGACATCACCTCCCCATGGAATGACTCCTGGTGGCCTGCCGTACTTGGACTTTCACCCACTCTGACAGACCACGTATGGAACCTTGGCCTGGACAGCATACTAACCATGAAAAACTAGATCAACGCTGTCTCCTCCATCTGCTTCCTCACTCTTTGTATACTCTGAAAGATCTTCAATGGGCTGCCAGTCACCACCAGATGCACCATAACTCAAGCCCTCGCCACTAGCCGCCTGGACTACGGGAACACACTCTAAACTGGAATTAATACACCTTCTTAAGAGACTGCACACCACACAGAACTCAGTGGCCAGATTCATCCTCGATCTCCCTAAACAGATCCACTTCACCCCACACTGGGAAACAGCATTTACATTGCATGCGCTGCAACGCATGCAATTACAGTGAGGTCGTTACAACATAAGATTGCATATTCCCCCACACCTGAAGAAACTCCACTTTCTCCCCATCCACAAGAGAGGCTAATTTAAGATTCTAATCCTGCCTACAAAGACCTGCATAATAAAGGACCAGCCTACATCAACCACCGCCAGAGCTTTTGGCGCCCCTCTAGACACCTGCACTCTACCTCCCTCTCACTCACTCATTCAGCCGAAGCAACAGTGGAGGGTGCTTCTTCTCCTACCTCTCCATGAAGTCCTGGAACGACCTCCACCTCCTCCTCCAGACCACTCTTCAGCAATTCAGTATGGGGATTAAGACCTGTTTGTTGGACTGATTCCACCTGAGCAGCATGGCTCCCAGTGCCTGAGATAACCTTGTGGGTGATTTGTAGCGCTTTATAAATCTAGATTGATTGAGCATAACTGTCTCTGCTTATGCCTGCGGTTGCGTGATTCAGAAACCCACAACATTTATTTGCTCATAAAGTTCACAATTAACCTATAAAATGCCCATTACAATTCATCATTCTCTGGCTCATCCTGTACATCCTCATAATTCTCTCGACCCTAATGGTGGCAATGACGTCTTGGGCTACACGGGAAACAAGATAGAGGTTTTTTTCTGGATGCAAGTGGTACCTGGAGGTGGACAGCCTGCTGAAGATTCAATACATTGTAACCTACTGTCCTGCGCCTGAAGTATGATTGGGTATGGAGTCTTACAACTATAAGATTAAGGGGGGGGGGTCATTGATCCCAAGCAGCCACACGTCTATGCATGCGTCTGTTTGTGCTAACCTCGATCTAGTGAAGGCTCAAGTACCTTTATCATGTGAATGGTTCAGTTATGAAGAAGAAGGGTGTTTCAAGCAGTAGAAAGTCCCTATAGTAGCTTCTATGTCCACCGGTCTAGTATTTCATTTGATATCCTTCAACAACTTTTATTCTGAGAGTTTCTTAATGTTCAATTGGATTACAAGGTGAAGTGGGATCATGTGTCTCCTACAGCAAGGGCACTGAATTTATTTTCCGTCATTTACTGGTATCTGGGTTTTTTTCATTTCTGTTTTTTTTTTTATTTACGTGTATAAGAATCAATTATGCACCTAGAAAACTGTCCCTGGGTGGAAACTGCTAATGAAGATACGCAGGCTCGTATTATGATTCCGTTTTCACTTGTGAGCAACCTCAGAACCGGCTCTGTCGAAAGTGCATACATTAAACCAGACAATCTGCGAGTAATTTCTGAATCAATGTTGGAATATTGAGTTTAACAGAAAAATTACAAATATATATTTTTTTCTTCGAAAAAAACAACACTGACTTCCTCAAAAATTGAATTAATACAGTGCTACATATGACCGAGGTCCAAATCACCACAGACCTAAATAATTTGCATCACGAAGGTAATTTTTGCAACACTTCCCCGGGTTGCTTCCCCCCATTTGTATATTGACACAAAAACCTTGCAGTGCATCAGCGGTAGTTTTACCCACAGGAGACTGCAATGGATAGCTAAATAACTTTGCCTGTAAATTAACTTTAAGAATGGGTACTTTTTAATATACATAAGTGGTTTGGGATGCTTTATCAAGGGTACACATCACCATAACTAATAGTTAGGTGCAAAAGTATCCGGAGTAAGTCACGAAGCGAACGGCAACCTATGATTATTTTCAAGGATTGCGGTTGAAAAAAAATACTTTAAATTCTGTAGGTTCGCACTGCACCGCGGTTTGAAGATAATTCGAAGGAGTTTGAAGCTCATATAGACATTGATAATGATAAAGGGTTATTCTGTTTCCAGATCGTATACTCATTACTATTCAGTCTTCAAGTTGAAGTTTCCGGACCTTGATCAACAGGCATTTGAAGGATCCGATCGAAAAAGACATGCATTTCGTTTTTGCTTGTCGAAGGAATTGCATTGCTATAGCACGTCACTTTTCATGCATCTAGACAAATTTCGGAAGGCCGTGCTTACTATTACATCCTGTTTGGAACCATGATTAAAGGTGAATGCATGGTCAAGCTATGGCTCTTCAATATCAACCCCTTTACAGTTTGTAGTGCTTTCTTTCTTAAATAAAAATAAAAAAAATACTATTGAGCATGGACTTCAGCTGCGACCCCTGGTTTGCCCTTTGCTATCCCTAGCACTGCCTTTGCGACCCCTGGCCTCAGATCTGACTAATTCAGTGACAGGAACATGAGCTCCACTGTCTTTATTCTCTGTCAATATTTTATTACTCTAATAGTGAATAAATAAAAATATATTATTCATTAATAGTGTAAAAAAAAACAATACGCTGGAAAGTGCCCTTCCATACCAGCTGAGGTAAGTGAAACATACTTTTAAATGTATGTTGTCTGCGTGCTTGCCGATGAGTGTTTATGTGTGAGATTGTTTATGTGTGAAATTGAGTATGTGTAATGTGTGTGTGACTGAAAGTGGAGGTCAAAGGGCGTGTGATGCTACTTTCACTACCCCTGGCATTTCAGTGAATTAAGGTCTATGTGTGAGGTTGAAGCTGTTACAAAGTATGTCTGGAGCTAGGGCCTCTGACGTTTGGCACAAGGATCTTTCATTTTGGTACTAAGGCTGCTTTGCAGCATGAGTACAAATATAACAAGCATTTGCAATGCAATAGGTCTGCCAATTGCGAGATTTTGAACTATTGTCAGGGCCGGACTGGTTATAGGGGGCACTGGGCGTTTCCCCGGTAGGCCGATAGAGTGGGGGCCGGTTTTGGGCCCCTGGGGCCGTTTTTGTTACGGGGGTCGGCAAATATCGGCCCCCTGTAACAAAATCGGCCGAAGCCCATGCTCGCAAACTGCTCAGCTGCACTCCTTCTAATCGGGGGGGGGGGGAGGGGGGGGGGGTCTGCTGAGCAGTTTGCCAGGGCGGTTTCTGTTACCAGTCCGGCCCCGACTATTGGCATTGTAAATGACAATGCTTTTTATTTACGTGTTTAAAAAACCTCCAATAATAAAAGGCATTGTCATTTACAAAACCAATCGGTGAAAAATTCTAAAATGCGAGACCTATTGCATTGCAAATGAATCCAAACAATTACACCAGTTGAACGGCCCTGTATGTGGTCTTCCCTTATTGCTGAAATGACAGTAGTTCTGCTACAGCAACACATTATTTGTTTATAGGGATAGATGCTTAGAGCTTCCAAGTCACTTTTAGTTGGTTGATAGAAACATTTGAACAATCTGGTATTTCAGTCATAGAAACTACATATTTAGGCCGTTACAGAAATATACATATCCTTGGTAGTTAAAAAAATCTAATCAATTTCTCAGACTCTGGAAGCCCAGGGGCTCACAAACATGGTGAATAGTGAAAGATGTTTAGCATGCAGATCTCTAGATGAGCACAGATCAGCAGAGAAATGAAAAGCAGTGGATCTATTTAAAGTGCATGCCGCTTTCTCAATTGGAGGTCGTTAAAGACTGAAAACCAGCAGGGGGATACAGAGACCACCAATCAAGATCTACATTAGGGAGATACTGCCCTACTTCACTTGGAGTTAGTTAAAGTATTTCCTGTGTTTCTTGTTATACAGTGATACAGTGAAGTGGAAATTATGGTTAGCATCAGGAACAGCTGGTATTAAGGGGCGAGATAGGCATTGCCTTGTCACCCTGGGGAAGTAGGAAAAGGATGTGGAGAAACACAGAGCAGCAAGCAATAAATTGGGCACGCTGCTCAGTGACAAAGATGTGCAAATCTGTTTTTAGTGTGTTTTTTAGTGCGAGAGAATGTCCTTTGGCCCTTTGCATTCGTTAGCTCAACAAGGTTTTCTTCGACCTCGAGGCATAAATCAGGGCAGAGACAACACACTGTTGATTGTGGTGTGTGTGTTACTGTAGGGAATAGACTTTGAGCGTTATTCACATGGCCCGGGGAGGAGTCAGAAGACCTCCATTAATCTCAATTCCTGGGGGCGGGGCACACCATCTGAGACAATGTAGGAGTGGGTGTATCAGTGGCCTCTGCCTTTTCCAACGAGACCCAGTAACTCCTGTTGATTTTATTATGGTAGGCGGTCTGGGGTCTTGGGGAGGAGTCCAGCAGCTTCCTTCCAGGTTATTTTACAGTGTGGTTTAATAGTTTGTGCCACTGCAGTTCAGTCACCAAGCCCAGGGAGAATAAGTACGTAGGTGAGTGAGTTTTGTGTGAAGTTTTGATTTGGCCTGTTGCTTTTTACCCTGCCTTTCCGTGCGTGAATCCCTCCCATTCTCAGTCCTACAGTAGCTGCACACTTGGCATCTAGAATGTGTTATTGTAGAACTTTGTGAAAGAACAACAGGAGTAAAACCCATAAACCACATCGGGATGGGTGTCAAATTCACGAGTGAATACAAGACCAACGATCTACCTTTCCTGGATGTTACGATCCATGCAGAAGATGGTACCCTAGGTACATCTCTCTACCGTAAGCCCACGGAGCGTAACACATTGCTACACTATTCCAGCTACCATCCCAGGGGCCTGCGTGACGGACTACCATACGGCCAATTCTTGCGGATTCGCCGCAAAAGGCGGAAAGACTATTTCAGGGAGGCCGACATATTGGTCAACAAGCTCATAAACAGGGGTTACCCACGACGCCTAGTGACAAAAGCTAAGAAACGCGCCTGGTACAACCACCGTGAACATCTTCTGACCCCGAACAACAAAAAGACGCTGACTAGAATCCCATTTGTCTCTACCATCAGCCCCGACAGCAATAGGATCAGTAGAATAATCAAGAAAAACTGTCCCCTTCTACGATCCGAAGAACAGTTTCACGAACCCCTCTTGTTCTCCTATCAACGGGGAAATAGCATCGCCAACCATCTTGTACCTGCAATCACCTGGCCCAACCAACCCATGGACAAACACACTATTACAGCCGCCTGGGGCCTGGATCCTGTGGTTGGCCACTACAAGTGTCAATCCTGCAGTGTGTGTGACCTCACTGTCAACACAAAGGAGTTTGTCTACAACAGCCTTACCCAAAAACTCAACCACCAGTCCAACTGCAAGACTAAAAATGTGATCTATGCTATCCGCTGCCTATGTGACCTCATTTACATCGGCCAGACTACCCAAATGGTCAAGCAGCGTATCATCCAACATAAGAGCAGAATCAACTGCAAAGTGTTGACCGCCCCTCTGGTCACACACTTCCTCGAAAAACAGCACCTTGACACAGACTTGAGATGGATGGTCATTGAAAAACCTACACTGCCTATCAGAGGTGGAAGTATGTCCAATCTGTTGAACAGAGCAGAATGCAAATGGATTTCACGCGTCGACTCTGTCAACCATGGCCTCAACACACTCGATGAGTGGAATAGTACTATCACCGTGTAATACCATGAACCTTATGTACCCACAAATACTTTGATTCACAACCAGGTTTGCTGGCCCCCTTGCCGACCCTCTTTGCTCCCATATACGTAGTCAAGTCCATTTATCCTGCATACTACCAGCCTGGCTCTGCACCTGAGTATCTATGCTAATTGTTCTAACCTATGTCAATCATGTACTGTCTTGCGAACACTACGCCTACTCACTCAGTTCTATTCTGAAAAACATGTAAACTAACCTCCTGGTGTTTTTTTCCCTTTTTCCCTACTTGGCCAATGTTTAGCTGCCTCCTACAATTGACTATTGTACACAATGTGCTCCTACATATGTGGTTAAGCTTATCCACCTTGTGTACCACCAGCATGGTTCTGCACCCCAGTATCTATGTCAATTGCTCTAACCAATGTCATTCATATACTGTCTGATGTACACTACACCTAAAAACATGTAAACTAACCACTTGGCCAATGTTTAGCTATCTCTAACATTTGTATATACTATTGCATACAATGCGCTAGATGGCTTGGCGTTTGGGGGCCACAGCAGTCTCCCTATGTGATTCCTGCCGATTTCAGTCCGTACTCATCCTTTTTCAACCAAGTTTTTCCTTGTAGCTCCATCGTTGCCCCAGCAACACACTGACACGTCCTTAGACCCGCCCCATTCCCTCTCCAGTCACGCCCCCCGTGGTATCACCCAATCACGCCATATATACAACGCGACACCCCTTCTGGGTTCACGGAGCTGCTCCTTCACACAGCGAGCCTCCCGAGCGTTCTCAGCCTTCGTTGCCCCGGCCGCCTTGATTAACTCAGGATTGTGACTTATTTAACTTGCCTAGCGCGGCTCCAGCTAACAGTGACTGGCGGCTCGTCCCCGTCCATTTTCACCCACCGAGCGCGGCTACAGCACACCATAACTGGCGGCTCTCTTCCTCCCACAGGCGCTGCCCTTCCTAACCTGCCCTCGGCTGCGCCGAACAAGCTGCAGGTAAATATCTGACCATGTGAGCCTGAGACACGATTAAGCCCGCTCCCGGTCATGACGTTCTTTTGTCCCCCTTTTCCCCCCCAGACTTTTCTTCTGCTGCCTCCGCCCAGGGACCCAGGAACCACGCGATCAGCAGTTTGTGCACAAGTAGGTCTTCAGCCTTGTCATGTACCAGTCCACCCACGATAATTTCCCTTCACCTAGTTCACGCACCACTTAAGCACAGCTGTGGTCTGTTGCCATGCTAAGTCATCCACTCTAATCACCCATTTTTTCGCCACCTCTCTGCCCCCCACCACCACCACACCATACGCGCATTCTCCATGATTCATCACCCGCCGAGCACAGACCATCATGATACCGCGGCTGTTCCCCTATTTGCGTCACACCTGCCTAATTGCACAACCTATCACTCGCAACCACCATACACGATCTCTCCCAGGCTCCCACCACGGTAAATCACACTCCTTTTTGCCCTTTATGCGCCCGTCCACACTCAAACCGGACACCTAGTCGACCCACCTTAACTCGTTCCCCCTGGGCTTTTATCACCTCAAGTTGACACCCTCTGGTGCACTCCAGGCCCCTTGAAGAGTATTCCTCACCTCTCACACCCACTCCCCCGGTACCGATCTTAGGCCAGCTCACCACCACCCTGCTTGTGCTCCATAGTCTCACCACTCCTTCCCTCTCTCCTCCCCGCCACCCTAATGCCCCCCTGCATCACTCCCCTGTCCACCTCCATTACCTTGCCTGATTCGACCTTTCTCCCCACGGCACTGCCTGAACCCGACAACCCTGTCCTGAAGACGATCCCGACTCACGGGGATCGAAATGCAGTCGACATCACAGCGCAACTTTATGGCGCATTTAACGTTTTTGGCTCTTGTAAAATTGTTTGATACGATGATTTAAGTGACTAAAACTAAATCCTGCGGAGCCACCACTGTATATTTCTTTGTCACCTTTCACCAATTATATATATCACCACTCACCAAGTACCTTCGGGTTGCCACATGATTTTCTCTGTACAGTGCTGCCTAACTGTATTCCCATGTGAAACACCCTCCTTTGAATTGGTGAATAACAAGCTCTTAAACCATATGAGTCTCCTTGTTTCTTTTATATGTAATGCTGACTGGCAACATCATTTAACTGCCTTAAATTGATACCTGTTGGGAATTGTTTTTTCATATATTATTGTAGAACCTGGCATGATGGGTAGACCTCAGGCTCCTTTGCCTACTGGCTAGGCCAATGCTTGTTTTGTTAAGAAACAGGGAGATTAAGTGATTTATCTGTAATCAAAAAATAAGAAATTGAGGCAAAGGCTAGTGTGATGATATAGTGTCCTTTCGAGAGAAGATGTGGAAAAAAGGGCCAGAGCTGCCGAATATGGACCTGGTAAACCGGGTTTGAGTTTCGGCCTAAGCATCACAGCCTTGATTTTGGGCAAATGACTTAATCTTTCAGTGCCTACAAAAATGAATGAATCCTTGTGTAAAGTAAGTGGTGCTAATGTAACACACTCCAATACCTTCGTTTGGTGTTGGCATTACATGAAACTGCACACAATGAAAGTAGCTGGTGTAGAGGGGAACTGCAACGGAATTAAGCAAGGCAAGCAGCGACGTGTGGGAGGTGGATGGACAACCAACAGCAAATGCGGGCTGCCACAGGAAGGTTAAGTGATTTGGCCGTAATCACAAAATGTGGAACTGAGGCAGGGGCTGGGGAGATGATGTGGCATCATCTTGGGAGAGGATATGATGTAAGGGCCACAGCTGCCAAAGATGGAGCTGGGAAACCGGGTTCAATTTTCAATTTCTGCTTAACATTCTTGAATTTGGGCAAATTATTACACTCCCCATTTCTACAAAAATGAATGTGTCCTTGTGTAAAGGAACTGGTGCTAATATAAAGAAACCCAGTGCTTCGGGTGCTATTCCCACTATATAAACCTGCACAAACAAAGTAACTGGTGCTAATGTAAAGTGCTCTACTACCATTGGGTGCTGTTGGCACTATATAAAAGTGCACCAAAAAAAGTGAAAAGCAGAGCGGGGGGAGGAGGAAATCTGTACAACACAATTCATTGGGGCAAGCAGTGATGGGCGGAAGGTGGACGGGCAACCAATAGCAAAAGCAGGCTGGATTTGGCAAATTTTTGACTTGTTTCTAATGATGTTTTCAGATTTGTGCTTTAAAATGCTATATTTGGATCCCCTTTATTCAACAATTTGCAGTAAATATCAATGTAAAATCTACCATTTTAATCCACTTTTTTCAAAATGTTCTTGTGGGGAAGAACTCCCCTGCACCCTCCTTTTGCACTTCAGGATCACTCGTTCATTATACTCAGGTACAACATTTCCACATTACCGCTTTGAAAATCCACCAGCCGCCACTGGTTAGCATACCCAATATTCATCCTTTGCTGCTAATTTAGCTTTCAAAAGGGACTAACAAGTATATTAAGCATCTGTGAATTTTTCTGAAATGTAGGAAGTGCACAGTAAGCAACATCTTTTAGTTCGTGTTAATGTGTGCTGTCATGTGGTGTTGCCACAATTTCTTGTATCGAATATGTTAAATCATACTAAAATGCTGAATACACAGTAGAGTGCTGACTAGGCATTTAACACGCCTTTATAGTACTTCCCAACTTCTCTAAGTTAGGATGTATGTCGTTAAATTGTACATTGCCAATATGGCATATTAAAATAACTGTATTTCAATTACAATATTTTTTATGGAACTTCTTTTCCATCAAACTCATTCTCAATACAAAACTCTGGGGTACTGAAACGCCATCTGCCGAAGACTTGATTTGCTCACGTTGTTCTACAATAGTGTACCCTCAACAAGGCTTCCGTACCGAGTTTTCTTTTTTAAATACTGATTGAAAGAGTCGCACAACTGCGCGTGCAAATTGATTACCTGCTAAAATTACCAGTTGCACCTGATTCCGTGCTGCTTGCTTTGGAATGTGAGATAACGTACATAATGCGCCTATTTTCCCTGATTCCAAGGTGTCACTCGATTTTACACGTTTTACCTGCCTCTCACCTGGAGGGAAAGCATCTATGTCCAGTGCAATTGAAAGCGGATTTATAATCTCAGACGTTTCTGCCCAATATAGGATTATTAGCTCAGCTGAAATCGGGGATAACATATAATGCTTACTTTGCAGCTATAAGGAATGGCCTTGTGGGTTGAAATAACATGGCACAGGAAAAGACTAACGTTTTTAAATACCAAATGAAAGAAAGTTCCATTGTGCTATCTAGATAACCTAGATACTCGTAGCTTTATACATTTACATTTGATTATTTCCACTTCCTGCTGACAGCAGGATACCTGTACCATAATTATGGCTTCTTTATTAGCTTTGCATAGCTGTGTGTTGGACACATTATTTCAAATACATTGAACATATTTGAGTAAGCCTTCAGTCAGTCCCATGTTCATGACTGGATAGCTTAATTTTCTTTTCTGACTTCCCAGCACCTGATTCAATGGAGTTCCTCTTTATTCTCCTGTTTATCCCGCCAGGAACATTTCGGTGACTTAGGCACACATGCATCCAGCTATTTTTCGAGAGCAAATTTTGAGAGTTGCAAAAAAAGGCCGGTTGCTATCGCAAAATAGCGTGTTCACTTGCATGAAGCAAATTTGCCCAAAATCCTAGTTTTCGCAATATTAGCAAATACCAAAATACCAAATCTGTAATAGCGATTCCGTATTAGATATTCGCAAATAAGAAATCGCAATTTAGATGCAACAAAAAATCGCAAACACAGAATAAGACAACAAACACACTTTGCATTTCTTAAATAAGAAGAAATCAAATCAGGTGGTAAAAATCTCACTTAAAAAAAAGGTGTACATCATCAACAAACTACTTGAACAGTCCCAGAATGCATCTGAATGTTGCACAATGGCAGGGCTCTACAATGTGGCGAGGAGGATGAGGCTTAGAGCAGCAGCAAAGATAAGAAGGAGGATACAGGAGAGAATATTCAGAGTGCGCGTCACTTTGATAGAGCAGACGGAGGAGGAGATATATAATAAATATAGGCTGAATGATGCCACAATCTTAGATCTCATTTCTGAGTTAGACCCGATAATGCAGCGACAGACGCGCAGGACACATGCCATACCCACCCATGTGCAGGTACTGTGTTTTCTGCATCTCCTAGCTTCAAGAAGCCTCCAGTGAGTAATTGCTGCAGCTGGAGGTGTTTCTCAGAGTGCACTATCGCGCCTTTTTAACTGTTTCCTAAATGCCATGTTGCAGAGGATACAACACCACATTGGGTTCCCCACAACACCATAGAAATTGACGCAAACTAAATTATATTTTTATCAGGTTGCAAAATTCCCACATGTGAATGGTTGCATTGATGGGATGCATGTACCCATATGTCCCCCCTCAGTGAATGAGAACATCTACAGAAACCACACATCTTATCATTCACTGAACATACAAGTAGTCTGCAACTTGAAAGCTATTATCACAGACACAGTTGCAAGTTACCCTGACAGTGCACATGATGCATACATCTTCCGGCATAGTGGCATACACAGACTACAGTCTACTTGCGGGTAAATTTGGAGAAGGATATTTGCTTGGTAAACAGATTTCATACTGCCTTGCACACCTGTCCGCCATGGTGACACATAGCAGTGACTAATGTATATTTAATTTTCACATCCTGTAGATGATAGCGCATACGCTGTGAGGTCTTTCATCCTCACTCCCTATCTGAATCCAGCAACTCAAAGGGAGCAGCGATACAATCAGGTACACATTGAGACCGGCAATGTGATTGAGAGGACATTTGGTGTACTCAAATCCAGGTTTCGCATCCTCCATAAAACCGGTGGGGCTTTACAGTATAGGCCAGAGACATGCTGTAAAATTGTTGCAACATGTGCTATGTTGCACAACATAGCCACTAATAGGGGCATTCCCCTTAAAGACTCTGATAGCGAGCTCAAACTCCACTACCAGCCAAGACAACCACTAAAAGCAGCATGCGGTCCAAATGCAGCATAGAGGTGACGGAGATGGGCAGAAATCATGCAACATTACTTCTAAGGTGAGTGATCACAACACAACACAGTATTTGCTTAAAGGTTTATTTTGTTAGTTGGGTAGTTGTGTTGATGCGCACATACCATTGTCAGACAAGTTCAGTGTGGGAACAGACACTCAAATGTCATTGTCTTAGCACTGCAACATCAGTGTGAACATTATACACATTTCCAGTTATGTCACTAGATTGGTACATGTCCAAATGTCTACTTCCTCCTGCCGCGCACTCCTGTGGCCCTGTCAGTAGGCTCTGCTACTACCGTCATTGAGCCTTCTGTGCTGGCTTGACTCCTGGTACTGCACCTCCTGCCATGTGACATAGGTACCAGTAGGTTGCTCAGGCTGGAGCCCTCCTCACTGTCCCCCCTGCACGCATGAGGCTTCCACTAGCTGCTGCAGTCTGTAGTCCTTCCATAGCAGTGGTGACCTGGATGAGGCCCCTCCCACATCTCCACCTGCATGCTGACTGCACGCCTGGAAAGCTGAGCTGTGATATGACTCAGCCTGTGTATTGCCCTGGTGTAACTGTGCATGCGTCCCATTGAAGTCTGCTGCCTCCTACCATTTGAGACATGCTCAGCCTGGATGACCCTGCACATATCTTCAATGGCAGTCGCAACACGGTCAAGTTTCTCACTGTTCGCCCTGTGCCCTTCAACTACTGCACTAGTTAGCTCTCTCAGGCAGTCATGAATACCACCCATGTGTCTTGCCATTGTTCCCAGTTGGCCCTGCATGATATGAATATTCTTCCCTTGCAGGCACTGGACCCTCAGCATCCTGGACTCTAGAACATTTACGGCGGGTTCGCGATCATCCTCAGCAGACGTGAGGATTGCCCTGGGCCTTCGCCTGCGGAACTGCAAGGAAGGTCGCCGCATTGTTGCCTCTGGTGGTGGTGATGGTGGTGTATGTGCAGGCTGCTGTGTGTGTGCCATATCAACAACAGAAGACCTGTCCCTATATTATGTAGAAAGAACTGTTTACCATATATCTTAACACACCCCTTTCATAAAGTGTCAGTAAACAGTGAGGAAATATTACTGCAAAATTTACTGACTCGCAAATATTTACCGATTTCATTGCTGCATTCAGTTTTGCGATTCCGTATTAGCGGTTCCTTATTTTTCGCTATTAAGGAATCGCAAACTCATTTTTTGATGCTTGTGGGCCATAGTGTTTGATTGGATGATGTATCTTTCCATTGCTGATATCAGACCTTGCTTACTTTCTTGCAGTAAATAGCAGAGACCATTTCCTCTCCTTCTCTCTCTCTCTCTCTCTCTCTCTCTCTCTCTCTATATATATATATATATATATATATATATATATATATATATATATACCCCTTTTCTATCCCCATGTCCCTCTTTTCTCTCCTTTACAACTTCTACAAAGTGTCTTCTTGTCATCCTGTGCCATTTTTTACTTTTGTGTAACATTTTTGCCACTCAGCGATAGAACTTCTGGTGGACAGCCATTTTTAATACTGTTTTCTGAACACTCCAAGATGGCTACCTGTGTTTTCGCATGCACAGTGAGCATTTATGAATAGATTTTAACAAAATCTCATTCAAATAATGCTGCTTCAGATTTATATGACTTAACAGTGGACATCTTTTTTAACTGGATGGTATGAAATAAAACAAGATGCATTCAAAGATGACCACTGCACCCTCGGCGTTAAAGTGTCACTAGGGCTCATAAATTAGCCCCTGGATTTCCAGGGAGGAGGAAGGAGCACATCTACACACATATCCAATGATTCACTGCAGATTAGCATTTTTTTCTGCTGATATGTAAAGTATAATTTACCAACCAGTCTTGGAAGCATTTTATAATTACATTTTTTGCCCTTATGCCCAGTATAGCTTTATTCATTTCAGAATTCTTTGGACTTTTTTTTAAACAGTATATAAAGACTTTGATAAGTAAGAATGTCATTTAGGGATTGCGTTATTTTCAATCTTTTTGAGAACTTAGCCTCTGCAGCCACACAATAGATCCAAAAGATAATGTAAATATTGAGGAGTCATTTACTGGACTAAGTTTTTTTTTTTGAGATTTATATATTTCAAACTCAACATTAAGTCACATTAACATTTGTGGAAGGGCGGGTTTGATAAACAGGCGAGGAGGCAGAATATATTTCCCAAAAACACACTTGTTTATTATCAGAAAGTGATTTATCAATTGGTCCAGAATATATTTCCTCTTGTTCTTCTCAAGATTCACTCTGGGTTGAGTTGGACGGGGTTTCCGGGGTAGATGTTCCGGGCTCCTCCTTGGTCTTTATGGTGTCTCCCCGGAGGCTCATAGAAGAGGAGATAAAAGGGAGCCGTCAGGTACTCTGTTTAATCAGGATTATTTAATGTCTACCAGTCACCACAACTGGGAGTGACTAGAGGTCGGTGGAGAGGGAGTGCCCAGGGACAGCTTTCAACGAATAGTGATTTAAAAGGGAAAAAGGAAAATGTGTCTTAAAACTCAGAGGTTGGACACATGCTGAAAAACTAAAAAAGAAATGGGGAAAACTATACTGCTCACTGCCGGTGCCAGTGCATATAAATGCCCTGTTTGAAGGAATGGAAAAATGTTGCGCTACACACAAGACTTCTGTATCCCGAAGTTCCACAATGAGCTACCCGTTCCTTTCTTTAGATACACCACCCGCCTCCCGCTCACCCTTCCCCGTGTCCTCTGAGATGCTAGGACTCACCAGCTCCGGCGCAACTCTCCTTAGTTGCGGCCGCTCTCCAGCCTCCTCCGGTGGGCACCGCCACTCCTCGGTCCAACACTCGTCAGGATCCTCGTCTCCTTCCTGGTTGTCCTCGGTCTCTGCGTCTTCCTGGATGTCCACGTCGTCCTCCCCGGGTCTTCCACAGTGTCTGTCCTCTTCCTCCGTCACTCGTGCTGCTTCACTGCCACTGGTCAAACACAACTCCTTCCTTTTTCATCCTCTTTTCATTGGGATGGAAGAATCACTACAGAGTTCATCTCCGCCCACTTCCGGTTTGCTCTCATAGTCTCTCTGTGAAGAGACAGCATACGGGCATGTTGATTGTTGTCAGCTTGATTCATCCTTCAAGTCCCAGGGTGCATTCTGCTGACCCAGAACGCCAGAATTTTCATTCCAGGATGACCCAAAGGTAAGCCCCGCATCCTCCTCCTCACAATATTGTTTTAAGGCATGGAGAGAAAGGATGTTGAACCTACGCTAAGACTTAAAACAGGTTCCCCAGTTCCAAAGTCTGCAGGTCTGGCTCAAAGGCCGCAGCCTCTACAAAGTGGGGTTGTTTATATCCTACTGGTTATGCAGGGTGGGGAGCAATGTCTGACCATATGTCAGTCTCTGCATCCAACCGCCAATCTGTTTGGCTAAATGCTCTGTAAATTAGGGTTTGGCCATGAGTGAAGGATTTGGCTCAGAGCCGGGCTGCAGTGGGGGTTGGCTGCCTATGATGGTTGGCCATATTGCTGGCTAAAATCCAGCCCTTTTGACGAAATCATACTGCGCACAGTTGAAGGTTGCTCACAGTGGGTTCCACGCAGGGTCTGGTCCTGCAGCTATCCTCCGCAGCGTGCAACAATAAATTACCTTTAATTGTGTTTTATTTCAGTGAATTTTAAAGTTGTTTTATTTTTTAAGTTGATATAAATGTATAGGCCACACTAGGTCGACATAAAGTGAATCGGAAATTAAATATCACAAATAAATATGATCTGAATATTTGTAGATCACTGTTATGTTGTGCAAACCATACTGTGCAGAACTTTATGCACAGAAAAGCTTTTTCAAAGAAAACAAAGTTCTTGTTTGGCATGATTATTAAGGCAATATGAGGAGTTGATCCTTTTCTGCAATATTCTTCCAAATACAAGAAGTACATTGCTTATTTTGATGAGTTGATTTGAATGCAGCATTCAAGCTTTAAACCACAGCTATCACCAGCATCCACAAAAGCAAACTCTGTACCAAGAGTAGGATATACTTTTTGTGTGAGTACTATACATCTTAAACACCCTATGAAATATGAGACGAACCTTGATGTTAAGAACTTGATTTGAATCATGTTCTGACAAGAAGAGGACTTATGAGGTTGTCTCTGTATATGATTTGAAAATTCAGTAGCTCTTAAATGATTACCAAAGATGCTTCATTATAGACGTACATCCCTGGATGAGATCTATACTGGTTGGAAATACACTTTACCCTGGATAGGGGTCAAGTTGGAGGTGAGTGCTTATAACAAGAAAAGGGATCTTTATTAACTTGTATAGAATGAGGCAGAATGGCTATAAGGTTATTAGAACATTCATCCTACTCAGGATACAATATTCTAATTAAAAGGCGAGAAACAGAAAGGCAACGTTGGATCAGAAGTCCTATATCAGTGATATTTGGGTTCGCTCTGTACCTACATATAACAGCTGAGGAGTGCCGCCTCAGGGCTCCTCCCAGAGCCCCACACTCTTCCACATCTACATGGCCCTGCTCACAGCCATAGTCAGAAACACAGACTCAACATTGTCTCCTATACCAATGACACCCAGCTGATCCTCTCCCTCAACAACAAACCCACAGTCGCAAATAACAGCTCCCATAGTGGGATGAAAGCTGTTGCCACCTGGATGAAGGACATCTGCTTCAAGCTAAACTCAGAGAAGAAATAATTCTTCATCCTGGGGTCCACTCCCTCTGCCTGGGATGACTCCTGGTGGCGTGCAGATTTTTGATCCCCCCACAGACCACACACAAAACATCTGCATCATCCTGGACTCCTCACTTGCCATTAACTGCCAGATCAATGCCGTCTCATCATCCTGCTTCCACACGCTACACCTGCTCTGAAAGATCTTCAAGTGGATCCCCATCGAGTCCAAAAAGACGGTCGCCATGCACTCATCAGCAGCAGACAACCACAGCAATGCACTCTACACCGGTATCACCCTGTAACTCCTCATGAAACTACAAACCATTCAGAACGCCTCCGCCAGATGCATACTTAATATCTGTCGCAGCAGCCGCATCACTGACAACCTGAGAGACCTCCAAAGTCAACAAAAGAATCACCTTCAAGCTCCTCACACATGCCTACAAAGCCTGCATGAATTGGGACCTGCGTACCTCAACCACCACCTCGCATTCCATGCACCCACCAGAGACCTCTGCTCCGCCCAACTGGCTGCTGATCCACATATCCACAAGACCACAGCCGGAGGAAGATCATTCTCCTACCTCACAGCAAAGACATGAACACCCTGCCTCTCCACCTCAGATAATTACTGTCACTCTCTTAATTCAGGAAGGACTTCAAGACCTGGCTCTTTGACTGAACCACAGTGCCTATGATGGATCAGCAGTCCTCCCTCCCTCCCTGCCCAGTGCCTTGAGACCCTTACAGGTGATTTAGTCGTGCTTTGTAAGTCACTTGATTGATTGGTGCTAAGCCACTTAATTGTATTCATTGGAGCTACCAACATTCCAATGTTTTAAGTCCTCATCAATTCCTGAGAACAACAAAATCACAAAACTGATATTGTTTTAAATGTACTGTAGATGTGACACTGAATATATTTCCAAAACCTGGTGGCTCAGTCAGCTTCTTGAGTGAACCATTGCTACATATTTTATTCGTTATTTTCTTGAAGATTATCTAATCTTTCTGCTGAGATTATCTCTTGTTTTTATTGGTGACTTTTCAAAGCCATACCTTTGGGGCAGAACTACTCCATTCAAGCAATCTTTGCTCAAAGTCTTTGTGCTATTATCACAGTTAACTTCCACTATCATAGTTATCTTCATTGTAGCTACTAATTGTATTGTGTGCACGAAGATAGATTTATGATTTTAGCAACACATAAAAATGCATTGATAGTGCAAATTCTTGAATGTGTCGATTCATGATGAAAGAAGGTACAAAGTCCACTAACTACAACTACTTCTGTGAGTCTCTCAGGATTAATCGTTACCTAATACTCACCTGACTCATGTAATGCTCAGTAGTTTAAGGGTGGCTAGAGTCCACCGGGTTCTCTGTCTCATGTTGGTACATTGCCTAAGTCTCTGATGCTGGAAGGTCTAGAGAACCAATTCCCTTGCTGTGTCCTTGGTGGACTTGCTGCTTCTGCAGCGCAGCACTGCGCTGTCTGGTAGCTGCTGCTGCAGTCCCCTCCTGCTGTTGATGCCGCCACTGGCCTGGAGGTCAGAAGTCTTAGGCCCTCTTCCACCCGCAGGCTCCTGCCTGTCCCTGATCCCTTGTGGTCCAGTGGTAGAGCGTCACTGCTCTGCTGCTTGACTACCCTCTTCTCGCAGTTTCTGTCCTTTTCTCTATTTATATTTCCTTTTTTCTGCCTCTGCATTTATTCACTCTCTTGCTTCCTCTGCTTTCTTTGCTTTTGACTTTTTTTCCTGTTTTCTAGTTTTTGCTGCCCTCTTCCCGTTGCTGCTGCATTCCTGCGTGGCCCTGCCCCTTACAGTGTCCTTTTTCCCGCACCAGCATTTCCCATCTCCCAGCTGTCCAGCCCCCGCACAGCTCTACTTAATGGCGGGCGCTGCGCGGGTTAAGTGCAGTCCACAATCCATAATGGACTTGCTCCTTCCACAGCACAATGCCATCTGGTAGTTGCTGCTGCAGTCCCCTCCTGCTGCTGCTGGCGCCTCTGACCTGGAGGTCAGAAGTTCAAGGCCCTACTCCACCCGAAGGCTCCTGCCTGTGTCTCATCCCTGGTGGTCCTGTGGTAGAGTGACACTGCTCTGCTGCTTGACTGCCCTCTTCCTTCTGTTTCTGTCCCTCTTTCTGTTTTTATTTCCTTTTTTCTGCCTCTGCCTTTATACACTCTCTTGCTTCCTCTGGTTTCTTTGCTTTGGCTTTTTCTTCTGTTTTTGCTGCCCTCGCCCTCATTGCTGCTGTGTTTCCCCCTGGCCTCACCCCCTTCTAGGGCTCTTTATCCCACTCCCATACTTCCCACCTCCCATCAGTCCAGCCCTCCCGCAGCACTACTTAAAGGTGACCGCAGATGCAGCACAGGCAAGCTTTTTTGTGTCTGCTGTGAATGGACTGCACCCAGCACCAGGGAGCTTGCTTCTTGGACCCTCACCGCTACGACACCAAGACCCTCCTCACCCTCAACCTGGGATGACACACCGCCTGCCACCTAGCATCAATGAAGAAGACCCATGGACCATTCACCTGCTGTAACTGCAACCTCACCTTCAGCCACCCCATCACGCCAGCCCACCCGTTGCCCAGCTGACTGACAGCACACCCGTCTGCCTCAACTGCATCCTCCTCAATGTGAAGTCCCTCTACCAACATGCCACAGAAATCTGAGAACGCCTGGATAACACCATTCCTGACATCATCTGCCTTACATAAACCTTGACAAACCGTGGCTCCAGACAAGACATCACCATCCGTGATGGCTACAAGATCCCCCACAAGGACTTTCCCTATTGCTGGGCAAGTGGTATCAGCATTGTCCACAAAAGGACGCTCCGAATAACCACGCAACCCTACAACAAGCATGGAACACCTCCACCTCCAGATCTGGATCAACCCCAACAATACCCTCTGTGGCACCCTTGTCTATAGGCCCCCTGGCCCCTGACTTCCCTTCGGCAACTCCATCGTAGACCTCATCGCACCCTAGGCTCTCACTTCCAGTGACTACATCCTACTCGGAGATCTCAATTTCTGCCTGCACAACCCCAGCAACAAGAATACAGCCACCCTCCTGGATAGCCTCGCCAACATCAAACTCAAGCAGCTAGTCAATGCACCAACCCACACAGCTGGACACATGCTTGACCCTGCCTTCTCCACCAGGAGAAACAGCAGCTACAGCCACAACACCAAACTCTCCTGGACCAACCATCACTGCGTACACCCCGCCTTTGACACACCCACCGCACACCATCACAACTATCGCCCCCCAGACGCAGCCGGATCAAGGCCACCGAAGAACTCCTCATCAACTTCCTTAGCACAACCACTCCACCAATGCCCTTGAACACCTACACCGCAGCATGCAACCTCCACTAATTGATCTCCAACTGAGCCAACACGCTTGCACCCCTCAAGAGAAGAACAGGCAAACAATGATCCAAGGCGGCCAGCTGGTTCACCCCCATTCTTCACTAGTCCAGATGCACCTGCAGACGTCTTGAGAAGAAATGAAGGATCAACCAAACTCCGGAAAATAACGCTACCTTCTAGTCCCCCATCAACACACAACACCTTCTCCTCAAAACCACTAAGAAAACACCATCATCAAGGAGTTCATCATGCCCAACAGTAACACCTTAGACATCCCCCTCCCAAGACTTCTGCAACAAACTCAGCACCTTCTTCCACCACAAGATCAAGAAGATATACAGCAGCTTTTACACCCTAGACCCGGACCACCATGTCCACCATCATTGCTGACAAAAAAGCCACCCCTCAACAGACCGTGCTCTGCTGGATCTCGTTCACCACAGAGGACACACTCAAGACCATCAAGAGCATCCACTCAGGTGCCCCGATGGACCAGTGCCTGTACCATATCTTCCACAGAGCAGCCGCCCCATTGCACCCCAGCTCCACTGCACCATCAACAGCTCCACCAAAACCTCTACCTTTCCTGATGACTGTAAACACATCAAGATCAACCCCCTGCTGAAGAAGCCATCCTCAGAAATGAAATGAAATGAAATGAAATACCAGTATTTGTAAAGTGCACAGCTACCTCTGAAGTGGTGTCCCTGTGCTGTGGGCCCTTGGGAAGATTAAGCAAGCTATTGCCCAGAGTCACATGGTGCTGGGCTAACCTGCCACCAGCACCGGTGATTGAACCATGAACCCCGTAGCCCGGAGTCAGGTGCTCTGGTCGCTGCACCACTCCTCTTCCACAGACCTCAAGAACTTCAGACCAATCTCTCTCCTCCCCTTCCCATCCAAGGTTATAGAGAAGGCCATCCATGCCCAACTCTCTGAGTTAATCAAAGTGAACCACATCCTGGACACCTGCAAATCTGGCTTCTGAAGCAACCACAGCACAAAGATTGCACTTTTGGCAGCCACAGACGACATTCATTCACTCCTCGACCGCAGTGAGACAGCAGCCCTTATCCTACTAGGCCTCTCGACCTCCTTTGACACCGTCTCCCACTGCACCCTAATAACCAGACTCCACAACGCTGACGTCTGCAACAGGGCTCGACTGAATACACTCTTTCCTCACTGGCCAGACCCAGTGAGACCGACTACTACCGTTCCTCTCAGAACCCACAGAGATCAGCTGTGGAGTCCCCCAGGGCTCCTCCCTGAATCTCACCGTTTCCAACATCTACATGGCCCCCCCTCAAAGCCATCGTCAGAAGCCATGGACTCCACATTGTCTCCTACACTAACAACACCCAGCCGATCCTCTCCCTCACCAATGAACCCTCAACTGCCTGAACCAGTTTCCACAGTGGAAGGAAGGCCATTGTGACATGGATGAAAGACAGCTGCCTCAAGCTCAACTCGGACTAGACCACATTTTGCATTCTTGGTCCCATCTCTTCAGCCTGGGACAACTCCTGGTGGCCAGCCACTCTTGGTGCTCCCTCACCCCGACAGACCACACAGACAACCTTGGCATTATACTGGACTCTTTACTCATAATGGATTGCCAAATCAACTTAGTTTCCTCAGCCTTCTTCCACACGTTCTGCCTGCTCAGAAAGACTTTCTGAAGTACCCCCACAGAATCCAGAAGGACGGTCACCCATGCACTCATCACCACCAGACTTGACTATGGCAACGCACTGTACATTGGTGTCACCCAGACACAGCTCAATAAACTTCTGTACATCCAAAATGTCACCATCAGACTGGTCCTCAACATCCCCCAGCACAGCCACATCAGGCAACACCTCTGACAACTCCACTGGCTTCCAGTCAACAAGAGAGTTACTTTTACGCTCCTCACTCATGCCTACAAAGCCCTACACAACACTCATGCAATCACCTAGGCATTACCCATGCACTCATCCAAGCACCTACGTACTACTGATGCACACATGCAATCACCCAGGCACTCTTTCAATCACTCAAGCACTACCCATGTACTTATGCAATCAGCCAGGCATTACCCATGTCCTCATGCAATGATCATGAACTTCTTATGAACTCATGCAATCACTCTGCCACTACCCAATCACTTATAAAGTCACCCAGGCACTACCCATGCACTTATGAAATCACCAAAGCATTACCCATGTACTCTTCCAATCACTCAGTGACTATTCTTGCAGTTCTAAAGTCATCCACACAGTACACATGCACCCTTGTAATCATGCAGATATTATAAACACACTTTAGCATATAACACATACACATTTCTCTTTTTTATCAGAATAGGTGGTTCTAACAAAAAAAAATTCTTCTGTTTTACTTTTTATATATTTTTTTTATTTTTTCCCATTCTTGTTTTCACCTCTCTTCGAACATCCTTTCTTGGATTTTGTGCCATGGCTCTCTTGCATCCCACACCTCTCCCCCATCAGTCACCTGTTTAGCCCTCCGAGGGGTGGATGCACCCATATGTGACTCACCACCCCTCGACTGTCAACCAGGGAACCCCAGTAGGGCGGTTACCTGCCGCACCTCTCTACTGTGTACCTTTCCCTTCACTACCTTTCCTCCCTGCGGCACCAAATGGATTTGTTCCACAACCTACTAATCACATCACACATCTCCATCATGTAGTTGGCATTCCCTAGCTGCGAAAGGTGCACCCCATCATCCCTGAACAACAAAGGCTCCTCCAATCTGAGTCTCATGTTGGCTACAACCTGAATGCCTTTGGACTGGCAGAACACACTCATTTCCTGATTCAATTTTCCACTGCTGCGTACTTAACCGTCCCTTTCCATAATTTCTGCTGCACAAACTCTAGCCATGCTAAACATGTTCCAGGTAAATTGCATTTTATCACACTAATTCTCTCTGTATGTGCTGTCAAATTGCCAATTGTGATAGTCGTATCAAGTCATTTTCACCCAAGTGTAGGATCGGGGCAGCCTCTTTTTGACACCATTTTTGTCAGCCAGAGCAGTAAAGTCCCCCAGCGCATCCCTCCTTTACCCCACCAATGTACTTCATGCTGGCTGCTCCTCAGCCCCAGGTTACTACCATAGACCAGAAGATCTGCATACTTTGCTGCCCAATGTATGAAAGAATATCCCACGATCCAGGTAACAGTGTGGGTCCTCGTCCGCCCACACAACCTGCAACAAAAGAAAATATATTAATGCACAACATTAAAAACTCCTACCTCCCCTTACTCCCAAAGCCCCTATCTTATGTCATCACCTTCCATTTGTCCCAAAACCCCCTACTTGCTCACATATCTTTTGGAACACTTAGACCTCCATCTCCTAATCTGGCGTATTCTGTCCCAGGACCCACCCAAAAGCTCTGCTGCTGTAGCTGCACCAATGCGGAAAGAATATTTGCCATATCTGTCCGATCCCTGCCCAAACGCCATAAAGCCATGCTCAAAACTACCTGCAGCCGAACGCTGTCAGCCTTTTTCCCGAAAGATGAGAAAAAAATCCTATTGACTGCTATCCTGTTGTTGCTGCAAAATCTCGCCATTCCTGCATCAGGCACACACCACTGAAACCGCTCTCATTCAGCCAAACTCATCTGCCCCTACTAGCCTCACCTGTCTTTGAATGACCATGCAAAAACCCCAATTGTCCTTGATCCAATCTCACCTCCTCATAATTTCTTCCTTTCTGTTGTCTCTTAACTGACAATTCCGACACCTGAAAAGACCCAAAAATTTTCCATACCAAACTTAATACTGACACTTTAAAAGTGTCATAACAACAACTTGGCAACAGCCCCAATAAACTTTGCAACAGTTCATATGTTATTGCCTCCCTTCAACATCCTGCACAGAATCTCATCTTTTGAGGGATCAAAATCTAGATACAGTTTGCTATAGAACAAGATCCCTGCCAGTGTCCCAGCTATTGTGTGTGACAAACCTTTGGTGTTTTAAAAAACCCCCAACATAAACAATAGGAAAAAGTGACACAACCTGTGTCACAACTTTTGCAAATAAAACAACATTGCAAAACAAACAAATCAACAATGATGGCTGCAAGCAGCAAAAACAATGGCATCAACAGACTGCTCCCTGAACACCAACTCTTCTTGCATTTGATGCAACTGCGTTCAAAAGCAGTGAGTTCGGGCCTGATATCTGGTCCTCTGTTGAAAGAGCCAGGACCTGAAGATGTGCTCGGTCCTGGTTGCTGGTCATCCTGGAGGGCTTGTTGTTCGAGCTCTCTCTTTCTCTGCTCTGGGGCCAGCTGCCAAGGGTGTATAGTTTGAAGATGCTTTAACATAGAAGTAGTACCGCAAGAGTACTTCTTATCAGAGCCCCTTGATAAAATGTGGTGTCAGATGCTGCACGTCACCTTGCGGGCATTTACTTTCTTCTCACCCTCCTGAAAAGTGAAGAATGCCAGACAACACTTTTTTTTTACACAGAGGTTCCTCCAAATCTTCATCTTCTTTATGAAGGTCCAATGGTGCAGTTGAAGATGCCATATTTGCAATGTTGCTGCAAAAAAACACCAAAAAGAAATGAAGAAGAGCAAAAAACACAACAGATGTGTCTCCAGCAAAGGTTCTTCAAGGAATGACAAAATTGGGTGGGGTCTTGTGACTTCTAGAATGAAAAGGTTCTCAACCAATGAAATTATTTTTTTCATGGATTTGCGCACGGAGCACGCACACAGCGAGCAACCATCGCAAAAATAGAAAAATATATTTAAGAATAATTTATCTTTATTCTACTTACAAATATATGATTTTTATAAATAAATTAAATATTCTCTTACTTTAATATACATATAAAATGTATATATATATATAGTTTTAAAACTTAAAATTTTGCGGCAGAGTTACGCAACCAGTGTGACCTCCGCAACTACATGCGTAATGTTACGAGGGGTCGTAATTTGCATACCCATCACTTACGAAGCTCGCATCCTACATGACTTTACCCATGTGGCGGCTTGAATTCACGCACTGATCGAGACAGGTACACAATCAGTGTGCAAATCCATTTTTTAATAAAATGAAATAAATAAATGTCATGAGTGATGTCACTGACCATGTCATGAGTGATGTAATATGTGACGTCATCAGCAGTGCATTGCAGGCTCGCAAGTTATAGTGAGTCCAACTAACTATAACGTGGAATTTCAATGGTTTTATGTCAGTAAAATTTCCAGCTAACTATAACTGATGTGAAACCTATGGTTTTTTCAGTGAATTTAATAGGTTTTTTAAATGCTAATTCCTAACTATAACTGGTGTGAAACCTATGGTTTTTTTTAGTGAATTTCATAGGTTTTTAAAATGCTAATTCCTAACTATAACTGGTGTGAAACCTATGTTTTTTTAAGTGAATTTCAAAGGTTTTTTAATAGCAAATTTCTATAGCTATGAAATGTAATATTTTTTAAAATAATGAATCCTATATTGTATATTTATGGAATACTTTTTTTATGTATATTCATATTTTTTGTTTTTTGTTATTTTTTCGCCTAGGAGCGCTCCCGGTGTGCGTACCGGTGAGCGCACCAGTAAGCGCAGTATTCCAGCGCCCCCCGGTGCGCGTACCGGGGCGCGTCCCGGTAGCGCACCAAAAAAAAATGGAAAAAAAATTATGAAGGAGTGAGCATGAAGAAAAGGGACAGAGAGAGTGGTGTTAAGAGAAAGAGAGCTTGAGGGAGGAACACAGAGGGACTGTGTAATAGATAGTAAGACAGAGAAAAGGTGTTAGAGGAAGTAACTGAGAAAATGAAAGACATGGGAAGTAACAGAGAGAAAGGACAGAGAGAGTAAAGGAAGGAGTGACAGAAAGGGACTGAGTGAACCAGAAAAAAAAGGTAAGTGAGGGAGTGTAGGTGAGCAGGGAGACTGAAAGAAGTTGAATGTGGTAGGAAAGTAAGGAAAAGAGAAGTAAACATAGAGGATAAGAATAAGTGAGGGAAGCAGAGTAAGGAAACAGGGGTGAGGTAGGGTGAGAAAAAAGTAGTGAGGTTAAAGCAAAGGGTGATGACAAACTACATTTTTTTAGTCACACTTACCATATAATTAATGTAAACCTAATTACATGTTTTTACTACACTTTGTATCTGTGAAAGACAGAAGAAAAAATAAGTTATAATTAGTAAAATATATATTTTAAAATAGAAGAGACAGGTCAAGAGGTAAAAAATCATAAAAGTGTACTAAGAAATAAAGCAAGAGTGAAGGATACAGAAAGGGAAATAAAGTAATGTAGAAGGACAAAAAGAGGGAAAAAGAGGGAAAAAGAAATAGAAGGAGAGCAAATTACTGAAGGTAAGTAAGATACTAAAATGTTGTGAGATACCAAAACTGAATCAAGAAAGAGGAGTAAGTAAAAGGGGAATGAGTGAAAGGGAAAGGAGTCTGATTGAGGATCCATTTACAAGAAAGAGGAATGGAAGATGACTGAGAGTGAGTGAAGGGGAGTCACAGAGTGAAGGGATGAAGGGAGTGAGGATAATATAGAAGGATTGAGGGAAAAGGAGTGAGGAAGTAAGTACACAGAAGGACTAAGGGAAGGACTGAGTGAAGTGCAGTACAATGAGTGAAGAAAGGAAAAAGAGTAAAGGAGCAAAAGAAGGAAAGAGAGGGGAAGAGGACTGAAGCAGTGGTACTGAAAGAATGTGAGAAAGCTGAAAAGTGGTGCAAGGGAGAGAGGGGATGCAGACAGTTGAAATGGGATTGAGGGGTTGTGAAAGAAGTGGAGTAAAGGAACAGCGATGAAACAAAGTGAGAGAAAGGCAGTGTGAGGGAGTAAAGAGAGCTGAAAAAGGGTGGAAAAAGGAAAGTGAGTGTGAGACAATGGGAATACAATATAAATTACATAATACAAACGATAGAATAACTTGTACAACATGTTAGATAGTTTATTTTTGCTGTTCTCAGAATATATTGAATTTCAATAAAAACAGTGAGTTCAAACTATTCATCATATGACAGCGGGAAAAATACCACATAAAAAACCCATATAAACTTACAAATCATATATGTACACTAATCTTTCATTCACTTACTTTTCCTTGAGGCCAAATAGTCGATCGTGAAGGTCCTTTTTGTTGGAAAATACTCTGCTGTTCTTTTAAATTTCCATTTCATCGACTTTCTATAAAAAAAGATCTAAGAACATCTGAAATATTTCTCAACGTTTTCATTTTCCTCCTTGTGTTAAGTTATGACTCTTTGCTCATACCTTCAACTGTCCGTACGGCCAAATAGTGTCAGATATATCAGTATGTTTTTACATTTCTCAAATAAAACTCTGAAATTACCGTTTACCCGATGTTTTGAAAGAAAAGCTCATATGACATTTTCACAATGTTTAAATATTCATATTCCCTTTTTGGATCACTCATGTTCAACATTTCCTATAATACTGATATCACTTACTATGAGATCCACTTACAGTACCTATATGAGAACTGGATTTTTTATATTATGTTGATCACTTTTACTCACAATATAATTTTAAACAGTAGACTAACTTTTATTAACTGCTCCCGTCTTCATAGGCCAATTACCTTTACTTAAACTTTGGTTCTAAAAACACTAGGTAAGAATTTTTTAAGTCAAAAGGCAAACGTTATTTATAAGTCAAATGAGAATCATTGCAGTAAGTCCAACCTTTTTGACATTTTAAATAAGCTGTATAATGCCCTGATGTTGTTGAAGGACCGTCATGATAAATAATAGCCACAGTTGCAAATGTTCTTCCTGAAATTGATAACTGAGAAGCCACAACATTTTTGATACAAGTTGTCAATTTAGTTCCATCAGGTCTACATCGTTGGAACACTAAAATGACATACTGACTATAAGTTTGTATAAATAATGTGGACAGCATTCAACACTTACATTGGGTACACACCATATTATGATCAGCTGCTTTAACTAGATTATTAAATGACACTGATTTGCAGTCTGGTAAAGTTAAATATATAAATCTTTCAGTGTCTATTCTAGTAGTACTTGATAAACTACAATTGTCGCAGTCATGCTGCCATTGATAAGAAAGGCTAAAAAGATTTTCTACATCTACACCTTCATCTTCCAAAACACCAAACATATACATTAAAAATTCCTGACAATCCTGCTGAATGTTCTGTGAAAATTTTTCTTGACCAGAACATATGTCTAAAATTTTTCGAATTTCTGTTACACTTTCTATTTTTGCTCTATCACTGCTACATTTCTCAAACACAGAATTCAATAAACCGCACAATCTTTGATCCCGATTTTCAACAATCTGTTCTTGTAAAGTTTGAAGAAGAAAAACAACATTAACCACTACATTAGCATAGCAGTTGACACCAGAACTGTTTTCAAACTGAAATCCAACAACATTTTCATCAGAATCCTTTTTCTTTCTGTTTTCAATTACATTTTCATCTACTTTTTGTCTTTTTGCTACTCCCTCACTGCAATTATTCTCATTTCTTCTTTTTCGGCCCACCACACGTTTTTCAAACAGAGGATATTGAGACAAATGTGGAGCATTCTCTCTTCTTAACCTATTGTATTCTTTAACACAATCTAGATCTGCACAAATCTTTGTCTCATCACACTTAATCAAGTACTATCCTAATAAAGTTCTGACTCAAGATAATGCCACATATGCCATACCCTCTTTAAACACAGAACTTCTAATATTCACCAAAGCACTATCTACACTTAAACCTTGAGATTTATGAATTGTCACCGCATATGCCAAACAAACAGGAAACTGTTTTCGGCGAACATATAAGACTTTTACAGATAATTTTCAGTCTTGCAGGATTCTGTAGAAATACCGTCGCTCCCAACTGTTCAAAAGGATCAAAGAGTTGTCGCATTCGCCATCTTCTTTCCACTGTCGCATGGGCAAAGTCTGGTCTGCTAAAAAATGTATATCCTTTGTGTTCTCTTTTATGGGTTGGGCGTGCCAGGTCAAATATTGCTTCACGTAGGAGGAAATTGCCAAAATACACCAACATTGCTCTTGGGTACTTCTCTGATGAATGGGATCGTTTATTGAGGGTTAGCGGAAAGCGATGGGCCCGCTGGATTTCTTTGTCCCAGTCCCAGGTGGTGAGCTCCGGAAAAGATTCTTTAAAGAGCGATATCATGTAGCCCCTGGAGTTGGTCCCCTCGACTCCCTCCGGAATTCCCAAGAGGCGTAAAATATTTCTCCTGGCCCGATTTTCTTGATCCTCCACTTTCATCATCAGGTCTCTCACAATCCCTTCATGCTCTTTTCCCTGTTTCTGTAGAGCGGATACATCCTTTTCGAGGCTCTCTGTCCGTAACTCAACCGATGCCATTCTATCTGATATTTCTAGACAAGTTTGCCCCACCTTATTGATTGCTCCTTGAAGTTTCTTATTGTCAAGTTTCACAACTTCTTGAAATTTCATAATTGAGTTGAATACATCGCCCAGGGATGGTTCAGTTTGGCCCCTCATCACATCGGGTGTTTTATGGTCAGATACGTTTGTATCTCTTAGCAAGTTGTATTTTGGATCGGGCATTGATATGCCTTGTGTAGGTGGATTCCTGTGGCGATGCTCTATCCGCTCAGTGTTACTTCCTTGATCCGTGGTATCTTCATCAATAAATTTATTATGTCTCCTTTGTCTTCTTTTCTTTTTATCTTGTCTTTTCTTTGCACTGTTGTCTTTAGAAGAATCATCCATCTTTTTAGAGTTGGAGTAGGAATTGGAGTCAGAAGATTCTAAGTTTTCAGATTGTATCTGTTCCTGGCTTAGTCCATGTGGTTCGCTTGATGTGGACATCCCCGTCTCATATACTTCCGACTCTGATAGTGACTCTGATTCAATTTCAGATCCATCTGGCAATAGGGTTCTATTGCCAGGATTTCCCTCGAGGCTTCTAGGTGGATCAGTCTTTTCCGACTCTACTGCACTCGGGCTGAGAGGCATTTGTACCAAGGCATTTGGAGCAATGAGATTCTTTGTTTGTATAAAATCTTTGAGTGGTGGTGCAGTCAGATCTATAACTGGTCCTTTAGGTTCGGCCGGTTCAGCCCTGCACATCTCTGTTGCTGGTCCAGTCGTGGTTCTCCCACTCATAGCTGCTGGGATCTTACTCCGATTACTGAGTGTTTTGGGCAATTCACTTAGGTTACTTGGATTGCTGTCAATCTCTGATATTTTCTCTTGCGGGGTTTGTCCCTTAGATACTGGTGTAAAAATGGTTGAGATCCGGGCTTGAGCTTCGTTGGCCTGACCACTAATTTTGGCCGCTGATTTCAGGTTTTTAATCGCCTGTAACCGCTTGGCTTTTTTTTTTATAATTCCAGCTTAGCTGCTGCCTGGAGGTTATCAGGACCCTCTTCTGTGTTATATTCCTTGGCCATATCTTTTGCTTTGTTTTCTTTGGTCTTATCTTTTGTTCTGTCTTTCTCCTTGTCTTTCTCCTTATCTTTCTGCTCTTTCTGTTCCTTCTGCCTCTCTTTATCTTTGTCGATATTTTTAGATTTTTCTTCCATATTTTTAGTCCCTCTTGTCTCCGGTCGCCGTGTTAAATTGGCCGGGCCTTGTATGCTTACATCCTCGAGCCGAATACCTGCCCCCCGTGTACTTGTCACAGTTAGCTCACTCTGCGCTTGCACGGGCGATTCATAGCCTTCTGTTTCAGCCATGCCGGCCACTCTCTTCTCACTCTTCACAGTCTGTCTCTGACACCGCTGCTGTCTTTCTTGTTTTTTCGTACACCAGTTCACATAAGAGCAGCTTTCTTTCACATAAGAGCAGCTTACTTTCCCAACAGTTCTTAGTCTCTGGCTGTTTTCCTTTAATTTTTCTTTTGTTTTTGCTTTTGATGAGCTCCAGCACAGAGACAAGCAAGAGAATCGTTTCCCAGTGCCACTGCTCCACAGTAGAGACACGTATCTCAAGATTGCTTTCTCTTGGCAACCAAACCCACTGATGCAGCAGCCTGCATGGAGACACACTGGGACTAAGCCTAGCCCTAACCGTGAGCTCCGTGTATGTTTGCCCCGCATCGAAAGCTGTCTTCTAATGTTTTCCCTGGTGTCTCCCTGACAACGTGACCCGGGAGAGCAGTGGAGCGCCGAGGCTTTGGAAAAAGTCGATCTGCCTCGTGGTTAGACCAAGTGCATCGGGGCAATGTCAGTGAGCTCCCGGGCAGTCTCCTCTCTCCCTCTCTCCCCCCTCCTGGTAAATATTGCCGGCGGCTTTACCTATTTCAGATTTCTCCTTCTCTGAGCTCCTGAATCGAGGCCACCCCCCGCGCCCTTTCCAGTTGAGAAGCGATGAGCCCCAATCGCGGTAAGTTGACAGTGGGAAGTAATGAGGTAATGAAGCAACAGAGAGAAAGCAGAGAGCCGCAGAGAGCCGCTAAAGAGCCTTAAATAAAACTGAGTCTCATGCTCTCATAGATCCTGTCCAGATCCGGTGCGGCATCTTATCGTTAATAGCAGTTTAATAGTGTAGTGTATGTTTTCTTCCAGACAACAGAGCACTCAGGACGCTATGTATATGTCTTGTGATTAATTGCTGCAGGATAGATGATAGACGATAGACGATATACTGACAAGCAGACAAGCAGACAAGCATGCGAGCAGCAGCTATAATGCGTAAGTGTGTGAATAGGCTTTTCAGAGTTTTCGCAGAATTTCACACAGTCACCCTCACCAGACCTCTAGCAGCCTTTAACAGCCTTTAACAGTCTTTTACTAATTGCCGGTAACAGACTTTTCACCTTATTGCAGGTGGTTACTGCCGATAGTTAGGCTTATCCGTGTCAAGCCGTGCAATTTAGCTTAACCGTGTCACGCAGTGTGCT
Source organism: Lissotriton vulgaris (assembly GCF_964263255.1). NCBI lineage: Eukaryota > Metazoa > Chordata > Amphibia > Caudata > Salamandridae > Lissotriton > Lissotriton vulgaris. The sequence continues at coordinate 587,947,915 of NC_141696.1, read as the reverse complement.
TATTATGCTGTGTGCTTATTGACGGCCCGTAGAGGACCTCCTCAGTTTTATCGGAGCTTACTTGTTACTTGTTACGCATGTACAGTCTGTCTGTGTCCGTGTCTATCCCCTGGCTGGGCTGGGCTCCGGCAGGCAGGCAGGCAGGCAGGCAGGCTCCGACAGTCAGGCAGGCAGGCTCCGGCAGGCTCCGGCAGGTTCCGACAGCTAAGGTGCATCCCTTCCCCACACTTCGTTTGTCGCTCGTAGACTCTCTCACAGGTGGCTCACAGGGGGCTCATAGACAGGTCTCTGGTACCGGGTAGTACAGAATCCATTGCACTACATTAACCACGGCGATGAGCGGCAGTATCTCATATCAGAGTCTATATCTCCATCATGATTACCAGAGGTCAGGACCTCGCAGAGACACAGCTTGCAGCAGCGATCACACCGACGCCATCTTCCTCAAGCTACATCCAAGCACTGGGATGTCCATATAAGTCTTTTACAAGCAAAAATCTAGCAGAACAACGACTGATTTGCTGTACTTGCTCAATGCCATCAAATTTAATTTTTAAAAATTCAATTCCATCTCTATTTTTATGATTCACAAAATCAACAATATGACCCATTGCTCCATTTACCACACCTCTTTCAACATTTAAATTCCTTCTTAAAATAATACGACAATTAAAACACACATTCAGAGTCTTTTCAAAACCAGCAGTTTTAGATATACTCTTCTCTAATGAATCCAATTTTGATTTCAAATTTTCTGACAAAATAATTGTTGCTCCCATATGCTCAATTTTATCTATTGCTTCCAGTTTCACAATCTCTTAATTTTCTAACTTTAACATTTTGTTGTTGAAGATGGAACATTCTTGCAGAGTTGGCATCAAACATATCCCAGATTTTTTCTCAGTAATTTTCTTAAAAATATTCTCTGGAAGAATGTTTTCATTTGGATACTAATTTGAAATTAATCGTGCATGTAAAGCTTCTTCCCCATGCTCGCTTACTTTTCCGATTCTTATATCGTGTAGATTTTTTTTATAATCTTCATCCTTTGCATGTTGCATATTTTGAAACAGTTCTGCATATTTGAAATTTAACCATATATTAACGTTTCCAATGCTTCCAAGGGACTTCCTGGTATCTTCATGTGTAAGCATTTTAAACACTGGTTGTCTTTTTACTGGAGTCAACTGCAGTAGATCTCCAAAAACAATAATGTGTTTTCCTCCAAATAACACATCATACTCTGTGCTAAGAACTTCTTGCATTCTCAAATGCACAAAAGCAAGCATTAGATTTGAGACCTTGCTTACTTCATCAATGATAAGAAGTTTAATTTTCCTCAGGACTCTGGAAACTTCAGAACACGCATCTCCAGATAACTTATTGTAATGCAATTTATTATCATGCTCAACTGGCAGCATCAGTAAACGATGTAGAGTAATCCCTTTAATGTTATGTGCTGCCAGTCCAGTTGGAGCGGTTACAACACAAGACATTGGTGATTCAGTCCTTTTCTGCAGATAAGTTGCAATTGCTTTAATCAGAAAACTTTTTCCTGTTCCCGCTTCTCCACTTATGTACAGTCGGACAGGTTTAAATGATGTACATGAGCACTCTTTTTTCTCATGTCTGAATCCATGTTCAATCTGTTCTGTGACTTCGTCATATATCTTTTTCTGCTCAACGTTTAGTTGCTTTACCAAATCTTTTAAGTTAACTGCATCCTCTTGAGCTTGTTCCATAGCTCTTTCCACCTCATCCATGGCAGTGGCAGCTTCATTTTGGATAATTGGTCGCCCTAGGGGATCCTGACTCAATGAAGTAGAACTCTGACTGTCTTGAGAACTGTCTCTAGCAATCTCTTCAGCAATTGTGGCTTCTTGCTGTATTTCTTCGTTCAACATTTGCAGATAATTTGAAAAAACAGAACATTCTATGGTATCCTTGGTTGCATTAAAAGAATCTTCGTAACAGAGAAAATCTCCAGGTAGTTTCTCTTCTGTACACCATGGCTTAAAGAGTTGCAATAGAGCTAAATAGTAAAATTCTCTTTTGTCTGGAGATTCGCAACTCAATTTTCGATGATTGATCAAATGGCCTTTTCTCTGCTTCACTAGACATCCTTCATACCCAATGACAGCATATTTTCCATTATTGATATCTTCTGTGATGTTCCTCTTATAACTATAGTTTTGCAGAACTTCATACAAACAAGTGTTCTCAAGGTGAGTACTTCTATTTGGATAGTGTGTATCCAACATGTTTGTCTTCAAAATATCTGTACTGTTTGGTTCTTTCTCCGCCAAATACTCAATTTCTCGTACAGATTTCAAAACTCGGTTTCGTGTTGCAGCAAGACCTAGACTCACCCAAATGATTGTTCTAGATTTGGCATAGAGACTTGCTGATGATAACCGATCAGAACATTCATATGCTCCAATTTCTCAATGCAATAACATCTTCAGACTGAACCTGTATAATTTTTTACTTACACTCTTTTCATGTGAAATGTCCTCCCACATTTCCTTCAGTTCTGTCTTTTCTTTTTTTGTGATGTAAGACGTCACATATCGAGCCACAGCAATAGAGTTGTCAGCAACGAACTGAATATCCATGTTAGCATTCTACATGGACAAAATCACTGGGTTGTAGTCGTTAATATACTTGGACTCTTCGTTTCTTTTGAAATTGTATGCATTTTTTGGTGATTTCCTCGTCACAGTATGTCGCAGAGAAGACATCAAATTATTTACTCTTCCTTTAGAAATCACTGGTCGTGGAAACGCGTAACGACATTTTGTGTAGAACTTGTCCTTGTTTCTGAATTTTGGACGACAGTACTTTCCACAACGATGGGATTGAAAGCGTAAAACTTGTTGCCTGAAATTATTTTCTTCAGTAGTTTTCGGAACAGCACATGTTGAATACTCTTCAATGAAACTCATCACTGTGTCATCCGAATCAGTTCCAAATTTGGGTGCATCTTTAATCCATAACAACATATGTATGTGAGGAGCACCTCTCGCTTGATACTCCTTCCTCCAAAAGAAATCCAAAACCTCTCCAAGGGGAGGATTTTTTTTGTTGGTAATAAAAGACATCATAGCTTCAAATCTATGATTGAAATATCTGCATACATTCACTGTATCCAAAGAACACAGTTCTCCAGGTGTTTTTAATTCTATATTTTGTATGTTTCCATTTGCCTCTCGTAGAAATTGAAGTAAGTCGTCCCATGCATACTCAGCACAGCTAACAGTGAGGAACCATGTAGGAGTTCCTAGTTTCTTAGCATACATTTCAATTCCCCATGATGACGGAACCAATACTCGTTTGTACCACGCTGACATGCCATGAGATTGATTAGCTGAGATTCCAAAATTCTGTCTTGCAGATTGACTTTCTCCATAAAGTCCCTCGCCGAAACACTTTGCAGATGTGCTCCACTTTTCAGTATATGGTTTACTGCATAAGAAAGCCCAGACAAGTCACTTTCATACAGTAGATGAAACAAATACGGAATGCATTGACGAAACCTTGAATCTTTAGCATATAATCTTAAAGTCCGGTATTCAGCTGCAGGAATTTGAACTGGTCGATCGTCACATCGTCCACCTCGACCTGTTGGAAGTAACTGTGGAAAACAACAAGCTTCCAAACTTTCTTCCCATACACTAATAGGACTTCTTTTTGCTGCTTTCATTTGAAACAAGTCAATTGCATTCCCCAATACTTCTTTGGAATGCAAAGGATGAACAGTATAATGTTCATATATTTCTTCACTTCTAGACACATCAACTTTTTCAATTTGGCCGACTGAACAATCACTGTCTTCTTCTGTAGCTGTTTCTTCTGCTCCAACACATACATGTTTGTAGTACTCATTGTTTTTGACCAAATACAACTTTGCCTTTTTGACTTTCCTAACATCCACTAAATCTTGCCAGATTTTCTTATTCTTTGTCGGAACTCCATTAACTATAGAGGATCCTCTTCTACTCTTTCTACACCAATTGTATCAATATTTTTCTTGATATCTAGAGGCAAATAAACAACTCTTCCCTTTAATCCTCTTTGTAAATCTGAAGGAGGCAATTTCCCTATCTTAGGCTCCATGCGAACAATAGCCTGAAAATGATGGACACATTGAATCAAAATAGATTCATAAGTATTTAAATCCATCAATTCAGAAGGAATATCTACCAACTGAAGATTATTATGAACAGCTCTAGCAGGCATCCTGTTTTCATTTAATTGTTTAAAACAATAATTACAAATACGCTGATCAGAACGCAAATCAAAAGAATTCTCCACCGACAAATAAGTTACAAAATCCTGCCATTCACTATTGTTTTCCATTTCACTTTTTGCATATAAATCAACTAATCTAGTCTGAATCTTATAATGAGCCCATCGACAACACACACAAGTAAAATTAGGCCTTTCACTTGATTTCACCTTAAACTTGGTAATCTCCTCATCAAACTTTTCTGTACTTAAAATCTGCACATTGTTTTCCACATTACCATCTATTACTATATCCATTTCTACACTGTCCTCTTTGTCCCCAAAACAACAAAACTCAATTCTTCACAAATGCTCTTCACATCTAATTCAGATCCATGCAAAAGAGCGCAGTTTAACTGTTTAAGCTTAAGTGCTGGACTTTTTTCCATAATACAACCTTCTCACTAATTTCCTCACTTTATTATGATGCACTGCTAACATCCTAAAATGACATACTTTTCTAGAAAGACAAGCAAGTGAATGCCCATGCAAACCTGTGTTGTCTCTCACTCTGCAAGGATCTAACTCTTGCAAGATCTTCATTTTCTGTTTTACACTTTTCTTACTATATGTACGTAAGAAAGTTAGAAGCAAATCGATTGAATCCTGTCGCACACTACAAATACTACTACACTTCCATGTGTACACTGGACCCTTAGTACGTCTCCCTAAAACTTCATCAGCTAACACCTCTTCTGCATCACTGGAAACAACTTTCTCTTTTTCCATCAGACAACCGTCTTTCACCTCATATGCTCGACCACTGGTGTCAACTGCATGCACCAAATCATTCTCCTGGAAGTAACTCTCCTCATTAAAAAATGGCTCAGAACTTGAACTATGCATCCATTCTCCTGAAAATACTTCACAAAAATTAGTCCGATTAATTATTCTTTTCCATCTACTGTTCGATTTGAAAACATCAATTGCCTTGTTAAGTATCCTAATTCTATTGATTACTAAAATAAATAATTTGTTCTTTACTTCGAAAGCCTGATCAACAATCTTCTCCTGACTTTTCTTTTTCTTGTAGAAAGCAGCTCTCTGTTTACCTTTCTTCATATTTTTTAACAAATTTAACACTACCCTATTACAAAACATTCATTTAGGAATGTCCCTAAATTGGTTTTGTCTTCTATTACTATACATACTGTTCTCTCCTGGTCCAGTAGTAACACTTTTGGGGGGCCTCTCCTTCCTTTTCAAATTTGCTCTCTCCTTCTGTGTATTCCCTTTCTCATTAACATTTGTTTTTGCTCTACATATGTTCCGAAAAAAAGACTTACCAGGAGCTTTTTTTGTGTTGTTTGAAGTACTTGTTGTAGGGGAGTGTTTTAGTTCCGTTGCTGTTTCTGTTTTTTTCCTTATGGCATATTTCCTTCTCCTCTGCCTTGAAGGCATATTACCAAAACTTTTGAATTGTTGATGTCAATCTGTAGTAAAGAAAATAATAACACATTATAGACCACTATTAGCAAACAACAAAGAAATGACAATAGGCAAACGATATAAACACAAGTTTACAACATATCTACATGATTGCACATTTTACCTGTGTTTCCTCAGATTAGGAAGCAGTTTGTGCAGATGAGGTGAGGCCTGTCCAGAAGCGCAGAGGAGGTGAAGCCTGTCCAGGGGAGCAGAGACGGTGGGGCCTGTGTCTAAGAATGCAGTCAACTGGACTTCATGAAGCCTCTCCCCCACTGCATTCTTAGACACAGGCCTCACCTCCTTTGCACCCCTGGACAAGCTTCTCTCCCATTACACTCTTGAACACAGGCCTCACCTCCTCTGCACCCCTGTACAAGCCTCACCTCATCTACAATCCTAAACAGGCTTCACCTCATCTGTACCCCTGGACAGGCCTCACCTCATCTACACTATTTATTCCTTCTCAAAAATGTAAAAACCAATCATTTGCCCCAAAATCGTTTTTCGTGTTACATTTAAGAAACACAGCACAGGTTCTATGTACAAGCATACAATTTCATTACTGAAACCTCACTATTTCATAAAAGACAATTCCTCTAACTTCCATCTGTTGATATAAAGCATTTCCAAAGAACATGCCACAAAGCAACAAGAAAGAACCTCAATTTGTTTCCTTATCTGCGGTAACACAGGTGACATCATTCTAAAAGGTTCAAATATATTTATTTAATGAGGCAAACACTATTAATTCCTTCTCAAAAATATAAATCCATTCATTTACCCTAAGATCGTTTTTTAAATAACATTTTACAAACACAGCACAGGTCCTATGTACAAGCATTCCATGTCACTAGTGAAACTTCTCAATTTTACATAAAGCAATTCCTCTATGCAGCAAAAACTGTTTACCAGATTAGGGAGCACATTAAGCTTTTTTATACTTCCTTTGTGTCATATTTCTTGCTAATACTTGGAAAAAAAATGTTAGTGCATAAAGAAATTGTATTTTGTAAAAAGGTGAGGTTTCAGTAGTATAATGAAATACCTGTACATATGACCTATGCTCTGTTTTTTAAATGTTATGTAAAAATGGATTTACAGCACATGAATTGGTTTTACATTATTCACAAGGTTTAGATACTGGGTACATGATTGCACGTTTTACCTGTGTTTCCTCAGATTAGGAAGCAGATTGTGCAGATGAGGTGAGGCCTCTCCAGAAGCGCAGAGAAGGTGAGGCCTGTCCAGGGGAGCAGAGGTGGTGACGCCTGTGTCTAAGAATGCAGTGGACTGGACTTCATGAAGCCTCTCCTCCACTGCATTCTTAGACACAGGCCTCACCTCCTTTGCACCCCAGGACAGGCTTCTCTCCCACTACACTCTTGAACACAGGCCTCGCCTCCTCTGCACCCCTATACAAGTCTCACCTCATCTGCAACCCTGAACAGACTTCACCTCATCCGCACCCCTGGACAGACCTCACCTCATCTACACCCCTGGACAGGCATCACCTCATCTACACTATTTAATCCTTCTCAAAAATGTAAAAACCATTCATTTGCCCCAAAATCGTTTTTTGCATCTCATTTAAGAAACACAGCACAGGTCCTATGTACAAGCATACAAGTTCACTACTGAAACCTCACTATTTCACAAAAGAAAATTCCTCTATCTTGCATATGATAATATCAAGCATTTCCAAAAAACATGCCACAAACCAACAAGAAGGAATCTCAATCTGCTTCCTAATTTGAGGTAACACAGGTGACATCATTCTAAAAGGTTCAAATATATTAATTTAATGAGGCAAACACTATTAATTCCTTCTCAAAAATATAAATCCATTCATTTACCCTAAGATCGTTTTTTAAATAACATTTTACAAACACAGCACAGGTCCTACGTACAAGCATTCCATGTCACTAGTGAAACTTCTCAATTTTACATAAAGCAATTCCTCTATGCAGCAAAATCTATTTACCAGATTAGGAAGCACATTAAGCTTTTTTATTCTTCCTTTGTCTCATATTTCTTGACAATACTTGAAAACATTTTTTTAGTGCATAAAGAAATTGTATTTTGTAAAAAAAGTGAGGTTTCAGTAGTATAATGAAATACTTGTACATATGACCTATGCTCTGTTTTTTAAATGTTATGTAAAAATGGATTTACAGCACATGAAGTGGTTTTACATTATTCACAAGGTTTAGATACTGGGTACATGATTGAACGTTTTACCTGTGTTTCCTCAGATTAGGAAGCAGATTGTGCAGATGAGGTGAGGCCTCTCCAGAAGCGCAGAGGAGGTGAGGCCTGTCCAGGGGAGCAGAGGTGGTGAGGCCTGTGTCTAAGAATGCAGTCGACTGGACTTCATGAAGCCTCTCCTCCACTGCATTCTAAGACACAGGCCTCACCTCCTTTGCACCCCAGAATAGGCTTCTCTCCCACTACACACTTGAACACAGGCCTCGCCTCCTCTGCACCCCTATACAAGTCTCACCTCATCTGCAACCCTGAACAGACATCACCTCATCTGCACCCCTGGACAGACCTCACCTCATCTACACCCCTGGATAGGCATCACCTCATCTACACTATTTAATCCTTCTCAAAAATGTAAAAACCATTCATTTGCCCGAAAATCGTTTTTCGCATCACATTTAAGAAACACAGCACAGGTCCTATGTACAAGCATACAATTTCACTACTGAAACCTCACTATTTCACAAACGACAATTCCTCTATCTTGCATATGTTAATATCAAGCATTTCCTAAAAACATGCCACAAACCAACAAGAAATAATCTCAATCTGCTTCCTAATTTGAGGTAACGCAGGTGATATCATTCTAAAAGGTTCAAATATATTAATTTAATGAGGCAAACACTATTAATTTCTTCTCAAAAATATAAAAGCCATCCATTTACCCCAAAATCGTTTTTTAAATAACATTTTACAAACACAGCACAGGTCCTATGTACAAGCATTCCATGTCACTAGTGAATCTTCACTATTTTACATAATGCAATTCCTCTATGCAGCAAAATCTATTTACCAAGCATTATCAAAAAACATGATACAAACCAACAAGAAAGAAGCTCAATCTGCTTCCTAATCTGAGGTAATGCAAGTGACATCATTGTAAAAGGTTCAAATATATTTATTTAATGAGGCAAACTGTATTAATTCCTTCTCAAAAATATAAAAACCATTCATTTACCCCCAAATCGTTTTTTAAATAACATTTTAGAAACACAGCACCGGTCCTATGTACAAGCATTCAATTTCACTACTGAAACCTCACTATTTCACAAAACACAATTCCTCTATCTTGCATATGTTAATATCAAGCATTTCCAAAAAACATCCCACATGCCAACAAGAAAGAATGTCAATCTGCTTCCTAATCTGCGGTAGTGCAAGTGACATCATTGTAAAAGGTTCAAATATATTTATTTAATGAGGCAAACACTATTAATTCCTTTTCAAAAATATAAAAGCCATTCATTTACCCCAAAATCGTTTTTTAAATAACATTTTACAAACACAGCACAGGTCCTATGTACAAGCATTCCATGTCACTAGTGAAACTTCTCAATTTTACATAATGCAATTCCTCTATGCAGCAAAATCTATTTACCAAGCATTATCAAAAAACATGATACAAACCAACAAGAAAGAAGCTCAATCTGCTTCCTAATCTGAGGTAATGCAAGTGACATCATTGTAAAAGGTGCAAATATATTTATTTAATGAGGCAAACACTATTAATTCCTTCTCGAAAATATAAAAAACATTAATTTACCCCCAAATCGTTTTTTAAATAACATTTTAGAAACACAGCACAGGTCCTATGTACAAGCATTCAATTTCACTACCGAAACTTCACTGTTTCACAAAAGACAATTCCTCTATCTTGCATATGTTAATATCAAGCATTTCCAAAAAACATGCCACAAACAAACAAGACAGAATCTCAATCTGCTCCCTAATTTGAGGTAACACAGGTGACATCATTCTTAAAGGTTCAAATATATTTATTTATTGAGGCAAACACTGTTAATTCCTTCTCAAAAATATAAAAGCCATCCATTTACCCCAAAATCGTTTTTTAAATAACATTTTACAAACACAGCACAGGTCCTATGTACAAGCATTCCATGTCACTAGTGAAACTTCTCAATTTTACATAATGCAATTCCTCTATGCAGCAAAATCTATTTACCAAGCATTATCAAAAAACATGACACAAACCAACAGGAAAGAAGCTCAATCTGCTTCCTAATCTGAGGTAACAGAGGTGACATCATTGTGAAAGGTTCAAATATATTTATTTAATGAGGCAGACACTATTAATTCCTTCTCAAAAATATAAAAGCCATTCATTTACCCCAAAATCGTGTTTTAAATAACATTTTACAAACACAGCACAGGTCCTATGTACAAGCATTCAATTTTACTACTGAAACTTCACTATCTGCTTCCAAATATTCTCCATAGAGCAAACAAGTCTCTATCTAAATTAAATGAATCATTACTTACCTTTACAAATGCTTTGGGAGAATGAGAAGAGTGTCAGACACACACACCAATTTTTCTTTAGCAGAGCAAAAGGTATGCACTCAAGACACTGCAACCATGACTGGCACAGAAAACCTCTAATTCTACACACATATGCCTCATTTCAACCAATCAAAACTCTTCCCTCACTATTTTCAAACCAACACCCTTCCCCCCTTAGACCTTTCTACCTGTTACCATAGCAACTCCCTCCTTACTGAACTCTCAGGTTCAAAAGTTTATTCTACAATGTTGCAAATGAAGTCAGCAAGGATGTTTGACCTCTCAATACACCAGCTTATCCGGTGCATTATTGCTTTAATTGACTTTTTCTTAACCATTCAAATTGCTTCTTTCACAAAACACAACCATGCACCCTAACTTTTAGTTTTCAATTATCTAAATCCACCAATCATTGCTTGTTTCCCTGCTCTTGAATCAAGAGCAGGGAAACTCCACAATTATTTTTTTGTAAACTCCTACTGTTCCAACTGCCATTTCATTCCCACACTTCATCTGACTGTACCAGAACCTACTCTCACCATGTATTCTGTCTGGATTATTGGATATAGCTACATCCACTGGGCTCAAATGTATGCAGCTAGCAGAAATGTTCACAACCTTGATTTATCAAATGTGGAAATCAAGTGGATTGGCCAGAGAGGATTGAGATGTCACCAATTGATACCATTGGTGAAAACCTTTTTGCATCTGCCAAACCCTGACCTCTTAATAGTGCACTGTGGTGGAAATGACTTGGGCACTTTGACTGGGGTAGGTCTGGAAATGCTTTTAAAGGACACCTTTGGTCAATTGATGACACTTTTTCCACAAACTGCCTTGGTATATTCCAATATATGTCAAAGACAGAAATGGAACTGGTCCAACCAATTTTGTCCACAATTTGAGAAAGCACGGAAACATGTGAATAAATCTGTTTCTGCTTACATGAGAGACTATGGAATGGGTTCAATATACAACAATAAATTGCGTTACAACATGCAAGATATCTACAGAGGAGATGGTGTGCACTTCTCAGATGAGGGGAATAGAATATTCCTCCTGAACTTAAAACTGTGCATTGGAACCTACTTGTAGGTACCTAAATCAGCCACAGAACCCAAAAGCTCTTTTCAGGGCTACCCTACCTCTGATCACTCAAAATGATTATCTTTTTCTAACTTTTTTCACTATTTTTCACCAAAGTACGCTTCCTGGTACGCTCCCCGGTGCGCGTACCGGGACACGCCCCCGCAAAAAATCTTTTTTTTTGCATATATGTACCTCCTAAACTCCCCTCAGAAAACCTAGAGGGTCAGGGTATGTCTACTGTGCCCCCTTTTACCCATTCCTAACGTTGTTTGTCCTCCATCTTGTGTCTCAATTCTACCGAAACACAAAATGGTGGACTCCCGTAGCGCTCCAGGTGCGCGTACCGGAGCGCGCACCGGTAAGCGCTCCCCAAAAAATGTGGGAAGTTAATTTACATAAAAACCACTGGAGACACTTTCACCAAATATAGAATAGGCCCTACTACATAGCAGTCCCTACCATTTTCCCAAATTTGGTGGTATTCCTGTCTAAATATCCTGAGGTAAATTACATGACAAAAACGCATATGAAAGTGTTGGAATTTACAACCAATGAAAATGTTACTTACATTTACTTTTATGTGCTGACATTTGATTGGTTAAGTACATGAATATATATGAACAATGAGAGGGAAACACAGCCATTTTGACTAATACTACCTGAGGTACATTTTGAAAGACTTTTGACCGAAAACTTACAACTACTTTGAAAAAGGTAAGTTGTTAATTTGGAAGGGGAACTATGTTGTGCACTTTAAGTTAATTTGGGAAAACGTTTTCTGATAGTTATATACTGTCCCTCTGTAAGAGTTAGAGATTGAGATAGACTTCTCTGTTATAATTATGGATTGAGTTAGGCTTCTCTGGTATAATTATCAATTTACTTAGGCTTCATCACATGCAATTTTTAATAGTTCTACTTCCTGCCTGAAACCATACACTGCCCAAAAATTACTTCACTGTTAAAAACTCAGAAGTACCTGTCTGAACTTAAACCCAACAGTACCCTAACTCTACTGATATAGTTATTTTTTATGCAATTTTCAGAAAGAAAATGGAAGGAGAAAAACAATCAAATGTTATTTCTTTCGAAGTAAAGGTGGAAAATCCAGAAGAAAAAAAAGATTAATTTGATTTCATGGATGACTCTTTGGACCAACAGTTAATAGAATGTTTGGAACAAATAGAATCATGTACTAATAATTATGAGGAAATTCCGGACAATATTATGTTAGAAGTTTTATTAAATTTTGAAAAAGAATCAGAAGAATAAATTTATATTTAATATTTTTAAATTGTTTGAGACATTATTCATTTTTATATGTAATTCATGAAGTAGTACCAAAATGATTATATTATAAAGTGAGACTTATAGTATACTGTGCAACTTTTTTGTGTTACATAGTAAGTTTACTCATAGTTACTACCTTTCTCCCACTGTATTATCTTGAATGTGTATTTTACATCTCTTTTTCATCATAAGGGAGCATGATAGACTACCCATGATCCCCTAGGACTTCTCAGGGAGTGCTTAAAGGATCTGTTTCTGCTTTCCTGACAGACTATGTTATGGATTCCATATACCACAATAATTTCTATAACAACATGCAATATATCTGCAGAGGAGACGGTGTACATTAAATTTAGGTCTCTGCATTGGTACCTACATTTAGGTACTTAAATAAAAAAATAAAAAAACAACAAAAAGAACATTTTTTTAAAACAGCTACCTTTTTTTTCAAACTGTTATTCTTTTTTCCCCATGGTACGCTCCCCGGTTTTATCTCAGCCCCCGCTAGACGAATCCCCCCAAACTTTCAGGGAAGGACCGGAGTGCCGCGAGGCAAATTTGAGGAAATTTTCAGGCAGATTCCTCAACCGGCGCCAAAGTTATTCACAATAGAATGTTGAGATTTTGTATTGAAAATAATCCTAACTATAACTACCTACTGGCGACCGCCAGTAGGATATATATATATATATATATATATATATATATATATATATATATATATATATATATATATATATATATATATATATATATATATATATATATATATATATATATATATATATATATATATTATCACACACAAGGTTGCCCTCAATGAAGACGCCACTGATGTGGAGTTTAATCCCTTTAATCGAGGACTTCCAGGTAACAGTCTTCACGTTACAATCTCACTCGTAAAGCCCAACGCGTTTCAAACATCATTGTGTCCTTGATCACGGGCTAAGAAAAGAAGCAGCAGCTTTTAACATGCAGAACACCTGATAATAACAAAGTCCCGCCCTGTGGGCGTGTGCTGCACCAGCATACTGGAACTTGTAGTTCTGCATGAATTCTTACCCTGGTGGGTGCCGTCATACTCCTTTGATTCATTCCAATAAAAATCCCCAGTGGGTAGAGAGGAACATGGACAAACTGCGACATGGTTCGTACAATTGTCCAACGACACGGACTCCACATTCCATCAGCGCTGAGCATTTCAAAGCGCAGGATCTGTGCAGGCAGCAGCAGGGCGTCTCCGCGGCTGAGCAAGCCGCTAAACATTATCACACACAAGGTTGCCCTCAATGAAGACGCCACTGATGTGGAGTTTAATCCCTTTAATCGAGGACTTCCAGGTAACAGTCTTCACGTTACAATCTCACTCGTAAAGCCCAACGCGTTTCAAACATCATTGTGTCCTTGATCACGGGCTAAGAAAAGAAGCAGCAGCTTTTAACATGCAGAACACCTGATAATAACAAAGTCCCGCCCTGTGGGCGTGTGCTGCACCAGCATACTGGAACTTGTAGTTCTGCATGAATTCTTACCCTGGTGGGTGCCGTCATACTCCTTTGATTCATTCCAATAAAAATCCCCAGTGGGTAGAGAGGAACATGGACAAACTGCGACATGGTTCGTACAATTGTCCAACGACACGGACTCCACATTCCATTACCGCTGAGCATTTCAAAGCGCAGGATCTGTGCAGGCAGCAGCAGGGCGTCTCCGCGGCTGAGCAAGCCGCTAAACATTATCACACACAAGGTTGCCCTCAATGAAGACGCCACTGATGTGGAGTTTAATCCCTTTAATCGAGGACTTCCAGGTAACAGTCTTCACGTTACAATCTCACTCGTAAAGCCCAACGCGTTTCAAACATCATTGTGTCCTTGATCACGGGCTAAGAAAAGAAGCAGCAGCTTTTAACATGCAGAACACCTGATAATAACAAAGTCCCGCCCTGTGGGCGTGTGTTGCACCAGCATACTGGAACTTGTAGTTCTGCATGAATTCTTACCCTGGTGGGTGCCGTCATACTCCTTTGATTCATTCCAATAAAAATCCCCAGTGGGTAGAGAGGAACATGGACAAACTGCGACATGGTTCGTACAATTGTCCAACGACACGGACTCCACATTCCATCAGCGCTGAGCATTTCAAAGCGCAGGATCTGTGCAGGCAGCAGCAGGGCGTCTCCGCGGCTGAGCAAGCCGCTAAACATTATCACACACAAGGTTGCCCTCAATGAAGACGCCACTGATGTGGAGTTTAATCCCTTTAATCGAGGACTTCCAGGTAACAGTCTTCACGTTACAATCTCACTCGTAAAGCCCAACGCGTTTCAAACATCATTGTGTCCTTGATCACGGGCTAAGAAAAGAAGCAGCAGCTTTTAACATGCAGAACACCTGATAATAACAAAGTCCCGTCCTGTGGGCGTGTGCTGCACCAGCATACTGGAACTTGTAGTTCTGCATGAATTCTTACCCTGGTGGGTGCCGTCATACTCCTTTGATTCATTCCAATAAAAATCCCCAGTGGGTAGAGAGGAACATGGACAAACTGCGACATGGTTCGTACAATTGTCCAACGACACGGACTCCACATTCCATCAGCGCTGAGCATTTCAAAGCGCAGGATCTGTGCAGGCAGCAGCAGGGCGTCTCCGCGGCTGAGCAAGCCGCTAAACATTATCACACACAAGGTTGCCCTCAATGAAGACGCCAATGATGTGGAGTTTAATCCCTTTAATCGAGGACTTCCAGGTAACAGTCTTCACGTTACAATCTCACTCGTAAAGCCCAACGCGTTTCAAACATCATTGTGTCCTTGATCACGGGCTAAGAAAAGAAGCAGCAGCTTTTAACATGCAGAACACCTGATAATAACAAAGTCCCGCCCTGTGGGCGTGTGCTGCACCAGCATACTGGAACTTGTAGTTCTGCATGAATTCTTACCCTGGTGGGTGCCGTCATACTCCTTTGATTCATTCCAATAAAAATCCCCAGTGGGTAGAGAGGAACATGGACAAACTGCGACATGGTTCGTACAATTGTCCAACGACACGGACTCCACATTCCATCAGCGCTGAGCATTTCAAAGCGCAGGATCTGTGCAGGCAGCAGCAGGGCGTCTCCGCGGCTGAGCAAGCCGCTAAACATTATCACACACAAGGTTGCCCTCATGAGGGCAACCTTGTGTGTGATAATGTTTAGCGGCTTGCTCAGCCGCGGAGACGCCCTGCTGCTGCCTGCACAGATCCTGCGCTTTGAAATGCTCAGCGCTGATGGAATGTGGAGTCCGTGTCGTTGGACAATTGTACGAACCATGTCGCAGTTTGTCCATGTTCCTCTCTACCCACTGGGGATTTTTATTGGAATGAATCAAAGGAGTATGACGGCACCCACCAGGGTAAGAATTCATGCAGAACTACAAGTTCCAGTATGCTGGTGCAGCACACGCCCACAGGTCGGGACTTTGTTATTATCAGGTGTTCTGCATGTTAAAAGCTGCTGCTTCTTTTCTTAGCCCGTGATCAAGGACACAATGATGTTTGAAACGCGTTGGGCTTTACGAGTGAGATTGTAACGTGAAGACTGTTACCTGGAAGTCCTCGATTAAAGGGATTAAACTCCACATCAGTGGCGTCTTCATTGAGGGCAACCTTGTGTGTGATAATATATATATATATATATATATATATATATATATATATATATATATATATATATATATATATATACATATATATATTCACTGAAAAAACCATCGGTTATAGACCATATATAGTTAGGGATTAGCCTTTTCAAAACCTTATTTTATTCACACAAAACCATTGAAATTTCATACATAGTTAGTTGCACTAACTATATATCGCGCACCCGCAATCCACTGCTGATGATGTCACATATTACATCATTCATGACATGGTTAGTGACATCACTGATGACATCACTGATGACATCTCAAATGACATCATTGATGACATCTCAAATGACATCACTGATGACATCACTGATGACATCTCAAATGACATCACTGATGACATCACTGATGACAACATCCAGTGACTGTGTTTCTGTAAAGTTAAAATATGTCTTACATATTGAAGAATGAGTGGATGTATAAGTGTCTGGAAGAAGGATTTAGTAGGTGCATGACTGACTGTATGAGAGAATGATTAAATGTGTCTTACTGAGTGCATGGGTTAGTGACTAAACTGTCTTAATTTGTGCATCATTATATCTGTTGTTCTACAAACTGCTGCATGTGTTGATCAGTAGCTATATGAGTAACTGTATGGGTTATTGATTGGTTGTCCAAGTATTTGTATGGGAGACTGAGTGTATGTGTATGGGTGGCTGGGAGGTGTGTGACTCTGTGCATAGATGTGTGAGTAGTTGATTCACTATATGTATGGGTTCAAAAGTGCATGTGGAAACAGCTGTATGGGCGGTTGACTTTGCATGAGTGTATTGGTGAGTGAATGGATATCTCAGTGCTACATGTCAAAGTAAGTACATATGTAAAACACAGTACATGTGAGAGTTGACATATATAAATAACTGTGCATAAGAGCCAGTGAATGTGTGAGTGGCTGTATGGATCATTGTGAACATGTATCAGGGATTGTATAAGAGAGTAAATATGTGTTAGTATATGTTTGAATAAGTAAGGTGTGTATAACTGTATAGTTGAGAAAATGGAGGTGTGATTGATTCTTTGCATGACTGACTAGGTGTGTGAGTAACTCCATGGATGAGTGACAGTCTGTGACTGTCTGTTTACACTGATTGTATCTAAGGTTATATTAGAGTCTGAAGAGGTTCATGGTATTATCACATGAATGATATCATCAGTGATGTGATCAGTAATGTCAAATGAGATGTTATCAGTGATTTAATCAATGATGTCATTTGAGATGTCATCAGTGATGTCATCAGTGATGTCATTTGAGATGTCATCAGTGATGTCATTTGAGATGTCATCAGTGATGTCATCAGTGATGTCACTAACCATGTCATGAATGATGTAATATGTGACATCATCAGCAGTGGATTGCGGGTGCGCGATATATAGTTAGTGCAACTAACTATATATGAAATTTCAATGGTTTTGTGTGAGTAAAATAAGGTTTTGAAAAGGCTAATCCCTAACTATATATGGTCTATAACCAATGGTTTTCTCAGTGAATTTTCAAGGTTTTGTAAATGCAAATTCCTAACTATATATGGCCTAAAACCTATGGTTTTTTCTGTGAATTTCGATGGTTTTTTAATAGCAAATATCAAAAGCTGTCAAATGTCAAGTACGTGATAGGTAAAAACTTTTTCGTGTTTATGCACGCTGATGTGCTTTGAACGCTGCCCCCCTCCCCTCTTTTCTCTTAGTAGTACTCTCTCTTTGCAGATAGTGAAGGGTAGTTAACGCAGGCCTTTACCCCCGTTGTAATCCGTCGTGCCTGCTTGTCTCTCCATTTGATTGATTGTTATCCAAGCATTTACTGTTTTACAATTGATTCTCTTTGGTTCATTCTCTATTTACAAACAAGCACAAAGTCGCAATACTCTGTTTAGTCTTTGCAGATAGTGAAAAATCGTGTAAAAAAATAAAAGTAATCCAGCAAAATCAGTAGGCCACTAATGGGATCTCTTTTTGACCTCGCTAAAATAGAAACATTAGGAACAACCCTTCATGAGAAATACGAAAATAGTGAGATGAACTGAGCTCCACACCATGAGGGCTGCAAGACAGCTCGGCTCCGTCACCCACCCCGCCCAAAATAACGACAAACCCTATGCAAATATTAAAAATATATACAACACACCAGCAAAGTAACAGGGTAAAACATTTTATTAAATAACTATTTACATAACTATTTTATACTTTTTGTTGCCCGAACCGGCTAGCTCAATCGATCGAGCATGAAACTCATGCACTCTGATAGCAAGCGTTGCTGCTGATGCTATGCAGACCAAAACTGGTTTTCAGTTTGTACATTCTTCTAGATTTTTCCATCCAAGCTTGGTTGAGTTTGTAGAACGATGGCTTCAGATTTTCAACATACGGTGTGGTGGCGCGGACTGGGAGGGGGCGCTTGGCTCCTGCCCCCTCCCCAAGTAAGATTTTCATACGTGAGTGTACGTTCATGGTTTTGGTCCCTGAGTTGCTTCGATGTCACTGCCATCCTCAAATGGCATAAGTTCTGGATGTTGGGTGCCATAGTTCCGAGTTCTGAGCAGCGCTTGTAACACTGTCTGAAGCTTATTTGCACCTACTGCAGCTTCACTATTCTCAAAGTAAGTGAGGGCCGTTTGTGGACCTGACTGCATTTGAAAACAATGTGATATGGTACCTCCCTAAACCGCTTGATGGAGGCCCCCGAGGGGCGGTGTGATGGCACATACTCGGAGAAGACGCTTGGCTCCGACCCCCTCCCCAAGTCTTATAGCACTGGTGTAGCCTGAGATCGCCCCCGACATAGGCGGCCGGCTCCCGGGGTCCGGCGGAACTTTTTGCCTTTTGATGACTCTTCTATTCTGGACCTTGTCCCACAATCCGTTTGACCTGAAGACACGCTGTAGTGGGGCGCCCCTTTACCGTTTCAGTTGCCATTCCGCCCGCTTTTGCTACATTGTGCCTCTTCCGCCATTCAGCTGTTTACCGCCCGCTCTTGCGACTACAGCGTCTCGCTCACCATGTAGTTGAGTTGCTCTTGCGATGCAACGATAGGCGGCTGCCACGGGACTCTCAAAATGGCGGCCGGCTCTTCAGATTTGGGCGTGGTCCACTAAAATGGCCCTGGGACACCTTGGAACTCGGACGCTTGTCTGATAGGGCTTGGGTCCCATTCTCGAAAGCATCCCCTCAGCCTTGAAGATTCTACAAAAGTCTTGGGGGCCCCCGACTCCCGCAGGCTTCTGGTGGGGAGCGGCTGCCATGATTGCTCGTGGAATGGCCACGACTGAGCTACGAGATGGTGGTGCTCTCATGCTGACGCCAGCTTCAGTCTGAAACATCCAGAAACACTGTAGACTACCAATTCGATCAGTTCCGGTAGCGCCCCAACATGACCCGGTAGAGAAGAACTTGCCCTCCCCTCTTTGACTGATGGTTCTTGTTGCCTGTCCCTTCTGTTGTCATTTAACAGATCTTTTTGAACTGCTGAAAGGGGTTGTGTTCCGAACGCTGGTTGTGCGTTATATGACATGCCGCGTTAGCGCACCCGGAAGTGCTCCGGTGCGCGAAGCGCAGCTTCCCGGAAGCGATCCGGGGCGCAGCGCGTAACGTAAGCATAACAGGTCATGTGACTTGTTAATAAAACTTTTCATTGGTTCATTTTACTTTTGTTATTTTAATGATGAAAAGCTTGGTCATATGACCTAAAAATTACGCTTTTTATTGGTTTCGAACATTATTTTTTCTTAAACATATATATTATAATGTTCCAGGCTAATGTACTTTCCCGAAAAATTTACAACTGTCCTGCAAGTAAAATATATTCCTTTTTCGAGAAAAAGGGCGTTTCTTCGTCCCATGACGGAGCCGTTGAGTAAAAGAGGCTCGGCCTGCTGTCTTAGTCGCCGATACGCCTGATTATCAGATTCTTATCGATCACTTTATGTTGCAGGAGTGGAAAACACAACTGCCCTTGACCATTTATCTTTACTGCGTTCCTGCGTATTATACCTTTTATCCGTCATGTAATTGGACTGCTTTATTTCACTTGCCTTTTACTGATTCGAAAACAGTGACTACAATTAAAAACTTTACCAATGTAAATACTACTACCATGTTTTGTTTTAAAAACCTTTATTGTGAAAATGTCAGTATACAAATACGGGCCTATAACCACGTGGGCCGGCCACGGAGCAAACTGAAATCGTATATGATGAGGAGACATTTACATTGTACAGGAACGTAACGAGCGGGCCATTAGGTTGCAAGAACTAAGGTGTCTAACAGTTGCGGAATCGGTGGACGTACATTTTGTAATTAAAATACGACAGGGCCACTTACAAAAAAAATTATCTAGATATACATTTGCGGGCAAGTACCATGGGTGACGTTAATTCGAACTTTCAATAGTACAGTAATCAATAACACATCAGAACTTAATATCAATAGGGATGTCGAAATATTAGATCAATTCTCGTCCCCGCCCGCCATGAGCATCAAAACTGCATTCATATCTCGTGATATCAAGGTTGTTCAACCAGTACACAACAAGGAGTTACGAGTCCCATTTATACCGGCGCCATTTTGGGCGAGGCCGGGCAGGTCCAAGATATAGTCAAAATGTCTCCACCAACCATCGGCCAGACCAGAACCCCTTTCGGCCCTTTATGCTACAAGATGGTGTCTTCCATTCAGAAAATATTGTTGGCAGCATTTTGAAAGGAAAGATAAACAGCCGCTCTCCTAGTGAGTCTCACATTGTTACATTTAGGAAGAATGTTGAAGAGTAGTATGTTGAAAATCTGAAGCCATTGTTCTACAAACTCTCAATCAGCCTTGGATGGAAAAAAAAATCCTGAAGAATGTACAAACTGAAAACCAATTTTTGTCTGTATAGCATCAACAGCAACGCTTGACTCAGCTTTGTGTGAAGCCGCCATTTTGATTCAATCAATAACGTCCCCCTGCACACATTCAGGGACCTGGTCGTGTCTTCAGGTCAAACGCATTGTGGGACAAGATGCAGAAAGGAAAAGGAAAAAAGTTCCGCCGGACCTCGGGAGCCGGCCGCCTATGTCATGGGCGATATGTGGCCACACCAGGGCAATAGTGAAGCTGCAGCAGGTGCAAATAAGCTTCAGACAGTGTTACAAACACTGCTCAGAACTCTCAACTATGGCACTCAACATCCAGGACTTGCAATCCGGAACATGGCGCCTTGTGCTGGTTCCGACCTATTCACACATCGGTCCACTACTGACATCACCTCATAAGCCAACGGGGCACCCCACGCCGTCTTTCGGCGCAGCATTGTAGGATGGCCACACCAGTGCGGCAACTTGCTGGACACCACCTCGGTGCCATCCGGATCTCGGCGCGTTCGAGTCACTGTACCGCAAGAGTGACCGGAACTCAGCTGGACACGCCGTCTTTCGGCGCTGCATTGTAGGATGGCCACACCAGTGCAGCAACTTGCTGAACACCACCTCGGTGCCATCCAGATCTCGGCGCGCTGTGCTGCCTTCGGCCTACTGTAGCCGCAAGTGCGGACGCAACTCAGTTGGACGGCGAGTGAAACGCTAAGGGGCGCCCCACTGCAGCCCAGGAGCCTCCATCTTGGGGGAGACGCACAGCCCCCACTGACTGACGCGACCTCACAGGCCAACGGGGCGCCCCACGCCGACTTTCGGCGCAGCATTGTAGGATTGCCACACCAGTGCAGCAACTTGCTGGACACCACCTCGGTGCCATCCGGATCTCGGCGCGTTGTGCTGCCTTCGGCCTATTCGCACATCGGTCCGCTACTGACGCCGCCTCACGTGCCAACGGATTTTCTACGCTTTTTATAGCCCTATGCCGCATAACAGGTCATGTGACTTGTTTATAAAACTTTTCATTGGTTCATTTTACTTTTGGTTTCCTAATGATGGAAGGCTTGGTCATATGACCTAAAAATAACACTTTTCATTGGTTTAGAAATTTTTTTTTCCCAAACGATGAAAGCCCCACCTTGTTTCTGGATGTTTCAGACTGAAGCTGGCGTCAGCATGAAAGCACCACCATCTCGTGGCTCCGTCGTGGTCATTCCGCGAGCAATCATGGCAGCCGCTCCCCACCGAAGAGCCGTCCGCCATTTTAAGAGTCCTGTGGCAGCCGCCTATCGCTGCACTGCAAGAGTGGGCGCAACTCAACTACATGGTGAGCGAGACGCTGTAGCCGCAAGAGCGGGTGATAAACAGCTGAATGGAGGATGAGGCACAGTGTAGCAAAAGCGGGCGGAATGGCAACTGAAACGGTAAAGGGGCGCCCCAGTACAGCAGACGAGCCTCCACCTGGGGAGGCCCGTTCATGCCGCCTCCCCCACGCCCCCCCGGGGCGCCCCACGCCGTTTTTCGGAGCAGCATTGTAGGATACCAAAACCAGTGCGGCAAC
The DNA here is from genome assembly GCF_964263255.1 of Lissotriton vulgaris. NCBI lineage: Eukaryota > Metazoa > Chordata > Amphibia > Caudata > Salamandridae > Lissotriton > Lissotriton vulgaris. The sequence continues at coordinate 587,925,160 of NC_141696.1, read as the reverse complement.
TTACTGGACATCACCTGGGTGCCATCCACATCTCAGCGCGTTCTGCTGCCTTGGGACTATTCGCACAACAGACCGCTACTGACAAGGCCTCCCGGCGCACCCCCCGGGGCGCCCCACGCCATTTTTCTGAGCTGCATTGTAGGATACCAAAAACCAGTGCGGCACCCAGGTAACATCACCTGGGTGCCGTCCAGAACTCAGCACGTTGTGCTGCCTTGGGACTATTCGCACAAAAGACAGCTACCATTGTTGCTTCTTTTTTCCAAAAAATGTTTAAATGTATTTACTGTTTTTGTTGCGTTCTATATATTTATAAGTTATTAAAGTGTTATAATCCTACTACTTTGTTGGAGTATATTTTTAATGTGACACATAATTGTAAAAACTTTGATGTACAAAGAGGCATCCCTGGAATCTTCCGCTTCAGGCTCGGACCCACACACCCTCACAGTGAGAATCCCCTCCCCAAGCACAATACAGGATGGTTATCAGATAGTAGGAACCCGTATGGTGTGACGGATCTCATGGGGTGGGGGCCTTCATCTACTGTAACTCCTTTGAAGAGGGATGATTCTCATACATGCCAACATTTCAGAAGAGCAAAGTGGGAGATTTTTTTTTAAAAAATCGGGTGAATGGGGCCTTGAATCGGGTTATTGTCATGTGTGGGCTTTGGAAGTGTGCTGCTGCAGGATCGGACATTTCAAACTCAAATGCACGTTCTTTTTCTTACCTTTCCGAAGCATGGAGCGCAATAGCAGGCAGAGAAAGGGTGATGCAAGTGTTGAACACTGCCTGGCCTGGCAAGTTGCTGACAGTGCCCCCCCCGCCCGCTCCTGAAAGAGGGCACACACACACCGCCGCCCCGAGTACTTCACAGATCTTTAAAAGACCATGCGCTTGTTAATGAGGCTTAAATGGTTTATCACCCCTTCTAGAGCCCCTGCATCGGCCCTCTGACGTTTCCTGGAAGAATTAGCACGTAACACAATACCAAGCCCTGTCAGCTGAAACCCCCGAGGAATCGGGTTTTTGCTTGCAGGAATCGGGAGGCGGGAGACTAGCACTGAAATCGGTAGTCTCACGCCTGAATCGGGAGGGTTGGCATGTCTGGATTCTCTACAGCTGGGGCCATAAACTACATCCGCAGGGCTAGGTGATAGCCTGGGACCGGCCTGGACAATCGGACACAGAGGAAGAGGAGTGTCAGAGGGTGCGGTAGTGAATAGGGTGAAAGGGAGGTGTTGTGCGGGCACAGGGTGTGATTCTCAGGGAAGAGCAGCGCAGATGGGGGGAGGTTTATGGCCCATGCATGAGAGAGAGAGCGGAGGTGACCAGTGCGTGGGGGAGATGCTTGCGAGGGTGGGGAGCCGTGCTGAGAATCGACGGCGTGCAGAGAGTGGGTCTGGTCAAGGCATCTAAAATGGCTGCCGTGCACGACAAAATTGTGGCATTGGAAAAAAGGCAAGATGGCGCAGACAATGTTTATCAATAAGTATTCATTTATAACAAAATATTTTATCGCAGTGACAAATTGGCTGTCAACACTTCCTGATTTCCATCGAATCGAACGTTAACAGATGTCACGCAGCAAAAAAAAAAAAACGCTCACGCACAGCCGCTGGAAGACATGTATCAACATATATGAGCCTCCTCAGCCACCCTCAGAAAACATAAGGGATCAGGATACGTCTCCCGCACCCCCTTATACCTAGTAATTTAATTAAAACGAAACACAAAATGGCGAATTCCCGTTTCGCTACCAGTTTGCGGCCCAGTTCGCGGCCCGGGAAGCGCTTCTACCGTGAAAAATCAATTTTTTTTTTATTTTCCCCACGGGACCCTTTAATAACCCCAACATCATTCCTAGGGGGTCAAGAGGGGTCTACCTTGCCCCCTTTCATTAAATTCCCCCTTCGTTTTTCACCTCTTCTTGTCTCTCGATCCTACCGAGAGACAAGATGGCGGCCGCACCGGACTGTTTAGAATGTTGACAGGCAGCGGAGAGCCAATCAGCTTCGCATCGCAAAGTTCCGTTTCACGAAAAGTACGCAAACCGGAGCGCAGCCCGGAGCGCTGTTACAGATATATATCTTTTTTTGAACGTTAATTTCTCAAAATCCACTGAAGCACATATATTGAGACCTAGCAAAGGCACATCGGGCTAACAGTCCCTACAATTTTGCCAAGTTTCGTGCAAATCCATTCAGCTGTTCGAGCTAAAAGTGAGGCCTACCGCCCTATGGAAATTAACATGGGAAAAACGTGTTTTGGGACCCCCCTTTCTTCTCGGCCCCCCCTTGACGAAACCCCCCCAAATTTTAAGGGGCTGCTCAGAAACAAAATGTGCCATTTTCCTGAAACTTTCAGCCGATTCCGTCCACAAACGCCCAAATTATTAGACATAGAATTTTCAAAAGTTCCATAGAGAAAAAATCCTAACTATATATACCTACTGGCGACCGCCAGTAGGTAATATATATATATATATATATATATATATATATATATATATATATATATATATATATATATATATATATATATATATATATATATATCTCCCTGATTTTGCCTCCAGCACACAGGACTCGTATCCAAAGAGACGATGCAGACCCAGCTTCGTGCAAATATTCCTTTATTTCAAATTCGCCCAAACACCACCGCCATGACGAGTTTCGGTCCCTCTGGGACCTTGATCACATGACGGTCGCCAGTAGGTAGTTATAGTTGAGATCTACTTTCCATAGGAAATCCGCAACATTCTATTGGGAATAACTTTGGCGCCGGTGGACGAATCTTCACAATTTTCTCAAAGTTTGCGGCCCGCTCCGCTTCGCTCCTTCCCTGAAAATGTGGGGGGCATTAGTCAAATGGGGGCTGAGATAAAAGGGGGTCCCAAAACGTGTTTTCCCCATGTTAATTTCCATAGGGCGGTCAAACTCACTTTTAGCCCGAACGGTAAAATGGATTTCCACCAAACTTGGCCAAATTGTAGGGACTGGTACCCCGATGTGCCTTTGCTATGTCTCAAGATATATGCTCCAGTGGTTTTACGAAAATTTACTTTGAAAAAATATATATTGGGCTACATTGGGCTATATATATGTTAGAGCCCAAATGTAGCCCAATGTAGCCCAATGTAGCCCAAAGATGGCCACCAGAGACAAGAAAAAACAAATGTAGCCCAAATATCAGCCAGATGTAGCCCAACAATTTGCTACTGAAAAACCTATGAAATTCACTGAAAAAACCATAGGTTTCACACACATTATAGTTAGGAATTAACATTTAAAAAACCTTTGAAATTCACTGAAAAAAACCATAGGTTTCACACCAGTTATAGTTAGCTGGAAATTTTACTGACATAAAGCCATTGAAATTCCCACGTTATAGTTAGTTGGACTCACTATAACTTGCGCGCCTGCAATGCACTGCTGATGACGTCACATATTACATCACTCACGACATGGTCAGTGACATCACTCATGACATCACTGATGACACCATCCTTGTGACAGAGTGACAGACCTCCTTTCAGTGTAATGTAACCCTTGAAAAACATATTCAAAAATAGAAACAAAAATTTTCAAAAAAATAGAGATACCCATACCAGTTTCAACAAACAATTCTGTAATACCACCATCTATATACACATCCACTCATTCACCAACAGTTCTATATAGTCACTCATACATATATTCACTCATCATATGTAGTGAAACACCTATACATCCTGTTACACACCGACAGTCATCCAAATGTTACTCACACACATAATCACACATGCATATAAACTATTGATCATCCATTTATTTGCATATACAGCTATACACACACTACCACCTTACTTCTAAGTTTTAGTGAGTCCAACTAACTATAACGTGGGAATTTCAATGGTTTTATGTCAGTAAAATTTCCAGCTAACTATAACTGGTGTGAAACCTATATTTTCTTCAGTGAATTTAATAGGTTTTTTAAATGCTAATTCCTAACTATAACTGGTGTGAAACCTGTGGTTTTTTCAGTGAATTTCAAAGGTTTTTTAAATGCTAATTTCTAACTATAACTGGTGTGAAACCTATGGTTTTTTCAGTGAATACATATATATATATATATATTACCTACTGGCGGTCGCCAGTAGGTATATATAGTTAGGATTTTTTCTCTATGGGATTTTTGAAAATTCTATGTCTAATAACTTTGGCGTTTGTGGACGGAATTGGCTTAAATTTTCAGGAAAATGGAACATTTTGTTTCTGAGCAGCCCCTGACAATTTGGGGGGGTTTCATCAAGGGGGGGCCGAGAAAAAAGGGGGGTCCCAAAACGTGTTTTTCCCATGTTAATTTCCATAGGGCGGTTGGCCTCACTTTTAGCTCGAACGGCTGAATGGATTTGCACGAAACTTGGCAAAATTGTAGGGACTGTTAGCCCGATGTGCCTTTGCTAGGTCTCAATATATGTGCTCCAGTGGATTTTGAGTAATTTAGGTTCAAAACAAGATATATATCTGGGCGGAGCCTAACCACACATCTGATCTGATTGGCTGTCAGCGCTTCATCCAAGAAGTGTTGGCAGCCATCTTGGGACCAATATACATGATAGCACCTCATTAAAAAGCATTGTAGTTAATAGAGGGTTTTAGGACTTTAGTTACATTATAAATCATTTGTTGATGGTACCATACTCGTTTTAGGAATTGTGGTGGGTTCTAAGGTGATTTTACCATGTGAAAAAACCTTCTGCTGTGATATCATGAATATTGTTTGAAAGAAAACTAATATCTCATGATTTTCCCACAGTGGTTTGGAAGGGGATCTATAAGCTAAACTGAAAGCATATTTTCTGTAAATTCACATTATCGTTCTCAGTCATGTGAAAATGAAGTCTGACATTCTCAGTACAACATGTACATCCAACAAGGACAGAGACTGTCAGTTGATTCCTTTGTGTTCTACTGCAGCCTCCTAGAGTGTTCTAAAGAACAACTAGAGCGCTAACAGTCCTACTTATTACAAAGGTATGGCACACCTGAAGCCATCTTGATTGGAATAAAGTGGTAACTCTTAAAACATTTAATTTAAAAAGAAACAACATGAGGGGGTATATTTTGCCATAGAAAGTATGATTAGTGCTGCAGAATGAAAAATTAGGGCACATTTTGAGTGACTTCTCAAATCCTTTTCTATTTCATTAAAACATTCTGACATGCAGTCTCCCAAAATGGCCACCAGAGACAAAAGAGCCCAAATGTAGCCCAAATATCACCCAGATGTAGCCCAAGTATAGCCCAATGACAGAATGTCCCAGAGTGTTCTAAAGAACAACTAGAGCGCTAACAGTCCTACTTATTACAAAGGTATGGCACACCTGAAGCCATCTTGATTGGAATAAAGTGGTAACTCTTAAAACATTTAATTTAAAAAGAAACAACATGAGGGGGTATATTTTGCCATAGAAAGTATGATTAGTGCTGCAGAATGAAAAATTAGGGCACATTTTGAGTGACTTCTCAAATCCTTTTCTATTTCATTAAAACATTCTGACATGCAGTCTCCCAAAATGGCCACCAGAGACAAAAGAGCCCAAATGTAGCCCAAATATCACCCAGATGTAGCCCAAGTATAGCCCAATGACAGAATGTCCCAGAGTGTTCTAAAGAACAACTAGAGCGCTAACAGTCCTACTTATTACAAAGGTATAGCACACCTGGAGCCATCGTGATGGGAATAAAGTGGTAACTCTTAAGACATTTAATTTAAAAAGGAACAAAATGAGGGGGTATATTATGCAATAGAAGGTATTATTAGTGCTGCAGAAAGAAAAATTAGGGCACATTTTGAGTGACTTTTCAAATCCTCTTCTATTTCATTAAAAAAATTCTGACATGCAGTCTCCCAAAATGGCCACCAGAGACAAAAGAGCCCAAATGTAGCCCAAATATCACCCAGATGTAGCCCAAGTATAGCCCAATGATAGAATGTCCCAGAGTGTTCTAAAGAACAACTAGAGCGCTAACAGTCCTACTTATTACAAAGGTATGGCACACCTGAAGCCATCTTGATTGGAATAAAGTGGTAACTCTTAAAACATTTAATTTAAAAAGGAACAAAATGAGGGGGTATATTTTGCCATATGAATTATGATTAGTGCTGCAGAAAGAAAAATTAGGGCACATTTTGAGTGACTTCTCAAACCCTCTTCAATTTCATTAAAAAATTCTGACATAGTCTCCCAAGATGGCCACCAGAGACAAAAGAGCCTAAATGTAGCCCAAATATCACCCAGATGTACCCCAAGTATAGCCCAATGACAGAATGTCCCAGAGTGTTCTAAAGAACAACTAGAGCGCTAACAGTCTTACTTATGACAAAAGTATGGCACACCAGAAGCCATCTTGATTGGAATGAAGTGGAAAGTCTGAAAACACTCAATTTAAAAAGGAACAACATGAGGGGGTTAATTTTGCCATAGAAAGTATGATTAGTGCTTCAGAAAGAAAAATTAGGGATCATTTTGAGTGACTTCTCAAATCCTCTTCTATTTCATTAAAAAAATTCTGACATGCAGACTGAAACATGCACTTTGAATACCAGCAGCAGACGTCCCTGGTGAGCAGTAGCTTTACTACAGTGATCTAATGTGCAACTAGAGTGCTAACATTCAGAATTTATGGCAAATGTGTGACACATCTGAATGCCTTCTTGATGGAACCAAAGTAAACAAGCATTGAAAATGCAATAGATCTCGCCCTCGTTTAAGTTAAAGCCATTCTGTTTGTAATGAGGTGGCTTTTTAGCTTTGCTTTTATTAGTGTTTTTTCAACTTTCATGTAAATAACGCACCGTTTTCACCAAATCGACTTTGCCCAAGCACACCCTTCCCTTCAGCCAACAAATCCCAAAAATTCGGCACACCTGCCGATCCACACTCCCTACAGCTCACCCAAGCCCCGTCCCTCTAGCGCAACTGGAACACCCCAAATTCACCTTCTCCATGCGCACCAAAAACTCCCATTGAATAACATGGCAATTCGCTACTCCGCACAAAAATTGCTCTTTAAAGCACTTCCACTGCTCCGATCCGCTTCAAACTTGGCTGGACAATAGTTCCAGCGATTTCCTAACATCTCACCAAAATTCAGCCCAATCCATCCACTGGAACGGGGACGAATTTCAACCCGAATACGCGCCCCTCGCAAACACAAAAAAAAGCCATAAAACGGCCAAATCTCGACCAAAAACCGCCAAAATCCCTCAAAACCTTGCCAACACCAATACGCACGAAACTGAACCGGCCCCTCAGCCCTAGGCTCTGGGAACCCTACTTAATTGACCCAAAAGCCCTAAAAAAGCAACATAATACACACGAAAACGCCCTAACAACCCTAAAATGCATATAAGTATATGTATGCATGCATTTATGTTTGTATTTATATAGATATACAGATGATATATGTTTATATATGTATGTATATATATATATTCACTGAAAAAACCATAGGTTATAGACCATATATAGTTAGGAATTAGCATTTACAAAACCTTGAAAATTCACTGAAAAAACCATAGGTTATAGACCATATATAGTTAGGAATTCGCATTTACAAAACCTTATTTTACTCACACAAAACCATTGAAATTCCATATATAGTTAGTTGCACTAACTATATATCGCGCACCCGCAATCCACTGCTGATGATGTCACATATTACATCATTCATGACATGGTCAGTGACATCACTGATGACATCACTGATGACATCTCAAATGACATCACTGATGACATCACTGATGACAACATCCAGTGACTGTATGTTTCTGTAAAGTTAAAATATGTCTTAAATATTGAAGAATGAGTGGATGTATAAGTGTCTGGATGAAGGATTTAGTAGGTGCATGACTGACTGTATGAGTGAGTGATTAAATGTGTCTCACTGAGTGCATGGGTTAGTGACTAAACTGTCTTAATTTGTGCATCATTATGTCTGTTGTTCTGTAAACTGTTGCATGTGTTGATAAGTAGCTATATGAGTAACTATATGGGTTATTGATTGGTTGCCCAAGTATTTGTATGGGAGACTGAGTGTGTGTGTGGGTGGCTGGGAGGTGTATGACTCTGTGCATAGATGTGTGAGCAGTTGATTCACTAGATGTATGGTTTCAAAAGTGCATGTGGAAACAGCTGTATGGGAGGTTGACTGTGTGCATGAGTGTATTGGTGAGTGAATGGATATCTTAGTGCTACATGTCAAAGTAAGTACATATGTAAAACACAGTACATGTGAGAGTTGACATATATAAATAACTGTGCATAAGAGCCAGTGAATGTGTGAGTGGCTGTATGGATCATTGTGAACTTGTATCAGGGATTGTCTAAGAGAGTAAATATGTGTTAGTATATGTTTGAATAAGTAAAGTTTGTATAACTGTATAGTTGAGGAAATGGAGGTGTGATTGATTCTTTGCATGACTGACTAGGTGTGTGAGTAACTCCATGGATGAGTGACAGTCTGTGAGTGTCTGTTTACACTGATTGTATCTAAGGTTATATTAGAGTCTGAAGAGGTTCATCCTATTATCACATGAATGATATCATCAGTGATGTGATCAGTAATGTCAAATGAGATGTCATCAGTGATGTCATCAGTGATGTCATTTGAGATGTCATCAGTGATGTCATTTGAGATGTCATCAGTGATGTCATCAGTGATGTCACTGACCATGTCATGAATGATGTAATATGTGACATCATCAGCAGTGGATTGCGGGTGCGCGATATATAGTTAGTGCAACTAACTATATATGGAATTTCAATGGTTTTGTGTGAGTAAAATAAGGTTTTGTAAATGCGAATTCCTAACTATATATGGTCTATAACCTATGGTTTTTTCAGTGAATATATATATACATATATATATATATATATATATATATATATATATATATATATATATATATATATATATATATATATATATATATATATATTACCTACTGGCGGTCGCCAGTAGGTAGTTATAGTTAGGACCTAGTTTCCATAGGAAATCCTCAACATTCTATTTGGAATAACTTTGGCCCTGGTGGAAGAATCTTAGCGAATTTCTCAAAGAAGATGGCTCACCTATTTACAAAAGTGTGAAAATGGAGATAAATCAGAAGTTTGAGTGCTTTGATATAAGGTGGCTCTGAAAAGAGCCCTTGTGTTAATTGAGTTGTTTCTGCATTTATAAGTAAGTACCGATGCAGAGTTTGATATAATATTGTTGGCAGCATTTTGAAAGGAAAGACAGGGGCCCATTTTCTGGTTAACAGGTGACCAGGCCAACTTTTCACGCCAGGCCCATTCCTGCAAAGTCGACCGCCATTTTTAGGAGATCTGCAACCACCGGCAGTCACTGGGTTGCAGGAGCAGATGGACTCAAGCCTGTCGGGCGAAGCATCGTTGCACCGCCACAGTGGACGAGACCCTGCTGGGTGAGTGGAGCGTCGCTGTACCGCAACAGTGGGCGAGTCCTTTGCTGGGCTCGTGGAGCGTCCCTATACCGCCACAGTATGCGAACGCTTTGCTGGGCTCGTGGAGTGTCCCTATATCGCCACAGAGTACGAACTCTTTGCCGGGTGCATGGATCGTTGGGGGTGCAGCTGAGGGGCCTCCATCTGGGGAGGCTCGTCCGTACCGCCTCTCCCTCCCAGTGGACCCCACGGCGTCTTGCTGACATTTGTTATGGCCGGACCAGGCGATGAAGAGAGGGGGAGTTTGGATATATATGAGTTATACTATTAGGTATGTCACATCCCCCTTGTGGCCTGCAAGGCACCGAAAAAAGAAGAGAATGGGAAGACAACTACATCTCGGGTCGGGCCCATGCCTTCTCTGGCCGATGGCGGCCGGCCGCTCTTTGCCACCGCCCCAGGAACGGATCCCTTGGTTCATCCTGGGGACAGGCCTTGGCGTGTGGTGTCTCCTCCGGACTATTCGCGTAATGGTTCTCCACCCCAGGCCGTTGCCGACGGCTTTTGTAGACTTTCTGACGCTCAAAAACCCTACTAGAAAGCAGCCCAAAAGTAGCCCAACATTGCTACTTTGGGGAAGGAGGGGCTGCGCGCGAGCGGAATTTTTTTTTGCTGCGTGACGTCTGTTAACGTTCGATTCGAAGGAAATCAGGAAGTGTTGACCGCCATTTTGTCACTGTGAGTAAATGGTGCTCCACATTGTAAATGCGGCACACCATGGGTGGCAGAGCAGCGGTGCACATTAACTGGTGCATCTCTGGGGATGCGCAAGTTAACATAAATCTGCTCCTTTACATTTAAGTATGAGCAGGGGACACAGAGTTGGTGAAGCTTATCGAAGGTTAAAAAGAGATGAGTCCTGTTCACTGAAAACTTGGACATAGGACTCACCTCCTCGGCATCGTTGGACATGGCTAAATAATAGCTGCAAAATGTAACTGTTGTTAAACAATTTTACTATTATAGTGTCTGAGATTTGTCTCTTACTCTGCAACATCTCATTGTTGTTCTCTTTCTTTAAAGATAAGGACATTAACCATGAGTGATAATGAGTAATCCGTTGGTCTCGATCTTATTGTTGAACATGTCATTGAAACGTCAGTGGAAGTGGAACCCTTAGATGATTTAAATCCTGAGGATGATGAAGAACATGATGAGGATGCCGATTTGTCAGAATTGTATGACATAGGGTGGGAAGCTGACGTGCTTCAGCATATGGAACTATAAACATTTATTTTTCAAATTTACTGGAAATAAAAAGTGAAAATGTAAACCGTTTCATTTAAAATTAAACATAACTTGAAAAACAGGTTATGTGTAGTGTCTTTAATAAAATAGTCAAATATGCTCATAAAAATATTTCTAAACCAATGAAAAGCCTTAACAAGTCACATGACCTGTTATGCTTACGTTACGCGCTCCGCGCCGCGCCCCGGATTGTTGGTCATTCAAACTGAGGCTGGCGTCAGCATGAGAGCGCCAACGTCTCGTGGCTACGCCATTCAGAAAATATTGTTGGCAGCATTTTGAAAGGAAAGATCTGCAACCACCGGCAGTCACTGGGTTGCAGGAGCTGATGGACTCAAGCCTGTCGGGCGAAGCATCGTTGCACCGGCACAGTGGACGAGTCCTTTGCCAGGTGCATGGAGCGTTGCTGCACCGCAAGAGTGGACGAGTCCTTTGACGGGTGCGTGGAGCGTTGGGGGTTCAGGTGAGGGGCCTGCATGTGGGGAGGCGGGAGAGGCTCGTCCGCGCCGCCTGTCCCTCCCAGTGCACCCCACGGCGTCTTGCTGACATTTGTTATGGCCGGACCAGGCGATGAAGAGGGGGGGGGGGTCGGAGGCATATGCAAGACATCCCCCTCGTGGCCTGCAAGGCGCCGAAAGATTATCGTCCGTGCCGTCTCTCCCTCCCAGTGTACCCCACGGCGTTTTGCTGACATTTGTTATGGCCGGACCAGGCGATGAAGAGAGGGGGGGGGGGTCGGAGGCATATGCAAGACATCCCCCCCTCGTGGCCTGCAAGGCGCCGAAAGAGGAAGAGAATGGGAAGAGAACTACATCTCGGGTCGGGCCCATGCCTTCTCTGGCCGATGGCGACCGGCTGCTCTTTGCCACGGTCCCAGGAACGGATTCCTTGGTTCATCCTGGGGACAGGCCTTGGCGCATGGTGTCGCCTCCGGACTATTCGCGTAATGGTTCTCCATAGTTGTTTTAATATATTTTTGTTCAAGAATAAAAACGTTTTAATCTGTTATTTTGCTGTCGTGTTGTATATTTCTAATATTTGTCGCTCTGATGTCGTTTCCCCTCCCAAATGGAACATGTGATTGTAATCTACAGCCGGACATTCCGACAGGACATGAGAGCAAAAGGGGGGGGGGTCAGATCTGAAGTTGGGCAGGCGATAAGATCACGTTTTGCTATGTAGGGCTATCTATGTTCGTGATGGGGCCTAAAAGGGGGCAAGATGGCGTCGAGCTCGGTTTCTCTCACTAGTTTCACTAGTTTCATATTTCTCATGAGGGGTTGTTCCTAATGTTTCTATTTTAGCAAGGTCAAAAAGAGATCCTATCAGTGGCCTATTGATTTTGTTCGATTCCTTTTGTTTTCTCTAACGAGTTTTAAGTTAAAGTTTGCTAGTACGATAAAGCGGCTAGTCCGCATTTTATATATATGTCTTTTTTATTAGGGGTGTTTTCCGGTGGAGTTGGACGATCTACCTCTAATAAACGGTAAGTGTTTCTCTGAAGGAATGCGTCTTGAAAGTGGCTGACTGTAATGTATGATATTTCACTCAGTGACTTTCAGGCCCATGCTGTTTCAAAACTGTGCATGTGTTTGAAGCAGGCGTAGGTATTGACGCAGCATAGAAACTACTAGGAACCAATTGGAAGTGTTGTTTTCAAGTCACATGACTTCACATGCGCGTCTCAGGACGTGTACGCGGTGATAGTATCTGGTTGGAAGTAGCGGTCCAATTTCAAAACGTGAAAAGGAGTAAATCGAAACATATCCGGATTTAATATATCTTCTGAGTAGTATAAGTTCTATGGTGGGTGTATGAAGAAATTTAATAAGTTGCAATCGCGAACTTTTCCCGAAATATATTTATAGGCGGTTGCGCGCACACGGTCGCGCACGATCGAAAGCCGATAAACGCCCTTTATAATATGCTCCTGGAGCTGTTTTTGGAAAGTTCAAATTGCAAAGTTTTCACGAAATATATAGGCAGGTGCGCGCACTCGGTCGCGCACGAAAGCCTGGAAATGCGATATCCATTTTATTGACAACTGTTGCCGAGAGTGCGCACACCGGGTCGCGCACGAAAGTTTAGTAAGGCTATTTTTATTTACAGACAAATTTTAATGTGTTTAAAAAAAGGCAAGGTACAGACTTTCGAATTCTGTATCGCTTTACAAGGAGTCTCTATGCAACTTGAACAGTGAAGAAAACGGCTTGTTTTCGAAAAAAATATTGCCAGAACTTTATTGCCAAAAGTATAGGTTGCATACATGACATTTTTCTGAATTAGCATTTTAAAAACCAATGAAATTCACAGAAAAAACCATAGGTTTTACACACGTTATAGTTAGGAAGTAGCATTTAAAAAACCTATGAAATTCACTGAAAAAACCATAGGTTTGACACCAGTTATAGTTAGCTGGAAATTTTACTGACATAAAACCAATGAAATTCCACGTTATAGTTAATTGGACTCACTATAACTTGCGCGTGCAATGCACTGCTGATGACGTCACATAATACATCACTCATGACATGGTCAGTGACATCACTCATGACATCACTGATGACACCATCCAGTGAATATGTGTCTTTCTGAAAAATAAATATTAGTGAGTAATGTTTAAATATTTAAATATATATATTAGTGTTTCACTTTGTGTATAAGTGGCTACATGTGTTGGTAAGTAGCTACATGCGTATGTATATGGGTTATTAGATGTTTCTCTTAGTATCAGTATGAGTGTCTATATGGTTTGGTGGGGGTATTACTTAGCACATAGATGCATGAGTGACTGACTCTCTGTTTGTATGTGTTTTGAAGACAGCATATGTGCAGGACTGTATGGGTGGATGAGTGCGTATATGTGTTTGTTAGTGAGTGAATGACTGTCTCACTAGTGTCTTTATCAGTAACGACATATGTTTTAATCTAGTATATGTGAATATTGATGTATATAAGTGAGTATATGTGAGAGTAAGAGATTGAAAGAGTTCCTGTTTAAATAAGTATCTGTTTCTATAAGTGATTGTTTAAGAGAATAAATATGTGTAGTTTTCAATAGAAGTAAGGTGGAAGTGTGTGTATAACTCTATATTCAAATAAATGGATGTTCAATAGTTTATTTTCACGTGTGAGTATGTCTGTGAGTAACTTTTCGATGATTGTCGGTGTGTAACAGGATGTATAGGTGTATCATTTCATATGATGAGTGAGTATATGTATGAGTGGCTGTGTATATAGATGGTGGAATTACTGAATTACTTGTTGTAACTGATATGGGTATCTGCATTTTTTTTTAAATTTCAGTTTCTATTTTTGAATATGTGTTTCAAGGGTTACATTACAGTGAAAGGAGGTCTGTCACTATGTCACAAGGATGGTGTCATCAGTGATGTCACTGACCATGTCATGAGTGATGTAATATGTGACGTCATCAGCAGTGCATTGCACGCGCAAGTTATAGTGAGTCCAACTAACTATAACGTGGAATTTCATTGGTTTTATGTCAGTAAAATTTCCAGCTAACTATAACTGGTGTCAAACCTATGGTTTTTTCAGTGAATTTCATAGGTTTTTTAAATGCTACTTCCTAACTATAACGTGTGTAAAACCTATGTTTTTTTCTGTGAATATATATATATATATATGTATATGTATATATATATATATATATAGGTATATATAGTTAGGATTTTTTCTCTATGGGATTTTTGAAAATTCTATGTCTAATAACTTTGGCGTTTGTGGACGGAATTGGCTGAAATTTTCAGGAAAATGGAACATTTTGTTTCTGAGCAGCCCCTGACAATTTGGGGGGGTTTCATCAAGGGGGGGCCGAGAAAAAAGGGGGGTCCCAAAACGCGTTTTTCCCATGTTAATTTCCATAGGGCGGTTGGCCTCACTTTTAGCTCGAACGGCTGAATGGATTTGCACGAAACTTGGCAAAATTGTAGGGACTGTTAGCCCGATGTGCCTTTGCTAGGTCTCAATATATGTGCTCCAGTGGATTTTGAGTAATTTAGGTTCAAAAAAAGATATATATCTGGGCGGAGCCTAACCACACATCTGATCTGATTGGCTGTCAGCACTTCATCCAAGAAGTGTTGGCAGCCATCTTGGGACCAATATACATGATAGCACCTCATTAAAAAGCATTGTAGTTAATAGAGGGTTTTAGGACTTTAGTTTCATTATAAATCATTTGCTGATGGTACCATACTCGTTTTAGGAATTGTGGTGGGTTCTAAGGTGATTTTACCATGTGAAAAAACCTTCTGCTGTGATATCATGAATATTGTTTGAAAGAAAACTAATATCTCATGATTTTCCCACAGTGGTTTGGAAGGGGATCTATAAGCTAAACTGAAAGCATATTTTCTGTAAATTCACATTATCTTTCTCAGTCATGTGAAAATGAAGTCTGACATTCTCAGTAAAACATGTACATCCAACAAGGACAGAGACTGTCAGTTGATTCCTTTGTGTTCTACTGCAGCCTCCTAGAGTGTTCTAAAGAACAACTAGAGCGCTAACAGTCCTACTTATTACAAAGGTATGGCACACCTGAAGCCATCTTGATTGGAATAAAGTGGTAACTCTTAAAACATTTAATTTAAAAAGAAACAACATGAGGGGGTATATTTTGCCATAGAAAGTATGATTAGTGCTGCAGAATGAAAAATTAGGGCACATTTTGAGTGACTTCTCAAATCCTTTTCTATTTCATTAAAACATTCTGACATGCAGTCTCCCAAAATGGCCACCAGAGACAAAAGAGCCCAAATGTAGCCCAAATATCACCCAGATGTAGCCCAAGTATAGCCCAATGACAGAATGTCCCAGAGTGTTCTGAAGAACAACTAGAGCGCTAACAGTCCTACTTATTACAAAGGTATGGCACACCTGAAGCCATCTTGATTGAAATAAAGTGGTAACACTTAATACATTTAATTTAAAAAGGAACAAAATGAGGGGGTATATTTTGCCATATGAATTATGATTAGTGCTGCAGAAAGAAAAATTTAGGGCACATTTTGAGTGACTTCTCAAACCCTCTTCAATTTCATTAAAACATTCTGACATACAGTCTCCCAAGATGGCCACCAGAGACAAAAGAGCCTAAATGTAGCCCAAATATCACCCAGATGTACCCCAAGTATAGCCCAATGACAGAATGTCCCAGAGTGTTCTAAAGAACAACTAGAGCGCTAACAGTCTTACTTATGACAAAAGTATGGCACACCAGAAGCCATCTTGATTGGAATGAAGTGGTAAGTCTGAAAACACTCAATTTAAAAAGGAGCAACATGAGGGGGTTAATTTTGCCATAGAAAGTATGATTAGTGCTTCAGAAAGAAAAATTAGGGATCATTTTGAGTGACTTCTCAAATCCTCTTCTATTTCATTAAACAAATTCTGACATGCAGACTGAAACATGCACTTTGAATACCAGCAGCAGACGTCCCTGGTGAGCAGTAGCTTTACTACAGTGATCTAATGTGCAACTAGAGTGCTAACATTCAGAATTTATGGCAAATGTGTGACACATCTGAATGCCTTCTTGATGGAACCAAAGTAAACAAGCATTGAAAATGCAATAGATCTCGCCCTCGTTTAAGTTAAAGCCATTCTGTTTGTAATGAGGTGGCTTTTTAGCTTTGCTTTTATTAGTGTTTTTTCAACTTTCATGTAAATAACATGCATCTGTATGCATATAAGTATATGCATGCATGCATTTATGTTTGTATTTATATAGATATACAGATGATATAAGTTTATATATGTATGTATATATATATATTCACTGAAAAAACCATAGACTATAGACCATATATAGTTAGGAATTAGCATTTACAAAACCTTGAAAATTCACTGAAAAAACCATAGGTTATAGACCATATATAGTTAGGAATTAGCATTTACAAAACCTTGAAAATTCACTGAAAAAACCATAGGTTATAGACCATATATAGTTAGGAATTCGCATTTACAAAACCTTATTTTACTCACAAAAAACCATTGAAATTCCATATATAGTTAGTTGCACTAACTATATATCGCGCACCCGCAATCCACTGCTGATGATGTCACATATTACATAATTCATGACATGGTCAGTGACATCACTGATGACATCACTGATGACATCTCAAATGACATCACTGATGACATCACTGATGACAACATCCAGTGACTGTATGTTTCTGTAAAGTTAAAATATGTCTTACATATTGAAGAATGAGTGGATGTATAAGTGTCTGGATGAAGGATTTAGTATGTGCATGACTGACTGTATGAGTGAGTGATTAAATGTGTCTCACTGAGTGCATGGGTTAGTGACTAAACTGTCTTAATTTGTGCATCATTATGTCTGTTGTTCTGTAAACTGTTGCATGTGTTGATAAGTAGCTATATGAGTAACTATATGGGTTATTGATTGGTTGCCCAAGTATTTGTATGGGAGACTGAGTGTGTGTGTGGGTGGCTGGGAGGTGTATGACTCTGTGCATAGATGTGTGAGCAGTTGATTCACTAGATGTATGGTTTCAAAAGTGCATGTGGAAACAGCTGTATGGGCGGTTGACTGTGTGCATGAGTGTATTGGTGAGTGAATGGATATCTCAGTGCTACATGTCAAAGTAAGTACATATGTAAAACACAGTACATGTAAAAAAAAAGTTATACTGGGACTGGGTTCAGAGTAATGTGTTGAGGGCCACGGATGGGGGCTCACTCACGGACCAATTTTTGTTATTTAAATGTGTGAGGAAATTGGAACCCTTCCTCGACCTGATAACTAAACCCTTTGATCGCGCACTATACCTAAAACTGCGATATGGGACGCTTCCGGTGCATGACTTTATGGTGAGGTGGTCAAACTCTGGTGCCCCCCTGCGTTCATGCCCTGGCTGTGTAGCACCAACAGAGTCTGTGGCCCATCTATTTTTTGCCTGCCCAGCTTATAAAGGGGCGCGGAAATTTTGGCTGAAACCTGTCTGCAGGGAACTGGGGTTGAGTTGCCATAGACAGGCTCTTCGTGTACTCTCCACGGACTCATCATCTTCCTTTATGATTTGTGGGGTAGCAAAGTTCTTGGGAAGTGCATGGATGACGCGATCCCGCTTACTGAAACTGCAGTCGGGGGGCCCAACGGTCTGATGCCATATCTGCTGGTAGCAAATTGGTGATTGTGTTGCACCTTATTCTTTTACTGTATTTTAATATTTTATTGTGTATTGGAAATGTATTTTATATGTATTCTTTTATGGTGATCAAGTTGCCGAATAAAGATATTCAATAAGACATATGTAAAACACAGTACATGTGAGAGTTGACATATATAAATAACTGTGCATAAGAGCCAGTGAATGTGTGAGTGGCTGTATGGATCATTGTGAACTTGTATCAGGGATTGTATAAGAGAGTAAATATGTGTTAGTATATGTTTGAGTGAGTAAAGTGTGTATAACTGTATAGTTGAG
This sequence comes from Lissotriton vulgaris, assembly GCF_964263255.1. Lineage (NCBI taxonomy): Eukaryota > Metazoa > Chordata > Amphibia > Caudata > Salamandridae > Lissotriton > Lissotriton vulgaris. Next base: position 587,906,915 of record NC_141696.1, on the reverse strand, counting down.
GAAATGGAGGTGTGATTGATTCTTTGCATGACTGACTAGGTGTGTGAGTAACTCCATGGATGAGTGACAGTCTGTGAGTGTCTGTTTACACTGATTGTATCTAAGGTTATATTAGAGTCTGAAGAGGTTCATCGTATTATCACATGAATGATATCATCAGTGATGTGATCAGTAATGTCAAATGAGATGTCATCAGTGATGTCATCAGTGATGTCATTTGAGATGTCATCAGTGATGTCATCAGTGATGTCACTGACCATGTCATGAATGATGTAATATGTGACATCATCAGCAGTGGATTGCGGGTGCGCGATATATAGTTAGTGCAACTAACTATATATGGAATTTCAATGGTTTTGTGTGAGTAAAATAAGGTTTTGTAAATGCGAATTCCTAACTATATATGGTCTATATAACACAGTCGGAAATTTGCATCCATTTCATTCAGGATCAGATGCAGCATGAGACGCACTCCTCCAGCACAGGCATCTCTCCTGTTCCTTGCCAAACCGGTTTCGGCATTGTCCTCCCTTTATCAATGGCAGCTGTTCACTCGGAGAACCTTGAGTGCACTTTCATACTCAAGAGCCTGCCCATGTGGGCATGTCCAAATGGAATTATGGTTCTTGTAGTGCTTTATGATAATGCCTCAGGTGTGCCGGAGTGCGTCTCATGCTGCATCTGATCCTGAATGAAATGGATGCAAATTTCCGACTGTGTTGCTGTTTCCCACAGAGGGCTCAACTAAAGTGTTGGGATGTTTTGCAGCCCGAGTCCAGCCACAGGAATGAAGTATGCCGCTCCAGGGCGGACCCGTGATGGCACAAACCGGTGTCATCTCTACGGGAGGTCGGAGTCCTGTGACCAGATGAAAAAACACAGCAGGATGCACAACGCCACAATGCATCAGCCCACATGGGTTTTAATACTTTTAAAATTAACTTTGCTGCCACGCAGAACCTACTCACCTGAGGCATTATCATAAAGCACTACAAGAACCATAATTCCATTTGGACACGCCCACATGGGCAGGCTCTTGAGTATGAAAGTGCACGCAAGGTTCTCCGAGTGAACAGCTGCAATTGATAAAGGGAGGACGATCCCGAAACCGGTTTGGCAAGGAACAGGAGAGATGCCTGTTCCGGAGTGCGTCTCATGCTGCATCTGATCCTGAATGAAATGGATGCAAATTTCCGACTGTGTTGCTGTTTCCCACAGAGGGCTCAACTAAAGTGTTGGGATGTTTTGCGGCCCGAGTCCAGCCACAGGAATGAAGTATGCCGCTCCAGGGCCGACCCGTAATGGCACAAACCGGTGTCATCTCTACGGGAGGTCGGAGTCCTGTGACCAGATGAAAAAACACAGCAGGATGCCCAACGCCACAATGCATCAGCCCACATGGGTTTTAATACTTTTAAAATTAACTTTGCTGCCATGCAGAACCTATTCACCTGAGGCATTATCATAAAGCACTACAAGAACCATAATTCCGTTTGGACACGCCCACATGGGCAGGTTCTTGAGTATGAAAGTGCACGCAAGGTTCTCCGAGTGAACAGCTGCCATTGATAAAGGGAGGACGATCCCGAAACCGGTTTGGCAAGGAACAGGAGAGATGCCTGTGCCGGAGTGCGTCTCATGCTGCATCTGATCCTTAATGAAATGGATGCAAATTTCCGACTGTGTTGCTGTTTCCCACAGAGGGCTCAACTAAAGTGTTGGGATATCTATATATATATATATATATATATATATATATATATATATATATATATATATATATATATATATATATATATATATATATATTCAATGAAAAAACCATAGGTTTCACACAAGTGATAGTTAGCTGGAAATTTTACTGACATAAAACCATTGAAATTCCCACGTTATAGTTAGTTGGACTCACTATAACTTGCGCGCCTGCAATGCACTGCTGATGACGTCACATATTACATCACTCATGACATGGTCAGTGACATCACTCATGACATCACTGATGACACCATCCATTGAATGTGTGTCTTTCGGAAAAATCAATATGTTTTATACATGTATATGCAAAAGTCAATGGAAGAATAAATGTTTAAATAAGTGTCTAAATGGATGTTTATTTTAAAAAGATTGATTGGTTAACTGGCTTATTAAGTGTATCTTAGTGAATACATATATTAGTGAGAAATATTTAAATATTTAAAAATATGTATTAGTGTTTCACTTTGTGTATAAGTGGCTGCATGGGTTTGTGAGTACCTACATATGTGTGTATATGGGTTATTAGATGTTGTTTTTAGTATCAGTATGAGTGTCTGTATGGTTTGGTGGGGGTATGACTTGGCACATAGATGCATCAATGACTAACTCTCTGTTTGTATGTGTTTTGAACACAACATATGTGCAGGACTGTATGGGTGGATGAGTGCGTATATGTGTGTGTTATTAAGTGAATGACTGTCTCACTAGTGTCTTTATCAGTAACTACATATGTGTTAATCTAGTATATGTGAATATTGATGTATATAAGTGAGTATATGTGAGTGTAAGAGATTGTAAGAGTTCCCGTTTAAATTTTGTCCATTTTATTTGACTGTGGGGCTAAAGCTTCCAAAGTTAATACTGAAGTTTGGTAATGTATTTCCCATATTGATCAAGCATCCATTTTTCCTGTTTGTTTTACATTGTGTTTGAAATTTAGTTGATTGGTATTTGTAATGGTATTGTTATCTTCATCGTTTTTTGTAATATCAGGAATATTTTTATGTGTAAATGACAATGCATGTTTTGGAGATAAGAGTCTCCCTTTAATAGGAGCGCTTTCCTTTATCGCTGCAGAATAATTTCTTGGTAATAGTTGTGTTTTGGTTTCTAGCCCATTTGCAACTGATGGATGTATATTGCCTTCTGTTTCATTTTTTGTGTTTGTATTTTCTCCGGTCTGTAGATGAATAATATTTTCCTGCTCAATTGCCTCCTGTGAGTCATAGTTTTTCACTATGGGTCGTCCTTTTTCATCTTTATGATGATTTCCCAAAAATTGATAACACTCTTTTTCATCCAGGGCATTTTAGTGCTCTGAGTTATGTAACGATTCTTTGTGTGGTTGAACCTGATTCTTTTTCATAACCACATTGGCCTCTACGGGTATTAGCGCAGGTTCGTCATGGGCTGCCTGTGTATTGTGAGGGTAATTATAGGACTCTGAACTTTCCATTGTTCCACTTTTCGTCTCATGCGCAAATATTTTATATAGTGGATATTCCGGTCGTAAATCCAGTCGAAGATCTAATCCCTCTGAGTTTTCATTAGGTTTGGTGTCTAGGTCTGCTCCCACTTCAACTTTTAGTTGTTTGGTTGGTTGGTTGATAGCTTTATTTCGATATGCAAATATCATAAAAGCATTACAAAGAATATATAAAATAGCACATCGTGGAAAAAAGACTGTACAAGTTAAAAGCCAAGTCGAATAAAAGTTCTGAAAACTGTACAACAATAAATTATTAAAAAAAATAATTAAATTGATATAGACAGTCTTTTTAAGCGAATCAACCATGCCCATTTTAAAAATTTAGATACGCCACAAACTATGGGGGAGGATGTATCGGTTAGTAGAATCCGTAAGGCCACCATATACTGGCGAGTTCCCAATTGTCTACAGAGAGGTTTGAGCCAGTGTCTTCTTGAACGGGTGTAATTAGATCCAAGCCCCCTTTCGTACCATTTGTTGGTATGATTTGGGACTGTAATGATTTTAGTTCTTGCTCCGCTTGCATAGTCATAAGTGCAGTTGTAGGATCTTTCATAAAGTCAAATTTCTGTGGGATTTTTTTTTGATCTCTCGAACATTCTTGCTATAGGTGAAATTAGCGACTGAGTCGATCCCTTTGTTTGCGCCTTAACACTGGTCTTTTTTTTTCGAATTGAGTACTTGATTTTTTTGAGCACATTTCTTGGGAGAGCCCACTGTTCTCTCTTTGCCAGAATGCATTTTCTAGTAGCTAACCTTTTCCCTTGGGTTATTGATGTTGTTGGTGTTGATACCTCCTATTTTACCACTTTACTACTGGTTTGCAGGCACAACACAAAAAACCCTAACCCTGCTTCACTCAAAGGGCGCTTTCAGCAACCCCCCCGCCAGGGCCCACCACCGACCATCCAGTGCCACTGGTTTAATCCCTCCAAATGTCCCTGTGCCTTCCTAGGGGTTCCAAAGGTTGTTTTTTTTCTGATGGCCAATTAGCTCCTCCGAGCCACTCCGAGGTTTGGCTCTATAGCCTGTTTGATCCTTTAGCAGGGTTATCAGGCAAAGGTCGCAGGGTTCTAGGCTAAAACAATAGTGCTTCCCACGGTGTCTACAACACCCGCAGCAACATCCTGGGCAACTTCCTTGGCGATGTCCTCAGCTCCGGGCTCTGGGCAGCTCCCAAGGCCCCCCTGCAGCCCTCCTGAGCTCTCCTACCTGCACCAGTGCTGCCCGTAGCACTCGCGGCTTTGGGTCTTATGGCTAACACAGTTGCAGGAATTGAGATCAAATTATCCGACTTAAACAACCTAATAATAAAAGCACAAAAGGAAAAACGCCAAATTGCATAGAATGCACATGTGCACCAATAATAAACAAACTAGTACTCATACCGGAAGTTGTAAATACAATGCTGGAGGACGCTAAAGAAGCTATTCAAAAAAAGAAAGCAGGTAATAGTAACGAGGACGGATACCAAACTAATAAAAAAACAACTTTACTAAACAAACAGGAGGAACTGACAAAATTATCTATTGAACACAGTAAAATGACTAATGTGATTAACCAAGAGAAAACAAACCATGATATAAGTGAAACCAAAGTAAGAAAAAAATCAGGAGACTCTTCAAATAAACAGGACTTGGAAGATGAAGACTTGGGAGCTTTTGAACTAACAAAAAGACAAAAAAAGAAACTGAGGAAAGCAAGAAAAAGGGAAAAAAAGGAAGTTTTTATGCAATCAGAAACAGAATTAACTACACTGTTTAAAGAAACTGAAAGAACTCTAGAACTCAAATATTGTGGAACTACAAATTCTTTGGATCAAAAGAAAAAAAGAATAAAACATCTAGTGGATGGGTCAACGTGATGCCCGGAACAAATGCGGCAAAAAACGCTGAAGCAGAGGAGAAATACTATGACATCTTCTCTAAACCATCCACAACCAGTTCCAAACAAAGACAGACCGAAAGAAACCTCACTAGTTTAACTGACCCTTCCGACTTAACCATCGGTCTAAATGATGTCCAGCAAAAAATAGAAAAGGTAGCACAAACAATAAACAAAATTAAGGCTAACGGTTGCATAATAAATGATCAACGAAACACAGAGTATGACAGAGGGAAATAATGCAAGGCCATCACAGGAGTTTGGAACTATATTGTCTAATGAAATGACTCACAGAGGCACACGCGTCCATCAAATCAAATTGCGAATGACTGGCATGAAAAAAACTCGCTCAGTCAACCTATAACTTGTAACATACAAGATGTCCTCCCCGAATGGAAAGGAATGGGGAATTCTGGACTAACGCCAAATTGCCCCATAAGGAAATAGATAACTGATGGTTTGACTTACGAAAAAATGCAAGATAATTTAGTTATTATAAAAAGAGGTCTGAGTAGGCAGATTACATACACAGAAAACGGAAAAAAAGGGACAATATAAGGGATGTAATGCCACAATAAAAAGGACCGTACAACTAGTCCTTAAGCCACTATATGAATCAAGAGGCCCTCATGACATTCTTAATAGAGGAAACATCCTCCGACTAATGAAAAATCTATCAACTCTTGCAAGAATAACAACAGAAGATATTGAAACAGTGGGCTTTCAGGCAAATCCTGATGGTGCACTGCCACTAACACTGATAACAGTACCCATCGGGCCAAAAGTGAACTCTATCCTGAAAGAGCATGGATGCTTTCGTGATTGGGGTATTTTGATTAGTCAACCCCCGCCAACACTCTATCCACACCCCATTTTAAACCCTGGAAGCAATACAAAAAACACCCAGTCCAGTGAAAGGAATCCAGTTTTCTCCATATTAAAAAATCCGTAGGGGAAATCAAACAACGAAGTTAGATTCTGTTCGATACCATTAGAGAAAGTGAACACAAAAGAGGCAAACAAACACTGGATTATGGAATCCCTCCATGGAACAAAGGATAACTGACAAGACCAAGTGCAAGATAAGACCATGGCCTTTACAAAATTGAAGATATGTTCATGGAATATAACTGGGATCGGTGGGCAAAGGAAGGAAGCTAAAATACGAGGATTTTCGACTGAAACTCAAATAATGTTACTCCAGGAAACTTGGTCAATAGACCCATTTATGTTGAAACATCACACAGGATACTTTGAACCAGCTGTTAAACATCAGAAATTTGGACGCCCCTGTGGAGGGTTAGCAATATTTGTATCAAACGACCTAGAAGCAAAACATGAGTTAATCCATACAAACAACTCAAACCTTCTGCACTAAAAAATCGCTATAAAGCTTGTAAAAGTATGCCTTATAAAACCTTGACTCTCGCAAATGTATACATACCACCAAAACGGACCTCAAAGAAAGAGTTGACTACTGCCCTAAATGATCTTTTATTGGAGCAAATTTTGGAAGACCCTCTGGCAGATTATATTGTAACAGCAGACTTCAATACAAACTTGCTAATGCCAATGGTACGGAGCGACTTTGTTCAATCGCAAAATCATCAATGGGCAATCCCTGAACCTATAACGGAACCTAAAACCGATACTCGACAAAATAAAATAGGGATAAACCTGGTGAAGGATATGGAAGCGCTGGACCTTAAAATATTGAATGGTAGATTTCGAACGGACTCCCACCGGCTTACTCATTTCATTCTAAAAGTAGTACTTCACGAATTGACTACACGCTGACGTCTTTATCTACCTTTAACAAGGTGACATCTTATACCTTGAATAAAGTTAAGGACAGTGATCATAGCCAGCAAATTATTGTGATAAATATATTGTGCCCAAACTCTGAGACCTTCCAGACAACCCCTGGTGAGATCTGTACTATTAATTACAAGAAACTCATATGGAAAACCGAAAATTCGGAGGAGATCGCCGGATGGGCAAAAAAATTAGTGACAGTGTCCATGGAAGAAGAAACAAGCATAGACCTCATGGAACGATGGGAAAATTTCACCCAAAAAGTAGTCACTAATAACACTAAAACAATAGGAACACAAAGAAGGAAAGGTGTGAACAGCAATAAAATGGACGGCAGAGAAAATTACATCTTTCTCCCATATGCTGTAAGGAAACTGAGATGTATACGAAATCGGCTGAGGAGACAATTAATGAAGTCGCCACATAACAACGAATTAGCTGCTTACTGAGAAATACAAACAGCAGATTAAAGAATTTGATTTGGAATGAAAAAAGCAAAGCCAGACAAGATCTGTGGACAAAAATATTCCACGCAAGCACATTGTCAAATTCATGGGGAGTTCTGGAGACTAATTAACGGCCTAGCTCGACCGAATAAACACGGAATTGGAACCAGTCTATCCGAAGAACAATGGGTGACGTTCCTTAAAGCACATCTAAATCCAAACCAACCGTTTTTGATGCAACATATGGTCGACCCAAGTTCCACAAAAGCGGATAAAGTAGGAGACAGTGAGATCCTAATAACGAAAAGTCAAGTAGCAACCCTAATAAAAAAACAAAAAGACGGCGCCCCCGGACCAAATGGCATTCCTTTTGCACTTTTCAAAGAGCTCCTGAATTCTGGTCAAGCTATCTTATCTAACAGATATTTTTAACGAAATTGTCCAGAGGGAACAAATCCCGAAATCATGGAAAGGATCACTTATAACCCCTATATTTAAAAAAGGGAACTGGCAACAACCAGAAAATTATCGCTTAACTTCCTTGCAGGACACGGATGCAAAGCTGTTTGCTGGAATTTTATTGGCAAAACTAACTGATTGGGCAAAAGAGAATCAGGTATTACCCCCAAATCAAACAGGTTTCGTCAAAGGCCTAGGTACGACCACAAATCTTTTAACATTAACAATATTAATCGAAGAAGCAATGTTAGCTAAACAACCTTTATATCTGTGTTTCGTAGACTTTAAATCTACCTTCAATTGTGTTGATAGAGAACTTTTATGGGTCAAACTAACTAAACAAAGTATATCAGAAAACCTACTAAAGATGATTAAGCTCTTGCACTCCGAAACCTAGGTTAGTGTTAGGACGGGTAACGGCTCAACATTGACCAAAATAATTCCAACATTGAGTGGCCTCAAACAGGGATGTGTGTTGGCTCCCTTACTTTTTAATTTATTTTTAGCTGACCTTACCACCAAATTAAATACAATTAATGCCCACCCCCCAAGGTCAGCTCAAACTCAGATATCGAGTCTACTATACGCGGATGATGTCATACTCTTAAGTTGTACAAAGGTGGGGATGCAACGACTGATTGATGGCATCTCTAAGTATTCTGAGGGAAATGGTATGCACATAAAAGAAGCCAAAACCAAGGTGATGGTAATTACAAAAAACAAACGAACAACACACGCACACAAATGGATCCTGCAAGGAAAAAAATTGGAGCGAGTAGCTGACTATAAGTACCTGGGAGTAACGTTCAATGATAACGGCAAGTTCGAGACTCAAAAACTCGACATTAAAAGGAAAGCAAACACCCTCATTGGTGCATTTAGATCAATTCAGAGAACCATTGGAGACTTGTTCTATCGCCCTCTATTAAAAACAATTGCAGCAAAATTACTGCCAACTCTAATGTATGGCAGTGAGGTGTTCAACTGAAAAGACGCAGACATCATTAACACCTCAGTTGCTAAAACGTACAGAATTTTATTTTCTCTTCCTAAGAATGCTTCTCAAGCCCAAGTGCGATTGGAATTTGGGCTAAACAACCAATGATGTGCAAGGAAAGGGAACACAATGAAAGTGTGAAATAGAATAAAAAATGATCATGACAATGAAATGTCTCGTCTACTGTGGCTTGAAATAAAAAATAACCAGTCGCTAACTGCCAGCTCCTATTTAAATCTAGCAATTGAAGAGTTTGGTATAACACCTATCTGGAACACCACTGTTGCACAGGAAAGTTTCAAAAAAGCGGTAAATAAATTAACTGGTTATCTCTCCTTGATAATGGACAAAGACATTTTTGTTAAACGAAAGCACGCATGGCCAATTGTGAATGGCTTAAAAAAAAGAAGATTCAAACTTACCTGGAAGCTTCATGGTAAAAAAAAAACAAGCACGTTTTTATGAATGCTAGGTTTGGCCATTTTCCGGGCTTATACCACTTGGCACCATGGAAAAGATCAGACGAAAACTGCTTCTGTAGACTATGTAAGTCAGGTCAAGAAGCCATCTCACACTTATTGTGTCTTTGTCCTGACTTGAAAGTGGAAAGAAAAAGCACACTCAAGAAAATGTTTAATGAACGTGGTGTTAGGACAATAGGCAATAGTGGCAAGCTTAAACCCAGATGACTTGCTAATTAACTCAGCTTTTGTTAAATTTCTATTTATGCTCCAAAAAAAGTTGGAAGCTTGTACTTGATTAATTTATGAGAAGTGTGAATATGAACCTATTGAATTAACCAAAAATCCAATTTTAATCCATTGACTTTTATATCAGATTGATGAAAATTGAACAGATGGATAGTTTTTAGCATTTTTATAACTGCAAATGTTTTACCTGCTTTTTGTAAGATTTTAAGTAATCAAACAAATAAAAAAATTATTATCTGTTTAAATCAGTATGTGTTTCTATAAGTGATCGTTTAAGAGAATAAGTATGTGTAAGTTTCCTTAGAAGTAAGGTGGTAGTGTGTGTATAGCTGTATATGCAAATAAATGGATGTTCAATAGTTTATTTGCATGTGTGAGTATGTGTGTGAGTAACTTTTGGATGACTGTCGGTGTGTAACAGGATGTATAGGTGTTTCACTACATATGATGAGTGAATATATGTATGAGTGACTATATAGAACTGTTGGTGAATGAGTGGATGTGTATATAGATGGTGGTATTACTGAATTGGTTGTTGTAACTGGTATGGGTATCTCCATTTTTTTTAAAAATGTTATTTTCTATTTTTTAATATGTGTTTCAAGGGTTACATTACACGGAAAGGAGGTCTGTCACTCTGTCACAAGGATGGTGTCATCAGTGATGTCATGAGTGATGTCACTGACCATGTCATGAGTGATGTAATATGTGACGTCATCAGCAGTGCATTGCAGGCGCGCAAGTTATAGTGAGTCCAACTAACTATAACGTGGGAATTTCAATGGTTTTATGTCAGTAAAATTTCCAGCTAACTATAACTGGTGTGAAACCTGTGGTTTTTTCAGTGAATTTTAAAGGTTTTTTAAATGCTAATTCCTAACTATAACTGGTGTGAAACCTATTGTTTTTTCAGTGAATTTCATAGGTTTTTTAAATGCTAATTCCTAACTATAACTGATGTGAAACCTATGGTTTTTCAGTGAATTTAATAGGTTTTTTAATAGCAAATTTCTATAGCTAAGAAATATAATATTTTTTTTAAAGAATCCTATATTGTATATTTATGTAATACTATTTTTTATATGTATATTCTTCATTTTTTTTTGCCCTGGAGCGCTCCCGGTGCGCGTCCCGGTGAGCGCACCGGTATGCTCAGTCTTGCGTCGCGCCCCAGGGCGCGTACCGGTGAGTGTCCCGTTAGCGCTATTGCCGCGAACTAAAACAACATCGTGACGTATCGCGTAGCCGCGTCCACATGCTACGCACAGCGTAAGCATCCACGCGCATACGAACGCGCTACGTAAGCGCTGCCAGGCGCGCCCTGCGGCAAGTAGCGTAAGCGCGTCGGGTCATGTGACCTGAAAATAACACTTTTCATTGGTTCAGAACAGTTTTGGTTTCCAAATGATGAAAGCCCGTCTCATGTGACCTGAAAATAACACTTTTCATTGGTTCAGAACAGTTTTGCTTTCCAAATGATGAAAGCCCCGACCTTTTTTCCCCATTCTCACTTTATTCTTTGAGTGAGGAAGACCTGCTTCTATTGATAGAGAAATGGCTACAGTAGCCGCAGCAGCTGGAGTATCTGCACCACCACCACCACCACCACAAGGACCACCACAAAATCACATTGGTGGTGAAGAAGAAGAGGAGGAGGAGGAGGAGGAGGAGAGAAGGCAGATCCTGTGTGAAGACAATCCCCCATACAAGCCTAAGGAGCACTTTATATGGGAGTTTTTTAAAATCCCAAGGGGTTTCAAAAAAGTTAATGCTGCAAAGGTGACCTGTCTCATCTGTGGCGCTGAACTTTCCAGGGGGAACCCTGCAAAAAAATATTCATTTGGGAATCACACAATGCTACGCCACATGCAACAAAAGCACCCCAATAACTATTGTGCAGCAGAGGTCAGAGAACTGACCAAAAACCCTCCCCAATCTTCTCCGAGCACCTCTAAACAACCCACTCCATCGGGTCCCGAAACTAGAGAGATGGTCCCATGCATCCAACGCCAGTTTGGAGACTACAAGATTACTTGTATATTTTGTGGGACTACCATTTCTTATGGGGAGCAGAGCATCAAACTTATAAACCGTGCTGGAGACAACCACCGGTGTCGAAAGAAGCCTTAATTTTTTCCTGGTTTTTTTTGCTCCAGTTGAGCTGTTTACAATTCCCTGTTTTTTGTTTGTCCCCATAAAAATACAAAAAATATATAAAACTGTTCATAAAAGCCAAAAAAAGTATAAAATGTTCCAAAAACAAAAAAAATATATAAAACAACAAAAAGAAGAAAACAAACAGTTCTTTTAGAACTACCTCCAATTTATAAAAAAATGCTACATTTTTTAAAAACTCTGTCATTCTTTTTTCCCCATGGTACGCTTCCCGGTACGCTCCCCGGTGCGCGTACCGGGCGCTCCCCACGCGCAAATCGAAAAAAACATTTTTTTTTTGCCCCACTGGGCCCTTTTATGGCCCTCACATCAAACCTAGGGGGTCAGGGGGGGGTCTATCCTGCCCCTTTTTGGTCATTTCCCTCTTTGTTTTTGCCACCCCTTGTGTCTCAATCCTACAGAGACACAAGATGGCGGTGGCTCCGGACTGTTTGGAATGTTTTCAGACACCCGAGAGCCAATCAGCTTTCCACGCGCGAACTTGCGTAGCGCGCTGGAGCGCGCCCCGGGGCGCGCTTATAGATATATATATTTTTTTGAACCTAAATTACTGAAAATCCACTGGACCACATATCTTGAGACATAGCAAAGGCACATCAGGCTACCAGTTCCCACAATTTTGTCAAGTTTTGTGGAAATCCATTCAGCCGTTAGGGCTAAAAGTGAGGTCGACCGCCCTATGGAAATTAACACGGGGAAAACACGTTTTGGGACCCCCCTTTTTTCTCGGCCCCCGCTTGACGAATCCCCCCAAACTTTCAGGCAAGGACCGGAGCGCCGCGAGGAAAATTTGAGGAAATATTCAGGCAGATTCCTCAACCGGCGCCAAAGTTATTCCTAATAGAATGTTGTGATTTCCCTATTGAAAATAATCCTAACGACCGCCAGTAGGTAATATATATATATATATATATATATATATATGTGAGTGCTGTATTGATAAGTGTCTGCATGTAGGAATGACTATATGGGTGCATGAGTGGACATTAGGTAGGCCTAGAAATGGTTTTGAAAATGGTAGTCTGTATTTTAGAGTGAGTGTATCAAAGGTTATATTAGGGTGTGAGGAGGTGCATCAGATTATCACGTCATCCGTGATGTCATTTGAGAGAGATGTCATCAGTGATATCCCTGACCATGTCATGAATTATGTAATATGTGACTTCATCAGCAGTGTATTGCAGGGGCGCAAGTTAGAGTTAGCTCAACTAACTCAAACGGACAAATTTCTCTGGTCTTGTACGAGTGAAATGTCCAACTAACTATAACAACCCTGAAACCTATGTTTTTTCAATGAATTTCTATCTGTTTTCAAATGCTAATTTCTAACTATAATGTCCCTGAAACCTATGGTTTTTTTCAGTGAATTTCTAAGTGTTTTTAAATTCTAATTCTAATTTCTAACTATAACGTCCCTGAAACCTCTTGTTTTTTCAGTGAATTTCCAAGGTTTAAAAAAAAAAAAATTCTAACTTTAACGTCCTGGAAACCTATGTTTTTTTTCAGTGAAGAAAGAGGAAGAAATGCACAGAAAGGAGCTAGAGAAATGCAGAAAGAGGCAACAGAAGTCCAGAAAGATGAAGAGAAGTACAGGAAGAAGCAAGAGATATGCAGAAAGAAACAACAAAGGTGCAGAAAAAGGCCTTGTTGCAAAGTCATCCTGTGCCCCCCAACTTTTTACTGACTTCTACTGGTTGTAACTGGCTTTGACTAACTGGGCCCAGAGCCAGTGCTATGCTGAAAGATACGTAGAATACAGTGAAAACACCTACATACACTAGGGTACACTAGGGGTTGGAGTACACCTGTGATTGGTATGACCTCCCCTGTAAGGTCCTACTACATAAAAGGGCAGGGGGATTACAACTACCTCTAACTCATAGGTACAGTAAGAGGCAAGAGAAGTGCATAAACAAACAGGAAAGGTACAAAAAAGGAACAAGGGTGCACAAAGAGGCAGAAAGTAGTGCAGAAAGAACTAACAGAGGTGCAAAAAGACTCAAGAGGGGTACAGAAAAAGGTAGGAGGGGCGCACAAAGAGGCAAGAGAGGTACAGAAAGAGGCTGTAGCCGTGCAGAAAGAAGGAACAGAAGTACAGAAAGAGGCAACAGAAATGCTGAAAGAAGCAACAAAGGTTTAAAAAGAAGCAAGATAAGTACAGAAAGAGGCAAGTGAGGTGCGTAAAGAAGCAAAAGCAGTGCAAAAAGAACAAACAGAGTTCCAAAAGGGGGCAAGAAGGGTAAATAAAGAGGTAGGAGAGGTACAAAAAGAAGCAGGAGGCATGCAAAAAGAAGGAAGAGAAGTGCATAAAGAGTCAAGAGAATTGCTGAAAGACGCAACAGACGTGGAGAAAGAAGCAGAGAAGTACAGAAAGAGGAAGAGGAGTGCAGAAATAAGCAACAGAGATGCAGAAGGAGTCACGAGGAATGCAGAAAGAAGGAAGAGAAGTGCAGAAAGAGGCAAGTGAAGTGCAGAAAGAAGCAACAAAGGTGCTGAAAGAGGCATGAGGGGTTCAGAAAGCAGGAGGAGAAGTGCAGAAAGAAGTAACAGAGGTCCTGAAACAGGCACAAAGGGTGCAGGAAGAGAAAAGAGAAAAGAGAATTGCAGAAAGAAGCAAGAGATCTGAAGAAAACAGAGGTGCTGAACAGGCAAGTGAGGTGCAGAAAGTAGCAGAAAGTCAGCAGAAAAAAGCAACAGAGGGGCTGAAAGAGGCAAGTCAGGTGCAGAAAGAAGAAAGGCAGGTGCAGAAAAAGGCAATATAGGTGCATGAAGAAGCACCAGAGGTACACAAAGAGGCAAGAGTGGTGCAGAACAGGGAGAGAGAAGTGCACAGTGAAGCAAAGGTGGTGCTCTAAGAGGCAGGAGGAACACCGAAAGAGGCAACAGCAGTGCAGAAAGAACCAAGAGTAGTACAGAAAGAAGCAACAGAGGTACATAAGGAGGCATGAGAAGTGCAGAAAGAAGGAAGAGCAGTGCAGAAAGAATCAACAGAGGTGCTGAAAGAGGCACAAAGGGTACAGCAAGAGGCAAGAGAAGTGCAGAAGGAAGAAACAGAGGTACAAAAACAGGCAAGAGTGGTACAGAAAGTAGTAAGAGAGGCTAGAGAGTTGTTCAGAAAGGGAAAACGGGTGCAGAAACAGGCAGGAGGGGTGCGGAAACATGTACGAGAACTTCAGAAAGAGGCAAGAGAATTGCTGAAAGAAGCCACAGAGTTGTAGAAAGAAGCAAGAAAAGTGCAGAAAGAGGCAACTGAGATGCAGAAGCTGGCAAGAAAGGTACAGAAAGAAGGAAAACGAGTACAGAAAGAGACAACAGGGGTGCGAAAGAAGCAAGACAGGTGCAGAAAGAAGCATGGAAAGTACAGAATGAAGCAACAGGGATGCCGAAAGGGACAGGAGAAATACAGAAAGAAGCAACAAAGGTACATAAGGAGGCAAGAGAACTCCAGAAAGAGGCAAGAGAGTTGCAGAAACAGGCAAAAGAGGTACAGAAAGAGGGAACAGAGGTGCACATAGAGGCAAGAGAGGTACATAAATAGGTAAAAGGGATGCAGAACGAGGCAAGAAGAGTGCAGAAATGTGCAAGAGAGGTGCAGAAAGTACAAGAGCAGTGCAAAAGAACCAACAGAGGTACAAAATGAGGCAAGTGAGGTACAGAAGGAGGCAATAGAACTGCTGAAACAGGCAAGAGAGTTGCAGAAACAGGCTAAAGAGGTACAGAAAGCTGGAACAGGTGGGTAGACTGAGGCAAGAGAGGTACAGAAAGGGGGAAGAGAGGTGCAAAAAAAGGCAGGAGGGTGAAGAAATTTGGAACAGAGGTGCAGGAAGAAGCCATAGCAGTGCAGAAAGAACCAACAGAGGTACAGAAAGAGGCAAGAGGGGTACAGAAAGAGGCAAGTAAAGTGCAGAACAAAGCAAAAGAGGTGCAGAAAGAACCAACAGAGGTGGAAAAGGATGCATGAAGGGTGCAGAAAGGGGTAGGAGAGGTGCACAAAAAGGCAAGAGGAATAAAAAAAGAGACAGGAGGGTACACAAAAAGTAGGAGAACTGCAGAAAGAAGCAAGAGAGGTGCTGAAAGAGGCAAGACAGGTGAAGAAAGAAGCAGCAGAGGTACAGAAAGAGGGAAGAGTGGTCCAGAAAGAAGGAGAGAGGTATAGAAAGAGGCAAGAGAGTTGCACAATGAGGGAAGAGGGGTGCAGAAACAGGCAAAAGGGGTGCAGAAAGAACCAAGGGAGGTGCAGAAAGAGGCAAGAGAGTTACAGAAGGAGGCAATGATGTGCAGAAAGAGGCAGGTGAGGTACAGAAAGAAGCAAGATAAGTGCAGAAAGAAGCAACAGAAGTGCAGAAACAGGGAAGAAGGGTGGAGAGAGAGGCAAGAGGGGTACAGAAAGAAGCAAGACATGTACAGAAAGAAACAAAAGAAGTGCGGAAAGAAGGAATAGAGGTGCAGACAAAGGCAAAAGGGATGCAGAAAGATGTAAGAGGGATACAGAAAGAAGCAAATGAGGTGCAGAAAGAGGGAACATGCATGCAGAAAGAGGGAAGAGGGGTGTAGAAAGTACAAGAGATTTGCAGAATGAGGTCAAGAGAAGTTCAGAAAAAGAAAGAAACATGCAAAAGAAGCAACAGAAATGCCGAAAGAGGCAAGAGAGGTGCATGGGGAAGCAAGACTGGCTTGCACACCATTAGTACCAATTTAACACCCACATTTAGCAATAAGTAACAGGTGACCATTCTAGGTTTTCAAAGGGCCTTCCACCACACTGTAACACTTGTCGCTGCATTTTTGGTAACGTTTGAGTCGTTTGAGCTAGAAACAAGGCTTTTTTTGTTCAAATATGCATATTTGGGTGCACATGATGAATTATGTGGCTAATGCAGAAAATGTATAATGGTGCAGCCAAACAGTCACATAATTCCAGTGGCCCTGCTCATTCCTCTGACTAGGTCCACAAGTGCTCCTCAGTGATTCATTTATTTTGGCTCTCTGAGTTCATAATTGAGCTTCTATGGAAACAAGGAAGACTAACATGCGGTTACCACTCCACAACACAGACTACCATACCACATAATTACTGCCCGTAACACATAATCCCACTCTACATAATTCCTATACACTAAATACCACATACTTTCTATCCACATAATGTCACTGCACAACATACCACATAATTCCACTACACACAATGTACACCCAATCCATTCAAAAAACATTAGTTGAAAACTTTTGCATTTATAATGCCAATAGCTCTAATTCTCACAAATGCAAAACCTATTACATTGGAAACACTTCTTTAACTAGTAGTCACATTTGCAGAGTGGTGGAGAAAGGATGCTGGGCCTCCGACCAGCACTCAGGAATTCCGCTGCGTAGGGTTTACAGATGGTAGCAGTAGGGCGTTCTTGGCCCCCAAAGTCCCTCAGGAGTAAATTGGATTTCACCCCCCATCCCATGGTATGCCAGAAGGTGCATTTGTAGAGTGGTGGAGAAAGGGGGGCATGGCCTCCGAAGATGTCTTAGCAATCCCACTGTGTGGGACTTACTGGAGGTAACTAGAGGGGTAGTTGGCCCCCAAGGCCCTGATGAATATACAGCTCTCAGAGTTCGTCGATACTCACCATCTCTTAGACGAAACACAGTTTGGCTTTAGGAAGGGACACGGGACGGAGACTGCTTTAATAAAAGCGTCAGATGAAATCAGAACCATCATGGATCAGGGAGGTGCGGCCATCCTAATTCTTCTGGATCTGTCCGCAGCATTCGACACGGTCGACCACGCTATTTTGGTCGACCGTGTCACAGCTCTGGGGATAGACGGCTCGGCTAGAGACCTTATTTCATCCTTCCTGGCCGACCGTACCCAGACTGTCAAGTTGGGCAACTTCTACTCTCCCGTCTCTGCATTACCATGTGGAGTACAACAAGGCTCGTCGCTAAGTCCCACGTTATTTAACATCTACGTAGCAGACTTAGCGAGGGTAATAAAGGCCTACGGGGTGCGTTTAATTTCCTACGCAGACGACACCCAACTGGTGCTGGCGATCCATAAGAACGGCACAGCGGTGGCAGCCAATTTTGAGGAGACCATGCTTGCTGTCAGTATGTGGATGTCCTCCAACTGCCTAAGGCTCAACTCGGATAAAACCGAGGTTATGACCTTTGGCAACCTCTCCCCAGAATGGTCTTCCATCTGGTGGCCTAACCAGCTGGGCTCTCCACCCGTCCCAGTGGTAAAGGCGAGGAATTTGGGAGTCATCTTCGACAGCAAGCTGACTTTCAACCTTCATGTCAACAAGGTTGTCTCCTCTGCTTTCTTTATTTTAAAGAAAATTAAGAAATTGCTGCCTTACCTCCCCACTTCTGCCGAGAAGACCCTAGTTACCACCTTGGTATTTTCCAAAATTGATTATGGAAATGCCCTCTTTCTCAACACCCAGAAACTTGTGCTGTCAAAGCTACAGTCCATACAGAACGCGGCCGCTAGAATTCTCTTAAACATTCCTCGCCATCAGCCCACTACTCTCGCCATTCGCCAGCTTCATTGGCTTAGAGTAGAAAGCCGAATCAAATTCAAGGCCCTCTGCATTGCCTACAAGGCAGTGCATGGCAGCGGACCCAAGTTTCTGACTGAGGCATTTCAGCTGTACACTCCTAAAAGACTGCTGAGATCTGCCAACACCTGCCTCCTACCTGTACCTCGCACCAGAACGGCAACTTGGGGAGACAGACGCTTCCTAGTGGCGGCACCAAAACTTTGGAACCTTCTGCCACCAAATATCAAAAATGCCCCCAACCTGATGAGCTTTCGTAGGCTCTTAAAGACGTGGTTGTTTGATCAGTGAACTCTATTATTGCGATCCTGCTAGCTCACACATGCGCCGAGACACCCTTGGGTAATTGTTTGCGCAATAAAAAATGCAAAAATAAATAAATAAATAAATATTACCTTCAGTAAATCCCACACAGCATGATTGCTAAGTTCTCATAGCAGGCCACTCCCTCTTTGCAAACTACTGTGTAAACGTGATCCTCGGCGCGCTGATGGATGGGGATTGAAGTCCCCTTTACTGCTGGGGGTTCTTTAGGGGCCAACTAGCCTACCTCCTACCTCCAGTAAGACCCACACAAAGGGATTGCTGAGAGGTGGACAAAGGCCATGCCCCCTTTCCCCACCACTATGCAAACGCACCTCCTGGCACGTTCTAAGTTGGGATATTAAGTCCCCTACATTCCTGAGGGTCCCTGGGGGGCCAACTAGCCCACCAGGTACCTCCAATAAGTGTCATACACCTGGATTGCTGGGAGTGGTAGGGGGCCATGCCCTCTTTTTACACCACTCTGCAAACGTAGCTCCTGGCGCACTGCTGCTCAGGGTATGAAGTACACTTGTGTCCTGAGTTCCTCAGGACACAAGAGGACCTCATTGCCCCACCACCAGTGCGCCAAGAGGCATGTTTGCAGAGTGGAGTAAAAAGGGGGGTGGCCTTGGACCATCTCTCTGCAATGCAGCTCTGTGGTGCATACTGGAGGTACCTGGTGGGTTAGTTGGCCCCCAGGGACCCTCAGTATTCAAGGGGAATTAATTCCCCAACTTACAACGCACCAAGGGGTGACGTTTGCAGAGTGGTACAGATAGGGGGAGGGGGCGGGCCTCCGGCGAGATGCCGGCTATTTATTTTTATTTTATTTTTTAGAAGGGGGCTGTGTGGCCCCCCTTCATTTACCATTTTTGGGGCCCTGGGGACTCCTTACCCCAGGGCCCGACCCCTATTTATAATTATTTTTCAACAAAACAGGAAGAGGCTGTGTGGGCCCCCTCCTGGGCCACCTTTGGTCCTGGGGACCCCATCCCCAGGGGCCTGGTCTCACTGTTAAGGACCGTGGGATGAGCCCCAATGCCCCCATAGTCCCACCGGCTCCCTGCGTCCTGGGGGAGCCGGCATTGCTTTTGCACAATGGGAGCTGATGACCTGCTGCTCCCCTTGAGCAAAAGCAATTCTGCTTTGGTTTTTGGAAGCAAGAGCATATCTATGTATATATATATATATTCCACAAATCGCCCTGAAGCATGGGAGGCGCACTCGACGATGTTCGACCATCCGGCCTAATGGTGCAGCCTGCTTTAAGATGCACGTTTCTTTTCCCTTTGCCGAAACGTTTCAGGGCATCAAGCCCCTTCGTCCTAGCCTTTGAGCAGCACACACGAGAATACTAAGAGCACAGCTGCCCGGCCGTGGGAGGTAGCAACATCATCAGTTGGGACTCATCAAGTGCACATGCTGATTGAGGCCGGTATTCTGAACTTGTCAGGATTGAAGTCGGCATGATGTTCTATATGCTAATTAAGCAAGCTTTAAGATGTGTGACTCACTCAGAGTTTTAATGGACATTTAATGTGAACACACGCATGAACTTACTAAAAGATGTTTTCTTACCTGCAGGAAGGACACCATGTCCCATGATGCACCAAGGGATAGCGTAAAACCCACACGCCCATGGTGGGCGGATATGGTTTGATATATACCGGAAAATGAACCTACAGGGCTCGTGTGTGCTGCTCAATGCCCAGGAAGAAGGGGCTTGATGCCCTAAAACGCGTCGGCAAAGGGAAAAGCAACGCACATCTTAAAGCTGGCTGCATCATCAGGCCGGATGGTAGAACATCATCGAGTGCGCCTCCAATGCTTCAGGGCAATTTGTGGAATACTAACAGCACGGCTGCCTTGCCGTGGGAGGTAGCAACATCGTCAATTGGGACTAATCAAGTGCACCAGCTGACTGAGTCCGGTATTCTGAACTTGTCAGGATTGAAGTCAGCACGATGTTCTATATGCTAATTGAGCAAGCTTTAAGATGTGTGACTCACTCAGAGTTTTAATGGACATTTAATGTGGACCCACGCATGAACTTACTAAAAGATGTTTTCTTACCTGCAGGAAGGACACCATGTCCCATGATGCACCAAGGGGATAGCGTAAAACCCACACGCCCATAGTGGGCGGATATGGTTTAATAAATACCGGAAAATTAACCTGCAGGGCTCTTGTGTGCTGCTCAATGCCCAGGAAGAAGGGTCTTGATGCCCTGAAACGCGTCGGCAAAGGGAAAAGAAACGCGCATATTAAAGCAGGCTGTATCATCAGGTCAGATGGTGGAACATCGTCAAGTGCGCCGTATAATGGAAATCCGCAACATTCTATTGGGAATAACTTTGGCGCCGGTGGACGAATCCGTCAATACCTTACCGTAAAGGTTTGAGTATGGGCACTATTCTTTCCAAAAATAGTGAGGAACATCTTGGCAAAGAACCATGGCGGCCAATCAGCAGGGGTTTCTACAAGTGTTTGGCATGCAAGGCGTGCCAACATGGTGTGAACACCAAGAAATACACTACTGTAATTCCAAAGACTACTAGGGAAATAAAACAACATCTTACCTGTAGAACTGAGTATTGTGTTTATATATTGGAATGTGATTGTCAACTTAAGTATATAGGAAGTAGCAAGCTGCAGATCCATAAGAGAATTTTACAGCACCTACGCGCTATCACGAACAAAGATCAAAGCTACCCAGTTCCCAGGCACTTTGAGGCATGTCACAATAGTAGACCTCAGTGCCTAAAATATTATGCAATTGAATCGGTCCCAATAACAAACAGAGGGGGTGACAGAGAGGCTTGTATGCGTAGGTTGGAGACCAAATATATTCTTGAGTTCAATTCCAAATGGCCTGGAGGCCTCAATACCACGGAGGACCTCCATACATATCTATAAATTGGACCAGGCACACCTCAGTAAGATATATGGATTATAGACCTACATTAACAGCACTTAAGTCAGATCGGAAAGAGGTGTTGGATTATACATTGCATAATTTGCACATTTTTGTATAGGACCCGTACCCTCCAGATATGCCCCCGCCGCCCAACTACCCTAGACATGCAAGATCCCCACATTTGAAATCACCAGAGATTCAGGTAGGGTTAAAAAGGCCATGTTTATTCACCACATTGTATAAACATGACAAGCAATAACATGCATATCTAAATTCACAAGTTATAACATAACTACATTTATGAGCATATCAGCTCCATCACCTTCCCAACCCTAAGGGAGGAACACCATCTGGTTCGCATCTCGCAACTGGGTCTCCTACACCAAGTGCCGTGCACCTGCCTCTTAGAGGGGTGGGTCCCGCCCTTCTATCCTTGTCCGCCATTACCGGGGCCCACCTCTCGACCACCAGGCTGCCCCAGGTCGCCCGGGAGGCTCGAAATCTGTCGCCCTAGCCTCCCCAGCCGGTGGTCACTTCCTCCCAGTGGAGAGCTTGCCATATCCCCCCTCAGAGCTGGCCTATGGATCCCGGCAAGCGGGCTCCCATCCATCTTGTTTAGCCACTATTTACTGATCGCAGGTCTCTTCTCCGCAGAACGCCCCCCAAACCATTAATCTAAGGGACGGGTGGGTGGGAGTTTCGGAAAGCCGGCACGGATCACGAGAATGGCCAGGTGCCGGCGTGAGGAGTCAGGTATCCAGGAGTGATAGTGGGAACAGAGACCCCAGTCACAGGGAGTTGACCCTAAATAGGCCCAGAGTCTCCACCCCCTGACCCTCGGGTCACGCGATATCGCCGGAGCGGAAATGGGTCGGCCGGACGCCGATTGGGCCGTCCGCCCGACCAACCACCAAAGACCAGGAGCGGACTGGATCCGGAGACGCCGGGTCCTAAGTGCGCGCGTCGTGATTCTCCACGCTTGTCATAGGACTCGTACCCTCCAGATATGCCCCCGCCGCCCAACTACCCTAGACATGCAAGATCCCCACATTTGAAATCACCAGAGATTCAGGTGGGGTTATCCTTGTCCGCCATTACAGGGCCCATCTCTCGACCACCAGGCTGCCCCGGGTCGCCCGGGAGGCTCGAAATCTGTCGCCCTAGCCTCCCCAGCCGGTGGTCACTTCCTCCCAGTGGAGAGCTTGCCATATCCCCCCTCAGAGCTGGCCTATGGAGCCCGGCAAGCGGGCTCCCATCCATCTTGTTTAGCCACTATTTACTGATCGCAGGTCTCTTCTCCGCCACAAGGGTGGCTAAGGCCCACAGGTCTGCCACCCTCCCCACCTGCGTTCAGAATAAATGACCAAAGTTCTCGGATAAAAGTATCAGTTCCATAGTCCGACAAATGCACCCCATCCTGGTGGTACATTGCTTCTCCGGAAATCATCCGGTGCTGGAGGTGCTTCACTGAGCACAACCTTGCTAGTTCGCCGTTCAATCGCCTCACCGAGACGTTCAAAGATCTAGAACGCACTCCTGGGCCCCATGCCCTGCGTGATATCATGCCAGACCAGACTATTTTTGTCGAGGAGAACTCATGCCACAGCCAGGCAAACTCTGCTAGTAGGGCTTCCTTGACAGCCAAGCGCCCTCTGTCGACCATGTCGTTGCCACCCAAATGTAGAATAATCCAATCCGGCAATTTGTGCTCTCGTGCCTTGAGCTCCTCAACGATCCGCCTTAAGTGTCGGATACGCATTCCTCCAACGCCGTGCCATACGAATTCGGTCTCGCCCAATGCAACTGGTTTCACCCCCTCTCTTCGCTGCAAGCGCACCGCCACGCGACGCACAAAAGAGTGCCCGAGTACCCATACCACGGAATCGTGCATACTAATCAGAAAGGAGAGAGATGAGGCCGTTAGACAGTGCACACACATGTTTTCACAACAATTCAGGCCTCACATATCATTTATAGCAGTCCGAGGTCCATCGACCCACACCTTTTACCATGTTGGGGCGAGACCGGCCCCTGCCGCCAGGGTAGCAGCGCCAATCCTAAAGGAATGAGATGAATAGCCCGCTGCTCCCAGACCCAGGTTCCCCAAGGCCAACCCAAATACTGCTTTAAATTTATACTGAGACAGGCAATCCCCATTTTCATGGACGAAGAGAGCCGACCCCCCTCCTGTTGGGCGTCGGCCAAGTATGCCTACATACGGAATACGGGGCAGGCTGCTATCCCAGGAGCTAGCAGCAAATGGATGGTGACCCCCTTTCCTGTCTGGTCTGTCTTGGAACGTCCCAACCGCAGTACTAAGCCCCCCGAAGACAAGGAGATATCTTTGAACTGCAACCCTCCCCCATGGTCTACCTTGGAAGCTCCAACTATCTCACCCAGGCGAAAGGCCCCGTAAAAAGCTAGGCAAAATGCCGCCCCCAGCATGATTCCCTCGAACGGTGACTGGCAAATGACAGGTAGTACCCCCCGACTATCGATCAAGGTCGGGAGATCCATAGGCCTACGACAGTCCCGCCGTGGCCCGTCCAATCGGGCCCAACCCGCTAAGGTCTTCCTGATCAAGAATGAAGCCCCAGGGTCCCGCTCCCCCGCCAGTTTAACGAAGAAGCCTATCGCTGCCAATGCGGCCCTAGCATAAGACACTGATTTGCCCTGATGCCGCAGAACCTGTAAGAAGGTATACATTGTTTCAGGTGAGAAGATCCTAACCCCTCCGGCTTGTTCCACAAATGATCTGTAAACATTAAACTGTGACTGATAAGCACGTTTAGTCCGGTCACACAGAGCGGCACCTACCAGCCCCGCTAAAGCGGGGCTCCAATTTTCCACAGTGACGTAGGGAACGTCATCATGTGCTCTTCCGCCTGTGGGTGGAACCTCCGGAAGTCCTGCAACTTGGAACGAGACAAAGCATCAGCAGCATGGTTATCAACTCCAGGTATATGCGCAGCTTTAAAGGTCAAATTCAATTTCAAGCATGCCAACACCAACAATTTCAGCAACCTCAGCACATGTGGGCAAGTCGTCCCTTGCCGATTGATAACCTGAACAACTGCCATGTTATCCGACCTGAAGGTCACGACCCTGTCCCTGAAGCGCTCCGCTCAAACCGTAACTGCAACCCAGATGGGAAAGAGCTCTAGAAAGGCTAAATTCTTAGTCAAACCTGCCACTGGCCAGACCGCCCCACACAAGGCAGGGCCCAAGATTGCCCCAAAACCAACACTACCAGCCTAATCGGTGTATAATCCTAGATCCTCACTGGATACCGGCGGCGCGGGCCACACTACCCGCCCGTTGAAATCTGCCAGGAAATCATGCCACACCTTGAGGTCCTCCTTCACCCCTGCTTTTAACCTCACCCGGTGATGTTTCTGGGTAAGACCCACCATCGCTCTGGCTATAGACCTCGAGAAAGGGCGTCCCATGGGAATGATACGTAAAGCAAAGTTTAGCTGCCCCACGAGCACTTGTAACTGATGCGACGTCACCTTTGGACACGCCAACGCTACTTCAATGGCTAGGGAAAAGGCCTTTACTTTATCTATTGGCAATCTACATTCCCCCGCTACTGTGTCAATTTCAATGCCCAGGAAGGACATGCACATGTCTTGCTCGGTGCCAGCGGCACCCCAAATTCCTTCAGCATCTCCACCAGCTGGCTTAGGGCCAACGTGCAGGCATCGGACGATGCGGGACCCATCACCATGAAATCATCTAAGTAATGCACCACATCCGTACATCCTGACTTTTGCGAAAACACCCATTGCAGCATGGAGCTAAAGGTCTCAAAATACTTGCAGGAGACCGCACAACCCATAGGCATACATCTGTTGTAATAAAATTGTTGTTGGACCTGAAAGCCTAACGAATGGTAATCCTCGGGGTGTACTGGTAACAAGCGGAATGCTGACTCAATGTCGGTTTTTGCTAGGCTTGGCCTAGCTCCCTCACTTTCTGAACCGCGGCATCAAAGGACGAGTACGTCACTGAGCACACTGCCGGGTCGATGGCATCGTTTACCGATGCACCCTTCGGTGTGGATATGTTATGGATCATTCTGAACTGTCCCGACTCCTTCTTTCTCGCATTTTCACGAGAAAATGCGCATGCGCGGCCGCCCGCGCATGCGCATTAGTATAGATGACGGAAGACGGAAGATAGTGAGCCCCGGGGACGCGGCGGGCAGCGGCGGCAAGGTAAGTGCTTTTTAAATTATTTGATTCTTTGATTTCAAAGTATTTAGGGAGGGCGGGAGGGAGGTGGGTGGCGGGGCTGGCGGCCAGTGGTGTTTGCGGAGTGGGGCTAGGCGGAGTGCAGAGGTGGGCGTAGTTTCTCGCCCACTTCGCGTAGCTCCGCGAAGCCCCACTCCGCGAACTCCGCCCAGGGTTAGTTTTCTTCCTTCGCCCAGCGAAACTCCCTATCGTATGTCAGCCAAGCTGAACCGCCATGAGTGGCGTGAGCCTTTAGAATCTTATTAGTATAAAACACCAGCGGAACCGCCAACTCTGGCCTTTTTTCCAACAACACTGTGAGATAGACGTGGAAGCCGAACAACCAATTGATTATTGTCTTCTCTATCCTAGGTCTCCGATCTCGGAAGGAGTGTTCTTTCCCATCCCTGTCCTTGTAATCCTCCTCTCGTCTCTTCGGCCTGATAAGGGAGAATATATCTACGTAGGCCCCTTTCCAAATCTTCTCTCGCATTTCCATACTCACATGCGTAGCTAACATCCCTGACTGAGACAACACGTTCCCTTGACTAGTTCCCACCCCGCTGTTCCTCAGTGTAGCGTCACCAGGCTTACCTACTGTAGGTCGCACCGCTATCGCTGTCGCGGAGGGCTGAGCTCCAATCGCTACACTGGGCAATGCTTTGCGCGACTCGACTAAGAGCGCCAACTGACTCTGAATATCCTGCAACGCGCCCTGTTCTATGGCCTGCGGGGGCACCCACGGTGCCGCCGCCCCAGCGCTCACTCTCTCTAACACTTTTTCCTGGGCTGATAATTGGCCCACTAGTGAGGAAACTGACGCCAGCAAGCTATCCAGCGGATCGCCAGCGGCTGCCACTGCGGCCACCGGCTGCGGTGGGAGTGGGGCCGGAGGGACCGTGACTAATGGTACCGCGCCTCCCGGGGCCAACGCCTTTAGCGCCTCCCTAATCTCAGACAAAACTGAACCCACTGGGTCTACTGGTGTGGACACATCCGGAATGGGATCCGAAGGGAAAACCCGCTCTGCATCTAACGGAGGAGTGGGGACGGGACCTACTGATCCCTCATCCTGTTTCCCCCTGGTAGGGCTAGGCCTACCCCTCGCCCCTTTCCTTCTAGGCTGCGCCTTGGCCTTTTTCTTTAATGGCGGACAAGCGGCCTTCGGTGGCACCCCCCTGCGCGGCCGCTCTACTACCTCGGGCCGCTCCCCCCGGGAAGAATCGCTCTCATCCCCGCTATCGGGGGCCTCCTTGCTCAACTTCTTTAGCAGCAATTTCATAATCTGCGCTAATTAAGGTTCTGAATCCTTTCGCTTTTGTCCTCCCTTTTTTGGTGCCATGCTAACTATCTTGCGCTTTGCACTACCTCGCTATAGCACCTAACGCGCCCCGAGTTCCCTGTTTCCTCACCCCTAAGCACCATTCACGCCGCCCAGCAGGAGCCCACACCACGGGGATCCTCGCACACAAATAAAATATTTTTGTTTTTTGATTTTCGCGGGGGGAGCGCCCGGTACGCGCACCCGGGAGCGCACCGGGGAGCGTACCATGAGGAAAAAAGAATGACAGACTTTTCAAAAAATGTAGGCTTATTAATAAAATTGTTCTTTTTTATTTTTATTTATTTAAGTACCAACATGTAGGTACCAATGCAGAGTCTAAAATTTAATGTACACCGTCTCCTCTGTAGATATCTTGCAAGTTGTTACAGAAGTTAATGTGATATATGGAATTCATACCATAGTCTGTCAGGAAAGCAGAAACAACATGGAGGCAGGAGATGATAAAGAGATGTTAAATACACATTGGAGATATATATAGTGGGAGAAAGGAGGAATCTATGAGCAAAATTACTATGTAACATAAAAAAGTTATACAGTATACTATAGGTCTCACTTTATATTATATCTATTTTGGTAGTATTTCATAATTTACATATAAAAAATAATAATGTCTCAAACAATTTTTAATTTTTAAATTAAAATGTATTGCTGTGATTTTTCAAAATCTAAAAGAATTTGCAACATTATTTCATCAGGTATGTCCTCATTTGGATTCCATGATTCAATTTTTTCCACACAATTAAGTAAGTCTTGGTCCAGAGACTGATCCAAAAAGTCTAATTCATCAATCTCTTCCTTAGGATTGTTCTCCATATAAATTTCAATTGAAATATTAATTTTATTTTGTTCTCCTTCCATTTTCTTGCTGTAAATTGCATAAAAAAATAAATATATCAGTAGAGATAGGGCACTGTTGGGTTTAAGTTCAGACAGCTACTTGTGAGTTATAAACAGTGAAGTTATCTTTGGGTAGTGTATGGTATGAGGTAGGAAGTAGAAATATAAAAAAAGTGTATGTGAAGAAGCCTTATATAATTTATAATTATACCAGAGAAGCCTAATTCAATCTATAACTATAACAGAGAGGCCTATCTGAATCTGTAATTATAACAGAGGGTCAGTAAATAACTGTCAGAAAACGTTTTTACAAATTAACTTAAAGAGCCCCTTAACAAATTTATAACTTACCTTATAGAAAGGTGATGAAGATAAATGAGGAAATGTTTTAAAGATGTATCTCAGGTAGTTGTAGTCAAAATGGCTGTGTTTCCCTCTCAATTTTCATTTATATTCATGTGCAAAACCAATCAAATGTCACGAAAAAAAAATAGGATATGAAAGTAACATTTTAATTGGTTGAAAATTCTAACACTTTCATATGTGTTTTTTTCATGTAATTTACCTCAGGATATTTAGACAGGGCTACAGCCCAAATGGCTCAATGGAATACCATCAAATGTGGGATAATGGTAGGGACTGGTATGTAGTAGGGTCTATGCTATGTTTAGTGAAAGTCTGTCCAGTGTTTTTTATGTAATTTCGTTTCCCACATTTTTTTTGGGAGCGCTTACCGGTGTGCGCCCCGGTACGTGTACCGGCAGCGCTACGGGAGTCCGCCATTTTGTGTTTCGGTTGAATTGAGACACAAGATGGAGGACAAACAACGTTGGGAATGGGTAAAAAGGGGCCCAGTAGACACCCCCTGACCCTCTAGGTTTTCTGAGGGGAGTTTAGGAGGGGCATATATGTAAAAAAAAAAGTTGTAAAATTTCGTGGGGAGAGCGCCCGGTATGCGCACCGGGGAGCGTACCGGGGAGCGTACTCTGGTGAAAAATAGTGAAAAAAGTTAGAGAAAGATAATCATTTTGAGTGATCAGAGGTAGGGTAGCTCTGAAAAGAGCTTTTGGGTTCTGTGGCTGATTTAGGTACCTACAAGTAGGTTCCAATGCACAGTCTTGAATTCAGGAGGAATATTCTATTCCCCTCATCTGAGAAGTGCACACCATCTCCTCTGTAGATGTCTTGCATGTTGAAACACAAGTTATTGTTGTATATTGAACCCATACCATAGTCTCTCATGTAAGCAGAAACAGATTTATTCACATGTTTCCGTGCTTTCTCAAATTGTGGACAAAATTGGTTGGACCAGTTCCATTTCTGTCTTTGGCATATATTGGAATATACCAAGGCAGTTTGTGGAAAAAGTGTCATCAATTGATCAAAGGTGTCCATTAAAAGCATTTCCAGACCAACCCCAGTCAAAGTGCCCAAGTCATTTCCACCACAGTGCACTATTAAGAGGTCAGGGTTTGGCAGATGCAAAAGGTTTTCACCAATGGTATCAATTGGTGACATCTCAATCCTCTCTGGCCAATCCACTTGATTTCCACATTTGATAAATCAAGGTTGTGAAAATTTCTGCTAGCTGCATACATTTGAGCCCAGTAGATGTAGCTATGCCCAATAATCCACACAGAATACATGATGAGAGAAGGTTCTGGTGCAGTCAGATGAAGTGTGGGAATGAAATGGCAGTTGGAATAGTAGGAGTTTACAAAAAAAATAATTGTGGAGTTTCACTGCTCTTGAATCACAAGCAATGATTGGTGGATTCAGATAGTTGAAAAGTAAACATTAGGGTTCATGGTTGTGTTTTGTGAAAGAAACAATTTGAATGGTTAAGAAAAAGTCAATTAAAGAAACATTTCATCAGATAAGCTGGTGTATTGAGAGGTCAAACATCCTTGCTTAGTTCATTTGCAACATTGTAGAATAAACTTTTGAACCTGAGAATTCAGTAAGAAGGAAGTTGCTATGGTAACAGATAGAAAGGGCTGAGGGGGGAAGGGTGTTGGTTTGAAAATAGTGAGGGAAGAGTTTTGATTGGTTGCAACGAGGCATATCTGTGTAGAATTAGAGATTTTCTGTGCCATTCATGGTTGCAATGTCTGGAGTGCATACCTTTTGCTCTGCTAAAGAAAAATTGGTGTGTGTGTCTGACATTGTTCTCTATCTCCCAAAGCATTTGTAAAGGTAAGAAATGATTCATTTAATTTATATAGAGATTTGTATGCTCTATGGAGAAGATTTGGAAGCAGACTGTTTTTTTTAATGTTGTTCTGTGTCATGTTTTTTGATAATGCTTGGTTAAAACATTTTAATGCATAGAGGAATTGTATTTTGGGAAATAGTTTATTTTCAGTAGTGAAATTGAATGCTTGTACATAGGACCTGTGCTGTGTTTCTAAAATGTTATTTAAAATACGATTTAGGGGTAAATGCATGCTTTTTATATTTTTGAGAATGACTTATTAGTGCTTGCCTCAATAAATAAATATATCTGAACCTTTTACAATGATGTCACCTGCACTACCTCAGATTAGGATGCAGATTGAGTTTCTTTCTGGTTGGTTTGTGTCATGTTTTTTGATAATGCTTGGTAAATAGGTTTTGCAGCATAGGGGAATTGCATTATGTAAAATTGAGAAGTTTCTCTAGAGACATGGAATGCTGTACATAGGACCTGTGCTGTGTTTCTAAAATGTTATTTAAAAAACGATTTTGGGGTAAATGAATGGCTTTTATATTTTTGAAAAGGAATTAATAGTGTTTGCCTCATTAAAAAAATATATTTGAACATTTTACAATGATGTCACCTGCACTACCTCAGATTAGGATGCAGATTGAGTTTCTTTCTGGTTGGTTTGTGTCATGTTTTTGGATTATGCTTGGTATCAACATTTGCAAGATAGAGGAATTGTATTATGTTAAATTGAGAAGTTTCTCTAGTGACATGGAATGCTTGTACATAGGACCTGCGCTGTGTTTCTAAAATGTTATTCAAAAAACGATTTTGGGGGCAAATCAATGGCATTTACATTTGGGCCTTATTTATGATTGCTTTGTGCCGCCGGTGCTTCACTTTTCACATGGGAAAAAAGTGATGCACCGGTGGCGCAAGGCCTTCATAAATAGGGCCCTGAGTTTCTTTGCTGTTGGTTTGTGTCTTGATTTTTGATAATGCTTGCTATCAACATTTGCAAGATAGAGGATTTGTATTTTGTGAAACAGTGAGGTTTCAGCAGTGAAATTGAATGCTTGTACATAGGACCTGCGCTGTGTTTCTAAAATGTTATTCAAAAAACGATTTTGGGGGGAAATCAAAGGTATTTACATTTGGGCCTTATTTATGATTGCCTTGTGCCGCCGGTGCGTCACTTTTAACATGGGAAAAAGTGACGCACCGGTGGCGCAAGGCCTTCATAAATATGGCCTGAGTTTCTTTGCTGTTGGTTTGTGTCTTGCTTTTTGATAATGCTTGATAACAACATTTGCAAGATAGAGGATTTGTATTTTGTGAAACAGTGAGGTTTCAGCAGTGAAATTGAATGCTTGTACATAGGACCTGCACTGTGTTTCTAAAATGTTATTCAAAAAACGATTTTGGGGGGAAATCAAAGGTATTTACATTTGGGCCTTATTTATGATTGCCTTGTGCCGCCGGTGCGTCACTTTTAACATGGGAAAAAGTGACGCACCGGTGGCGCAAGGCCTTCATAAATATGGCCTGAGTTTCTTTGCTGTTGGTTTGTGTCTTGCTTTTTGATAATGCTTGATAACAACATTTGCAAGATAGAGGATTTGTATTTTGTGAAACAGTGAGGTTTCAGTAGTGAAATTGAATGCTTGTACATAGGACCTGTGCTGTGTTTCTAAAATGTTATTCAAAAATTGTTTTTAGGGGCAAATCAATGGTATTTACATTTGGGCCTTATTTATGATTGCCTTGTGCCGCCGGTACGTCACTTTCAACATGGGAAAAAAGTGACGTACCGGTGGCGCAAGGCCTTCATAAATAAGGCCCTGAATTTCTTTGTTGTTGTTTTGTGTCTTGCTTTTTGATAATGCTTGCTATCAATATTTGCAAGATAGAGGAATTGAATTTTGTGAAATAGTGAAGTTTCAGTAGTGAAATTGAATGCTTGTACATAGGACCTGTGCTGGGTTTGTAAAATGTTATTCAAAAAACGATTTTAGGGGCAAATCAATGGTATTTACATTTGGGCCTTATTTATGATTGCCTTGTGCCGCCGGTGCGTCACTTTTAACATGGGAAAAAAGTGACGCACGCAAAACATGATTTTAAACATAGCATTGAAAACAGTGCTTTAACATATGCTTTCAGGTACACCTTATAAACTATGATAATCCAGTATTTCATATTTACATAACAGCTTAGTGGAAAATATCTGATTATGCAAAATCATTGAACACAGTTAGTCAGCATGCAGGCCCCAACTGGTTGGAGGACATAGTTCAGATGTATCCCTCATCACATGGCTGAAGCATGGTTCAGACCTATATTGCAAGTGTCAACGTGATCACTTGACCCTCCCTGCACAGCAATTGCAAACCAATGGTTTGCTTTTTTTAACAACACTGTTTCTTAATCTTTATGCATTTATTCCCAGTTTTTTTAAGTGAAATTTATTAAAACAATTGCAATACTTTAGACTAGTCAATATTTATTTACTTGTGACTTTGTACTTATTCTCAATCTCATAAATACAATTTTTCACATGAAATAAATCCACATATGTAAAACAATAATACACAAACACTAATTTTGTTGTGAATCCCAATGCATTTATGGATCTAGGATCCTTTCTTCAGGGGAACTGAAAAATGTAAAATAAAGTATTAGTCAATACTCCATACACAATAAAAGTGGTACAGGTAACTGTTATATTTACATTCACAAGTGAAACTGTCTTTGGTGAATTATCATCGTATCATATAGTGAGTAGAAAAACCTTCACCAAAAGTGAGAATACCACGTGAAATCAGAAATCTAACATGACTACTGTGAACACATTTGTCGACACACTTACCGACATACATCGCATCCTACCGCTTATAGACGATAAAAAATATATCGCCCAATAAAGGTAGGCACAATTAGTGTAACCTGAAAAAAAAAAGTTCACGAAATGAGCTCCCGTGTTTTTGCCTGTGCATAAAATATATGACATCAGTGCAACTGCCAGCCTTCTTAATCGAAGATCTTTAATTCACCTATGCCTAGTAATACCAACCTAGTGTACTTCAAGCTGTTCAAAAGTGTCCAACCAGATGTTATGAATTGCGTTCATACAGTTAACTAATTACCTGGAAGCTCAAATGGTAGGCCCGATTGAAGAATAAAGGAACTATCATTGGGTGGCTCAATTTGCTCCGTATCCAAATGTTAACAACGGTCAGCACCTGCGGAGGTGCAAAATTTGAGTTAAATACTGTGAAAACTAAGTAGCTGCGACTGTTTTAAAACCAGAACACAAGTGATTGAACAACTACCTTAAATGCTGCCGAATGCGCCTGCCGACGCCAACTGCCCCAGTCGGTTACTCTGTTGCTAATGTGCCGTTTTTATATTGTAATCCACCCTGCAACATAACATAATGTTGATTCACTCCGGGAAGCTGATGTAAATAATTTGTGGCTCGTCACCTTGCGATGTAAACATGAGAAATACCTCCAATAACGCCACCCTTGTCAACCAGATCAAAGTTCCTTCACTCGCCGAATGACCGATCAGATTTGCGAACCTGCAAAAAAATTCAGCTATGTTACCTCGCCGCCTAAAGTCACCAGATCTAGTTGCCTACTGCTATCCTCTAATCGAAGTATCTTTTTACCTTCCACAATCTCAAAAACGATCTTCTCTGCTCCCGGTTCCTATATTTCTCTAAAGCGCTCACGTGATGTCCGTTTTACTCTGGGTAAAATACTTCCCTGAACGATATCTAACATAGAGAAAGGACTCAATTCACCTACGCAACGGGACTCCAACCTCCGTTGCCATGATGTCACGGTAAACAATGCTCTACTGCTCTGTTTAAAGTACTGACAACTACGTTGTGTGGCGCTGTATGAACAAGGTACAGTGTATACAACACAATCTGAATATTGCGTCTACTGGGAACCCATTTATCAAAAATATAACACGACTATCCGTGAGTGCACAGGATAATAAAGATCACGTACTACTGCAATGCAATCAATAAAACAACAGACATAGAAATGGTGCAAAAAGTAAACAGCGATAAAAGATAAGGAAAGGTGCATCCTATATACTTAGATTGATCATCTCGATGTAAAATCAAAGACAAAGCCTATTTGCAACAATATTGTGTGACTAATACAATAAATAGAATCATCCATGAAAATAACCTGGTTGTTGAGTGACAAAAGAACAATAAAGAAAGTTTATACCTAAACCATCATGTCAGTTTTTTGCTTAAAGGCCTTTGTTTGCTCATTCATATTTTTTAGTTTTGTTAATTTGCGGCTGCCGTTGGGTGCCTAGCTGCAGATTATAATTTGGTTTGACTAAAAACAAACTCTTTGTTGACTGTCTCTTTATGTGAATGCACATAAGGACTGCTATAATCTGTCCTTATAGAAAACAAATCATATCTAATTTTTCATTTAACCCTTTGGGTATAATGGTCTCTAGAAATTTTATCCAACAAATTTCTCTCTGCACGTGCCATTTTGCGTTGTCTTGATCTGGTGGCTTTTCAATTATTGCTAGCACTTGGAAACGTAGTTGCGGTATTGTGTGATTAAATTCTTCCCAATGGGTGGCGAGACTAGAAGTAGTAGATCTTTCTCTGATGCGACTCTTATGTTTTGAAATACGTACTTTCACTTTCCTCTATGTCTTGCCTATGTATATTTTGCCGCATGGGCATTTAATACTGTATACAACATGTGTTGAGTTGCAGTCTGCTTGATCTCTGATTTTTATAGTTTTGCCAGTTTGTGGATGTACAATAGATGCGCCCACAATCACATTGTTGCAATGAGTGCAATTTCTGCACCTTTTCATTCCTGGGTTCCTGATAGATGATTTGTCAATTATTGTCTTTTTTCTTGTTACCATCTCTTTAAGATTCTTGCTTCTGGTGTAAACGAACAATGGTCTATCTCTGAATAGTCCTTTAAAATCTTCCTCATTCTGAAGTAGTTCCCAACGTGTATTCACTATGTTCCTAATTTGTGTGGATTCTTTTTTTTAATTCAAATCATTTTTATTGAGGAAAAAGAAAGGAAATACAATACAATAAGGCTTCAGCTACAGAGATCGAATCAAATGTGCTGTTCGACAACAATACAAAAATTTAAATAATAGCAGAAAATACAGATGTCTGGTGATGATTTGAGGCAGAACTATATGTAGATAATTAAACAGAGCAAATATATAAATAGAGAAATGTAAAGTTACATTAAATTCCAAGCTGTCAGTAATTAGGTCAGGCACAGAGTCTCGGGATACAAATTGAACAAGGACAAAACGGAGGTTAAATTACTTAATAATATAGGCAATAGAGATATCCTGGGAAGCTCAGGTCCAACCTGGCAACCACACTGTTTTAAGTATCTAGGACTCGATTTTGACAAAGATCTAATCTCCACTTTAAAAATCAATGAAGCGCTAACCCTAAAAAAGATCTCCACTTTACTGGACGGATGGTCACCCAAGTTTCTTTCTTGGTGGGGCAGGGCGGAAACCCTTAAAATGATGACCACTCCGTTGGTGAACTACTTGGCCAGCATGCTCCCTATGACATTCACTGATGACTTTATCAATAAGGTAGACAAGCTGTTTGGTGGTTTCCTGAGGCAGGGTAAGAAAGCCAGGATATCACTGAAAAACCGCAATTTGTGCGGATTCTGTTGAATTTTATGGTTACCATAACATCTAGAAATGAGATTCGAAAATGATCAATGGAAAACGTGAATTGGATCCTGCTATTCCTCGTATTCAGTTGAACCTCCTGAAAAAAACGGTATGCTCCTTCCATGTTGCATCCGACAGGATGAAATCGTTTTCAAATTTGGCCATGAAGATGTTCGCAAAAACCGGTGCTCCTGCAAACCCCAAAGAGGTTCCGCTTGTTTGTAAAAAGTACTCCTCATTCCATCGAAAATATGAGTGGCGCAGACAGAACTGTAGTAGTTCCAATGCAATTACTTTGTGCGCTGCTATCTCTGTTATTTGCAGTACAGGTTCATAGATGATATCTTTTTGTTATGGACCGGATCAGAGATTACATTAAGAAATCAAATCGCACAACTGCATACGAGGTAACCATAATGGAACACAAATTGGAAACTGAAGTATACCAAAAACTGACGGATTGCAACAAAACGCTAATATTTACAAGCGTTCATCCTAGAGCCTTACTGCAGAACTTGCCATATTCACAATTTCTATTGGCTAAACGCATTTCGTCTAGAGAGTCAGTATTACGAAAAGAAATAGCAGGAGATTTTAACTGCACATATGAGCCACTTCCCCTGGAAGGAATCCCTGATCTAGGAGAAGAGGATAGTAGATGGGGTATTCCCTCACTCTCTATCCCTCCTATCAAGCGCTGGACTCGTAGTGCAATACAGTTAAACGCATTGACTCTGGAGTTCGGACTAAGAGCAGCTAATGGCCGCACATCTTCTGACCGGATGGGTGCCCCAACATTCAACAGAGTTGGCCATTCCTGGAGGATTGACTATATTCTGTTGGACCGGGGGCTCTGGAGTTCGGTCATTGATATGGCTATTATACCGACCATAGAGAGTGACCATAATTTACTTTCTTTATCTATGATGAATCCCTGGTCCTCCGGAGTGCCGTTAGCACCATCTAATTGTCCACATGGGGTTACTGTCTCCTCTTGTGGAAGACGCCTTAAGTGGAACAAAATCTCAAGCATTGTTGATAAACTCTCCACTATTGAAGAAGTGCTTAAAGTCTCACAAGTAGAAATCAGTTCTATAGACCCACTTATGGCAGTAGATAGGGTAACACCTATATATGAAGCAGCCGTAAAAACAATAGGGGAAGTTTTTTGGGTAAAAGGGACCGCAGGGAAAACCATGCCCCAGAACAAAACTAAAGGGAGACATGACTGGTACTCTGCATCATGTAGGAAAGCCAAGACACGCCTAATTGAGGCGGTTAAGGGCAAGTCCCAACCCCTAATACAGATGGCTAGGCAAGAACATAAAAGAGTATTGGAGCTAGCAAAAAGGGAGTGGGAAGATGCCTACTGGTCAACTCTCAAAGAAGCTAGCTCTAAAAAAGACTCGAAATGGTTCTGGGATACCATAAGAGCCCGTAATAGGCCAGATAGCGATCTGATAACCTGCAATATCCCAAGCCAGGCGTGGGTCAAACATTTTTCCAAACTTTACACCTGTCATGGTGACTCTGATGAGGGCGGGGTGGTTCTCCCATTGTTCACTCCAAATTATGTTATCCGGCCTACTGACTTTGACTTCACGATCAAGGAAGTGGAATATGCAATAAGCACTATTATTCCACAAAAAGCGGATGGTCCCGATGGCATTCCTGGTGACCTCTTAAAGTCTGACAGCGCAAAATGGGGTAAACTGATTTACTCTCTCCTTGCTGCCATCTGTAAAGGTGCCCCTATTCCCTCATCGTGGAAAGGGGCCGAGGTGGTCCCTATTTACAAAAAAGGATCGAGGGATGATCCATCCAACTATAGGCCGATCAGCTTGTTAGACATTGGCCAAAAAGTAGTCGGCAAAGTCCTGTTAGTCAGAATCTTAAACTGGGTAGAAGAAAACAAAATTCTTTCTGACTATCAGGCAGGATTTAGAGTGGGCACTGGGACGATTGAACAAGCCTTCAGACTTATGATGGTGTACTGGAAGGTAGTGGCCATAGGCAAAGGCAGTCTTTATCTCGCGTTTATCGATTTAAAGACTGCCTTTGACCTTTTACCTAGGGAATCTTTGTGGAAAGTACTCGCCGATATGGGGCTGCCCCATTATTTGCTGTCCCTATTAGTCAGGTTGCACCAAGATAGCTTTGCCCAAGTCAGGTGGGGCCCTGGGGGGGAGAAAACGGGTAGTATCCCGGTTGAGAGAGGTGTCCGCCAGGGATGTGTCCTAGCTCCCACCCTTTTTTTCTCTTTACATCAATGGGGTGGTTGAGCACCTCCAGAAACATCCATCAGATGAACCATCCCTGGCTGGTGAACGTATACCGACCCTCCTCTTCGCGGATGATACGCTTTTAATCTCTAAATCCCCAATGGGCCTCCAGAGACTTTTGGACAATTTTCAATCCTTTTGCACCAAATGAGGTCTGGTAATAAATACAAGTAAAACTAAGTACCTTGTGCTGAATCCTCCTAAACAACAAGTTCGCTCTCCCACTCTGAATGCCGAGCTCTTGGAAAGGGTAGAGGTCTTTGACTATCTTGGGATACGCCTATCGCACAAAATAGAATGGACCCCACACCTGGATAAAATGTTGATGACCCACAAGAGGATTACAGGAGCCCTTTTGAAAGAGCAACGATCCTGTACAATAAGACCTATAGCTACAGTCCTCGAGATTTACTCAGCTAAAGGTGTTAGCTCTGCCCTCTACGGGGCCGAACTTTGGGGTTCATCCATTACTGACGCTCTGCCGAGATCTGAAAACAAATTTTGTAGAGCAATTATGTCCCTCCCGCAGGGCACCCCTACACTCCCTCTAATGCTGGACCTAGGCTGTTGCCTGATTGATGATGTTGCAAAATTTCGTCCATTATTGTTATGGGCACGCATCTGGCGGGTGGAAGAACTAAGTGGATATGCCAAAGGTCTAGCAGAAATCATGTCATCACCAAGTTGGCACAAAATCAAATGGCTGAGAGACATGAAGATCTTGCTAACAAAACTGGGCCAAATTGAATCATGGTCGAATAGAACTTCACCCCCGAAGCTAGTCCTTAAAAAGCTCTACTGGGACTGGATCCGCTCGCAGAGGAATACTAGTACCACCTTGGGTAGGCTCACGGAGGATTTCCTGAGGTTCAAAGATCGTCCTAGACGGGAATTGTATCTTGATGTTATTGGAAAACCTTTTGATAGGGCCTTGTATTTTAGATTCAGAACAGGAACCCTTCCTCTTAACTCTTTCATCTCACGATGGAAATCTCATATGGAAATGTCAGAGCTATGCCCAGTATGTCTCGCCAAACTCGAGACATTGGCACATTTTATGTTTGAGTGCAGCGAATATGCAACACCAAGGAGGGTCTGGCTTAAAAACTTATGTCGCCAGTTGGGTACTAGGAGCCATGAGGCGGCAATTAGGATACTTATATCCGATAGCCGTGTGTCCTATGCTTGTGCCTTAGCTAAATTTTTATCATGGGCTTGGTCCATTCGAGCCAAAAGGCTAAAATTAACTG
Organism: Lissotriton vulgaris; assembly: GCF_964263255.1. Taxonomy (NCBI): domain Eukaryota; kingdom Metazoa; phylum Chordata; class Amphibia; order Caudata; family Salamandridae; genus Lissotriton; species Lissotriton vulgaris. The sequence goes on along the minus strand of NC_141696.1, from coordinate 587,867,556 downwards.
TTTAATTCTATTTTAAAAATGTCTTAACTCAATGAATTGCCCTTTTGTCCTGATTTACTAATCTGTAAAAACTTAATTAATTAATTGGCTAGTTTTATTTGTGCAAACAAATATTACAGAAACTATTGTCCTTTTTATTGTTAAGTAGACAGGCCAAAAATTCTGTTTATTTCAAACTCATATCTGCTTTTAATTGTACCATGTGATTTGTTGTGTTGCTTTTATGATAATTGTTTTATCGAAATAAAGCTTTTTGACTTGACTTGACTTGAAAAGAAATAGACAAACAGAAACAGAGGTTTGTAGCTCGGGGATACCCAACAAGAACAATTAAATTGGCAGAAACCAGAATGCGAGCTATACCAAGGATTGAATTATTGAGTACAAAAGTAAGCCCAAAGAAAGAAAGGACGTTTTTTGTACCAAAATATTCAACAGAATCGACAAAACTTAAGAACATAGTGAATACAAGTTGGGAACTACTTCAGAATGAGGAAGATTTTAAAGGACTATTCAGAGTTAGACCATTGTTCGCTTACACCAGAAGCAAGAATCTTAAAGAGAAGGTAACAAGAAAAAAGGCAACGATTGACAAATCATCTATCAGGAACCCAGGAATGAAAAGGTGCAAAAATTGCACTCATTGAAACAATGTGATCATGGGTGCACCTATTGTACATCCACAAACAAGCAAAACTATAAAAAACTATAAAAATCAAAGATCAAGCAGACTGCAACTCAACACATGTTGTATACAGTATTAAATGCCCATGCAGCAAATTATACATAGGCAAGACAGAGAGGAAAGTGAAAGTACGTATAATAGATAATAGATAATATCTACTACTTCTAGTCCTGCCACCCATTGGGAAAAATGTAATCACACAATACCGCAACTACGTTTCCAAGTGCTAGGAATAATCGAACAAACACCAGATCGAGATAACGCAAAATGGCTCTCGCAGAGAAAAAATTTGGTGGATAAAATTTCTAGAGACCATGATACCCAAAGGGTTAAATGACAAATTATATATTATTTGTTTTCTATAAGGACAGATTATAACAGTCCTTATGTGCATTCACATAAAGAGACAGTCAACAAAGAGTTTGTTTTAGTCAAACCGAATTATAACCTGCAGCTAGTGGCCCAACGGCAGCCGCAAACTAACAAAAAAAAAAAAAGAATGAGCAAACAAAGGCCTTTAAACAAAAAAATGACATGATGGTTTAGGTATAAACTTTCTTTATTGTTCTTTAATCACTCAACAACCATGTTTTTTCAAGGAGGATTCTATTTATTGTATTAGTCACACAATATTGTTGTAAATAGGCTTTGTCTTTGATTTTATATCGAGATGATCAATCTAAGTATATAGGATGCACCTTTCCTTATCTTTTATCACTGTTTACTTTTTGCACCATTTCTATGTCTGTTGTTTTATTGGTTGCATTGCAATAGTACGTGAGCATTATTATCCTGTGCACTCGCGGTTAGTCGTGTTATATTTTTGATAAACGGGTTCCCAGTACACGCAATATTCAGATTGTGTTTTATACACTGTACCTTGTTCATACAGCGCCGTACAACATAGTTGTCAGTACTTTAAACAGAGCAGTAAAGCGTTGTTTACCATGACATCATGGCCACGGAGGTTGGAGTCCCGTTGCGTAGGTGAATTGAGTCCTTCCTCTATGTTAGATATCATTCAGGGAAGTATTTTACCCAGAGTAAAACTGACATCACATGAGTGTGTTCGAGAAATACAGAAATCAGGAGCAGAGAAGATAGTTTTTGAGATTGTGGAAGGTAAAAAGATACTTCGATTAGAGGATCGCAGTAGACAACTAGTTCTGGTGACTTTAAGCGGCGAGGTAACACAGCTGCTTTTTTTGCAGGTTCGCAAATCTGATCGGACATTCGGCGGGTGAAGGAACTTAGATCTGGTTGACAAAGGTGGCGTTATTGGAGGTATTTCTCATGGTTACATTGCGGGGCGATGAGCCAAGAATTATTTACATCAGTTTCCCAGATTGAGTCAACATTATGTTATGTTGCAGGGTGGTTACAACATAAAAGCGGCACATTAGCAACAGAGTAACTGACTGGTGCAGTTGGCTTCGGCGGGCGCAGTCGGCGGCATTTAAGGTAGTTGTTCAGTCAATTGTATTTTGGTTTTAAAACAGTCGCGGCTACTTAGTTTTCACAGTATATAACTCAAATTTTGCACCTCCGCAGGTGTTCACCGTTGTGAACATTTGGACCCTGAGCAAATGGAGCCACCCAATGATAGTTCCTTCATTATTCAATCGGGCCTACCATTTGAACTTCCAGGTAATTGTTTAACTGTATGAACGCAATTCATAACATCTGGTACATTGGACACTTTCGAACAGCTTGAAGTACACTAGGTTGTTATTACTAGGCATAGGTGAATTAAAGATCTTCGATTAACAAGGCTTGCAATTGCGCTAATGTCATATTTTATGCACAGGCAAAAACAGGAGCTCATTTCGTGAACTTTTATTTTCAGGTTACGCTAATTGTGCCTACCTTTATTGGGTGATATATTGTTTATCGTCGATAAGCGGTAGGAAGCGATGGATGTCGTTAATTGCGTTGACAAATGTGTTCATAGTAGTCATGTTAGATTTTTGATTTCACGTGGTAATCTCACTTGTGGTGATTTTTCTACTTACTATATGATACGATAATAATTCACCACAGACAGTTTCTCTTGTGAATGTAAATATAACAGTTACCTGTACCACTTTGTATTGTGTATGGAGTATTGACAAATACTTTGTTTTACATTTTTAAGTTCACCCAGAAGAAGGGATCCTAGATCCCGAAATGCATTGGGATTCACGACAAAATTATTGATTGTGTATTATTGCATATGTGGATTTATTTCATGTGAAAAATTGTATTTATGAGATTGAGAATAAGTACGAAGTCACAGTAAATCAATATTGACAAGTCTAAAGTATTGCAATTGCTTTGATAAATTTCACTTTAAAAAACTGGCTATTAATGCATAAAGATTAACAAACTATGTTGTTAAAAAAAGCAAACCATTAGTTTGCAATTGCTGTGCAGGGAGGGTCAAGTGATCACGTTGACACTTGTAATATAGGTCTGATTAAAATAGGAGGGTAGCATCCTCCTTCCCACCTAGCATGCCTCGTTTAAACAGTGGTTAACCCCAACATTAGGAGTAAATAAACTATTTATTTAAATGTGAGTGCAAAGTACAACCCACCATTTTTTGAAGCATGGTTCAGGCATGTGACTTATTTAGTTATTCTGGGCAGCCTCATGTCAGACTACGTTGTACCATGACACCTTGCTACCCTGACCTGCATCAACATGAATGGTCAGGAATGTGCCATTTGTAAGGCATATGCAACATTCCTTTTATTTCCCCATGCTGTGCCACCTTTTCAGAAAAATAGTACCTTTACACCATGGTGCGAGGATGTCTTTGTTGCATACAGGATTGGTTTGGCGCAGGAAGGGGCATATTCCTGTACATTAAAAATCCTGGGACACACTATCATCTTCTATGTGTGCTGGAGAATGCAGCACACATGGAAAGAGGAAACATGCAAGGAGGTATAAAGAAAAAAACTCACCATTGGGGAGGTATAAGCTTTTGATGCATCCCCAAGTATGCTTGACATTGGGCGGAGCTAGCCGGCGTCAATGGCGGACGCGTAAGAGCGAAGCTCCTCGCCGTCGCCTGACATTATCCTGCTAATATCCTTCTCTGGCAGTGGACACCGTGCAAGAACGGTGGGAATCGCTGCCCCTCGCCCCAACTGACCTCCGGTTTGTCATTGGGCGTGAACCGACACCGACAACCCTCATTTTGGCAGTCTTTCCTGTGAGCGCCGGACAAGGCCCGAAACCCCGGTCTTTCCTGAACAGAAGGCCGCGTTGCGTCAACCGACGTGCGGCCGCGGCGAGCCACGCACTTCGGGGCCTGGCGGAGCCTGGTGGAGACCCGACTTCTTGGAGACCCGGACCCCTAGACCGGACACCGGAGGTACACTACAGGACGCTGGGGGCGACGGGCACCTCGGTGGCAGCGCCGGACCAACTGAAGAGCCGGGAGGGGACTGTGTAGCTGCCGCCATAGCCCCCCTGGTTGTACGCTTACCCCCGGCCCCCGGACGACAGTGAATGCCACAGCACAGGGGGGCAGCACGTAGGCTGGGGAGCGTGCGGCCGTCTGAATGATGAGGCCCCCCCCACATATTGGTGTACGACACCGCCCTAGGCCGTCCCGGCCGCGCTGGAGGGTGAAGGGCCTGCTACTGCCATCCTGGCCTGGAGACACATGCGATCGGAACTGTGACCGGGCGGGGCCCTCATAATACCGCGCCTGAGCCACTGGACCCCTGAAAGTGCCCGTCAACAACGGGGAAGTTCGCAAGGGGCACTGGTATCCAGAAGTGCCCGCATCCACGTGGAGCGCTACCCTCCCCACGGGCACTGGCGGTGGCGGCGAGCAGCGATTTGCCTTGGGAATTGACGCAACCTACGAGAACGCAGTCCCCCCAGAAACAACTATGGGCAAGGGGGATAGAACGCAAACAAAATTGTCGTTCGACCAACGGCGTCAAAAGGAGCCGGATCAGCAAGTTACCCAATCTCCGGGCGCCGCTGGTGACCCAGGCGCCTCGCTATGTGCGGAGATAAAAGGGATGCTCACGACTATGGAAAAGGGCCTGCAGGAAGGCATGTCTGCCATTGGTAACAAGATCAATGCGCTGTCCTACCGGATGGACCGTATGACTGAAAGGATAGACAAGCATGCGGAAAGGCTGGACATGGCAGAGCGCCGATTGACTGAGGCAGAGGAAGCGCAAACGGAGTGGGACGCCGACCGTAAGCAATTCGGACGACTGTTGCATGTCATCCAAGAGAAATCAGAGGATTTGGAAGCGCGTTCTCGGCGCTCCAACATTCGCGTTACGGGAGTGGCAGAGACGACCCAAACAGGCAAAATGGAACTAGTCGTCGAAAATCTCCTGAAAACGCTCCTGGGTGAAGACACCTTTTCGCCAATGTTCATAGTTGAGCGTGCCCATCGCACTCTCGGACCACGGCCTCCTCCAGGCGCCAACCCCAGGCCGATCATTGCGAAATTACTAAATTACAGGGACAGAGACGCAGCCCTCCGGGCAGCCCATGAGAAAGGGAAACTACAGTTTGAGGGAATGGACATATCGCTATACCCTGATTTCACGTCGAAAGTGCAGGAGGAGAGACGAAGATTTGTCCCGTACAAACAGCAACTCAGGGAACTCGGCCTGGACTACGCCATGCTATACCCAGCGAAGCTACGTATCAACAGGCAGGGACACTCGCATTTTTTCACCGACCCTAAAGAACTACAAAAATCCCTGAAGGTTTGGGCGAGAGAGTGCTGAGGGAGTCCAGAGACCCGAACGGCAGAGCAGACCGGTAATAACGACCTCGAGGAGCAAGACTGAGGAAGAGGGGGGAATCTCCGGGACATTACGGAGACCCTACTGCCTGAGAACCCCCGCGGCCCCCCCTTGGGGAAGCGGACGATGCCCTCACCGAGCGGTCCAATGAAGTCGCTGGACTATTGCACGATGGACTGTGGGTGAGATTGACACACTGTGAGTTTGTACTACTGTGGGGTTGCACTTTAGCTATTGTAACTGCCTTAAGTCGGAATTAGAGTCCAGGCGCTAATCACGAGGGGGAGAAGTGACTCCGGGGGTCCAGGGGGAGGGGGTGGGGACCCTAGACTATTGGTAGAATACCTTACTTAACAGTCACTGCTGATTTCTACTGGCGGGGCGACGGCGAAGGGGCAGACAATGGACAATGTACAGAAGTCCCGGTAGGAGAGGGGACAGCAAAAGAACTAGTCTGGCTACCTCTGCCCCAGCGCTGTCAGCAGTTATGGCTCGGATTGGGCCTGGTTTGGGGAATTGTTGTGCGGTTTTGACAGGGGGAAGGGGGAAGGGACAGAGGGAACCCAGTCACACCAGGTTGGGGTTGGTTGGCTGTGGGAGGCGAGGGGAATTGGAAGTTCTGGAATGGGGTATGTTTGGGGGGGGGGGTTTCAGCGTGCTCCGAAGTGTTACATTCCAAAGTGGTGTTTGGCTGCTGCTGCATGTACCAAATGACTGTCGCTATGGAAAGCTGCTCGCTGTCCAAGGCGGGAGCCTTTTCGGGCTCCAGGGAAGGTATGCAGTTGTTTGGGTTGCGAAGTGTAAAAATGGGTCCGCACATGATACATTACCACACTGAGAATGGCTGACCTACCACATGGGGACTTGATAGGTGACACTGAGACTCTTAAGGCTCTAATATGGAACGTGAGAGGGCTGAATGATTATCGTAAGCTCCGCAAGGTCCTGCACTACCTCCAAAGACATCACATAGACTTGGCCCTGCTACAAGAAACGCACCTACCCAACACCAGTAAGATGCTTGCACACAGGGGACTCCATGGTAACTCCACATATGCGGGCTTCACCACTCATGCTAGGGGCGTTCTCACATGGGTCAACCCTAGATCCAAATTATGCCTCACACAAATAAGAGCTGATCCGGAAGGGAGGTTTGTGCTGAGTAGATGCACGGGCAAGGGCCAGAATTTCCTTGTCATGAATGTATACGGCCCGAATTACGACTCTCCCGACTTTTACGCGGCAGTGGCAGGGCACTGCACGGAGTGGTCCTCAGATAGGATACTATGGGGGGGGAGACTTTAACTTTGTCTTTAACCCGGAGCTGGATAGATCGGCGGGCCCGCTCAGATGCCCAGCGGCAGTGGCGCAGCAAATTCAAGCTGAAACGGTGAGACTGGGGCTGGTGGATGTTTGGAGGGAGAGACACCGGGACAGGGGGGGTATACACCCTACTCTGCGTATCACAATATTCACACCAGAATAGACTATTGGTTGTCCACACTCCCACTCCTGGTGACTGTGAAGGGCTGTAGAGTGCTCCCCCGTACACTGTCGGACCACTCCCCTATATTGTTGGTACTTAACACCCCCAGGCAGAGGATACCCCCATTCACGTGGCGCTTCCCACCATACTCACTACTGGATGAGACATTTAGGGCCGAACTAGGAGAGGAAATAGATATGTTCTTTGCCACTAATGTTGGCTCAGTGGACAGCTTCGGGACGGTGTGGGAGACCTTTAAGGTCTACATCAGGGGGGTGGCCATGGCTAAACATTCCAGCGTCCTGAAGGCCATCAGAAACAGACTGACACACCTTGAGGGGCAAATAGCAGAGCGGGAAAGGCAACACCTAGCGGGCTCGACCCCCACAGAGGATGGGACCCTGCAGGAGCTCCTGAAAGAGTTCCACGAGGAGGCAGACAGGGAGGGCCGTCACCTAGGCAAATATGGGACGGCGCGCACATATGGTGAGGGGGAACGACCTGGCTCACTCCTTGCCAGGATAATGAAAGGCGCCAGGAGAAGGCAGGTAGTCACAGAACTGCAATCGGCTAGGGAAGCTTTGCTAACAGCGGAGGAAGACATTCTCACTGAATTCAAGAACTTTTACGCGGAGCTCTACACTAACAAGATTTCCGGGGTGGAGGATCAAATTGATAACTACCTAAGCTATATCAACATGCCATTCCTCGAGAACTGGCAGAGGTACTTCCTGATGTCCCCCATACTGCGGGAGGAGATCTCAGACGCGCTGGACGACATGAGGTCCGATAGTGCCCCCGGGGCGGACGGTTTAACTCTGACCTTTTACAAGGCGTACAAGGATAAGCTATTGCCATACCTCTCGACCCTCTTTGATGAAATTTGCGAGGAAGGCGCCATGCCGCCCTCTATGAGAGAGGCAATAATTGTAACTATATTGAAACCGGGTAGACCGCATGACCTTCCAGGCTCATACCGCCCGTTGTCCCTTCTAAACATGGACGCAAAGCTCTACGCTAAGGTGCTGGCGGTCAGGCTGGCACTTGTGGCCCCTGAGTTGGTGGCCCCAGAACAGGCAGGTTTTATACCGGCACGTAATCTCACATACAACATACGCACTGTGATGGGGACCATACAGCACACAAGGCAGGACGCCAAAGCCATCGCAGTCTTCTTGGACATGGAGAAGGCGTTCGATTCCGTAGAGTTTATGCGCAGAGTCCTTAAGAAGTTGGGCCTGGGAGACCTCTTCCTCCAACTCTTAGGCACGCTCTATTATAAACCCACTGCGCGAGTCCGACTGGGCGATACAGTCTTGGACCCGTTTGTCATCAGCAGAGGCACGAGACAGGGATGCCCCCTCTCGCCGCTGCTTTATGCTGTGGTGGCAGAACCTTTGGCCTGGGCGATTCAAGAGTACCACTCTTATGAAGCTATCAATTACCCCACCTACAAGATTGGAATATCCACGTACGCAGACGACACCTTGCTGTATATCAGAGACCCGGTAAATAATCTCTCCTCGGTTCTGAGGGAAGTTGTCCGTTTTGGAGCACTCTCGGGTTTGAAAGTCAACTGGCACAAATCAGTGGCGTTCCCCCTGACCCCCGTCACTGAACCTTTCGAGATGGAATACCCACTCCAATGGTCCACAGAACCGATTCGCTATCTGGGCATAATGCTCCACACGGACCCCGAAATTATGATCAGAGAAAACTACGGAGTTGCCTATAACAAACTGGCAGATGATGTTGAACTCTGGATTAAGCTGCCATTGTCGTTGATGGGACGCATTGCCATGATGACAATGGTAGTTCTTCCGAGGTTTCTGTTCCTCTTTAATAACATTCCGATTGTCCTCTCTAGGGCCTTCTTCACCACTGTTGAAAAACTTCTCATACGACTGGCCTGGGCCGGAAAGCAACCCAGAGTGCAGTGGAAGGTCCTTAAGCTACCGTATGAGCAAGGGGGTCTGGCAGCGCCCGATATGGAGCGCTATTATAGAATCGCGCAGGCCTCCCACCTCCACACTTGGATCCATGGTAATCAGGACGTCCCGCACGTGATACTGGAGAGGCTGTTTGCGGATCCGACCCCACTCCCAGCGACAATCTGTGGACCAAGGGATCGTAGAGTGGGAACCTTGGACTCCCTCCTGTCTACTAACCATGCCTGGCACTCCATACTACAGACAAAGAGCTGATGTAGGCACCGGATATGCTGACACATTGGGCGCTATGGCTCCCCACTTTGGCGGAACCAGGAGTCTGCAGGGCCCTCCGCGAACTGGGCGCCCACACTCTGGGAGACCTGTTCGAACATGGGAAAGTCAAGACATGGAACCAGTTGACTCGAGGGAGGGAGCGGCCCTCGTTGCTTCAGCGTTTCCAGTATCATAGGGTACGGAGTGCACTTCTTGAATTGCTAGGCCCTGACATGGAGGAACCCCCCGGGATTCCGGAACTAGCATATGTTATAGCCACCGAGACACCGCAAAAGCTAATATCTAAGCTCTATAAGATAGGACACGAACATACGGCGCTACAATACACGAGGGCGCGCTTAGCCTGGCAGACCGACCTGAATGCCCAGATAGACGACAGTATGTGGGCATACTGCTGTGCGGCCTCCAAAAGAATCTCGCTGAACGGACGACATCGCTTGGTCCACTTTAAATATTTGCAGAGAGTGTATCACACGCCGGAGAGGCTACACAGGTACGGTCTCCGCGACACGCCGCACTGTGAGAGATGCCAGGCCCCAGTTGCGGATTTCTTGCATTTGGCATGGACGTGTCCGGGGGTGCAGAGATTCTGGTGCAAGGTGTTCGCTGAAATGAGCATTATCATGGAAATGGAACTGGCTATGGACCCGGCCCTCGCCCTGCTAGGCTTTGCGAGAAAGGTTCCTGTGCGGAAAATGGTAAGCATGAGCATGCTCCTCGCCAAACGAGTTGTGGCGATGTGTTGGATGAGGGGCCCGTTACCGGCGCTGAAACGGTGGTCCAACGACTTGCTGTTCTGTAATACACAAGCGGAGCTCTACAGTGAGCTGCTCCCACCCTGAAGTCGACCCAAGAACTTCTGGGGACTGTACCAGACCTACTTAGCCTCCAGGGAAGTGGATGACAACCTCACAGCAAGGGAGGGGGAGGAACAGGGGCGCATCCCGGACTCGGACACTGGTGGAGACAGCCAGGGTAGCGACTACACTGCCGCGCGACACTAACCTGGGGGGTCACAGCATGCCTGGGAGTGAGGATATAGGAGGTGTTCCTTGGGGCTATCGGACGAGTCATGCAGTACAGACCACATCGCACCAATAGTTTACACACTACCACACGCAAGGAGCAGCAACTGGGGAGTTGTTGGGGTGGGATGGATGTTTTGGGGAGGGGGCGGGGCGGGCAAAAATGTTAAAAATGTACTGATTAGATCACGCATGCACAGAGCAAAACACATCTGCCAACAGTGATATTTTGCCTGAGAGGTTCCGTCTCTATCTGGATATATGCTTTATGTGATACTTGGTTTTCTCGTTTTGGGCATAATTAACTAACAAGATGCTTTGGAATAACGCCGGCCCGAGATGGGATGTAGGCAAGTAGCTATGTGTGTTTTGTAATTTCCTACTTTGACAAATAAAATATATATAAAAAAAAAAAAGTATGCTTGACATTGTCAATTTGGTGATGCATAGCAATCCATGGGTGTTGCAGGGGATCACCCACCACAACAGCCTTGGAAGGTCTCCCTGACACAGATTAAGCAAAAGCAGAATTTTGCCCTGCCTTATCTTACTCCATATCTTTAAGGCCATTCTAAGCTGTGCAAGGTCACTTAGCATGGACTCAAAGATATTGTTGCGTGGTTGGGACCGGAGCTGCTTCCCTAGGTGTTGCAATGACCCAACAAAACTCTCAGATTCATGCCACAAAGTTAATCATTATGTTCATGATTTCCTCACATTTTGATATACATCTTGTACAATGAAGTCATTCAAAATAAAGTTTAGAATAGCTACTTCACAAACATCCAAGGGAACAAATAGTCCCAGGTGGTTAATGAGATTGGCATCCCAGGTCCTCACATCAGCCCACTTATACTTCATCTGTCGTGCAGTACGTTCCACCTCAAAGGTCTTCCTGTGGTGCAAGCAGACACGCTCCCATCTTTTAAAAAAAAGTTTTTGCAGAGTATCCCTAGCTCTCCCTGCCCCCTACCACAACCATACTCGGCAGGTAGTGCATCACCAACTAGAAGAGCCCTCTCAACTCCAGCTCCGAAATAATTAATCCCCTTCCCCAACATGTCCCTATCCCGCTAACTAACACTATAGAAAAAACTAAACACCCAATCTACTTAAACTACCCCTAGAAGAAATACCCTAAAAAAAATAACAAAACTTGACAAAAGGTCAATAATTAACAACAATGACATGATTTACAAGCACAGAGCACACACATACAAGTTGTAATAACCACCAATCGCAGTCAAACTTTAAAAAACCACCAGCACAGACTAATATGGTTCCATGATGGAATATCGTTAACATAAATATCGTCTGAAAAAAATATCGTCACTAAAACATCGCTTACATAAATATCGTCATCCTATACTTAAACTAGGATTCACACAAATATCGATATTTTTTTATCGACAACCCTAATATCGTTCACACTAATATCGACTACTTAAATATCGACTACTACATTATCGACTTTATTTTAAATAACATTACCTTTGACATATATATCGACTACACTAACATCGACGACCTATCTGCTCTAAAAAAATACAAAAAATATCGTCTTTTTATTAACAACTCAAAATGCACTATTCTTTGAATTTACTCACTTTTTTTTACTATTTTATTTACAAAACTATTAACACATATTATTTTTTGGTTTTCCTATTACTTATTTGTAACATAAAATATTTATATGGGTAAACATTTTTTACTTTTACTGATACTATATTACACTCCGATGGCCTAAATGTGAAAAACATTTCATTATTTTCGAAATATAAACTATTTAAATATAACACAAAAATGTAACATATAAAAACTTTTTACTATATACTTTTACAAACAAATAGTGAAGCAACATAGTCTTACGAAAATAACGGTTTTCCCATGCCAAATAACGTTCTCAACCAATGATTTTGAATTTTCACTAATTGAACCAATCAAAAACTACCATTAATTAACTCACTAATATAAATACAATTATACACTTAACGTAATTTACCATTTTTGGCCCAAACTTGGAGAAAAACGGTTACCTTGCTGAGAGAAGAGAATACAAACCTACGACTACAACTACAATACATCACACTACACTTCAAGTAAGTTAAATACCATTTTTCATTCGAAGTTACTATAAGTAGATAAACTCCCTAATTTAAAAACTGTTGTTCTTTAGAGTTAAAACTAAACATGTTGAACTTATCAACAACAACAAGACAGTTAGATGTAAAAACATTTATAAACTACCTTATCCATGTCTACTTAGATAGCTGATAAAAAATATTTAAACTTGCTAAGTAAATGTACAATGTAAATCATATGTTAGCAACTACTATCATCCAAATACTACAAGTAACACAAAGCTAATTTTTTCCACAGACTCTACAAAATTATTTGCCTATCTACAACTACACTACCAACATCTTCTACTACATCAAGTAAGTATAGTCACTGTATGTATAACAATTCAGAAAGTAAAATGAAACACCTATTACACTAAAGTATTTCTTTCTATTATTCTTTAACACTACTACAGAACTTAAAAAGGAGACAATTCTGAAAAAGAAATAAGAATAAAAGGTTTACCAGTGAAGCCACATAGTAAGTATATGTTCACGCTTTTGCCTAGTCTTATACACACCTCTATAAATTGTGTTCAATGTTCTTAAAAATACATATATATATTTCCACAGATCTACCTTAGACATGGCAACTGGAGCTACTTTCATTACTTCGCAAAAAGGGAAACTAATGCTGAGCTACATGGGTTACACCTACACCCAAGAAAGAGTGAAAGCAAATAAGACCCATTGGAAATGTAGTAAATATTACTCAAATGCATGCTATGGTAGAGCAACAACTGTTGATAATAATGTGGTAAATGTACGTGAGCATAACCACCCACCAAATGTAACTGAAGTGGAAGTGAGAGAAGCACTAGAAACATTGAAAGATGCTAGTACAGGATCACAAGAAACAAGCACTAGCATTTTGAAAAATGTTTTAAGCAAAGTGCCTGAACATGTGACAGGACAGCTACCTTCTATTCCCAACTTAAAGAGATTAATTGCAAAAACTAAATGTGCTTCTGATCCAACTCCACCAACACCAGAAAGTTTTCAGGATATAAAAATATATCCAGAATATACCATTACACATAATGAGGATAAATTCTTAATGTATGACAACAACAGTCATGACAAACGAATTTTACTTTTTGCTACTAATAGTAATTTGCAAAAGCTTAAATCATGTGAAACATGGATGATGGACGGGACTTTTAAAGTTTGTCCCAAACCTTTCTATCAACGTTACACCATTCATGGGGAATACCAAGATACAAATATCCCTCTAATTTATACTCTGCTGCCAAACAAAACAAATACTACCTACGTTGAACTTTTAACAACGATCAAAGAATTAACTGATAATTACTATCCTCAAAGGATTATAATTGACTTTGAAATGGCCATGATTCAAGCTATCCTTAAAATATATCCCCATACCTCCATACAAGGTTGTTATTATCACTACAACCAAAGCATTTGGAGGCACTTACAAAAATCTACTTTAAGCATTGAATATTCTACAAACAGTAACTTTGCTTATCAAATAAAAAAGTTGATTGCATTAGCATATGTACCAACAACAGAAGTAGCTAACTACTACAATTTATTAATTGATAGCCCTTTCTACCGCACCAATGAAAAAAAACTAACTCCCTTCTTAGACTACTTTGAAGATACCTGGGTTGGAAGATTACATCGTTCAGGCCACCGTAGACAACCTAAATTTCAAATTCCATGGTGGAATGTGTATGCTAGTACAATAGCACAGAAAGCTAAAACTAATAACGCAGTTGAAGGATGGCATAATGCCTTCCAAGCCACTTTAGGAAGAAGTCAACCAACACTTCACAAACTGATCCAAAGCATTAAAAAAGAGCAAAGCTACCAAGAACTCAGAATAGAACAATCGCTTTCAAAAATTGGCCCTAAACTAAGTAAACAAACATTAAACATGTACGAATATCTCCAGCAAAAAACTAGAATGTACCCAAGTATAGAAGGTCTAGCATACTTAGACCTAATAGCTAAATCCATCCTTTAAATATAAATTCCCAAAAAGTGAGCAAAGCATAATAAAAGATACTATGTAGTTAAATTTAGTAACATTATGTCATGTAAAATTATCAATAATATATTTTTACAAGACATAATAACATTACATTTAACTAAATAGTACACTATACCACAATGCAACCCAAAAGTAAATATCACTTTTACTTACGGTTCTGCAGCTGTAGAATATGTTCCATGGTGATGATTTCCACAGGAATAATACCAAAAGCTATCCATATCCAATGTCGAAAAATCCCAACAAAATGCCAAAAATACAACTGTTTGATAATACTCCCGTTGCAATCCTCTCGAAATTGAAACCATAAAAAAGGTGATAAATCTTCACGAGTAAAAAAAGTAGAGAACCCGAAAAAGCAGGACATTTTAAAAAGTATGTACCTGCTTAAAAAAAAAACGTCACAGTCCATCTGCTCACCAAAATGAAGACCTGTAAATTATCGAAATAAAAAACAACTTCAAAACATAGGAAATACGCATAGCCTACACATAGCATATAAAACATAAAAACAATCTGAATTCTTCCATTAATACAACAGTAAACGTTACTTGTGTTCGAACTACCTCACAAAGTACGTTCTCCATAACGACGCTAAATAACACGTAATTCGCACATAATAAGTAAAGTACTACACATATCGACACGTACACACTACAACTATCACTAAACTTAAATTAAATATCTTTAAAAGTAATGTGAAACAAACTTACCTTCACCAACAAGAAACAGCTCCCAACCGCAAGATTCCGTTTTCTAAAATGACCCAAACAACGATGTTGATAGAGTAAAAAGTGAAGTTCCAAAAACAAAATGGCTGCATAATAAAAACTAAAATAGGACAAAATAGCCTTTAAATCAAAAATAAATTGTATTAAATAGCATAATATATTCCATATGTAGTAATAAATGACTTTTTATTGTTAAAAAACATATGAATATTGTAAAAGATACATTAATATGTTTAAAAGAATTATGTATTAATTGTTTATTATTAAAAAAATGTATTTCATTGTTAAATATTTTTCTCAGATGTTACAAAATGTAAATTTATATTATGTACATATATTGATAAAAACAATGACATAATAAATATGTAATATATTACATTTTAATAAAAATTATTAAAATTTAATATAATAATTAATGTATAATAGAAACTGTATTTATGTAAAAAACTGCTATATAATTTGTTACCAAAAATTATGTAA
Organism: Lissotriton vulgaris; assembly: GCF_964263255.1. Classification (NCBI taxonomy): domain Eukaryota; kingdom Metazoa; phylum Chordata; class Amphibia; order Caudata; family Salamandridae; genus Lissotriton; species Lissotriton vulgaris. The sequence continues at coordinate 587,852,018 of NC_141696.1, read as the reverse complement.
AATGTTGTATAAAAAAGTGTAAAATCTTTGCAGTACCAAATTAAACTCTCAATAAAAAAATTGTAAAAAATATTGTTTCTTAATTTAGACTTGTCATATGAATGTAAAAATGTTATAAAAATGTTTTTAATGTATATTTATGAAATGAATATTACTACATAACATATATGATTCTTATTAAAAATAGTAAATAGATACTGCTGGATAATAAACAATAATAATTAAGTCAGGGAAAGTGCTGGATAGTAAACCATAATAAATTACTATTCTAACTCCAATCCAACATAAGTCAGGGAAAGTGCTGGATAGTAAACCATAATAAATTACTATTCTAACTCCAATCCAACATAAGTCAGGGAAAGTGCTGGATAGTAAACCATAATAAATAACTATTCTAACTCCAAACAGAACTTAACTCAGGGAATGTGCTGGATAGTAAACCATAATAAATTACTATTCTAACTCCAATCCAACATAAGTCAGGGAAAGTGCTGGATAGTAAACCATAATAAATTACTATTCTAACTCCAATCCAACATAAGTCAGGGAAAGTGCTGGATAGTAAACCACAATAAATTACTATTCTAACTCCAATCCAACATAAGTCAGGGAAAGTGCTGGATAGTAAACCATAATAACTTACTATTCTAACTCCAAACATAACTTAACTCAGGGAATGTGCTGGATAGTAAACCATAATAAATTACTATTCTAACTCCAATCCAACATAAGTCAGGGAAAGTGCTGGATAGTAAACCATAATAAATTACTATTCTAACTCCAAACATAACTTAACTCAGGGAATGTGCTGGATAGTAAACCATAATAAATTACTATTCTAACTCCAATCCAACATAAGTCAGGGAAAGTGCTGGATAGTAAACCATAATAAATTACTATTCTAACTCCAAACATAACATAAGTCAGGGAAAGTGCTGGATAGTAAACCATCATAAATTACTATTCTAACTCCAAACATAACTTAATTCAGGGAATGTGCTGGATAGTAAACCATAATAAATTACTATTCTAACTCCAATCCAACATAAGTCAGGGAAAGTGCTGGATAGTAAACCATAATAAATTACTATTCTAACTCCAAACATAACATGACTCAGGGAAAGTGCTGGATAGTAAACCATCATACATTACTATTCTAACTCCAAACATAACATAACTCAGGGAAAGTGCTGGATAGTAAACCATAATAATTTACTATTCTAACTCCAATCCAACATAAATCAGGGAAAGTGCTGGATAGTAAACTTTAAAAAATTACTATTCTAACTCCAATCCAACATAAGTCAGGGAATGTGCAGGATAGTAAACCATATACATATTACAAATTAAATTTCGTGAAATTTTCAAAATTGAAATTTTAAATTTCGAATTCTGATTTAATTTCTAATTAGTTCTTATTTAACAATTTTTTTGATAAATAAATTTTAATTTACTACCCACCCTTATCCCCTATTATACCAATAACCCGCTACTAAAATATTAATATGATATTTTATATTATGATTACAAATTACATTTCGTTTACATTTCTAAATTTTAATTTAAAATTTCTATTTCTGATTTATTTTCTAATTTGTTCTTATTTTACAATTTTTTTTATAAAGAAATTTCAAATTACTACCCACCCTTATCCCCTAAAATACCAATTACCCGCTACTAAAATTTAAATATGACATTTAATTAATGATTACAAATTAAATTTCGTGAAAAATTCTATTTTTAAATTTAAAATTTCGATTTCTGAATAAATTTCTAATTTGTTCATATTTTATACATTTTTTAATAATAAATTTTAAATTACTACCCACCCTTATCCCCTATAATACCAATAACCCGCTACTAGAATTTTAACAAATCTTTTGTAAAAAAAAAAATTTTAAACTTATTATTACTAATAATATTTTTCTAATTTTTTTAAAAACATAATACTTATATTATTATTTTTTTTTAACACATTATATTTTTTTGTCGATATTATATACAACGACATTTTAGTCAACGATATTCTATTCATCGATATTTTTGTTTGACGATATTTATGTCATTCTAACAAAACGATATTTTTTTCAACGATATTTACTAAGACGATATTTTTTACTTTCGATATTCTTACCACGATATTAATGCTAGTCGATATTTTCCCGTCGATATTCTATCTTTATACCGACTAATATAGAGCAAGAGAAAGTGAAAGTAACTTCAACATCCTAGTATGCAGCCTGCCACACCCATTGCGTAATTTCCTGGCTGAGTTGCCACCCGCTGTTGACAAATGTGTAGTTTTTCCTGGCACATCAATAGTTAATTTGATATTATAAAATGAATGCAGAGTACATTGACACTTCTGCTGGTTTTTACATGCATTGGCCTCAATTCACGGTTACAACCGGCACAACTGGTACAATGCACCATCCATCAAGGGCGATGCGCAGTTTTTGACACATGCTATGTGCCCAATATGTGAGATGTAATGTAAATGACAGCAAATATCAAGATATCATAGCCTGTACCCACTTCCATTGGTATTAAAGATACAGCAGACAGATCCAAAGGTTGTTTATGTGTGTCATTTAAGTGGTCATAGTGTGCTTGTGTGTGATGTCACATAATACAATCTTACATGTGACATTTAGAGAGATGATTTATTGGGAGAGCAACAACATACTTTTTGTAATGTATTGAGGCATTGAGTTAATTATTTTCATTTAGTAGTCTGAATTCGGCTTGGGGTACTTTGTTAGTTGTGGTCAAGCTGAAGTCATGTAATTTATGCATGACTCCATCCAGTGTTGAATTGCACTTGGCCCGCATTTGACTGGGTTGGCAGCACTTGTGAGGTCTGTGGAACAGAGGTCGGTCTCCAGGTGATGATAAATGCTGGGTCAGCTGGTGTGAAAAGGGTCAATATTACTGAGAGACACAATGTTTCATAAATCAATGCATTGGCTCTTTCTGCATCAGATATAGGGTCCTTTAATGTTGCTTGGGTTACCCGTGCTTACACAGTGGTAACATATGCATTCTGTTTTTGTTTTTTTAAAATTTTTATTGAAGAATTTTCCCCCCTTTTTTCCCCTTAAAACATGAGCAGGGCACACTAGAATTCATAATAGTAGAGCACACATTCGTATATACAACAGGAATATAAAGGTATAAAGTACCAATTCATACATAGTTGTTCCAAAATAAACAATAGAAACAATAGAAACAAAGAATTCAATACAATACATTCTCCATTCCCCCCCCCCAGTGGTCGATGATCAATGATCAGAACCTTGCTTCCACCGAATGAGAGGCTCCCTTATTTGCATACCAAGTTTCTTACCCTTTTTCCCCTTCCGAGCACTTATAGCAGATTCCAATTTTTGTATTGATAATACCTTGCCCAACCATTGATGATATGTGGGAGGGTTAGGATCAAGCCATGCCGAGGCCACTAGCAATCTAAAAATAGCCATTACAACAAATAAAAAGTTTTCATTATTCACATGTCCCTCAGGGCTAACTCCTAGTAACATTACAGCTGGATTTAATTCTATTGTAGTTGATAATACATTCTGAAGAAAATTCCCAATGTCCTGTTTTACTCCATCTAATTGTGGGCAAAGTGAAAAGATATGTATCAAATCCGCCTCCGCACTACCACACCTAAAACAGGTAGTTCCAGATAGACCCCCCATTGAGCAATTTTCCCAGGTGTATAATACAGATGATATAAAATCTTGTAATGTTGAGCCTGTAGAGATGATGAGCACAACAATTTTCTTCCCATTTCTAATGACTCCGAAAAGATATCTCTAGTTATATCCAAATCTGCAGACCACTTATTTATCCATTTCTCCTAATCATCTTTCTTTAGTGTTGTCATTTCCAAATAAAATCTCTTTATGGTACTGTCGGAGCCATCTTCTATAAGGTCCATCAATACAGTTCTGTCAAAACCCAAAGGCCCCCCTTTTTTATTTAATATACAACTTCTTATTTGGAGATATTTGAAAAAATGCTTTGTATTTAAAGTATATCTATTCTGTAATTCTGCAAATTGTAATATACCATGGGTTCCCTGGATATCTCCGATCTTTCTTATCCCCCGCCTCTCCCAATCTTGGAATACAACTCCTGAAAAAACCATACTAGGCAGAGAAGGGTTATTTTTAAACCTGGTATAAGCATTGTATTTCCCAATTCCTATCTTTTTCAATATTCCTTTCCAAATGTTATAAGCAGCCATTATAGTCTTAAACCGTGTTCTTTTGTAATAACTTTCCTCAGTAAATCTCAAAAAAACATTTTCCGCATTTTTGCCTAAAACCAAACCATAAATAACAAGTGAACCAATATTATCCCATCCATCCACCTCAGCCCCCCCAACCAATCCCAACATGTTTTGGAATGCAGCAGCCCAATAATACAATTTTAGATCCGGTAGAGACCAACCCCCTCACTCCCGCGGGAGTGACATGTATCTCAATGCCCTGCGTGTCTTTCCTCTAGCCCATATAAACCGGTTAATCATTTGCTCACATATTTTGAACCATTTGTTATCAAATAGAAGTGGTACTGCCCTAAAGATATACAAAAATTTTGGCAACACCATCATTTTGATGATGTTGACTCGACCTACTAACGATAGATGTAAATTCTCGTACCGATCTAGGTCTTTCTTTGTTTTTATTTATTATTGGAACAATATTTTTTTCCACCAAATTATTTATGTCAGCTGAAATATTTATTCCTAGATAAGTCCCCGCCTGGACCACTCGGTTATCGTCACATATGGTCGCTGAGTTTTTAATAATCTGGGTCTTTGAAGCATTTAGGGCATACCCCGATACTTGTCCAAATCTACGAGCCTCTTCTTCTATTAATTCAGTTGCCTCAGTGGGGCTTGGTGTTATCACTGCCACGTCATCAGCGTAGGCGAGTATCTTACAGGGTCCCAACAGTGTAGGTAACGGAGTTATCTCTGGACATAGATCTAACTTACGAATCAATGGGTCCATATACATGGCAAACAATAAAGGGGAACATGGGCACCCCTGCCGTGTACCTCTTTTAATCATAAATTGTCCCGTGATGCCCCCATTGACTCTTAAAGCTGCGACCGGTTCCTTGTATAGGGTCTGCAAAGCTTTTATAAAACCACCCTTAAATCCAGCTCTTACTAAAGTATGCCACAAATAGTCCCAGGAGACCCGATCGAATGCTTTTTCAGCATCCAGCAACATTACTGCCATCGGATCTCCTGTGACCTCGGCGGCATCGAACAATGTTATGACTTTCCGGGTGTGATGGGTTGTTCCTCTTCCGGGAATAAAACCGTGTTGATTGCAGCTGACTAAGGCACTTATCACTCCAGCAAATCTCGTTGCCAGGGCTTTTGAATATATTTTAGTGTTGTTATTCATTAATGTAATCGGACGATATGACCCAGGCTCAGTAGGCGGCTTTCCTTTTTTTAAAATTAAAACAATATCCGCACCCCCCCAAGACTTTGGAATAGACTCACCCAGCTGAGCAGCTTGGATCGTTTTACTTAACTCTTGACCCAGCATACCCCAGAAAGTTTTATAAAACTCTAAAGGTATCTGGTCCGGGCCAGCTGCCTTTCCTGAAGGAAGATTACACATAGCTTCTTTAATCTCATTGGCATCTAACTGATTTTCTAGTCCTTCTGCATCTTCATCCGAAACCCTCTCAGTTGGGATATTCTCAAGATATTCCCTAATCTCTTCGTTACCACAAGGATGTTGATGATCATATAATGTCTGGTAGAATTTCCTGAATACTTCCCTAATTTCTTCTGAATCTGAATGCAAATTGCCATTTTCATCCCTAATTTCCCTAACAGTCCCATCTGCCGCTATCTGTCTGGTGCGCATGGCGAGAACATGCCCAACTTTTTCATTATATTCATAACAGTTCTCCCTTCTGATTGTGTAATATACTGCCGCCTTTTTCGCCAATTTGTCTTCAGCTTCACTTTTTACTTTTATTAGATCTATAGTGTATTGTTCAGCTGGTTCACCTCTAATAACACAGTTATTAGGTTGTTCTTCTGCCTCTGACACAGCTCTCTCTAACTCCCTTTGTCGATGCCTTCTATTTTTCGTTTATAAGCACTATAGCTACACCACGAACACCCGCCTTAAAAGCATCCCATATGACTCCCACCGGAGCACTTCCTCTGTTGTTTTCAAAGAACTCACTAATCCATTTTGACATATGTGATATATAATCATCATCTAAAAGAAGCCTTCTTTCGAATGTCCAGACCCGATTAATTCTTATTCCTCCTTCTAGTTTCATCGTCAACACTAATGGATTGTGGTCGCTGAGAATTCTTGGGAGCCTATCAATCTTGACCCTTGTCATTAAATTGTTAGAAATCATAAAATAATCTAATCTAACACAAATTTGATGTGGTGCAGAATAATATGTATATCCTTTTTGTTCTGATCGAATTGTACCCCAAACATCATACAGATTATTATTCACCAAAAGATCCACAAGGGCCTTATGTACTCTTTTCTTCCGTCCTTTATAACTCCTAATCTGTCCTGTTCCCAATCCCTCTGCCCCATTAATGTTCAGGTCTCCTCCTATGATAACCTGTGGGGGCCAAGCAGCTAACTCAGAGTCTAGAAACTGTATTATTTCCGGGTCATCCTGCGTTGATCCGTAAACTGCCACTAGCGTTGTCCATACACCTTCTATCAAGATCTCTGTCATGGCCCACCTTCCCCATTCGTCCTCTAATTTCTTCCCTGTTATCAAATTTTTACTCCTTGACAGGATAGCGACCCCTCTATTTTTTGCACCTTGTTTAGATCTTGCTATTAGATGAAACCCCAACTGATTGAGACAATACTCCTGCGTGCTCATTATGTGTGTCTCTTGCAAGAATATGACGTCTACATTCATCTGACGCAATCGAATACCTATCTTTTGTCTCTTTTGGACATCATTTAAGCCGCACACATTCCATGTTACAAATCTAAGAGTCATATCTAGATTTTCCGGGGCAGTTGGCTACCTGTTCACTTGTATTTCTTACTTTATTAGATTTGCTCTCTATTACATCTACTACACATATTACGCAATTTTTAGTTTCCATATTCCCTTCCTCACAACCATACTGCTCATACACCTGTTTCAGAATGTGCCCTTCATGATCCCAGTACATTTCGAAACCATTGTGCCCTGTCCTTGTGCTCTCCCTCCCCCCCCCCCCAGTAAGCCCTCCCTCAGGAACCCTCCCCCCCTACGGGCAAATAGGTCCATAAGACCTATGTCTGACCGAAGCATGCCAACGGGATGTCTCACCCTCTCCCCCCTGATTTTCCTTAATCATACATGTCACTCGAAGTGCTCCACCAAAAAAGAAAATTAATCTTAATCTCTATCTACCAATTTTTAACTACCAATACCTGTTTAAGCGACAATATATCAACATATCAGCAATTTTAAACATAACCACAAACTTCAGAATGAAAAAAAAAAAAAAAATGCACATGTGAATATACAATCTTCACTTAGATTTCCAAAAAAATCTAACTCTTACTGACAAGCTGCTTTTTCCATAACGTTATTACACTGTCCCCTCTTTTTACTTTTTACTTTTTACGGGGTATATTTCTGATAGTCACAGCTTGTGAGTCTTGACCCTAGGGACCTTATGATAAGACTTTTGATGACCTTTATTTTCTCGCAGAAAGCTGAGGTATTCTTGCGCCATAATTTCAGAGTAAAAAACTCTAAAGTTTCCTTCTAGACCAATTTTTAGGCGCACGGGAAACATTAGGTAAGCCTCAGACCCTATGTTTTGGAACGGGGTAATAAGTTGCCTCATCCGCCACCTTCTTTCTACGGTGGTATGGCAGAAATCAGGGCGAGCAAAAAATTCAATATCCTTATATGAACGCTTAGACTGTGGCTTTGCCTTGCTGATTATCTCTTCACGCAAGAGGAAATTCCCGACATATAGCAGTATTGCGCGGGGCTTACCCTGTGTCTCTTTTCGCGTCAGCGGGAATCGATGCGCTCTTTGTACCTCATGTTCCCAATCCCATGAAGCCAGCTCGAGTAATGCACCTTTCAACAATTCAATGACAAACCCCCGCACGTCCCCTCCCTCTTTTCCCTCTTGGATTCCAATTAATCTGACATTGTTCCGCCTTTGTCTATTTTCAAAGTCCTCTAGCTTCCAAAGCATGTCCGCTGTTGTCTTATCGTGATCTTTGCTAGCGTCTTGCATTTTAACAAAGTCATCTTCCAGTTTCCCCGTTCTAGCCTCTATCTCAGATACTCTCCCAACCATTTCTTCATACATTTTATTCACCTTGTGGAGGGAAGATTGTATTTTTTTATTTGCGTGTCTGGCCCTCCTACTTGCTCTCTGGCTCTCAGCACGTGCCTCGCTTTGTATTTGTTTTAAGGTAGATAATAGAACTTCGAAATTTGAGGCACCTCCTTCAGGGTCTCCCTCGGCTCCCTGAGGGCTAACCTCATGTGTGCCTGTTTCTGTACTCACAAGCTCCCCAGACTGAGGTACTCCGCTCTCTACTGTATTGTCCCAGACAAGCTTTTTTACAACTGTTTTCACATGTCTTCTACGAGGCGCTCTAGCTTGATTCTTTCACCTGCAATCGTTGTTTTTAACCTTACCCTTATACATAGGGTTGTTGTCCGTCACAGTTTTCTTCATCTCTTTAGAGGCGTTTTTTGATTTTGTTTTTAGAACCTTCTGAGCTGTCTCTTGCTCTATAGATTCTGTATCGCTGCCAGAGGTAACTGAGACACTATCAGATTTAGATAGATTGGTTTCTGTACCTGAACCTGCTACAGAGCCCACTGAAGTGCCCAGTTCCGAATCTGAATCTGACAGAGATTCTCGAGCGGAGCTACTGTATTCACTTCCATCATCCTCATCGTCTTCATCATCCACCTCGTCGTTACCAGTGAAAAAAATCTCCTCACCAGGTGATGCCAAAATAGATTCAGAAATATTTTGCGCATTCATTAAATTCATATCACTTCTATTTTCAAAAGTAGAGTTGATTACCTCCTGTTGTACTGAGGTAGTTGCTATCTCCTTGTCCGATACCTCTATAATTGACTGTTCATCTGCATTCTCATTGGTTTTCTCATTATTTCCAAGATGGGCAATCCTCACATTAATCTCGGTATCAGGCCCCCTGACTGTTTCTGAAGATAAATCTGCTGTCTTGTTTTTATCTTCAATTAGAACTTCAGACGGCTCCTGGCCCTTTAAGCATTCAGCCCCGCCCCCTGCTGTGACTGTTGAAGAGGCGGTTGCTCCCACGGGATCTGTAACTTGATTCTGAATGGGAGGCTCCGACATACTGCCTGGGCTCCCGGTGGCTCCGACGGCTCCAGCACTCACCATACGTGTGGAATTCTGCTTCTCTCCACACAGCGTTGCTAGCGTTGGGACAGAAAAGGTCCGCTGCGTTACGGGCTGGGTATAAATTACGGCTCCTACTACAGGTAAGAAAGACTCCACAATCGTGGTTTGCCGAAATGCCCCCTCTCTTCCCACCATTTCGCTGGCAGCAGACTGTATCTTAGTATTTCTTTTGGCCGATCGAGCTAGCACCGCATTTTTCTTTTTTTCCGCATCTTTCTCCCGTAACTTCCTCGTTTTAGCCTCTTTTGCCGCTTCTCGCCTCAGCTGTGCTTTCGATCTTGATTTAGCTCTAAGATTACAGGCTAGAGCTCCAGGGTAAATATGGGCGTATAATCCGCTCCGCTCGCGGATTTTGCGGATTTTCGAGAAATTCGCAATCCGCGAGATTCGTGGATTTCCCGCAAATCCGCTAAATTCGCACGCAGCGGATTTTTTTTCTGGGTGATACAATTTTTGCGGCACTCGGCATTCACTTACCGTCATTCAGCGTTTGCCGAGTTGTTTTTCTCAATATTTTGCGAGTGCTGCGCCATTTTGGATCTTGCTGCGGGATCCCGCGAGAATTTGGCGAGGGCGATTACGTCATCGCGGCTTGCCACCTTGCGCAGCGAGAGTTTGTCAACGCGAGTACGCTGTGTTCACGTATCGCGGGAATTCCCAATTGCGACTTTGTAGATGCGTCGTGCAGGAATAATCTCGCACTCGCGAAAATATAAAATTTGCAATTCTGCACAGGAAATCCACCAGCAAGCAGCATAAACCTTCTGAAAATGATGATTTTTCTCTGAATAACTCCTCAGGTTGACATTTGCCTGCACTTGTTTTGCGGGGAGTCCATTTTGGGGAGGGGGGGTGGGAGGAAGGAAGTGCCCCACAGTCTCTAACTTCCCGTTCCTGTCCAGCAGGCTCCTCCCAGTGCTTTGTCCATCTCCTGGTCACTTTTCATTTGGATCTGGAGCTGGAAGGATTACCTTTTGTGGATGCTGCTGGATATTTGGATTTGAGGCCTTTTTGACTTTCTTTGGATCACTTTTGGATTAGAAATTTCACAAGTAAGTTTGTTTGGGGCATTACAGTTGCTGCAACTACAATTTTGGAATTTTTGATTTTTGGGCTGTTTTGGGGCCTTTTGCCCAGGGGTACTCAGTGGTGGGTGGACTGAGTCTTTCTGTGGGGTGTCTTGAATTGAAACATCATGGAGGGCATGGATGGAATGGGATTCTGCTGATTTTTCAGTGATTTTCGTTTTTTGGGGCTGTACTTGTGGCCTTTTCACCAGGGGTATTGAGTCTTGCATGGGCCTAGTCTTTCTGTGGGGTGTCTTGAACTTAAACATCATGGAGGGCATGGATGGAATGGGATTGTGCTGATTTTTCAGTGATTTTCGGTTTTTGGGGCTGTACTTGTGGCCTTTTCACCAGGGGTATTGAGTCTTGCATGGGCCTAGTCTTTCTGTGGGGTGTCTTGAACTTAAACATCATGGAGGGCATGGATGGAATGGGATTGTGCTGATTTTTCTGTGTTTTTCGATTTTTGGGGGTGTTCATGGGGACAGGCCATGTGGGTGGGGGCCATTTTGAGTGCTGCTACAGGCCCTGGCCATGTGCTGGGAGGCAAGTGGCCATTTTGAATGCAGGCAGTGTTGTTAGGCCTGCAACCATTTTGCCTACTTTTCAACCTTTATGCCCAGGGGTAGTGAGTCTTGCATGGGCCTAGTCTTTCTGTGGGGTGTCTTGAATTGAAACATCATGGAGGGCATGGATGGAATGGGATGGTGCTGATTTTTCAGTGATTTTCGTTTTTTGGGGCTGTACTTGTGGCCTTTTCACCAGGGGTATTGAGTCTTGCATGGGCCTAGTCTTTCTGTGGGGTGTCTTGAACTTAAACATCATGGAGGGCATGGATGGAATGGGATTGTGCTGATTTTTCAGTGATTTTCGTTTTTTGGGGCTGTACATGTGGCCTTTTCACCAGGGGTATTGAGTCTTGCATGGGCCTAGTCTTTCTGTGGGGTGTCTTGAACCTAAACATCATGGAGGGCATGGATGGAATGGGATTGTGCTGATTTTTCTGTGTTTTTCGATTTTTGGGGGTGTTCATGGGGACAGGCCATGTGGGTGGGGGCCATTTTGAGTGCTGCTACAGGCCCTGGCCATGTGCTGGGAGGCAAGTGGCCATTTTGAATGCAGGCAGTGTTGTTAGGCCTGCAACCATTTTGCCTACTTTTCAACCTTTATGCCCAGGGGTAGTGAGTCTTGCATGGGCCTAGTCTTTCTGTGGGGTGTCTTGAATTGAAACATCATGGAGGGCATGGATGGAATGGGATGGTGCTGATTTTTCAGTGATTTTCATTTTTTGGGGCTGTACTTGTGGCCTTTTCACCAGGGGTATTGAGTCTTGCATGGGCCTAGTCTTTCTGTGGGGTGTCTTGAACTTAAACATCATGGAGGGCATGGATGGAATGGGATTGTGCTGATTTTTCAGTGATTTTCGGTTTTTGGGGCTGTACTTGTGGCCTTTTCACCAGGGGTATTGAGTCTTGCATGGGCCTAGTCTTTCTGTGGGGTGTCTTGAACTTAAACATCATGGAGGGCATGGATGGAATGGGATTGTGCTGATTTTTCTGTGTTTTTCGATTTTTGGGGGTGTTCGTGGGGACAGGCCATGTGGGTGGGGGCCATTTTGAGTGCTGCTACAGGCCCTGGCCATGTGCTGGGAGGCAAGTGGCCATTTTGAATGCAGGCAGTGTTGTTAGGCCTGCAACCATTTTGCCTACTTTTCAACCTTTATGCCCAGGGGTAGTGAGTCTTGCATGGGCCTAGTCTTTCTGTGGGGTGTCTTGAATTGAAACATCATGGAGGGCATGGATGGAATGGAATTGTGCTGATTTTTCAGTGATTTTCGTTTTTTGGGGCTGTACATGTGGCCTTTTCACCAGGGGTATTGAGTCTTGCATGGGCCTAGTCTTTCTGTGGGGTGTCTTGAACTTAAACATCATGGAGGGCATGGATGGAATGGGATTGTGCTGATTTTTCAGTGATTTTCGTTTTTTGGGGCTGTACTTGTGGCCTTTTCACCAGGGGTATTGAGTCTTGCATGGGCCTAGTCTTTCTGTGGGGTGTCTTGAACTTAAACATCATGGAGGGCATGGATGGAATGGGATTGTGCTGATTTTTCTGTGTTTTTCGATTTTTGGGGGTGTTCATGGGGACAGGCCATGTGGGTGGGGGCCATTTTGAGTGCTGCTACAGGCCCTTGCCATGTGCTGGGAGGCAAGTGGCCATTTTGAATGCAGGCAGTGTTGTTAGGCCTGCAACCATTTTGCCTACTTTTCAACCTTTATGCCCAGGGGTAGTGAGTCTTGCATGGGCCTAGTCTTTCTGTGGGGTGTCTTGAATTGAAACATCATGGAGGGCATGGATGGAATGGGATTGTGCTGATTTTTCAGTGATTTTCGTTTTTGGGGGCTGTACTTGTGGCCTTTTCACCAGGGGTATTGAGTCTTGCATGGGCCTAGTCTTTCTGTGGGGTGTCTTGAACTTAAACATCATGTAGGGCATGGATGGAATGGGATTGTGCTGATTTTTCTGTGTTTTTCGTTTTTTGGGGGTGTTCATGGTGACAGGCCATGTGGGTGGGGGCCATTTTGAGTGCTGCTACAGGCCCTGGCCATGTGCTGGGAGGCAAGTGGCCATTTTGAATGCAGGCAGTGTTGTTGGGCCTGCAACCATTTTGCCTACTTTTCAACCTTTATGCCCAGGGGTAGTGAGTCTTTCATGGGCCTAGTCTTTCTGTGGGGTGTCTTGAACTTAAACATCATGGAGGGCATGGATGGAATGGGATTGTGCTGATTTTTCTGTGTTTTTCAATTTTTTGGGGTGTTCATGGGGACAGGCCATGTGGGTGGGGGGGGGCATTTTGAGTACTGCTACAGGCCCTGGCCATGTGCTGGGAGGCAAGTGGCCATTTTGAATGCAGGCAGTGTTGTTGGGCCTGCAACCATTTTGCCTACTTTTCAACCTTTATGCCCAGGGGTAGTGAGTCTTGCATGGGCCTAGTCTTTCTGTGGGGTGTCTTGAATTGAAACATCATGGAGGGCATGGATGGAATGGGATAGTGCTGATTTTTCAGTGATTTTCATTTTTTGGGGCTGTACTTGTTGCCTTTTCACCAGGGGTATTGAGTCTTGCATGGGCCTAGTCTTTCTGTGGGGTGTCTTGAACTTAAACATCATGGAGGGCATGGATGGAATGGGATTGTGCTGATTTTTCAGTGATTTTCGTTTTTTGGGGCTGTACTTGTGGCCTTTTCACCAGGGGTATTGAGTCTTGCTTGGGCCTAGTCTTTCTGTGGGGTGTCTTGAACTTAAACGTCATGGAGGGCATGGATGGAATGGGATTGTGCTGATTTTTCTGTGTTTTTCGATTTTTGGGGGTGTTCTTGGGGACAGGCCATGTGGGTGGGGGCAATTTTGAGTGCTGCTACAGGCCCTGGCCATGTGCTGGGAGGCAAGTGGCCATTTTGAATGCAGGCAGTGTTGTTAGGCCTGTAACCATTTTGCCTACTTTTCAACCTTTATGCCCAGGGGTAGTGAGTCTTGCATGGGCCTAGTCTTTCTGTGGGGTGTCTTGAATTGAAACATCATGGAGGGCATGGATGGAATGGGATGGTGCTGATTTTTCAGTGATTTTCATTTTTTGGGGCTGTACTTGTGGCCTTTTCACCAGGGGTATTGAGTCTTGCATGGGCCTAGTCTTTCTGTGGGGTGTCTTGAACTTAAACATCATGGAGGGCATGGATGGAATGGGATTGTGCTGATTTTTCAGTGATTTTCGGTTTTTGGGGCTGTACTTGTGGCCTTTTCACCAGGGGTATTGAGTCTTGCATGGGCCTAGTCTTTCTGTGGGGTGTCTTGAACTTAAACATCATGGAGGGCATGGATGGAATGGGATTGTGCTGATTTTTCTGTGTTTTTCGATTTTTGGGGGTGTTCGTGGGGACAGGCCATGTGGGTGGGGGCCATTTTGAGTGCTGCTACAGGCCCTGGCCATGTGCTGGGAGGCAAGTGGCCATTTTGAATGCAGGCAGTGTTGTTAGGCCTGCAACCATTTTGCCTACTTTTCAACCTTTATGCCCAGGGGTAGTGAGTCTTGCATGGGCCTAGTCTTTCTGTGGGGTGTCTTGAATTGAAACATCATGGAGGGCATGGATGGAATGGGATTGTGCTGATTTTTCAGTGATTTTCGTTTTTTGGGGCTGTACATGTGGCCTTTTCACCAGGGGTATTGAGTCTAGCATGGGCCTAGTCTTTCTGTGGGGTGTCTTGAACTTAAACATCATGGAGGGCATGGATGGAATGGGATTGTGCTGATTTTTCAGTGATTTTCGTTTTTTGGGGCTGTACTTGTGGCCTTTTCACCAGGGGTATTGAGTCTTGCATGGGCCTAGTCTTTCTGTGGGGTGTCTTGAACTTAAACATCATGGAGGGCATGGATGGAATGGGATTGTGCTGATTTTTCTGTGTTTTTCGATTTTTGGGGGTGTTCATGGGGACAGGCCATGTGGGTGGGGGCCATTTTGAGTGCTGCTACAGGCCCTTGCCATGTGCTGGGAGGCAAGTGGCCATTTTGAATGCAGGCAGTGTTGTTAGGCCTGCAACCATTTTGCCTACTTTTCAACCTTTATGCCCAGGGGTAGTGAGTCTTGCATGGGCCTAGTCTTTCTGTGGGGTGTCTTGAATTGAAACATCATGGAGGGCATGGATGGAATGGGATTGTGCTGATTTTTCAGTGATTTTCGTTTTTGGGGGCTGTACTTGTGGCCTTTTCACCAGGGGTATTGAGTCTTGCATGGGCCTAGTCTTTCTGTGGGGTGTCTTGAACTTAAACATCATGTAGGGCATGGATGGAATGGGATTGTGCTGATTTTTCTGTGTTTTTCGTTTTTTGGGGGTGTTCATGGTGACAGGCCATGTGGGTGGGGGCCATTTTGAGTGCTGCTACAGGCCCTGGCCATGTGCTGGGAGGCAAGTGGCCATTTTGAATGCAGGCAGTGTTGTTGGGCCTGCAACCATTTTGCCTACTTTTCAACCTTTATGCCCAGGGGTAGTGAGTCTTTCATGGGCCTAGTCTTTCTGTGGGGTGTCTTGAACTTAAACATCATGGAGGGCATGGATGGAATGGGATTGTGCTGATTTTTCTGTGTTTTTCGATTTTTGGGGGTGTTCATGGGGACAGGCCATGTGGGTGGGGGGGGGGGGGCATTTTGAGTACTGCTACAGGCCCTGGCCATGTGCTGGGAGGCAAGTGGCCATTTTGAATGCAGGCAGTGTTGTTGGGCCTGCAACCATTTTGCCTACTTTTCAACCTTTATGCCCAGGGGTAGTGAGTCTTGCATGGGCCTAGTCTTTCTGTGGGGTGTCTTGAATTGAAACATCATGGAGGGCATGGATGGAATGGGATAGTGCTGATTTTTCAGTGATTTTCATTTTTTGGGGCTGTACTTGTGGCCTTTTCACCAGGGGTATTGAGTCTTGCATGGGCCTAGTCTTTCTGTGGGGTGTCTTGAACTTAAACATCATGGAGGGCATGGATGGAATGGGATTGTGCTGATTTTTCAGTGATTTTCGTTTTTGGGGGCTGTACTTGTGGCCTTTTCACCAGGGGTATTGAGTCTTGCTTGGGCCTAGTCTTTCTGTGGGGTGTCTTGAACTTAAACATCATGGAGGGCATGGATGGAATGGGATTGTGCTGATTTTTCTGTGTTTTTCAATTTTGGGGGTGTTCTTGGGGACAGGCCATGTGGGTGGGGGCAATTTTGAGTGCTGCTACAGGCCCTGGCCATGTGCTGGGAGGCAAGTGGCCATTTTGAATGCAGGCAGTGTTGTTGGGCCTGCAACCATTTTGGCTACTTTTCAACCTTTATGACCAGGGGTAGTGAGTTTTGCATGGGCCTAGTCTTTCTGTGGGGTGTCTTGAATTGAAACATCATGGAGGGCATGGATGGAATGGGATTGTGCTGATTTTTCAGTGATTTTCCTTTTTTTGGGGCTGTACTTGTGGCCTTTTCACCAGGGGTATTGAGTCTTGCATGGGCCTAGTCTTTCTGTGGGGTGTCTTGAACTTAAACATCATGGAGGGCATGGATGGAATGGGATTGTGCTGATTTTTCAGTGATTTTCGTTTTTTGGGGCTGTACTTGTGGCCTTTTCACCTGGGGTATTGAGTCTTGCATCGGCCTAGTTTTTCTGTGGGGTGTCTTGAACTTAAACATCATGAAGGGCATGGATGGAATGGGATTGTGCTGATTTTTCAGTGATTTTTGTTTTTTGGGGCTGTACTTGTGGCCTTTTCACCAGGGGTATTGAGTCTTGCATGGGCCTAGTCTTTCTGTGGGGTGTCTTGAACTTATACATCATGGAGGGCATGGGATTGGCTGATTTTTCTGTTTTTTTTCGATTTTTTTTGGGGTGTATAACTGAACTGATGTTCCTCTGTCTTCCATTGCTTTTAGGTGCACAAGACTCAAGAGAACCACCAGTGCCAGGAAGAAGTCCTGCAGCGGTGTGTGTGCAGCATAACGTCATGCGACGTCACGTCTGGCCTCAGACAACTCTGCAACTTGTGCAACTGCGGCCTGCTGTTCTGACCTGCTCTGAAGAAGATGGCCCCCAAAAAAGTTCTCCGTAGCTCCTCTAGCAAGAAAGTTGCTAGTAAGGAGCAGAAGAAGCAAGTTACCAAGGAGGCTGGTGTGCCGGCCGCCGCGTTTTTTGGGAGGAAAAAAAAAAGTACGCCTGCAGCAGCAGCGGGATCTGCTGGGGACCAAGCTGGGAGCAGCACCCCCGCTCCATTGGGCTCAGTGCCTCCACCACCACGCCAACTTAAGTCAAAGCCCTTGAGTGCTTCAGAGGCAGTCAGTGTACTTCTTCAATCACCATCGACCAGTGATGTTGGCTCATCGCAAGAAAGTAGCAGCAATGTCCCTGAATCAACACAGGTTGTTGTAACTCATCTGACAAGTGTTGAACAACCACAGCCGCAACAACAACATGTGCAAGTAGTACAAGCCCAAGTACATGTGGAAGGAGAGGCAGCGCAAGGAGATGCACAAGCAGAGGTGCATGGAGGGTCACAAGTGCCCACAATAGTTGTTCCTCCCGAAGTAGGGGCACATCAGGAAATTGACAATTAAACCGAGGTATCATTTGAGGAAGCCACTCCTCCTGATGATCATTCATTGTCTTCCACATCCCTAGCAAGGAAAAGATCAAGGGGGGTGTCTATATCTTCTTCAAGCCCACCTCCTACTGATGATCTGGATGACGATTGGGAACCACCACGGCAGTCTGAGAGTGAGGCACACCATGATCTGACAAGGATACCTAAGCGTAAAAGGAAGGTCGTCGAAAAACTCATAGCTATGGAGTGTGATGAGGCTCAACAAGAAGTGACGGATACTCCTGCTGATGAAGCATCTCACGATGATGAGGCAGTCATCATAAAGGTCACTGCAGCCCCAGCGGGCATGCAGCAAAGAGTCATTTTGACCCTATCCCGAGAAGCTGCTGAGCGTGATGATGATGTCGACGAGGAGGCAATGGAAAGACAACAATCATTGGATTTGGAGTTAACTAGTACACCAACACCTACTGCTTCCATATTTCTTCCTCGCAAGAAGGGACCTCCATCCACCTCGACCTCATTTACTGGTGGTGAAAGTGCAAAACGTACTGAAGTTCGGCAATCCACATCCTCCACTTCATCTGGCATTAGCAGCAGGACCACCACCACCAGTATCGCTGCCTCCTCCGGCCACCAAAGACATTTCAAGTCTCCAGTTTGGGACTTCTTTAGTGTTTGCCCAAAAAAGGAAATCGTAGCCATTTGTAGCATTTGTAAGCTTCAAGTTAGTCGTGGTAAGTTTGGTACCAACTATGGTACCGGAGGCCAGAGAGGTCATCTTAGGAGAGCGCACCCTGTCCAATGGTTTGCGCAACTAGAGGCGGTCAAGGAAGCCTGAATTGCACATAATGAAAACGTTGATTTTTCATCTGATGATGACGATTCAAACACTTCACTTACACCCAGTACCCCTGTCAGCAGCACACCCCATGTGAGCCACACTAAGAATGTGGGAGAGAGTGAGACATCAATGCGAAAAAGTTCATCAGCGAGCGTAACTGGGTCGAAGATATCATCATCATCCCGTAAATCCTTGGTCCAGGGCAACATTAAAAAGATGTTGTTTACAGAAGCGCAATATGAACGCAACCACCCACTGACGCGTCTGTATAACACTAAGCTGGCTAAAATGCTAGCTCTGGACCTTCTCCCTTTTTCTTTTGTAGAAGGGGTTGGTTTTCTAGAATTAGTGGCAGCGCACTGCCCTAAATGGAAGGTTCCTAGCCGGTTCTATTTTGCCCGAGTTGCGGTTCCAGCACTACATGAAGATGTTCTGAAGGTGATTGGGGCAGCTTTGCAGAAGAGTGCTGTTCACACTATACATCTGACAACAGACATGTGGACCAGTGGCGCAGGCGCTGATTACATGTGCATCACTGCACACTGGGTCTCTTTTTCAGGGGCTAAAGCAAAGCTAAACACAGGTGTTGACCCGGACATTGTTTTTAAAGCTGCTCGGAAACATGCAACACTAGCCATGTTTGGTTTGGAGAAACGTCACACAGCAGAAAACATTTTGGATGTCTTTAACACAAAGGTCCTTAACTGGCTGTCCCCAAAAAAACGCCAGGTTGGTTATGTTTCCACGGACAATGGTGCCAATATAGTTAAGGCCATGAAGCTGGGTGACTATTTCAGAGTGCCGTGTTTGGCGCACTGTATAAACCTGGTTGTCCAAAAATTCTTGGGTGATAAAGACAGTGCAGCGTACAGAGTATTGGACACCTGCCGAAAAATGTGCAACCATTTCAGCCATTCTTTTAAGGCCCGGAAGCAGCTGAGGAGCCTGCTATATCAACGTCAAATGCCAGTGAAAGCACTCATCCAGGAGGTGGTAACACGTTGGAACTCAACCTTCTACATGCTTGAGCGTCTGTATGAGCAGTATACGGTACTCGATCACTATTTCTTAACACAGGGTACAGCTCAGAAGGAGGACCTGAGGATGGGTGCGGCGCAATGGAACATAGTTAAAAGCCTGACACGCATGCTTCGTCCTTTTGAGTTTTTCACGCGTGCAGTCAGCAAGGAGGACTGTAATTTGGGAAAAGCTATCCCATTGTTGTACATGCTGGAGCACCAATTGAAGGAGGTGTGTTCTGTGTTTGAAAAAGATGAAAAAAAACAAGACTCTTTTGTTCTGGCTGAGAAATTATTAGAGCACCTACAAGGTGATGAACGTCTTAAAATGATCCACTCAGACCAGCATTAAATTTGTGCTACTATTCTGGATCCATGCTACAAAAAGGCGCTGGCAGGCCAAGCATTTTTTCCTTTTGCTGATGAAGATGTTACAAGTTACAAACGGTGGATAGCCTCCTCAGCCAAGAGGTTTGAAAGAGAACGGCAGCAAATTGAAGGAGAAGGCAGTACATCAGCATCAGCAGGCCATCCCCAGTCACAACAATCCTCTTCTGCACCTGTGGCTGCGGCACAAGTGACCTCCCAGCCGTTAAAGAGACCGGCAACCGGATCATCTGCACCACCAGACGCAACAGTAACATTGGAGGCTGAAGAGGATTGGCTAGCTCGCTTGGGTTTGGTTCTCAAAAGGTCACAGCAACAGCTAAGCAAAGAGGAGGAACCTTGGAGGAGAACCTTGATTCGATGGTCAAGGACTATCTGAATGACTCAACAGAGGTCTATGTTAATGCTGACCCATTGGCGTATTGGCATGGGAAAAAAGAATTGTGGCCACAGCTCACCAACCTGGCTTTAAACTACTTGTCTTGCCCACTCGCAAGCGTGTCTTCTGAACGTGTTTTCAGTGCTGCTGGTGGCATTGTAACTTCCAAACGGAGCCGCCTCTCGCTCAAAAATGTGGAGAGGTTAACAATGATCAAGATGAATCAGCACCTCATACCACCAGATTTCAGAGTACGAGAAAGCGCGCCGGATGGAGACGAGGTGGCCAGCAACATAGATGAGGGAATTTCTACTCTGTCAGGTGACACTGAGCTCACCCTGCCTGAATTCGCAGAGTATGATGACGAAGCCTTATTCTCATTCCTGGACCATGATACCGAGCCCTGAAAATGAGACAACGAATCAATAACTTTCTTTTTCGTCCTTATTCACTTTTATTCCTGTGTGTCTGTCTTTCTTTGTTGTGCACAGTTAATATAATTAAAACTTTAATCAGATAATCACAAAAACAAGCCCATCAGCAGAACTGTCTTAACTTGTTTGCTAATTGATTTGAAGGTGCCGCAGTCTGCATTCCTCAGGTTCACAAGTTCAGAAGCGATTCAGAAAAGGGGGTGGTGATGAACAGAGTGTCTGAATTAAGCCGACCACTCTTACCCAGTCCAAAGATCAGGGCTTGATCCATCACCGTTATTTATCTCACTGCACCATCCCAGCTCAGAACCTGGCTATATGCAAATCAGTCAGTCCCTGGCCCAGTGCATCATGGGAACAGGGCAGTCTAAACTACCAAGCCAATTCTTCACCAGAATTGGCTTGGTAGTTTGGTCTGCCCTGTTCCCATGATGCGCTGGGCCAGGGTCAGACTAATTTGCATATAGCCAAGTTCTGAGCTGGGATGGTGCAGTGAGCTAAAAAACGGTGATGGATCAAGCCCTGATCTTTGGACTGGGTAAGAGTGGTCTGCTTAATTCAGACACTCTGTTCATCACCACCCCCTTTTCTGAATCATTTTTGTCCACCATAAGCGTGGAAGGGTATACTCAGATGTGAGTCCCTAGCTCATTGCACCATCAGGATTCAAGCAAGCCGGGCCGAAGACGGCTGTAATGCCAGAAACCGGTCCCCTGTAGCTTGTTTCCTTCCCAGTATAAGAATTGGCTTGGTAGTTTGGTCTGCCCTGTTCCCATGATGCACTGGGCCAGGGTCAGACTAATTTGCATATAGCCAAGTTCTGAGCTGGGATGGTGCAGTGAGCTAAAAAACGGTGATGGATCAAGCCCTGATCTTTGGACTGGTAAGAGTGGTCTGCTTAATTCAGACACTCTGTTCATCACCACCCCCTTTTCTGAATCACAAGTTCAGAAGAACATGCTCCTCTATCCTCCTCCTCCAGACTCCTATTTCCATCAAAGCAGAGGGCTGGTTTACGCACAATGAAGAAACACTCAGCACTTGTGGGGGTGTTGTTCTACCTCTTTGCAGGTGAGTTGACGGCTCTGGGGCCATTGCTGGGAAGCTCTAAAAGTGGTTTGGACCAAATCCGAGGCGCAAATTTTTTAGTGTTTTTGCTGACTTGCTTGCCTTTGAGGTGCTCTTAGGGGGGGTTCTGTCTGTTTGTGGGTGAGTTTCGGGGTCCGTCAGCACTGCTGGGACACTCTAATCTTGATTGCATTTGCTTTTCAGGAAATCTGTGGTGGCAAAACGGACTTATGGCCAAGCTACGTAGCGCGTTTGGACCGAAGGCCGAGAAATATTGTAAGTAGGAGATGCTGCTTTTGGCCTGTTTGGGGGTGTTATGCTTTTTGGCGGGTGGGTTGGCGGGTCTTGGGCCATTCCTGGGAAGGTCTAATACCGGGTAGAAGTGGTTGGGACAAAATCCAGGCCGATTTTTTTTTTGCTATTTCTGACATTTTGCTCAATGTAGCGTTTTCGGGGGCCGGTTTGGGGGGCTTCCTGGTGTTTGTGGGTGGGTTTCGGGGTCAGGGAGCACTGCTGGCTATGGATACTTTACTTTGCAAGAGGTTTGAAGCAAATCCATGGTGGCAGAGGGGAGTTAGGGCCTAGCTGCAGAGCGCGCGGAGTGATTTGGGAAATTTGGGAAAAAATGACTAAGTCCCCATTTTTGTACTTTTGCTCTTTGGCTGTTTGGGGGTCTTCTACTCGTTTTCTCTTGGGTTGACGGCTCTGGAGCCATTGTTGGGAAGCTCTAATACCGGATAAAAGTGGTTTGGACCAAATCCGAGGCGCACATTTTTTAGTGTTTTTGCTGACTTGCTTGCCTTTGAGGTGCTCTTAGGGGGGGTTCCGTCTGTTTGTGGGTGAGTTTCGGGGTCTGTCAGCACTGCTGGGACACTCTAATCTTGATTGCATTTGCTTTTCAGGAAATCCGTGGTGGCAAAACGGACTTATGGCCTAGCTACGCAGCGCGTTTGGACCGAAGGCCGAGAAATATTGTAAGTAGGAGATGTTGCTTTTGGCCTGTTTGGGGGTGTTATGCTTTTTGGCTGGTGGGTTGGCGGGTCTTGGGCCATTCCTGGGAAGGTCTAATACCGGGTGGAAGTGGTTGGGACAAAATCCATGCCGAAAAGCCTTTTGGCACTTTTTGTAACTTAGGGTTCTTTAGCCCTAGCAGCAGGATTGCATGTGTTTCGGGGTGTTCTACATTTTTGCAACTGAGCACTCGTGAGAATGTGTAATTTTGGTTGCAAGTCATTTGAAGAAAATCCTGGGTGGAAAAGGGGGGATTTGGCATAGTTAAAGAAAGCCTTTGCCACTATTCTTAACTTAGGGTTCGTTAGGGTTAGCAGTATTTCTATTGCATGTGTTTGGGTGGGGGGGTTTTCGAGTCTTGGAGCGATGCTGGCTATGGATACTTTTGCTTGGTTGCTTGCAAGTGGTTTGAATGCAATCCACGGTGGGTAAGGGGGTATTTGGGCCTACTTTTACTTTCAAAGTACGTTTTGTCACCAGTTTTCTGCTAGGCCTTGTTTTTTTCGATTTGATTGGAGGTCTTCTACATTTTTGCGACTGGCTTTAGTAAGGGTCTGGGTGGGAGCACTGCTGGGAAGATCTAATTTTATTCTAAAACACAGTTTACAGTACACCTAGCTTGAGGGGAAAGATCCGCTACATTAATTTGCCCATACTTATTTATCCTTCAAAAGGTGACTCAGACAGACGGAGTACGCACTGTCAAAAATATTGTACTGTCTACTAGGAAAATCAAAGTGTGAGTTTTTGCACTCCACAGCCTACATACCTTATATTTATTTATCAGTGGTGTTGTAATATTATATCACTTCCTGTTTTTCGTTGAATAATTACAGGCCGGGTTTCAGTCTGTGCAATGGGGAAAAAAAGGATGGAGTTAGGCTTCACATTAGCGAGCCGCAATTCAGCATCCGCCAGGCAGGCAGTGGACAGGGTGTCTTCTGGTCACCAACATTGATGGACGAAGCGCCAGCTGCAATGGAGGAGTGCCGCTAATAAGAGGATTTTTTTTCTGCATGCAACTTACTTACCAAATTCAACAGGACAACTACATCAACATACAGATACAGTATCTATTGTGTTTTTCTATGACTGTGACTGCATTTCTTGGATCTCTCTCTGCTTCTAAATTGATCCTTTAACACATCACTTAGTCCACTCCACTATCACATCTGCACCACACATAGTCATTTGTAAGTGCTCCTACGAAATTCGCAAGTCGCAGCACGCCCCAGCCCGTAGAGGACTGGGATGGCCCCAATGATGAAGCATGTCACCAAGGGGCAACCCTGGTGAGTGAGGGGACACCTAGAAAAAGAGCAATTTCTCCTTTTCTATCTACTACACCTTCCAGACCAACCCCATTGAGTGTTGTGAATGGATTTATAGTGACCAGCAAGGCTCTCAGGTATCTGCAACAGAGACTTTATCTTGAATATAGTTATCAATAATTCCACACACGCCCTGTACTGTCGCATTCTTTCTTCCACAGTTGTCGAAAGTACTACTTACTCTTCACTGACATGCATGCACTAGTGCATGCACTTTCAAAGATTGATGGATAGGTTTGTACCCAAAGATTTGTTTATGTTCAATTGTTTGTCCATGCTGTGCTTTTTTTACAGGGTGTCTTCTGGTGGTGACCAACATCGATGGTCGAAGCGTCAGCTGCAATGGAGGAGTGCCGCTAATAAGAGGTTTTTTTTTCTGCATGCAACTTACTTACAAAATTCAACAGGACAACTACAACAACATACAGATACAGTATCCATTGTGTTTTTCTAGGACTGTGACTGCATTTCTTGGATCTCTCTCTGCTTCTAAATTGATCCTTTAACACATCACTTAGTCCACTCCACTATCACATCTGCACCACACATAGTCATTTGTAAGTGCTCCTACGTAATTCGCAAGTCGCAGCACGCCCCAGCCCATAGAGGACTGGGATATCCCCAGTGATGAAGCATGTCACCAAGGGGCAACCCTGGTGAGTGAGGGGACACCTAGAAAAAGAGCAATTTCTCCTTTTCTATCTACTACACCTTCTAGACCAACCCCATTGAGTGTTGTGAATGGATTTATAGTGACCAGCAAGGCTCTCAGGTATCTGGCAACAGAGACCTTATCTTGAATATAGTTATCAATATTTCCACACACGCCCTGTACTGTCTCATTCTTTCTTCCACAGTTGTCGAAAGTACTACTGACTTTTCACTGACATGCATGCAGTAGTGCATGCACTTTCAAAGATTGATGGATAGGTTTGTACCCAAAGATTTGTTTATGTTCACAATTGTTTGTCCATGCTGTGCTTTTTTTTCTTGTCTCACAAAACCTTTCCCAAAAACCCCCATGCCCATCCATTTTTCAAACCCTAACCCTCTTCCCCCAGGCTGTGTGGTTTTGATTGATGTGTGACTAAATTACAGCAATAAATCCACACACTTGCTGGGGAGGATAAGGTGATACCAACAGGCTGGTGAAGAAATCCGAGGATATATTCTTACTCTGCTTGACAAAGACCCATGGCTAATGTCAAAGAACTTCAACCGAATTAGTAGTTATACTTTACCATTTGTTAGGCTACAATGTGGCACTGTTCTAGTGTACTGTCACCTGCTATATTCTCTATTGTACCGTTGTATTGCTCAGGAGGACAAACCAGATTTCATTTTCTTTTTTTTCATAGGCATGCAACTGCCACTGTGTCACACCACTAGTACCACCGCTATGAGGAAATTTTATCCGCCCAGGATTGCCAACCTTATTCGCTGTTTCCCGTGGAGCCAGCCCTGGGCCTAGCCCTACTTGCAAACAGAAATTACAGGTAAGATAGGCGTTTGGTTGGAGGTAGTATAATGGAGTATTAGGAGAGACGAGAGATTGACGGTAGTACTACTAAAGTCACAGGACTATTCAGGAAAACAAACTTACTGTTAAACCCCCACCCACCAGACTCAAAAGCTGTAAAAAACAGGTATGGTCAGATAAAGTTTCAAAAATTATATTTTTATAGCCCTAACAAAATAATCTCCCGCAAGACCCTGCCTAACTCCAACGATTGTCCTTCAAAAGTCCCCAAAAAACCCAACTCCCAATTCCCACCCCCCAAAAGTCTCTAAAAAAGGGGCAAGGGACACTATGGCAGGGTGCTGTTGCCTTTAGCAGCCAGGGCATCATGCTCCTTGCGGAGGGTGGCAAGTTCGAAGCGGAGGCCCTCCACCAAGTTCTTATAGTTCAGGACCTCCTGCTCCAGGTAGGA
This sequence comes from Lissotriton vulgaris, assembly GCF_964263255.1. Taxonomy (NCBI): domain Eukaryota; kingdom Metazoa; phylum Chordata; class Amphibia; order Caudata; family Salamandridae; genus Lissotriton; species Lissotriton vulgaris. The sequence continues at coordinate 587,825,986 of NC_141696.1, read as the reverse complement.
CAGTCTGAGGGATAAGCGGCGCCGGTGTGCCTTGCAAATCCTGTGGGAAGCAGCTGCTGTCTTTGCTGCTCGGCGTTGGCGTTGGGCTTTGGTAGCCCGGCTCCGTACCGCTGGAACACTGCGCTGGCTGGCAGCCCGCACGGAGGAGGATGCAGCTGTCCCCGTGGACGTTGTTGTTGTACCCGACTGCATCTCCTCCTCCTCCAGGGCCACCAGCCGCCGATATTCAGCGACAGTGGCATCCAGCCTCCGTTGCCGGGCCATTTGAGCCAGCTCCTTCCTCCTTGATGGTGTCTTGGATATGGAAGTAGCAACTACATGAAGAAAGAAAGACATAGTCTGTAACCAATTCTCCTTAAGATTAACACAAAATGATTGAGCAGAAAGTTGTCACAGTGCAAGTAGCAAATTGAAAGCACAGTACATAACTATTGAGGACAGTATCTATGTAACCTCCGACTTCTTCATCCTTGCTCTAACATTAGTGTGAGTTTAAGGGACAAATTCTACAAGCACTATGGACTTCCATTACAGTCGACTATGGCAGCACACCAGTCTTATTCTTCTTCTTCTCTCTTGTTTAGGAAAATTGGTACGTTATCTTATGCAAGCCGGCATAATGCCAGCGCAGTGAACTTGCACCCGAGAAAAACAGACGCACACCATGGTGAGTGAGACAGACTTGCGTTACTGAACCGGTCCAGTACATGCAGGTGGTGAAGCTCTTACTTTTCTATTACGGGTGGCACTGAGAATACTCTGTTAAAAGGGCTACTGCTTAATTAATTTAGCTTTCACCCTACAGTGCAAATGAGTATTAGAAAAGGAAAATAAAGAAGCTAAATAATCTGATTATCTATCACTTCACATGGGATGTATTTGATGACATATGGGATGACTTTAGGTGCTTTGCTTATTATGGAGTGAACAGTGATACCCCCACACATGAATGACGTACTACTACTAAACTAAAGTTGTTAAGAGAGGTAGGGAGTGTCCACCGTAATGAACGGATATATGCTGTGCTTGCAGTTGCAATACAAACTACTGCTACTATTCATGGTAGTATTTGGACAAAATTACAACTTCTTTTCCTTGCCTTTCCTACACTGGAACGGACGTGCGGGTGCAGTGTTACATGCTCTTCAAAGTATCACTTAGTTCATCCAGTGACCGTCTACTCTCTCTAGATACACATATGCTATCTAAGAGTCAGATAGTACCATGAATGATCCAGGCATCCATCCATTCAAAGTATATGCACACATACAGTTTCTGTTTCACCCACCCAGGCTGTTCTCCTTACACCCATCCTTGCTTCATCATTCACCCAGCCATGCACCATACCATATTTTTTCCTTCCCAGCCACCTCGGGGACCAAGCAAACACATATCATTCTTCTTTGCCAGTCATCATTACATTTCTCGTCCTTCCACACTTACTTACACCCTTCTTTCGCTTTTCGTTCAGCCCTTCCATCAAGTTCACCTCAGATCTGATTGGGATTCTTCTCGCCAAAAAACTTCACAGCCAAGTCGAAGTACATTTAGAGGAGCCTACTACCTGGTTTCTTTATAATACACCTGTGCAGAAAGCACACTCTGCAGTCTTCAATCTCAAATGAGTAAGGAATGTATAGCTTACCTCTGCCCACCACCACCGTGTCATCCCCCACAGATTTGCTCGGCACTTGCACCGCCTCCTCCCCAGAGTTGTCCTCCTCGTCCAATGCCACCACCACCTCGACGCTGGCCCCGCTTCCAGATGTTCCACCTACAAAGTACATTTAATAATGTTAGAATACACCACTCACTACTATATAATATTTGGTCTAGGAGGAAGAAAGAAATGTGAAAAAAACTGTATACAATTTAATAATTTGTGACTGTCTACTGTAAAGTAAAAATGTCCCTTTTTCCATGGAAGGCTGTTGTCTTGCTGCACTTTTTGGCACAACTGATGAATGCTTGCTTTTTATTTTTAACACGCACCACTTTTTCTCCTAACAGACAGAAGCTTGACTTCTAAGAACACGAGCAGGATCAAGTTCAAACCAGGTGAGAGCTCGGCTCGACCACAAGAAATATGTCCAATTAATCGTCAGCACTAAGCACTTTTCCATTTCCAGTTAAACGTTTACTTTTATGACAAACTTGATTTCAATAAATGTGTTTACTTTTAATAAAGCTTTTAAACTCAAATAGACTCTGTGGTTTTTGGTCCTCCAGACTAGAGTGGATGAGCTAAAGGTTTTGGAATTTTTGCAAGCATAAGTCTGTGCCTCTGCCATCGGTGACTTTGGGAGCTAAATGACTCTGCCACACTATCTAGTCAGTAAGGAGATTGGGGGTTCAACTACAAAGTCTGTTATCACTGAGGTATGTGGAAAGTCTAACAGCACCTATTATAGTTGATAAGCTAAGCAATGCATTATTTAGTGTCCATAGTTCTGTTTGTGCAGATTTGTCCCTGCAACAGTAGTAGAATGGATTGTCCTCCTATCCAAACCAAAAGTAAAGTAGTATCTTATTCTTTCTTGGTGGTCATTCACCTTTTTATTGTTGGCAATTGTCAAAGCATGAACATTTAGAATACTTGAAAAGACATTATGGACAATCCCAGAGGACTGCACTCAGTGCATAGAGCTGTTGCTGACTAGAATGGGAGTCCAATGGAAATGCCAAATGTGCAATCTTAGTTAGCTACACAGACAGACTAATAAGAATAATCTAGTAATACTACACGAAGTCATAGTCAAGGCAGGATAAGAATTTAGATCCTGTCTACAAGCAGATCAAAGACGATTTAGGACCCTTCCCCTTCTCAGGATGCTTCCCGGCTCCCTTCACCATGGTCTGGGCGGAAAGGAATAAAGAAAATAGAATAGGGAAGAGAAGAAAAGAAAAGAGTTTAAAAAAGTAGTTTAAAATTAACCAAAAGTAGCAGTAAACACAAAAATATAGGGCTAGAAAAATAGAGGGATAGATAATAAGTAAAATAGATTAAAAAAAACTACAAACAAGCAAAGGATGGCAGAGATTTAGAGAGGATACAAAGACCATGCCCAGAACCATAGCAATGAATGAGAAACAAGATGGCCGCGCCCGTTCACAACCGCGCGGGTAAGTTCGCGTGAGATTTTCCTTGCGAACACGCGCGAAACTGTACTGGCAAGCCGCAGACTTTGCGAGATTACACTTCGCGCCCGGAAACGGAAATACGTCAGGCAAACAAGATGGCCGCGCCCTTGAACGACCGCGAGGGTACCTTCGTGCCTTGCGCTACGAGCGGCTCGCAAAAACGCACAAAACCTTGCCAACTAACACGCCGCAAAAAACCAAATTGCATATTCACACGAATTTGCGGCTTCCGAATCCGATCTCGTGAGTGTTCGCTCCCCGCAAATCCCGCGAAATTGCAGTAAAACGTGTTTTGCAAAACTGAAAGCACTCGGCAGGTGCAAGAGTTCAAACTCATCATTAGTAACAATTCCCTGTAGTGCTTCCTGACTGGGGCCCCTCCAGAATTCAGTTGCTAGTTGCAACAATTGTATGACCCTGCTCTGACCCTCACAGCAGGCTCATAGAATAGCTACAAGTAGGCCACAAAGGTCCTGGGAAAAAAAAATGCACTGCAACAGAAAGCAAATTACAGATAAGGAAACAGGTGCCAGACTGGAATTTTAAAACAGTGACACATTAATAAACTAACCCCAAATTAATTCATGTCAGTTGAAGCAGGGCTGGTGTGCTTGCTTTTCCCCCCCATAATCTACAGTGATGATGAACCAGAGGGTGGCATTGATGTAACAGAGGGTTGCATTGGTGAAACTGAGGATGCTGGGAACCTGTGATGATGAACCAGACGTAAAAACAACATAATCGTGACCGTTGCGTGCCGAAATGTAAGTTCGCAATTGCGAACTGGTACGAAACTCTCGTGAACTGGCAGAAATCCTTGTGAACACAAAAAAAAAAAAATCCGCAAATTCGCTAGAATTCGCGGATTTTGCGGATTGCGAGTTCGCAAATCCGCAATATTCGCGAACGCGAGATTTGCAAAATTCGCCCATGCTTACTCCAGGTCCATCTACGGGTGCTTCTTCTTCCTCATTCCCGGAGGCAGTCAGGTCATAGGATTTCTTAGTCGATCGAAGAAGTTTAGGAGCCATTATTCTTGAAAAGTATGTGCGCCCTGTCTGATAGGACCTCACGATTAAAGCAGCAAAAGATTCCAACAGAGTTTTTCCTTTAATCCGATCCTCGACTTGAGAGAAGTCTTTTAACAGTGCAGGCCAGTCCGATAATGCTCCAAGCATTTCAATCCACAGGCGCTGAGGGTCTATGGCTGGGTTACTATTAATTACTATGTAACAATCCTCCTTAATACCAGCCGGTCCGGGTTAGGTTTCAGTTCACCAAGGCATTAGTGTGATAAGAAAATTATTTTGTTAAGCCCAAAAGTTGCGACCAGGGTGTGCACTTCATATTCCATCAAGTCTGTCATCAGGAGCAGAGGTTTACATATGTCCTCCATTTCTCTCTGTAAAAGCAAATGATAAACATTGGTTGATACATTGAACACTTTAACAACCTGGCTATCATGTTTATCCAGTAGCTTACTGTGATGGCTATTTTGAAATGGTCCTGATCACTCTATGTTATGCGAACTAACTACATGTTTGAAGTTACAGATTTGTGATCAGATATTTGGCTCATTGGCCTTCCCTAGGTAGGTAGTGGCATTGCCAACTTGTATTACACTCACACATACATATGTCCATGGTATACCACTCATGTCATTGGTGGTCTACATGACACTGGCACAGCCATTTCATTGTACACTTACTTGAACATGTGATTTAGGTGCATACATGTGCTGCAGTTCAAACAAGTCAAATGGATTGTTGAGCTATACATTGTCAGGCCTCGAGTATAGCTTTGCCTGAAAAGTTGCCATGATACACTTTGATTGACACATATGTGTTGCAATGTGGACCATCTTTATGTGGGATACACTGATGTTCTATCCAGGGGCTTTGTACTACAACATAGACACAATACATTCCTTTTTCACAAACATGTGCATGACTCTAACTTGTATAGGATTGTGTGCTCATATACCTCAATGTTTTTCTTCATTGCTGTGGATAAGAAATGTTGACAGTGAGTACACTGTAGTGCTTTGTCAAGAATGAATTTTATTCTAGTTGATGATGGATGTGTGACATGTTTGGCAGCATTATGTTGAACATAGTGAGTTTCACATTGTTGGTTTCAAATGCTTTTCATTTGGGCTACTGAATACACAGAAAAGGTGAAACATTACACTGGTAACATCAGTCAATGCGGCTGTCTGCCTAGGTGTTGGTGTGTACTTAAACTGACAACATTGTTGACACATATGTGTGTTTTGCACTGTTTTGACCATTACACTTGTCAGGGGGCTAAACTGACATGACATGCCATACATGTCCTTCCCACATACTACTTCCTTTGTTCCTACTCAAACTTTGTTCAACATACAAGTATACTGCCATGTGTGTCACGCTTGCTGATTTCCACAGTACTTGGTCTAAGACAACTGACCTTGTTGACCTTTGACTGATACCAAGAGTTGGCACACCATTGAGGAGACACTCACCTCAGGCTTGTCTGTCATGTCATTTGATTTCATTAATCATTTGTTACCCAGTGCAGTTGATGTGGTTCCATCCATCCACACAGAGTGAAATGACACATTGCTACACACCGAGGTTCTGCCTCAACTGTCATAGACAGTTTTGTAAGTGCATGTCAGTGTGATACATCCTTCTCTATATGCTGCAGTGCATTGTTCCCACTATATGCACATGACACAAGGTTCCAGATATTTTCGTAAGTGGCAGTGTGCAGTGCAGCTAGTACAATACACTACCTCACTGAGAAAAGGCAGTAATGCTCAGTATGTAGACCATACCGTACATTCCAGCCCTTTCAAACTATACACACAATGTATTACCTAGCACAAACACAGGCACACTTGTACCACGGTACTTAGCTGCCTACATTGTATGCAGGATTGTTTTAGGGCAGTAGAGGGTACCGTCCTGCACATGATGTATCCTCGACGCCTGGTTGTCTATGTATGTGTGCCACAGAACGCAGAACACATAGGAAGATAAAGTAACTTGGATGACTTCAGTTATCTTTCCTCGTTTCACATCACCTGAAAAAACAATTGGTTTGTCACATTTCAAAGGTTGCCTGGTGTGGATATATAACATTCCTCATGAACCATGAGACACACATGGAGACACCCTGACAATACCCATGGAACACCTCTCTTGCACACAGTGATGCTGCACTGCATTTTGCCCAGCATTGAATTGCTGTGTACCTTTATGCCATTTAAAGACACACAAAGTGGCTTTGCATGTCTGAACATGTGTGACTTGTGGGTATGCATTACATGTGTACCATGATGTATGTATGAGGGATATCCCTCATACATATGGCCCTCTCTCCAGCGACACAGAGATGGCAAATATGTCATACATTTCTTACAGATAGTAGATGTGTTATGTACTTGAGTTTTGCTTAACATCAAGTAGGCCATTTCCATATCTCCCATTCTAGAAGTGTTCATTGCTGACGGAATGTCTGAAGATGTAGGTGTCATGCACACTCACTCAGTATTTTGCCAGCACATTGGCATCTCTTAATGGTCCACGATGGCCTGAAAGTTGATGGAGTATGTGTGCTTCCCAAGTTGATGGAGTATGTGTGCTTCCCATTCCTGTACATATGTAATGTTGCTACAGGAGGGACCAGTTGCACAAGTGTGCAATCTATGGCACCAGTACATGTGGGAATCCAGCAATGACATAGAAACCTTGCTTGGTCTCCAGCTGCAGTTGTTGTGTGTTGGGGAAGAGGAGGTACTAGGGTGTTAGGTGGATGATGGCATACAGGAGAGAGGGTAGGGAGGCAGAAAAAGATGGCTGTGATATTCCTGGCCTGCCACTCTGGCTGATGTTATCTAGAATTAACCAGATGCCAGTATGTGGAGGACAGCCATAAGCTTGACCTTCAGAGGGATGTTGGCAGGCCTGACAGTTGGTGGCTGAAGCCTCAAATCCGTTCTAGATTATGAGACTAATAAGTATATTTGATCTATTAGTTGCCTCCTTATAATTATTTTGAATTCTGTTACACCAACCTAAATAAATTCAAGAAAAAACCCATCGGTTTAGAACCTCCAATCAGGACTGTGGAGATCAAAGTTAAAATTAGGCCTTTCTCAAATAATTCATCGGAAAAAGCATATGCAGTCTTTGTAATTCTTAAAACATCTGCATATCTTTTAAGAGTATGCTCTATGTGAACAGTTTAATAGAACCTCTGTCTTAAATACTATCGCCAAACTTTTGTTAATGCTAGCTATTAGATAGTATTTTTAGTTGTGCGTTCTTCAATATTATCTTGGGTTCCATTGCATTGCTGTGAATCTTCATTCATATGTTGCCAATATTTTGAACAAGGCACTCAAAAAAAAAATCTGATATGATTAAACAGACGTTCCCAATTAATTAATATAAATCTAACGTTAAAATGTTTTATTTTGAGCAGCGATGCCGTGAAGTGATAATGTTCACATATTTCAACACAGATGGCATAAATATCATGTCATGTTAGAAAAGAAACTACAGTATTATGAGGAAATGAAATTTGACATTACATTTGAGGAAGGGCCACATAAACTTGATAAAGAACATATTGCTCGTAGATAGCTCTCCCGACACCAAATCAGACCTGCTGTTCACACTGTAGAAAATACACACTTTAATTATTTTTAAAGTACCAATTTTACTGTTCTTTTTAGGTCTGGCTAAAGAAAGCTTCATCTTTTGCTGTTAATGTAAAGCATGCACAGCAGAATGATCTATGTGCAAAAACATATGCAAATTAAACATGAATGTCCATTCATCAAAATGTCAGGTGTAGCAGAAGTGACATCACAGACCATTTGCCCTTTACTTGCACTCACACCCACACTCACGCATACACACACTCTGTCTCAGATAAACACACTTCCCTGTAAGCAGGCACATAAATTGTTTAAATTCCAATTATATGTCGCTTACTACCCCTGACGAGGCCTTAAATTGTTTTTTGCCGAAAAGCAATCTTCCTTGGACCCCAAAGTTAGTGGTCAGCCTATTAGTTTTTGGGGGTACTTTTCTAAGCTCATTCCATGCATTGATATCAGTTTCTTTGTGGTACATTATTGACACAGGTGTGATCATTAGAGGGGGCTATATGTGAAGCAATTGCTTGCTGGAATTAAAAGGATAGTTATGGTTTCCAAAAGAGCCTAAAATGGATAGGCATGAGATTTAGATAAACTTGGATACAAAAGAAGCAGGCAGAAGGAAAAAGGGAACAAGTGGTGCATTTAATAAAAGGAGTATGGAAGTAGGTACCAACGACAAAGGTTTGATAGAATTTCAATTTTAGATGCAGGATTTAAATGACTATAGCAGGTGGCGAATTTTTGCATGCAATTTGTGGATTTAAACCTGTTGAAATTAAGCACTTTTAAATTCTGCTCCTAAGAAATGTAGCTTACAAAATCTTCTGCGAGACAGTGAAAAGGAAGCTCAGCGCTTGTTGAGATGACTTTAGTGTCAAGCAGAGTGATACATTTGCACACTCTGTTACTTGTAATTACAACGAGAACACAGCAGGGAAACCTGTTTATATACCTACTACATCAGAATATTTATTAATGTAAAGAAGGATTACAGTTTATGCAAATCATATGCACATACATAAACTATACATATATAAAACATATATTATGTAAACACTTGTCAACTTAAAAACATAACAAGGCAATAGATAAACACATTGCAGCAATCATTATTATAATCAGTCTGTGTTTGTAACTCATTCAATACCTGGCTCAGAAGATATTGCCCACTGCATCCACCTGAACACACACCATGCGCAGCAGCATGGATGTGTCCGAGGTCATATTCGCCTTCCATCGTCCACCCTGCCTCATAGATACATACATTTAAAAGCATTTTTAACTTACATCAGCTGCTGGTGGGAGTCATATTCCAGCTAATTCTACTCCATTTTTTATTACACTAATAATGAATAAAGTACAATTATTGACTATTAGTGTAATAAACAACTGGGAGAAAAGAAAATGAAAACGGAGCCCCAACCGACGGGTATCCATAAGGACAACCTGCCTATGTGTTCCTGGCACTGATTGTACTCCCTCTGATGCCAGGGATCACAAAGGCAGTGCCAGGGGTTGCAAGGGGAAAGCGAGGGGTCCATGACATGAAAGTATAAGAGAGGTGTTTTGGTATTTTGATTGGTGTTCATTCATTGCATAAACAAATCATGGTTGACATAGTTTGATTGAATTTCACAGCATTAGAACATTCTTTCTTCACATTGTATCGGTGTCATGCCTGATACAAGGGTATTTTCTGTGTATCGATGCTTTGTCTACAACTCCAGCAACTTGTGTCTACTTAGTAGAAACACTGACACACACCATCCCAAACAGGCCCGAACTGGCCAGTAGCGGGCACCGGGCAATCCCCCCGTGTGCCGCACGGGTGGGGACCGATTTTGTTACAAGCCCGATCCCTGTAACAAAATCGGACAAAAACCTGACCCTGGCAGAGAGCTCGGCAGCACGCCCCTCCCCGGAGGGGGGGGGGGCAGGCTCGGGAGGGGGGGGGGACTTGGCGGCCGAGCACTTTGCAAAGGCCGGTTTTAGTTCCCAGTCCAGCCCTGATCCCAAAGACACTAATCGATTGATCTGCATTGCATCTGGGTGACTTGATGGCACCGCACTAACATTGTTATCAGCAATGACCTGCCTCACTGCAACTTAAGGATTCTAACCTATTACACTGAACCGCATCCTAGGCACTGCCCGATCACAATGCACTGCTTCCTAGGGAGTTCAGAATTATGTTTAGATCATTGAACTTTGCTTCAAAGTTTAAGTAAAACGTATGCAATCTCACATTCATTAGAAACAAAGGTTAGAGTAGCTAACAATATCACTCATTAAAATATGTGTATTTTCTCTAATTTTGTTATACATTTTTAAAGATTTTCATGGAATAATTTTAGTTATACTCAGCATATAAATTCTACAGACATGTTAATTTTTATTTAAATTACCATTTGACCACAAAAGTACAGAATTTCCTACAGTGCAATCAGTGCAATCAGTGCCTTTTAATCATGGCACACTTCTGTGAGGCACAGGGTCAAGATTGATTTGAATAGGGCCATGTCTGAACTGGGGTGGCATGGTGAGCAAAATAACAATGGATTGAGCCCAGATCTGTGACTGGGGGTGAATGTTTTGCCATTGTGCCACATTCCGTCCATCATCTTGTGTGTTTTGCTGTTCACCCTATGTGGGAAGAGTATGCCCAGACTTGGGTCCCGTGCTCACTACGCCACTGGAGTCAAGCTATCCTGGCTAGTGATGGCTGATTGCCAGAAACCGGTCCTAGGATGCTTGATTCTGGTCCAGGGAAGACATGGCTTGGCAGTTCGGGCTGGACTGCTCCCATGAGGCACAGCGTCAAGAGTGATTTGCATATGGCCATGTCTGAACTGGGGTGGCGTGGTGAGCAAAATAACAATGGATTAAACCCAGATCTGTGACTGGGGGTGAATGTTTTGCATTGTGCAACATTCCATCCATCATCTTGTGTGTCTTGCTATCCAGCCAATTGGCTATTTAGCATCTGAATGTCAGTGCCCCATAAGACACTGTAGGAAGAAATGTCATTCTATTACCTTCAGGAGGGTGATTAGGTCTCTAATATTCTTTGATCTTAGGTGTTTCAGCTTGGAAATCCCCTCTTTCACTCACTCCTAGGTTCTGGCCTATTTAATTGTGGGTTTATATAGCGCTAGAATCGACTCCCGGAGGAGTATCTCCGCGCTTCGACCGCTGGGGAACCCGTCCTTGCTCACCCTGAGAGATGGTCCCTAATGGGTATCTCTAAGGTGCGACCAAGCATCCCCGGCGGTCTGGGGGGGCCGTTGTGAAGATGAGGCAAGCTAATGCCCAGAGTTGCCGAGTGTGGTCCCTGACTGGAGTAGGCACCGAAGCGAGAATTATCGAGCCCGCTGACCCTGGTCCACGACCCTGCCGCGTCGGGAATCGAACCCTGGTCCCGGGCCGTCCTCTGCTTACGGGTCTGCCACCTCTAACCAGTGAGCCACACCACTCCACTATTGCCAAGGATGCAACACCTGCACCTTCTGAGATGGTGCAAAACCTGGGAGTTAGTTCAGGCAATAAACTAAGTTCAGAAACCCATGTGAACAAAACAGTTGGGATTTGCATCTCCCTGATAAGAATGCTTCGGAAGGTTCAAACACTGCTACCTATACAGGCAAGAGCAATGATAGTCCGGAGTCTCATCTTGAGTCAACTGGATTACTGCAACTCATTGTTGCTCGAGTCCCCAGGATTTCTGGTTAGAAGACTCCAGAGGATCCAGACAATAGCGGCCAAGCTAGCCTTAATGAAACAAAGAAGTTCCTCAGCCTCTCAGGCTTTATCAGAGCTACATTGTCTCCCTGGCTCACAGAGGATATGTTTTAAGTCTCACTGCATTGTCTTTAAGGCTTTGCATGGATCTGGGCCCCTGCCATTGCATAAATAAATTTAAATTATACATATCCTCTCGAAATCTGCGCTCTTCCTCAGCAAAATTGGTGAGAGTGCCCAGATTTTAAAAAGTAAGATCTGGAGGAAGGGCTTTCAGTGTTGCAGCTGCACAGCTCTGGAATCAACTCCCAAATGATCTCAGACAGATGGAAGATCTGATGCAGTTCAGGGGAACACGGAAGACCTGACTCTTTCCCTAACTTACGTTTTTTTTATCTGGAACAGAATACCATATTTTCCATATGAAATGGAATACCATCTTTTTCCACTACATTTGGGCTCAACAGACTACATGTTTCTCAGCACCAGGATACTCGTAGGGTCGCAGTGCTTTTTATAAGTTCTGCGAACACTAACACTTTACAGAATGCCCCTTCAAGTGAATTTGCTACCCCTTGTTGGACCATATTATGTGCTGTTGAACAACCTTTGTGGTCCAGTCAAATTCACAGATATTTATAGGTGGTCACCATCTCTATGGAATTTCCCTTGAAAATCATGTCCACTTTTTCACTGGCTGTTAGGAGATTATCATCACCTTTCTTTTTTCTGTATTCACTTTTTGGTGATTGGCCTTATAATCGACTGTTAACGTTTGAAAAATTCCCTGGAGGCCAATCAGTGATGGGTCTATAAGCACTGTATCATCCGCATACTGGAGCGATTATTTGTTAGAGCTAGCCAGTTTAGGTGAAAATTACCTTACTGGCATTAAATGGTAAGGTAGGTCAGCCAAATACAAATTAAATAACAACGGCACCAATATGCAGCCTTGTTTCAGGCCTTTGTTTTTCTGTATTTTACTCATTGTGGCCCATTTAATGTTCACTCTTATTTTTACCCAAGTATCTGAATACATGGTAATAATGGCTTTTAATATGTTTTGAGGAATGCCCCAGTTGTTAACTTCACCCAGAGTTTAGGCTGGGACACACTGTCAAACGCGGTCGGAAAGTCAATGAACCCAACATACAGGGCCATTCCATAGCTGATAATGTGGTTTCAATTAGATGGTAAATGCAAAATACATTGTCCTCTATGTGACAGCCCTATTGGAAGCCGGTTAGAGAAGGCAGGATCAGTTTACTTACTTCAGCCCAAGCGTGAAGCTCTTGATTTATTATTGTGGGGTAGCACTTGCCTTCAGAGTATAGTAATGCTATCAATTAGTAGTTCCCTAAGTACAACCATGAGCCTTTTGTGTGGATCCGCACGAGGAGTGAGCCCCTCCATGTCATGGGTATACTTACCCCAAGCTGCATTCTTGAAATAGAGGCGGGATCACAGTCGTCCAACAAGATAGTGCCCCACTCGTTTAGAGCAGCAGGAATGCCATTTGGACTGTCCGCACCTGCAGCACGTATTAACTTGATCTGTAAGGCTACTTTTGCTGCAGTTATTGAAAGCGTATCTGTGGTGTTGCAACTATGATAATATCTTCCACTTGATCTGGAATTTTCATATGCCCATCTCTGTTTTTACTTGGAGATCTGAGCTGGCTATGGGCTACTGTTTAATCCATGTAAAGAGCTTTGATGTAAGTGTCCCAATCTCCAGGGGCAATGTTTGTAACAGTCACCTGATGGTTTGATCTAAATCAATAAACAAATACCCATAGCCAAAACTTTTTGGACACATAGATTACCACCACTACACTCACTCATCCATCACTCCAATTAGCAAAACAGTGAGATAACAATAAACTACAGCTCACTCCCCTTAGAAAGGCCCCTTGCACGCTCTCTCTCTCCCTCACACACAGATATATATAAACACAAGACAGTTTAAAATACACAAAAGTTGCACAATATGGATGAGCCCTAGGGGCCACCTAAACCATAAACTAAGAAAGTGGTATAAGAGATACCAATCTGAAAGGAAACAGGCCTAGGGCCTTGGGAATCGCTGGAGCTGATCGGGACTAGCAGTGACTGAGTCGGGAAAGGCCCACGGGACTCGGGTGCAGTGTTTAAAGTGCACGCACTCACCAATGCAAAGTCTATGGTGCGTAAAAAGTACAAAGTTAGTTAGTTCGGAACCTTCTGAGTGACCTAGAAAGCTGAAACTTGAGACACAGGCCCTAGAGATGTGTACCAGTGTAGGAACACCGGTGGAGCTGAGTTACCTCACCCACAGGAAGCGGGTGCATAGGGTCGAAGTAGTGTCGGGTTTCGTCACGCTGGTCGATGGTGCTTGGAGCTGAAGATGCTGCAGGCGGCTCGATGTGAAGAGTTCCGGTGGATCCAAAGGTGGATCTGAAGTTGTGAAGACCTGAAAGCAGAGGGGACAATGTTCAAAGTCACTAGCCAGTGACTACCGTGGAACCAGATTGGAACCAGGCGATGTTGGGTGCAAACAGGCGTTGAGGTGTAGCTTCTCTCTGCAGCCACGTGGACACAGGGGGCCGAGGACGTCCAGGATTAGGTCACGAGCTGTCCAACGTAGGCTTCTCTCTGTTGGCGGTGTCGGCAACTTGATCAGAGCAAACAGGCCTTGGCTAATGCAAGCCAGACAGGAGTTAAAAAAGGCTTATCACTCGGACCAGCAAGGTCAGAGCGGGTGCTCCTTTTAACAGGAGCTAGGGCAAATCTGGAGCAACCAGACCCGCAGTGTAGTTCTTCGGTTTCGTCGCCAAGATGACCGCTGACCACGTGGCTAGTGGCCGGGATGGCACGTCGAGTGGCACAATGCAAAAGGGCCCCACGCAGATCGTGGAGATGCTGGAGGGCTGATCTTCGGTACAAAGGCTGCTCGGTGGTGGGGGTTCTCAGTCCCCAAAGCACAAGGTCAAGGATGCCTCTGGTGCTGCGCAGTCAGCTCTTTGGGTGTCTTCCAAGATGTCCGGTCTCACGTCTCTCGGTGCCTCCGCAGGTCCCTTCTCTGCAGGGACTGTGGATCGAGCTGTGAGAAGTCTGGGAGTCTGGGTCTTGTCAGGCTTTGGGCTCGGGCTCCGGCCGGAGGTGGGCGGCAAAGCAGACGTTGATTCGCTGGTTGGTACCTGTGTTCACAGGGTGGCCACTCCTAGGCCACAAGGGAGATTCTCTTCAGTCTTCTGTGCAGCAGAATGTCGAAGTCCAGTCTTCTTCTTTGTTTAAAGTTGATTTCAGGATGATCTGCTGTGCAATGGCACTGCTCCCACTCTTATTCCCAATCTGAGGGGCGGATCACCTACTAGGTCCCTCCTCTGGGTGGAACCAGGAAGGGGGGCGGTTACACCCCTTTTCCTTTGTCCAGCTCCTCGCTAGGCCTGGGTCTGGAAAGTCCCAGGACCGGTTTGGACTGGCTTATGCACGGGGACACCTCGTGTGCCCCGGGCATGTCTCAATCTATTCAGCCCTGTCCTACCCAATACACAAAACCCTGTCTGGTGTGGTGCTCGCACCTCCCAAAGCAGGAAACCCTTTGTCCAAGCCTCCCTCGCTGGAAGGACTCCCAGCAGCAGGAGGTCAGACTTGTGTCTGTGGTGGCAGCATCCATTTTATGATGCTGAGGCTCTGGTTAACTTTAACCGGGGTTAAGGCTACACACATGTCGTGTCCCTCTAGAAGGGTGGAATGCTATCCCCGTCGACAGAACTGTCGAGGGGATAGTATTCCAACTCGTATGACACCTTACTCGACATGTTTTGATAAAGCCAAACCAAAGATAGCAAATAACCGCGAGGATTATAATGCACTTAAGAGTATATGGTATGGCAATATCCCGGAACAGCTTAGGGAGTGGTTCCCGACAGCTGCAGACAGGGTCAGCTCATGCTAGAGCACCATCTCACATATTTCCAAGCACTCTGCCTCCAGGATTGATGAGGCCCTCCATAGGAGTTGCTGATAGGAACATATGTGTCCAGTTTAAGGTCAGATATAGGGATACTATACCTAAGTAAGAGGTGATTACACCAACTTACCCCAGCTGAGTGATCAGCCAGTTGTGTCAAATATGGAGGCCAGGCCAGGGGTGGCACAATACATGCTGCAGCCCCTGGTAGGCCTTGGAAACACCTATGCCCTGGGTACCTAGGGTACACTGTTACAGGGGCCAATAAGGTGAAGCAGTTCCAATTGTGTATGCACCTAAGGTGCATGGAGTCCATTTTAAGGAGAGAGCAATCAGCCTGGGGCCCTGAATAGCAGGATCCCAGGCCAACTAAGTCAAAAACCAGCTAAACACCAGGCAAAAAGTTTGGGGGTAACCATAGTCAGATATCCACCTTCCTACAGAAGGGCTTTCAGTGTTGCAGCTGCACAGCTCTGGAATCAACTCCCAAATGATCTCAGACAGATGGAAGATCTGATGCAGTTCAGGGGAACACGGAAGACCTGACTCTTTCCCTAACTTTAGTTTTTTTTTATCTGGAACAGAATACCATATTTTTCATATGAAATGGAATACCATCTTTTTCCACTACATTTGGGCTCAACAGACTACATGTTTCTCAGCACCAGGATACCCGTAGGGTCGCAGTGCTTTTTATAAGTTCTGCGAACACTAACACTTTACAGAATGCCCCTTCAAGTGAATTTGCTACCCCTTGTTGGACCATATTATTTGCTGTTGAACGGCCTTTGTGGTCCAGTCAAACTCACAGATATTTATAGGTGGGCACCATCTCTATGGAATTTCCCTTGAAAATCATATCCACTTTTTCACTGGCTGTTAGGAGATTATCATCACCTTTCTTTTTTCTGTATTCACTTTTTGGTGATTGGCCTTATAATCGACTGTTAACGTTTGAAAAATTCCCTGGAGGCCAATCAGTGATGGATCTATAAGCACTGTATCATCCACATACTGGAGCGATTATTTGTTAGAGCTAGCCAGTTTAGGTGAAAATTACCTTACTGGCATTAAATGGTAAGGTAGGTCAGCCAAATACAAATTAAATAACAACGGCACCAATATGCAGCCTTGTTTCAGGCCTTTGTTTTTCTGTATTTTACTCATTGTGGCCCATTTAATGTTGACTCTTATTTTTACCCAAGTATCTGAATACATGGTAATAATGGCTTTTAATATGTTTTGAGGGATGCCCCAGTTGTTAACTTCACCCAGAGTTTAGGCTGGGACACACTGTCAAACGCGGTCGGAAAGTCAATGAACCCAACATACAGTGCCATTCCATAGCTGATAATGTGGTTTCAATTAGATGGTAAATGCAAAATACATTGTCCTCTATGTGACAGCCCTATTAGAAGCCGGTTTGAGAAGGCAGGATCAGTTTACTTACTTCAGCCCAAGCGTGAAGCTCTTGATTTATTATTGTGGGGTAGCACTTGCCTTCAGAGTATAGTAATGCTATCAATTAGTAGTTCCCTAAGTACAACCATGAGCCTTTTGTGTGGATCCGCACGAGGAGTGAGCCCCTCCATGTCATGGGTATACTTACCCCAAGCTGCATTCTTGAAATAGAGGCGGGATCACAGTCGTCCAACAAGATAGTGCCTACTTGTTTAGAGCAGCAGGAATGCCATTTGGACTGTCCCCACCTCCAGCACGTATTAACTTGATCTGTAAGGCTACTTTTGCTGCAGTTATTGAAAGCGTATCTGTGGTGTTGCAACTATGATAATATCTTCCACTTGATCTGGAATTTTCATATGGCCATCTCTGTTTTTACTTGGAGATCTGAGCTGGCTATGGGCTACTGTTTAATCCATGTAAAGAGCTTTGATGTAAGTGTCCCAATCTCCAGGGGCAATGTTTGTAACAGTCACCTGATGGTTTGATCTAAATCAATAAACAAATACCCATAGCCAAAACTTTTTGGACACATAGATTACCACCACTACATTCACTCATCCATCACTCCAATTAGCAAAACAGTGAGATAACAATAAACTACAGCTCACTCCCCTTAGAAAGGCCCCTTGCGCGCCCTCTCTCTCCCTCACACACATATATATATATATATATATATATATATATATATATATATATATATATATATATATATATATATATATATATATATATATATATATTATTTATATATATATACACACACATAAATATATGGAGCACAATCCTCCACTGCCCATTAGAGGAATAAAGGAATAAAGACTCACTCCACAGCAAATACAATCTGAATTTATTCGTACTGGAAAGTAGAACAATGCGTGCCTCCCCTACACGTTTCGGTCATCGGACCCTAATCATGGGTACATCCGGAAGTTCTGGCACTCCTTAGTAATGGTTGTTACTTTTAAAACCAACAGCATCTCCCAGTCATTGGGCAATCCAATTGGATATATATCAAAAGCATTAAGGTCTCAGTAGTGCATCAAAGAATAAATATTCCCCAAATGGGGTAACCAATTGGAAATAATACCTTGGCATGACAGTTACTATAGGTGTAGTCACATGTTTCACGTTCCTCTTATATGAACAACTTGCTTGCCCATGTTTGGCCTGCCATCAAAGGCAAAATCGGGCCCTCTACGCAGTGAATCTGCGGTAGCAAGGGCCACCAGCAATACTCCAGATAGCACGCAGCTAACTATTAACAAGGTGATGCAGTCCCAGTTTCCATTGGGCCACTCTGCCAATACATCAAGCACAATCCTACAATGCCCATATATTCTTTTGTGGCCAAGGATACAATGTGCACGTCTGTAACTTGCAGTAAAATGTCTGGATAAATACGTACCTGTGTGGCATTTCTTCTTTGGGAAACTCTCATTTGGATATACAGCGACCAAGTCAGAACTAAAAAGATGCATCAGAACAATGGGGCTCCTAAACATTGTGTTAATCACTGTATTTGAATTCTGTCAAACACAAAATGAATTTATTTTCCCATTTTTATAAAACTTATGTTATTATTGATTTGTATAATCTTGTAAATAGTTTTTAAAATGGTATGAAATGTTTTTATCTCTTTGTATGATTTTTAACTAAATCGAATAAATATATTTTTGACTGACTGACTGTCTGGATAAATACGTACCTGTGTGGCATTTCTTCTTGGGAAACTCTCATTTGGATATACAGCGACCACGCCCGGCCGAACAGAAATACCACGCCATGTTAAAAGGCCCGCGTTGGGACAGACGATCACCGCAATGGGAGGTATTCCAATGCTGAAGGCAGAAGAAAGCAGACGTAGCGCATTGAGACTGTGGCACCAACCCACTGTAGTAAGTACCTTTGCAAAAAAAAAACACTGGTAAAGAGACACGCTTACTGAAGCAAGGTACCTGCAAAACTAGGTGAACCAGAAGCCCTGGAGGCCACGCCTACCATGACTGAATGTATTTAATTGAACTCGAAGTTGTCTCACATGTGATTTTCGATGCCATTGAGAAAGGGAAATCCTGAAACGCGTCTGGCGTATTGAACTCTTTTGTGGCCAAGGATACAATGTGAACGTCTGTAGCCTGCATTAAAATGTCTGGTTAAATACGTATGAGTGTTGCATTTCTTCTTTGGGCAACTCTCATTTGGATATGCAGCGGCCCTGTCTGGCCTAACAGAAATGCCCCGCCATGCTAAATGGCCCTGCGTTGTGACAGACGATCACCACAATGGGAGGTATTCCAAAGCTGCAGGCAGAAGAAAGCGGACATAGCACATTGAGACTGTGCATCAGCCCACTGTGGTAAGCACTTTTGTAAAAAAAACACTGGTAAAGAGACACGCTTACTGAAGCAAGGTAACTGCAAAACTACGTGAACCTGAAGCCCTGGAGGCCACGCCTACCATGACTGAATGTATTTAATTGAACCTTGAAGTTGTCTCACATGTGATTTTTGATGCCATTGAGAAAGGGAAATCCTGAAATGCGTCTGGCGTATTGAACTCTTTTTTGGCCAAGGATACAATGTGCACGTCTATAGCCTGCAGTAAAATGTATTCGTCGTATTATCAAGCCCATTATCGACGTTTTATCGGCAGTTCCCTGCTGATAACACTGAGATAATTTTAACACTGGTCCTTGATAATATGCACCTAAGTTTACTGGTCAAAAAAAGAGCAATGGTCCATATTATCAACAGAAGGCGATACATTATCGTTGCTTTTATCAGCAGAAAATTGCTGATAAAGCAGCGATATTGGGCTTGATAATATATCCTTGTGAATTGCAATAGAAGCCCAGGTTAATACTAGAACCTGGGCTGCTATGGGAATTTACAAGGGCCTACTATCCAGCCCGTTATCGTCGCTTTATCGGCAGTTTCTTGCCGATAAAAGCGGCAATAATGTATCGCCCTTTACTGATAATATGGCACTGACGGGCATATTATGAAGGACCGGTGTTAAAATTATTGACGTTTTATGGGCAGGAAACTGACGATAAAATGGCGAAAATGGTCTTGATAATACACCCTTGTTAATTCTCATAGAAGCTCATGTTCTGGTGTTCACATGGGCTTCTATGGGAATTAACTAGGGCGTATTATCAAGCCCAGATGCGGCCCCTGGAGGGAGTTGCGGTGAGACAGGTGGAGCGGGGGAGGGGCAGGGTGGGGGGTGATAAAGAACGCAATCTGGATGATTGTAGGTAAGTAAACAATTAAATTAATAAAATGAATTTCGGGCAACATTATCAACAACATAAGGGGATGCATTCTCTCCGCTTTTATCGGCAGGAAACTGCTGATAAAGCGTCAATAATTGTCTTGATAATATGCCCTTGTGAATTTCCATAGCAGCCCAGGTTAACACCAGAACCTGGGCTGCTATGGTAATTTACAAGGGCCTATTAGCAAGCCCATTATTGCCACTTTATCGGCAGTTTTCTGTCGATAAAAGCGGCGATAATGTATCGCCTTATGATGTTCATAATATGCCACTTCATTCCGTGCCCTGCCTGGCATTTTACGATGCAGGGCGCGTTACGAAATTCGGGGCATATTATCAGGACCGGTGTTAAAATTATCGACGTTTTATAGTATTAGTAGCGTATGCTGAGAATGATTAGCAGTAGAAACTATGGTGTGATCACTCTCTCACTGTCAAATGAGAGCACAGGGTGAGCTATGAGAATAGTTAGAAGTGGTCACTTATTGGAGTTCCGATTTAGCTGTGTGTCTTAATGTGCGATGTTAGGCAATACTTACATGATTACATTAACTCAGAATGTGGTTTGATTAAAAAAAAAGTTGTGTTAACTCCTCTGCATGGGAAGCTGGATGTTTCCATCTGGCTGTCGATTTCGACCTTGAAAGCAGAGTCAACGAATGAGTCGTATAAGAGCGCTATTGTCTCAAAAAGAGGTCGCTCTTACATCTGCTAGAGAAACATTTGTCCTTCATGTACACCCAGAAGTGTATGCTTTGTTAAATACAGACGTGCCGTGGAATTTTAGGGAGTTAATTTAGACTATCTTTAATGCGCCCTCGAGTAGGGGATTAGCTTACTTTTTTTAAATTATAAGAATTGGTCTTGTGACTTCTGTAGAAAGTATATTTGATGTCTTGTCTGTGTTTTTTCATTGCATTTTTTGCAGCATCTTTGGCGAATTGTGCTTAATGGTCACATTAGTTGCCAGTTTGCTTGTATTATTTTGTTTACTTAAAAATGAATGCACATCTTGCAGCAGATGACAATATTTCTCGGTTGTTGCTGGTCTGCAATTGAATGCTTAGTTACTATGGCGCGCTGCCTCTTGCAACGTTGAGTGCAGTTTATGGATTATCGTTTCGATTCTCCTTTTTTTACATGTGTTCAGCCTGTCTTCCATTGCCTGAGCTGTGATTTCGGCTGGGCCCTGGATTTGTGTCTCTGCAGTACGGTGTCTCCCAGCGCGGATAACGACCAGTTGATGAGTCCTTTAGTGGTTCATGATGTGCTCTGTTCTGGCGGCGGGATTATGGCCTTAGCAGCGACACATGGAATAATGGGACATTGGAATGTTTTTGCAGTGGCGCTTGAGTTCCTGGTACGCAGTTACATTGAAGATGACCCGAGTGGTGATAGAGGCTCCGGTCGTTGAGGAACATGTATGTTCATTATCACTATTGAATTGGATGGCTGAAATGTTTTCAGATGAGAACAATGACTTCCTGTTGGAGGCTGTTGCTACATACTGTGCTTACACGCTGTTGGATTAAGACTCTTTGATTTTTCTATGTATTCTTTATTTTTTAGCTACTGCTTTCTATCAAAGAGCGAATAACTTTTTTTTGGAAATCTGAACTTGACTCTGGTTTTTAGTTTTGGAGTGTGCGTTTCTAAGTGGCACATGTTTATATCACGTGCTTTGATGAAGAAAGGGTGCCGTTGGGCTGAGGCTTTCACTCACACCCTGTTAAGTTAGCATGGGTTTAAAGCAAAAATAGCTTACACGCTATTTTTGCTTTCCTGCTCTGCTTTGCACGTGACACATACTTGTGATATTGTTTAGAGAAGGCTGAGTATTTTGTTTTATATGAGAATAATTTGGTATGCTAGATTTGTAAAGTGCCTCGCTAGTTTTGTGTGTATAGTGAGAGCATGGAACATCAAAGTTTTCTTGAATACTGTGTCTGTTCAGAATGATTCTCAGAAGTTCGAGCCATAAAACATATGTAGTTGTGTCCACCTTTGATACTTGCTCTTTTCATAACGCATTGTGGAGGCAAAGTTACACAGAGTTGGAGAACATTCATAACTTGATAGTTTTTTGAGTACTGAATGTGATCTATTACTGCTGAGTACCAGAGGTATGGGTCTCGCCATGTAATCCTATGAGACTTTCTGTAGTTATAAACTAATCTGCTAGGTAGGGAGGGTGAAATGTAGGTGTATTTTAAATTAGTTTACCTTTAGTATTATAGGATGCTTTTTCTGTTTGTATCTTATAGAATAGTAACAATGCTGACAACCATGTTAGTGATAATATGTTTGGTTGTATTATCTAAGGTACTGTGCATGAGATTTTGGCGTTAGAAATAAACATTTCAAAGTTGCGCGTTCTT
This sequence comes from Lissotriton vulgaris, assembly GCF_964263255.1. Classification (NCBI taxonomy): domain Eukaryota; kingdom Metazoa; phylum Chordata; class Amphibia; order Caudata; family Salamandridae; genus Lissotriton; species Lissotriton vulgaris. The sequence goes on along the minus strand of NC_141696.1, from coordinate 587,803,378 downwards.
TATTTACATCTTGTATGGGATTGGTGTAAGAGTATAATGAAAGAGTGCTATTGTTATCCACATTACTTCATGTAATCTAAGTGGCATGTTCTGGGTTGACTAGTCATTGATGTTTTTGTTGTAGGGCAGTGGTTCCCAAACATTTGACTCCTTAACACATGTGTGCACACAAAAGAAATACTCAAATTACTAATGATTTTAGTGGCATATTTACAAGCCCCTATCACCATGTAAAAATCCCTTTCTGAGAGTTTTCTGTGGCGATAGGGGCTTTGCTTTATTTACAAGGCCACGTTAAGCCATTTAACGGGGCTTAACGGTCCCTTATAAATAAGACTCCCTTTGACACAATGCTTAGCGTGAAAGCGGTGGGCAGTGCGTGTTGTGGTGGGCGTTTCCTCTGGGACACCCATTGATTTTGACGCTGCAACCTATTTACAAGAGCAGCGTACATGGGAAGCAGCACCAAAATTAAGGCTAGGGAAAACTTGGACTTAACTTGGCAAAACAATGAGAAATGCTTCATTTCTCCTCTTTTTTGTAAATCGCCTTGGATTGTTTATGTTCAGGAAGGCGACTCTTCCTGCACACAAACAATCTTTAAAAAAAAAAGACATTTTGTAACTTCCATGTGTGATGCATTAAGCAGTACACATAGAAGTGACAAAATGACATTTCAATATTGTTTATGTGCAGGAAGGGGGACCTTCCTGCACATAAACAATCTTCCCCTAATAAATGTAGCGCCAGTGCAGGGGAAACGCAGGGCTGCACCATATTCTTGTAAATATGGTGCAGCCTTGTGTTTCTGAAGAAGTAGAGTGTGTTGTTAAGCCAAGGAGGCTGGTCTGGAGAAGCATAAACTTAAGGAGTGCTGGTCTGGAGAAGCACAAACTCAGGATTCAGAACATAACACAGTGGTTAGCATTGCCTTTAACAATAAAAATGTATTTCCACCAAAATAAACCTTTTTAGAAGCATAAGGATACTGAAAGACTGAAAAAAGCGTGTAACTAACTCGTACCTTGCAGTTTGCAAGCAGTTGTTTGATGACAGTTTTTTTGTCACTGTGCTAGATTACGATTGTCACTTATGAACTGCAGTGTAACAAAAGAATCTGTGTGACAAAAGCAGTAACCCTTTGACCGATGCATATCAAATACTATTTTTAAAATGTATAGTACACTTCTTTGCAGTAGGCATATTAACCCTCTGTGTTACATTAGTTCAGACACAGCTGTCACTGGACAAAAGTCTCATGTCTCTCCAGCAGGGAACTCGATAACTGTTGTTATCTTGACATTTGTATTTTTCTTTAAAAACTGGTAATTAAACAAGATACTTTGCAGTGCTTTTAAAACTGCTGCTTGCGGACCCCCTGGGAATGTGTGAGGGACTCATGGGGGTCCGCAGACCACAGTTTGGGAAACACTGCTCTAAGGCGAAGAACCAATGAGTCACTGATTGCTAGTCTGGTAGGTCGTTTGTGTAGTAAGGTGGGTTTAGGAACCCTGTAAAACACTGAGGTCCTAAGTCTTTATGCACAGTTCTGTGTATGAGCAGAATTCCTGGAACAGTAGTTACAACAAAAAGGCTCGATAAAGGGCTTGCACTTTGAATATGAATATAATATAGAAGAATAGTTGATAATCACAGTTAAGGAATGCAGCAATTAGATGTGTGTATGTGTGGATGATGTGTACATTGAGTGGAAGATGAAAAACTTGAAAAATTAGAGAGGTTGTAGAGATGCAAACTTTCCATTTCTTCGTAAAGGAAGTGGGTGTTTAGTTTTCTAGTGCATATATATATATTAACTGAAAAAAAAACATAGGTTTCAGGCACGTTATAGTTAGGAATAAGCATTTAAAAAACCCTAGAAATTCACTGAAAAAACCATAGGTTTCACCCATGTTATAGTTAGCTGGACATTTCTCTCATACAAAACCATTGAAATTCCCCCGTTATAGTTAGTTCAGCTAACTATAACTCGCGCGCTCGCAATGCACTGCTGATGACATCACATATTACATCACTCATCACATGGTCAGTGACATCACTGATGACATCTCAAATGACTTCACTGATGACATCTCAAATGACATCACTGATGACATCACTGATGAAATCATCCATGTGCAAGAGTGGCAGACCTCCTCTCACCCTAATATAACGTATAATACACACATTCAAAAATAGATGCTAAAATTTTCCCAAAAATGGAGATAACAATACCAGTTACAACAACCTATTCAGTAATTCCAACATCTACATACACATCCACTCATCCACCAACAGATCTATATAGTCACTTAAACATGTATTCACTCAACATATGTACTCATACACCTATACATCCTGTTACACACCGATACTCATCCATAGAGTTACTCACACACATACTCACACAGGCAAATGAACTATCAAACATCCATTTGTTTGCATATACAGCTATACACACACCACTACACTTACTTTTACAGAAACGTACACATACTTACTCTCTTAAACAATCAGTTATAGAAACATACTTATTTATACAGGAACTTTTTCAATCTGTCAGTGTCATATATCCTTACTTATATACATCAATACTCACATATACTAGTTTAAAACATATGTACTTACTCATAAAGACACTATTGAGGCAGTCATTCTTTCACTAGCACACCCATACACACATTCATCCACCCGTACAGTCCTGCTCACATGCTGTCTTCAAAACACATACAAACAGTGAGTCAGTCATTCATGCATCTGTGCCCTAAGTAATACCCGCCACCAAACCATACAGACACTCATTCTGATATTCAAAAACCGACTAATAACCCATATAGACACTTGTGTAGCTACTCATCCAGCCCATGCAGCCACTTATACACACAAAGTGAGACACTGATTAAGCATGAGCGCAAAATCCGTTCCGCTCGCGGATTTTGCGAATTTTCGGTAAATTCGCGATCCGCGAACTCCCGCGAATTTACCGCAAAATCGCAAATCCGCGAGCGGCGGATTCCGGGGGCAAAAGTTGAAGCCTGGCTGGCCTGTCAACTTGTAACTATTTTAGGATGGTGCCGGCAAGCTGCCAGCGCCACCCTAAAATAGTTACTAAGTTAGCTTCAACAGGAAGCTCCAATAGATAAAATAAAGCAGGTGCTCGCACCTGCTTTATTTTATCTATTAGAGCTTCCTGTGGAAGCTAATTTAGTAAGTATTTTAGGATGGCGCTGGCACCTTGCCGGCGCCATCCTAAAATAGTTACAACATGCCCTAATCGTGAGCGTCGTCGAGGCAGGTGTGCCTTCTTTCCAACTCTACCGTGGAAAATCAGCTGTGATGCTGGATAGAGGCCTTTGCATCCTTGACTTTCACGAGCACAATACCCGTGCTGTTCTTGTGACCAGGGGTTTCTTTCTCTTCATCTGCTGAACTGATCTTTCTCAGACCTTTTATACACAGAAGAAGCATGTGAACTCGCATGGTAGCCCTGCCCGTTTGGCCCCGCCCACACACTCGCGGTTTGCACCATCTTCCCGCCATTCACCCACTATGATGGACAGCTCACTCAAGGGACCCCTGCGCCCGTCGGGGCGATTGCATAGTAACACACACATGGTCGCTCGAACTAGTTGATGCTCAAATTCAGTGACTCATTCATTAGCCCAAAAACAATCGTGAGCGTCGTCGAGGCTGGACAGGTGTTCCTTCTTCTTAACTCTACCGTGGAAAATCAGCTGTGATGCTGGATAGAGGCCTCACAAGAGGCATGTGCACTTGCATGGAAGCCCCGCCCCCGCCCCAAATCCGCGGATCCGCTAATCCGCAAAATCCGCGAATTTTGCTGATCCACGATCCACAAATCCGCAAAATCCGCGGATCGTGGATCCGCAAAATCCGCCCATGCTTAACACTGATACAGATATTTATATATTTAAACAATGCTCGCTATTACATGTATTCACTAAGATACACTTAATAAGTCAGTTATACAATGAAATTTACAAAAACAAAACATCCATTTAGACAGTTATTTACCCATTTATTCTTCCATTGACCTTTAGATATGCATATATAAAATATTTATTTTTCAGATAGACACACATTCAGTGGATTATGTCATCAGTGATGTCATCAGTAATGTCATTTGAGATGTCATCAGTGATGTCATTTAAGATGTCATCAGTGATGTCATCAGTGATGTCACTGACCATGTGATGAGTGATGTACTATGTGACGTCATCAGCAGTGCATTGCGGGCGCGCAAGTTATAGTTAGCTGAACTAACTATAACGGGGGAATTTCAATGGTTTTATATGAAAGAAATGTCCAGCTAACTATAGCATGGGTAAAACCTATGTTTTTTTCAGTGAAAAAAAATATATGTATATATATATATATATATATATATATATATATATATATATATATATATATATATATATATTTCACCCAAAATTGCCCAGCAATTGAAGCCGCACTCGCAGGTAGGTAAGGAAACTCCTTTATTCTGACAAAGGCATGCAGCTTAACATCCCGTCTTGGGTCCCCCTGGCCAACGCGTTTCGGAGAATTCTCTCTCCTTCCTCTTGGGCCAAATGCGAGCATTCAAAAAGATGTTTGCTGAAATACAGATGCTGCATGCTTATGTTAATTACTTTCATTGGCCGCCGGTGTGCTATTTCATTGTTTTCACTCCCGTTGCATGCTGGATTCCGTAGTTCCTAATTGATGCATAATTTAAACCCTCCAGTGGGCTTGAGTGCTCGCAAGAATTAAAAGGACAGTTTCTGGCCCTCCATTGAGCCTCCGGATGAGACTTTGCCTTCCTGTATTAGGTCACCCACCGCGCCATCCTCGAGGGAATCTTCCCTCGTGAGGCACCCCATTGACTGAGGGGTGGTGTGTAGCTTCTGCAGCCTGGAGCCGCCGCATACTATTTCACCCAAAATTGCCCAGCAAATATCCGTCTGTCTGTTGGTGTGTAAGCGGATGCATGGGTTTGTGAATAGCTACATGAGTGTCCATATGAGTTATTGATTGATTCACTAAAAAAAAATAGGTTTCAGGCACGTTATAGTTAGAAATTAGCATTTAGAAAACCTTAGAAATTCACTGAAAGAACCGTAGGTTTTAGGGAAAGTTAAAGTTCATTAGACATTTCACTTGTACAAAACCAGAGAAATTCCCCCATTGTAGTTAGTTTAGCTAACTATAACTTGCGCCCCCCGTAATGCACTGCTGATGACGTCACATGTTACTTCACTCATGACATGGTCAGTGACATCACTGATGACATCGCTGATGACATCTCAAATGACATCACTGATAACATCATCCAGTGACTGTGTGTTTCTGTAAAGTTTAAATATGTTTAATATATATAGGGAAAGGTGTATTGAAGAATGAGAGGGTGTATAACTGTCTGAATAGATGATTTAGTAGGTGTGTGACTGACTCTAAGTGAGTGATCAAATGTATCTTACTGAATGCATGAGTTAGTGACTAAACTGTGTGAATGTCTGTATCCGTCTGTCTGTTGGTGTGTAAGTGGGTGCATGGGTTTGTGAATAGCTACATGAGTGTCTATATGAGTTATTGATTGGCTATCTGTATGGGTGCCTGAGTACTTGTGTGGATGGCTGTGTGTGACTCTGTGCATAGATGTGTGAGGGGGTGATTCACTGGGTGCATGATTTCAAGAGTGAATCTGTGATGGACTGTATGGGTGGGTGAGTGTGTATGGGTGTGTTAATTAGTGAATGTATATCTCAGTGGTACATGTGCGAGTAACTACATATGTGAAAGGCAGTATATATGTGTGTTGGAGTATATAAATGGCTATAAGTGACAGTGTGTGATTGTGAGAGTGGCTGTATGGATGAGTGTATGCTTGTATCAGTGATTATATACGAGCGTAAGCATTTGCTAGTATTTGTATGAGTAAGTGAGCTGGTGTGTTGGTAACTGTATGGGTGAGTAAATGGCATTGTGATTAATTATTTGCATGACTGACTAGGTGTGTGAGTACCTCTCTGGATGAGTGGCGATGTGTGAGTGTCTATATAGGTATATGAGTGCATATGATAGTCCTGTACTGAGTGACAATAAGTATGGGTGACTGCACAGATAAGTGAGCAGATGTGTTTGTAAACCTAAGAATCAGTGAGTGGGTACGTAGATATTGGTGTTGGAGTGTCTATGGTTTTGAGAATGGCAGTCTGTAATTTAGAGTGGATGTATCAAAGGTTATATTAGGGTGTGAGAAGATGCATCAAATTATCACATGGATGATGTCATCAGTGATCTCATCAGTGATGTCATTTGAGATGTCTTCAGTGATGTCACTGACCATGTCATGAGTGATGTAACATGATACATCATCAGCAGTGCATTGCGGGGGCCCAAGTTATAGTTAGCGGAACTAACTATAACAGGGGAATTTCTCTGGTTTTGTACAAGTGAAATGCCAAACTAACTATAACTTTCCCTAAAACCTATGGTTTTTTCAGGGAATTTATAAGGTTTTTTTAAATGCTAATTTCTAACTATAAAGTGCCTGAAACCTATATTTTATTCAGTGAATTTCAGTGGTATTTTAAATGCTAATTTCTAACTATAACATTCCTGAAACCTATGTTTTTTTTCAGTAAATTTTAAAGGTTTTTCAATTGCTAATTTCTTACTATACCGTACCTGCAATCTATGGTTCTTTAAGTGAATTTCAAAGGTTTTTTAAATGCTAGTTTCTAACTATCCCTAAAGAGGTGGGACATGTGAAGAAAGAAGAAAAAACGCACAGAAAGAAGCAAAAGAAATTCAGAAAGAAGCAACACAAGTCCACAAAGACGAATAAAAGTGCTGGAAGAAGCAAGACATGTGCAGAAAGAACCAACAGAGGAGCAGAAAGAGGTCTTGTTGCAAAATCATCTTGTTCCCACACATTTTTCAGACGGTACTGGTGGTAACTGACTCTGACTAAGCAGGCCTAGAGCCAGTGCTATGCTAAAAGACAATTAGAATACAGTGAAAACACCTACATACACTAGGGAACACTATGCGTTGGGGTACCCCTGTGATTAGCATGACCTCCTCTGTATGGCCCTAGTACATAATAGGGCAGGGGAATCAAAATGACCTCTAAGTCAGAGGTGCAGAAATATGCTACTTTAACTAGTAGTTGCGTTTGCAGAGTGATGGAAAAAGGGTGTTGGGCGTCCAACCAATGCTCAGGAATTCCACCGTGTAGGACTTACAGGAGGTACCAGGAGGGATTCTTGGCCTCCAAACTCCCTCAGGACTAAATTGGACTTGATCCCCCATCCCGTAGTCTGCCACGCGGCATGTTTGCAGAGTAGTAGAGAAAGGGGGTGGGGGCGGGGCTGGGCCTGAGGTGACATGTGTGCAAACACCCCCTGTGGCGCATTTTAAGTTGGGGGATTAAGTCCCCTTGAATTCTGAGGTTCAATGGGGTCCAACTAGCCCACTAGGTACCTCCAGTAAGCGCCACAGAGCTGAATTGCAGAGAGGTGTAAAAAAGGGCATGGCCTGGACCACCTTACTGCAATGCAGAGCTGTGGCGCTTACTGGAGGTACATGGTGTGGTTGGTGACCCCCAGGGACCCTCAGAATTGAAGAGGAATTAATTCCCCACCCTAAAACCCACCACAGGGCGTATTTGCACACATGTCACCTCAGGCCCTCCCCCTCCCTTCACCACTGTGCAAAGGCGCCCCGTGGTGCGTTTTAAGTTGGGGAATTATGTCCCCTTGAATAATGTGGGTCCCAGGGGACCAACTAGCCCACCAGGTACATCCAGTAAGCGCCACAGAGCTGCGTTGCAGAGAAGTGTAAAAAGGGGCCGGGCCTTGACCACCTCTCTGCAACGCAGGACTGTGTTGCTTACTGAAGGTACCTGGTGGGCTAGTTGGCCCCCAGGGACCCTCAGGTCTAAAGAGGAAATAATTCCCCCACTTAAAATGCGCCACAGGGCTTGTTTGCACACATGTTACCTCAGGCCTCGCCCCTTCCCTTCACCACTGTGCAAACGCGCCCGTGGCACGTTTTAAGTTGGGGGATTAAGTCTCCTTGAATCCTGAGGGTGCCTGGGGTCCAACTAGCCTACCAGGTACCTCCAGTAAGTGCCACAGAGCTGCGTTGGAGAGAGGCGTAAAAAGGGACGTGACCTCGGACCACCTCTCTGCAACGCAGCCCTGTGGCGCATACTGGAGGTACCTGGTGGGCAAGTTGTCCCCCAGGAAACCCCAGTATTGAAGGGGAATTAATTTCCCACCTTAAAACATGCCACAGGGCCGTTTGCAGAGTGTTGCTGGGAGGAAGCTAGGCCTCCGGCACAATGCCGTTCTTTTTTTTTTATTTCTTTTTTTTTAGAAGGGCGGCTGTGTGGCCCCCCTTCCTCTTGCTTTTTTGGGTCCTGGGGACCCCATCCCCCAAGGCCTGACCCCATTTAAAAAAAAAATAATCGGAACGGGAAGGGGGCCGTGTGGGACCAACTCCCATGGCCAATCTGGCCCTGGGCCATGGCCACATTTCTTTTATGAGGGGGGCTGCGTGGCCCCCCTCCTGAGGCCTCTATTGGCCTCGGGGACCCCATCTCCCGGGGGTGGCCCTTTTTATTTTTATTTATTTATTTTTCTTTGGGAGGAGGGCTGCGTGGCCCCCCTACCAGGCCACTTCTTGTCCTGGGGACCCCTGGGCCTGGCCATTGCTTTTTAATTTATTTTTCAGAGGGGGATGTGTGGCCCCCCTCCTCAGGCCAATTATGGCTTTGGGGACCCCCACCCTGGGGCCGGCATGCCTTTTTAAAAAAAATTGTAGGGGAGGAGGGCCATGTGTACCCCCTCCTGGGCCACTTCTGGCCCCAGGGGACCTCATCCCCCGGGGCCGGCCCTATCCGTTGGGGACCGTGGGGGACCCCAATTCCCCCACAGTCCCGCCTGCGCCCCACCTCCTGCGGGAGCCGGCATTGCTTTTCCATAAGGGGAGCTGCTGACAGGCAACTCCCCTTTTGGAAAAGCAATTCTGCTTTGCTTCATTGAAGCGAGAGCAGGTTTCCCTGCTCTTGCTTCAATGAAGCAAAGTAGTTTGCAATGACAGGGCGGGAGCCATGCGACTCCTGCCCTTTCATTGCGAACAGCAGTGTCCCGGGGCTGGGCACCCTGGGACACTGCAGTAGCCAGCCCTGGGGGGTGGCAGTCCCCAATGACATCAATGGCTCCAGGAGGGGGGCCATGTGGGCCCCTTCCTAACATTTACACAGCACCAGGGAGGTAGTGGTCCCCGGGTCTCGGAGGTCCATTACAGACCCTCAAATTAGCATACTTAGTGCCCCAGGAAGGTGGTGGTCCCCGGGGCATGTGGGGGGTCTCGAGACCCCCCACACAGGTTCTTTTTTTAAAAAAAACAAGCCCTGGGGGTGGCGGTCCCTGCGGCTTGTGGGGGCCTTTTAGGACCCTCACACAAAATAAAAACAAGCTGGGGGTGGTCAGCCTGGGACACTGCAGGAGCGGGCCCTGGTGGATGGTGGCCCCCAGTGCCATCACGGCTCCAGGAGGGGGGCCGTGCGGCCCCCTCCCAACATGTACACAACCCTGGGTTGGTGGTTGTCCCCGGGTCTCGGGGTCCATTACAGGCCCCCAAATTAGCATACTTAGACATTTTGGGGGAGGAAGAATAATGGAGTAGGAGGAGAGGAGAGACTGACTGTAGTACTAGTAAAGTAGTAGGACAATTGAATTCACTAACTCTGTCAGTGGCATTTTTCAAAAAATATGGGCGATAAGACAATTTGAATCAACCAGCCAGTTAAGTTTCAGGAAAACAAACGTACAGTTGAGTTAACCCCCCCTGCCTCCCCCACAAAACAGTAAAAACGCGTATGCTATGTTTAAGTTGAAAATAAATATTTATTTACACCCTAACAAAAATAGACTAACCCTTAAGACCCGACTCACCCCTCTCCCTAACCCCAAGCAATGTCCATGAAATGTCCCGAAGAAAAGTTCCAAAACCCCAACGCCCAATTCACACCCCCCCCCCAAAGTCTGTAAAAAGGGGGCTAGGGAAAGTCTCTCCTCCTCTACTGCCGCCGGCAGTGTCCTTTGGCCAGGTGGTCCCGATGCTCCCTGCGTAGGTCCTTGAGCAAGGTTTTCAGTCTCTCCACCTCCTGCTCAAGGTTGGATATCCTGAGGGTCAAGCGGTGCAGACGAGCCTTGCACCTGCTGTGGGGGGCAGCTGATTGTTTTTCTGCTTGGCGGTGGCGGGTGGCTGCGGTACCACGGCTCCATACCGCTGAAGGCTTGTGCTAACTGGATGACCCAGGGTGGGCGGAGGAGGACGCAGCTGTCGTGGATGTTGTAGATGTCGACTGAGACTGCGTCTCCTCCGCCTCCTGGGCCACCAGCCTCCGATATTCGGCGACAATCGCCTCCAGCTTCCGTTGCCGTGCCCGTCTAGCCAGCTCCTTCCATGTTAGTTTGGAAGGAGCATCTATATGAAGATAGAAAAACATACTGTAACCAATGCCCTTTAATATTAACACAAAATAATTCAGCAAAAAGTTGTGTCACAGTAGCACTAGCAACTTGCAAGCACAGTACATAACATTTGTGGCCTGTATCTATCTAACCTCTCACTTCATCGGCCTCTGCTCTATTATTAATGTGAGTTTCAGGAATTCTACTAGCACTATATGGACTCACTACATTAGACTCAGACAGTACACCAGTCTTCTTCTTCTTCTCTCTTGTTTAGCGAAATTGGTACGCAAACTTGTGGAAGCCGGCATAATGCAGTCAACTTGCACCCGAGTACCATGATCCAGGCATCCATCCATTCAAAGTAAATGTCAATCATTCTTCTTAATGTCTCAACTTGACAAACCGTACTTTTTCTCACGGAAAAGCAACCTTTTTATTATATTTTGGAAACCGCCAGCCATGCATCCATGCTTGACTCGCATTTCAATTTGAACGAAAGGATATATTGCGCACACATACGGTTTCTGTTTCACCCACCCAGGCAGTCCTCCTTCCCTTCTCCTTCCACCCATCCTTGCTTCAGCCTTCAACCGGTCATGCATCATATTCCCAGCCACCTCAGGCAGCATTCAAAAACACATATCATTCTTTGCCAGTCATTACTTTTAACTCGCTCGTCCTTCCTTACACCCTTCTTTCCCTTTTCGTTCATCCCATCCATCAAGCTCATTTCTGATCTGACTTGGCTTCTTGATAAAACTTTCACAGCTGAGTTGAAGTCAAATTTAGAGAAGGCCATTGGTTACTCGTCAACTCCCGCCGCTAATGCTATTGCTAATGAGAAGTCAAGGGTGACTGTCTTCTACCTGGTTGACAAAAACTTAGGGGCATATTATCAAGGACCGGTGTTAAAATTATCTCAGTGTTATCAGCAGGGAACTGCCGATAAAACGTCGATAATGGGCTTGATAATACGACCTTGTTATTTCCCATAGAAACCCATGTTCTTGTGTTAACGTGAGCTTCTATGGGAATTAACAAGGGTGTATTATCAAGCCCATTATCGCCGTTTTATCAGCAGTTTCCTGCCGATAAAACAGTTATAATTTTAACACCGATCAATGATAATATTCCCCCAGTTCTAAATTTGTAAGTCTTCTTAACAGTAAAGTGTACTTGTACTGTACACCATATACAGCCCTGCAGAGAGCCCACTCTGCAGTCTGCAATCTCAATAAGTAACGGAATATAATAGCTTTGCTTACCACTGCCCGCCACTCCCGTGGCATCCCCCACAGCATTTCCTGATGGCTCTTGCACCACATCTGACCCTGGAGTGCCCATCTCCGCGCTTGCCCCGGCACTGGTGCTTGGCTATGCTGATGTTCCGCCTAGAAAATACATTTCATATTTTTAGATGCCATATACACCACTCCCTATTTTGTCTAGGAATTAAAAAAATTTACTAGTATTACATGAACAAATTTACTGATTTGTGACTCTAGTCTACTCTAAACTACAAATTTCCCTTTCCTCAGGGAAGGGTGTTTTTTATTTAATCTTAGCCATAACATGTGATGCTACACTTTTTGGCACAACTGATGAATGCTAGCTTTTCAACACGCACCATTTTTCTCATAACAGACAGAAGCTTCCCTTCTAAGAACAAGAGCAAGATCATCATCATATCATGTTGGACAGAGTCATCAACGTTTCATCCCCACCAAGATTTTAAGTTCCAACCAGGTGAGGGCTCTCCCACAATTAATGTGTGAAATCAGCCACTTTTCAGTTTTGAATCCTTCACCGTTTATCTTATATGAAGTTGATTTTAAAAAATATTTTTACTTTTAATAAAGCTTTTAAACTTACATAGACTCTGGTTTTTGGTCATGAGTGAGTGAGCGAAAGAGTTTTCTATTTGCAAGCATGAGTCCGTGGCTCTGAGAGGTTGGGACTCTGACTCCGTAGTCTTATGTTCTGGGTTGTATAATCATTGGGGATCATCACTGCATTCGGGAGCTAAATAATGACTCTGACACACTAGCTAGTCAGCAAGGAGATTGGGGGTTCAACTTCTGTTATGACTGAGGTATGTGGAAAGTCTAACTGCGCCTTTTATAATTTATACCAATGCCCTATTTCTTTTCCATAGTTCTGTTTGTGCAGAATAGTCCACGCAACAGTAGTAGTATGTATTGTCCTCCTATCCAATCAAAAAGTAAACTAGTATCTTATTCTTGGTGGCCTTTGACATTTTATTGTTGGGAATTGTCAAAGCATAAACATTTAGAAGACTTCAATAGACATTATGGACAACCCAGAGGACTGCACTCAGTGCAAAGAGCTATTGCTGAATAGAATAGGAGTTTAGTTTAACACCTTTTGCCAACTGTGCAAGCTTAGTTAGCTACACAGACAGACTAATAATAATGTAGTAGTACCACAGGGAGTCATAGTAGAGGCAGGATAAGAATTTAGAAGCAGTCTACAAGAAGATCAAAGACGATTTAGGAAAACATAGATGAGGAACGTTTGGAAAAAAAATAGGTGCTGTAAAAGATAGTGAAGTATAATTATTAATATTAACAGGAAAACTTACTGGGGCCAGCAGAGGAGCCCTCAGCGGCCCTATCCTGGCCTTCCTGGTGTTCTTCCTGCTCCGCCGGCGCTGCTAGCTCCTCCTGTATCCTCTTGCCCCTGGAGGAAGCTGATGTACAGCATGAAAGAAAGACACAAACATGGATGATTGTTGTCAACCAAATCAAACATTTCAAAAAAACAATAACAAATTATTTCGGGGAAATAGACAACAATTGCACAAAATTTATTGACCCATATCTGATGTGGTCTACTAGGATATAGTGTTGCTGGATTCGCGGACCGTCTACTTGGAAAGTTATGTAACTCACTAAACCAACTATAAAAAGGTTCTACTAGGACTGGCAGGCAGCACTACGCAGCACGCGAAGTGACAGACACAGTCCATCATGAACACCACCACTATCTCTTCTTAGTGGCAGGAGTACAAAGGAAGGGCTGGACTTCAGTCTCTAATGTCTAGCATTACGCAGTTCAATAAAGTACACTGATACATAATCATCACCCAGGCCAAATGAGCACTAAATTGAAAACAAGTAAGCATAGTAGCACCACTAGAGAGCAGGTGAGCACCTGCAATCACAAAAGCTTTTGAAACATAATTTACCTGCAATGTAATCAGCAGCATTCTTGCTCTTCGGAAAAAACAAATATTTGCAATATCATAATATCACAGAGCAGGAGAAAACAAAGTAGTTATTAAATAGCTACTTCTATTCACCAAGCCCAGAGATGTCCGCGCCAAGCAGGTCGAGCAGGTCGTGTTCCCGGAACAGGATGTCGGACCGCCGGTGCGTCGCCTGGTTGTAGGTGCGCGGGACAGCAGACTCCCGATACATGGCCTGGCACACCTTCACCGATAGCTTGTGATGCTCCCGGAGCCCTTACCCGGCACCGAGCCTGCCGCCTGCTGCGACGGTCTTGGGGAGGTGGGGCTGGACTAAAAAAACTAGTGCGGTCACCTGCACAGTGCTGAAAATCTCCTCGGGCTATTACTGCCTCCCCCCTTAAGCGCCCACATGGGAGCCGGGTAGGGGGTGCGGGACCTTTCCCCTTCTGGTTCTTCCCGGCTCCCTTTGCCATTGTACTGGACAGGAAAGTTAAATAAAAAACTAGGAAAGAATAGGGAAAAAGTAAATAAAATAAAAGAGGTAAAAAAAAGTAGTTTTTAAAGTAACGAAAAGTTGAAAAAAACATAAAATATAGATGTACAAAAATAGAGGGATAGATAATGAGTAAAAAAGCTCAAAAAAAGTTCAAAGAAACAAAGGATTGCAAAGATTAGGGAAGAATTGAAAAAGCATGCCCAGAACCATTGTAAGGAATGAAAAACAAGATGGCTGCGCCCATTACGACCACGTGGGTAAGTTCGCGCAATATTTCCCCCGCGAGCACACAAAAACGAAAGCAAACACATAATTGCACCCCGCAAGTAGAAAATGGCCAACGCGAGCATGCAACGAGCGTCCAGAAATGGAAATACGTAACGCGAACACTAAAAACAAGATGGCCGTGCCCATGTACGAACGCAAGGGTAACTTTGCGGTCAGCGCACTGAAAAAAAACCCGCGAACATGCAAAGCGCCCCGCGAACTTGCAAAAATAAAAAAAATCCGCAAATTCGCACAAACTCACGGATTTTGCGGACCGCAAATTTGCTTTCGCACTAATTCCCGTACCGCGAATTCATAAATTTCGCCCATACTTACCAGCCAGACACCTATGCTCAGCCTCACTCTCACTCGCACACAGCCCCTGCATTCACAAAAGCAGAGCAGGAGGTCACATGTTCTCTTACATCGTACTTGGAATGAACATCACATCAAAGTCTCCTCCTCACTTCATGAGTTCTGCAAGGACCTGAAGACCTGGCTATTCAAGTAACTGCAACATTCGTGGTTAGCAAGCTGCTGCTCAAGTAGAAATTTAACTTAAGTGACAGGAAAATCAACTTCTGGCACACCATGTGGTACAGTTTACTCTGACATTTCAGCATGGAAGAAGCTCCCGGTACTAAAAATCAGCACAAGCAGCACAACGTGCCTAACTCCATCCATTTGTGGAACTCCGCAGAATCTTGCAGATGTTTTTTTAACTCCGCAGAATTCTGTGAAATGAAACTCCATGAGTTCCGCCCACCCCAACATTAAACCTGGCATGGAAAGGGATGACGCTAACCATGAGATGGCTACTGGATTGGAGTTGGCAATTGAAGAGAAGCTTCACTCAGGCAACTGTTGCTGACACGAGGTCAGCCCTCAAACATAAAATTGACATTATGATGCTGGATATCAATTTGATTTGGACAGACATGAATAAAATGGCGATGAGAATAATCAATGCGGAGGCCACCTTAAAGACCACAACTTGGGAGAGGAGTTAGCCTAACTGCTAGGGTGGTCGACCTCGAATCTGGGGAACTGGGATCAAGTCTCAGCAATGACGCTGAACATCCTGTGATTCTGGGTAAATAACTTAAGCTCCACGTGCCTAACAAAAATGAATGTGTCCTCATGTAATACAACCAATGCTATGTAAAGCACTCGGATACCCAATTCTGGTCAAGTTTGCGCAAAATAAAACTCTGTAAAAAACAAAAAAGGTTGCGGGGGGAAGTTAAATGTCTAAAAATGGCTACACAGTATCTACACCAACAGTCAGAGCAGGTGATGGGGCTTTCCTGCTACAACAATAGACGATTTGTGGGCTTTCCCAAAAAAGTGAAGTGCAAAAATGCAGAAGGCTTTGTGGAATACTTTATAAAACATATTGTGAATCTGGGAGGTCTGTCGAGCCACTTCATGGTAGAGAGAGCTCACTGAGTTCCTGGTGCTGCCCTGAGAACCAGAGTCAGAACCAGACCACTCATTGCCAGTATTCTCAATTACAGAGATAGCAATGCAGTCCTACGTGTGATGCACCTACATGCCTAACTACAATATGAGAACCACACAATGATGGCATTTCCAGACTACACCCAGTAGTCCAATTGAGAAGGATATCTTTTGATGAAGTAAAGGCATAACTCTGCAAGAGACAAGTGCAGTACGCCATGCTTTTTCCAGCCAGACTAGGCTTAGCAGCAGTAGAGAAGATCTGGTTCTTCACATCCCTGGAGGAGGCAGAAAAGTGGCTGGAGGGTAGACACCAGCAACAAACAAAAGACACTGAGATAAAAAGATGCTCCCGGAGTGTGAGGAGCGACTCATTCCAGATCAGCACAGTGGAGGGGGGTTCAGAGATGCATGTTGCCATTGATGAAGGCACTGATGGGCTGCCACCATAAGACTGATGAATACTATTTGTCGGTTCTGTTTTTTGTGGCGGGGTGACTGAGGCAATGGGAGCTGACGGCTGGGGCAAAGCATGGGAGCTGGACTGAACAATCCTAGACTACATCAGAATTGGTGTATATTTAGTGCATCACAGCTAGTAAAGTGCATTTGTTGAATTAGTTATTCAGGTTAGAGGTTACATGTGGGAGGGCAACAGACTTCTCAAGCATTGGGGGTGGGTAGTTTTGAACCTGTACCATAAGGCAGTAGGATGGGGAAAGGGACACCTGTGAGGGTGAAGGGGACAAGCTTTATGGGAAACAGACCTAGATACAACCTATGCAGTAGCAGTACTATAATTGACTACGAATATCACTAGATGGTTGAGAAGTTTGGTAACATAGACACACAGGAGTGCTGCCTTTCACTTTAACCATGGAATGTGAATGGATTGGGCAATCTTTTAAAGCCAGAGGTGGTCATGAAATTTCTGATTCACCATTCTCTAGATCTTATACTATTGCAAGAGATGCACTTAGCTGGGCACAACTGTGTATTCATCGGCAGGGGGGAATACAAGGTACTTGTGCACTTGGGTTTCTCCTATGGTTCAAGAAGGGTAGGTATTTTGCCCAGGAGGTCACTTCCCCTACCTGTACTTCAGACATGGCTGGATCTGAGTGGATGCTTTGTGGTGATCAGGGGAGTCTAGAACAAGCAGACCCTGTTGTTGTCTTCATGGTAGTTATCTCCAGCTTTACAAACTTCAGGAGATGTGATGGTGGGTGGCAAACACACCTGACGCGCTGCGGCTCATCAGTGGGGAGCTTAACCTCGCCATTAATTCGGACCTGGATTTCGTGACAGGCAATAACAGAATGAGGAGGAAGATGTTTGGTCGGGAAACTTTGTGAGAGCAATAGGACAATTGGAACTTTGAAGGCAGGAGCTCCCACACACACAACAATACTCTCATGTGTCTAATATTATGGCTGCAATGTCTAGACGTTATTACATATTAATTCCAACTACACAGGGGGATTATACAGGAACACAAGCTTCATGGCTTGGGGAATTTCTCATCACTCCAAGCTGGTCAAAATACTGGAACTACCAGGGAACAGGGTAATCAGAGAACAATGACTTGATCCATAGGATATAGCCATTTGGAAGGCTAGAAGCCACATTAGTGAGTTGATTGAGTGGCATTTTCAGGAAACATGGGCTCAGTGCAATCTGTGAGAAAGGTAAATTGTGGAAGTAAGGATGCAGCTCAAAGCACATGTCACAGGGAAGAAAAGGGAATAACTGAGAAGGATATCAGAACTGGAAGATAAACTGGTGTGTCTGGAGTAGTAGTACGAATAAACCCTCAGAAACAAATCTGGTGCATCAAATAGAAATGTCCAGGAAGACTATAGACAGACTTTGGAGAATGAAGCCCAAATCCATTATCTAGTAAGCAACATCTGCTCTATGAGATAGCCAACAAGGCGGGAAAAATGCTAGAATGGCTTGCAAAAAGGTATGATAGTTAGAGATGGGTTCGAGTGATACAGAACCACAATGGAAGATATGTTAGAAACAGCAAAAGAAATTGCATAGGTCTTTGCCTCCTACTGGCAAAAACTGTATAATGTTCAAAACAATGGTGGATGAGAAAGACCTAAATAGTTGTAGTGTGGATATTCCCTTATTGATGCTGGGCATGTACAATACACTGGAGCTAGACGGAAATAAAACTGAAGAAAGAGAGGTGGAAGAAGCCATATAACAACTCAAGTGTAGGAGTACTCAGGTCCCAATAGCTTCCTGTCAGAATTTTTTTAAATCTTGTGGGAGAGATTGGTCTGCCCAGTCCTGGGAATGTTTGAACAGGCAAAGAGGGTATCATACCCCAAGATCTGAGGACATTGATCATTGTAGTAATCCACAAGTAGGGGCGGCTGAAAGATGAGTGTGCCTCCTGGAAGCTCATCTCGCTATTGAATGTTGAAGTGAAGGTACTGGCCATAGTGTTAGAAAATAGGTTGGTCTAGGTCATTCATAAAATGGTGGAGCTTGACTAGTCAGGCTTCATGCAGCGTCACACACAGAAGCAAAGCATAACTTAAGGAGGCTATTTTGTTGCTTGGTGTGTTGGCATCTGATGGACAAGCAGGCGGTTCTGGTGGTGCTGAATTCCAAGAAGAAATTTGGCTCGTGGAGTGACCTTATCTCCATGCCACGTTGGGAAGAATGGCATTGGGGTCTGAGTTCTTGGCATGGGTAAAGCTACTTTATAATGACACAAGGCTGAGGGTGAAGGTAAACATCATTCTGTCAGGGAAATTCATGCTTGGGAGGGGCACCAGTCAGGGCTGTCTCCTTTCTCCATAATTGTTTGTGCTCATGTTGGAGCGCCAGGCGGCCTGGGAAAGAGGCATAAGATGGGATGCGGATTGGAAAGATGCTGTTTACCTTTATGCAGGTGACTTCCTGTTGTACCTGTCTGACCCAAAACTATTGTTGCCTAGAGTTTTTGAGATAATTAAATGTTTTGGTAGATACACCAGGCAACAGGCATATTAGCACAAATCAGTGTCCTTGGTAAGTGGACTGGCCCTTGAGATGGACCCCACATCCTTTTGTTTATTTGGGGATCTATGTCACAACACACTTACAGAAATTTTATTTGTGCAACTTGGGTCCTATTTGTATGACTACAAAACAGATATGAAGCACTGGAGAAAATGACCCTTGTCTCTCCAGCAGAGAGTGGTGTAAATAAGATTATGCATTACCCCAATTTTATATATGTCACAGAATATGTCATATGAGGTGGTAGTGCGGTTTTGGGGCTGTAGATCATACTGTGAGGTTGCTGCTCTGGGATGGTGGGAAGCCAGCATTGCGCTAAAGACTCTTGTGAGAGGCCCATATTAAGGAGGGATCACATTGCCGAAATTGCTATATAATTGCTGGGCAGCGCAACTATTGATCATTAGTGTACGGGCATTTCCCCGATGGAAAAAGCCTACTCTAAGGGAAGAGGGATTTGGCATGGGTCCCGGAGGTTATCTAACCAGCCTCTGTTCAAGGGAACTATGGGATGATATAACAAGGCAAATAACAGTAGTGTTGGAAGCCTGCAAAATGGGGATAAAGAAAACGGTAAGGGAGGGCAAAGTAATATTAGAAACGCTGCTGTGGGAAATAGATTTTCTACTGGAGCTGAAGACTTTTGCGGTACGGAAGCAGTGGGACTTTGTGGGCATCTCCAAGTTGAGGGATGTTTGGGAGGGAGATGCCTTGATCCCATTCGAGGAGCTACAAATTGCATAAGAACTTACAGAGGTTCATTTATTGCAATATATACAATTGAGACAGGCCCTGAAGGAACTTGCGGGAATGCTTGTGAACACAGATTATAAGCTGCCATTGGAATATTGGGTGCTGGCGGTTCTGCTTCATAGACATGCAATCTCAGTAATCTACAAATCTCTGGTCATAAACTGTCAGCAGCTACTAGACTTGCTTCAAGGATGGTGGTCCAGGACATGGGGAAACTTGAGGATGCAGACACACCAGGGAAGTGGAGATAAGGGCTGATTTTCAGCTGATCCAGCTAAAAACTCTCCACCAGGGTTATTTCATGTGAACTACGCTATCCTCCACGGGCAGGGTCTTGAACGACAAATGCCTGAGGGGATGCAGGGGAACAAGTTCCCTGGTGCATACTGTACAAAATTGGGTAGCTTTGGGAAACAGGTGGAACAATGCCTTAGGCGGATCACCCCTATGCCTTGACTGGTGATGTTGGGGATTTGGGGGGAGGTTACAGTTTTGAAGTATGAGCTGTTCCTCTGTAATATGACAATAATGATGGCAAGAAGAGATGTGGTTAAAGCATGAGGTGCAATTGTATCTCCAAGTGCAGATAAATGGAAATTATATATGGATTGGTGCATGCTGATGGAACACACCATGTACAAAGGCAGAGGGAGTACTTATGAAATGTGGACATAATGTTGATAAAATGGCAAGAATGAAGTCAGGAATGCCCAGATAACCAGGGGAGGGCAGAGGTGGAGACATATCTGTAAAATATCAAGGTCCTAGGCCCCCATACACAGATAATGACCATGCAGACACAGTAATGTTTCATCTAGAACTGGACCAGGGCATGTGTGCCTGGTCCCTTTTATTGACAGGGTCACATGTCCTGTGATGGCTGTGATGGCTGTGATGGATGGTTTTGGGGTGAGTGAGGAAGCCAGCCCTCACGGAGTGGCTGGTGGAAGCACATCACTTCTAAATACTAGAGCGTGATCAGCCGGTCACTGCATCCCTCACAACCTTTATGAAAATTTGAAAAGCAAGTCCAACCTGTGGAAGAGAGTAAATTAACAAAACAACAACTCCAATGAGTCCATGCAAGATGCTGGCAGGACAAGATACGTGGATATGTGCAGCTGGGAGCACCAGGCATCACAGCATGCCTCCGCCATTTAAACCAGACTATTCTGGGCATGAATGGCAGTGTAGATGAACTCTGAATTTCTCGCTCAGCAGTTTGAATGGTCACAGTTCCCCGGGACACTGTGGGTCCTGTCCCACCTGGTCTCATCGTGTGGAAGTCTACATACACTGTTGGCTGTGAGATTGCATGTGGAGCAATAGTTAAGTACGTTGCTGATACATTTTCGAAGGCACTCTGGCTCCTTGGCTAGCAATCCTCCAAAGATAGATGGGGTACCGGCGACTGTTAAAGATTCTGCTTCAGATACCGCAGCACTTCCAGCTACCCGACACTGGAGCAATTTCTGACATCCTTCTCTCACCAGAATTCCCCTCTCATACCAGGATTCCCCTCTCATGAGATCTCCCTAAGTTCCTCTTCACCGAGCTTTCACTGGACTGTGTTGATTACGCCATGTCACTCCAACGCCATTCTATAGGCCCATGGAGGAACCTCTACTGGTCCCTCCTTCAAGTCACTCGCTCTGCATCATGGGTAGTTGTTTCCAGGACAGGGTGCTCCTGTCATCCTGACTCTGGTGCTCCAACATTGACAGGATAGTCCTTGGGGTAGCCAAACTCCCCGAGACCTTTGTGCTTCCTGGTACCTGCTGGGGAGCTTCTGCAGACACATCTCTCATGTTGGGATTCCTCTCTCATCGGAATTCCCTGAGGCCCTTGCCCCTGGATTGCCCCTGGCTTTGGTGGATTTCTAATATCTTTTTTAGGCCCCATGGCAGAGGTTACTCAGGACGTCCAAACAGGACCACAATCAAGTATCACGTGCAACACCAAAGGTGGATGGTACAAATGGTCCAGCTTGCTTTATTCCACAAGCTTCAGGTTAGCTTGGTATTAATTGAAGATTTCTGGGCGGTCAGCCTCTCATGGTGCCAACGATGCCTCACTGACCTCTGGGGGCTTCATAGTTACAGTGCTCCACTCTGTAAGTCCAAAGCTCCTGAGATGCCCTTGGGGATGTACTTTCTTTTGATGACACTCCCAGTCCTATTCTCTACTTTGCGGTGTGTGTTACATGTCTACTACACACCATTCTCTTCTTTTGCACTCTGGTGCTGTGGCCTCATGACACATTTCTTCCCTTTCATTTTCATCCTCTTCACACAGCAGTCTGGTGCCATTGTCCCTTACTCGTCTTTCTTTTGACCAGGCCTCTCCATGTGACGTGCACTTCGCAAGGGTCTCCCAGGCCATATCCTACCCCTAGGACTGAGCCTTCCCCTCATCCACTGACCAGACCTCTCAACGTGGCCATCTTCTTTTCACGACCTCTCATAGGTCTTCTACCTTCGACCTCTCACAGGTCTTCATCTCCATTGACCTCTCACAGGTCTTCTTTTCCATCGACCTTTTACAGGTCTCCTCTTCAATTGAGGACGCACTCCTTGTTCCTCAAGGCTAAGGCATTGTGGGGCTATCTCCTGCCTCCACTCAGGCAGGCTCTGCAGTGTCTGTAACATCCTATAACAACATGGGCCCACTTCTTTGCAGGGCTCTCACTTTCGGGGTCATGTCTGTACAGTCAGCTTCTCTGACACGGTCTCCGGCACACTTCTGATTTTGCGCTCTCTGTCCTTCACTTTAGATGCTCCTCTTGCGGTGGCCTCCTTTGACCATGAGGGCGTGCCTGTCAACGCTCTCATCCTGAACGTAGTGGCGTTATATGGCCACATGAGTTGTTCTCCTGAAGGCATTGGCTTGTCTGGGGCATCCTGGCTCTGGCCCACTCTGCTCCAGCCTTCTCCCGGGCCAACCAGTTTGTAGCAGTACTTGTGGATAGTCACAGTCTTTCCATTTTCAAATTACCTGGCAGTCCTCTTCGCTGGAGCCTGCTGTGGTACCATGGGTCACTGCACCATCTCATCTCTGCTCATGACAGTCCCCTCACTTGGGGCGGTATGGGGCACACTCTTGCTCACTCTCTTTGCCAGTTCGTGCCTTCTTGGTGCAGACCCCCTTGCAGTTCCGGGCACAACATCCCTCTTTAGGCTGCAGTCTCTTTTCTTGGCTCCATGGCTACTTTACAGCTGGAGTTACCCACCTATTGCTCTGGGCATCAACACTGACCTCTTTCCATGCCCTAGCAGTTTTTCTCCTCTATGTTCATGGTGGTGCCAGTCTTTGCAGGGCTGTTATTTCCTTACATGCTCCCCCTTCATTGTGGCCTCCAGCAACATTTACTGTGCTGTGGGAGATTTCCTATGCTTAGCTCCTTTTACCTTTATGTTTTTTCATCTTGGAGGCAACCACTCGCCTAGCGGCACTATGGGCCTGGATGTCTTGTGGGGAAAGGGAGGGTACTTCTTTCAAATGCAGCCGCATTTGCCCTTGCTTCAACCCCATGCCCATTCTTCTGCCCATTCTTCTGCAGACGCTGCATCTACTTTGCAGCGCTCCCCCCTCGATTACAGCCTCACGCTGCCATTGCTGGGGCACACCTCACACAAGAAGACTGACCAGGCGCTTCCTACAGCACCTCCTTCATGGACTGTTCTTCCTCCTCTCCGACCTCCAGCCTGCACACAGGGCTGACCCATTCATAACCAATGTAAAATGTTGGGGCTTTAGGCCACAATACACACACAATGACCAAGCAGACACAGTATTGTATGATCTAGAACTGGCCCATGGCATATGCCCCAGGCTTCTTTTATTGGCAGGGTCACATGTCCTGTGACACCTGTGAAGGATGTTTGTGTGGTGAGTGTGGAAGCCAGCCCTCGGGGAGTGGCTAGTGGAACCACATCACTTCTAAACACTAAAACATGTCCAGCCAGTCACTACAATACCTAATAAATAAATGTGCTACGATTGAAATGTTACAATAACTGATGTTATGTAACATACTTTGGTATTAAGTGGTTGTACTTGGTAATGACAGTTTGGGTTTGGCACTTTTGTATCTGGGAGAGGGCACGTGTTTTAAAACTAATTTAAAACAAAGAATTAAAAGGATACATGCAATGAGGATTCGGTGCTTAACAAACAATCCTAGATGCAGTATTCCGCAGTGAATCTGACATTTTAGTCTTGTGTTCTGATTTGATAATACCAATGAAGGAATTCTGGATCTGACTCTTGGAATTAGTTTTCATGTTGAATTACAGTGCAGAGTCCCAATGTGGACTTGTTAATAAAGTTGGGATCCACACCGAACTCTGATATTGAGTGAAAATCACTTCTAGGACGCCGTTGCGAAAGACTGACGCAGGCCCTTTCACATGGGGCTTGCCCCATGTGAAAGGACGCATTGCTGGAGTTGCGTCACTTTTGTGACACACTCCAGCAATGCGTCACTTTTGCGCTTACAGATACGTCAGAAATACTGACGTATCTGTAACTCCTTGCGACATGATGCGACATACATTAAATATGACACATCAGGTATGTCGCAAGGAGTGCGCACTGAGAAGTGACGCATCGCTGCTTTCACGCAACGATGCGTCATTTATCATAAATGAGGCCCCCTATATTCTCCTCAGAAATTGCTGGGTCGCATCACATGTGAAGAAAATCTCCTGCTCCGGAGCTCAAAGCCAAATAAAAGGGGCCATACAAGTCTACTATTATGATCGGCTACATGATATATGCGCAGGCAACCACACTATCAGTGTACATCACTTCCATAGTTATGCGCGACCAATCACTCGCTTTAAACATAGGGCATGAGATATCAGGGTTTCAAAACTTTCATTGCAGGTTGCTGTCATATCGGCGTATGCTGTTTGCGTACCAGTGCCTTATTAACCCAAGACGGCATGTTTGTTAGCGCTTACTTTGAAGGGCGCGCGACACAAACCAATATGTTTTCTCTCTAACACAGTTGGGTACTAAAAATGAACCTCTATTAACAGAGGAAATCCCTCGCACTCCTGGAGTAGCAGACCACAATACAAGGGCTGGACGCAGAGACTAACAAAAAAAACTCAGGACTCACCCCACCATTAGTTGCATAAGCTTGAGGGTTGATGGAGCTTTTCACTTTTCACCAAACTGATGGCCCAAACTGCAGCACAAGAGTCCCAAACATGGGGTCTCAAACATGCCATGTGTAGATGGGGACAATGCTACCTCCTTTGTGCATCCTCTTATGTCCACCTCCTGCTGACTCCTTCCTCTTGCTCCTTCTCCTTTAGTGCTGTTTCATTAGCGGCGAAGAACAAAGATGGTGGCTGACGTAGGTGCCGTACCATACTGATCTCGCTCCTATCCTTTGACTGAACCTGCCTATAAGCAGGCTAACCTGGCGAGGTGCACACTATCGTGGATTTTCCGAGGGGCAAAATCTGAGGTTTCACCAAGCATTCAATATGTCGGTAAATGCAGGAGTTCTGTGTGTTACGAATAGCGGGCTGGTGTGTGAAGATGTAAAGTAGAGAAGACGTGCCTGCAGTGGCCCAGCATCTGGGCGTTTGCATCGCAGATTCAGAGAGTTCAGCAGTCCTGACTGTTGTGCTGTGAATGGAAGCAGGCACCTTAACCAATCCATGAAGTGAACGGAATTGTGTTTGCAGCGCTTCTGTGTTAGCAGACATTCACAGTTGATTCCATTGACATATTCTGTTGTTAACAAGTCGATACAGGATCGCCTGATTAGTGAGCACTGCTGGATTAAGATAGTAAAGTGTTCTACTGGTGCTAGCCTTTCACTATAGACCTTGTTCAAAGGCTGAGATGGATCCAAGCAAAAACATCGGACTGAGAGGCGAGGGGTACACATATGAAATCATTGCCTTCGCAAGCAGCGCGACGAGGGATTTTCTCAGGGTGGCTATTGGCTGAGCAATACTCTGCCCACCTGTGGAACAACACGAAATTCCGCAGTTATCTGTCTGTCCACGGAAATCCACAGAGTGAAACTCTGAGAGCTCCACCAGGCCTATTCATGGTACCACCTTTTTCGTCAGGATTCTCTGATGACACATTAGATGACCGTCTAAACATGATACACTTCGTATCAGGGATCTGAATTGGAAAAACACTCAGAAATAAAAAAGAAAAAGGTGTTTTGTGACCTGCATCTGTTTAGATACTTCTTGGCGTATAGTGTTGCCAAGAATTTATATAGCTTTAGATGGAATAGGTTTTTGTCTATTTATGAGGGCAAGATACAGGAGGCCCAAAGTGGGAATACGGGTTGGTCATCTGAGCTTCTCTTTAATTGAGATGACAAGTTAAAATCGAATTGTCAAAAAAAAGCTAGTAAGAGTCCTAGATTTCCGCACATGTTTACTCACTGTATTTGTTAATGTACTGGCCCGTTTAAAATGGAACTGGGTGTAATCTGTATACATGTAGAATGAAGCACTGATGGAATTTATTAATTTTGCCAGAAGTTGTATAAAAACATCAACTAGAGGCACACAAAGGATTTGCCCCTGCAGGGCACATCTCTTCAGATGCAGAGTATTCGAACAAAATGGGGAACACCATGTCCTACTTGAGATATATAGATAGAAACGTTTTAAAGCAGTCCTTTCCTGTGCCTTTGAAAACAGCCAGTTGTCTGGATATGACATTTTCCATAATTAATTTGTGCATCCTAGGCTGATTTCCATAAATGCTGGATTGCCTTTAGAAGGGTATCTGTGGTCATGTATGTTAAATGAAATGCAGTATATAAGTTAATGTTCCCTGTTTTGGGTGGCCATCGTACTACGTGATGTATTACAAAGAGTCTCTTTGTTGCCATAAGCACGCTACCCTATACCAATATAAGCAATGGACTGCATGCTGCAAAACCTATTCTATTGTTGATGAACCTCACATTGCAACCTTCAAAATATAATAATTTGAGCCATACAAATCAACCACACTGGACTTCCCTCGTTGTCCCCTGGGTGTAAAAAAATGTCTGGGTTTGGAAAATTATCCTGATTGCATACTGACCCTGTGCCCAAATTGTGAAGCCGTTAATTATGGTAAGTGAATGGAAATAAGAATTTACCACGCCCAAAAGGAATAACAATGTCCTCTCATTTTCCTTGGTGGTAAGGATGATTTAGTTCCAGGGGGGAAAGAAAACAGTTGCATCTGTTTAGTTGTGTGTGCATGGCCTGATGCTTGTTATGGGTGGGTCAACCCCACCCCTTCTGTTTTTTGGGACTTTTTTCCTTGGGTTCAGTGGGATTTCTCTTGTTTGGGTTGGCAGATTGGGGGTATAGGCCCCCAATCTACCCTAAGAGGGGTCTGGAAGTCTGTTGTGCCCATTTTGGGTTGGGGCAAATCCTTAAGTTTGGCCAGGCTCCCACCCTTTCTGTTTTTTGGCATGTTTGTCCCTGGTGTCTAGTGGGCATTCTGAGACCGGGGTGGAGATTTGAGGTAAATAGCCCTTCTCTGCACCACAGGAAGACTGAAAGTCTGTTTTTCCTTTTCTGGCATAGGGGCATGACCCCAGGTTTGGGTGGGCTGACTACACCCCTTCTTTTTAGGGTCTATTTTTCCCTGGTTTCCAGTGATTGGAGTATAATTCCCCCAATCTACCCAAAGGGTGGTCAGCAAGTGTATTACACCTGTTGTTCAGAAGTGAATTTACACCAAAGCAGAAAAAACACACTATCTGGACCAAGATCTAGATTTCTGACAAATTTGGTGTAATTTCGTTCAGCCGTTATTGCATCATGGCTGTTCAATTTTCCTATGGAAAACTGCATGGGAAAAACGTGTTGTGAGACCCCCTTTTTGTCAGCTCCCACTTGATGAATCACCCTAGCATTTTCCAGGAATGAGCTGAGCTGGGTGAGAATTTTTTTGTAAAGGTTTGCAAAAATGTGTCAAATGACACAAAAGTTATTAGCAAACAAAATGGAGATATGTTCCTAACTTTAACTACCCAGTGGCTCCCAACACTGGGTAATATATCTAAATATCTATCTCTTATCTCACTTATCCCTGCCATGCACTGCTTATGACATCACTGATGACATGGTTATGACATCACTGATCACATCAATGATATTCATCATTGCATTGTTCGACCCAAAGACGGAATCTTCCTACTTTGGCCACTAGAGGTCAGCATTGTGCAACCAACGAGTCGCCGAGCCGCAGTGGAGCAGTGGAGCACGGAGAACGGAGCGGACCAGAGCTGTGGGACTGAACGGAACCAAGCTCGGTATCAAAGCCCCAAACCGAGAGGATCGTGAGGACGCCGGAAATCAGCAAATCGGCAAATGCGGTCTCGGTGAGTCGTTTCAAGACCGGGTGAGGGAGGTGTGTAGCGTGGAGCGGGTAGCGGGGAGAACGCTCCGGCTCTCGGTTGCCAACTGCGGTCCCCCGTCACCCGCGGCTCCCCCCCTCTCCACCTGCTCCTGCATCCTATGCTGCCAGAGTCTTGGCGTCTCTAACGCCACCGGAGCCTCACCGGAGCCTCACCCTTCACCCCTGTCTCATTACCGTTTTGGCGTCCATCTGCCAGGATGTGGGGGGGCTGAGGCTGCTAAAGTCTCTACTGCGGTCAGAGGAACAGGGGAGAGGGCACAGCCCTGAGGCAAGGCGAGGTCCTTTATTTATTGAATTGAGTGCTGGGAAGATTATAGAAGCACTAGAGCCGGAGGGCGGTTTTCAGTCCGCTTTGCTTTGAGGATTAAAAAAAAAAATCGGCGGCGCCTGGTGATCGAAAATATCCGCAATTAAAAGAAGCTGGTGAGGAGACACCATGCTCCGGCGTGAATACTGAAAACCCCATAAGACAGGAGGACCTTTGGTCTGTACTTCTAAAGCGCCTTGCGCGACTTAAAGTTTAAAAGTACTGGCTCATTAATGGTGAAAGAGTGCAGCAGAATGCAGAGTGCAGCAGAGAGCAGTGAACGCCAGTGAACGCCAAACGCCAAACGGGTAACACGAGGCGAGAGGAGAGAGAAGCGCCGGCTCCTGCTCCGGTTTCAGCTCCAGCAGTTTTAAGAGGGGGTTTTAAAGTCACGGCTGAAATAAAAAAGTTTCCGACATCAAGACTTCAAGACATCAGGACACTGGGAAGCCCCCTTGGAAGCCCCTGTGGAGGATTTGGAGACTAAGAGGGGGCTTTGCAATAGCTGGAGCAGCGGTTCGACAAAGACAAAGACAGAACCAGCACAAGAGGCAAAGCGCCAGAAGCCAGAAGCAGATCGGCACCCCCTGAACCCAACCAAGAAACAAGTAAGGAGGGGTAAAAGAACAGGGCTCAAGGGTCCAAGGGCCAAAGGGCCAAAGGGGACAGTAAAACCGAGAGGGGCGGGAGAGAATACTGGCAATTGCATGGTACTAGTCCAGTCAACCCAGTCTTTGGTACCAGTGCAAAAGGGCTGGAGTGTGATACATATGAGAAAAGTACATTCTGACGGACTAATAAGACATAACAAGTCATAAAGGCGAACCGAGATAGCTGAATCAGTCACTCATACTGAGTTCATTTGCAGTAACACAGAAATAAACTTTTACGTTCCTTGCCAAAAAGCTATTTACCTAACCATCCAATCCCCGTTTATATTCCCAAGTGTATTCCCCCGACGGCAGCTGTCGCGCAGGCGGCAGACGGGCTTGGGGATTCTAGGGTAAGACAACGTAGGAGAGGAGGAGGAAAAGGCAAAACTCTGGAAAATTTGTCAAACATGCGGTCAGGAAAAATTCGACAAACTCGAACACAGAAAGCCAAAAGAAGGTTGACAGTAAAAGGGAAGAAAGATGAAGGGAGTAAAAGTAATACAGAAGAGTCAACCAGAAACGAACATTCTGTCCAGGCACCAACACACATGGCGGAACCTTTTAAGTTCGGAGGCGAAATGTTGAAACACAATTTTCAATTCTTAAAAGAGCAAGGGGCAACAACACAATGCAATGGCGCAAAATCTCAAAAAAGCCCTAAAAACCCAATCGGCTCGATTTCATCACGTAAAAAACGCAAGATAAGAAATGATTCAGAAATAAGTACAAGTCCTAACCTAAAAGAAAAATCGACAATAAAAAATTGGCTGATAAAAACCTCGGCACAAGTTCATGCACCTCAAAACCAAACGAAGTCAACACCCAACAAAACATCAGAGGAGGCTAACGAAAGTAGCCCAGCCTCCATAAATCAGAGCAATTTAAGATCCCAAACAAATCTACAGAAAAGCGCACAAAAATTCCAGTGGTCCAAATCATTTTCGATCTTCGATGAAACGGAACTGCGTAGAATGCTCGAAGAGAACACACACAAGGAAGCCGATCCAACGCAACTGAGTCTAGAAAATTTGGGAAAATTGGAATACCCGGATAACATTGGCGAAAGAAAAGCTAATGGCCAAGAAAGGAAGATAACAACCGCTCCAATAATCCTTACATCAAGCCCAATAAGACAACCGGCAGATAGGAACCAAGACTCTACCATAATAAAGAGCACAACAAAAGAAGAACACCCTATAACTATTTCTTCTTTAGAAAGTTTAAATAGATCAACAGGGGTACACCCACAACAAAAGGAAGGAAAATCCACACTTTGGGGGGATGTGCTCCTAAACAGTTTACAACAAGCAATTAATGCGCTGAACTTTCAATCCAACAAACTCGACGTGCAGGTAGATTTGATGAACCTAATCGCATCTCACATAGCGGGAATAAATTTGAAACTGGAAAAAAATTCATCATACATCATAAAAGAAAAGGAGGAAGATAAAAAATGGAAAGAGAAACTAATAGATCAAAACGTTTGTAAGGACATAATAGACAAATTAGCAACCTTACCAGCCATCTTGAAAGAAATATTAGCAGTAACAAGTGGGAAAACCAGCAAAGGCGAAAATCCCAACACAGAGGAAAATAAAAACGGAAACAGAATAAGTCACAACATCGAGGAAGTAAAAACTCTAAATGATACAGAGGAAAACAAACAAAACAAACAAAAAAAGGGAGGTCTGGGAGAAAACAAAACAATGGGTTCATCGAGTACATCAGAACCTCTAACAAAAAGACAGGGGAAACGGGCAAGGAAGTCAAGAAAAAACGCTACCAGAAGTAAGCAGGCAAAACAATTCTTTGCCATTTTCAAACAGAAAACAAAAGAGGCCAGAATAAACCCAATCACAGACACTCCAACTACAGACACCCCAACCAAAGAAGACGGAAACAAAGAAACAAACATAGACGAAGCAGAGGAACAAACAAAACCTCCAGACAGAACCAAAATAATAATAAACACACAAGGACAATCAAAAGACGAGGAACGATTACTCAGAAAAAAAGCAAATGAAAATAGCAAAACGCTAAAATCGGATTATATAGAGGTGTTAGAAGAAGAAAAAACAAAGGAAAATAATCCAAAAAGGGAATGTGAAACATGGGACAACAAAGGATCAATTCAGAATACTGAAGGAAATTCACCATACATTAAGGAAAAAAAGGAAAAAGAGCAAAGCCATAAAACAGAAGTCAACCAAGCGAGGAAACCAAATATTTGCCTGATCATCACAGCGGGAAATAATGGAAGAACATGCAGAGACCAGGAAGCTGAGTCAAATAATAAAACATGCCAAAATGAAGGAAACTTCCAAACAGGTCAAGACAAAATACACCTCTAACAGCAAGCACGCACAGTAGATTCCATTCGTTCGGACCTAACAACTATGGCCGACCAAAATGATAACATAACCCACATTAGATTTGATACAATAGAGGGAAAAAGGAGAATTTACCAAACCGGACACCCTGAAACAGCAAGAAGGGAAACAGAATGCAAATTACTGTTCAAGCCGGAATTCCAAACAAAAGGAAATGCAGACACGCTGAACAGGGGAAACATCCTTCGATTAATCGAAGAGATACCAACACTGAGGGGGATAACAACAAGTGACCTGAAAGCAGTAACATTTATCCAGGGAAATACAGATAGGGGCTCGGAAATAAGTAGTACCACCTGGGCATCTAAAGAAATAGCAGAACTCATATTCTCAACCAGAACACAGTTTACAGAATGGGGAATAACCTTAGAACGTCTGACCCCAATAAAATATCCATTCCCCTTACTAATCAACAAGATTACCCAACCTAACAACGTAAAGGGAAAAACTCAAACAATCCTGAAAGGAGCAAGAAATAAATCTATTTCGGAACAAGACCTGAGTAGTACCAAAACAAAGCAACTACACCAGGGTCTGAAGGAACACAATGACTGGACCTGGTTGACACAGGCGCTAAACTCCCATCGATCCTGATGCATGCAAATCGATACAAAACAATCGAAAACCAAATGCCAATTTATCTCCAATACCAGAAACAAAAATAAGGATTTGCTCGTGGAACGTACATGGTTTCAAAGAAATGTCCCAAGACCGTGAAACAACAGATTACCTGAGTAAATTCGAAATAATTTTACTTCAGGAAACTTGGAATGTAACCGCGAGGCAAATCATGGGATACGAGGAACATCACATAATTGCAGAAAAATTTGCAAAGTATGGTCACCCAAGGGGAGGTCTGTCAATCTTCATTAACAATAATTCAGACTGGAAAACAGAACTGCTCGACTCAGGAGAGAATTGGATACAAGTGATCAAAGTAGAGCCTAAAGCAAACAAAAAGAATCCTGGATGGAGTTTACTTATTATAAATCTATACATTCACCCAGACAAGACGACTAAAATTGGAAAAGCTCACACTTTGATAAATTTGATAAAATCCTTACATAGAACTTACCAATCGCACGAGATATTCATTTCGGGAGACTTCAATTGCAATCTAATAAAAACAAATAACAAAAAGGATAAAATCCATAATATCTGGAGCGATCTGGAAACATTAGGTCTAACAATCCTAAATGGAAAAATGGAGGGAGACATACCTGCCAAAACTACTTTTTCCAGTGGGAAAAAGAACTCCATAATTGATTTCACCCTAACAAGCATTGAACTAAAAAAGAACATAGAATATTTTGGTATACAAACTCGACCTGAGAGCGACCACTTCCCACAAGAGACAATAATGAGGTTAAACACCGAAGAGAAAACAAAATTAGAATTTCTTTCCGCAATTCCGGAATTATACAAACTGAAAAAACTCAAAAGCAAGGGCCTAGTAAAAAAGGAGATAATGGACGCAGTGTTAGAATATGAAAGTTGTCCTACGGGCACGGAAAACCAATCACCCATAGCAAATTGGGAAAACCTACATAAATTTGTGCTGGGAAAATTTGCAATAAATACACCGGTAATTGATGGTAACAAAGCAAACAAAGAGCCATGGTATAACACCAAATTAAGAGATAAGAAAAGGGAAATTGCGAAAAAATTAAGAATAAGGGCAGCAGAAAGAAGGTCAGGAAATGAAGTAGATAATAACGACATACAAAAAATGAGGAAAGAATATAAAGAGGACTGTAGAAAAGCTAAAAAAGCTCACACGGAAGAAATCTGGGTGGACCTTCTAAGAACAAGTAAACTTCCAAATAGTGGAGAATTTTGGAACATAATAAATAAACTCTCAAAAGTAGCTGGTGAACAAGTCAATATAGGAATAAGTGAAACAACTTGGGCCGCTTATATTAACAATCTGTGCAACATCCAGAGCTATCCAATCAACATAGAAACAATCAAAAATCTAAAAGATCTAGAACAAAAAGATACAGCTCCTGGACAACGGAAGAACGTCCAGCAGAAAAGCACTGCCCAAGAGGAACAAGCACAGTTGACAACGATTAAACACCTAACCGCACTAATAAGGAAAATGAAAGCAGAAGGAGCAGCTGGCCCAAATGGAATGCCAAACGCCTTATTCAAATATGACACCGACTTCTGGGCAAAATACTTGACTCCACTATTTAATTACATTCACAAAGAAAAAAAGATCCCATCGTCCTGGCAAGGAAACATTTTCCACCCAATTCATAAAAACGGATGTAGAATGGAACCCGGGAATTACAGATTAATAGCCTTAATCGATGTGGAGGCAAAGCTTTTCTCATCCTGTATATTGTCCCTACTTCAACTTTGGATAAAAGACAATAATATAATACCTAAATTCCAAACCGGTTTCAGGGAAGGCATGGGCTGCTTAACCAACTTGTCAGCACTGTCGTTACTAATCGAAGGAGCAGGGAAAAGAAAGACTGGACTAATAGCCTGCTACATAGACCTGAAAGCCGCCTTCGACCGAGTCCCCAGAAAACGCCTATGGAAAAAACTGGACCTTTGGGGTCTACCGCCGGCATTAATGGAAACAATAATGGCACTATATAGTGGAACATGGGCAAAAATAAAACTGGGAGACGGAAGAAGAATATCTGCAGAATTAAATATAACTAACGGCCTTAAACAGGGCTGCGTGCTCTCCCCAAGCCTTTTTAATATATATCTGGCCGACCTAAAAGACCATCTACAGAATGCAAACGGACATCCACCAAAATTAGCCAACGAAAGTATTCAGTTTCTCCAATATGCCAACGACATAGTAGTCTTAAGTCAAACGCCAATAGGCCTACAAAGAATAATATCAGAATTAACAGATTACTTTGAGAGAGAAGGCCTAGAACTAAACATCAAAAAAACAAAAGTGGTGAGACTAGCGGGCAATAGTAGAAGATCTTTTAAATGGTACACAAAAGGCAGACAAATCGAGGAAACAACTGCTTATAAATATCTGGGAGTTACAATAAGTAAAAACATGTCACTTTCAGACCAAAAAAGAATCATCACCGCTAAAGCACAATCACTGAGCTTTGCATACAAAGTCCTCCAAGATAAACTGCAATGCCCATCATACGACCACCTGTTAAAGGTAATGGCAGCCCAAGTCTTACCATCACTCTCATACGGACTGGAAATATGGCATGGAAAAGAAGCAGCCATTTTAAATACTCTCCAGACAAAAATATACAAATCTGTGTTCCATCTATACAAAGGATCAGCCCCGGCCCAAATAAGACTAGAATTTGGTTTGCAAAATCAAATATACCAACGGAAAGCTGCTCTAGTAAAATGGTGCTGGAAACTAAGATCGGCGGAAATGGGCTCCTTAAACAACTTATGTTGGCAAGAAATTAAAAAACAATATGACCGACATGAAGCCAACTCATGGGGCAATGACCTGCGAGCATCACTAGAAACCCTCAAAATAGAGGAGATCTGGAAGAAACCACTGGAAGAATCATCTTTCAAAAAGATTTGCAAACTAAATGCAAAAGCCTTATCTTTGGTAGAAGATAAAAAGACTTTGGCCAAGCGACGCCATGCATGGACCGTTCTAAATTCATACAAACAATTAAAACCTCAAGCCTACCTCATAGCGCACTTCCGGCTATCTTTAAAAACAAAATTCATGGCCCTCAGAATGGGAGACCACTGCTCCAAAGACTTGATCCCATCATGGAAAGGCACGCATCAGGGACGAAGTTGTAGGTTATGTGACTACCACAGCGAGACCTTGTGTCACCTCCTGTGCACATGTGAATCTCCCATAGAAAAAAGGAAGAACTTATTGAAACCTATTTTTAATAAGCTACAGACCCGTACCTGCAGGCAAGCTGTGACCAGCTGGATGGGAGCAGGCTCAAACATTCTGATATGCCGCGGGGTAAAATTCATGAACTTTGTAGAGAATTTGCTCCAAAAAATAGAAACAGACCACAGATAAGGCCTGGGAGGAAGTATTTAATTAATGAATGCTAAAACAAATTTTAACCACCTGAACTTTTAACCTGTTGTTATTTTAATAGAATTTTTGTACATGAATGCTTTATGGTTGTGATAAACCAAATAAAGTAAATTTTGACTGACTGACTGACATTGCATTGTTCAGGATTACAGTCCCACGTTTGGGCTGCAGTCTCTGCAGCAGCTCCAGGCAGTGTGATCAATTTCCTGAACTCAGTGAGGGAAACACAAGGTGTGGAGGTGTGGAATATGTGAGATACAAGCAGTATGGTTGCCGTCTTTAGGCACAGCTGCTGGAGGGTTGAGCCAGTAGAACCGGAGATGGCGTGGCTAGGTCCAGGTGCGGTCTGCAAGCCTCCTGAGTGCACCCCTGAGCTTGGTTAACTCACATAATGACCGTTGAAAAAACTAACTAACCGTAGCATTGTGAGCAATGAAGTGTTGCTGTAAAAAAACTTGGCTGGTCGCAAATCCACCATACACACTCCCTGTACACATTCCCTATAAGTACAGTGTGGTGGCAGTATTAGCTACTGCTACCAGAGGGTTAAGCCAAGGTGAATTGGCATTGGTCTGGCTAGGCCCAGGCATGGTTTGCAGGTTCCTTGTGAGCTCCTTTGCCCCATGAATATCCTTTGAAAGAACCTCTGAGGCTGTCGAAAATACTAAAGTCCAGGCGCTCCCGTGCCCACATATAAAAAAATGTCTCACATCTCCCAATCATAGTTGGAGCCCACCTTGCAAAGGGCAACACCTGTAGTAATCCCCTCTTTAAGTCCAGGTATGAGACAAAGAATCTGTCAAACCCCTGACAGTACAATTCCACAAATTGACCATCGAGCATCGAGCATCAAAATCACTGTGGAGGAAAATGAAATAAAATGTCTAATGTTCAGCAAGTCTCTGTGATTGAACAGGTTGAAAAATCACTTGCAATGCAGCTGTCAACAAGACAAGTAATGCCTGTACAAAATGTATACAACATAGCAAATTGTTCCAAACTGCAAATAAGTCTAACACAATGGTCCAGAAAAAGCCTAATAAAGGCTCAAAGTAAATCCAAGAAATCAGTGATACCTGCAAGCAATGAATAGAAGATCAAAGATTGCTACCTTATTTTTTAATTTAATGGCCAAAACAACCATATTACACAATCACAATTGGCCACAATTGAGGGTGATTGTCCAGACAGGCATCCACTGATTGACATTATTCAGGGATATGAAATTCAATCTCAACCCGGGCAGCAAATAGGAGTATGACAAACCAAGATACAAAGAAAATGATGAGAATGCCAAATAAAAACTCTTATGACTATAAAACAAAATATTGATTTAGAGAAATTACCAAGTGTAAACTTTACCATCTCGGCACCCAACAAAGTTAATCACCATCAAATAAAATCCCAGTAGACCAATGATTAATAGTCTGTTCCCCGGTATGGATCATACCAATGGGCTACATGAAGGTTTGAGTTGGACCAATTGCTTCAACAACCATTCCAATATTATCTTCAACCCTATCCATGGGGCGTGGCTAGCTAACCACGATGGCAGTCGCATGCTGCTAGAACTCCGGGTCTACCTAGGAGGCTGTAACCTGGCAAATTGTGGCTGCGAGAACACTGACTGCAGCGAGGGCGAGGGGAACAACGCTGGAGCACTGCCGTAATCTGGTGACCCGCAGGCAGAAAGAAAAGGACCCATATAGGATAGTGGAGGAGGTTCGGGCCTGACGCGGAGCTGATAGGCCGAAGCCGGGAGCTGAAGTGCGTGTGGAGCCCGAAGTGACTGGGACACGCCGCACCGGAAGTGCCCTGGTCAGAACTCCTAGGAGCCTGCGGCGATGCAGAACCAGACTGGGGGCCCACGGAGAAGGCGTCTCCCTACGGCACCACACCTCGCAGTGAGGAGACGGGGCCCGTGTTCACCGCGGAGGCGAGGGGAGAGAGCTCCGGGCAACCGATCCTGCTTGGTCCCCGTTGCAAGGGCTGGGCTCGGCCTGGCCCGCCGGGACCGCAATTTACCAGAGGGACGCATCGCTGCCGGCGGAGGACAGGAGGTAGGCGGCCAGAAGAGGAGGGAAGGCACGGAGCCCCTTGGAGACCCTCCGGGAGGCAACACGCTCTGAATGGTGCCGGGGGACGGGTGGGACGCTGGGGGACAACCACGGGTGTGAACCCCCTCCCCCCCATAGATAGATATGGCCCGGACCAGCCAGAGAGACGGGGAGACATCGCTATAACCCTGGCAGGACGCAAAGGTGGTGACTGTGGGTGAAGTGGAGAGCGCGGGACGCTACTAGTTTCTCCCCCTTGCTGCTCCTTACTGCCCTAGGAGGGTCCGCCTCTGACGGATTGCCGACTTGGCGGGCACGGTGGTGGGCCTGGATCAGGACAGCGAGACGGGCAACAACTGTAGCCAAAACCGGGCTGAACTCTTGCAACAGTGAGCCCTGGCACTCACGATACTGCTGATACTGGACTTGGCGGCCTGAAGCTTGGAAGGTGTGGAGTTCCGAGGAAGGCCTATTTGTGCTAGGATGAGGGGAATCGAGGAGGGGCAGATGGTGCCCTAGGAGAGAGAGAATTCACACCGCTGTGGGTATTAGGGAGGCTGGACCCCTCTACCTTGGTTTGGCAGAGCGCTGCCCTCTCTCCTGGATCTACTGAGTTCTGGAGGCTCATCGGAGGGCATTATAGCAACGGACCCCTCAAGAAAAACCAGCTTCCATGATAGCGTTCTTCCCCAGCGGCCCCCGCATTACGGCGCACCACTTGGACACTAATACAGAACATCATGGTACACATAGGTGCGAGAACGAGGGAGGGACAGTGAGACTCCGAGACCACGCGCACTGTGGTGGCCGCCGGAGATGGGCGGATTCTACCGGGTGCCTCTGAGCCGAGCCACGGCGGCGAGCAACAAGTGGATAAGCTGGACTTAATCCTCAAGGAAATACGGGATTCCAGAGCGGTGTTTGAGCAGCAGATGGGAGCCCTTACCACGAACTTATCGTTGTTAAAAGCAGACCAATTGGTGGATAAGGTGAAGGATCAGGGACTCGCTATTGCTGAACTCAGCAATAGCTTAGCGCCTTCCTTGGACCACGTTCTGGCTTCTCCAAGGGCTTCTCTGGTCTCGTCTCGCACCATCCCAGTCTCCTGGTCTGCTTCCTCCGGTTCTTTGGCTTCGACGCAGCTTGCTCCGACCTCTTGCTTTGTCTCCTTCTTCTCCGTGTTCGTCGGTGGTTCCGCTCCACTGCCTTCTCTGCTCTCCGGTCCCACACACGGCTCAGCTGTTTCCAATCACAAGGTGAGGCTGGGAAGTGCCCCCGGGACACTCAGGTGCGTCTTCTATGCCGATCTGTCCAGTCGCCTCATCACAGGGCAATACAAAAACGACACAGGATTCACTCCTTTCTGCTTACACCTCACATGCAGGTCGCTTTCCTACAAAAGTCCCATCTCACGGTATCAGAAGCTCAGAAATTGAGGAAGAAATGGAGGGGTACTATTTATTCCACGACATACTCAGCCTTCTCTAGGGGGGCGACTATTTTGATCAGACACGGGACACCATTTGAGGAAATAGAGAGGAGGGTGTACGACCAGGGTCGATATATTCTGGTGAAAGGCACCTTAAACGGTGCACTAATAGTGATTGGCTGTATATATGCCCCGAACTTTGACCAGGATACATTTTTAAATTCGGTGGGTCTGGCACTTTCAGATTGGGCGGGTATTCCTTGGGTCTTGGGCGGCGACTGGAACATGGTATTAGACCTAGGCCTAGATAGATCACATACCCCCCTCCAGGCGGCTGGGGTTTCATGGCTGACTGAGAAATGAAATGAAATGAAATGAAAGAGACATTTATGAAGCGCATGGCTACCCGTAGGCCTCCCAGCACTAAGAAGAGAGCATACAGGTAAGAACTGATTATCTGGCTGGGAATAGATGAGACTTCAACATTTTTCGGAAAGAAAGATGATTTTTTGTCAACCGAATATGTTCCGGAAGGTCATTCCATTTTTTGGAGGCAACATAAGAGAAACGTTGTCCTCTACTTCTGGCCCTCTTGATTTCTGGTACTATGGCCATGCGTTTACTTTCATACCGGAGAGCTCTTTTAGGACAATATGGGGAGACCATCTGATGAAGTATTGGTGGACCATTAGAGGTTAGAATCTTGTGCGTTATTCAGAGAGATTTAAATTGAATTCTCTCATTAATTGGGAGCCAGTGGAGATGATTCAACGCTTTCCTCACTGATTCTCTCAGAGGAATATGCAGAAGCATTCTTGCTGCACAATTCTGAACCTTCTGAAGAAGGTTTATCGTGTACTGAGGAGCTCCAAGATAAAGCTCATTTGCATAGTCCAGGCGTGACATTATCAACGCATGGAGAAGCATCTTCTTCGCATAGAAGGGTAAAAGAGCAAGAATTTTTCTCACCATTCTCATCATTCCAAAACAGCACCCTGCCACTTTCTTTGCCTGGAGCCTCATGTTAAGTTTGTCATCAAGCCAAACACCTAGACTCTTTATATGGTCTTTGGGTGTGGGCAAATTCCCCATGCAGTTGGGCCAATTGAATGTCAGACCAGGTTGCCAAGTTTTGCCCACTATCATAAGGTCTGTTTTTTCTCCGTTCAATTGTAGGAAGGAGCCTTTCATCCAGGCTGAGATTTCCTCAAGGCACCTAGGGAGATGGTGCACACTATCTCCCGATTGATTAAGGGATACAATTAATTGTGTATCATCAGCATACGTCACTATTTGTATGCCAAATGGTTCCACAATTTTTGCAAAGGGGTGCATATAAACGTTGAAAAGAGTAGGGCTCAATGAAGAACCCTGTGGCACTCCACATTTCAATTGCATGATCTTAGAAATTGTATCGTCTTTGAAGACCTGAAAAGATCAATCTTCCAGGAAAGATGTTAACCACCTCAGTGCAGTTCCTGTCACCCCCCAATTTTTAACATCTGGAAATAAGAAGTTGGTGGTTGACGGTATCAAAGGCCGTACTGAGGTCTAGGAGGATTATTGCTGCTGATCCACCTGCATCCATAATTTTTCTCGCCTCCTCAACTACAACCATCAGAGCAGTTTCCGTGCCCTGATGGGGTCTAAAACCTGTCTGTGTTGGGTGAAGGCAATCATTGTCCTCAAGATATGATGACAAGATAGAGTTTACATGTTTCTCAGCCAGTTTTGCAATTCCAGGTAATGGTGAGATAGGGCGATAATTTGCCAATATCTCTGGATCAGATCCTTCCTTTTTGAGCAAAGCTCTTACCATGGATTTTTTCCACTGAGCAGGTACCTTCCCAACTTCCAATGACATGTTGATAAGTGCAACAATAGTGGGGGCTACTTCTGTTGATACCTTATTCAAAATGGTCAGAGGAGCCATATCTATTGGGGAGCCTGATTTTAATTTGTTCAATAGAGATATCAAGCCCTCAGCCTTCAGAGGTGGGAAGGATTTGAGACTTGATTGTAACGGGTCTCTTATTACTTCCGATTGTTGTTCATTATCCAAACTATCAAATGTTTGAAAAGCTGAGTAGATCGCCTCAATTTTTGCATGGAAAAACTCAGCGAGGTCATTACATCTGTCCAGTAAATCCCTTGACTTAACCTTATTAGTAGAGGAAGTAGTAAGCGATCTAAATATTGTAAAAATTTCGCGAGGAGTGTGTGAGGCTGATACAATTTTTGCCTCGTAGAACTTTGATTGCGCAGTGCAAATTTCTAATTTATAGACTGTTGATAGCTTCACGGTAGACTTGCTTTCTCTCTAATGTGTAGTCTTTCCGCCACTGCCTCTCTAACTGTTTGTATTTGTGTTTCAGATCTTTTAGCTCAGGGGTATACCATGCTATTTTTTTGGGACCTTGTTTAATATCTCTGCATTTTATTGGAGCTATCTGGTCCAAGGAGGCTTCGATCCAGTTATTGAATTGTCTATTAGCTACTTCTGGGTCATCATCAAGTACCGGGCAGGTATCTGTGAGGATAGCTGCCCAACTTTCCAGCGGGACTTTTGACCAATTTCGGCTAAACTTTTCCATATGGTTTCCTGACATCTCCTTTACAGGTGGAGACCAGGAGAAAGGGATCAAATAATGGTCGCTCCACAGTACCGGGAGAGGATTATCAACTGCTATGTCAGCATTGGTAAAAAATAGGGTCAAGATGGTGTCCCTTAATATGGGTCGCTCCCTTCACTTTCTGGGTAAGCAGTAGTGCACCTAGTGAGTCAACTAATTCTTCCACACCAGGTGCAGTGCTCTCTTCCAAGTGCAGATTTAGGTCGCCTAACACTGAATAATTTTGCAAAGTGCTTATAGGATTTGCTATATTTTCAATTAAATCACTATAAAAAGAGCCAATGACTCCTGGCGGCCTATAAATTAAAATACCTGAAAAGGTACATGTTGAAGTGAAACTTATGGCGAAGGAGCAGCTTTCACAATAGCGGATCGACCCGTATTTAATTCGGCAGCTGAAAGGCTCTCTATAAATAATAGCAAGCCCCCCACCTCTACTCACTATACAATCTTGCCTTTGGATATAATATCCCGGTGGAAGAGCCTGAACTGCAGCTGGATTAGACCCGTCCATGAGCCAGGTTTCCGTAAGAAACATAATATCAGGACTGTGATTTTCCAAAAGGAGCCGTATTTCTAGTGCATGCTTGGAAAGTGAACGGCAGTTAATCAAGCACATTTTATACTTAGTGGCTGGACGGGGGTTGTTGGCCGCCGAACTGCCAGTTCCCCCTCAGTTGTTAATGCAATCCCAGCGCTGGGACGCTCCCGGGCAGCCATGCGCTAAATAAATCCCGCATTCATTCATTCATTCATCCAGGACTAAAGGGCATTGTGGGCATGATTTATAAACAAAAGGGGTCCCAAACAAGAATGGCAACTGTGTGGGCCGCGCAGCTGCCTTAACTGTAAGGCTGTATAGGTGCAAGATCCTCCCCCTGGTCGACCAGGGGTCCTGGCCCCTGGGCCC
Organism: Lissotriton vulgaris; assembly: GCF_964263255.1. NCBI lineage: Eukaryota > Metazoa > Chordata > Amphibia > Caudata > Salamandridae > Lissotriton > Lissotriton vulgaris. The sequence continues at coordinate 587,760,858 of NC_141696.1, read as the reverse complement.
GGCTGGGCGCGGACTGGCGCAGATGGGCTTGCCTCTGGCGCGCCTCCAGCGCGCCAGCGGTGCGTCCGCTGCGCGGTTGTGTGATCTGCCCCTTATGACTCCGGGCGCGAAAATTCCCCAGGCAACTATGCCGCTGACCCTCTCCTCCCAAGATGTTAGCCACCCCTGGAGTATTCAACTCAACTCCATCCCCACAGGTATTCCTGACATGGGCAGAGGGCTGGGGACTGACGGATGTATGGCGTGAGCTGAATCCGGCTCTTAAGGAATATTCCTACTAATCCCCCTTACACAACCAGCAAACCAGGATTGACCGATTCATGTGTGCAAGACCATTAGCTTCAAAAATAGGAAAACTGGAGTATTTGGCCAAAACTTTTTTCGATCACAGACCCCTGTCGTTCAGCCTCCTCTGGGGCAGGGTTCCGACCCCAGTGCCTACCTGGAGTCTAAACCCACTTCTCCTGGAGGATGGCCCCTTCCGGGCAACATTGTCCGATACTTTGACTAACTACTTCGACGAAAACTGGGACTCTGCTACCTCTAATATGGTGGGATGGGATGCCATGAAGGTTGTAGTGCGGGGAGCAGCGATAGGCCAGCTGGAGGGAGCCAGGCAGGAAACCCACAAAAAATTCTGTGAGGTAGAAGACCGTTTAAAGGTGCTTGAAAGGGAGGCGAGTATGGATCCTAGGAAGAGAGGGGAGCTGCAGAAAGGTAACATTGATCATGCTGACCACCATTGACCACAAAGAATATTTACGCCATCAGCATACTGAAGCGGATAGATCTGGTGCCCTATTGGCCCGCCTAATACGAGATCAACCGGACCCCCGGTGATAAACCAGATATGCGACATGTCGGGCAACCTGGTCCGCACACAATTATAGATTGTTATTTGCCAGCAAGATGTTCCTACTTGTTGAATATGCAATATGGTCCATTCACTTTTTATGTACAGTATTTTCCATCTTAGGTTCCAAAGTGTAGTTATTCACATGGAATTTTATCGACAGGCCCCTAAGTTGTGTATTACGATAACCATGTTCTAAATGATAGTTAAAAACATACTTTTTCTGACATAGAAAGCAGCCTATAGAAATGAGGACATTCTACAAGAAATTTCAAGGGAAGGTAAAGATTGTAAAAACAGGTAAGTAGGGCGGCATTGTTGAAGCCCTGATACTTTATGATAGGCAAAATGTACTGCTTCCTTTGTAGTGAATAGCATTTACAAAACAGAACCAGGTGCATAGTACTTTGGGGTATCCTACTGTCACAAGGAAAGTTTGGCAATTTTGTGGACCAATCATTCATCGTGGGAAAAGTGCATAGTCTGTGAAATATATCTATTCTTAAACGAGTTAAGGCAAATCTGTGTCGTGAGTTTAGAACAGCTTTAAGATAAGCCTGCATATTAAAATTTTTTAAAATCAATTGATTGTGCAGAACAGAAGGTTTGGGGAGTTTGGATGTCAAGTCGAGGTTCTCAAAATGTATCATCGCCTCCCTTTTCAACAGTTTTCTACTGATTGTCACCAAGGACACCAGATTCTCAAAATATTCTAAAAGATCCATATCCTTGAAAAACCATTGTACATACCCTAATCACGAAGTAGGAAATGTGAAGTTAATTTTAGTCAGTCCGCTACCAGCCATCTATTAAAAGCTGTGTGCTCTGATGTTCAGATTTTGTGCCAGAGTAAAATCGATTCACCTTTAATTGTATTCATAAGTAAGGGTATACCAAGTTTCGAGTGTAATACAAGTACTGATGTACTTTTTGGAGTTGCCAGTACTTATCTTAAAAAATCATTTTCTACTGCTTGCCACTCTGCACATGTCTTATGTTCCCCATATGCCGGCCCCATAAAGTGCTATACTGGTGCATTTTGCTTTATAGATCTTCATCATAATGTCTGGAGGATTTGTTCCCATACGTTTAGCAAAGCATCTCCAGGCCCAGCACGCTTAGGCAAATAGGCCCCTTCTATTTTCTATGACCTTCCTCCACAGCCCATCCTTATCAAACAGAACTCCAAGATAAGAGAATGACTCTATGAACCCTACATTAGATCCATTTATTACTATGGGTCTGCATTTGTTACTGCTTTTGCCACACATCATAATAAATGTCTTGACTTGGTTGACTTTAAGCCTCAAGTTCTTCATATATTCCACAAAATTGTTAATCAATGCTTGCAAGGTGAGTGGGGTACAGGCCATGAGGAGAGTGTCGTCAGCGTAGAGGAGGGTCAGGACAGGTCGAGAACCAATTTGTGAGAGGTCTTTTGCTACTGCCACTAGTCCCCCCCCCACGCTGTTTATATATAGGGAGAACAGGAAGGGGGCCAGGACGCATCCCTGTCTCACCCCTCTCTCCACGCTGAAGGCGTCTGTGCACTCTCCATATACCCCAAATCTAACCTTGGCTCTACACCCCGTACATAGGTCTCGCAGAAAGCCAATAATTGACATTTCCACCACCATATCACTCAATTTTAGTCATAGTTTTTCGTGTATGCCACAATCAAAGGCTGATGAAAGGTCGACAAAGGCTAAATACAACTGCCCCTTTTTAATGCTAACATATTTGCTGATGAGTAAACTTAAATTGAGGCTCTGTCTTATGGTCCCAATCCTGGAGCGGAAACCATTTTGTAGATCGGATAGTTTACCTTGTAGTTCTGCCCACTGATGCAGTCTGTCCAGAATTATCCTGCCCGCTACCTTGATTAGGGAATCTATAAGGAGATAGGCCTATAGCAGGCTGGGTTTAGGTGGTCTCCTTTTTTGTATATGGGGACAATAACTGATTCTCCCAAAGATGGTAAGAATCCCACTTTACAGCTAGCTCTTAGCACTTGGGTTAACAATGGGGCCCACAAATGAATGTTGTTTTTGTAAAGGTCAACGGGTATGGCATCCCGACCAGGGGCTTTGCTGGCTTTGCTTGCTAGAATTGCGGCAGTAACTTCCTCCAGCGAGAAGGGGGACAGTGGAGGTATGGGGTAAGACGATCGACTTGTTAATAGATTGTCCCTGATCTTGTACATTGGTTGCAGGTGTGGCCGAGTAGATATTGTCAAAGTGATTAATCCACTGTTCCTACAGGATTGCTGGCTCGATCTTGGGCGATCCCTCTGCACTCCACGGTGAGGAGGTGATTATCCTTTAAAAGGATCTATCATCTTTGCTGGTACTGGCCTCCTGCGAAGAATCCCAGGTGGCCTCCCTTAATAATTGTTCCCTCATCTTAACTGCCTTATTACACTCTGCTCTACATTTTTGGACCTCACTCTTGTTTCTTGGAGTTTTATGCAGGGCTTCCTTTACGCTATTGTGGGCTTTGCTGCATACAGTGTCAAACCATCCCTTTTCCAACGTATTTAACTTGCCTCTTTTGGCCAGTAAACTCTCTTTTACACCTTGTGTGATGGCTAAGAAGGCTGTAATATTTTCATGGGGAGGGGTGTTTTCACTTAGGCATAGATTAAATTGTTCTTTCTTGTTGGAAACTAACTGATTAAGAAAATCTATTGATTTTATTTGGGGCCAGCGCAATGTATATCCATTAAGACAGGCAACTTCTATCCTTTCTACCTGTGGAATCACTATAGACTTTGCTTTTGGAAACAACTGTGTTGTCGCTAGTTGCAAGCTCAAAGGATAGTGATCACTTAGAGATATTGAATGAGTGTAAAAATTGGAAACATGCCCCATACATTTATTAGACAATAAAATGTGATCGATAATACTATTATTGATTGTTCCATGAAAGGTCTTTGTACGATACGCATAGGGAGTCGAGACTTCGTTGGCATTATTGTAGATATTAATTATGACTAAATCAGCATGTCCTTTTGTATTACACACCAGTAATTGATAATATAGATTATTGGTAACAAAGGTAATATTTGCAAATTGTAGCATATTAGCTATATATGTACACAGACCCTCTTTCGCTCTCCCGTGATTTGATGGGATTGCCGATGTAAAATACGTCCCATAGCCATTTATATGGATGTTCTAGGTAAGTCATGTCTCCTGGAGACATAGAATTGAATATCCATCTACAAAGTCCAACTATTCTGTATTTTGTCACGTAGACCCGCCACGTTCCAAAACAGACATCCAAAGCGAAAGTCGTGTGTGAGAGCCTGTGGGAGGGGGGTTTACATTGCAGATCACCGAATCAAAGTTTGCTTGTGGTGTCGGTATAAGCTTCACATAGGGAGTTTTAACCGTCGTGCTTATGTCACCCCTTGGCGTGTTCTCAGTGGCAGGATTATTCTGTCTGCTCTCCTTTCCTGTTATGTAAGACCCTGTTAGAGGCAGGAATTGAAAAGTTTGAAGGGCATGTTATCTGCTGGAAACTGGGGGGTGAGTGAATCAGATTTCCTGCTGGTGGGGGATAATAAAAATAGCCCAAAGGATGGATGATAATACTGTTTCCATGGCTAGCTGGGGTCTCTGCTCTGCTCAATATTTCGTAAACCAGCTGAGGATTTCTAAAGGACAAAACCACACAATTCTTGCTCTGAAATTTGCTTCCTTTCCCTACCCACCTTACCCTTCTGGCCATCTTAAAATCTTAGAATAGATGCTCTATTAGCCCCATTCAGCCACCCAACCATTTTAAAGATTTAGGGGCATATTTACAATAACTGGCACATCCCTGCAAATCAGCAGGGATGCGCCAGTATTGTGCACCACAGCTCCGCCGTTATGGATGCGCCACATTTACAATGCGGCGCACCATGGGGCAAAAACGGCAGAGATGCGTCATGCATCTGTGCCGTAAAAGTGACACAACAGGAGCGTAAATGAAGCGCAAGGGGCTTGTAATTCTGCCCCTTATTCCTTAGCGAAACCCAGTTTTCTCTACTATTTGTGTGGAGGGGCGGGAAATTTAATTATTCACCGGAGTATGATTTAATGAAAATTTTCATGCCTGGTTTTGTTTATTGATATGTGATTAAACTAAACAATTTGATGAATCAGTCATTTTGTCGTTTATCATACACAAAAACAAAAACTCACAAGGCCTGATTATCAAACTACACTTTGTATTATGTTTTGTGGTACTACAAAACGTTCTACAAAGTGTACGTTTTGCCGTTACTTATATGTGTGCTGTTCTGAGCCCTGTCTATAGAGTCTCGCACATGTAAGAATCCATTTTTGTAGTAGATGTGGGAGGGACACAAGAGAGTATTAAAAAAAATTCAATTCTCATATTTCAGGTTACCTCAAAAGTAACAATCTTTTGCATCCCATTCAGTTGGGTTTCAGAGCCAACTGTAATACAAAAACAGCTTAGCTTGCAGTGGATGCTTACATCAGAGGCATGCTGGATAATGGGGGCAAGGCAGTCCTGATTACGATGGATTTATCTGTGGCCTTCAATACAGTCCCCCATGAAAGATTGTTGGCATGTCTACAATCTATTGGGATTGGATGTTTGGCCTTGAAGTGGTTGACTTCCTTTTTGAAAAACAGAAGTCAAGAAGCATGGATTCCCCCATTTTCTTCCCCAATACACGAGTTGGCAGTTGGAGGACCTCAGGGCTTGGAATTGAGCTCTACCTTATTCAATGCCTATCTCATACCTTTGGCCGTCCTGGTTGAGGCACTGGGGACAAAAGTAATATCATATGCTGATGATGCTCAGTTGCTTTTCACTTGTGAATAAGGGGCAGAATTTGATGGAGGAGTTATTAAATCCTGCCTCACTAATGTGCTCAGTTGGTTGTCCGCCAACCAATTAAAATGCATTTAGCCAAATATGGAGATTGTGTTTTTTGGCTCCACCCCACATGATGTTTGCAGGCCTTGGTGGCCCCAGGGCCTTCCTTCCCTAGGCACCCAATAAAGCTTGGTAGAAAAATTTGGAGTCAAAATTGACAGTGCCTTGTCCTTCCAACCTCAAATTTTGGCTCTGGGGGGCTCTTGTTTTGGGCTCTCTGAAAGCATTTTTACCTCTCCTATCTGTTGAAACAGGAAACCGGTGATCCAGGCCCCAATTTTTTCTAGACTTGACTATAGAAACACTCTTTAATTGTGTCTTCATGAATATCTGCTTTGTCATCTGCAAGTGGTCCAGAATGCTGTGGCTAGAACAATTGTTAATCTTGCTCCAAGAACCCACATGACTCTACATTTGAAAGCACTTCACTGGCTCACCATTAAAAAGACGATGCTTTGTAACACACTGGTCCTAGCTCATAAAGCCTTCATGATAAAGGAGGAGTGTACCAGAGGAGAAGGATCTGTGCTTACACCCCTCCAGGGTTTTATGGTGAACTCATGCCCATTTAGCCAGCATCCCTAAAATTCGCCGGGCAAGAACTGGAGTCATCTGTTGAGGTATGCTGGTCCGGTGTTGTGGAGTGCCTTGTGTGCGTGGGTGAGGCGCTTGAAGGTGATCCTCCTATTGACGGGGAGCCAGTGCAGTTCTCTCAGGTGGGGTCTCATGTGGATGCGGTGAGGTATGTCAAGGATCAGGCGTGCAGAGGCGTTCTGAATGCGTTGAAGGCGTTTCTGGAGTTTGTCCAAGGCTCCTGCGTAGAGGGTGTTTCCGTAGTCCAACCTGCTGCTGACGAGGGCCTGTGTGACCGTTCTTCTTGTTTCGGTGGGGATCCACCTGTAGATCTTGCGGAGCATGCAGAGGTTGTTGAAGCAGGAGGATGAGACGGTGTTGACCTGCTTTGTCATGGAGAGGGTAGAGTCGATGATGAACCCTAGGTTGCGTGCATGGTCAGTGGGTGTTGGAGCTGTTCCCAGTGTGGTCGGCCACCAGATATCATCCCAGGCCAAGGGGGTTGATCCGAGGATGAGGACTTCTGTCTTGTCTGAGTTTAACTTCAGTTGGCTGTTCCTCATCCACTTGGGGACGGCTTTTATGCCTTCGTGGAGGTTGGTTTTGGCAGTGTGGGGGTCCTTGGTGAGGGAGAGGATCAGCTGGGTGTCGTCGGGGTAGGAGATGATGTTGAGGTAATGCAGTCGAGCGACGTGGGCGAGCAGTGCCATGTAGATGTTGAACAGTGTTGGGCTGAGGGCCGCTGTTTCTCTAATGTCTAGCAGGGCCCTCATGTCATTGGTGGCATCAATGAGGGCAGTTTCGGTGCTGTGGTTGATGCAGAACCCGGACTGGGACGAGTCCAGGATGCTGTTCTCCTCGAGATAGCGGGTCAGTTGTCTGTTGACGGTCTTTCCCCATGACCTTTGCCGGGAACGGGAGCAGGGAGATGGGCCGGAAGTTCTTGAAGTCCTTGGGGTCAGCCTTGGGGTTTTTGAGTAAGGTGTTGATCTCAGCGTGCTTCCAGCTCTCCGGAAAGGTTGCTGTCTCAAAGGAGATGTTGATGGCTTTCCGGAGATGGGGTGTGATGGTGGTGCTGGCTTTGTTGAAGACGTGGTGTGGGCATGGGTCCGACGGAGTGGATGGTGTTCATGATTTTTATGGTGTCGTTGTCGTCTATGTTGGTCGCTGGAGGGGGTGGAGGTCTCAGTGGTTGTCGGGCGGTCGTGGCATTGAAGCTGTTGTGGATGTCTGCGATCTTGCGATGGAAGAAGGTGACAAGGGAGTCGCACAGGTCTTGCGAAGGTGGGACGTCATTGGTGTTGGAGCTGGCTTTGGAGAGTTTCTTCATGATGTTGAAGAGCTCTTTGCTGTTGTGTGCGTTGTTGTCTAGGCAGTCTTTGAAGGAGGCCCTTTTGGCGGATCTGATGAGGTGATGGTGTCTGCGGGTGGCATTCTTGTGGGCTGTGAAGCTGTCTGGTGTCTGTTCACGGTGCCATTTCTTTTCTACCGTTCATCAGGTTTGCTTGGAGGCCTGGAGGATCTTCAGTGAACCAGCTGGCTTTTTGATGGTGTGACCGTTGGAGGGTTTCTTGATCGGGGTGAGGGTGTTGGCGCAGTCGTTGATCCATTGTCTGAGGTTGGGGCAGCGGTGTTGGGGTCAGTGGGGTCGGCGGGTGTGCTCCTGGGGCGAGGGAGGTGGTTAGCTGGTCTTCAGTGACTTTGCTCTAGCATCGGCAGGGGATCTGTTAGGTGCAGTGGTGCATGGTGGGTTTCCGGAAGGTGAAGTTGATGCAGCGATGGTTGTTCCAGTGGAGTTCGATGGTGTGGTTGAAGGAGATGTGGGAGCTTGCAGAGAATATGGGGTCCAGCGTGGGGCTAGCGGAGTGGGTGGGTGTTGTGACGAGTTGTCTGAGTCCGAGGTTGGCGAGGGTGGTGGAGTTGGTGGGGTTGGTGTTGTTGTTGTTCTCGCGGTGGAAGTTTAGGTCCCCGAGGAGGATGAAGTCTGTTGAGGTGAGGGCGTGTTTACTGATGAAGTTGGCAATGGCATTGCTGAACTGTGGTCCTGGTCCAGGGGGTCTGTAGACGAGAGTCCCTTTGAGGGTGGTGTTGGGATCAGTGTGGATCTGGAAGTGCAGGTGTTCGGCGGTACTGAGGGTGTCCTCGGTGTTGGTCGAGACTCTGATAGTGTTCCTGTGGACGATGGCTATTCCTCCTACTACTCCATTGGTGCGGTCCCTGCTGGAGATCGTGTAGCCATCCGGGAAGGCTATGGTGATGTCGAGTGCCGAGAAGGAATTCAGCCAGGTCTCCGTCAGGAAGGCGACGTCTGGGGAGGTTGAGTCGAGTAGGTCCCAGAGTTCAACAGTGTGTTTGCGGGTGGAGTGTTTGTTGAGACGAATGCATCTGAGGTAGTTGGGTTCTTTCCTGGTGGGTGGGTTGGCGGGTGGTTGCTGGTGAATCTGCAGTTCTGGCAGGAGAAGGGTCCTTGGGTGCGCTTCAGGGCAGCCAGGAAGCAGGTGTGTGGGTGTCCTGTGTTGAGTGCGTGGAGGGTGCTGGCATCGTAGCGGAGACAGCTGTTGTGGCGTTTGTGGGGGCCAGGGATTCTGGCACTGGGCGCAGTCCAGGCGCGGACGGGGCAGACGGGCTTGACTTAGGCGCGCCTTTGGCCTTCGCCCGTTATAAGAAGGGGAGGTGTTAGGGAGGAGGCAGCTGGGAGGAGGGAGCGGAAGAATGGACGAGCGGGGGCAGGGCCACAGCGGACGCACCGGTGGGAAAACGGGGGCAGGAGTGATGAAGGAAAAAGAAGACAAAAAAAGCACAGGACACAGAATACCAGGGGGGACAAGGAGGAGGAAACACTAAACAATAAGGCAATACAAATATAAAGGTAATAGAGGGCAAAAAGGCATGGGGCACAGAATAAAAACGGGGAACAAGGAGGAAGAAACAGTGACAGATAAGGCAATACAATTACGGTGGAGACAGAGGGCAAAAGGGCACAGGGCACAAAATAAAAAATGGGGAACAAGGAGGAAAAAACAGTAACACATAAGGCAATACAATTACAAAAAAAGAAATAGTAAGCAGTACTATTACAGCAGGACAAGCCTACCTACGGCCTACCACTGGCCACCAGGGATGAGGGGCAGGTGGCAGCCTGCGGGTGGAGGACGGCCTTGAACTATCCTCAGCAGCGGCAGCTGGGGTTTAACGGCAGGACACACAGGCGGTGCTGCGCGGCGTGGGGAGCGACCTGCTTAAGAAGGGTCAAGGGTCAAGGGTCTGGACTGGACTGTTCCCATGAGGCACAGGGTCAGACTGAATTGCATATGGCCATGTCTGAACTGGGGTGGCGGAGTGAGCTAAAGAATGATGATGAAATAAACCCAGATCAGTTGACTGGGGGTTAGTGCTTGCAATGTTCAACACTCCGTCCATCATCCCCATTGGTTTTGCTTTGTTCACCCAGACGTGTGTCCCTTGTTCACTTTGCCACTGGATTCATGCTAGCCTGGCTGATGATGGCTGATTAGCCAGAAACCGGTCCCAGGATGCTTGTTTCCGGTCCAGGGAAGACATGGCTTGGCAGTCCGGGCTGGATTGTTCCCATGAGGCACAGGGTCATACTGATTTTGATATGGCCAACTCTGAACTGGGGTGGCGGAGTGAGCTAAAGAATGATGATGGATTAAACCCAGATCAGTTGACTGGGGGTGAGTACTTACAATGTTCAGTTAATTGTGGTAATTTTGTAAATTTTTTAATACACTTTAACATTCTGCATGTGAGTAAGGGGAGGGTAAGTGCATAACCCTTGTCCTGAAGAAGGAGGCTGTGACCTCCGAAACATGTTGACACTTTAATAGTGGTTTTCGATACCTTAACTCGTATCTACCTAACCACGCCCTGCACTTCTTTTAATAATACCAGCCGGGGATTAAATTAAAAAAAAAATTCCTCCCACGTGCCAGGTATTTTTTAACCTTTCACTTTTTTCACCTCACCTCACTCACACCTTGGTTCTATACACACACCCCCACACATAGTTCACTTCAAAGTGCTCCTGCGTACCCACTAGTCGTAGCACACCGCATCCCGTAGAGGGGTGCGAAGGCCCCGATGATGAAGCATGACACCAAGGGGCCTGTTGGTGTGTGAGGGGCATTTAAACAACACTGTGTGTTTCCCCATCACTTCAGGGATCACTACCACCTTGAGTGGATTCCACTTTGTTTATTTATATATTTAGGGAGACTGAATCCACTGACTCTCTCTCTCCCCCCTTCTGTTACAATTCGTATATTGACAGCGCACAGCTGTGGGAGCCCCTTCCCATCTTTATTTCCACTTTTGGACGTACTCAGACACACATACAAAACACTTTATTTTCAAAACCTTCCTGCTCTCCTCACCTAACAATATGGAGGATGAACATGGATTGACCTTTAGCGAAGATGACATCGACCGTATTCTGGCTGATGACAAACCCTTTGAAGGCCTTAGTAACAGTGACCCTGGCCCTGCTGTAGCAGATTGGGATGAATTAATGAATGTCCGAAAACCCCAAATTAGGACAGCCCTTCATGGCTTACTAATGAGGGAGTATTTACGAAGCAAGATGGCTCCGCAAGGCTTACTAGTCAAAACAGAACCGTTTATTTTCCAAGATGACCTCGTTTTTAAAAAGGCATGGTCACTCATCTCGTGGCACTGTACCAGGGATTGGCTGGTACTCATAGTTCAAACTGCAGCAAGAAAGTCAGTGGAATTAAAAGTTGAGATCCAAAGACTGGAAGTACAGCTTAAAGCTTTCATTTCCCCTGCAGATTTGAAAAAAGGCCTTGAGGAGCTAAATCAACAAATGAAGGATTTCGAGGCAACCTTAAAACAAAGCAAATTTAATAAATTTAAAAAAGATAAAGATCGCTTTACCCCTGAGAGAGCCTACCCCTACACCCGAGCTGACTACGTTATGAAGGATAACTCAAGTGATACTGACAGTGTCAACTCTGATAGCAGTAACTCAAGCAATAAGTCAGGAGGTTTTCAACAAAGAAAGCAAAGGGGAGGTTTCCGACAGCAAAGGGCCCAATTTCCATGCCAGAGAGGCTGGCGAGGTTTCCAAGGACCTCAATTTAACCCTTATCAGCCGCCTTTCCAATTCCCACAGTACCAGTTTGTACCACCACAAATGGGACAAATGTACCCCCAATGGGTTCCGGATCAAACCAATGCTCCCCAGAACCAACAGCCTTTTTTATCTTGGGGCCAAGGATCCCGCAGAGGGCGGAACAAGAAGGGCAACAACGTCAATTGGCAACCCACAGAGGAGGCAGACCCACGGGTAGTGACGAGGAGCATGACGGTGAATCAGGCGTCATCGAGCAACAGGGGGACCTAGTTATTAACATAACTCCCTGGCCCCTCACTGATTTACAGAGGGAGGTACTGAACAAAGGCCTAGGATATGTCCCCATGAACAAACCAGACATTTTCTTATTGCACAAAGAAATGCAGGAGTTTATTAGAACTATTAAACTGCGGGCGTTTTTCAAAGATAAGGAGCCATCCACAGAGACCTCAGACACCGGTTTAAAACCGAGATCAACTTTTACACCTTTGGATAATCAACTCCCGGTTGAGGTTCTGGCCTTCGAAAAAGCCGTAATGCAAGAATTAAAATGTCTAGAAAATAAACAGAAGGTTTTTCAGAACATGTCAAGAATGGAAAGTGAGGCCATTAAGGAATTGAGGATGAATAAGAACCTGATCATAAAACCCACGGACAAGGGTGAGGCAGTAGTTATCCAAACCACCTTAGCCTTTGATAAAGAGTGCAGGAGGCTCCTTTCTGACAATAGGAACTATCAGATCCTCACTGAAGATCCAACTGAATCACTGAGAGTTCAGATAGGAGGCATGGTGGAAGAGGCACTTACCCATGATTGGATTACCAAGAAGGAGTCGGAGTTTCTGATACAAAAGAATCCACGGACTCCATATTTTTACACCATACCCAAGGTGCACAAAAACCTTGATAATCCTCCCGGTCGCCCCATTGTTTCTGGCATTTCATCTATTCTGGAACCATTGTCCAAATTTGCGGATGCCTTTCTTAGACCAATTGTGCAGGCCACTGACACATATTTGAAGGACACAAAGGCAGTACTCCAATTGTTGAATAACCAGACTTTTGATCCCAGCTCCCAGATGCTCCTCAGTCTTGATGTGGAGAGCCTCTATACGAGCCTCCCACACGAAGAGACTTTAAAAATCATTGAGGAGGTACTACACTCTACAAACTGGGAATACCATACCCCACAAAATGTAGTACTTGAATGCATCTCATTGGCCCTTACCAAGAATTTTTTTGAGTATGAGGTCACCCTCTTCTGGCAGAGACATGGGACCAGTATGGGCAGTACTTTTGCCCCGAGCTTGGCCGGACTATATGTCCATCATCTCGAGTCCACAAGAATCCTCCACCCAGACAACCCATACAGGACGAGGATTCGTACCTGGCGGAGGTATATAGACGATATTTTGGTCATCTGGGAAGGAGATATGACTACGGTAACTGACTTTACCGTTTGGCTTAACAACCAAAATGCCTTCTTAAAATTTACTCACCAGGTGTCTAACCAAAGCATGGTCTTTTTGGATTTTAACATCTATTACGAAGCAGGAGCCCTCAAAACAGAAACACATTTCAAACCAACGGCCACGAACTGCCTCCTCAGATTTGACAGCTTCCACCCACGTCATCTGAGGGAGAACCTTCCCTATGGACAGTTCCTGCGTCTTCGGCGGAACTGCAGTGACATTGCTAAGTATAAGTCTCAGGCTAAGGATCTAAGTATGAAACTGAGACAGAGGAAATACCCGGAAACTGCAATCAGAAAAGCATCAAAAAGGGCCAGGAATAACAACCGTGAGGCCCTCCTAGAGGATAACCCTCGGAGGGAGGAAGCCGAAAAAAGAACAGTATGTGTCACCACAAATAGTCCAGTTACCAACCAAGTGACCAAGTTGGTGAACAAACACTGGCGCACTCTGACGAGTAGCGGTCTAACTTTGGAGAAGCCATTGTTTGCCCATAGAAGGGGCAGGAACTTGAGAGACATGCTTGTCCACACAAGACCCCCCCCCCCCACGAAAAAGGATCAAACAAGACTTCAGGGCATACATGGTCACTATCCATGTGGTAACTGTAACAACTGCCACCTCACTAAAAAAAGCCTGACTCTGACCCTCTCAAATGGGACAACGTGTGTTCACAAATTGCAACAGCAAGAATGTTGTATATCTGATCACGTGCCCCTGTGGAAAAGAATACGTTGGTATGACAACAAGACCTGTTAAAGTGAGATTAAATGAACACAAAAGTAACATCAGATGTAAGAAACTCACTACCAAAATGTCAACCCACTTCATCGAACACCAACACTGTGTGAATGAGCTGCAGTGGACAGTTATTGAACAATTACCCTCAGAGGTAGGCCTCTTGGAAAAAGAGCAACGGTGGGTGTTCAGGTTGGGAACTGACACAACGGGGCTTAATGACTCCATCCCGTGGAGCCTCTTGAGATAAAAACTGTCTCTGATACATTATGTTGTTCATATCCTACATCATGATGCTTTTGGTCTATTAGGTCATACTGCCATCACCTCACCACGTGCACATGGCCTCCATGCCCTGCAACTGAGACTCATCTGTGCGTTAATTCTATCAGTTTTTTTCATCTTGAAACTTAATAGATAACGTGAGCCCCCCTTTTAGATATTTATTGGGGCATAGGCACTATTGTACAGTACACGCTTCTAATTTATAGTATTGTACTAAACAAATATCTAGTCAATGGCATATCTTGCTGTCCCTTCATATTGTAACAGTAAATATTTGCCCGGTTGTGAACCCAGTTCAGCCTTGAAGTACACGCTCTTTTAAGCAAGGCGGAGGCATTAGATCGTTCTTTCTTGGCTTCTGCGGTATCACTTGTAGCGCCTCTGCTCCACGCATGCGCGGTCGCCTTTTTTGACCGCGCATGCGTATTAGACAGGCTGTTATGCGCATGCGCGCCCTTAGTGTTCCACAGGAGCGCAACACCGGACCTTAGATGATTGCGATCTCCGTATTTGGGCATATACCGATCCTTATTAACGAATTAACCATCATCAATTACCGTGAGGGATAGTGTATATAAGGGCCCTGACGCTACACAGGCTCACTTCATCGGAGCCGCGTTGAGGGAAGGCAGGCGAATTGCCATTGCAGTAACCGTGAGTTTATGGGTGACAAAGACGAGCTTTTTCCACCAGTCTGGTAGATACAATATCATGCTTTTTTCCAACTGAACCTCGTTCATTAATGTTGTTTTAGGTCTTTTCTGAGCAGGAAGGAAGGATCCCCAATATACGCTTAGGCTCATGAGGTCTTACACTTTAGAACTCTAAGTAAGACTTTCTCCTTCTTATTATGTGCTCTCTTTCCATCAGAGCAGAGAGTAATTCTGTGTTTTGTATATGTGTGTGTCAGTATTGTTATGTCCACTTGTGTCTTTTCTTTTCTTCACAGGGTCCCATTATTTTTGGTATGACCTGGTGATACTTAAAGAAGGTTTCTTCTTCTCCATTGATTTGTCTGTGACATTTGCATGTATTTATCTATGCATTTCTTTTTGCAGGTTTTTTCGCCAACTGGGCGCAACTGCATTCGCTAACACTAAAAACACTGTTAGGAATATTACACATTGTGGTAATTTTGTAAATTTTTTAATACACTTTAACATTCTGCATGTGAGTAAGGGGAGGGTAAGTGCATAACCCTTGTCCTGAAGAAGGAGGCTGTGACCTCCGAAACATGTTGACACTTTAATAGTGGTTTTCGATACCTTAACTCGTATCTACCTAACCACGCCCTGCACTTCTTTTAATAATACCAGCCGGGGATTAAATTAAAAAAAAAATTCCTCCCACGTGCCAGGTATTTTTTAACCTTTCACTTTTTTCACCTCACCTCACTCACACCTTTGTTCTATACACACACCCCCACATATAGTTCACTTCAAAGTGCTCCTGCGTACCCGCTAGTCGAAGCACGCCGCATCCCGTAGAGGGGTGCGAAGGCCCCGATGATGAAGCATGACACCAAGGGGCCTGTTGGTGTGTGAGGGGCATTTAAACAACACTGTGTGTTTCCCCATCACTTCAGGGATCACTACCACCTTGAGTGGATTCCACTTTGTTTATTTATACATTTAGGGAGACTGAATCCACTGACTCTCTCTCTCCCCCCTTCTGTTACAATTCGTACTTACAATGTTCACCATTTCCGTCCATCATCCCCTTTGGTTTTTAACATAGTGCTTTACCATTTAGATATTTCATTGAAACACATAAATGTAGGTAAATTAACTGCTGAACTGTTGCAGTAGCGTATATTGCTTGCTTGTCTAATGGAGTGTAGTTCTGTAATTTAATTTGGCTTTCTGACTTGATAGGACCGAGCTCCACTTTCTTTCTGAAACACCTGTAGGCTTCTTTTTATGCACACGGTTCTTATTCCTGTTTAACTGTTGGCTTCGGTGTACTGCTTCTTATTTTACCTGATGTTTTAAATATAGGACTGCTAATTTGCCTTTTTATATGACTGCAATCTGTTTTAATAACTCCATCTGGTATCTTTGAGTTGATTTCCATTTTACAGGGTGATGGAATTAGTTCGAAGATTTCCTGAGGAGGTAGCAGGACTGTAATTGCACAACATCCTCCTATTTGCCAGCACAGATTAATTTAGCATAAGTAAATAGGTAATCTGCTGAATTTCTTTTAGCAAAGGTGCTTTTTTTAAATGAGACTTCCTAACGCTTGAATGAAATTTGCATGAGATTTAAATATATTTGTCAATTCTGAAGCATAACCATTTTAGAGCACATATTTGTTGTTTCTACATTTTGTATTGGAGAATGTTAATATATTGATACTAATAACAATGATATTATTGTTAAAACAAAAGGAGAATACAACCTAATATGTGGTCAAGTTTGTTTTACAAGTGTTTTAGGATAACATCTCCTTTAGCCGATGGGCTTCGTTGTTTGCTTTTAATTTTGTCTTAAAGTCAGAAACGTAGAAAGTTTAGGTTTTACAAAGTTGTCCTTTTTTTTCTTTTGATGAGCTGGAGGTGTACTTTCTGAAACAACCGTTTAAGTGCATTTTAATGGGTTTTACAGGAGTTCATAAACATATGTATACAGATGCAATATTTTGGGGCAATTTGAATATTACTTTATTCAATAATCACCATTTGAAGACTACTGTGTTGTATGTGCTTATGTTAGATGCTTGGCTACTTATCTTGTACAAACAGCAATGCTACCTAATCCATAATTCAATGGAATGATGTCACTCCAAGCACGACAATGTTTTTAAACACTGAAAGCACCAGTCCACTTTGCCAAGCTTCACCGCTATCATTTGTTAATCAGTATCCTCTCCAGGAAACAAGAAAATTATATTTGCATTCGTGGCCAATTGTAATAATATTGGTATGCATCTTACTACGTGAAAAACAGATACAATTCACAAACATCAAACGGGTTGGGAATTTGGCACTCATGGCGTTTAATAATGGAGTGAACGAAGGTTAACCATACAGCAGTTCTTTTTTTCAATTGCAAAAAGGGGATCCAAGAAGGTTTCCTTTGTAAGACCCAAATACCTGCTCTACTGGTTAGCAGATGAGATGTTTTTGTGAATGCGCAACACACGTTTGAAAGATATATGTTTACATTGAAATGGAAAGACAATAGTGTCAGGGATGAAGATCAATTAAGATCAGCAGTAGAGTAAGGTGAAGGAATGATCCCAAAAAGTGGAAAGAAAAAAACAAAAAATGTATTGGAGGAACTAGGCAGGAAGGAAACTTGCAGAGAAACAGCTTCCAGAAAACACATTCTGATGGATGAATGTGTTGGTTTTAACACAACAAATAGTGTGTTGCCCTTACACTTTGTATACATTTGTCGGGAAAGGCGGCAATGACAATGGTTTCCTTGGCCTCCTACATTCCAGGATTTACTTTTGCCTCGGGACAGGTCCCCTAGCCAACACTGCTGCAGGTGGGTTCAGTGGGCTTCCACGTGCTATAAAAGTACCACAAGGATCCCGCAGCACAGTGGCAATGACGCCTGTTTCACTTGTCTACATTCCAAGACTTACTTTTGCTTTGTGACTGAGGGTGGTCTATATCCCTATGCTATCAAACTGCTACATGGATCCTGCAGTGCAGGTGGCAACAATGGCGGTTTCACAGGCCCTCATTCCAGGACTTGTTTTTACTTCATGACTGGGGTGGGACGAAGCCCTCCAGTCAACACTACTGCAGGCGGGGCCAGAGAGTTTCCGCGCACTATAACAACACTACAACGATCCTGCAGCATGGGTGGCAATGATGCCAGTTTTCCTGGCCCACATTCCAGGACTTACTTTTGCTTCATGAATGGAGTGGCACTACGTCCCCCGTCAAAACTGGCGGAGCCATTGGGCTTCCATGGATAAAAGCGCGATTCCAGGGGGCAGAGCTATTGTTATTACTAAGCCATCGGGTGGCACAGCACTGGACTCCTTCCTTGACACACGCAGTTGGCGTTGTCTCCAAAGAGATAGAACAGGCCGAAAGGTGACTCTTTCTGGACTTTGGAGCAGCCCCTGGTTCCCCCTTGGAATCCTCAGCAAGGCCAGCCATTGGCCCTAACAATATACTTCCTTCCGTTCTCTGTTTCTGTCACCTTCTACGGTTGCAGGAAAGGTTGGTACTCTGAATGTTAATACTTCATTTTGTAATTCTGATGCCATGCATTTCAGTGACAGTGAACATTGTGCCAAAAGAAAGAGGGCCGTGCTAAACCATCAACCAGACACAGGTGAAGTATTGGAAGTAAAGAGCCTGTAGATCCTCTCCCATGATTGTTTTACCCAGCAACAACTTCCCCTTTCTGTGGTCCAACAACATCTGGGCCTACAACATCTGCCTCAGCCACAAGAAAACAAGCCAAAGAAACACCTGCGCCCACCGTAGTCCCTGCAACTGTGGATCCAACAGTTTCAGCAGGACAGAATGGCAACACCTCCACCTCCACCACTATCAGCATGAGAAGCAGAACCTAATTTACTCCACTGTGTGACTGACATGAACTCTGTGGGCTATTTTCTGGACACATTTCCTTTTTTATGTCAGTTGTATTTTGTACATTGGATTTCAAATAATTTGGCTCTTCAATGATAGTTTCATTCAGCATGATTTACTTGTCATTGTTTTTTGTTTCCTTTTTTGTGTTTATCCAGTTTTAGTTTATTTGGTGATGTTGAAAAAAATTAAAGAAAAATCAAAGAATGGTGTTGTTTTTCTTTTCACAATTAATTCACCTTTTTGTTCTATCGTACATTTAAAAAAATTAAAATGTAAAAGATTGTTTATTCATAAAGCAATTCCATATAGGTAATGTTTCTCACGTTTTTTAAAAATGACAAAAAAATAACACAAACCCAAAAATCTAAAACTAGTATTTGATTAAATTGTAATCAAGAATTGATTGTCATATTTTTCTAATACATTAGAACATATCCAGAATCAAAAAACATCATATTATATTTTCATTTTCAAGTCCAGACATTGCCATCATAGAAGAATGGGATATATATTAAAAAGGAATCTGATTAAATAGGCTAACTATTATTGATGTATGTCATCAGCTGAGACAGATCTTTTGCCTCACAACAGGAAGCCCACATCAATAACACCAATAGTGAAAATATTTATAGTTGTTATTATTTTTATGTTGTGTTTTGTGTTAAAATTTGATGATCCTAATTGATCAAAATACCATTCTTTGATGATGATGAAAATAATGGCAGGGCTCTATTTTGTGGCCATAGGATCAATCCAATACGCTGTTGCAGTGTCTGGTGGAATATTACAACCAACTTTCAGTGGTTTGCTACAAGAAGTTATTTCTTCAGTGATGAGACATCAATATTTTCATACAGTTACCACAAAATGTGCATTTTGCCTCTGTGAAGGGAGATTTGAATGATTTGGGCGGCCTACCATGTGTGGTTAGAGCAATTTAAGCAGGACTTATTGTCTTGGTGCTACAACACAACTAAACAAGTGTAGTGCAACAAAAAAAACTTCTATTCAATCAATGTGCAGGTTGTGGGCTTACCAGATTTCTACATGTGTTTGTGTTTTCCAGGAAAATACATTATCTCTTTGTACTATGTAACAGCACCATACCCCTGAAAATGTTACTACTTGGGGGCTGATTAGGAAGGTGGGGAGACCACCACCGACAGGCTGTCAGTGGCGTTCTCCCAGCCATTCTAAGCAGCTTTCCCACCCATCATATTTTGATGGCTGACGGAAAGTCACACCGGCACAGGTCCGACAGTAGAAATTATTCCAATTGCCTGTCAGACCACCCGCATCCCCAGAATGGTGGCAGTGCCTATTAGGCACTGCCATAGGGATAACAATATCCCGCTCCACCAGCCTTTTCATGGTGGTTCACCTACCATAAAAAGACTGACGGATAAGGACTTTGGGGGCCCGTAGTGGGCCCGCCTTGCACCCCTCCAGACATGGGACCTGGGGGGCACCTATGGTGTGCGCCTACATATTCCTGTACCATTTGATAGGCACCACATGGTGCCTGTCATGTAGTACTTGGATATGTAAAACATTGTTTTTTACATTGTGGTGGGTGCTGCAGCTAGCAGCACCCGCCGTAATGTAAAACATGGGCAATGCGACTCCACAGTGGCGGTCGCATCCTAATTTGCCCTGCGGGACCGCCGACAGCAAGTCAGATGGTCCCTATCCCTGATAGGGTTGCGGAAGGACGCCCCCCATCCTAATCAGCCCCTTGGACTTGGGAGGCCCTGGCTTGTTGGTGAATTCAATCTATCAATATGTATACACATTTCTTTACTTTTTTTACAATGTTAAAACAAACTAAAAATAATAAGATATTTTGGCATAAACTGTAAAAGGTTTTACTGTACTAAAGTGAATTAAAAATGTATCAAGTCTTATGTATTTACTTATGCTGTTGAAGTAAATTGAAACTACCCAAAACATTATTTTTGGATTTCTTCAACAGCATAAGCAAATACATAGGACATGAAACATTAATAAGGAACTTAAGTACAGAATCAATCAAATTAATTTCAACATTTAAAAAATGCTTAATTTACTTGAAGTAAGTTATACAATTTTGAAATGCCCAAACAAAAGAAACAGGCTCCAATTTTATACAACTATTGGTACAACATTGCAGTATTTATGAACACACATTAATTTATATTTTTATTTTTACAAATAAAAATAAAGAAGCTTTTTCTGCATTGTACACACAATGTACAAAGAGATTTTTTTTATATCACATTTTGTGACATAAGTACGATAATCAAAACAACATGTCTGAACCGTTCAGAGGTGTAAAACAGTTCCTGGAGAGAACTGAAAGTGGTTAAGAAAAATTATCAAAATGTAGGAGCAAGATAGGGGGTGCCCCAAGAAATAGGAACGGGTTTGGGGAAAATGGAACGCTTTTAGAGGTAATACATGTGAAGTACCGGTTGTTGATTCAATATTGGAAGACAGTGAATGACCCACAAATGCAAACTGTGTCTGATGTTATGAATTCTTGTGTCTATGCAGTATAGCTCGTCAAGTAATGGATGTCTAAATTGCATGATATGACAAATACTTGTCTTAGGGCCATATGTAGGTAATCTCTATTTACCGATTCTTAAATACCGAATTTTACCGATTCGGTATTTAAGAATCGGTAAATAGTATGTAGGTAAAAATTCGGTATATTTTACCGATTTGGTAAACTTCGGCACTTGAGTGCTCCCTATATAGGATTTAAGGATTCGGTAATTTACAGATTCCTTAAATTACCGACTCGGTAAATTACTGAATCCTTAACTCCAGCCACCTACATTGGAAAAAGCCAAATACCGGTCGGTAACTGCAAATTTACCGATTTTCGGCCGTTACCGACCTGTATTAAGCTACCTACATATGGCCCTCAATGTTAAATGAAAATTATAATGCTCTGTACCAAAATAAAAAGAGTTTTAAAACATAAGAGCACGAACAGAAAATTACAAAACTGTGAGCAAATGGTTTCTGAAGATGTTCTCTACATGCAGGAAATAAAGATTTAAAAAAAACAAAGTTTAAAAGTTGTGAAGCAAATGAAATATGACAATTTTAAAAATGTTTAGAGAAAAAAACGTATTGCTCAGTTATATTTACACAGATACAATTAAACTATTGTATATGTCTTTACTGCATCTTCAAGAGCAGTTGGAGGAGGCATTGGCTAAGAAGGCGGGGAAGCTACTGGCCACTTTGTTTCAGGTGGCGAAATATCTGACACTGCTGGACACAGTGGCATGGAGGGTGAGGGGGCTGTAATGGAGGTTACCATTCCCTAGTGGTGGTGGACCCTACCAGAACTCTACAAACATCACTCTTGTCCACCACCCAGAGACACATCTCCACTCTCACTCTTGCTCTCCCTCCAGTTGGCCAAACCTGACCCCTTAAAAGGGCTGGGGTCTCCTTCGCCACAGGCACCTCTGCCCTTGTCTTCCCAGCTGCTAATGAGGAGGCTATTGACCTCCTACTCA
This sequence comes from Lissotriton vulgaris, assembly GCF_964263255.1. Taxonomy (NCBI): domain Eukaryota; kingdom Metazoa; phylum Chordata; class Amphibia; order Caudata; family Salamandridae; genus Lissotriton; species Lissotriton vulgaris. The sequence continues at coordinate 587,738,849 of NC_141696.1, read as the reverse complement.
GCATCTCTGTAGGCCAGACAACGATAGTGAATGGCTTCCAAGGCCTTACTTGCAAAATGGAACAAATGGTTGAATATCTGGATGCGAGTCAAGGTTCAATATCTGGCACAAAGAGAATTCTGACCAAAATAGCAGTCTCTTTACTGACCCTAGCCCCCCAACCAACCCAACCTTCTCCCCCAACTCAGGTCCTTTCTCAACCCCAGTCCAAACTCCCATCCCATCTCAATCCCAAGCATGCTCACTTCTTTGCAGGCACCCTCTACAACAAACTCAAGCAGCATAATGGGCCACACACATAAACAGAAGCACATAAAGAAACACACACACATTATTCACACACTATTTAATCTAAACCAACAGGCACCAAAAGCTTAAAACTCACAACCACCACAAACATAAACTCACCTACAACCACAAGCACCACCATACCCACAACCACTACAGCCACCACTTCACAGCACAATCACCACACACACACAAGTACATAAACCACCACTCACCCACCTACAATCACCACAACTACCACCACACTCACAAGCACCACAACTGTCATACACCCACCACCACACCCACAACTCCCACCATACCCACAACCAACAGCACTCCCACAAGCACCACAACCACCATGACATCCACAACCACCACCACCATCACTCCCACAAGCACCTCAGCCTCACCAACCCCTACAATAACACACAGTACACTGTGGGAAGGTGATTCGCAAAGCTAGCATACGACCTGAAAGTGTTTTCTAGTAATATAGCAACCACTGCCTTCTTGCTGGGCCCTGCCAACCAAAATTGACAGTCAAACCACTTTGACTTCATGCGACTCCAGTTGTTTTTAACAAGTTGGGTCTCTTCCAAAAAACATATATTGCATTGCATTGCCCTCAACTGTGTCAACAGAGGTATTTGTTTCGTTGGATAATTAAGGCCTTGTACGTTGAGGCTAACCACTTTTAACATGACTTGGTGTTAAAATGAAAATAGTGGCGACTTTAAAAGGAAAGTGACGCCTTGCTTCTCCTCTTTGTGGCGGAAGGGAAAGATCTAGATCATGTGCTACATATGGGCCTGGGTGGGTGAAAACATACAATAAAACAACAAGAAGAACACCAATTGAAAAACAACCAGTGTAGACGTGGTTGGGGACCATGTGGCAGGCAAACCTTGTGAGTCGTTGAAAACGGAAAAAGTCAAAGGAAGCCTCCGCCAGCACATGCTGATATCACAAGATTATCATGCAGCAGAGTTCAGAGCTGGGCAGACTAACCATACCATCTAAAACTATTTGGACCAAGACCAGTTCCGCAGAAGATCAGTGAAAACGCAGCCTCTCTCGGCTCTTGCTTCCTGGGCCATTATTCTTTTTCTTGTTCCGGTGCAGAGTCCTGCTATGTAAGGGGATGGTTTAGGGCCGACCGCTCCTTGTTACTTTCAGTGATTGATGGCTTGCTCACGAGTTTTTGAAGCTGGTCTCTAGGGAGTCGCCCTCGCCTCTCGGATCTCTGCGAGCGCGAGGTGGGGAATCCCCAATCATCCATCTGTTCCTCCGGCTCCAGATCCAGACCCAAGATCGCTGCCGCTTCCGGGTTGGGGCAAGTTGAACGCGTCTCACTATTCCATAAGAACTGTAGGCGAAAGGGGGGGCCCATCTGTAACGCACGTCCTTCTCCCTCAGGAAATCAGTAATGGGTTTCATAGAGCAACAACGCTAGAGTTTGATGGGGGAAAGAGCTTGAAAAAGGCAGACCTTGAACCCTTCGAACTTTGTGGGCCTGGCCTCGTACTGCATTCATTATGAGTTCTTTCTGTCGGTAGTAATGTAGACATGCTAGGATGTCATGAGGTGTACCCGGCGAGGAGAATGGGCAACCTGCCCTATGTGTGCAGTCCAAGGGGATTTCAACGTCCTTCAGCTCTGGAATGATTTGGCAGAATAGCCTTGTGGCAAAGTCCTCAAGATGGTTGCCATCTGCCTTTAGTGGAAGCCCCTTAAGTCTTATATTAGATCTCCTAGACCAGTTTTCTAAGTCTTGTAAATAGTAGTTGAGGTCGGCATTGCGCTCTTTAAGTTCAAGTATCTCCCTGCGGTGTCGCTCCAGTTCCCCTTCTCTAGCATCACCCATTTTCCCTATGGAGTCCACTCACTACTCAAATTCGCCCACCTCGCGGCACAGTTCTTTCACGTCACTTGCCACCTCTGTCCTTAATGCTGCTATATCCTCCCTCAACGTACCAAAGAGGGACTCTATGAAGTCCCTTGTAATCAGGCCCTCCTCGCCCTCTACCTGCCCAGTCTCTGTACCTGTCGGTTGGTGCTCTGACGGCTCTGCTCCCAAGAAGATCAGCCCAGCCTGCTTGGGAGAAGTTTTAGTAAAAAGATCATTGACGGTAGGATCCTTTTTAGTCCTGGTATGTGCCATCTTGTCCCCCATTGCAGATTCACTGTGGGTCACCTTCTTTCAGGTGATCAAGCACAATTTCCCCAAGCGTGTACCGCACCACCGGATGTGAATTCTTTTGCAATGTATTTTGCCTGCTGCACATGTGGCACCCACCCAGCCCTTCATATCCTGTGCGGCTGGAGGGGCTTGCAAATCGCTCGCTGGACACCAATGATGCCCCTATTTTAGAACACCACGTAATGTTGACCCGCAGTCTAGTTCAGGGGGGACACTTTGAACACTCTGCTCCAGCTTTAAAACACCACCTTTTGCTGCAGGGGAGGCAGAAGTCTTCAAGGCAATTGAAACCGTGGACCACCTCCACCACAGCTGGTCCAGAAACACAGACCCCACTCTTGGCCTTCCAACAGTTCAGCAGTCTGGTGTGACTTCTTACCTGGGCACCTTGTGTGCAGGTCGCACTACTCCTGTGTCCATTGCGGTGTGCCAGGCTCCCCTTCCAAACACCCCCCAGTATCACCAGAGAGGGGGAGGGGGCAGGGGAGAAGGGCAGCACCAGTCTGGCCAATCCTTCCAGATAAAGCTACAATGCTTGGGTAAGCGTTGTATCCTGCTCTGTAGCGAGATTCCCCCCTCTCTCCCCCAGCTGAAGCTTCTTACTCCTGTCACCGGCACTTCACACAAGGCAAACGCGATCCACTGTGTCTCCAAGGGGCCCTCACCGCACTTTGAATCTAAACTGGAGCCAAGCTTACTCCCTCGACGGCCCCCTCCTCACGCCGTTATCGGCATCTTGGGTCCAGCAGGGACAATCTGCTGTGTGGGATTCTAGGCCGCAGCCCCGTTTCACTCTCAGGATGTGCGTCTGTTCCAGCGCAGTGGGTGGAGGAAGCGCCCCCACCGATCAGCAGACTTTCCAGAGAGCTCCCTTCTGATGTACCTCCAGTACCTCGAGAGCCCCATGTGCAGTGGCTGCGCCCCTCAGTAGCTCCGTGGATCAGCAGGAGCCTCTTCTTCCCTCTGCCCCCATTTTGCCTCATGCAGCTCCACTACTTTTCCTTTCTATTGCGGGGCTCTCCTCACTCTCCCATTAGATGGTGGGGACCAGGAGACAACTATGGATCATGGCGGTCCGGTGCCTGCGCTTGGAGCCTGGGAATCAGCTGCTTGGTTATGTGGCGCAGCAGAGCTCCGGAGAACTGCTCCTACACGGGCGCCATTATAGACACGCCCCTTCATTTTACTTATATAAGTAAAAAATGAACCACATATGCTTTACACCTTAAAAAAAGAAAAAAAGAGTAATTTTATTCAATAAAATACAAAACATGCACTAGACAAGGGGATATGTAACATACATCCCCATATATAAATTGATTTAAGTTAAGAACTCACATTGATTTTGCATTTAATTATAAAAGAAATACAGTTTACCTTATGTAGTTCAATTTCTAAATTATATTAAAGTTAAAGGATTTTAATAAACTGTAATGCATATGTTTATAATTTGGTTCTTTACAAAAATAATTAAACACACCTATGTAAACACATTATGAATTTTGAGTGTCCATTATCATGTTAGGGGTTTGGTAAAGCGCAACAGCTGCCCCAGCAAAGAGGCGTCCCGGCGCTGCTAGATCAAAGAGACAGGTACTCAAGGTTAGCCAGATGTAGACAACAGCCTATGATGATGAGAAGAGAAGAATTTTAATGGCTTTTCGAAAAGCCAGCAGGTTCTCTATTCCATTGATGTGGGCCGGCAGGGAGTTCCATAGTGTAGCCGCCAGCACCCGAAAGGAGCGGCATAGTTTGGTTTGTGGTACATTCACCAGGTGTTGTCCCAGCGAGCGCAGGCTACGCCGCGGAACGTACCAGGCCAACAATGGGCGCAATAAGACCGGTCTCCCGGTTTTAAGGATCTTAAACGCCATGACGAGGGCTTTAAATTGAATCCGAGAAGCAATCGGGAGCCAATGGAGTCTTCCAATCGTTGCTCTGACAGGGCATCTGCGAGGGAGCCCAATCAGAGTTCTCACTGCCAGGTTTTGAACCCGTTGGAGTCGCAGTACCTCAGCTTTGTTAGCACCCAGGAACAATACGCTGGCATAGTCCAAACAAGAGATAATCATGGCTTGGACAATAAGCTGACGTACTGTTGGCTCAAAATACGTCAGGATAGGTTTTAGGCCTCTCAGCAGGCCCACACAGGTAGCTGCCTCTCTCTTTGTGTCGGTCTGAAAGCTAAGTGAGGAGTCCATCCACACTCCCAAGTTCTTAACTAGGGGCGTTGGCATCGTGCCCAGCGATGCCGGCCACCAATGCTAATTCCAGAGGGCGGGGTTTTTCCCTACTAGCAAACCCTCTGTTTTGCTAGCATTGAGCTGTAAACAATTGTCTGCCATCCACTGGACGACAGCTGCCATACCATATCTAAACCTAGTAGCTGATGTAGATGGCCCTTCAGCTAGGGTGATGACCAGTTGGGTATCATCCGCGTAAGACACCAGTGCTAAGTCCCACTCTTTTGCCACAACTGCCAGAGGTTGCACATACAGATTGAGCAAAGATGGACTGAGTGCAGAGCCTTGCGGAACCCCCTGGCCAATAGAGTGAGACTGAGAGATGTATGGCAGTGCTGAAACCCGAAAGGATCTCTCCTCTAGGAAAGACCGAAACCACTCTAAGGCAGATCCCTACTGCCTCCAGCCGGTGCAGAAGAATTTCATGTGAGACCGTGTCAAAGGCAGCGCTGAGGTCTAACAGGATCAGCGCTGCACTCTGAACGGCATCAAGGATCATCCTTAAGGGTTCCGTAGAGGCAAGAAGAGCGGACTCCATGCTATGGCCAGGCCTCAACCCATTTTGCGACGGATCCAGAATGTCATTTTGGCTCATATACAGAGATAGAACATTATTCACATGAGCCTCCACAATCTTGGCCACCCACGGGAGGAGGGAGATCGGCCTAAAGTTTTCTGGTTTGGACGGATCCAGAGAGGGCTTCTTAATAATGGGGGATACCCATGCCTGTTTCCAAGCCCTAGGGACTATAGATGTGGAAAAGGACAGGGTAAGTATGGCGCCGATCGACTGTTGGAAGTGCACCAGGGACCCCACAAATTGAGCCAGCCTCATAGGGTCCGTTGGAGAGCCCGCTTTCACTTTCCTGCATAATTTAGCTAAATCTTCCCCAGAGATCTCTGGGATAGTTGCTAAGGTGGAGCCCCAACCCTAGTATCAACAAAAACAGATGGACCGGGAAGGTGCTGCGGAAAGGTCTTATAGATTTTTTGACCCTTTTCAACTAAGAAGATGGCTAGTTCTTCGCACTGCTGTGCAGAGAATATATTAGATATTCTACATCTAGAAATCTTTAGCTCTTGCACAATTTTAAAAATGCATTTAGTAGGATTAGGGCTAGTTTTTATTTCCTCTACATAGAATGTAGCACGTGTAGAACAGATCGCTTTATGATACAACTTCATTTTAGCCAAATAGATTACTTTATCTTCCTTTTTATATTCCCTTCTCCATGTCCGCTCGGCTCTATTGCATTGCTTCATCAATGCTCTCAGAGCCTCACCGTACCATGGATTAGAGATGGACCTGCGCCCCTTGGTCCATTTGACTGGATTGAGAGCGTCCAGGCCTCTTACGATCCAGTCACAAAAGGCAGCGTACGCCACCTCTGGATCAGCCAAGCCCTCCAGGGAAAACGTCCCTAGGAAAGCATGAAAATCCTTCAATTTGAGTTTATGCCAGGGCCTTTTCAAGACCCTCTTCACCTCCTCCATCGAGAAAGGCTCAGGAATCTCCATACTGACTCTGACCAAAAAGTGGTCAGTCCAGCCCATAGGTTTAGGCAAATCCCCTTTCACTTGCGGAATATTAGAGAACACTGGGTCCAAGATATGGCCGGCCAAGTGCGTAGCAACATTAATCAGCGGATCTAGCTGTAGAGCGGCTAGGTCAGCCAACAAGTTGCAGATAATGGGATCCTGGATCTGAAGTGGAGATTCAAATCCTTCAAGACTGTAAAGTTGGCCGAACCCACCACTAGCGAGTTAGCTGTTTCTAGCAGAGCCTAAATAAACTTCTAGGCAGGCCCCGGTGGGCGGAGATATACAGTCCTGAGAGTGTGAACTGTGCACTAATAGCAATCTTAAAATGGGCACATTCACTGCCACATAGATCTTCCTTGATAAAGGAACAGGGGTATTGAGCTTTATAAATTACTGCAATACCATAGCCTCTGGTATCCCTATTTAGCGCCTGCATGGACGTTTGGTGGTGGCCATAAGTAAGGGAGGGAAGGGGGCAGGCAGCTAAAAACAACTAGACCGTCACCCCAAACTGGTCTGAAAATGGCACCTAGGCCCGCGTGAGTCCCTGAACAGCTCCTAGTCAGCTGCAGGGTTCGCAGTGACAGTGCGGGAGGGAGTAAACACTGCGTGGGGTAAATGCAGGGCAAAACAGAAATAGAATTTATAAAAGCACACAATATTTTAAATTAGCAGTAATAGAATTTTTAAAAGCACACAATGTTAAAAATTAGCAAACAATTTAAAAGCAATGTATGCACACTCCTCGCTTTCCCGGTCATGAACGATTCAGAAAAGGGGGTGGTGATGAACAGAGTGTCTGAATTAAGCAGACCACTCTTACCCAGTCCAAAGATCAGGGCTTGATCCATCACCGTTATTTAGCTCACTGCACCATCCCAGCTCAGAACCTGGCTATATGCAAATCAGTCTGTCCCTGGCCCAGTGCATCATGGGAACAGGGCAGACTAAACTACCAAGCCAATTCTTCACCAGAAAGGAGACAAGCTTCCGGGGACCGGTTTCTGGCATTTCAGCCGTCGTCGGCCCGGCTTGCTTGAATCCTGATGGTGCAGTGAGCAAGGGACTCATGTCTGAGTATACCCTGCCACACCTATAGTGGCCAAAAACGATTCAGAAAAGGGGGTGGTGATGAACAGAGTGTCTGAATTAAGCAGACCACTCTTACCCAGTCCAAAGATCAGGGCTTGATCCACCACCCTTATTTAGCTAACTGCACCATCCCAGCTCAGAACCTGGCTATATGCAAATCAGTCTGTCCCTGGCCCAGTGCATCATGGGAACAGGGCAGACTAAACTACCGAGCCAATTCTTCACCAGAAAGGAGACAAGCTTCCAGGGACCGGTTTCTGGCATTTCAGCCGTCGTCGGCCCGGCTTGCTTGAATCCTGATGGTGCAGTGAGCAAGGGACTCATGTCTGAGTATACCCTACCACACTTATAGTGGCCAAAAATGATTCAGAAAAAGGGGTGGTGATGAACAGAGTGTCTGAATTAAGCAGACCACTCTTACCCAGCCCAAAGATCAGGGCTTGATCCATCACCGTTATTTAGCTCACTGCACCATCCCAGCTCAGAACCTGGCTATATGCAAATCAGTCTGTCCCTGGCCCAGTGCATCATGGGAACAGGGCAGACTAAACTACCAAGCCAATTCTTCACCAGAAAGGAGACAAGCTTCCGGGGACCGGTTTCTGGCATTCTAGCCATCGTCGGCCCGGCTTGCTTGAATCCTGATGGTGCAGTGAGCAAGGGACTCATGTCTGAGTATACCCTGCCACACCTATAGTGGCCAAAAACGATTCAGAAAAGGGGGTGGTGATGAACAGAGTGTCTGAATTAAGCAGACCACTCTTACCCAGTCCAAAGATCAGGGCTTGATCCATCACCGTTATTTAGCTCACTGCACCATCCCAGCTCAGAACCTGGCTATATGCAAATCAGTCTGTCCCTGGCCCAGTGCATCATGGGAACAGGGCAGACTAAACTACCAAGCCAATTCTTCACCAGAAAGGAGACAAGCTTCCGGGGACCGGTTTCTGGCATTTCAGCCGTCGTCGGCCCGGCTTGCTTGAATCCTGATGGTGCAGTGAGCAAGGGACTCATGTCTGAGTATACCCTGCCACACCTATAGTGGCCAAAAACGATTCAGAAAAGAGGGTGGTGATGAATAGAGTGTCTGAATTAAGCAGACCACTCTAACCCAGTCCAAAGATCAGGGCTTGATCCATCACCGTTATTTAGCTCACTGCACCATCCCAGCTCAGAACCTGGCTTTATGCAAATCAGTCTGTCCCTGGCCCAGTGCATCATGGGAACAGGGCAGACTAAACTACCAAGCCAATTATTCACCAGAAAGGAGACAAGCTTCTGGGGACCAGTTTCTGGCATTTCAGCCGTCGTCGGCCCGGCTTGCTTGAATCCTGATGGTGCAGTGAGCAAGGGACTCATGTCTGAGTATACCCTGCCACACCTATAGTGGCCAAAAACGATTCAGAAAAGGGGGTGGTGATGAACAGAGTGTCTGAATTAAGCAGACCACTCTTACCCAGTCCAAAGATCAGGGCTTGATCCATCACCGTTATTTAGCTCACTGCACCATCCCAGCTCAGAACCTGGCTATATGCAAATCAGTCTGTCCCTGGCCCAGTGCATCATGGGAAAAGGGCAGACTAAACTACCAAGCCAATTCTTCACCAGAAAGGAGGCAAGCTTCCGGGGACCGGTTTCTGGCATTTCAGCCGTCGTCGGCCCAGCTTGCTTGAATCCTGATGGTGCAGTGAGCAAGGGACTCATGTCTGAGTATACCCTGCCACACCTATAGTGGCCAAAAACGATTCAGAAAAGGGGGTGGTGATGAACAGAGTGTCTGAATTAAGCAAACCACTCTTACCCAGTCCAAAGATCAGGGCTTGATCCATCACCGTTATTTAGCTCACTGCACCATCCCAGCTCAGAACCTGGCTATATGCAAATCAGTCTGTCCCTGGCCCAGTGCATCATGGGAACAGGGCGGACTAAACTACCAAGCCAATTCTTCACCAGAAAGGAGACAAGCTTCCGGGGACCGGTTTCTGGCATTTCAGCCGTCGTCGGCCCGGCTTGCTTGAATCCTGATGGTGCAGTGAGCAAGGGACTAATGTCTGAGTATACCCTGCCACAGAAAAGGGGGTTGTGATGAACAGAGTGTCTGAATTAAGCAGACCACTCTTACCCAGTCCAAAGATCAGGGCTTGATCCATCACCATTATTTAGCTCACTGCACCATCCCAGCTCAGAACCTGGCTATATGCAAATCAGTCTGTCCCTGGCCCAGTGCATCAGGGGAACAGGGCAGACTAAACTTCCAAGCCAATTCTTCACCAGAAAGGAGACAAGCTTCCGGGGACCGGTTTCTGGCATTTCAGCCGTCGTCGGCCCGGCTTGCTTGAATCCTGATGGTGCAGTGAGCAAGGGACTCATGTCTGAGTATACCCTGCCACACCTATAGTGGCCAAAAACGATTCAGAAAAGGGGGTGGTGATGAACAGAGTGTCTGAATTAAGCGGACCACTCTTACCCAGACCAAAGATCAGGGCTTGATCCACCACCCTTATTTAGCTAACTGCACTATCCCAGCTCAGAACCTGGCTATATGCAAATCAGTCTGTCCCTGGCCCAGTGCATCATGGGAACAGGGCAGACTAAACTACCGAGCCAATTCTTCACCAGAAAGGAGACAAGCTTCCGGGGACCGGTTTCTGGCATTTCAGCCGTCGTCGGCCCGGCTTGCTTGAATCCTGATGGTGCAGTGAGCAAGGGACTCATGTCTGAGTATACCCTACCACACTTATAGTGGCCAAAAACGATTCAGAAAAAGGGGTGGTGATGAACAGAGTGTCTGAATTAAGCAGACCACTCTTACCCAGTCCAAAGATCAGGGCTTGATCCATCACCGTTATTTAGCTAACTGCACCATCCCAGCTCAGAACCTGGCTATATGCAAATCAGTCTGTCCCTGGCCCAGTGCATCATGGGAACAGGGCAGACTAAACTACCAAGCCAATTCTTCACCAGAAAGGAGACAAGCTTCAGGGGACCGGTTTCTGGCATGTTAGCCGTCGTCGGCCCGGCTTGCTTGAATCCTGATGGTGCAGTGAGCAAGGGACTCATGTCTGAGTATACCCTGCCACACCTATAGTGGCCAAAAACGATTCAGAAAAGGGGGTGGTGATGAACAGAGTGTCTGAATTAAGCAGACCACTCTTACCCAGTCCAAAGATCAGGGCTTGATCCATCACCGTTATTTAGCTCACTGCACCATCCCAGCTCAGAACCTGGCTATATGCAAATCAGTCTGTCCCTGGCCCAGTGCATCATGGGAACAGGGCAGACTAAACTACCAAGCCAATTCTTCACCAGAAAGGAGACAAGCTTCCGGGGGACCGGTTTCTGGCATTTCAGCTGTTGTCGGCCCGGCTTGCTTGAATTCTGATGGTGCAGTGAGCAAGGGACTCATGAAGCTTGTTTCCTTCCCAGTATAAGAATTGGCTTGGTAGTTTGGTCTGCCCTGTTCCCATGATGCACTGGGTCAGGGTCAGACTAATTTGCATGTAGCCAGGTTCTGAGCTGGGATGGTGCAGTGAGCTAAAAAACGGTAATGGATCAAGCCCTGATCTTTGGACTGGGTAAGAGTGGTCTGCTTAATTCAGACACTCTGTTTATCACCACTCCCTTTTCTGAATCGTTTTTGTCCACCATAAGCATGGAAGGGTATATTCAGATGTGAGTCTCTTGCTCATTGCACCATCAGGATTCAGGTAAGCCGGGCCGAAGACGGCTGAAATGCCAGAAACTGGTCCCTGGAATCTTGTTTTCTTCCTAGTATAATAATTGGCTTGGTAGTTTGGTCTGCCCTGTTCCCATGATGCACTGGGCCAGGGTCAGACTAATTTTCATGTAGCCAGGTTCTGAGCTGGGATGGTGCAGTGAGCTAAAAAACGGTGATGGATCAAGCCCTGATTTTTGGACTGGGTAAGAGTGGTCTGCTTAATTCAGACACTCTGTTCATCACCACCCTTTTTTCTGAATCGTTCCCGGTCATGAAGGCAGCTTGCACCAAATCCAGAAAAAAAAGTAGTGCAGGTGTGTTTTTAAAAATTTCTTAATGACAACATTACACACATATGGATTACGCATTATAAAAATAATGCTTGTAAGAGAGATTTCAAAATCCGGGCAGTGGCGTTGGATGGAGTAGGTTGCTGGCGGCGAGCTGCTGTCACACAAAAATGGTAGCGTGAAGAATGCCCCCACCGCCTGGCCCATGACGACAGCACCATAGCAATGTGCTATTATGGTGCCTGGAAATACTAGGAGTGCCCACAAGGAAAATTCTGGTAGATTTTATTAATCCATATTTTTCACACATTATATCCACCTGGGATGGACACGCCTTAGCGGGCGTGGACCGCCGGGGATATTCACCTTTTTGGTCCTGAAGAAAGCTGCATTAATATCTTTGGACAGCTGAAACATGTCGACCTAAACTTTTGAAAGCATACAAGGGGTTAATAATATCACCTCAAAGGTATTCAACACACTGTTTTTATTAATATTAGCTGACCACTGAATAAAGTTGGTTCTGGTACAGCTAATATTTTTTAACTCACTATCACTTTCACATAACACAAATTGCAAACATCATTTTCACAACAACCAGCTCCGCTGTAATTCAGGTGTTGAAGTACACTGGAGGGACATTCGGTTCCTCCAGTGGGAACCCCATGATGAAGCATGTCACCACTAGGGTGAGTGAGAGTTCTTCTTAGAAAATACGTTATTTTTTCCATCATTGCATGTGTTTCACTCATTAGTTGCTTTCGCTCTTGTCTAAGTCTCATCACGGATGGTGTGAGTCTGTTTTCTTAGGGTGGTTTGGTTTTCAATTTTTGACCACAGAACCTATTATTCACTCTTTAGTTGTTGTTGCAGATTTCAAAATGCAACAGAAAATTTTAAAGGAAACAAATGAAAAAGAAGCTTCCCTTCGATTCCGGCAACACCGGGTTGATTTGCTTCGTGGTCATAGAGCATTAGCAAAGGAAGGACTTGGATGATCGAGTTCATGATGGACAGGGCCGGACTGGGAACCAAAAGGAATCAAAGAGCTCGGCCGGCCCCCCTTGGAGCGGCCGAGCTGTTTGTCAGGGTCGGTATTGGCCGATTTAGTTACTTGGGCCGATTTTGCAGCTATGCTGCAAAAACTGCCCTGTAACAAAAACGGCCCCCAGGGGCCCAAAATCGGCCCCCACCCTGGCGGCCCACCAGTGAAATGCCCGGTGCCCGCTATGGCCCTGATTATGGAAACGGAAGTGGAAAAAGAAAAAAGCAAAGTTTCTACCTTATATTGCTTCATAACCGCCAGCTCAGGTTTGGAGGATTGCTCGCCACAGTGACGTCAGGGAGAAGGAACATTGTGATTGGCCCGGCTGAAATAATGGTTCGACTCCCTCCGACAGACACTTTTGCCTACGGCACCGTCAACGTGTGAGGAAAATACTGATAGAGATTGCGGCACTCGGACAAATTATCATCCATAGAATGGCCAGCATCTAAATTGAGCGTGTGGACCGCCTAGTAGGCGAGCAAAGAAATTGATGGAAAAAGTGATGGTAGGACCAGATCCTCCAAGATATAAATCAGACCGAAAGTGAGAAAGAAGAGATGACAAAGAGCCTGCAAAAGAGAAATAAAAAGACAGGAATTGTAATGTGGAGGAGGAAAGAGGCATGCGGTGGAATCAAGACTATGTGCCCTACCTAGATGCACGGCAAACCTGGCAATAGGCACTGTGGGACAGAAGGTGGCCTGAGAAGTGTTTTGCACTTATTTTTATGTATTCATTTTTTTACAAAATTGAGCAGTGCTACTTTCAACTATCATTGAGGGCACTCTGTAGCTTAAAGTAAAACATCCTGCTTCCAGTACTACCACAATCCCCACACTGCTTTTCACTGATGATACTCTCCTTATTTCAAAGACCTCTGTGGGTTTGCAGAGTCTCCTGAATAGCTTTCAGGAGTTCTGCTCACACAGGGGTCTGATAATCAACACCAATAAAACTAAGTATTTGGTTCTGAAGCCGCCCAAAAAATTGGGCCGCCCCCCGGTGTTGAACTCCGTGCCCCTGGAGAGGGTGGCCGAATTTGACTACTTCGGCATTCGTCTTACGGACTCAATGCACTGGAACTCGCACATCCAAAAGATGCTACTTAGTCATAAAAGGGTGGTCGGTGCCCTTCTTAAGGAGCAACACTCCTCCACAACTAAGCCTATTGACCCTGTCATGGAGATTTATAAAGCAAGAGGGGTCAGTGCTGCTTTGTATGGGTGCGGAGGCGGAGCTGTGGGGCATGTGCAATCTTGAAGTACTAGCCAGATCAGAGAGCAAATCTCTGAAGGACTTGATGGCTCTTCCTCAGAGTACTCCAACAGTTCCTGTGCTAATGGATTTGGGATGTAGATCAATTAAGGATCAAGCCCATCTCCGCCCCCTCCTACTTTGGGCGCGGCTGTGGAGTGTGCCCGAGCTGGCCTCATATGCAGAGGCTTTGCTAGAGGTTATGCTAATGGAGGGCTGGTCTAAGATCAAGTGGTTGAGGGATGTGAAACGGCTGTTAGGGGATCTAGGCCTTGGAGATGCATGGGAATCCAGGACAGCCCCCCCTAAAGCTGTTTTAAAGAAGATGTACTGGAACTGGATCTCTTGCAAAATCTCCACAGAGTCGAAACATTGTAAATCCACTGCTGACTTTGTGAGGATTAAGGATGTGGTGGCTTATGAATTGTATCTTGACACTATTTCTAACCCCATAGATCAGGCCTTGTATTTTAAATTTAGAGTAGGGATCTTACCAGTAAGCGAACTGACTGCCCGCTGGAAATCTTCCCATCAGTCCTCTCCCTTCTGTGCGATATGCCTAACACGAGTAGAGTCGGTTGCCCACATTTTCTTCGAATGCCTGGCTTACTTAGTGCTGAGGCGGCGCTGGCTCAAGCCTTTATGCAGACTATTAGGCACCCGGCAGCATAAAGTGGCGCTACGTATTTTAATGTCTGATACACGCCCTTTGTTCGTTTGCGGTGTGTCCAAGTTTTTAAAATGGTCTTGGTTAATTCGCTCAAAAAGGCTTTCTTTGTCCATATAATGCTTGTTTTAACTGTTATGCAATGTTTTATCCCTATAAATAGAATGTGCTTGTTTTAAATGTTGCATTTTAAATTTATTGTACAATGCTTTTATGATATTTTATATATCGAAATAAAGCCTTCAATCAATACTACCACAATCAACTCCATAGTGCAAAAAAATATATTTTGGGCTTAACACATATGAAAGGAAGGAGAAGAACACATTTTATACATTAAATAAAAGGTCCATGATGTTGTAAAGGACATATCGTTTGAATTTTTGCAAACATCGGCGAACTCTTTCCTCCGAACCACTCTAAGAACTAAGCAGACAATTCCAGCTCATGAATATTTCAGCTTTCAACTTTGCCTTCAATGGTAGGATTTAATACATGCAGCGAGATACTGTGATGACCTTATTGCAAATTACATTTTTATAATCTTTCGAACAAGGCAGTTAAATAAGTCTGTAATAAAAACGTCTGATTATACAACTGGTTTTTAATTAGATCTTTACACGAGGGAAAGCTGTAAGAATCGGAGCGTCTGCCATCAGCATTTTGTTCTATTTTGTGTGTGAATCAATCGTGTCAACGTTACTGTGCCCTTTTCTAACTTCGGGCTTAATATTAAAAAAAACAACAAAAGCTATAGATATCTGGTGATTGTTGCTAGGCTTGAATGGATTGCAATAATTTGAGTTTTATAGACAGTAGTGTCACTTACATATTAAATTCCAATGGCACATATTTGTAGCATTAGGCGAAGAGTTATATTCAGGTTATCGTGGCGGAGAATCTGAAATTCGGCACAATAAAGTTTCTCACATTCATTTAAGAATATATCACTATGTGTATTCATGCACCACCGACACAGCTGTACATGGGGGCTAATTTAACACAGAAATGTCCTAAACCCCTCATTGACACGGTGTAATCCCTGGGGCCTAATTTATTAGGCCATGCGTCAGTTTTGCGCTTCCGATGCGTCACTTTTAATGACGCATCGGTGGCGTAAAAACATGCCTCCTGTTGCTCACTATTTACAAAGTGACGCATCTGAGCAGATGCGTCACTTTGTAAACCCCTGCGCTACATTATACCTGCGTCAGGTATAATGTATGCAGGGGGGGCGTTCCCCCGCAAAAAGCTTTGTAGAAATGAGGCAGTGAAATCTATGCGATTTCACTGCGTCACTTCTAGGACGCCTTTGCATCAAAATCTTGTACCTGCCTCACAGCAGGCGTAAGACTGACGCAGGCCCTTTCACATGGGGCTTGCCCCATGTGAAAGGATGCATTGCTGGAGTTGCGTCACTTTTCTGACACACTCCAGCAATGCGTCACTTTTGCGCTTACAGATACGTCAGAAATACTGACGTATCTGTAACTCCTTGCGACATGATGCGTCATACATTAAATATGACGCATCAGGTATGTCGCAAGGAGTGCGCACTGAGAAGTGACGCATCACTACTTTCACTCAGCGATGCGTCACTTTTCATAAATGAGGCCCCAGGATTTTTGATGCACACGCAGTTTGAACAATTCCAGGTGGTGTTCCACAGTACAACAGGAAGGAGGAGAATTGCACACATGTAAGATCACAAGTGAGAAAATTTTAGCTTGATAGTCCACCCCCACTGCCCCAAGGAGTTACCAAGAGCAAGGGCATCCGTAACTCTGGGATGAAAAAATACTCCCCAATACATGTTTTAGGGAACAACCTGCATGAACTGTATTTCAAAAGGCAAATATGTCGGGTGAAACACTCCATTTCCTACACCCAATGAGGCTGGCAACTCATTTCAAGATTACAAGGGGCACTGAGAGTGAGGACCAAAGTTGTGTTGCGAGCTGAAGCACCACATCATCTACACACAACAATATCCACAAATATGCTTCCAGATGGGAGGATCAGTATGGGAAATGAGATACAACTGTTCCAGTTCCTTTAATAGGCGATGTAGAACGTCTGACTTCAAGAGACATTGTACCACATTGCACTTTCTCAAATATGGCGACGTGTTTGAGGTGTGTGGATTGGCTGAAAAATACAAATGATTCTCACATACATCACTGACAATGGTTAACGTTTGTAAATGGTGAGCGAAAAATTTGGTAAAAAACTCTAAACTGCCCTACATTCAGCATTTATTTTATTTTTATATTCAAGCAAGCAGTTAACTTTATTTCTGCATTCATGCCTTGAAAGTGTTCACATACAAATATTTAAAAAACCAAGCGTATTACCTTAAAAATACATTCTTTTGGATAAATAATAAAAAAATGGGTGTACCATTCAAAATTCCATAAAAGTTAAAATTCACAATGACAATAAATCACATTGCTACCATTTACAAAATAAAACCTCATTACTTAATTACAGGTATATGAAGATCAGCTTTCCTGCAATCAATCCAGTGCTTAAATAACATCTCTAAAATACATTACGGCTAGAGCATTTATAGTCATATTACCATAGCCAAAAATTCTTGGAAACAGGCACCAATTAAGTGCTAATAACCGGCCCACTTCGTTCTATGGTTCTTTCTTGCATCTTTTTCTTATGCCCCACATGTGGCCGAGGAACTTGGTAACTGTACAAACAAAGCATGTCTAGTTTCTGATTTCACAATCCGCAAGGCATTCCGGTAGTTCTGTGTGCCCATTTGCTGGCAGGTCGATTTGATCCATTTTGATCTAGGGCAGGCGTAAGCTGGACAAGCGAACAACAGGTGGGCTACGGACTCCACAGAGGGCCTTGCACCCAGGGCAATTACTTAGGCTTTGAACTTTAGTATGCCACTTATCTACTAGCTCATTTAAGGTAATGGTGCCATGACTAAATTGAATATAAAGTTCCCTTTCACGATTTTCTTGAATTAGATCAAGATAGGGTTCAAGGAAACAAATCTGCTTAGGCTTTCAGAATTCTATAGTAAGCTTCCCCCAATCAGTCCTACTAGAATCTATTTGTGTGAACCATTCCCAATAGCGCTTCTTTAATTTATCTTTTTGGAGTAGGGGTAAGTCAGGTTTTTTCCCAAGCTTCCTGTGGCCCTATATCACACACTAGCCTAGTTAAATTACTTAGCGACCCGATCATGTTGAAGGTGTCTAGAAAGATGACATCCGCCAGGGCTTCCGCATAGGGCAAAAGCTCCGGAGTCCTTCAGATTCTGGCTCAGAATATCAAGGGATAAAGCTTTGCTATATACCTAATGGGGCGTCACCCCAAAGCAAATATTATAGGATAAAGTGGGGTTCTTTGGGGAGGCATCACTAGATTCCTTTGGAGTCTTTGGCGGCACAGGATTCTTTAAGTAGCAGCCATCGAGATTCGTCCCACTCCTTCTTTGCATGTTGGAGGGCTGGCTTATAGCTCCTTCTGGAGGTTCTTATTTGGTCACTATCTTTGGTTTTTATAGCTATGGCTAGTTTTAACCGCTGGGTTTTGCATTCCTTATTACACTAGGATTCTGAGCCTCCTTTTTGTTCTCTAGCCCTTGGACTATGCCCCGATGGGATGAATTAAGAGCCTATTTGCTCAAGGAAACGGGAGTGGACAGTATCAACTTTGGCCAGACCTCCTGGGCTTTTGAGCTGGGACTGTAGTTCCTGAATGCCTACCATCAAATTCTGCTGAATGCCTAGAAGCTTGTCTTCACATAAAATAACCGTTCGCCATTTTAATCTGCGTCTATCATTGGATGGAGGAACTTCTTCAGTCAGTGTATTCTGAATTGGGGTCTCTTTAGTAAAACCATCCTAAACTGGTATCATACTTAAACACAGTGGGTGGTGGTCACTGTCAGTTGTCTCACTCACAATCATATCAATAGCACTCTTCCAGAGCCTCAGATCTAATAAAATATAATCAATATTGGATGGACTATGTACACTGTTGAAAGTGTTTGCATCAAGTATGTCTTATTTTGTTCTGCCATACACTGCCCTTAGCTCGTACTCTAAGTTTATGGTATTTACATGGAGCACCAATTGCGACCAGTTCTTAACTGGGGGCAGGTCTAAAGCAGGAACCAACCATTTTCGATCTTCTTCATTTGTCTCCATTACATTGACTTAATCTAGGGGTTTGAAAGTGTTATTAAAATTGCCTGCTATTATTAGTCTATGTTTTGGGGGAATCATATCCAAAAGCTCCTCCAATTGCAAAAGTATAGCAGAGGATCTGACCCCCCCTTCCTCTCGCATCTATATTATATAACTAAATGGGTTTACCTGAGCTTTCCTCTATGCAGATCCCCAGGATATCTGGGCTGTCAATACTAAGGGGTGTAATCTTGCAGCCCAGAGCAATCTTGACACAAATTATTAATCCCCCAGCCGGGCATCCTATCCCCTTGGTAACTGATGGAGAGCAGTCACAGACATACCCTGCCTTGTGTAATGAAACCAGGCTCCAGGTTTCCTGTAAAATACATATATCGAAAACCTCTTTAAAATTGTTCCAGTGACGAAGGGAGATTTTGCTGCTTAGCCCTGCCACATTCCAGGATACAAATATAAATTGAGGATTAGATTCTAGGCTGTCATGCGAGATATTACTTGGGCTGCCATTACAGCTGATGATAGGGACTGGCGTCATGTTCTTTATTCCTGGGCTCACACCAGGGTGGATCCCCTAGTTTGTATTCTCTAATCTACGGTCTATGATTCCACAATCCCTTTGTGTCTTCTTGTTGTAACATGGTGGCTGAATGCTGTTTGAAATAGAACCTGATAACGGTTTTATCAAGTTAGTGGAAAAGTGCCTATCTAGCCACAATCAAGCTCGGGAGGCAATCAACGCCCCTCAATACTTGAATTATGACCTTGCCGGTCTAGAGTAGAAAGGAGGTTTGAGTTTGACTGAACTGGGGGGATATGGTGTTTGAATTGGATATGAGATAAAACAGAGGGACAGCTTCTAAGTTCTAGACTAAAGTGTCTGAGTTAAACAGACCACTCTTACCCAGTCCAAAGATCAGGGCTTGATCCATCACCGTTATTTATCTCACTGCCCCATCCCAGCTCAGAACCTGGCTATATGCAAATCAGTCCGTCCCTGGCCCAGTGAATCATGGGAACAGGGCAGACTAAACTACCAAGCCAATTCTTCACCAGAAAGGAGACAAGCTACCGGGGACCGGTTTCTGGCATTTCAGCCTTCTTCGGCCCGGCTTGCTTGAATCCTGATGGAGCAGTGAGAAAGGGACTCATGTCTGAGTATACCCTGCCA
Organism: Lissotriton vulgaris; assembly: GCF_964263255.1. Taxonomy (NCBI): domain Eukaryota; kingdom Metazoa; phylum Chordata; class Amphibia; order Caudata; family Salamandridae; genus Lissotriton; species Lissotriton vulgaris. The sequence continues at coordinate 587,719,179 of NC_141696.1, read as the reverse complement.
CACCTATAGTGGCCAAAAACGATTTACAAAAGGGGGTGTTGATGAACATAGTGTCTGAGTTAAACAGACCACTCTTACCCAGTCCAAAGATCAGGGCTTGATCCATCACCGTTATTTATCTCACTGCCCCATCCCAGCTCAGAACCTGGCTATATGCAAATCAGTCCGTCCCTGGCCCAGTGCATCATGGGAACAGGGCAGACTAAACTACCAAGCCAATTCTTCACCAGAAAGGAGACAAGCTACCGGGGACCCTAAGCGTGGAAGGGTATTCTCAGATGTGAGACCCTTGCTCATTGCACCATCAGGATTCAAGCAAACCGGGCCGAAGACGGCTGTAATGCCAGAAACCGGTCCCCGGGAGCTTGTTTCCTTCCCAGTGTAAGAATTGGCTTTTGTAGTTTGGTTTGCCCTGTTCCCATCATGCACTGGGACAGGAACAGACTAATTTGCATACAGCCAGGTTCTGAAACTGGGATGGTGCAGTGAGCTAAAAAACGGTGTTGGATCTAGCCCTGATCTCTTGACTGGGTGAGAGCTTTCTGCTTAATTCAGAGACTCTGTCCCTCACCACCCCTTGTTGTAAATATTTTTGTCCACCCTAAGCGTGGAAGGGTATTCTCAGATGTGAGACCCTTGCTCATTGCACCATCAGGATTCAAGCAAACCGGGCCGAAGACGGCTGTAATGCCAGAAACCGGTCCCCGGGAGCTTGTTTTCTTCCCAGTGTAAGAATTGGCTTTTGTAGTTTGGTTTGCCCTGTTCCCATCATGCACTGGGACAGGAACAGACTAATTTGCATACAGCCAGGTTCTGAAACTGGGATTGTGCAGTGAGCTAAAAAACGGTGTTGGATCTAGCCCTGATCTCTTGACTGGGTGAGAGCTTTCTGCTTAATTCAGAGACTCTGTCCCTCACCACCCCTTGTTGTAAATATTTTTGTCCACCCTAAGCGTGGAAGGGTATTCTCAGATGTGAGACCCTTGCTCATTGCACCATCAGGATTCAAGCAAACCGGGCCGAAGACGGCTGTAATGCCAGAAACCGGTCCCCGGGAGCTTGTTTCCTTCCCAGTGTAAGAATTGGCTTTTGTAGTTTGGTTTGCCCTGTTCCCATCATGCACTGGGACAGGAACAGACTAATTTGCATACAGCCAGGTTCTGAAACTGGGATGGTGCAGTGAGCTAAAAAACGGTGTTGGATCTAGCCCTGATCTCTTGACTGGGTGAGAGCTTTCTGCTTAATTCAGAGACTCTGTCCCTCACCACCCCTTGTTGTAAATATTTTTGTCCACCCTAAGCGTGGAAGGGTATTCTCAGATGTGAGACCCTTGCTCATTGCACCATCAGGATTCAAGCAAACCGGGCCGAAGATGGCTGTAATGCCAGAAACCGGTCCCCGGGAGCTTGTTTCCTTCCCAGTGTAAGAATTGGCTTTTGTAGTTTGGTTTGCCCTGTTCCCATCATGCACTGGGACAGGAACAGACTAATTTGCATACAGCCAGGTTCTGAAACTGGGATGGTGCAGTGAGCTAAAAAACGGTGTTGGATCTAGCCCTGATCTCTTGACTGGGTGAGAGCTTTCTGCTTAATTCAGAGACTCTGTCCCTCACCACCCCTTGTTGTAAATACTTATTATGCGGGTCAGCATTTGTCAAATGTTGATAAATTGAGATAGAAATGTGTACTACTACCATGAGGCCCTGCGACTGTAACTTAAACCAAGATGCAATAGACTTTTTGCCCCTGCTCATTTGTCTGCCATGTTACAACTCATGTTCATTTATCATCCACGTCACCATTTGTAAAGTGTTGGTAAGGTTAAATCAATAGAAATAACTCTTCACCGTGGCTGGATCTGTATGTAGCTACCCATGTGCCTCATCATTGGTGAAAGCACCTTTTGAAGGACACGACTGAACATCGGTTGTGACATACCACCAGAAATAGCCACAGTGAATTGGAAGGAACCTGTGGCCAGAAAAGGCATTTCTGACATGAGTTTCATAATTGGTGTGATAGATGTAGGATAATTGATGTAAGGAAAGAGGTCAGGCTACAACTGATTACATAAATCCAGCATTGTCTGGTGATTCAAACAATATTTCTGGATAACATGTCTTTCTTCCATGGTCTGAAGGTCTCGAAATGGGCGAAACACTGGATGCTGCCATCTCCCCCTCTCCCAGGGTACCTATGTGAGTAGTGAAAATAAATATATTTGTAAAGTAGATCACAGTGTCCAGAGTAACATATATGAAGAGTTGGCCAAATGTCATGTGACAAAACATAACTGCTTCATGAAGCATTAAACATATTGCACATCAACATTGACTACTGGTAAACATCCACCAATAATCCCCAATGTGGCCTTCACATTTCTGTAGCAGCACTGCACACATCATCATCTCACAAAAGTTACATTTACATTATATAAAGGTTTTCATGAAATTTGATTTCAAATACCGCCAACCGCAGTGTACAGAGCCCCATGCACATTTTGCCTACATGCACAGGTATGCTCTATGTAGATGATGTTTTGTACTGGTGATGACATGTGAAGGGAGTTTTTCAAATGAAACTTTTCCTACTGCTAAAATGGTGGATGTCTGACCTCACATATAGGAGAATTGGGACAACCGCAGCCAACAGAAGTCAACTGCATGGTGAGCAGTTGACACCACTGTGGAAACAGACATAGGCTAAAGTTACTGACAGTGGCAGTTTCGATCCAATCACTCTGTGCATCTATGCTGCTGACCGTGTACGTGGTGTACATGTCCTCTGGGGTTTGAAAAATAACTCACTTGTCTCCTGACACTGCTGCTAGCAACACCCCCTCCACTTTAGCTGCTGTTTGCCACCCCTGGGAGTAATCATGCCAGGCCAAACATGTGAGAGACCCCCTCCATTCTCTTCAGAGAAGCTGGAGGCCCTGTTTGAAGAGGTCCTTCCGCTGTATGCAAGCTCTATGGCTCACCATAGGATCAGGTAACTATCTAAAATATATTTGTTTACTCTATTCAACTTCTTCCATTCAATTCCCATAGGCTGCAATGTGCCTCTGAGTCCCAGAGTGTGACCATATTGTGTTGTTTGGTCAAAGGGAGTGGTCCATACATAGGACAATCATGTCATGGATTATGAGGCGCTGCACTTTGAGGAGTGAACATCAGCATTATATTGTGTGTAAGCATGAGCGGGAAATCCGTTACGCTCGCGGATTTTGCGGATTTTTGGGAAATCCGCAATCCGCGAATTTTGCGGATTTCCCGCAAAAAAAAAATCCGCGAGCGTAATGGGTTCAAAAGTTGAACCCCCACTCATGCAACTATTTTACAATGGCGCCAGCAAGCTGCCAGCGCCGTTGTAAAATAGTTACAAAGTTAGCTTGCACAGGAACCACTAGATAAAACGAAGCAGGTGCTGCTTTATTTTATCTAAGTGCTTCCTGTGCAAGCTAACTTTGTAACTATTTTACAACAGCGCTGGCAGCTTGCTGGCGCCATTGTAAAATAGTTACAGGCACAGCCTCACACAGGTCACTCAAGGGACCCCTGCGCCCTTCAGGGCGATTGCATAGTAACACACACATGGTCACTCGAACTAGTTGCTCAAATTCAGTGACTCATTCATTAGCCCAAAAACAATCCTGAGCGTCTTCGAGGCTGGACAGGTGTGCCTCTTCCCAAATCTACCGTGGAAAATCAGCTGTGATGCTGGGTAGAGGGCGGCCTTTGCATGGTCGCTCGAACTAGTTGATGCTCAAAATCAGTGACTCATTCATTAGCCCAAAAACAATCATGAGCGTCTTCGAGGCGGGACAGGTGTGCCTCTTCCCAAATCTACTGTGGAAAATCAGCTGTGATGCTGGGTAGAGGCCTTTGCATCCTTGACTTTCATGAGCGCAATCCCCGTGCTGTTCCTGTGGCCAGGAGCTTCTTTCTCTTCATATAATTGTGTTCGCACGGGTTGCTGCAAGTTCGCACGCGTTTTGTACAATTTCGCAATTTGCGAAATTGTACAAAACCCTCGCGAACTTGCAGAAACCCGTGCGAACATAAAAAAAAAAAATCCGCAAATTCGCGAGAATTCAAGGATTTTGCGGATTGCGAGTTCGCAAATCCGCAAAATTCGCGAATGCGAGATTCGCAAAATTCGCTCATGCCTAATTGTGTGATATTCCCAATATTCTGCTTGTGGTACATGCATAGATATGTGAATGTCTACATTTCAATGTACCTATAATGACTTCCTGCATCACATCATGGTATATGTGCAAAGATATGTTTCGGATTTACACCATTAGCTGTGTGTGACTATTGTTAGGAACATTTGAGGATGATGTTAGCCATGTGTACAGTTCAAAATATCACTCAGTCCCCATCAGGCACAGCACAACTGTTGTCTAGGATGTAGCTATGCTGCACAGACTCCTTCAGAGTGCCACAAAACCTTATGGTCATATATTAGATGGGCAGAAGATTCACTTTTATGTATTGAGGTTAATGTGGGATCGATATGAACAACCTGCAGAGAGCAAGACCTGAGAATGAGTTGTGCCCAGTGTGGCATACCTATAGTATGCCAGAGTTACTGTGGCAATACAACTGATGCACAGAGTAATCTCCCTGTAGACCTGCACATCCTTGGATGTTTCCAAAATGAGTATTCTGAAAACCTACTAGCCCTGTTTAGTTTTACATGGACTACATTTGGAATGCTGACTGAAAAAAAACCCTGACCTGATACTTCTTTCCATTAACCTACATTGTCCATGTGTGTCATTTACATCTGACAGGCCCCTTACTACCACAGGTCTGGTGTCACTTTTCCATAAATAATGCTTGCATTGTAGAGGCCTATTGCACAGGAGACACATTAACAATGTAGAGAGTTAGTTACTACTGAAGAGTTTTTGATATGTGAATCAGCAGCTTTGTTACAATCAACCAATCTAACAAGACATACAATGGCATGTTGAATGTCATCCATGTAACAGTGCCTCATATGACAAAGGGTATGTCCTGTGATGGGGGTACATACCACACAAACTCAATTAGATGTAGTATGATATCCAATTAAGTGCTCCACATGTCCCCACATCCCCAGAGAGGTGCTCTAAATGACACAAATGTGATCCTTTATGTGTGACCTAAGTCTTAGGATATAGTCTATACTATGGTGCTAGCCTGTATGGACCGTATACCTGAAGTCAAAGAGCCTGACTGTAAAGGTGTCTGTACTCCAGCTAATATTTCGTACATAACTGTTAAACCTTTGATATTTCCTTCACAGATGAAGAAATTGAGCTTAGAGTAGCTGGGCAGAAGTACCAAGAAGATTTGTCTTTGTCATAGTTTAAGGTATTTTCTATCCCAAACTAAGATACAACTTGATATCCTTTACTTGGTAGGTGAATTGTCACTGAATCCAGGTATCGCAGAAATATGCCAGGGGTGGTATGGACTGAAAATTTATTTATGTTCATACACTCATGTAAGCCATGTATTTTGGGTTACGATAAAAACTGCTAGAACTTTTTATATTTCTTTTCCCATTTGATGCAAACACGCCATAGGTCTGAGCTCTGCAGTTGCTTTTTTTTGCATATTTACTGTAGAATCCTGCTCTTTCTTAGAATCTAGTACGACTATGCTGGCCATATCACTACTGTTTATCACTCTACTAAGGAACAGCACAGAAAATGTTGATGAGATTGCACCAATTTAAATATTTTTCAGAATCTGAAAACAAATCTGCAAATTAAAAAAAAGAGTCATGAGTTTGAAAATTAGCATCTTCAGTAGCCTGTCATAGTTGTTTTTTTGGTTCTTTGTTTACTGAGTTTTATATAGCGCAAACTTGACCCAAAGGTATCAGAGCACTTTACATGAGGACCAGTTGTGTTACACAAGCACCTCTAAACCAAGATCAAGATTTGTATTAATTAATTTGGACCTTTACTGATGTCAACAATAAAATTTTAAAACAAACTTTAGTAAGTTTGCTTAGTTACCATAATTTCATCTAATGCTATTAAAGTGGTAATTTTTAAACATTTATATACATTGTTACAAATTCTGTTAGCGGAAAATTAATAAGAACCATCAACACCCTTATCATGAATACATTTTCCTAGAAAAGGTATTAATAGTTCTTGATTTTCATAAGTTCATCAATTGCTAGTAAAATGGTAAATGTATCTTTTCCTTCCCTGTAGGGACGTTATAGGATTAGGACGATGTTGAGCCTCTACTATCTCTCTGTTTGGACATATATGTATCATGTGAGCTAGGTTTTGTTCCCCACTATTACAGAGATTGCAAACTCCTGCTTTGCCAGTAAAGATTTCTCAATCTTTAATATAAGAATTCAAAGGCAGGATCCCTAGACGTAGCAAAGTAATTCTTCATCGCACGCTATGCGCGAGTGTGAATTTCAAGTAGTTCTGACATATCTTATACTCAAGGGAAGCAGAATAAGACCTAAAATGGGATTACTGTGAGGGGTGTGCTAATTCTAGATCATAGCTAAGATGTGGGGTCATATTTCTTTTCAAAGTTTTCAAATGAGCCCACGACCAAGTCGATAAGAGTGAAATTGTGCACTTAAAATGTGATAGAGTTACAACAAGATTTTTGTTAAATGTATTTTATTCTCGAGCAACTCTCAGGAGTTTCAAGTTTTAATAAGGCTCTTACTGTCTCTTTTTCTGCATGTAGCATATTATATGCCCACCTGATTATATTGGCCAGGCCGATTGTATACGCACTCGTCAAAGATAGTTCTAGGCGAGGAGCCTGAACTGCAGTGGCCTGACTAGTATTTGTTATTTTACGTGGAAATTTCCCTTCACATTTATGCAAAAAGTGCAATTTTTTTCTGGAAAGTATTCTAAGGCAAATGTCAGAGTAGGTGGAATCTTTAAAAATGGCTTGAAAATTTCTCTTTCCTGGGTAGGTGTATAGCTTTTTTAAGGCACCTACATGGGATATAGCTTTTGATTCTAGGTTGCGTGGATAAGAATTGTTTTCCAGTGTCTGAAAATATTCACGCTAAGTAAACAAAGGCCTTTGCTGTTTCTATTAGTTTACCACCTAATTTCGAATTGAAATGGATATGGTGCGTCTTTCCCCTAAAAGGAACCACCTTTGTCTTTAAAGTATTTATTTTAAAAATCTTTTTTTCAGTGTAGGTGAAAAGAGTATCTAAATTGTGTTGTAGGCCGATCAGGGTTAAGTCAAGGATGAAAATGTCGTTGGCGTACCTTAAGGTATGTCTTTCACGTGAGCCTATTTTAGGGGGGACATTTTTCATACCTACTAGACATTCCAGTAGGTTGCTTACATACAACAACAAAAAAGTAAAGGGGCCAACAGCCAGCCTTGTTTGTCAAAGTAGGAATCCTATCAGTTAGGCCCTTTTTTCCTCCCATCTGCACGCACTGTACACCACGGTGTAGTATGTAGTGTCACAATTAATCTTAATAAAACATCAGTAATTCCCATTTTCATCAGCTTCCTTCGTAGGCAAGGTCTATCGACCTTGCCAAAGGCTGTAGAGATCCACAAATACAGTATATACAATCGGTGACTCCATTACCACATATTTGTCAATTATTGACTGTAGCAGACTGATGTTATTAATCACTGAATACTTTTGACGCAAAAAAAATTCCATTCGCGTCCAACAGAGCTATCTGCCTGTAATTGCTCAGAGAAAGCCTTGAGCCCTTTTTCAAAAGGGGGGTGACAATGCTACCGGTCCATGATTTTGGTATTTGACCAGTTTTATATATGTATCAGAATAGAGGTTCTAGAAGTTTACTCCAGGCTTCTTGATTACTTTTTAGGTTAGTGACTGGAATCCTATCTGGATCCATCGCCTCTACATTTTGCACAGTTCTCATAAACGTCCCTGCACTGTTTAGTATTTATTCTATTTTTTCAGATTAGGACATGTCCAAAACAATTTACCTCTGGATTGAAAGATGAATTTTTTTATAGCTCAGCTTTCCTTTCATTTTTAGCAATTGCAGACGACTGACTATTTTTATCTTGCCTGGAGGAAAATGTTCTTTAGGAGAAGAAAAATCATCCTGAGACGAGGTGAGGTTGGTTTAATTAGGTGCTAAGCATAAAAGAGGCTTTGGAACTTTTTTGTTATTCTAGTTTGCACACTACTTGTGTTTAGTAGCCAGTAATGTTGTTCCTGGCTGCTTACTTAGTCTTGGCTACATGGATTTCCTTTTGTGTGGGTATATTTCCTTAAATACATGCTTGATGCTGAATTATTTATCTTTCTCTGACTGATGTGGTTTCCTGTTTTGAAGCTTCGTTTTCATGTAATTTTTTATTCTTTGTGTGTTGACATCCTTTTTGCATAATGAGGGGATCAATACCAGCATGAGTCAAGGAGTCAACACCTACTTAAAAAGAGGAATTATTTGTTTTCATGAGGAGCTGGGAGGGCACCAATTTAATACTAGGATTATGTTTATTTGATTTACTACCTAATGCTTGGAGTGATTCTGGTGTAATCAATGTGTCCCTAGTCCAGTCCGGAAATATCACAGTAGGCAATAATGTATCATAATGTATCACATAGAGAAACTTTCTCTATTATTAAGCACTACTCAGTCTTTTTTTCATTCACATGTTTTTCCACGTCTTGTGTATCATCTTTTTCAGACCTTAGTTGTGTGTTTGTATTAGCAGTGGAAACCTTCATCAGATCAGGGATCAGAAAGTCAAAAGAACAAAGACGGAGAGAGCTGTATTTTGAAGAAGAAGCACTGATTTCAAGTCAAGTTTAAAATCTTTATTCAGCATATGTCATAAAAGTCATATAAACTAAACATATACAAATAAATACATGTTAAAAAATTCAATTGTCTAATCAAAACATCAGGAATACAACCATCGAGTTCATAGTCTGGCAGAATAACAAGGTTAAATCATATGTATAACTTTTCATATCTTTTCCTGATTCTAAAGGACCTCTTAATCAAGTCAAGTCAAGTCAATAAACTTTATTCGGTTGTTCTTGTTAACAACCATAAAAGCATTTACATTACAATTAATAACACAATTATACGTTAAAAGGGAGATTCAATTATAATATAGTCATAAAAAAGACAGATCTACATAGTACATTCAAAACGTTTAAGAAATCCTTAAAAAGAGAAGATAGCAATTCATTTATTAGTATTTTTATCCTTCCATAGTGTTTCTGAATTTTACTGCCAATTTTAAAAAACTACATATATACAAGGTGTATTCACAACTTAGCAGCTGAAGAAAATGCAGTGCAGGACGAAATTGTAGAAAATTTAGTTTTTTCAAACAGGGTTTTAAATATAACTTCCTCGGTATAACATAAAAGGGAAAAAAAACAGAAAGTGTGCCAGGTCTTGCAGAGACTTATCGTCGCAGCCGCAAGCCGGCAACACTTGCCCACGATGAGATCCCCTGGGAACAGCCAACAAAAAATGAAACAGGTTGAACCTGAACCTTGTCAGTAAAAAACGGTCATAACTAGACATTTGCCATGTTAGGTAAGGTTCCATGAGCAAAGTGCTTTTAATTAATACATGATTACGAACACTTTCTTTTTTTAGTTCACATGATTCCCTATCCTGGTGTCTAGAATCGATAAAAGCTTTCTTGACCGCTATAACATCCTTTTTAGTAATGGATTCAGGAAATAAAAGGAGTTCAGGACGACCTAAGTCAGAAAAGCACTTGTGTAAGTACTTTAACCAGGGAACCTTCATCCTGTTATCCCATGTAAGTGTTTCTCTTAGGATAAGCTGGGTGAGTGGTATGTTGTCATTTAACCAACAGTTCATCCAGCATAACAAGGGATTGACTGCAATTTTGTCACTTACAAAGGGAACCCCCAATTCCTCATGCACAGAAAAATTTGCCGTGCCCCTGGGGACCCTTAGTAATTGTTTTAGAAAGTTATTTTCGACTATCTGTAGGGCTTCCAGAGGAGCATAACCCCATATTTCACTGCCGTAACATGCTGTGGTAACACTTTTGGCCTGGTAAAGTTGGAGTAATGAAGCAACTGGGCTATTACCCACTTTCCTGGAAAAGTCCAGTATAGCCGCATTTACCCTGATAACCTCTCCCTTCTTTTTTTGAATCACGGGTCCCCAATTTAATTGACTATCAAAGAGGACCCCAAGGTAGGAGAATGTATGTGTTACAGGGATTTGTACTCCATTTACATTTAGGCGATTTGTTTTTTTGTTTCCTTGGCCGACCTTCATTATGTAAGATTTAGAGTTATTAATACTTAACTCTCTTGACTTCATGAAAGAGTAGAAGGAGTCTAATAGAATTTGAAGTCCTCTTAATCAAAATGAACACTACATAATAGATATCTAATGTAGAAAGTTGCAGAAACATTTCCTGCCATAATTGGTGCTGTCTCATGTTTGACCTATGAAAATACCAGAATAGAGGACCGAAGTGCTGAGTATAAAGAGCAGAACAATATAAAGTGACGTGTGCTCTGTTTCAAGTTTCTATAACAGCAACAGGGGGAAAGTCATGCTGCCAGGCACTTTGCAACGGGAAGGCATCCTTAAAGTGCACTGTATTCAATCTAAAATGGGCATGATAAAAATGATGGTTTGGGTTGATGATCCACAATATATATAGTTTTAGGGTCCTGGCGGTTGACACCAATGAGTATCTTGCTACCGTCTACAATGCCTGGGCTTTTGCCAATCTTACTTAAGTGCAGTACTCAAGATAGCACTGCTTTACTCTCTTTATTTCTCAAATGTTCACTTCAAATGTGCACTCCAAGCTATATGAGTAACCTTGTCTAGGGATAAACAATCAGAGATGAAGGTCCTAACTAGGGCTGCCTACGGGTTCCCCCAGCACTTAATCCACAATACGAGTGCTGCTAAAACAATCAAGTCCTCCACATAAGGTAATCCGAATTCCTCTTGGCAAATAAACTTTTGTGAACTGCATGCAATCTACAGGTAAAGCCAATTTCTATTTGTTGAAGGGCTCTCACATTACAATGGAACCACAAACCTGTAATGTATATCCCTGCTGAAATACATTTTTTTGTGTAGATTTATAATTTCCTGAATTGTTTTTTTCTTTAGTTTCTGTACAAATCTAAAAATGGCCCCAGTATTCCTGCCAAATTGCTGTTCTCTCTTAGTAAGAAGAGATTTCCAAAGGTGAGATGAACTTAAATAATCCCTGGAACCTTAAAAAAATGTTGCCTTCTCCAAGGGTGTGCCCTATTGCAAAGTGCTTTGTTTTCAAAATATGATGCCCACAGGTCATAATGTATAATTTAGAGTAGTTGACTTTTATGTCTGAATCTTTCATATAGGACAAAAAGGGGTCCAGCAACACCTTCAGGCCATTTGCAGCACAGGCATATGGATTGATTTCCCATCCTTGGAATGTCCTTTCATGTCCCTATTAGGTGCTTACTAATCCCATTTATGCCACGCAGGAAAAGGAAGGGGGCTAAAATACATCCCTGTCTCACACCACCTCTGGAACTAATTTGAGAAGTATTTTCACCATATTGACCAAACCGAACTGTTACTGCTAAATCATGATGAAGGTCTTTTATAAGAGTGAGGAGTTCAGTATCGACCCCCATTTTCTCCAACATCATTCATTGCTTTCAGTGACTGACTAAGTCAAAAGCATTTGCTAGATCACTGAATGCTATATGCAGTGTTTCCTTCTTAGCCATGACATATTTCCCTGCAATAAAGATAGAGATTTAAAGGTTTTTCCATTGTGCCAATTCCTAGTCTGAAACCAAATTAAGCTTCAGACAAGATCTTATTTTCTTCGGCCCAGGTTTCCAGGCGGAACACAAGTACTCACTCCAGGATCTTGACACTTGAGTCTAAGAGGGAAATCAGTCTATAGCAAGCAGGAAAGGCTCTATCTCCTTTTTAAAGATGCAAACAATTGTAGCAGACCATCAAGAGTCTGGAATAGAGCCCACTACAGCATTTTTAACATGTTTGTTAACATAGGGGCCCATAAATAAACACTGGATTTGTAAATGTCAGCAGGAACCCTGCCTGATCCAAGAGCTTTACCTGGGGCATGTTAATTAATAACCAGCACTACTTCACTTAGTTCTATAGGCGTGGTAAAAACCTTTGTGTTCTGTTCAATAATATGTCCACAGTCTGAGACATCAAGAGTTTGTGACTGCTCATTACCTGATTGAAAGATTTTGTAAAACCAATGATTGACTACTTCCCAGAACAATAGGGCCTGATTACAATGACGGTGGGACTACCACCGACAGCTCATCAGTGGCAGTCCCACCGCATCATAATACGGATTACTGCCCACCACATTAGGATGGCAGGCGGATGTTTGGCAGTCAGCAAGACCAACCGGCACGGATCAAGTCAGTCCGTTGGAGGTACTTATATCTCTATAAAAGTGGCGGTGCCTGCCAGGCACTGCCACAGGGATTACAATGTCCCTTTGCTCCGCCCGTTTCATGGCAGTTTACCGGCCATGAAAAGTCAGGTGGAAAGGGAAATTAGGGGCCCATAGCGGGCCCCCCTTCCTCCCTGGCCCACTGACATGACCTCTGGGAGGGCACCCATGGTGCCCCCCCACATACCCCTGCACCATGTGGCAGGCGCGACATGGTGCCTGCCACATATTGCAGGGATATGCACGAGTGAATATTTTGTACTGTAGCAATACAAAACATGCGCTTTGTGACCGCCTTGTAGGCGGTTGCATCGTGATTCAAGATGCGGGACCACCAATAGCTTGTAGAGCAGTCCTGTTTCCCACCAGAATGGTGTCGGAAGTACGTCCGACTGCCATCCTAATTAGGCCCTTAGTATTGTCCCATACCTTTGATGCAACTAAAACGTTGGATTTAAGGGTGATCTTCAAGTTTTTAAAGGACAGCTGTAAAGGCCATATTGAACCATATATGTAACACGGTCTCTGTAAAGGACCTATTTGTGGTCAGATTATTTTAAATGGACCTACATAAACTTTCAACCCCAGCCGATATAGAAGAGTAATCAAAATTCTCTGATAAACAAGTTAAAACATATTCCATATTCTCTTTAACAATCTTTTAGTTAAAAGCATCAGGGTTGACTTTCGCCCATTTGGTTCTCAGGCATTTTTTTTCGATTAACTATCTCAACAACTTTATTCCTTTCTGATATAATAAATTGTTGAAGAAGCATGCTGAGCACAATTGGACATCGATTTAGTGGCACTGGAATCCATGGCTGTTGAATTTAGATGAACTTGTAATAAATTATCGATCGATAACTTTGTTTTATTTCGGTCACATAAGAAAATAAAAGCACATTTATAACATACATACAAGCAACATACAAATTAATAAATAGCATTTAGCATTAGACAATATAAGACAATCATATTTACAATCATTTACCACATTAAAATAGCGCTTCTACTATCCCAGTTATAACTCAAAAGAATTTGTTAAAAGTTATCGAGGAAACTAAGCGAGTTTAAAAACGGATATCCAATACATCAATACCTTCGTACTTATCACTTTCATAAAAAACAAGTATACAGTTCCATAGTTAGTTATTTAAAATACTCCTAGCATAGTGCCACATCCCGTTAAGAAAACGTGAGACAGCAAAAACAATAGGGGGATGGGTATCATACCTTAAAACCCTAAAAGCTTGCAAACAGTGTCTAAAACCCAAGTTTCTGCAAATTGGAATTACCCATCTTTTGCGGGATTCCAAATATGCAGGGCAAATGAAAAATACATGGATTTCTGACTCTAACTTATATTTACACGCTGGACATTCAGTATTCTTTTCACTGTCCCATTTGCTAGTAACCAGCTTAAGAGGGATGGTCCCTAATCTAAATTACATATATAATTTCCTAGCTGCAGGCGGGTACATCAAGTCTAGAAACTCTTCTTTTTCTTATTCCACTTTCACTTGGAACAACTCTGTTGTCAAGCTCCCAACACTGGAACTTGCTTGTAAAGTCAGCAGATTATGGTGCCTATAGTGCCACCCCAGATCTGCCCTAGTTATTAATGGGCACGCTGTATCAGGAGCTTCCCAGAGCTCAGACCTTCCTAATCGATTACAAAGAGCTCTTATGTGGCTGAGCCATGGAATTTTCCTGCTGCTCAGAGTTGGCAATACCTCACTAAATTCCTCTCTGTAAGAAGATAACTCTGGAACTACCCAGAGTCTTCTCCAGTACATCAATGGCTGCAGCGTAGCTTCCTCTTCAATGGGTAGAAGCCCTAGGTCCATACGGAGGGGTACAAGAGGCGTACTCTCCAGAAGTCCAACCAGAATTCCTCATGAATGCATGCTCTACCTTCCCACAGTTCGGCCCCATATAAAGTGGCTGCCCAGGCCTGTACTTTATAGATTTCAATACTAGGAGCAACTGGCTTCGGTTTGGACAATCTATACATTTCGGTTATCCCCCCCGCTACTTGGGTTAGCTTTAAGGATGCCCTAGCTATCTAGATCTCCCACTCAAACTGTTACGATAGAGTGATGCCCAAATACTCAAACGTCTCCACACCCTCCAGGGGAGGACCATTTAATGATGTGTTCAAACGAGTGGTCCTTGGAGGATTGAAGATCATATATTTGGTCTTGGATAGATTGACCTCCAGGCCTCTCGAAATACAGAAGCCAGGAAAGCCATTCAAAGTACGTTGGATGCCCGTTGATGGTTTGGACAGCAACAGAGTGTCGTCCGCAAACATAAAAGCATGAACCCTCCCCGAAGCTAATCTGGGGGCATCACTATCTTTGGTACCGAGTTAGTGGTCTATGGGCCCATTGATGCAAAGGCAAAATAAGGTTGGTGCCAAAACGCACCCCTGGCGAACTCCCTGTTTCACCGGGAAGCGTGCTGACAGTTCTCCCTGCTTCCCACACCTAACTTGTGCATAGGTCTCCCTATGTAGCCTCTCGATCACATCCAAAAGATATGGTGGGATTCCAAGATCGTACAGTACCATCCACAACTTTTCTCTGGGCACCAGATCAAACACAGACTTCGGGTCAACAAAGATGAGGTAAAGGCTGCCACCCTCTACACTCACTGTCTTCCAGTGTTGGACCTGAAGTCTGAATATCTGGTCAGTTGTTGATGTACTCATCCTGAAGCCAGCCTGAAAGGGGCTCAGGATCTCTTTCTCCTCAATCCAACCCTGGAGTCTGTTCAGGATAACCCGTCCCATAAGTTTCTGGGTAGTATCTATTAGACTAATAGGCCTATGATTGGACGGTAAAAAGTGGGCTGCCTTTTTTATATATTGGAACTATCTCCGCCCCTCGCCAAGTATCCGGGGGATCCATGCCCTTTAAAATAGCCATAAACAGGGGACATAAATAAGGGGCCGAAATTTTGTTTCCATCCTAAAGAGATCCCCAGGTAGCTTATGTAAGCCTGGCACTTTATTGGGTTGTAATTTATCAATGGTGGATTCTACTTCGCGTAGGGTAATCTCCCAGACCCCCTCCAGTCGATACTCATGGAAGGGGCTCGGGAGCGAAGAAGAATTACCGTCATTGCCCGACTCAGCATACAATGCCCCAAAGTATGCTCCCCAGGCGACTGAGGCAATATTAGGCTCTACCGCGGGTCTCCCCTCCCAACCCCCAGAGCTTACTATTGCCCAAAATGTTTTCAGGTCTCTTTACCGAAGAGCACTTCTAAGATCTTCCTACTGATCGGCTTCCCAATTTTTCTTTGCTTGATAGATAATCTGCCTATACTTAGTCCTGCAAAGGTTAATACTTTGCCTATCCTTAGCCTTTACTGCAATTAGCAGTTTTGATTTGGCTTTACGGCAGTTTGCATTGTACCATGGGTGGGCTGGGGGGATTTTTGCCCTTTGTTTCTCTATTGGGTAGAACACATCCAACAACTTAGATGTCAGCCATTTGTGAATTTGTGCGGGCCTATCGACATTCCCCGGCTTGATAATAATTTCACCGACCTCGCTCATTTCTTTAAGATAAGGTAAGACTTGTTGGTAAATATTTGCCAATTTAGTTGGCGAGTCCTGAATATGACACCACTTTACTCTCCGCCTATAGTTTGCTAGGGACAGTGGAGCAAGTGCTAAATTGGGAACTGGTGCAGGATTGGACATGCCCAAACTCCCTGATTTGAGTGTCATTACTAGGGCGTTATGGTCAGTGTCCCCTCTTCGATGGATCTGGAAGTCCAGAACCCTACTCCATGTTCTGGTTTCAACCATAATATAATCCAATAACAAGTTTTGTCCTTCTCTATTAAAGGTAAACTGGCCTGGACTATCTGATTTAGTCCTCCCATTACAAGCCATGAGCGAGAGTGCCAAAGTAAGCAAGTTTATTTGCAGAACCAACGGTGTCCAAGCTCTAACAGGTGGAATCTGAGGATCAGGTATATGCCAATACTGGTCCTCATCAGCAGGGCCATCCAAAGTTCGAATAGTTAGGGGCTCAAACTGGCAATTAAAATTGCCCCCTACTATCAGAACAACTGATGGATCAAGAGTTTGTATGACCTGTCTCAAGTGAACTGTCTCAAGTGATCAATCGTCCCAGATTCCTGCCCATTCTGTACTGGCCTGGAATAGACGTTGAATAAGGCAATTTGTGCATTGCCAGGCATAGTTAGGAGTACACATTCTACATCCTCGGATTTTGTTGGAATTTGCTCGGCTTTTGCCCCCAGGTGGATACCCACCCAAATGCTTAGGCCACCCGAGGGTCTTCCCCTTCCCTTCGTGGAGGCCATTACATTATTTGTGGCAAAACCTATTCTCTGGTAATCCTCCAGAGCCCACGTCTTTTGGAACAGGCACACATCAGATTCTTCTACAAAAGATCCCCAATCTGGGCAGGATAGCTTGTTTTTAATGCCAGCCAAGTTCCAACAAAGAATTCTTATATTTGCATTGTCCTCCGTCCCTCGGGTATTCTGGGGTACAATGCTATGTCTGTCATCCTTGGCAGGGATGCCATTGATGCTTAATCCCACTTGATTTTGCTTGTGCACCTTCCTCTACTAGTTCAATGTCTGAGCCTAAAGCCCCCTGGCTACTGCAGGAGATACAGCTCTAACTGCGCAATCCCTTGTAAGTGGTAGCACGGTACCCAGCAGCACACCATCATCCCTGCTAGTCCCGCCTATATCTTCCCTAATCTCATCACTAGCTCCCAACATAGAGCTCTAACTCCCCTGGCAGCGTTTTGAGGGGAGAATCTGTTCATGGGGCACTGCTCCCTCACCACCTCCAGCAATCCCAGGCCATTATCAAGGGCGATCAGATGACCGCCATTCCTTGACTGTCAATCTACCTGCTCCAGGGCACTGAATATATTGCTCAGGGGAAGAGAAAATAATTGGGGAATATTATTAAATTCTTACCCCCAATTTCCATTGCTTGTCTGAGCTCTCGGTCCCCAGATATCCCAATTCACCCAGCGGTGAGATCTTCTAGTTTCATTGGAAGTACAATTGGTATGGGTTTGGGTGGGAGGATAAAAATAAGTTAAAGGAAGGGACTGTATTTGTGTACTTTGACTGGGTGAATACCAATAGCATATGTGCTCAACAGCCTGCCTACTTCTAAAGTTAATAACAATACAGTCACCTTTAATACTTTTCGTTTGTTGCCCCACCCAATTCACCCTTCGAGCAAAGAGGATTTCCCAGGATACCTGTGCAGGGAGTGGCCTGTTATTATTCAGCCAGTGAATAGACTTGTTCTTAAGATCAGTGTATGTCTCATCTTTACCTTCGCTTAACACAGGAACCCCAGCTAACACCACAACATAAGGTGTTGACTCAGGTGGAAGATCTAGAAACGGTAATATAACATTTGGTGTATCTCTTGTCACAGCACCCCTTACAGGAGCAGACGGGCCAGCCGTTCTCATTGGCTCATACATCATACCACCCTCATAGGACAATATAACTGGATTTGTGACCTTAGTTCCTCCACTCCCACCATTACCCGCCCCTCTGCCCATTGTTGTAGCATTAATCGCAGCATTAGCACTAGTTAGTGGTACAGGTAGGTTAGGAGGTAAATTAGGAGGGAGTAGATGGGATACAGTACTAGAAACATGCGAGATACAAGATAAACTTATTGGCCTATCTGGCCTCGCTGGGGTCCCATTTGCTCTATTTTCCCGTACGATGTCCTTAGCATTGTTTGATGGTAAGAGATGCTCAAGATGCGCTAGTCTTTCCTCTATAGAATTGAGTCTATTATAGAGAGGAAGACTGGAGTTGGTAAATAGAGCTTCCATTTTAGACTAGAAGTCTGTTCCTGTCTGTATAGAGTTACCGACACCATAGTCTAATATGGTCGCACTCTCTTGCATATGTGGGCTACGTGGTTCAGGGCTGGATCCGCTAGTTACCAAGACTCCTGACTTAGTAGGTTTTGGAATTTTAGCTTTATTGTTCTCCTGCAGGGTTTCTCCGAGCTTTCTCTTAGTGGCTGGATCCGGTTTGCACAGTTTGGTCGCCGCTTTCAAAGTTAAGTTGCACGCAGACCTCGTTTGTGCTCCTTTCGTTACAAAACTAGCATGCATTTGATTTGTTAAACAGACTTGCAAGGTATCCAGTGTGATATCCAGACAAGCAGATATAATGAGCTGGCCCCCTACATCCTCAGGCTGCTGGGCACCATTGCCTGCACTGGGAAAAGAGTCAGTGGCTTTAGTTGGAAGCAATTTTGGTGAGGTAACATTAGCCAGCCTGCCCAGGGATGACCGTTTGTCAAAGATAGGATCTAACGATAATCGTCTTTCTGTATTATATTAACTTGTATTGATTCAATCTGTACGGTGACCATTATTTGATAACTTTTTAAGGCTGGTATAACTGATGGACTTTCAAAGAAGGGTATAACAGACTTCTTAGGCAAAGTCCTATTTCTTGCTTTCTTTAGTGTAGGAGCATTTGCTTTTTCAGGAAGTGCTTTTAAAGATTTGTTTCCCCTAAGTACCATAGATCCATGCATGATAGGTCTGCCTCTCAAACTTTACAGTTCATTCTTTATTGCTTAGGAAGTTGAGAGAACTCTAAGAATTAACAATTAAGATGCACCGGTCCATTTTATTGCCTACTAGAATATTGGATTTGGGGGGGGTGGTTGAGTCTCCTGTTTCTCCGCCTGAAAAGGGCTTGGCAGAAATTAGGGATGTATTTCCTAGTACTGTTCCACAAACTACGTTCCAATATGAGATATTTTCTAATTTTGGAGATCTAGGTGGGTGGAAGTGGTGGTGATCCGCGTGCCTACATCTAGGAGTATGATCAATTGTTTAAATAGGAGAAGTTTATCTAGAGGAGATTTTAACGGAGAATGGAGTTGAATTTGTCACGCACGAAATGAACCTATTTTTATGCACTTGTGGGATCAAATATACTAGAACTCCCCTCTATCACCCGCAAAGTAATTGCAAGTTGGAGCCTACAGGACCAAGGTGTGTGTCCTCCAAGCTCTGCAACACTTGGTTTGGTCGTACCGTACTTCACCTTTTTTTGCTACTCACCTCAGTCCATTTGAACTCATGAGAGGGTAGGAGAGCTACTACACAGATGTATCCATTTTGAATTGTTAAGGTTTTTCATGAAGGTTGTAATATGAAGCAAGTGTGGGAGTTAGCAAACAGAAAGTCAAGCGATGTTAGTACAAAGAATTGTGAATCTACAGCTAACAGAGAGATGCATAAATTAAATATCAGGGATTGAGTTAGAGTCGAAAATCCAACCTCGGTAAGGAAAGGTCTTTCTAAATTTATACACCCTCAACAGGTTATTTAAACACGGTATGAATGCTGTGAAATTGTCCGACGGGAACTGGTGGAGTACTTCTCGAGTAGCACAGGATCCCTGTGTATGTTACAAGATGGTTGATATGTATGGGAGTGATTACCAGGTAATTGATACCGCCTCAAGTGATTGGGGTGCTGCAAGAGCTAACAGGAAAGGCACAAGTGTCTCTGTGAGACCCAGCAAACTATGCAATTATGTCTAAATGTTCTCGTTGATTTTCCATGATATTATGGAGGCATGTTTAAAGTTTTTAAGTTTTATATGCATGTCTTTATGTGAATATTAAGCTTTTGTTTTGTTTTCTCTATCCAATGAAAATATGTATATCAGAAACCTTTTTGCTAAAAAGGGTGAGGTGTGGTAATGCCGGTAGAATGTGGTGAGACTGATGTCATGCAGAATGCTATGTGTGGCACGAGCGATCTGCGGCAGCGTCTCGCTGGTGACAGTTGCTGCCTGTGCCTCAGTTTTTACCGCTCAGGACGGCTCTCTGTACCTCCTTAATAAATATTTTAAAAAGGTTACCTGCTTTGAATCATCTTCTCTGCCAACACTCTAAATGAGGGGAAGAATAGATTGTTCTCTGCTTAAAAGCACGGTGGAAGGAGATTGATTTATTTATGGTGATTCCTCAGCTTAAAGCTTCCTTAGCAGTCAGAGTCTAGAATTGTGATTTATATCATAGGATTTGGTAGATCAATTAATTTTATTTGGTGTATGTCTGCTCATATTGAGCTATAATGTTGTGCGAGACAACATGGTTGAGGTCAAGAGATATGCTTGGTGCTCAATGATTTGGCGAGTATGACACCTACTAGATGAGTTGCTTTCTAAGGGGTGAATACCCGGGGTAAAGCTGCAGTGGGGAGGGAGGTCAAGGTCCTGGGGGAAGATTTTTGGGTTGAGTTTTTATAATCAGATTTTAAGCAGAATTTATTTTCCAAATTTTGATTTCACTGCGGGTGTAACAGTAATTAAACAAACATTAATAAATATCAATTTGAAATGATTTAGACATTAACAAATTATTTTTCTAAACATTAATTAATTATCTTCATTAAATAATAATTCATTTTAAGTGTAAGCTCTTCTTTTTATTTCAGAAATACTATTCCACAAACAATAGCTCTCCGATTCAAAAATACACACTTTAGACCACAAAAGCCAGATTAATTTTTGTTAGAGAACTAATTATGTCGCCAAAGTGCAGCTCATAATTTTCTGAAAGTACATTACTTGTGCATAAAGTGTGCTTTTCCATTTTAGTAGTTGATCCATGTAGTCCTAAATCAGCAGAGTACCAATATCTATCGATAAACATTTTATTCCCAAATGCTATTTTTTCCATTTGGAATTTCAACCCTTGTCAATCACTGTGCAAACAGGTGTTTGCACAGGGTTCTCAATCAACTAAGTCACTGATAATCAGGCCCTTTGTGGCCCCAGGTTTCAGTTTTGCATTTTAGTAACTACATTAATTTTGACTCCAAATGCACGCTTTCTATTCTCTCAAAATGAGCCTTTTGTCTATAGTGGAAAGGTTTAAATGTTATTATTATGTAAACCTAATTTTGCTGTCAACTTGATAAATTGAGAAAATATGCTGCTTTTTCATTCTCAAATGTAATCTTTTATTTTTAGAATCAAAATCATCTTATGCTAATGGCAGGAAGTAAGGGTCAATTCTTTACCTCTTTCTTAGAGGCTCTGAGAAATAGCGACCCCTTCCGGAAACCATACCTCTGTCCTGGCTGAAATATGGATTACCGAGAAATTGACACAGGAAAGTAGTGCCTGACAGCACAAGGAGGAACAAAAACAAAGACATTAAAAACCTTCAAAGTGCTGGGTCCAGATTGCAGGGCAGTTCATGCAAGGTTTTAGTTTTAGATCTATTCAAGGCCAGGACTGGAGCAAGGCTGGAGCAGAAAGGCCTGGAGAAGATTTGAGGTAAGACCTGGACTGGAGCTAAAGCATGCAGGAATACGACCAGTAAAGGAGCAGAGCAGGAGTAAGAATAGGACTGAAGCATCAATGCATCTGGAGCTAGGAGGCCTGAAGCAGAACTGGGAAAGACCAAGACTGGAGTAAAGTCAGAAGATGCAGGCTTCGAGCAGAGCCGGAGTGTGACCATTACTGGTGCAGAGCAGGAGTAAGACCAGGACTGGTGTAGAGCTAGAGATGGGGCTAGGAGGACTGGAGCAGATCTGGAACCGAGCAGAATCAGGAGCTGAAGCAGTTAGGAACAGAGAAGAAGCAGAAAAATCCAACAACAGCTCACTGGTGCAGAAGTAAGAGGCTAAATATGTACACATAGACCTGAAATGTGCATGTATCTGAACAGAACCACCTGACAGGTGGGGGCAAATCTCAGAAGGAGACCTACTGGAATGGTATTGTTGTGTTTTTGGAGGCCATCTTGGAGTGAAGTCTATGCTTAGAGTAGAGTGTAACTTAAGGAGAGTTAGACTATAGATTTCCATTTATAGCTGTGCATATTGCTGGTGCCGTACCATAACATCTCATCACTAAAAATCTGCTTTTCATTTTATATTTTTTTAAAATAAGCCATTTATTTTTACCTGTCTCAGATCATGGCAGAGCGATGTTGACCACTGATTGCTGTGTCATGGGGAGCTCCGAACGACATACGAGTGCATTTTATATCTGCTGCATTTAGTAGAACCTCAGCTGTTTGAATTTTTATATCCTACATTCAAGAGTATGCATCTGCCCTTCTGCCTATTGTAGAAAAACTAGCAGGCATACCTTGGAAACTCCAGTGTCTCTGGAGACGTGCAGCCATGCTCTAGCAAGGTTGTCACCGCATCCTCCATAGAGGGGTGTTCACCGTGCCACACAGATTCAACTGTCAATTTACTTTGCTCTCTCTGATGGCACGGGATAAATACGCTCATGTGCTGGGTAGAGGAGCTAAACCCATGGCAGAGGTAACTCGGCAAAGACCAGGTGAATGTGCTGGGCAGCTGTGAGATAAATCAGAACTAGCTCTCCCAGTTTCAGCCAACACAGAGAATAAGCAAGAGGTCTAAGTAGCAAGAGTCTCTCCTAATTACCCACCTGCAGTGTGAAAGTCTTTGGCTGTCTTAAAAATGCTGGGGAGCCTCTCAATGTGGAACTTCTAGGAGAGTACTCAACATCCAGCTCATAAATTGAAACTTCAGCCACGGGAACCCAAGGCCGTTTTAGACGATCCTTCATATCAGGGGATTGCAGCTTCAGAGATGGTACCTGAGAGCACTGTGTCAAATGGACACCTTAGCCCTGCTCTAACTCATTCAGAATGTGCACCTAAGCAGCAGATACTATCAACAGCGCACAATATCTACAAAGGATGCACAGGACAGAGTGGTAAGGATTAACATCATTATCACCATTGACTGATGATGCTAGTAACACTATAGTAGCAAATAATATTCAGCAGTAGTCTATTTGGCTTAAGCTAGCTTTAACATCTGCTGCAAATAGAAATGTAACCACGCAAGGGCAACCATTTCCCCGGTTATTGATGCATTCCATAAGTTTGGATAAGTCCAAATTTTGTCCACCGGCCATGCCTAATAAACCTCATTAGGCCAATACTCATGGTAGGTTACCTGCTCTAGCATCTGCTCGCCAAATAAGGTCCTTGTATAATCTTACTACTATGGGGTTCAAACATGGGTTAACACAAATAATGCCTGAAACACAAGAGATTGCATTTCGCTCCCTGGTCTATCTTTAGCAGGAAGTCTTACCTCTATCTCACAGTTTGACTCAGAGTCTGAGCAGGATGTGGCAGAAAGGGATTTTGTCCTTTCTGTTGTTATACACAAGGCATCTATAAAAAGATGGCATATGACTCATAAAACATGGATAGAAGAGGTGGATGAAAGGCTTCTGCAAGCAGATAAAATACAAGCAATTGACAAAAAGGTGAAAGGTGATGAATTGCTTTGGGATCTTAATGGGACTGACCTCATCACTACCAACGTACTGACTGTTTTTGTGGAGTCTACAGTACTTGAATATGTATGCCTAGCTAAACATTTTTCAGCATTTAAGACTTTACTTTTGAAAACACAAGTGGCCTTGCAAAAAATGTCTAAGAATATGGTTACAATGAATGGTCACCTCAGTGATATTTACTCATATACTTCCAACCTCTCAGAGACTGCATGCTACTCAGTCCCAAGTTGGGAAACAGAGGACTAGAATAAAGGATCTAAAACTCAAAGTCAAAGTCAAAGTCAAAAACAGCTTTATTCGATGTTGGTAATAAAAGTCATAAAAGCACAATAAAATTATGAGTATGCATATAAATTGTTGGTCAGACTATGAATAAAATTGATTAGATATAAAAAAGATACAGTAAGAAATACAATAAAAAGTACAATAAGAAAGCATCTGTGAGGGGAAGAGTCAAGGTGATATTTACAGAGGTGTGTTTAGTTAATTCATGGTATTCCTGGATTTAATTATCGATTTTAAAAAGGATGAGACAAGGTACATGGGTAAATCGTCCTCCAGCATTTGTAATTTCATATATGCAGTCCTACATTGCCTTAAGCCCCATATTTTTAAGAGTGGTATCAAGAATCTTTTTCTTGGCAGGGTGTAAAATTTACAGAATAGTGTGTAGTGTAGGATGTACCATGTTACAACGCATACTATTACAACTACCTACCGTTACAACGCGACCATTACAACGCATACCATTACAACGCATAGCGCTTTGAGGTGCTGGATAGTGGTAAGTATAATTTACTATTCTAACTCCAGTTCCCGTGGACCCTAGGGAAGGTGTTGGATAGTAAATTATACTTATTCCTATCCTAGAGCGCCCCCCAGCGCAATGCGTTGTAATGGTATGCGTTGTAAAAGTCGCGTTGTAATGGTAGTGCGGAGTAAAAGATGCGTTGTAACGGGTGTATACCGTAGTGTAGGGTGGACTGTTTTGACACATTGTCACAAGGACATAAAACCAGGTCTTTGGACCAGCAGTTTAGATCAGAAAATGTGATCATTCTGAAGAAGGTGCCCACTTTGAATCTTGTCAATAGCATGCGTGAATAGCAGCTCTGCACCTTAATCAGGTATTGCTGTGTGCCCTGTCCTAGGAGAATCAACTGGTTTTCCATGACTGATGTTTTACTTTTCTCGGCCGTCCAGCGCTTACTCTCGAGAAAAAGCAAGCATTGGTGCTTAAGTTACTTGCTGGGTACTGACATTAAGCATTCCGGTGAGTCAAAGTACTGTATATGCCCAATGTCGGTCAGAAATGCCTTGACATAGTTGAGCCATGGTATCCTATTGACCCCCTCTAGATTTAATCAATCCAATATAACATCCCTATTCAGGCCTGTCTCCTCGGTTGACCACACTTTATGCCACAGTAAAATGGGGTCTAGTTTGATTAGGTCTGAAATGTAGTAGAGCCGAGTTCTGGATGGCACATAAACGTTGAGGTGTTAAAAGGGACAGCTAGTAAGTAACAAAGGAATTTATTTTCTCCAAGCTGTATAATATTGGAGTCAGTAATGCCCCATAGGCCAGCGCCGTACGTAGCTGTGGACACACATTTCGTTTTAAATATGTCCATTAGTACTGGAATTGGGCGACCTCCCAGTTTATTTGCAAAGCATTGAACGGCCCCAATCGCTCTATAGAATGTCATTTCTCTTGCCTCCACTGCCGAGGACCAAGTCCCCCTTTTATTAAAGTTAATTCCCAGATATGAGAAAGTCTCTACCGTGGCTATTTTAGAACCTGAAAGAAAGGTCTTGCATTTTAGGGTCTTTTTAGTAGTACAGCACATGGTAAAGGTCTTGCTTATATTTATGTTAAGGCCTCCGTCACTCATGTACTTGGAAAATTTAGTCATAGATCTTTGGAGGCCGATTTTTGTCCTGGCCATGATTACTGCATCATCTGCATATAAAAGTATGGGTACTGGGGAGTTCTTAATTTTGGGGTAATCGTACTGATCTTCCATAGGGTGGGATGCTACACAATTTATATACAAATTAAATAAAAAAGGTGCTAGTATGCATCCCTGCCTTACCCCTTTTTGAATGTTAAATTTGGTGGTGCATTCACCTTTATTTCCGTACCTCACCCTGGCCCCAGCCCCCCTATATAGTTCCTTTGTGAAGACTAGCAGTTCAGATTCAACTCCTAATTGCGCTAATATGAACCACAATTGATCGTGATTCCAACAATCAAAGGCCGAATGTAAATCTACGAAACATAAAAATAGATTATCCTTTTTGGATATGGTATACTTAGAGATTATTAATGCTAAATTCAAGCCTTGTTCCACGGTGCCAAGGCCAGCCCTGAACCCGTATTGAAATTGTGAGAGGACGCCTTGATCTTCCACCCAGGAATGCAGTCTGTTAAGTATGACTCTCCCAGCGACCTTCATTAGCGAATCCAGTAAGGATATTGGTCTGTAACATTTTGGATCGCCGCGATCGCCGTTTTTAAAAATTGGAACAACAATGGCCTCTTGTCAAGTGTTAAAAAACCTGTTATTATTGCAGCTGTTTAAGACATTCGTTAAAAGTGGGGCCCATAGTTCTAAATTAGATTTATATACATCTATTGGTAACCCATCAGTTCCTGGGGCTTTCCCAGCAACACTATTATTGATGGCTAGTTGTACCTCTGATAAAGAAAATGTAACGCTTAAAGGGAATGTTTTTTTAACCATGTCCAAAGCTTCAAGTATTTGCTCAGTACTCTCAGACTCATATAGGGCATCTGTCCTATAAAGCTCGCTAAAGTGTGTTACCCAAGTATTTTCTGTAATTGCCACTTCTATTGTGTTTGAAGCTTTAACTACAAAGAAGGGGGCGTTTATAGCCTTCCAGAATCCGCTGTTATCTTTTGCCATGCATGCATTATGTAACGCCTGCCAAGCTTCTTGGTTCAACTTCTTGGTTCAACTTGGTTCAACTGGTAGATCAGGGTCAGACAACACTGCTGGTCTTACTCGACCTGACCGCAGCATTTGACACCCTATCTCCCTCAATTTTAACATCTCGTCTGAGGGAGATGGGAGTGGAGGGGTCAGCCCTGGACCTTCTGTCCTCTTTTTTAGACCTTAGAGAACAGAGGATTAAACTAGGAGAATACCTCTCCCCTGCTACATCTCTGCAATGTGGGGTACCACAAGGGTCGGCTTTAAGCCCGACCCTATTTAACATTTATGTGGCCCCCCTTGCGAGATTGGTAAAAGCTCAGGGAATGGAAGTAACGTCATACGCAGATGACACTCAGATTATGGTGTCACTAGCCCAACCGGTCAGTACCTCCGCCTCCAGCTTCAGGAGTTGCATGCAAAAAGTCTCTGACTGGATGATAGTCAACTCCCTGAAGCTGAACGGCGATAAAACTGAGGTGCTGATCTTCGGAAAGGACCAAGATGTGTGGTCAAGCGAGTGGTGGCCGCAATCCTTGGGAACCTGCCCGGTCCCCTCCCATTCAGCTAGGAACCTTGGGGTTATGTTTGACACCTCGCTGGCAATGACCCTTCAGGTTAATAGAACAGTGGCTACTTGCTGGGGAATTCTTAAAATTCTCCGTCGAATAGTACATTATCTCTCCCCGCAAGCCAGGAAACTGACAGTGGTTGCACTTGTTGGTTCAAGATTGGACTACTGCAACTCACTGTATGCAGGGATTAACAAAGGACTAATACAACGACTGCAAACTGTTCAAAATGCGGCTGCAAGATTCGTCCTGGACACTCCCCGATCCTCCTCGGCAACACTAGCCAGAAAGAATCTACACTGGCTTCCTATAGAGCATCGTATTTCTTTCAAAATCATTTGTCTGGTACACAGCGCTCTTAAAACTGAAACATCAGTTGGGCTGGGTGCACTTCTATCCAGCTATGTCCCCAGCAGATGTCTGCGCTCACGGCAACAAAATCTTCTGGCTATCCCTAGGACCAAGAAGACCAGATGGGGAGGTAGAGCTTTTTCTACAGTCGCCCCCCGTCTCTGGAATGCACTCCCTCTGGAACTTAAGTCTCTATCTTCACTTTCCCTCTTCAAAAAGGCCCTGAAAACATGGTATTTTAAGAAAGCCTACCAGTAATCAGCTCCTGGGACAGATAATCTATCAATATTGAGCTAGGCGCCTTGATGCCCTTTGGGGCTTAGTCTGCGCGATATAAATTTTCCTTCATTTTATTTCATTTCAACTCTCTTTTGCGGTTTTTTACTGCCAAAGGATAGGCAGTTCTTGCGGATCTAATGGCTATTTGATTTTGTGGCAATCTTTTTGGGGATAGCATTAAATGTGCATGTGTTTTGCTGCACTCAGAGTTGAACCATCTTTTTACAGTGATCCTGTCCGATCTCTGCGGCCTGGTAAGAAGGTTTTGGATTTCTTCTGTGATTTTAAGGAAAGCCTCACAGACTTGAGAATCTAATTTTTCCCCGGAGAGACAGATCTCAAACTCACTCTGTTTATTGATGATAAGATTTGTAGGAAAGGCCGATGGTTTTATTTTTTTCCATTTCAAAGAGTAACCATTTCTCTTTGCCAGAGTTAGGTTATAGCTATATAAATTCTCAGTTAAAGTGATTTTTTTTGCCCCGCGTCCCTGCGATAAAGAGGGATGAGCTACAAGGATAATGGTCACTCATCGCTACTTCACATAGACTATAATTTAGAGTGCCGCTTTGATATTAAGGCATAGTCTATGATTGATTGACAGCCCCTCCCGATAAAAGTTGGCTTGAAAGGAACCAGAGGGGAACATAATTCATTTACAAACCTCAAGTGTAGATGAAAAATTATATCATTAGGACGATTGCCCGAGTTTGTATGGGAAAAATGTGCAGTGACATCACCTCTATCAGAGCCCAAACCACAGATGTTCAGGTGACTATGTGGACATAGGAGGGAGTTGAAGTCCCCCACCAAAATGACGCAATTGCCACCTGTCTGATTCTCTTTGATACTACTCAGAGTTTGGGATAGATTATCTATGATCTTTGAGATATCTGGTTTAGGAATGTTGTTATAAAAATTCACCCGAACTATTTTTTGGTTTCTCCCATCAGTTATCGATAATATCTGGTAATATTCAGACATTGGTTCAAATTTTATAATTAAGCCATCTTGGAGGTTTGATATGTAGGTGCAAAGACCCCCCTTGTTCCTACCCCTTGTCGTGTAAGTGGCTGGTGTATGGAAAGTACGGAAACCATTTATATGAATGGCATCCAAGGCCCAGGTTTCCTGCAGGCATAACATTGTATATTTTTGAAAAAGGGTTAGACAGTCCATATCGTCAGTCCTACCCGATAGCCCTACTACATTCCATGACATCAGGCTAATGCTGTCAGTCATTTCCATGTTTTTGTTGTGTGTCCTGTCCATTTTCTGCGTTGAGATATTAGCAGGGTTACCTTCGATTTCTGTCTCTGTGATCTTACATTCTGCCAAGGTCATCCCCAACTCATCCTCAGTATTAATAGTTTGGGCGCTATTGTCAGGGGGATAACTACTGGGGGTATTATCCTTATTCTTTAGGCATGTTTTGCCCAGATAACTTGGGATAGCAATATTTGTAGGCAGTCAATATACCATTTCAAGTGAGCTGTATCTGTTGCTGGTTGGTAAGCCCCTTAACTCTCCCAGATCATCACTAGCTTTTTTGTTTATGGGGTATCTTATTCGTGAGTTCACTGCCGGGTAGTTTCCTTGAAGGGGGTAGTTTAGTGCACCCGTTTCTAGGCTATAGAAATATGTAGGATCGAACGGCTGCATCCTAGTACCTGACATATGATGCCACTCATCACATATACATCTAGGGGCTTGCCTGTCTCCGAAATTTATAATGAAGCAGTCTCCCTTAATATTTTTTCTGCTTCTCCCTACCCAACTAACCCTCCGTACAAACAAAATCTTGCTGTGGATATGTGGTGGTAACGGCCTATTGGTATTAAGCCAATATGTCATCTTGTTTTAGTCTTGTTTTTTAATTCTGAATAGGATTCTGTATTACCTTGCCCCAATTCAGGGACTCCTGTCAGAATGACGACATAAGGAATGGATTCTGGGGGCAAGTCAATAATTGGTAGTGAACAGGGTTCTACATCAGCTGTACCAGTACGAATTTCCCGTTTTGATGTGGATTTTTTTATTCCCCCACCCGTCTTCTCCTTCGCAGGTGTTTTTTCAACAGTCTTTGTGCTCTGGGCACTTTCCATCCTTATTTGTGGTGGGCTTTTTGTTAAGTCACATCCAGATGGAGTAGATGTTGCGGGTGTGTCCTTTGTTTTTCTTAACTCTTTTGGTGCGGCGGATCTCTCCTTTGTGGCTAGTGTATTTATAGAGTTGGATTTTTTTATTTAACTCAAGATTCGTTAGGGTCAGCTGCTCAAGTTTTTTCAGACGCTCCTCCATATGCTTTAGACTGTCGTTAATAGACCTTGTGGAGGATGTCAGGATCTCATTAAGTTTTACCCATAAACTTTCCCCTGAAAGAGCAGGAGTACAAACTGTCATATTTGCAGGATTAAAGTCGGGTCCCGCTGTGTGTTTCTCAGTGATAGGTTGAATGGTGGATATAGAATCATTTTTGCCAGCTGGTAAGATCTTAGCTTGCCTTCCCTTTTTGGTTGCCCCTGCCCTATTCTGCTTAGGTATCGCTCCTAGCGAAGTACTCATTGAAAGAGTTGGGCCCCTTTTATCATCCAATGTTTGAGCACCAGTTGATACACCATCTGGGGAGATTGTAACATGTGTTTGTGCATTTAATGGCTGGGCGTTTATAGCTTCATTGGTGCCAATACTTGTAAGATCGTCAGCTATATCACTGATTAGGTCCATGGCAACTGAATTGTTAGTTGTGTTGATGACTGTGTGTCTTTCTGGGCTTTTAAACAGAGCAATTTTGCCCAGAGAAGACCGTTTATTAAATGATGAATCTGTAGAAAGCCGGCGTTCAGGTAACTCGATTTCGTGGGCTAAAACTGTAGTTGCTCTAATAATGAAATTGTCTAGGGTTCCAGACACAGTTCCTCCCCGTGTATTTACTCTTGGAGGATGTTCAGCCATGGCAGTATTGAGTTAGCAAGATAAACCATTGAATTAATGCAAGTTCGAATTAATACACTTACTCAGACAGTTTGCTTATCCACGTGTTAAGGGGGTGGTCCAGCCCAGCCTCTAAGGCCTCGAACGGGCTCAAACGGGCCCGCCCTTGGCCCGGGCTTCGCCCGGTGCGGCCCGCGCGTGATCCCGCGACTCGGGGGCTGTCATCCGTTTAAAGCGCCTCCGGGCGCAGAAATGGCGGTGGCGGCTTCTGCCATGAAGCAGTGCAGCCTGGGAGATGTAGTCTCCCTCCACTCGGCGGCCGCTGGATGTCAAGCTGCGGCGGCGGGAGGGAGACCCGAGTTGCTGCAGGTTCAACAAAAGCAGGTTGGTCAGTAAAACGTCCCCAAAAGGTGGCCTTAGGATATGCTCAAAACTCAAAATGGAAGATGTGGAGAATTGTTATGTGATTGAATAACTTACAAATTCTTGGCATTCTGTAGGGAAATTAAGGAAATGGTCACATAGCTTACATAGTACAGAATTTCCTCAATTTAGTAACTTTGATATTGACTACCATGAACAGAGAAGGCATTCATTTCCTTTTTGGAAGGCAAGCAATGATCAAAAAAGGCCTCATCCACTGGCCAGACTCATATACATAGGGAATTATATTTTGCAATAGCCTGTGTTCCAAGAAGCTTTTCTATAGAGTATAATGAAATCTTGTAGTGTGGAGTTTTTTGGGTGGTATGATTTGTGTCAGTGACAGTTGAGCAAATATGGCAACTTCACCAGCATACACCATTTATTATACAAGCTAGTGTTGCAAACTTTTTGTTAGAGCCTGCCAATTTGCAGATAGGTTTCAAGGGCCAAATCTTTTAATAATACACACTAATGGATATCCTCCCCCAATGCATTTGTCTGATGCTATCAGAAGTAAGTAAGTAAGTAAGTAAAGTTTTTATTGCGCAATTAATTAAAAGCCTTGCAATGTGCACGGACTAGGATGACCATTACGTATTGAGTATGAAAAGATACACAAAACAATTAAAAACAGAAGAATTATAAATTAATAAAGAGACGTGCAATAATAACACCGGGAAATAAACTCATGTTGGGTCAGATGATCACAGATCATTGCCGTTTGCACTAAAAACATGATTGTTTCTTTTGTTAGAGCCTCACCCACTCTTTTAATGGTATGCTTCATCAAAGGGTCTCATCCTTGTCCCGAAAGCCCAGGATGGGCTCGACCATATTCCAGGGATCACTTTTGAAATTCATTTGCAGCCAGGGTATTTAAGAATATAAATACTGCGAGTAGCCCAGATATCCTTTTATTAGTGGTTGCTGAGGTACGGTTAAAAAATGAAGAGCTCGGTAAAAGTTAGGGAATAATGTCCCTCTTACCTTACTCTATTGTCGACATATTTCAGGCATAAACAATGGTCACTAAAGCTCCTTGGCTTCCATCAGGACAAAAAAAAGTGCCCAGGATTCTTGTTCCCTATCTATGTCACATTCAGACGGGGACAAACACACATTATACAGATGTATGCAAAACAGGCATACTCGTATGGTTTACTGGAGTGATATCCACTCTTGATTCCTGTGGAAAGACCAAACCAAACATACATTATGATGCATTCATTGTCTTTCATGGCTATATACAACTCCATAGTACCTAAGCAGAGCTGATGTGATTATAAACAGTGATCAACTCTTTTTTCTGTTTGACCCAGTAACTCAATCATTCAATTTCAATGTCAGTGCACATACCTGTTACTACTGCGGGAACCAAAACACACTGAAATGTTCAGTGATTATTTTGAACCGTTATTGGGAAGCAGGCAGGCAGGTATTTTGTTCATACTAGCACACCAACTTGTGATGTATATATAAAATCTTACCCTAACCAGTAACTCCTTTAGGCAAGAAAGGGTGCAGAAAGTTATATCACTAAGGAATTTGGTCAAATGTTTCACACCCATTGTATACCTAACTCGAATCTCACTCCTACCTTCCACAGAATGACTGTATCTGACGAGCAGCCTGGGACGTAGACGATCTGCGGTAGGCCCATAGTGACGTAATCGCTAGTTGCGGAAGGCTCATAGGATTGTAGTATTTTACCACACAAATCTTTAATTGCCAAGAGTTTGTCAAGGTTTAGGAGATACTGCAGCAACAGAGTAATAGAAATAATTAATAAAATGATTGAAGGGTAAACGAAGGTATGAAACACCACCATTGTTTTTTTTTTAATTTTGTTTCTATTTAGGGCTATGGATTCTAAGGCAGACAGCATGATTCAAAATGTGTTTAATTTTCTTCTTTTCTCTTCACTCATTGTCATCCTGTGTAGGTTTTGTGAATAATGAATTTCTCTTTCTACACTTTAGCTTTTTCATTTGTTCGGATCCTCAACAGGGCATACCTACATAGGTCTTTGAAAACAAAAATCCTCAAGATAATGAGGGTAGGGACTAGAGATGTATGGGTATAGGGGCTTGCGCCGTCCAACAGCTACACAATAACAAAAAGCAAAACTCAACTAGCAAGCAATCAACCAAACCATGGACCCCCTTATCCCTGGACTATGAGCAATTACTAAAAGTCAAGTGTGAAAGTATCCTATTAATAATCTAAAAATATAAGGTCAGCCATCAAACACATACTCCTGTTTCATCATTGGGTTTCCTCATTCACCAATAAAGGTTTTAATAATGAGCTGGCTTCCCTGGTAATAAGCAAGCGCTTAACAGGATATCAACATTTTGAGTAGAGAGCGAAGGGTCCCACTAACAAAAACAAAAAAAACATTCCCGATATCCCAAATCCACAATTTTATTACTTGAGTACCAGAGATATGATTAAAAACAGATGTGGTGCCTCAGGAGAATCAGTACTCCGGCACTCATAAGGTCAACATTTTTCTGACCAGTGGCCCGAGACAGGGTCTGTGGCATTCATCATGACCTGTATCCCTTACTATTTAAGGACGCTTTCAATGCAATCCTGTATACAATATGCAAACATTGTTGCTATATACTTCCTGCTAATCAATGTATCAGTCATCAATATTGAAAGAGGACCTGTAGCGAACATAAAAAACAGACACACAAGACAAAAATAAAATGTTGAAATCAAGAAAAATCTGTAAACAATATTATAGTGCTAGCATCCACAGAAAAGATTAAAATACATGCTCCTGTGAAAAGGTATCTTGCTAAAGTCTGAGATTCATGGTGCATGAAGTGACACTCACAGCCTTTACATTCATTCAGTATTGCATAGTGATTACATTGGTTTAGGAATCGTAGTGTACTATGGAGTAGACACCAGGAGGTCTCCTTTGCAGTCACACACTAAGGAAACATATAGTGAAAATAAGAAAATTGAGGGAGCTTGGTCTCAGCAGACTTCCACATAGAAAAAAAGCCCCAATGCTTACTTGGTCAACAGGTGGTCTCCTCAGTTGGGAAACAGCCTTTACAACGAGGTTTTAACCTCGTTGTGCCTTTACCATGCATTTATTAGCATGTATACTTTTACCATGTACATGCTTTTACAACGTATTCCTTTACCACTCATTCAATGTACGTTGGAGGGGGTAGGGAGTCTTCGCCACATTTTTTTATATATATATATATATATATATATATATATATATATATATATATATATATATATATATATATATATATATATATATATAACAATGCATAGTAATGACATGGTTGTAAAAGCATATCCGTTGTAAAAAAGTATGGGTGGTATTGGTCTACGATGTATTTACCTGCGTTGTACCATCGTACAAGCCCTCAGTTAACCTACAGTATGGCATCTGATTCATAAGCAGTCAAAGTCTAAGCTCAGTTTATAAACAGTATAAGCAAGCACAACTAAGCGCGTATGATGAAGACAAGGGAACTGTCTCTGGTATAGGGTATACGTGGGAATATCCGTTTCCCCAAAATGTAAAAAGCACACGCATGTCACAAAAGACTGCTAGGACCAATGAGAATTGTAGTTTTGTAATGGGCCAGTAGGCAGTAGCGTTCCCGTTTCTAAACACTATGTTTAGAAACTGGTACCAAAGGTAGAAGAAAATTAAACAATGTTTTTCCATAAAAAGTAACAGTAAGAAAGGCAGACTAAGTTTTAGGTGGGCCAGCAAGTGTGACACAATGGACAAATAGCATTAGATAATGCATGGGTGTGGGACATTCTATTCTGCTGCATAGCATATGTTAGACCAAATACTATTCTGCTGCATAGCGGATGTTGTGATAGCTGCAAACAGGGGCGTAACACAGGCCCCCGCAGCCCCCATGGCGCAGGTGGGTCTCCACGCTCTAGGGCCCCCCTCTGCGGCCATCGCGCAGCCAGCAACCACTCAACACTTCACAGATCCGATCCTTCTCGGATGCTGGGAGTTACGTAACTTACGTTACGCTCGTCCGGTCACGTCCCTTACAGAAAGCAGAGCACGGGGTGAAGTACAGGGTGCGGCGTTGTCTCCTTTCAAACACAGCACATTTTTGCAAATCAGGAATGTATCCAAGATCGATGGTAGGAGAAGGGTGGTGGTGGTCGTGGAGGAGGGTTTTCGAGGGTGCGACATACTTTATTAAGTTACCTTGAGGTGGGCATCTGGCAGGCATTAGCAGGAGGCGTTGGGCGCAAATGTAATAATGACATGTAGTGCATGTGTAAGCACATTATGGCAGCTCTTAATGTACAAAACGTATCATTTAAAGACTAATTAAGAGGGCATTTTGAGGTATTTGCCCGAAGATTTTTTAAGGAATATGTCTTCAGGTGGTGCATTTGTTAGCACATTAGGCCAGTAAGATCGGTGGAAATTTTGTTTGATTTAAAGATGACTGCACCTGCATGGGGAGCACAGCTAAACCAGCTGCTTGCTACTGCTAGTACAATTTACAAAATCTGTGCTCGGATTGTATCAGCAGCGACAAGTTGTGAAATTCTGTGCTGTTGGCGGGGCGGTAGTGTGGAGTCGGGAACGGCGTGACGGCACATGGGTCTTATCTCTTACTAGTAGTGAATTTGGTAATCCTCTTCACCTCTTATATCTGTGCCATTTTTCCAATGATACAAATGATTTTGGGTAAAGATAGAGATCTGTTTTTGAGTTGATGAAGCTGGTCAAAAACATAGATGTTATAATATAATTGTTGAGTGTGGTGATATGCCCACTGCAGATATCTGTAGGTAGCCCAAAAGTCACTGGCTTAATTCTCGGTGCAGATGACTGAGCCATATCCTGGTCTGATATTCATTACATGAGTCCTTCTGAACTGGGTGATACTAACACTTGTTCTAAAGCTCGTACAAAAATAATTAATTGGTTGCTTCTCTTTTCCTACTATTGATGCATGTGGGGCGAGGATGTTGTGGTCTCACGGCTAGACTGACTTATTAGGAGCTGGGAAACCAAGGTTGGAGGCTCGGGGTCAACTTCACAACCTGTGATTCTGGGCAAATGGCTTAATCTCCCCATGCCTAACAGAAAAGAAAAATGAATGTGCCCTTGTATAACATAAATGGTGCTAATGTAAAGCGCTCCAATGCCTTCGGGTCGAGTTCATGCAATATAAATCTGCACAAAAAAATGTGATGAGATGAGCAATGCTACGCAGTGATCAATGGGGTCCCACTGGGTTCCTCGGAACCTGGACTAGTGACAGTACATAAAAACCCCTTAGTTCTTTTGGATCTAATAATTCAGGCTACACTTTATATAGAGAGGCGCTCAAAGCAATCCCTCATAGGTAAACTAAGCTAATAAGGCTTGTGCAATAACTGAATGCCCCTGAAAAAGATATACAATGAAAGATAATACATTCCAAATCCGGAAATGAAATTGCCGGTACTATGGGATTGTGTTTGGTCAAAACAAATATATACCTAACCTGCTGGAACGCACTTATACATTGTTATGTAACTAGGTTGAAACAATTTGGAATTGATTCTTGTTCATTGTCTGTCTTTTTCACTCACATTCACTTATTACACAACCACTTTTTACACTGTGCACGGAGCACCTCGTTGAAGCTATATTGCCTATATAGAGAAGTGAACCATTTTAAGACATGGTCCCATTGCAAAAACCAGCAATTTATGTTTGTGTGCTTTAATTTTTGAATTAATATAGCAGAATTCATTTATCGATGAGGGGATTGCTTAGCCTGCCTCTCTCTGATGAATAATGGGCTGCACACCAGGTACTGCAAATTACTTATGGCTGAAAATGCTTGAATTAATCAGAAACTGATAATTGCTCTGGGATTTCTTTTTGTTATGTTATAAAGTTTTCTAAAGTGCTCAAATACCCGGAAGCGTCTTGGCGCAAGCTTTAAAGCTAGCAGTGTAACAGGTGGACCAGGAAGAAGAAAAGCTACAGAGACT
This sequence comes from Lissotriton vulgaris, assembly GCF_964263255.1. Lineage (NCBI taxonomy): Eukaryota > Metazoa > Chordata > Amphibia > Caudata > Salamandridae > Lissotriton > Lissotriton vulgaris. The sequence continues at coordinate 587,681,816 of NC_141696.1, read as the reverse complement.
GAAATAACTCAGTCTTTAAAAGTTTCCTGAAGACTAGTACATTTGGGGTCTCCTTGATATGCAGTGGGAGTACATTCCAGGCTTTTCTGGCTCCCAGTACAACATTCTTTCCTCCCCAGGTTGCCCGCTTTAATCTGGTAGGCACCACAAGTTCAGCTGAGGTTGAGCATACGGTTCTACCTGGAGTGTACCATATGAAACTCTGTTGAATAACGAGTGGGTCTAGTTCATGCAGTGTTTTATAGGTCTGTGTTTAATGGGGAGCCACTGCAAATGTCCTATGGCATTGAAATCTGAATGATATTTAGGGATCTTAAAAAGAAGCCTGGCAGCTATATTTTGTAGGGTCTGCAAATTGTTTATAACACATTGGTTGGCAGAGAAGAGTAGTCCATTGCAGTAGTCCTGTTTTATCATGATCAGAGATGTCATAAGACTTTTTTGGAGTTGAATTGGAATAAATGATAGGATCTTTTTAATGGTCCTCCAAGTAAAAATAAGCAGAAGAGGTCACTCAATAAATATGGACTGAAAAAGACAGTCTATTGTCCATCAAATACCCCCAGGTTATGAACCTTCTGTATGGGAGATGGTAGGGGACCCTACTCCTGTGGCCAACAGGAGATGGTCCAGAAGGAGGCATGAGCTCCAAACAGTAGGACTTCCGTCTTAGCAGAGTTTAGCTTTAGACAATGTCTGTCCATCCAGAGTTTAACGGTCTCCATACAGCTGTCAAACCTGGTGCCAGTGTCGTTATAACTTGTCCATTCTATTACAAACATGGACCTGCATGTGCCATTCAGCCTTGGCACTGCTCCAATTGGAACAGCCTATCCCGAACTTCTAGACCAACTCAGAGCTTAATTTTAGCTTGTGGTTGCAGGTGGGGGCCAACCAGCACTTAGTTTTCCTCTTCAGACTTTGATATAAAGTAAGAGAGAGAGTAAAACGCAGTAGGAAGAATGGAAAACTGTGACAAAGAGAAAGCAGGAACTGGTAAGAGTGAGATAAAGAGACAGCAAGTGTCTGGTGGTGAACTAAAGAAGCATCAGTTTGAATTCAGATGACACACCCTTGATATTCCGGACCTGACCTTCGATTGCACTAGCCATGGGCTTCTGAGCAAAACTTTGGGCCCTACTTATTCTATTACAAAATAAGCACTGGACTAACTCGCTCTGAATGAAATTACAAGCCGCACCAGAGCAGTTTCACCCTTGTTGGGCCTCATTAGTGAGTTGCAGCTCTAGACCTAAAGACAGATCGAGCTAGGGACTCATGTTTGAAATGCATTGAGTCAGAGAAAGACTCAGCATGGTTGCATTAGGACTGCCTATTGTCCATCAGTTTTGCAGGGAGGTGGGAGATATTTTTACTAGAGTGACTGCGTTTGGAGTATAGCTTGAGGATAGGCTCTGCTTTGCGTGTGGAATTAGCCTAAGCTTATTCTGCTTGTGATATTGAACCTAAGCTTGCTCTGCTTGGCAGTGCCAGCAAAGTACAAAATCATTTTTGTGGAGTTAGCGTCTTGTGAAACAGAAATTCATTATTGAGTCAGTGTCAAGTGAAGTACCATGCATTGCCAAGTGGTTGAGGGGCGTTTTCTATTACATGTTAGTGGAGAAGGGGGTATTTAAGAACAGAGGTCACCCAGGTAAGGGTTCAAAAAGTTTGGTGCCATGGCATGAGTATTTCTCTATGTTATGGATAAGTGACCCCAATAGTTTGGTTGGGGAAATCGAGAGATTGTGGTGTGCAAGATGAGATGGGAGTAGCTCAGAGTGGAAGGGACTGGGAAATAAAGAGTGACAGTTTGGTCTATGAGTTTGTAAAATGTGCAATAACGAATCCTCTGAAAACATGCATGTGTTTGAGCAACTTGAAAAAATAAAAATATATGCAAAGAAAAGAAGTCTGTCTGATCTTTTGAGTGTTTCTCTCGAGTTGTTGCAATACTTTGAGGCTGCGAAGATCTCTTCGATGTGTGATATATTCACAGTCTTGGGTGATGATGTCTCAATCTAATGCATGCTTCTTTGAGCTCAAATAGTTCTTATTCAGTCATAAAATTGTTTTAATTTGAACTTGGAGGACTCCTGTACCAGCAAATCAATGACATGTTCTTCTCTTTTACTGTCCTCTTGTATCAGGACAGATCCTAATTCGGGGTCAGTGTATTTTCTTTTGGGATGAACAGACTTGTGCAATTTGGCTGATGCTGGAATTTGAGTATTTAACTACTGTTTAGATCAGACTTCAGATATGTTCAGCTCTGTTGAGATTTAATGTCATCATTTTTTTTAATGTGCAATACATAGTTCTGAGAGACAGTTGAATTTGGTTCAGCCCCCTTCAGCCATTTTCTTTCATGTATTGGTCATACTTTGTCATTGATTGCTTGGACAAGTTATCCATCAAGTCCTTAGTATTTTGAGAATGGTTCCATTTATATTCCCCTTAGTGTTTGGTTATAGGACATTAAATACCTCTTCTGTTAGACTGGACATGCAACATGAGAGCCAGTGTGTGTTCTTTGATATAAATTTGCATACAGAGTCACATTTTAATTGCTGATGTATGGATTTATTTGTTTATGGAGTATATGCTATTTGGATGCCTTAGCTTATCATCAAGACACAGTACTATTCTCTAATCACATTTGCACATTTATTTGTTTTACTTTGCTGTCATGATAACTTGCTGTTGGATTCATGTTTTTTTGTTCCCAAGGCAAAAGCATGCACACATAGACTTTCTTAAAGATACAACAAAATAGAGGCCTTTTGCAAAAAGGGTCTACTGTGCGATATTTTACTGTGTGTGCCTTTTAATGTCACCAATTACAATGTAAACTACATCAACTGACACCTTTTCAAAACACTCTGTTTTGAGGGTACATGTTAACTCTGGTTATGAAGTGTGTTCAACAAAGAGGCTCTACTCATAGCTTCCATTTTGTTATAGCACAAAATGTGCCTAAAGATCTTTGATTCCCCCTCCCGTGATCATGTGTGACTGATTGGTGGCAGAAAAGATTTGTCTTCTTTCTGGCTATTATGCTACAACTTCAGCGCGTGGGTGCTGCAAATAGTTCAGCGTGGTCATGCCCTTCTCTTTGCATCCACCCCTCTCGTATTCAACCTGTTTCCATTCAGACTTCAGCAGATCAGAAGATTAGTCTCTGCTGGCTAGAGGGTGTATAGAGATGATTCCAGAGGTAGAGAAAGGCAAGAAGTGTTACTCCCACTCTTTTTTGGTGCCCAAAAGGATGCAAGACCCAGGATAACACCTTCCTTCGAGAGGACAAGCTCAAGACGATAACCATGGCCCAGGTTCTTTCCATCCTGGATCCAGATGACTGGATGGTGTCCTTGAATCTGCAGGACACAGACTTTCATGTACCCATTCTGCAGTCTCATACATGTTCCTTTGGTACTTGGTAAGGTTGGAACACTTCCATTTTAACCTTCCTGGCCATTGACCTCACCTCTGCCCCATGGGTGTTTACGAAGGTGATGGTGGTAGTTGCGGCCAGATACGTGTATTACTGTACTTCTTTAACTGCCTACCGAAGGTGGGCTTGGCACAGTCTGTTGTGGACAACTATCAGCTATCTGTATTTTCTGGGATGGATTTTTTATCAATGAGCCGAAGTTCCACCTGCAGCCTATGCAGAGCATCTTTTATAGGAGCCATCCTTGACACAGTGGCATTCTAAGCTTTTCCACTGCTACAACATATCCAGGACTTTTAACCTATGATCCCAGTGTGATCCTTGGTTCCATTTGTGGGCTGTTCTCCAGTTTCCCCTGGCCAGGTCGGACATGATCGTTGAGCAATGAAACCTAGGACTTTAGTGGGCTTTCGGACGCCATTCATATTTCAGAAAGGACAGCACGTAACAGCACGTAACATGCAATGCTGGCTGTTTGTCACCAACCAGATGTGACAGACCTTTCTTCCTATCCCCACCCAACACTCTCAGTAGTGACAGATTTGTCACCTCTGAGTTAGGATGGTTCTCTGGGAGAAGTAGCGATCACATTCCTTTGCTCTTAGAGCCAAGGCACCACATCAGCCAGCCAGTGCTACACTCCATTTGTTTGGTCTGAAGGCCTTTTTTCCATACATCAAAAGGAAGCCAGTTCTGGTCCTAACAGACAATATTACCATCATGTGGTACTGCAACAAGCAGTGCGGTGGTGGGTTGTGGGTCTTGTACCAGGAGGCACTGCAGCTCTGAAAGTAGTTGGACTCCCAGAGATTTCTCTGATGATCAACCATTTGGCAGATTTGCAGTATGCAAGGGTTGATAAGTTCAGTGAAAGTGGCCTAACCCCAAGACTGGCAACTAGGACTACAGCATGCATCTACTGTAAAATATAAATATTGAACAATCAGCACAATTTTTAGATTATTTTCATCATCACATTTAATATGTTAATTAAATCCACATATTTATCTCTGTGATAACCTCTTCATAATTCCACATTATTTCATATTATACATCAGTTTTACAACGGAAATAAAACTGTATGATGTTTTCAATGTAGTGTCTTGCCATCCTTGTGGAGCTCCTGTCACACCTCATGGTGCTTCCTTGTTAATTTATACGGATCCATACTCCATGTGTGGCCTTACCCATACATTACAGATGACATAGGCACATGATAAGATAAATGACGCCTGCATAATTACAATTGGTGAAGGACTTCAAGAGCCAAGGTCTGTCTGTACTGATATTGAACACTCAAGTGAGATAAGTGAGCTTTCACACAGAGCAGTGCACACATGGGAAGTGATCAGTGACTACTGGAAGACCCCAGAGGATGCTAGTAGACTCCGTTATAACCTTCTCCTCCTGTTCAGTGTGCATAAGGATGTTGGGAATGTTTTTACTGTGTTTAAAGGAAAAAGGGGTTGCTCCCAGCTTGAATAGCTGCTACTAAGTATTTTTCAGTGTTTCTTAACAATGTTTTTCTTGATGAACTAAATCTACTAATATGGGTATTACTATTGTTGGAATCCAAAGATGATAGAGTTGGGACACTCTCATAGTATTTCTGCTGAAATTCAGGTATATTCTTTTTTGCAATATTAACTACAAGACTTGGGGCACATTTACAATAGAAGTGACGGAGCAAGACGTTAGCCTTTTTGGCTTACCGCCACGCTCTACCACTTCTAAAACGCAGGGCTGCACCATATTTACAACAATATGGTGCATCCCTGCATTTTCCCCTGTGCTGGTGCTGGATTTACCTGCCTAGTGCCAACAAAGGCACCCTTGCACAATAGTGCAGGGGTGTCTGTGTTGCAGGGGAAGATTATGTACGGGAAGGTGTGCCTTCCTCCACATAAACAATCGTTAAATGGCTTTTTGCACTTCTATGTGTGCTGCCTAATGCAACACACATAGAAGTTGCAAAAAGATTATTTATGAGCAGGAAGAGACAACTTCCTGCACATAAATGATCAACGGCGTATTGCTGTTTCTATATGTGCTGCACAATGCAGCATACATGGAAACAGCAAAAACGAGGAGAAATTAAACATTATTCCTTGTTGTGCCAGGTTAAGACCTGGTTTTCCCTTGCTTTAATTTTGGCACTGCCCCATATTTACTCCCCCAATGTAAATATGGGACAGCGTCAAAATCGTCATGTTTTTTAAAGATTGATTATAAGCAGGAAGGGACACCTTCCTGCACGTAAACAATCAATGGGGTATTGCTGTTTCTATGTGAGCTGCACAATGCAGCACACATAGAAATGGCAAAAAACGAGGAGAAAATAAATATTTCTCCTCGTTGCTCAAGGTTAATGGCACTGCCCAATATTTACGCCACCCTTATACAATGAAGTAGCGACAAAATCTAACAGTGTTGCGGTGGAACACCCATTTCCCTCCACTTTCACGCTAAGTATAGCGTGAACGGGTGCCCTATTTACAAGGCAGGGTTAAGCCATGTTAAGTGGCTTAACACTGCCTTGTAAATAAGGTGATGCCCCTATCGCCACAACTATGTCGTGAAAAATTACGTTGTGATGTCGATAGGGGCTTGCAAATATGCCTCTTGGTTTGGCCTGCTTATTGGCTACAGGTAACGCCTCCTGCCGCCGTTTCTTGGTGGAGGTAATTTGAATTTCTGTGTGAATTAGAGCTCTCTCTTCTTCAAAGGGATGTGAATTGGCAAAATTTGAGGAGGAAATGGACCTCTCTTATAGACGGGTCATGCACTTTAGTTCCTAGATACTGTGGCAAATTGTGAATGTTACTTGCCCGTATTGAACGCACCTTATATCTCTTTGCTATTTGTAAACTAATGGGATGCTACTATGAATTACACCTTTATTTTAATAGCTATATTGAAAAGTTGGAATTTGTATTCATTAACAATATTTGAAAAGCTATATTGAAAAGTAGGAATTTGTATTTAATATGTTTTCCAATAAAAATATGTCATTTATACACACATAACAATTTATTTTTTAATACGGAACTCATTTTATACCAAAAATCGCAAAAATTAGTTCTTTTTTTAAAAGTCTGAGAACAGGGTAGCAGTTCCCAGAATAACCAACAATAAACAATGGACCAAGGTGCAAAAAGTAAGAAATCACAGTATTTGATTTTTGTCTTATCAAAAATCTGCGCATAATAGAGAAAACAACACTACAGATTCGTAATGGTCAAATAAAACGTTAATGCTCATACATCTGGGCTTATCAAGTGTAGGGTGATTATTTTACGCAAGTTTGTAAAGAAGTAAGAGTTAACAACTATGTGAAAATTGGGTAGCAGAATTCAAACTCAGTCTGCCCCCAGTGAACAGACTAATTGAATCTTACTACCCAATCGGCATAACTAGGGTTCCAGAATAAACAAGTATCTTTTTATATGATGTTATTCTCTTATTATTTTACAGACATTTGTGGAGTACTAACTTGACCCCTGATAAGTTGTGAGGAATGTGCATGTGCTTTGTGGCATGCGATAGAACAGAAGCAAATGAACATTTTGCTAGACACTTCTTTCGTAAAAGCCTTTATGCCCTGTTTTTATTTTGTGATGAAGGAGCGTACAAATAATGATTAGTTTACCCACATGCACACTTTTAGGGGTATATTTACAAGAATTGCTGCTAACTATTGATAGAGTTAGGTAGCTGCAATTTTCCTACTGCCACATACCACTGAAAACTATTGCCATGGTACCGACGTATTTACAATACATTGCTACATGGTGATAGGATCTTCTCGCTGCGGCAAATGCTGTCGCTAACACCAATATTATTGCGATAAAAATCTTGCTGCTAATGTGAAAAAAGTGACAGCCGGCCAGTCAGTAGCCAGAAAACCAATGCTAATCAGCGTGATGTTACTTTTTTCACGCTTCTCAGGAAAAATAAACTACAAAAATCCTGCGAAGCACCCAAAAAACAATTAATTAATAATTACCTGGAAGCAAAATGGAGCAGGCTGGAACCAGTTCAGCAGGAGATAACAACCACCCTAACCCCCCTAGCAGCCGGGAGTACCAGTCAGAGTACCAGGGGAAGAGGTAGAGGAAGGGGAAAAACAGATTCTGCCAGCAGGAAAATGAGATCCTGACTGAGAAAGTGACAGAGAAACAACACCAACTCTTTGTCAGCTCCAAGGTGTCATTGGGGACCAAAAATGCCCTTTGGCAGTCCATTGTGACCAAGGAGAAGGCAGTAGCAGAGGTCAAAAGGACAGTGCCCAACTGCAAGAAGCGCTGGCATGATGCCAAGCGCAAGACCAAGTGGAAAATGTCCAACAATCACCAGGCAGCACTGTAGACCGGAGATGAGATTCCAGCGCCACAGGAGGAGCTTGATGACTTGGAGGAACAGGTGTCCACAGTCATCTGCGAGGAGCCAGTGGTTGGAGTCGAAGGACAGGATAGCGCTGAATATGACCTTCTATACCAGCAACAGGGTAAGTAAGAACCAAGGACCAGGGGTGGGGACGAATGTTGCTCCTGTCCATCTAAATATGTCTCAATGCCCACCCACACTGTGTTCAAATCTATTTCCAGATACATAGGTACTTGAGGGCATATCCGCATGTCACTTTATCTGTTGGATATATGAAGACACATAATGGTGGTGTCTGTGACTTTTAATCCTGTGCACTTGCGCATCCAAATATGTAAAGATATAGACACTTGACCATTCATGTGTTTCCTAACTCTGGCCTACATGATTAACCAAAGCAGCATATTGACTTGCCCTGGGCAGAAAACTCAGCTCCGCTCACGGAGTTTGCGTTTTTTTGGCACCTCCGCATTCTGCGTAGAACGGGGAGCTGCCAAAAACTGCGCACTCCGCAACAGAGAGGAGGTTGTTTTTGTTCATGCACCCAAAATGCGTTTTTGCGGGAGCGATTTACCCGGTGCCTGCGATCGCTGCCAAGATTTCCGGAGCTGTCCGCGAGCACCCTGGGTTTGCTAGGTGACTGCATGGTCCAGTGAAAGTTTGCGATCACGAACACGTCATTCGGATGTGCCATCGGACTTACTGCAGCAGTTTTCTGAAGATTGCGATCCCGAACATGCAAAATCTGCAATCTGGAGAATGTTATTTTCTGAGCACCATCAAAACATTCGCAAAATGAGGATTTGGATTAAAAAAAGTCCTCAGATTGACATTTGGCTGTACTTTTTGTGCAAGCAGTCCCTTTTTTACTTTTGTTTAAGAGAAAGGGAGTGCCCCAGAGTCTCCAACTTCCTGTTCCTGCCCAGCAGTCTCCCCCCAGTGCTTGTACATCTCCTGATCACTTTTCATTTGGATTTGGAGCTGGAAGGATCACTCTTTGTGGCAGCTGCATCATATATCATTGGATTTGAGGACTTTTGAATTTGAAATTTAACATGTAAGTTGGAAAATTTGTGTTGGTTGTGTGATTGGGGCCACGCGTCCAAGATCTATTTGCACTTTTCATTGTTTTTTAAACATCTGCTGTGGTGGGTGGCCTGTAGTTTCAGTAGGGGCCGAGTTGCTTCTTTGTAATTTTTTTTTCTCCTTTTATAAAGGAAACATGTTGCACAGTTCACTACATTATCTTCAACTTTTGAAATCATCAGTTTGCAATATTTATTTAATTCACTATGTAGCCCAGTAGTCTGCCAATAGGCCTTTCAGCCACTAGGCCCAGAGCTACTAATGGGTGCATGAAACAACTGTTTCTGTGATGTCTGTTGAATTTAAAGATCATTTAGGGCATGGATGGCATTCAATTGAAATGCAAAATGTGTTTTTTGGGTATTTCACTTTTTTTCATGTGCTCTTGTTGGATGTGTGTGGTAAATTGCAAAACATTTTTAGCCCTGTGCATTTTCATTTTTGGCATTGTTGCATTAAAGATGTGTTGGTTAGAGTGCCTCCTTTGTCTGGCCAGTGTGTGAGTGTGTTTGAAATAGTGGGCAAGCATTTTCCTTGGCTGACCCTCCCCATGTGGCCAGGGGCCATTTCATAAAGTCTCTGTCCATATATGCCTGCTAGGGTTCATTGTTTTCCAGGCCTCTTGCTTGTTGTTGTGAGTGACCATGTGGCTGGTGGCCATTTTGTGGTGGTAGTTTTTGTGCTTTTCTGCTTCTGCCATAGGTATGCATGTCTTTCCATTGTTCCTCTTGGCTTATTGCTTCCATCCTTTGTAGGGGTGAGCGGACATCTCCGTTCCGCCCACGGAATATGCAGAGATGTGCCCCTTCCGCCTTTCGCAAAGAAGGCAGAGAAATGGGGCAAATCTCCGCACACTCGGGCGGATCGGAAGTTGGCCACTCGCCTCCTGCCCGCCTCCTGCCTCCCGCCCGTCTCCGCCCGCCATAATAAACTACATCAAAGCCTAAACTATCGATTTTAAAAATGTACCTTATTGCGGGTCATCTTCCTTGTCTATCTAGCCTTCTTCTTGAAACTGCGAATGCGCGGGAGCCTACGCATGCGCATTCCAGGTGAGGAATCCGATTGAGCAGTATAGACCAATCAATGAATATGTCATGCAAAGCGGGGATGCTAATGTGAAAGGCATGATCATTGAGATGGATCAATGGGGCCTAGTTAAATTCCTGACAGAGAAGCTACTTCATTTCGAGGTCTTCACAAGTGAAGCCAGCAAGGAAGACTGGACTATGTGCCAAGCTATCCCATTGTTCCACATGCTACAGGAACACCTGAAGGGGGTGTATGCAATGTGCACAGGTGTGGAGGAAAGGAAAAAAAGAAGCATATGTGTTGGTGGAGAGCTTAACCCTGCGCTTATCTGAAAATACAAGGGTGCAAAGAGGCATTGTTCATTTACTTTTATTTATTTATTTGAGAAGTTTTATACAGCGCTGGCTAGACCCGGAGGTATCAGAGCCCTTTACATGAGGATCAGCGAGTTACCGGTTACATAGTTACATAAATTAGATCAAAGGATCATGGAGGAAAGAGGAGGGGGAGGGAAGGAAACACAACATTGAAACGAGGAAGAAGATGTCAGATGACCGGCTGGGTAGGCGACGGCCGAGCGGGCTGAAACTAGGGCCAGACTCCTCTATAGCTGCACATGACAGCTCCACGGGCATCAGCCAAGGCTGCTCATGCACCGAGGTGAGTACAAACAGTTTTGGTATCCGCCCAGGGGGTATCATCAAAGGTCAATAGAAAAGTTCCATCAAATTTTGACCGGGCATGGGCCATGTTGATCCGGCTCCGTGGTGTGTATAACATTCAGGGTTTCAGTCCGGGGGGCATCGTCAAAGATCAATAGGCAGCACTCTTCCCAGAATTACTGGGAAGCTAAGACTTACTGTGGATTTGATATGCATTCAATAGCAATGCTTCCTGCGTCGGTTCAAGGAAACCGTCTGAAGAGCGACTACAGCGCTATCTTGCAAAAGTGTCAGTGTGCCATGGATGCAGTCCCTGACTCCTGTGTGATCTCAGTGTTCCTCCAGTAGTTCCAGAACCTCCCACTTGCACCTTTTAGCTCCGTTCCCAGAGGGTCGGTGGCCTAGGACCTTGTGGGGACGATTGGAGTCAGCCACAAGTTTCCATCCTTCATGAGATGGGATCAGTGGCAGCCATCTTAGGGCAGGCGGTGTGTGATGCTCATGCCCCTTGTTGTTGGAGACAAGCCAGCTCCTAGGATTGTGTCTTTGGGCAATTCAGAGACTCCCTGGTGGTCCAGGGGTAGGTCAACAGCTGGAATGGGTCGACACTGTCCCTCCCATAGCTGCGGCAACATGGGTGCCATGTTAGAGTCAGGCGCAGCCAGTGATCATTATTTCTCCTGTGATGGAGCTGGGCCCTTTGCTTACAGGAAAAGGCCCACCCCACTTCCGGAGCTCGCTATGGGCCGTCCAGGTATCTTGCAGTACCCTCCACTCACCGCCGCTGAATCGCTCCTCGTTTCCCAAAATGGTGTGTGAGGTCCTCTTGGGATCCCCTAACCCTCCAGTCGGCATCAGCTGTCCGTATCAAAGGGCCATCTCTCACTGCCAGTCAATGGTTGAACCTTGCCTCCGGCTTTCACATCATCCACGTTTGTGTCTTTCATCATGCCAGCTGAATCCATACCCTTTTCGGGGCTGCTGAAATGCTGTGTCTGATGTGCTCTAGAAAGTAGGAGCACCCTCCGCCAGCTCTGTTCACTGCCGCAAACCCCTCCGGAACCGTGCGGGCAGTCGTCGATCTGCAGGCAACACACGTTGTCGTGAATATGTCATCCAAGCATTACATTAGTGCCACAATTCTTGATCCAAGGTACAAACAATTACTGCATACTTTCATTCCGTTTTCAGATGGGGATTTTGCCAGCTATAAACCTTGGATAGCTGTGCAAGCCAGTCAGATAGAAAAAGAACGGGCGGGATTTGAAGGCTCGCTCCTCGAGGTACAACAAGTACTGCAGGTCAGCCTTCAAGTTTAACTTTAAAGCCTGCGTACAATGCAGGTTGGCTCACAGCAGCCAAAACCACCAACAACACCAAGAACGTCAACAAGAACAAGAACAGGAGCATCAGCCCCAAAATCAGCATAGGAATGGATTCTACAGGCAGGGCTAAAGTCCAGTGCTGAGGCAAAGGCAAAAGAGGCTGAGAAAAACGGAGCACCCATGAGCATTGAGCGAATGGTCCAGGCCTATCTGGATGACCCAACAGAGGTCTACTTTTATCAAACCCATTGCTGTATTGGTATGGGAAAAGGCACCAATGGCCAGTGCTCAGCAGGCTGGCTTGCCCTGTCACAAGTGTCTCTTCTGAGTGTGTTTTCAGTGCTGCTGGTGTTGTTCTGACAGTGAGAAGGAAGAGTCTCTTGCCCCAAAATGTGGAGAGGTTAACCATGATCAAAATGACTCAGCACTATATAAACGATAGATAAGTTATTCCCCATCCACATCAAGTAACTAGAATGAAAAAAAAACACAACAAACACAACACTTGACACACCCCTCCCCCTAACCCCAACCAATGTCCATCATTAAGTCCAATTGTACAATGTCCATAAATTAAAATGTCCATAAAAAAAGAAAGTTTCCCCAATGCCTAAATCCCACCCACCAAAAAAAAAATTAAAAAAGGGGCAAGGCGACTCAGGTCTAGCGGTGGTCTTCCCTGATCTTCCTCTCCAGGGTGCTTATCTACTCCTCTGGGCACACCATCCGGAGGAGCATGCAGCTCTGAAATATCTGCATAAACAGGGGTGGGCCACAGTGGTCGAAGAAGAAGTGTGGTGGGCGGCTGTCAGACCATGGCGCCGTACTGCCGGAGGCACTATGGGGGCCTGGCTGGGTCCCGGGGCATAGGAGGAAGCTGCAGCTGCTGACGCCTCATCCTCAGCCAGAACCACCAGCTGCCAAAATTCATCCCAAAAGGCCTTCAGCTTCTACTGCAGGGCCCTGGTTGCCAACTTCTGCCGGTTGGATTGTTGTTCACTTGAGAAGGAACAGCTATATCAAGAAAGAAAAAAGACAAATTGTAACCAATACTCCTAGCAAAACAGTAATACAAAATTAATTATACACATAAAAATATAGTGTCACAGTAGCACTTGCAAGCACAGTACATAACATTTGTGGTATCCTCCCACTTCCTCTGCCTCTAACAGTTGTGGGAGTTTCAGGCATTACTGGGCACTATGAGTAGTCAAGTCTTCTTCTTCTCTCTCTTGTTTAGATAAATTAATCTTGTAAGCATGCCAGCTCAGTCAGCATTCCCCCTAGATAGACAAACTTGTGTCGCAGTCGCAGACTCATGTTACTTTACTACTATTTGCAGGTGGGACAGCTGTAGTCTACAACTCAACGACACAATTATCTATTTTTCGATTATGGCCATATTCTGTTAAACCAATGGCAACTGCTCAATTTCACTTCCACCCTGTCTACTACAACAAGGCAGTTGAGATCTGAAATGTATGATTATATACGGGACAACATGAGGTACTACTATTGTTTGATTGTGTAACCATGAAGCCGATAGGCTGCCCATGGCTGACAGGGTCAAAATGACATGCATAGGGAGTGGGACGTGGAGTTTGAGGGAGACGATTGATAATGGGTGGGTATGTGTAGATACATACACAATATATATATATTGTGCTTGCAAACTACTGTGAGTCAAGGTAGTATTCTGAAATACAATCTTGAATCAAAGACATTGAAAAAAACAGTCCTTGTTTCTTCTCAGTGATTTTTCCATTTATCATTGCATTGATCTTCTAGCATTTTTTTATTTTATTCTAATCTTATTATCATCTTCACCCTTGGCATTGCCACTCTGGCACAGTTTTATTTTTCTTTTACTTTCTCTTTATTCATTGACAGTCTCCACCTATGCTATCATTGAATACCGTCCAGGCATCCACCCACTCAAAGTAAAAATGACTATCATTCCTCTTAATCTCTCAACAAACCTTTCACCAACAACATACATTTGTCATTATTTTAACCCACCACCCATGCGCCCTTGCTTGCCTTTGAGTTTGACCCATTAAACCCCCAGGAGTATTCCTTTCACCCATACAGTTTCACCCACCCAGGCAGGCATCCTTTCTTTCCCCTTTCACCCACCCTTCAACAACCCATGCATCCTATCAGGCTCCTATATGCATCCCCGGCCACCTTCCTTCACCCATGTATCCTTCTCTGCCAGTTTTATATTGCATGTCGCCCGTCCTTCCTCCTTCCATCCTTCTAGTTCTTACCCTTTTTGTTCAACCCATCTATCAAGGTAGTCTGACTCGTCTTAGTCTTCTTTATAAAACATTCCCAGCTGAGTTCAAGTCAGATAGAAGAGGCTATTAGTTACTCAAGTCCTCCCACTAATGCTATTGCTAATGATAAGTAAAGGGTGTCTTCTTCAACCGTCGTGGTTCACAACAACTTAGTCTTTCTCAACATTACAGTGTACACCCTTGCAGCGAGTGTATTGTCAATAAGTAATGGCGAATAGCCTCTCAAGAAGAGGACAACCCAAAGGACTGGACTCAGTGGTTAAAGCTATTGGTGACTCTTAGTTTTAAACGTTTTTAAATAGAAAAAGTGGCTAAGTAGGCGGACAATTGGACATGAAGTCTCTCGAGTATTCTCTCTTGTTTGGAAAACATAATTGTGCCGCCCTCATCCTCATACTTTCTTCCAGCCATGGTGCATGGTACTCAGTTGTTTACAATCAACTGCTACTAATAATAATAGTACTAGGCCTAGAGACGAGAAAAAGTATAAACACACCACTTTGGAGTGTCTAACGTGACCAACATTTTATTTACTGATTGAGCATGAGAAAGAAAGTAAAAGAAAGCCTTCTAATCTCAACAAACATGTGTAGAATACCTTAGTTGGCCATGCAATCCGCACAGCAAAGTAGTAGTACTAGTAGTAATGGACCAATGTGTTCTCTGAGTCTTATAGTATTACCACCACTAGGCAGTCCATAAAATATAAGTGGACAGGGAAAGCTGACAAAAAAAATAGAATAAACAATAAAGGGAATATAATTATTAATAATAGCAACAGGAGGATTTACTGAGGCCAGCAGCATAGCCATCTGTAGGGGAGCGCGAGTGGGAGGCACCTCCAGCTTCATCCTCAGCAGACTCTGTCTTCTTCATGGCCCTGGGTGTTAATCATGTAAGACATAATAGAGGGACAAAAATTGATTGGTGTGAAATAAATATTTTAAAAATCGCTCCAGATTTTTGGACAGGAAACAGCAATTGCAAGACAATTGACCTATTTAATCACATCAACTAGCAGTAGTGGACAAGTATTGCAGTTGCAGACCATCCTATCACTTTACTCTTTATTATTAATCTGTTCCTGTTCCATTCCGATTCCAGAATCCTAAACCTCAGTACCACCTAGCCTGCCTATTCCAAAGACTTTGGAATGCATTGCCAAAAATTATATTTCCTTCTTTTAAGTTCCGATATCATTTGCAATCATCAATGAATGAACCAACACCGTTTGATGGGTTAATTCACTTAGTCTGAATTTATTTTAGTCCTCAAAAAATACATAGATGGACAGATTCATATTGCATACACCAAATTGTTGGTTGGTTGCTGATGCTAAGTTGCTATATTGTTCACTCACTAACAAACTACAAAAGGTTCTATTAAGGAGTGCGCAGCACGTGACGGAGGACGTGTCATAGGGACCGTTAAACAATTACCAACTAATACTAAGTAACTAGCTATAACTGCTTACCACTATCTTAGTGACAGGACAAATAAATGAGTCTCTCTAGTATGCATTACCTAGTTTAAGTTCTCTAACCTCTCTTACATAATCAGCCCAAGCGAGCGCAAACTTGCAAACAAGTAAGATTAGTAGGGTCCTTCACAGGTCTAGAAGAATAACAATCAATAAAACAAGGCAAGAAGATGGGGGTCAACCCCTGTGTGCACTAGCAGGCTATTTTGAGATTATCTAAGATTAATTACTTCTCCGTGAGTCAGCTCTACTTCTTGTGGTTCACCATCACCATCCACTAATCACTGGAATCACTCTAATCTAGAAGGAGCGTTACTATTTTACAGACATTTTCCACAATTAAATATGAAAGTCCAAAAGGAGATCTCGAAATGTCTGCTGTCAAATTCTTTTTGTTTATTTTGCATCCAGTCAGATCATCAATAACAGCCAACTTGCAATATCAGCCAACTTGAAAAACAATTAATACTTTTCAAAGCCAATGCGTTTCGTCCCGTTCCTGGACATCATCAGGGCTGTAAAGTAAAGAGTACAAAATCAAAATCCAACATTTAACATCAAAAATGTACATTACAGATTACACATCAATAAATCCAAAGGTGTGGATGGTATTATCTGATGAGTTATTACGTCTACTCTGCCTACATAACATTCTTGGAACATTTCATTGCTATAATTGACACAACAAAGCCATGTTTATATAGAGCAAATCAACACTTTAATACGGATAGTAGTCTCTCCTATTTGTACAGTTCTAAGAACTTCCAATTCTGTATCATGAAACAAGTTAGGTAGCCTGGCAACATTTGTTTAAGGATATTAGGCTTCAAAGTTTTCCTCTTAGTCCTCTAAGAACCTCCAATTCTGTATTGTGAAACAAGTTAGGTAGCCTGGCAACATTTGTTGAAGTATTGTAATTGTAATTGTAATTATATTTGTATAGCGCAGTTGCTGCCCAATGGGCGTCCAAGCGCTGAAATGTGGAGAAAGAACTCAGAGGACAGAACTGGGAATTCATTATAATATAATATAATAATATATTAGACTTCAAAGATTTCCCCTTAGTCCTCATGACTCAGGTAAGCCTATAGCATTTATTCTAACCCACCACCCTTCAATTCATGAGGCTGAGAAACAGAGGTTAAAAATCTCACCTTCAATCAGTACAAATCCACTTGGTCCTTATCTTATCCCACACCGAATATCTTATGTTCTAATCCGACCATATGATCGAAAAGTCTGTCAGAAAAATCAATGTAACCTCAATTAGTTCTCTATACGAAAATGTAGCTCTATTATTTCACACAACTACAAAAGTATATGCTAAAATCCCATTAAGCTCACCTTTATACTTATTTCCTAATCACATCCCAAAATTAAAGACGTTTCAAGATGGTCGTAATGCTTATAAGCCAAAAATACTGTTCTCAATATTCACATGTATCTAAGTCAAGAATCACACACAAAAAAAGCAAAAATCAATGTGTTTGACACATATATGCCTCTGCATGTATAAAACAAGTATGCAAAAATACCCATGTGCTTACCTTTTCATTAACTTTGTTGCTCATCCCCAAATGAATGTTCCATCGTTATACTTCTAAGCACCCAGATTCTCTATATTCCTGTATATCTAAACCCACCATAATAAATGGCAAATTAATTTAAAAACCAACAACGTCCACCAGTTCAAATAGCTCTAATGCCCTAAAGTAACCATACCTCCTTTAATTCAAGCCCACGTATCCAAAGGCGTCCTTCATCCGGTTCGAGTGAGCATTTCTGAGCCAACCCAAACGCCCACAAACAGCATGGTTTACCCCTCTTTTATGAAGCCAGAAACAAATATGTAGGAAACTGGAAATATTGTGGCACTCATCTCATAATGAGCTAGATAGGGAAAAGTATTGTGCCTCACTGACCAGTTACCATAAAAACATAAAGGCAGCCCGCAAGATGCATCTTTAGTCTCAGTTGACTCAGGCTGGCAACTGGCCTAAAATATTGTACCAAATTCTCCATTCCTTTACTAACCCAAAAGCATGTGAGAGCTTAGAAACCCCTTCTCGAAAATCATGTGATGATATTTCCTCATACTTTGCCCAGAAAATTGACTGCATATATGAGAAAATAATAGCAACCGGTAACTCGTCACAGACCACTATGGCTTTAGCTCATTCAGAAATGAGGAATCAGCACAAACTAGAGCTCTTCCCCCCATTACCTTAGCTGAGGTTGAAACTTTGATTAACAGAATAAAATCTGTATCCCCTAGGAATCACATCCCAGTTAAATGTATTCCTCCCTTGGAGAATCAGTTGTCCCCAATGGTGCAACATATCATCAACCTCTCTCTCATAGAGGGATATGTTCCATGAGAATGGAAGGTTGCCCAGGTCAGACCTATCCGCAAGAAATCCAACATCCCGTGAACAGACTTCTCTAACCTTCGTCCCATCTCTCTTCTTCCATTCTGGAGCAAGATAATGGAGAAGAAAAGAAACACGTGAACTCCCATTTGTCTAACTATGTCAAACTGTCTGGAAGTTTAGATCGTTCCCAGGCCCAAATATAGCACCGCATCTGTGTTACTCATTGTAACAGATAACATCCGAATGACCCTAGATAAGGGTCATTCTATGATTCTGGTGCCTTTGGACCTATCCGCAGCGTTCAACACGGTTTCCCATTGAGTCTTGCTCAAAAGACTGGAGGAGGTTGGGTTAAGAGACTCAACTCTGTCTTCGATGGAAAGTTTCTTGTCGGATCGCTTTCAGACAGTTAACCTGGGCTCGTATCAGTCGGCTCCGGTAGGCATGACCAAGGGAGTACCACAGGGCTCATGTTTGAGCCCAACTCTTTTTAACATCTATATTGCTCCCTTGGCCAGGCTTGTGAGGAAATATGGGTTCATCCCCGTATCGTATGCCGATGATACTCAGCTTCTTTTTCCTTTCGATACCTCTTCGTCCTAGGTACAACTGGCGTTCTCCAATGGGATGAGGGACATATTGCACTTGATACGGAATAACTTCCTCCAGTGCAATGTGAGAACAACTGAGATTATGCTGCTGGGACAAGCTCCCCTCCTGGTGGCCAATGGATTTGGGCCCTCTTAAATCTCCTAAACTTATAGTCAAAAACCTAGGGATCTGCCTTGATCACGATCTTAGTTTGAAAGAACATATCACCCAGACAGCGGGTGCATGCTTTCATGTTATTAGCTTGCTACGTCGAGTCTTCCCCAAACCCCCAGACTCTGTATGAAAAACCTTAGTCCAGGCGATGGTATTAGGTCGCCTGGACTATTGTAATGGTCTACTGATCTCGGCAAATGATGCCCCACTCGGCAGACTACAGGTGGTACAGAACACGGCAGCTCGGCTGGTCTTTAACGCTCCACCCAGGACCCCTTCACCACCTCTTCTTGCAGAACTGCATTGGCTCCTGATCCGTCAACGGATTGAGTTTAAAACATGCTGTATCATTCACATGGTTTTGGTGAATCTGGGCCCTTCCTATCTTGCTGAGAATTTCTTGCCTTATGTCCCCTCAAGAACCCTACGCTCAGGTGCTCAACATCTTTTGGTGGTTCCACGAGTAAAAAGGGTCAGACTAGGAGGTAGAGCTTTCTCATATCGGGGACCACAATTATGGAACAAATTCCCGCTTCCCTTAAGACAGTGCTCTGAACACCTGCAATTTAGGAAAATGCTCAAGACCTTCCTCTTCTGCCAGCATTGATTTTGGTTAAATGTACTGCTATTTCTTCACGGCCCCGCAGAAGCGCATAGATACCCCTTCGGGGGTTGATTCTAGCGCAATACAAACAATTGCAAGACAAGACAAGACAAAAGTACTCACTCTGGATTTTATCGAACCGGATGAAGGACACCTTTGGATACGTAGGCTTGAATTAAAAGAGGTACGGTTACTTCTGGGCATTAGAGCTATTTGAAGTGGTGGAAGTTGTTGGTCTTTCAATTAATTTATATCAATTATTATGGTTGGTTTAGATATACAGGAATTTAGAGAATCTGGGTGCTTAGAAGAATAACGATGGAACGTTCGGTTGGGGATGTGCAACAAAGTTAATGAATAGGAGAGCACAGGGGTATTCTGGCATACTTGTTTTATCATGTAGAGGCATATATGTATCAAACAAATTGATTTTTTCTGTTTTTGTGTGTGATTCTTGACTTAGATACATGTGAGTATTGAGAACAGTATTTTGGGCTCATAAGTATTATGACTATCTGGAAACATATTTAATTTTTGGATGTATTTAAGAAATAGGTATAAAGGTGAGCTCAATGGGATTTTAGTATATACTTTTGTAGTTGCGTGAAATAATAGAGCTACATTTTCGTCTAGAGAACTAATTGAGGTTACATTGATTTTTCTGACAGACTTTTGGACCATATGGTCGGATTAGAACATAAGATATTCGGTGTAGGATTGTAGTGTAGTTCCTATTTTCCCAATAGGCCCTGCGCATTGGAATAACATAAACAGTAGTATCGACGTAGAAGTGCGGATCTTCGAGGCCTCTACTGACTATGCTAAACTTAATTGGTGTTGTTACCAACTAGCTCAGAGGTCACTGGAAACTTTCTTGACTGAATAGGAAGTGATCAGCTTCCCTGGTACAGACAAGAAGGGATTCAGTTTTCCAACAACCGTGCAACATGACAACTTTGCTCCTCAGATCAAGAGTCAATCTCTAGGGTCGTGTGAACAATAGACAGTTATTTTACTCAGTCAGTGGCTGTGCAGTTTACTTTCACAATATGTAGAGAATAGAGAGACTGGCGTTTTCAATTAAGGGTAACAGTTATTGAACAGTCTTTCTTCTCGTACAAGAGAAATGAATTGCCACAATTGCAAGACTTGTTATTATAAAAAGTACGTACAGTAAGTTAAGTATTGCGAAATAATACTGTAAAAGCATTGATATGGTTTCTTAGCCATACAATGGTTTAAAATGAATAAAACATATATACATTCATGTATACATTAGGCTAAAATACTCAACTGGTGCTTCTAACTACGCCTACCCCAGTGTACCTGACCTAAGCCTAATACTTGGGAGGGGAGTAAGTAAGTAGCTTGAAGTTAAGTTGGTTTTGCCAAGGTTTGCTTCAAGAATTCTCTCTAAGGGTTTAGTCAACACCATACCTCTGGAATAGAATGATGGAGGTCTGGTATCTCCATCAGGGGGTCGATATCCCAGTCACCCGCAAGGGTAGACTAGAAACGCCGGAGCCGGATTTCTCTGCAGGAGAAAAGACAGCGTCTCTCTCAGCGCGTCGAGGAGGAGGAGGAGGAGGGGCAGCTTCCGCCGGCAGCTTGCATCTGCTGGGCTCTTGCAGGGGGACGCCTGTTCAGCTCCTAAGTTCACCACACCATCGTTCGCTCGTTAGCAGCGATAGCAGTAGCGATAGCAGCTATGGTATCATCAGCATAACAGCTTCTTCAGCAGCAGCGAGACAGCTTCAGCGAAAACAGCAGCGTTTGCTTAAGGCAACGTTGGTAATATTTATACCTGAAAGGTGCCTTGTTTGACGTAAGTTTTTGGAATTAAGACGTCAATAAAGATGTCACTAGGAAGTGATCGTCTATCAGTGCTCATTAGAGTTCTATTACTAATCAAAACACAGCAAGCGGGGATTTCCAGGTTGCTGAGTTTTTATCTTGTTGAAGAACTCGGAGTGTTAATCTAGGAATCTTAGATAGTAACTTCTGCTATGTCATTGCACTAATTGGTTGCAAAGGAAGTGGCAGAGAAAGCGATTCTGAAATGTGACTCTGTTCGTGTGAGGCCAGAGATGAGCTTCTGAATATTGCATTTGATCGGTTATGCCAATATAGGGAATAAATGGATTTATAGCCGTATAGGGGCATAAGGTCACAGTATCGATCAGGGTCCTAGATTAGAACGCGACACCCACTCCACGAATTTATGTCCATCAAATTACTAAAACTAGAGCAATAAGATGCATGTGTAACATTGCCCACCCCAAAATACATATATGCATTTGAAATAGGCGTATTTGTAATACGTGAACATTTAGGTACTGTACGTTTTTGAAGCCTAGAAACCATTCAAAAATTATAGCATATGAAATCAATGAACGATTATGCAAAAAGAATTACACATGAAATATCTCTGAATACAAAAGAAGGGCGAGATAATTTCATCACATATAAATGCATTGCAGTAAAATGTGCTAGAGGCTGGTGTAAAGTTATTATGTCTCTAGATGTATGTAGAAATAGAAGTGGAAGCTTCTGTTGTCTATGAATAGTTTTACCTTAAGCAAAGAATTTTTCGTGCCAAAAAAGTTGAATATTAAAAAGTGTTCAATTCAAAAGAATTATTGCTTGAACGGGGAAAATAGAGGTCCAACGCTTTTAGAAGTTTTTGTTGTTCAAAACTGAATGCCGAATTCAGAGTTCATTCATGGGAACGCTGTGTGTCGGAATGCTACTCTAAAGTTATTGTTACTGTTCGGGTGAGAACATCATATCAGACAGGCTCTCAAAGAATTGGTCTACAAAATCAGGTGACAGTTCGACCAAATTCAATAGTGCTGTAACTTGGCAGGTGTGAGAATGATTGCTGTCATCAAAGTCGGGATCAGCAATGCTCACAGAAGGTCGTACCTGGGTGATGTTGCTTTTGTCACTTGCTCCACTGTTACCACCTAGTCGTAGCACAGGAGTCTCAACGAATGCCGTCATCAGGATTGGTAGCCGCTGGGGACAACACAATGCGTGAGCCGTTATCGGACTTAGCAAAGTATCGATATCCATTGGTACTGCTGATGGAAGTGAAAAACAGGTGTCCAACACGCACTCATCTCCGCATAGCATACATCGTAGTACAGGTAAGATGCAATTTTGCCATATCGGTCTGAATGAAAGGAACCAAGTCATGTTTAGATCTCTCAGCCTGGCCAATCCAAGGACTCTAGTTATTCTGTCCCGGTAGCGAATTGCTAGGATTGTTTCTTCCATTCCCATAGGAGTCATGTCTGAGCTGTGGCTTGCCATAACGAAGCAGGAGGGTCAAAAATAAAATCCCTGCTACAAGTCCCAAAAATAGGGGTATGCCGCCAAAAACAGAGTGGACAAAATTTGGAACGATTCCCAGAATTGCTTGAAATGGTGTTAGCAGTCCCGTAAAAATCGTCTTAAATATGCCTGGGATGCCTGTGGCACTAGACATGTTAAGGAGTTGGCTCAACATTTCTACGAAATGCACGGGGCAATTTGTTGATAAAAGGTCATGAACCTCCGTAGCTGTCCTTGCAACTAGGAGATCATACGTCTCTTTTGATGATGTTATGGGCACTGTTGTCTGCAAAAGCACAGACTTCATTTTGCTTAAAGTATCAATTCGTATAGAAGAGAAATGCAGACGAGGCTAGATGGGAGTCTCTATGTCTCCAGGCCCGCTCGGGAACAATGCTTGCATACAGCATTTGACCATGGAAGTTACGCTTACGAGATAACTTTTCCCTGGAACAAGGCCACAACATCTGTGATCCGTTCTTAGAATGTAACTCCCATTCGCGAGTTGCATAAAGAAGGGCTCTATCTGCGTTGCAGGTGTGACAAGCTGGTGGCATGAAAAGTTGTTAGAATTACCTTCACAGGCTCCGTGTAAATTAATACCCTGGCACAAAAGTATACCGCTTAGTGAACGTTTACAGTTTTCACCACTAAGAAATACATTTTTGTCGCTGTCACTATAGCATGAATGTGTGTATGGTAATTTCCATGCTGACATAACATATCTTTTACCTAATCGTTCATACTGGCCAGTAGGTATGTATTCAAGGCACTTTTTAAATCGGAAAGTTGTTATCGGAATAGTGATAATTCCGTGTATTATCCATTCAATGACAGGACTTTCTGACATTGTCAATGGTAATCTCTCAAGTTTTTCGATGCTCAGGATTGTATAGTCTGCTCCTTTCTTTGCCAAGCTGATTTGTTTATCAGTAAGGTTAAAAATGGAAAACAATGACGTTGTGTTGATTAAACGCCAAGGCACATAGCCTGAACGAAGATTTTGCAGCGTCCAGCCTAATTGTACAATAGAATGTAATTGCGACTGGCCATGCTGTAACATTAGCAAGTCTCTGTCTATTATATCAAAGGCAGAGGATACAATATTGTCCAACGAATATATTCTGGAGGACAGAGTCATTAACCCATTGTCCACTACAGAAAGTGATTTTTCCAAATGAATACAATCAATTTCTCGTATTTTTTCTGCGGTTTCAATTTGTGTGACTTTCCAAGCCTCGTTGTACGCAGCATAGATGCTGGCCGCTATGAAACACTTTTGACGCTGTTTGCGTGGTCCCATATAAAATCGCGCAAATCAGCACCATCTTTAAGTAAAGACAAGTGTTGCTTAATTTCAGCCAGTGTGGATGATCCTAGCCATTCGAGGCAGAGTTTCCCTACACTGTATGTTGTTACTATCCCTGGATGTTGTCTCTGGGAGTATCTAGGGTCTTGTCTGGTCATTTTTAACCCCTGTGTTTTATTCAGGAATCTATCTTGACAGTTGTTTGTGTCAGTAGGCCAGATTAACCACTTTTTCCAATCAGGATGTGTTCTGTTAAAATGTAAAATTTTAGTTACGTCTATCTCAATATCTGTTGTTGCATTATCAGGTATTGGCTTCGGAATAGACGGTTTGTTTAGGTCTTTGATCTTAGCTAGGCCAAGTCAGGATGTTTGGTGAATTGTGTCATTTAAAAACATCATTTGTTCTGGTATCATGCAGGTTCTGAATAATGCTTCTAGGCCTTGTACCTGCCAATCTTTCGTACCCCAAATGGTTTTTGTTTCAATGTTATGTTTCCAATAATCAAAACCAAATGTCATCATTTTTTCATAAAATGCTTCTGCATATATTAATTTAGTGTTTGTCAGCATTGTTTTCATTCCTGTTTTATCTAACATTTTGTAATAAAACGTTTCTGCATCACTGGTGTTAAACCCTGAGAAGTACTTGAATTTCTCAAAGAATGTTTTAGAACTGCTGGTGTAGCACAATGTTCCCATTGGTTATACTTAAAAACATTTCTAGGCTGTGCAGATTTATGCAAATAATGATCGCCATAATGTGTATAACAGAACAACTGTTCATAGTGCGCTCACACGTGCAATTCGCTGCGCCCCACTGTATCACTCACAAAGAAAATGGACAAAGTTATTAGTGGTTTAACCAAGGGCGTAGCCTTTTTAATCACAAAACACAACTTATTGTGCAATGATAAGTATGATAAGTGACAACCTTCGTCAAAGTAACTCATACATCGTTATGAGCACACCATTAATAAGATCCACCGGATCACACATAATTGTTTGCAAGCAGGATATAGGGCAGATAAACAGTTCATCGATTGTGTTGTGTAGACAACCCATCCGTATCTCGACCTCCTCTACTGAGGAGCATTTCAAAGGTTAATGGCAAGTGCCGGGAGGCCCCTTACCTTATCCATATTAATAACTCCCAGGGCACCGCAGCGCGGTCCATCCCTGGCCCGCCAGGGTTAATGGTAAGTGCCAGCAGGCCCCTTACCTTACCCATATTAATAACTCCCAGGGCACCGCAGCGCGGTCCATCCCTGGCAGAGTTACCTACCACTCGGTAACTCCCCCAAAAGGTTCAATTTTTCAGGCATCCCGGGGTAGGGCCGAAAGGTCCGGGACCACCAGCAGGTCAGCCCCTCCCCTCCTACCAGCCCGGTGCTCACATAATCAAACCCCCTTCCCGGGGGAAAATTCCAGTAAATCAGTCCATATTTGGGGTAGCCCCCATTTCTGCTGCAAGAAATTACGCCACCTTCTGCCTTCTTGTCAGGGTGGGTGGGTGGTTGTGCGAACTGGAGTAAATGGATCCTGGAGCTCGGTGGAGGGAAAAAGAGGCCGATCCCTCGCTTGCGGGGACTTATATGCTGCTGTCCCACTTTGGCGCCCAGCGATGATGTCACGGGGCGACCGCCCCTCCAATGTGTCAACACAGAAGACGGACGCCTCACCACCTCTGTGCTCCTGCCCGTTCCGCGACTAAGGGCGCCTCTCTGCTATGCGCCGGGTGCGCCTTCATAGTGCGCTCACACGTGCAATTCGCTGCGCCCCACTGTATCACTCACAAAGAAAATGGACAAAGTTATTAGTGGTTTAACCAAGGGCGTAGCCTTTTTAATCACAAAACACAACTTATTGTGCAATGATAAGTATGATAAGTGACAACCTTCGTCAAAGTAACTCATACATCGTTATGAGCACACCATTAATAAGATCCACCGGATCACACATAATTGTTTGCAAGCAGGATATAGGGCAGATAAACAGTTCATCGATTGTGTTGTGTAGACAACCCATCCGTATCTCGACCTCCTCTACTGAGGAGCATTTCAAAGGTTAATGGCAAGTGCCGGGAGGCCCCTTACCTTATCCATATTAATAACTCCCAGGGCACCGCAGCGCGGTCCATCCCTGGCCCGCCAGGGTTAATGGTAAGTGCCAGCAGGCCCCTTACCTTACCCATATTAATAACTCCCAGGGCACCGCAGCGCGGTCCATCCCTGGCAGAGTTACCTACCACTCGGTAACTCCCCCAAAAGGTTCAATTTTTCAGGCATCCCGGGGTAGGGCCGAAAGGTCCGGGACCACCAGCAGGTCAGCCCGTCCCCTCCTACCAGCCCGGTGCTCACATAATCAAACCCCCTTCCCGGGGGAAAATTCCAGTAAATCAGTCCATATTTGGGGTAGCCCCCATTTCTGCTGCAAGAAATTACGCCACAGGGCGAGTTGGCCACTGTCAAAACTCACCCTCCCCCGCTACCCCTGCTGTGCCGCTTCAATACCCCTGCGTTTGTCTGTTGCTCGTGAAAGGAGCTGACGATCCTCGTACTGCCAAGGGTGCCTCCTCACAAATGGGCCTTGCTCTATCTCCCGCACCCTATTTTATGGGTGCTTCTGGATATGCCTCTGTCCCCAATTCCTCTATGTGTCCCCTAAACAACTCAGTCATGACTGCATGTGGTATACTGAGGGCCATAGCAACGATGCTGACTGGCACGCTCGGCTTCTAGAAGACTAGGGCTAATATTCACCTTCCGGGCATAACAATGACTGTGGGCCCTAGTGAAGGTCTGCAGGAAGGAAGCCAGATTCTACCGCTACCCTAGTGCCCTTCGGCTAGTACCGATTTTCTTATATAGGACGGTTGTGGCCCGCCTATTAGAGCTCGATACGGGACCCCCCTCCCCCTTGAATGACTTAAGGCACCTTTAATGTACTAAGTCCTTGTCCCCATTCGTGCCTTGGGGACCCCTGCCATGCGACAACCCGGCGTGTCGTACATAGCTGTACTGACATTACGTTTGTCGGGGGAAAACTTCTATTCCGCCCCTTTCTGTATCGCTGCCTACCCATCTTACCCCACTCCAGGCTTGACGGAGCGGCTACTTGCATTTAGCTTGGTCCTAACCATTGTTTACTTGTTGGATTGTTGCTTACCGCCAAAGAATGCGGACCTGTCTGGCATGCCCGCCATACTGCGGGCTGTAGCCCCCTGTACGCTTATTGACATTTCCTGTGCTGAGTATACCCGTGCATCTGTCTTGCACTTGACTGGCTCATATCTTAATGCACGCCGAGCTACGACTGTCTCCTAGCAGCACGCATGGATGTTGCCTAGTTGCCTAGTGTAGACCTTGAGTGGTGGTGTAGTAGCACTACCTCACCTCCCTCCTCATTCTTTAAGCACCGTTGAGTTACTTGCCGCCATGTACATACCTGGTGGCCCAATACTTGACCAAACCTGGTCGCCGCGACCCAATCACGTCGAACCACTGTGCCTGGCCGCCGGCTTAATTGATGTAATTTGTAACACCCCTTCCGCTTGGGTGCTGCAAGTATAGCTGATGGATATTTCGCCGGAACCGGGCCTTCATGCCTGGCCTCCCCATCACCCAAGGCAAATCCCGGATACATGTGAAAACAAGAAGACACAACTGGTTAGCGTTTAAGGTCCTGGAGACAAGGAAAGCAATGTGGTCCTTCAACACTGACATGATCGGTCATTGTGGATGTTTCACCAGCACTGATGGACCAAAACCTAAGGTATCTGCACTGTGTGATTCAACCCCAATGATCAGGGGACTAGCCGTTCACACACCAGGGTTTGGCCAGATGATATGACTGATCACAGATCACTCTTTTGGCCACTAGAACTCGCAGTGCTTATAACACGGCAAATACTGAACTACGTTTAGCATAGACATAGCACGGTCTGGCGGTGGATCCAGGAAGCTGTAAACGAGAGGAGGCATTCTGCAACAAAATATCTTCGCTCTCTCGTCAAATTCTGAGAACAGAGATAAATGACCTGTACCCCTTTTACAAGGCCGGCAGCCCATGCACGAGGCGTTTGCTCTGCCGACATGCTGAGTAATGATTCATTTTGTATTCGGGAAAAAACAACATAGCTTGCATTGTGGGATAACTTAGAGTCTGCGCGCAGTGATGGAGTTAGCAACCACGCAGCTTGCACAACCCTTCTTAGGTTTGAATGAATGTTCCCCACACTGGCCAAACAGTCCAGTATCAGCATTAGACCGGGACCCCGGATTGCCTAAGAGGAGTTCGTTTGAAATGGGAATGCTCAGAAGCATTCACAACAGAGTCAAAATTACCAGTGGCAATGTCTAAGGATGCCTAGCCCTCAATAATTCTGTGTCCACCCAGAAATGTGGAAAGAAATGGCCAATAAAGGCTGCAGCTCATAAAAAACCATGTTGTCTGCATTAAAATATGTTACTTGCATGGTGCTCCTATGCTGCTGCTGAGAGCCTTTCAGCGCTACCAT
Source organism: Lissotriton vulgaris (assembly GCF_964263255.1). NCBI lineage: Eukaryota > Metazoa > Chordata > Amphibia > Caudata > Salamandridae > Lissotriton > Lissotriton vulgaris. Next base: position 587,653,187 of record NC_141696.1, on the reverse strand, counting down.
AACGGGAGACTTGTAGACCTTTCCTCAAATGCAGGGTATCCGAGTGCTTAGCATACCACCAGTTACGTTACTTCCGGACACATAGTCATTTTGTTAGGCACAGGGATATTTAGTGATTTGCCCCGAATCACAGGAAGTTTAGGACATTAGTGAGACTCGCACCGGGTTTCCCAGGTTTAGCGCTCTAGCCGTTAGGCCAGCTCCATATTACTATGTCTGCTTGCGAATGTGTATTGAAATGGCCAATAGAGGCTGTGGCTCATGGAACACAGTGTTATGTACATCAACACAGTAGACGTATGGTTTAGAGCGTGACGCTGCCCACTTTCAGGGCAATGTATGCATGGGGCGAATTTCAGAGCGCTGTGCTGCAGTAACCTTGCGAGCAGGGAAGTAATTCTATGTGAATGAGCGGCTCGCAGCCTTGACTAAATCAGAACGAATTAAGTTAAATTAACTGCCAATTTCCGGTTCCTCCGGTGACCAAAAACACGAAGGAAACCTCTCACCCCGCAACAGGATAAATTCTTCCAACACTTGATTTAAGATCGACGATGATACATATGGCCCTTAGAGAAGGATTGGCTATTATACTTTATTGGATGATACATATGGCCCTTAGAGAAGGATTGGCTAGTATACTTTATTATTGTTCACTCTGAAAAAACATTCTGAAACCCTTTGGTCGTGGTGTAGTTTTGTAGAAACAAATAAAATAATAATAAGAGCTGACTCGGTGTCATGAGCGCGATTGGATTTATTTCCCCCGGGGGCCCTGCCACATGAACCACCGCTGTCCTCTACATAAGCCATTAATCTTAGGGGATAATGCGCAAAAATGTGATTATTGTCTTGCCAGCCATGAGGCTGGTACAGTAAACTCCAAGCCCTGGCTTATACCTGTTCATAATTTACTCCGGGCAAGCTACGGGCCTGCGTGGTTCAAACTACGCATTGCTGTAGTCACGATTTTCCTACACGGTTCTGTGATGCATTCTATCCGAAACCTGAGTTTAAGATTCACGATTCTGAGAGGCCTCAAGGGTGTTCCCCAAACTTTTTTTGGCAGCACCATTTATTAGGAAGGACCACTCGTTATGCTCTATCCTCTGTGGGAAAGGACGCTCTCCCCTCGTTGCACCGTTCACATCTCCCCGGAGGGCATGTGCTCAGACGAATTTTTGTCCCACAGCTCCCTCTACTGGTCGGGAGCACTCATCCTTAACTCGGTCCTGCCCGAACAATTAACTACCTTTACACAAGACCTTTCCTCTTCTAGCCCGTTGATGTACTTGTGCATACAGCGGAAGTTACACCACCATGGTTACAAGGATTTCACCTATCTAAAGGAGCATGAAATCAGGATTTTATCTAGGCAGACCGCCGACCAAACCGTGTTATTATTACGGGGACTATGCTCCATTGATTTACTGAAATATATGCCGCCTTCGTAAAATGAATTACAGTTGTTGTGGTCACCATTTATCACAAACATGGGAAAAAAAAAAAAATAGATCGTGCAGTAATTCCCCAAAGAAAAAACGCACAAAGGAATTAGACCTTGCATCATGCGCTAACACCTCACTTGCCGCTTCCTTGGCAATTTTTAAAAACAGAATATTCCAATACAATGTCTGTAATCCCTCTTACCCCGCTTTGATGACGCGAACCAGCTTCTTGTCCTGCCTCCTTGCGGATACCCCTCGCGCCTTGCCGCCTCTCGGGAAGATACGTGACGAAGATAACTGGCTGCTGGTCCGGCCTCCGAGGGAATGGACAACAAGCAATCTGGCCGCCATGACGCTCTTCGGGTCGCTTTCCTCACGCTTCTTACCGGCTGATGTCCTCCGGATGCGTCGGTCCACTTCTTGGACTTGTGTCCTCACGGTGCTCACGAGGTGGTCCCGACATGTAACAAAAAGAAGTAGGAATTATCCTTGGCAGCCTGCTCTTCACTGAAACAACACGATTTTGCTTCGAAAGCTACAATACATTCTTTTTCGTGGCTACGCTATTGGTCGTCCCCCCCACTGTGCCCCGCCATCTACCGGGCTCACCTTTTGTGCCCACGCACACATCTTCGAAACTTGTGCGAACTGGAGTAAATGGATCCTGGAGCTCGGTGGAGGGAAAAAGAGGCCGATCCCTCGCTTGCGGGGACTTATATGCTGCTGTCCCCCTTTGGCGCCCAGCGATGATGTCACGGGGTGACCGCCCCTCCAATGTGTCAACACAGAAGACGGACGCCTCACCACCTCTGTGCTCCTGCCCGTTCCGCGACTAAGGGCGCCTCTCTGCTATGCGCCGGGTGCGCCTTCATAACTAGACGAACCTTGTAAATAATCATGTTCTGTGAATCTAGCTGACATTACTAAATCAGACATCATGTCATTAATACTGTTAAAGGCCCAATCATCAGAGAATGTACTAGGTTTTACAAAGTCACTTAAGGAAACCTTCAGTTGATGAGGATACTTCAGGATCTCGACCGGACCATAGATCTCATAGTCAGTTTTCTCCCATACTACCCCACCGGGTATTGGAATGGCTGTGACATTTACTGTTGACAATTCTCTTTTCTTCACGTGGGATGATCTGTGTGGTTTGAGGACTAGGTTGATGTTCTGACTTGCTGTGTCCATTCAATTGTAATAAACTTTCCTAAAATTAAAACTAAAATTAGGCATAGTAGGAGTATGAGTATCCCTGAAATAATCCAATGCTCAATCAACGGTGTATCCAGATATAATTCTTTGATTAGTTGAAGGAGTTCTGTTGTATTTTCTTAAAAAGTCATTTTTGTTTCTGGCATCACTTCGGGTTGCTTTGATCCTCGGAAAAGTTGTCGAAGTCGATGAAATAACCAGAGGCAGTTCTGTCAATTGTTGGGATTGTTCTTTCAATCTGTCTGTTGGTAGCACTTTCTGATGCCACATTATTGTAGACTGGTGTTTCTTGACGAACTGTTTCAATCTGTGTCTCAAGAGGCACGAGTTCCATGGCATTATTGCATAGTCCTTCTCTGTGCACTGCAGGCTGATCGAATGTGATTAGTCTTTCAGTTTGAACCTCTTGGATTGTTGCAAGTTTGGGTATTCTGTTGTTTCTTGGGAGTCCACTGGGCCTACTGTTGATTATAGGCCACATGCTTGTGGTTTTACCAGGTCGATTGATACAACTCTGTTCTCCTTTTTACCAGCAAGGGGCGGTAGTACTACTGATCTTGTTCCGGTGACTGCCAAGACAGGTACTGCTTTTCTGTAAGAAGGCCCAAATTCCTTCTTCACCGCTATTTTTTCTCTGACTAGATCCCCAATCTTTGGAATCCAGACAGGCCTTGCTGGGGCTGTTGCTTGTGGTGCCTCATCAGTGGTATCTGGCTGTTGCTTTAACTTTATGTTGCTTAAGGATTTTCTTGTTTCATTCAAGTCCTGTAAAACAGACAAACGATCTTTGATGTCAAAGTCTGTTTTTTTATCTTGTACCACTGATACTTGACTATCTAAGTCCTGAACTCTCATTCTAATTCCGAACAATAGTTCGTATGGGCTGAAACCTTTTAGAGAATTTCTTGTCAAGTTATTAAGACTGGTCTGGACACTTATTAGATGTTTGACCCACCCAGCGCCTGAACCTAATACCTTCGCTGTTATAGATCGCTTTATGTCCCGTTTTTTTCTTTCAACCACACTATTCCCTTCGGGGTGTGACGGACAAGAATACCGCAACCCAATCCCCATGCTGGCCATGGCCTCCTTATAAGCTCGAGAGCTAAAAGCAGGACCCTGGTCAGAATGGAACGTGGCAATTGCGTATGTGCCGATAAAGACTCGCAGATCTTTCTCATAACCGTTCTGGCGTCAGCCGAGCGCCGGAGGCCACATTTTTAAGTGTGTTTAGCCTTAATGATGTACAATGGGATGCGTTTCTCTTTTTTGATTGTGCGAATAGATTGCCTGATGCTTTCTATTAGGGCTTCTGACACTACACTGGCCGGTTCTCCACTGCGATCTCTGTTGCAGTCTTCACAGTTTTTTGCAAACTCATGAATACCTTCACTCATTTCCGGCCACCAGTACTCTGATTCTAATTCTCTCTGATTGTTTGGTGTCTCAGACCCAACCCCATATGTGCTTCCTGTAATAGGAAACCCCTCCGGTCCCTGTTTGGAATTACCCTATCCCCCACTCCAGGGATTCGAGCAAAAGGAACGGAGTTCGCATCGATTACGTATGCATAATTGAGTGGATAGTTCACGGGTAGTGCTGCACAGTCGCCTTTTACGGTCGCTTTTACCGCCAGCATGGTTTCCCCGTCTATGTATTTTTCTGCACGCTTTTTTTGTGGCTACGGAAGCTGGTTTAGTTGCTTCCGCTGTGGCTGTATTAGCCAATAAATTCCCTGCAACGTGAACGCCATCACGTTGAAGACTCTGTGCGTGTATCACGTGAGTCTTTTGTAGTTCTTTCTGAAAAAGAGCTACCTGTTTCCAGAGCAATTTATGCTTTATTGTGGCACATGTGTCATCTTTGTAATCGTTTTCAATCCACCTCTGCAACTTATTGTTGTAAGAGTTGACGCATAAATGAGAATCGCACACGATTAGTGTCGGGAATTCACGTTCTGCATTTTTGAGCACCATCTTTAAACATCTGATTTCAGCTCTCTGAGCCGAACAGTACTTTACTGATTCAGTTTTTGTTACTTTCTGTCTGAAATTACCGCACAGCCAACAACCTTTAACAATCGCACAGGCTGCATATTAGGATCTTCTCTCTACGTTGAAATGCTGTACAAATCTATCTGTGTAGATTATACAGGCGTACTGTGGGAGAGGCAGAAGTTCGATCAGCAGAGGATATTCTTCTTCATATTCTAAATCATTCAGTTCTTCGAAATTGCGGGGCGAAATAGTATTTCACATCTTCCGCTCCAAGAGAATCTATACACTGTATCCATTTCGGATCCAGTGATACTGTAGGCAAGTTTACTGGGCTGAATAGCGCCTCGAAGGCAGATTCCGCTGTTAGGATATTAATCCTTTTACCATGTGCTAGTTCTCGTTCATTTGCTAATGCAATTTGCACTGCTTTCACAGTTCTTTCTGTGGGACTGAATGTTTTTTCTACTTGTGTGTACAAGTGAGATTTAATTGAAGTTGGTACCTTTTCTCCCTCATTAGAGGTCAGGTACCTGAATCCGCATCCTCCTGGGATGACTCGGATTACAAGATCGCGTGTGTTGTCACGTGTGTCTAATTTTGTATTTGCTAACATGTCTGTTTGCAGTGATCTCAAAATTTCTGTGTGTTTTTGAGTCCAATTGATTTGTTTAAAATCAGGTTTTATTAGTTCGTAGAGAGGATTAACCCTCTCTGCGTAATTTAGAATGTAAGTTCTTCCGAAATTCAGAAAACCTAGTATGGAGTGTAAATTCTTCAGCGTTTTTGGAGCTTGGGGTACAGCGCACTTCACTAAGAAGTTGTCCGCTAGGCTTTTTCCTTCACTTGATAATTCCTATCCTAAAAATAGTACTGTCAGATGGGCAATTCGAGACTTTTTAAAGTTGAATTTGTAACCCTCTGCTGCGAACCCAAGTATAATGGTGTTCACTCTTTTCATGTGAGTATCCAAGTCGTCGTCTGTGAGATAGATATCATCAACGTAAGGTAATGCCTCATCATCATATATTTGTAGTAACTCTGTTACTCTAGCTGAGAATAGTCCTGGGCTGTTCTTGAACCCCTGTGGGAGTCGACAGAAATTTTCTGAGACCCCATTACGGAGAAAGCGGTCAAATACCTGCTTTCTGGTGCAATTTTTTGACAAAAGAAACCATTAGATATATCTAATGTCGTTTTATATTTTTTCCTAATTATGTTGTTCATTAGTGCAGCACTATGCGAGTTTTGTACTGCAAAAGTTTTGCAACATGCATTAAGGTGTCTGTAGTCCAAAACTAGACGATAAGAATTGTCTGGCTTGGAGACAGGAAACAAAGGATTGTTCATTTGAGAGGTGCATGTTTCAATCACCCCCTGGTACTCAAGTTGATCTAAGATCTCCCTGACTTGTTTTTTAGCTTCTTGCTTAATGGGATACTGCCTTTGGGCAGTTGGTTCACTTTTTAACTGGATTTTGTGAGGAGGAGAGTCCTCATCCCATCCTACATGATTTTTATACAATGCCGGTGCCTGGGCCACTGCCCATTTCCCTGCATAAGTATATTTTTATACAAACTCTGGGGGCCAATCTTTTTCAGCTAACAGAATATCATAGCCTTTTGAGATTTTATCCCAAAATAGACCCTTTATTTTCCTAGTCTTATCACCCTCTATACGCAATGTTATTTCGTATATTTTATGGGGCTCGCTAAGTCTGGTGTCGGCAGTTTAAACCTGAATGTATTCATTCGTGTCCACTGTCTCCAGATGACTCATCAAGATCTTGCGGGCTATTGTGATTTCTGCTGCACTGTCTAACATTGTCTGTGCCCACTCCCCGGTTTTCAACTGTGTCCTCAGTATTCTCGGCATGGTTGATTACTCTAATACTGGCTACCTTCTTTTTTGGAAATTGAGATTTTTTACTCTGAGCAGGTTCTTTGTCTTTGGACTTGGTGTGCTCTCCTGGGTCTGACCGTCTTCTTCTTTCCGATTTCTGCGAAAAAGATCGAGAGGGACGTGTATCAATACTTTGATATCTATCAGGTTTTTTCAAATTATCCCTATTTCTAAGGTTATATCTTTTCTCAGAGGGCTCCCTTTGGGGAGACTGGTGTTCTCGAGTCGGAATTCTTTCCCTCCGTCGAGGAGACCTTCCTCTGGACTGGAAAACTTTTTCCTTGGGAGTGGATTGTTTATTTCCATCCCAACTCTTTTTAGGAGTATTTGAATTATTTTTAATAAATAATTTTTCAGGATTTTCGAGCAGTTGGGGCTTTACTGGTTTCCCACCCAAGCTGTCTCTACCTAATTCTTCATAACATTTTTCTATGATTCTGGCAAGCTCAACTGGCTGATCTGTTATATCTGTTTCCTTCAACTTCTGGCGGATCGCCACAGATGCTGCTTCTCCCTTTATATTGGCTAATAATATAGCCGAGACCTGCTTGAAGTCTTTCAGTAATTTCATACCAAGAGTTAAGGCAGGTTCTGGACCGTATTCATTTTGAATCTGTCTTAGTACATCTGGTATTACCGCCATAGACGGAACACCATGGGCCTTATTTATGAAGGCCTTGCGTCAGTTTTGTGCCGCTGGTCCGTCACTTTTTGTGACGCACCAGTGGTGTAAAAAATGCGCCACATTGTGCCATATTTAAAAAGTGACGCATATAGGTAGATGCGTCACTTTTTAAACCCCTGCGCCACATTATACCTGCGTCAGGTATAATGTATGCAGAGGGGGCGTTCCACCGCAAAAAGCCTCGTAATAGTGACGCAGTGAAATCTATGAGATTTCACTGCGTCACTTTTAGGACGCTGTTGCGTCAAAATCTTGCGCCTGCCTCACAGCAGGCGTAAGACTGACGCAAGCCCTTTCACATAGGGCTTTCCCCATGTGAAAGGACGCATTGCTGGAGTTGCGTCACTTTTGTGACACACTCCAGCAATGTGTCACTTTTGCGCTTACAGATACGTCAGAAATACTGACGTATCTGTAACTCCTTGCGACATGATGTGTCATACTTTAAATATGACGCATCAGGAATGTCGTAAGGAGTGCGCAGTGAAAAGTGACGCATTGCTGTTTTCACGCAGCGATGCGTCACTTTTCATAAATGAGGCCCCATGTGTTTTTGTGTAAATGGAAGCCAAGACTGTACCCCAAGTGTCACAGTCCTCCACGTGAGGTGCGATTCCCATAGGAAGGCAGATGGTCAAGATTTTGTGTTTCTCAATAGGGGTAGTATCCGCAAATACTGCCTCTATTTGAGTGATTTTCTGTGCTAACCAGAAAGGAATTTGTTCCCGTTTTACGGGTGTTTTACCAAGACATGACTGTATGTTCTGCGGTGTAATTTTATTAGTGTTCCCCTGATGAGGGGTCAGCTGTGGTACATTAACAGCTGGTTGGACTGTTGCAGTCCGCATTACATATTGCACTAATTGCCTATGTATTTTTATAAGTGTTTTTAGCTGTACTAACAGCTCTTCTTTTGACATTTTTTCAATGTCCGGATGTGGTGTGTAGCTGGCTAGAACCGGCCACGTTGCTCCTGGTCTACCTAGTGGACCGAGCCTGGTAATATGTTCATTATGTTTTAGGGCGCCATTAAACCAGAGCAGGTGCTCTTGGAATTTTAGTGGGATTTCAGTCTCCTCGAAAGGAGAGTACTCATCCGGTGGTTTCTGTATTTTTAATAGTGAAACTCTTTTGTTCTAGCGTTTGCCGCTGGAAAGTTTATCCATGAATAGAATACCTCGGGCTGCCGATATTCGTGTGCCTCTATCATGAAAATCACTGTACCACCTTGTGGTGTCAGTCCGTTTTCTATAAGTTTTAAAGTTATAGATTTTCTTAAATGTACCGGGATGATTATTGCATCCGGTTCAGTCTGTAGGAGACTCGTGTCTTCCTCTATTAGTAGGGTTGCCAGTCTAGCTGCTTCCCTTTCTTCTTCACTGTCTGACATTTAATAAATGCAGGTTTTGCAGAGTAGGTCTCCAAGGAGACAAAGATTAAGGGCCCGATGTAGGTAAATCCCATTTACCGATTTTGAAATACCGAATCCTACCGATTCGGTATTTCAAAATCGGTAAATGGTATGTAGGTCCCAACATCTGGATTCGATACCGAATCCTTAGCAATTCTTTAATTACCGATTCGGTAAATACCGAATCGGTAATGCCCATTCATTCCTATCGGCTTTGAAGCCCATAGGAATGATTAGGCATTACCGATTCGGTATTTACCGAATCGGTAATTAAAGAATTCACAAGGGTGCAGGGGGTGTCACTTTGACACCCTCTGGCACCCCCAAAACAGGCACAGGTGCCATGTGGCAGGCATACCTGCCCTAAGGGCAGGTCTGCCTGTCACATGACATAGGTGTGCATGCACACATGTGCATGCACACCGGAATCGGTATTTTACCATGGATTTGTATTCCATGGTAAAATACCGATTCTGTAAGCCATGTGCAGAAGGTACATTGCCTACCTACATTGCATTTTCGGTAATTTTACCGAATCGGTAAATGTTACCGAATCGGTAATTATTTTACCGATTCGGAACATATTACCGAATCGGTAAATTTACCGATTCGGTAATGATACCGATTCGGTAAAATTACCGAAAATGTGCCCCTACATCTCGGTAGCCCTTTACCGATCGGAAACGGTCGAAAATCGGTATTTTCGGCCGATTCGGATCGGTAAAGGGCTACCTACATCGGGCCCTAGGTGCACAATATTTTGGAACACTGTATCCTTCAACGTTGAATAAACCAGAGCTTTACATAGGAATCTCTTCCTACTAAGTTCGGGCGGATTTTAACCTTTTACCTACTCCAGACGTCTATTGGAGTATTTACGGGAGAAAGGGGTCTGTGTGAAATATGCACGACTGAGTTACTCTAACGTCTTGCGTTAGTTTATCGCCTTACCAAACGTTGGGCACCATGTAGTGTAGTTCCTATTTTCCCAATAGGCCCTGCGCATTGGAATAACATAAACAGTAGTGTCGACGTAGAAGTGCGGATCTTCCAGGCCTCTACTGACTATGCTAAACTTAATTGGGGTTGTTACTAACTAGCTCAGAGGTCACTGGAAACTTTCTTGACTGAATAGGAAGTGATCAGCTTCCCTGGTACAGTCAAGAAGGGATTCAGTTTTCCAACAACCGTGCAACATGACAACTTTGCTCCTCAGATCAAGAGTCAATCTCTAGGGTCGTGTGAACAATAGACAGTTATTTTACTCAGTCAGTGGTTGTGCAGTTTACTTTCACAATATGTAGAGAATAGAGAGACGGGCGTTTTCAATAAAGGGTAACATTTATTGAACAGTCTTTCTTCTCGTACAAGAGAAATGAATTGCCACAATTGCAAGACTTGTTATTATAAAAAGTACGTACAGTAAGATAAGTATTGCAAAATAATACTGTAAAAGCATTGATATGGTTTCTTAGCCATACAATGGTTTAAAATGAACAAATCATATATACATTCATATATACATTAGGCTAAAATACTCAACTGGTGCTTCTAACTACGCCTACCCCAGTGTACCTGACCTAAGCCTAATACTTGGGAGGGGATTAAGTAAGTAGCTTTAAGTTAAGTTGGTTTTGCCAAGGTTTGCTTCAAGAATTCTCTCTAAGGGTTTAGTCAACACCATACCTCTGGAATAGAATGATGGAGGTCTGGTATCTCCTTCAGGGGGTCGATATCCCAGTCACCCGCAAGGGTAGACTAGAAACGCCGGAGCTGGATTTCTCTGCTGGAGAAAAGATAGCGTCTCTCTCAGCGCGTCGAGGAGGAGGAGGAGGGGTAGTGTTCGCGGGCAGCTTCCATCTGCTGGGCTCTTGCAGGGGGACGCCTGTTCAGCTCCTAAGTTCACCACACCATTGTTCGCTCGTTAGCAGCGATAGCAGTAGCGATTGCTAGCTATGGTATCATCAGCATAACAGCTTCTTCAGCAGCAGTGAGACAGCTTCAGCGAAAACAGCAGCGTTTGCTTAAGGCAACGTTGGTAATATTTATACCTGAAAGGTGCCTTGTTTGACGTAAGTTTTTGGACATAAGACGTTAATAAAGATGTTACTAGGAAGTGATTGCCTATCAGTGCTCATTAGAGTTCTATTACTAATCAAAACACAGCAAGCGGGGATTTCCAGGTTGCTGAGTTTTTATCTTGTTGAAGAACTCGGAGTGTTAATCTAGGAATCTTAGATAGTAACTTCTGCTATGTCATTGTACTAATTGGTTGCAAAGGAAGTGGCAGAGAAAGCGATTCTGAAATGTGGCTCTGTTCGTGTGAGGCCAGCGACGAGCTTCTGAATATTGCATTTGATCGGTTATGCCAATATAGGGAATAAATGGATTTATAGCCGTATAGGGGCATAAGGTCACAGTATCGAACAGGGTCCTAGATTAGAACGCGACATGATAAGATAAGGACCAAGTGGATTTGTACTGATTGAAGGTGAGATTTTTACTTCTGTTTCTCATCCTCATGAATTGAAGGGTGGTGGGTTAGGATAAATCCTATAGGCTTACCTGAGTCATGAGGACAAAGGGGAAATCTTTGAAGCCTAATATCCTTAAACATATGTTGCCAGGCTACCTAACTTGTTTCACAATACAGAATTGGAGGTTCTTAGAACTGTACAAATAGGAGAGCCTATTATCCGTACTAAAGTGTTGATTGGCTCTATATAAACATGTCTTTGCTGTGTCAATTATAGCAAAGAAATGTTCCAAGAATGTTATATAGGCAGAGTAGGAGTAATAACTGACCAGATAATACTACCCACACCTTTTGATTTATTGATGTGCAATCGTAATTTAAATTTTGGATGTTAAAGGTTGGATTTTGATTTTTTACTCTTTACTTTACAGCCCTGATGATGTCCCAAAAAAGGGACGAAACACGTTGGCTGTGAATAGTATTAATTGTTTTTCAAGTTGGCTGATATTGATGATCTGACTGGATGCAAAATAAAGAAAAGAAATTGACAGCAGACATTTCGAAGATCTTCTTTTGGACTTTCATATTTAATTGTGGAAAATGTCTTTAAAATAGTAATGCTCCTTCTAGAATAGAGTGATTTCAAGAATAACAATCACTTAATATGAGATTTTTAAATGTAACTTACTACCATGTAAGCAGCAGCAGCATTCTTGCTATTTGGGACGAAAATAATATTCGCAATAACACAGAACAGAACACAAAATAGTAATAAATTAGCTACTCGCCAAGCCCCAGAACCTCAACAGCTAGCAGGTCTATCAGGTCCTGATCCCGCTCGAGGATATCGGACCATCGGTGAGTCAGTTAGTTGTGGGTGCACCGGACCTCAGAGCAGCGAAACACTGCTCGGCACACCCTCACCGATCAGTGGAGAAGCTCCTGGATCCCGTACCCTGAACTAGGCCTGCCACCTGCTGGCAAGGTTAAGGGGATGTGGCGCTGCAACAAAAAAAAAGTGCAGCCACCTCCACCTCGGAGAATAAGACCCGGGACTGCCCCCCTTCCGGACGACACATTCAGCAGGAAAGGAGGCTTCTGGTCACACTCTGCATCGTCTTAGCCATGGTCTGGGGCAGGGGCGGAAAACAAAATGTAGAAGTAAAAAATAAAGTCAGGAGAAGAAGCAGGGAAATAAAAAAAATAAAAAGCAAGTAATTGAAAATCAGTACAATAACGCAGTAAAAGTAAAAAAAATGTAAAATATACACTTAGGAAGAGAGAGGGATAGATAATAAATAAAAAAAGATCAGAAAACAAGTTTTAGGAACAAATGATTGAAAAGATATAGGGAGGATTCAAAACAGGCCCCAGAACCATAAGTAAGAGTAGAAAAACAAGATAGCTGCGCCCATTGGTGACCTTGTGGTGAAGTTTGAATGGTATTTTCCTCTGAACATGCATTCAGTGTTGCTGAACGTCAGAAACATCTTGCGAGCATGCATGAGCAGGCGGAACAAGCAGCTCTGCATGCTCCTGGAACTCCATGTAGCGTTGCAGAGATTTGTTACCCTTTTGCGGAGTTCTGCATTGCACAGCTACGTGAACTCTGCCCTGGCTTATTATTGACTAGAAAAGTTCAATACCACGCTCTGCCAATTCGGAATCTCAGGGCTGCATCTCATTGACAGCAATATGTAGCAGCCCTGTGTTCCATCCTGCGCATGAGAAAAAATTAGCAACCCACCACCAATTCAGGCAGCCTTGCACCATAGTGCAAGGCAGGGTGTCTGCGTTGAGGGTAAGAAATACACGTCTCTTCCATACAACACAGACACCCCTGCACAATGATGCAAAGGTGCCTGTTTTGGCAATAGGCTGCTCAATATTGTGAAAGTGCTTGGGAAAACACAGGGTTGCACCATATTCTAGTCTATTTTGTGCAGCCCTGCAATGCTTAAGTGATAAAGCATGTTGTTAGCCTTCTTGGCTTAACAACATGCATTGCCACTCAATTGTACATATTCCCCCTTGTGTCTGTAATGTGCACATTCCATATTGTAAAACAAGAACATACTGGAGGGCAAATGTGCTGTTCAACAATGACTAGAAGGGGGGGAGGAGCTTCGCGGGCAACCAAGATGGCCGCGTAAGCTCGGAGCTCCGCGGACCTTCCGATCCTCCGCAATCATCCTGCCTGCAATCCTGATCCACGAGGGTGGATGCTTGTTGCTGATGGTCCACTGAGGCGAGAACCGTTTTCAGATCACGAATCGGTGTTTCCTACGCTGAGCTACGTCGAGTGGGACTCCGTGCCAGTGCAGTGCCATTGTCTCTCCGGACTCCGCCACTACACACTGCCGCTCCGCGGAGTGCCTGCCTACCTTCACCAACGGCGAGGTGTTCTGGATAGCGGAGCGTTCCTGAGACGGCCTCCTACGGTCTAGCCCGTACAAATCTCCGGCTCATTGGGCTCGGACTTGCCTGGCATAGCCCTTTGTTCTCTCGGACCTAACATGGCAGGCAAAGGGGACCCCGATAAGACATCGAACAGAGGCGTCCGCGGCAAAACACAGCAACAACAGAACAGGATTGATCGTTATACCCAACTGAAGACGCCGCCTGTTACTGGACCCTCTGCCAGGAACATCCCGCACTCGGGCTCGCCGGACGGCTCTGAGCCTACCCTGAGCGATATTATGGGGGCCATTACAAGTTTCAGGGCGGACATGCAGCAACAGCATGAGGTCCTTACGCATAAAGTGGACACTATGGCCGTCGACCTGACTCTCATTAGAGCCGACTTGGGTAAAACTAATGATAGAGTCAAGAATTTGGACATCAAGACATCCAGTCTGACGGGAGACGTCTCGGACCTACAAACAGAGGTCCGGAACCTGCAGAGGACTGCGGAGCAATTCGCAAGGCGGCTGGAGGACTTTGAGAGCCGTGCCAGGCGGCAGAACGTTCGCATTGTCGGAGTACCGGAGGGGTCAGAGGAGGCGGCGACGGACCTCCTCATGGAAGACCTGATCAAGACCCATCTGGCACCGCCTGGCCTTAGCAACTTTTTCTCGGTGGAGCGAGCCCACCGAGTGTCGGGTGGCCCGCCGAAGTCGGGCGTGGCACCCAGACCCATCGTAGCCCGGCTGCTCAATTTCCGAGACAGAGACGCGGTCCTGCAGGCTTCCAGACGGCAAGGACCGCTTAAATTCCAGAATGCCGACGTCCATTTCTATCCGGACTTTACCAGGACGGTGCAGCGACAGCGCCAGAGCTACGCCGGGGTGAAGCGAAGACTACGGGACCTGGGTTTCAAATATTCCATGATATTCCCCGCCAAGCTCCGGATCGAACACGAGGGCCGTGCCCTCTTCTTTGACTTTGCTGAAAATGTAAGTGACTGGCTGGACACTTTATCACCGCGCCGAGACGCTCAGGATGAACATGAAGGTGGTGCTGCTGGTGGCCCGGACCTATGAGACTTGGCTCTATAGTGGGTGATTCATCGTCTGTTATTTTTACCTCACACGACTATCGGATGTTGCTTTATGATACCGTATTAACTTTCCTGTCTGTACAAGGAGGGTGGCGGGGGTGTTCGGGGAGATTCCTCACTCCTCTGGGTGTCTTCTTGTAGAGTAGTTATGGGGCGACAGGCACACTGCTGGTTGGGGGGGCTTTTTAGTCATATGCAGGGGTGCAGGGTGGGGGGTGCAACTATGCAAGTTTCATTGTTCGTTTGTTCTTTCTCTTTCTCTTTCTTAAGGCAATGGAATGTGTTTTTTACTGTAACCTTTATGATTGAGTTGGTTGGAGTCGGGTGGGGCGGGCTGTTGGATGATGGGGGGTAGGAAATTAAAAGTGCTTAGCTGGAATGTCAATGGACTAGGTGACCGAGTTAAGAGAGGGGTGGTAATTCAACTGATAAAGAGGCACATGCCTGATGTTGTGCTTCTGCAAGAGACGCACTTGGTGGGGAACTCCTGTAAGGCCCTAAATCGTAAGGGTTACAAAATGGTTGCCCACTCTGGGTTCTCCTCGGGTTCCCGGGGGGCGGGCATCCTTGTGCGTGCGTCCCTTCCCCTTGAAATAGACGTCACGTTGCTTGATGATAGGGGACGCTACGCAGCTGTGGCAGGAAGATGGGAGGGGCGATCTTTAGCGCTGCTTTCGGTTTATGTTCCCCCAGGCCTCCAATCTAGCACCTTTCAAGACCTTGGTGGCGCCATCTTGTCCCTGCCTTCGGGCTTGCTGATCCTAGGGGGCGACCTCAACTCCGTCTGCTCTGGCACCCTTGATCGCCAGCCGCCGAGGGACCTACGGGGTTCCCAAATGTGGCTGCCGTCCTTCCTTGACTCCATGGGTCTAGTGGATTGTTGGCGGCTACTGCATCCTGCGCTCCGCCAATTTTCGTTCCTTTCCGGTGCCCATGGGAGCCTGTCCCGTATAGATTATGTTCTCACCCTGGCGGCGCATTCGCCTGCCGTGTCCGAGGCCCGCTATCTGGCAAGGGGCGTCTCTGATCACTCTCCGTTGTGGGTCTCGTTCGATTTTGGTATTGTCCTGTCCAGCCGTCCGGTGGCGGTGAACCCCTGGTATTTCCGCAACCATAAGACACGTGCGCTCCTGACTAAGGCCATCGCCTTATATTTCACTGAAAATGCGGGCTCCGTTGGCTCGGCGGTCACCCTGTGGGAGGCGTTCAAGACTGTATTGCGGGGTGAAGCCCTAGCTCTCATCGCGGAGGCTAAGCGAGCTCGTGACGCCAACCTTCTGCATGTGGAAGAAGAAGTCTTGGATCTCGAGTCCCGTTTGGGGCCTGAGCCAGACCCTTCTCTCCTACACGAACTCTCCCTGAAACAGTCGGAGTACCATGATCTCGCACTGAATGCTGCCCTGGTTTTGGCCAAGGAGCAGCAGGGCCGCATTTATGACGTCGGTGATAAGGCCGGTAAGTTGCTGGCCTGGTTGGACAGGCGGGAGATGGCAAGCCGGGTGGTTCCGGAAATCCTGGGCGAGGACGGAGTGGCGGTCACAGACCCGAGCGCTATTGCCGAGTCTTTTGCAGACTATTTCCGGGGTGTCTATACAGCCAGTTCAGACCGCTCCGAGACCGATTCAGCTGAGTTCCTCTCAGCGATTGACCTCCCCTGTCTTTCTGAAGAGGACCGTGCCGATATGGATCGAGATATAACCGCGGACGAGATTGCTTTGGCGATCCGCGCCTTGCGGTCGGGTAAAGCTACTGGCCCCAATGGCATACCGGTTGAGTTATACAAGATCCGGCCGGATGTGATCTCTCCTTATCTGAGAGATATGTTCCTCCGGGCCCGTGAAGAGGGAGTCCTTCCCTTAGATCAGCGACTGGCCACCATAGTGGTCATTCACAAGGACGGCAAGCCGCGGGACGTTTGCAGATCCTACCGCCCCATTTCTCTCCTCAACGCGGAGCCCAAGATCCTGGATAAGCTACTTGCTAATCGGCTGGTCGGTGTTATCAGCGACCTGGTACACCCGGACCAATCAGGTTTTATTCCCCGCCGCAACACTGCCCTCAACCTGAGACGATTGCATGGGGTCATGGCCAGGGCTCACGCTCTGAAGGAACCGGCGGTACTTGCTTCCCTTGATGCCACGATGGCCTTTGATTCCCTGGAGTGGAGCTATTTATGGGCGGTGCTAGCAAAGCTTGGGTTTGGACCGGGCTTCCTGGGCTGGGTGCAACTTCTTTATGCATGCCCACTGGCTGCTGTCACAGTTAACGGTCGCATGTCTGCTTCTTTTGCGCTTCACCGTGGCACTAGACAGGGTTGCCCCCTGTCTCCACTCCTGTTTGCCCTGGCTCTGGAGCCACTTGCGGCTATGTTACGCTCACACCCTGACTTGCATGGAATCACCTGGTCCCCGGGCTTTGAGGATAGGGTCTCCCTGTATACGGACGACATCCTGCTCTACCTTACCTCTCCCTGTAAGTCGCTTATTGTGGCGTGCGACGTGCTCCGGCTGTTCGGGCGCTACTCTGGCCTGGTTATCAACTGGGCCAAATCCTCCCTTTACATTCTTAAGGGTGACACGCCGCGCCTCCCTAGGGGCTGCAACATACAGCTGGCCGGACAAGGTTTCAAGTACCTAGGAATCTATATATCGAGTAATCCTAAGGCGAGGTATGACTGCAACTTACTCCTGCCTCTCCAACGACTGCGGAGGGATGTGGATAGTTGGCGCAAGCTTCCGCTCTCCCTCCTGGGCCGGGCGGCATTGTTCAAAATGATGTCTCTGCCCAGGTTCTTGTATGCCTTGCAGAATACCCAGGACCTTGTTCCGGCTCGCTATTTTAGAGAGATCGAGAGCCTGCAGCGTGCCCTGCTTTGGGAGGGTCGGCCCCGCGTCGCTGTCCAGAAGCTTACATTGCCATGGTATGACGGGGGCATCGCGCTACCAGACGTGCGGAGGTACTACTGGGCCTCTCAACTTACTGCTATTAACCATGGCCTGTATGGCCCTGTGGACAGCCCGGGCTACGCTATGGATAGGTGGCTTTTGCAAGGAGGCAACTATTACCGCGCCCTATATTCCAGATCCTTAGATCGGTACCTCACAGGCCCGACCAAGGCGGCGGTCCACACGTGGCGGACGATCACCAAGATACAGGGCTGGCAGGGCAGACTGACGAGATTTACCCCTCTGTATGATTCCGATATCCTAGGCAAGCTCTGGCACACCAAGGGTTTTGACAAATGGGACCTTATAGGTATCTCTAGGGTGGAAGACATGTTAGTTAAGGGGGAGGTCAAGACATTTCCACAACTACAGGCTGAATACCACCTGGGTGGATCGGAGTTCTTCCGTTATGCCCAACTGAAGCACGCGCTAACTGCCGCTAGGCCAGAGGAGGGCGAAATCCCCAAGAGCTCCCCCTTGGAGGACAGAATTTTGGACGGACATATGCCTGATAGCGCCATTTCTCTGTCCTACAAGAAGCTGATCAATGTTAGAGTCGACCTCCTCCAGCGCCTGCGAGAACAGTGGGTAGCCGACGGTCTGGAACTGGACGACGAGGACTGGCAGAGTGCTGTGTCTTCCCCTAAGGAGGTCGCCATTTCCTCGCGTCTGCGGCTGGTACAGTTTAAAATCCTCCACCGGGTGTATGTTACCGGCCCCCGGCTTGTACGCATGGGCTTCTCGCCTGATGGCTTTTGTCGTCGTGGCTGCGGAGCCCTAGCTACTTTCATGCATATCTTGTGGGAGTGCCCCGTTATTTCCCCTTACTGGGAGAGAGTACACAGAGTGATGAGGGAGGTGACTGGAGTCGAGTTGGCAGCGGAGGCGCGTAGGTGCCTCCTCAATGTCTGGGAGCCGAACGACTACAACACGGCGCAGACTCGTTGGGCTACACTGGGCAACATGGTTGCTAAGAGGGATATAGCGCAGAAATGGGGCGCTAACACGGCCCCCCTGGTGGTGCAATGGAAGGCCAATATGGATTGGTGTATGCTACGAGAGAAGACGGTGTACGTTGCCAGGGGGAGGCCTCAGACATGGAATAAGGTGTGGGGGGCATGGAATGCTTACAGGGGTGACCTGTGCTTACCACCGGAGCCTATTCCCCGTGATGAACACCTGTCGCCGTAGCCGATGACACCAGCTATATTACTCATGTTGTAATTCTCCTGTTCCTTCCTCTCCCCCCTTCCTACATCCTACTTACGTTCTTCTCTAAATTTTTACCTAGCCTCTGATGCCTCCTACTGACTCATACGCATTTCTTTTCTTCCATTGCCTCTCTTTTGCGCCCTTTGGCGCCTCTGTATTGGTTCTTGTTCCTATATAAAATAAAAAACAACCTGCATTGTCCTGATATGAATCGTTTTGCACACTACTCCTCCTGATACCATGCTGCCTTGCCTCCGGGATGTTAGGCTGAATAGCTGTGTGCTTTGATACAATAAAGGTTTTAAATTTTTTTTTTAAAAAAACAATGACTAGAAGGGGCATGCATTTAAAAGTAAGGTGTAAGTAATCTGCATTTCATGACTGTGTTCCCGAAAATCACGACAGGTCTGCTCTATGCCATGCACCCTGAACCGCACATTCCATGTCACATGCATGTTAAGTGAAGTATGACAATGAGCCCCATTCACAATGTGGCGCTCATGCATGTCATTTCGCTACATGTCACCTTGACCCAATCCGTCAAAATCCAGTAATCCACATCAAAGTATCTACATGTGTCATACAGTTTTCATACAGTCATACAGTTATCAGTATGTCTTTGTCATCATGGTCCTGGTTTTGGATATCCAAGACACATTGACATGCATGGAAACTGGCCCTTATGTAAAGTCAATATTGGCAGTGAACAAATGCATACCTAGTGATGTCTGTAAACATCCTTCCACTAACAAAGGCATCTAATTACCTTGAGCACAACAGCATGTATCATCCATGTGTCCATCCCTGTGAGGCACGAAAAACGCCTGATGTGCAACAATTCACAGAGTGCCTGCCTCAGAGTCCTTTGTCCTCTGGCTTGCAAGATATAACCATTGCCAATGCACCAATGTGCAAGGGTGACTGGATAGAGGGAATGACTGTCAATGGACAGGAAGGTGTTCTTTCCTGCACATCAACATACATCAATGAGAATGACATGTGTCAAAGTGATTTGGCCACCTTCAAACACATACACTTGTCAGAGTATAGCAAATCAAGCACATCTGCTTGTCACATCATGGTGTACAACACTGCATCCCTCATCTCAAGTGCATGATTGCCCCCTCATGCCACACTAGTAAAACCAATATGTAAACTTTACTGAGTAGATGTGACTCATCCACAATGCAGTGTTAAGACACACAAATCTCATCAATTCAGCCTTGTCAATAAGAAACCAGCACCACTGTCACTTTTGAACAGAGGATTTAACAGGTGCAGCATGGACATACACACATGCCCCTCACAGCTGGCAGACAGGGAAACTGTCCAAAACCATGATCAATCCAAATGTCACATCTGTGATGTTGTCCAATGATTTACAAATCTGCGTGTAATAGGTCTAGCATGCAAAAATAGAGATTGGATATTGTCATGCACCCTAATTCTCAACTGCTGAAATGCCTGGCCAAAGTGGACAAACACTTACAACAGTAATTGCCCTTTACATTGCAGAGGAAGAAACATCACCTCCTGTTCAGCAGCCTGTCCCACTCGTCAATGAGGAAGAAGATATCTCAACCATCGACCAGGACACCCTCCGAGAGCTGCTCAACTCCATAGGCAGCCCAGCTCCGGAAGCAGGGACATCCAGCAGTGTCGTGGTTGCTCCACCAGCAGCACAAAATACACAACAGCTCCCACCTACTACAACAGCTGTCTCCCAGGACTTTGAGGACCCATTGTTGAAAATGCTGCTGTACCTCAAATATCCACCTCTTATCACCCTGATGTGTCACTGCCTCCCAGTGCTTCCACAAATCCACAATCACCCTCACGGGAGGCACATGACATATCAGAGAAGAATGATGTGGAGGAAACACCATTCAGAAGGAAAAGTCAATGGTAGCATTCATCTGTATCAAATGGACAGTTTGTTCTTGGTCTTGTGCTTACCATCATACCTCAGAACATCAACTTCCACTGTCCTCTGAATGACTCTGCTACATTCACCTTGCACTGAACCAGTCTGCTACCTCATTGAAATCACATGTAAATAAAAGCACTAAAGTCACAAAGATGTGTGTTGCCTGTGACCATTCAAGTACAGACGTGACAAAAATGCATGGGCTGGCTAGGCAGCAAAACTAATCCAGAGCGCCATTAGAAAACGGGTCTTGTTGAGTCTGTGTCCATGATAGGCAGTGAGATGACAGGACATGTGTGAAGTAGCCAATCCTTCATATCTCAAATACAACATTCTTGCAGGAAATTAACATTTCCCTACATTCATGATAGGGATAGGCACTTAGTTCAATGTTCAAGTCAGTGTTATGCCATAAGAAGTGTCTCCACGGAGCATTGCTATAAAGTCATATTTGACAGATCTACTCATAATCAGTGGTATGGACAATGGTTTTTGTGATGAGTGTCTGGCCATGCCACATCTCAAGATAGAGCCCTCACCATTTTCACAAAGATGATGAAGCATAATGGGGCATATTTAAAAGCCCCTATCGGCACCACAGCGTCACTTTCAGTGACGTTGTGGGGCGATAGGAGCTTAGCCTTATTTACAAGGCACCATTAAGCCACTTAATGTGGCTTAACACTGCCTTGTATACAAGACACACTTTCACACAGTACTCAGCATGAAAAGGGGGCAATGAGTGTTGCGGTGGGTGTTCCACCGCAAGACCCATTGATTTTGAGGCTTCCCCTATTTCAAAGAGTGGCATAAATAGGAGGCAGCACAAAAATTAGGAACAGGAAAAACCTGGTCTTACCCTTGTGCAATGAGGAGAAATGCTTTATTTCCCCATGTATTTGCTGTTCCCATGTGTCCTGCCTTGTGCAGCATACATAGAAACATCAAATTGACATTGATTGTGTATGTGCATGAAGGTGACACTTCCTGCATATAAACAATAATTTTCCCCAATGTGGACACCCTTGCACTATGTAGCAAGGGATCCTGAGTTACTAGGCAGCTGAACTCTTCCCCAAAGCTAGGGGAAATACAGGGTTGCACAGCATTTTTGTGAATATGGCACGTCCCTGTGCTTTAAGAATGGAGAAGTGTGGCATAAGCAATGTTTGCTTAATGCCACGCTTCACCATTCTGTTGTAATTATGTCCCAATGTGTCTTACAACTCCGTCAGTTCCTCATAAGATACTAAATATATCAGCAGACTTTGTCTATGCAGAGTCATAAGACAACTTTGCTATCCTGAAATTCATACATGTTTCCAGATAACAATCCAACAGCATTATGACAGTAGCCTTTCCCTAGAAAATGATGTCACGACCATGCTTAGACATACAAATGATTGTTATGTGATTGCATCTGTTGTATCCAACTTCAAAATCACCACTCCATCGAATTGCCTCAAACATAAGTGCCACCACAAATCACACACCACTAACATTTTATTGAATCTCAATAAATTTACCTAACTTAAACTAACATCAGCTAACCTAATCTAAACTAACTGATATTAACTAAATGTTCCACTAAACTAACTAAATACTCAGCAACATTTGAGACATTACCCCACCTTCCCCCCTTAAAGCACATTATCACACTGGAGAAAGACAGCCTAACCTCAACATGAACTAACTATACAAGTATCCTAGACAAATATATATATAAAGTAAAAGGAAATGTAGCTCATAATACTACATAAATAGAATAAAACATCTAAAACATTATCTAACCCTTACACTTACTATTACTACACTAAACCTTTACTTAATAACACTTCAAATCCTAGACTAATGATCAAACAGTATTCTAAAAGGAATAGGGGGACTGTAGAAAGGGGAAAGGATCACAAATTGGGCAGCTCAGAATGGGAGCCCAAGGGCACCCTTGATGTCCTGGAGGTGGGTGTTAATCTCCAAAACGGCCCTCTCCACTTTTGCGAGTATCACATTGATGTCCAGTAAGCACTGCTCACTGTTTATGTGACAGCATGTGTCCGGGGTGCAGATGGCTGTGATGCAGTCCCTTGTGTGCGAGGTCATGAGGTGGCACCTGTTTGCGTGCCTGAGGCAGGTGCAGCAGGTTGGCTATGTGTTGTCTGACTTTGAGTAGCAGCTCTGTGCTGATGTCTAGACCAACATCTGACATTAGAGGGGTCTAGTTTTGCTTGGGTGTCCCTTCCTCCACTTTTCCTTGCAAATTCAGGCAGAAATTTCAATTTCCCAGCTGCCCGGTCCTCTTGATACCTCCTTGCCATTGCATGATAGCCCTTGGCCACACGTCATATGTGCAAGTATCATCCTTTCCTGACTAGGAACTCTTGTGCCTCCTCAGGTGACCTGTTGTCTAAAAAATAAGACATATTGATCTCATTTTGTGTATGTGACTGACTCTTTGGACTGATACCTGTAACTAACAAATGGTGCTCCAATTAATTGATCGCCATTGACAGATTTCTCAGTCCAGGCAGTGCACGCATTATATGTCTGGCCTTAGCCATAATCAACATCACTCACATGTCTCCTCTCCTGTACGTACACTATGTAATCCATATGCATCAGCTGGAGTGACATACCCCTTTTGTATTTCTGGATTTAGTGAAGGTATTAGTGTAAATTAACAGGTTTCATTGACTGAATCAGTACTGACTGACCAAATCTCATGTAATTTAGCTGTCGACATGCAACCTGAGCCTAAGCTGCCACGTAGACATGATGCAATGCCTAGAAGGCATCTGCACTTTTGACATGTATTCACACCTGAGATCACGGTATAATGCATTTCTTCTGTCACATTGTGTGACAGATGCATACAGCATTTATCTGGCCATGAACATCCACAGCCACAGCATGCAAAGGAGGGATGGAATTTGAGCACAATGAATTCTATTGCATCACACATCTGATGGGACATATCTCAGATGCTCAACCTTGTAAACGTATGTTGTATTGTGTTGACTTGACAACATCTCAGGAATAGGGGTCTGACATGTTGCTTATGCATGTTGGCAAACAAGGTGCCATGGTAACATGGCAACAATGATTTGCATACACAACCGTGTCCATTTATTTCCTATGGCTAGCACCAGACCAGGCCCCTTTGCATATGTGTGGCATAGTGCCTACATGTTTGGCATGCCATGACAATTGCTCAGACACAGTTATGAGCTATTTGCTAATTCAGGTGTGATGATGACTTTCACTAACTGGGAATGTGTAATGTTAAGTCAGAAAGCAAAATGCTGTGCTCAATCACATCATACATTTGTGCATACATCTCAATGTTCAGATCCATCTTCACACTAGAGCTGAGGTCCATGTGATACACACCCAGATTAAGTTCAACCACATTCAGGAGCATTTTCAACAAATCTTCACAATATCACAAAGAAAATATATAAGTAAGGCACTCACCAGTGGCGTGTGGGTCCATGAAGGCATTGACATGCCCCTGAGTTATCAGTGGTCTTCCAGCTGTGAGACATGATAAAAACTTATGTTAGTATCAGAGGAGAATTTCAAGATGTGTCATGTTCATCATCAGATTCCTCTACATACAATTTGATGACCTGTAACAGTCCTGTTTCTGTTCATGTTGCATACATGAATGGATATGCTTTGCCTGTCTGACACACAAAACATGACCGTTGCACCCTTGTGGAACAGAGGACAATCCTGCTATATGTGATCATTTTGCACACACTACTTGAGTGACACATTCACAATGCCCCGTTTCCAACCACAACATAATTTTCTTCATTTAGGGTTGTCAATATTTGCTTAGCATTTTTCACAAGGGTGTGTTGAGGTAATTTTTGTAATATCATCTTTATTGGCATTTATGGTGTGTGCTGAGACAATTGACATGGTCTGATCCCACATGGTGTACATGTACTGTATGATATATACTCAAATGTAAATACCACTATGAAATCGATTTGATCAAATTTGATTTATCTAAAAAATATTGCATTATTTATTCTTGCTTTTACTATTTTTTTGTCCTTTTTTGTCCTTCATGTATTAACCTGTATTTTTATAGTTGGTTGTGTTGGTGGTCTCATTGTAAGATTTTAATCAACCAAACAATAAATAATAATAACACTGTGTATGAGGCAGACTTACGCACCAAAAATAGTGACAAGTGTCCCAATGTGAACGTTTTTATTTATTGGACCTCACACAACAACACCCGTGTTATATTGCAATGTAGAGGATTTGAAAGGTTGGCATACATGTGATCAAGCACCTACATTGGGAACTGTTAGCAAATGCTTAGACACTTGCACAACAGGGATAGACAAGTTAGTCCATCAGGCAGTGTCTTTTGTTATGTGTCCTGCATTGTGCAGCTCACATGGACAATTCATACGCATTGAGAGTCCTCACATACAAATATCCTTACACAATACCTTAATATGCTGCACTGCACAGCACACATTGAACCCTGACACAGCACTTCATTTTTTTATGTGCAGGAGTGTAGACATTCCTGCAAATGGTCATACATCATCAGCGGCACAGGCACTTATGCACAATGGTGCAAGTGTGATTGTGTTTGAGCTAGGCAGCTTGACTAAAAAACACGAATGGCAGCATCCTACAGTGTTTATTAACTTGTGTCACTGGCTACATTTGTTGACATGGAAAACACACTGTGATTTAATGAAACTTTTGTCATGTACTTAGCACCTTTCCTGCCAACAATAACTCCCAGGTGGTCCAACAGGTCATCCTCACCTCCCTCCTCATGTCCCACGCAATTCTGCCATCAGTGCTTTCACTGGTGGACAGTCCTGCCCACCCCGGAGATCTGCATCATGTGGTTGCGTATATGCTTCCACCTCACCTTACAGACACGGACACCAAAGACCTGCAGGATCCATCCCCCTCTCTCCACCATCAGTGGCAGGTAACATTTCACTAGTGAGAGGAAGCCTCCCAATGCCCCTTCTGACATCCTGCCCTCCCTGCCCACAACCGACATCTCTCAACACACACCCGACCCCACTATGTAAAAAGAAAACACCAAAAATGTCACCCTGAACCCGTTAGAAAGACAAATATATGCCTTTGACAGACACCTGACAAGATTAACAACTAGACCCAAAAAACATGTAAAGACTAGAACACAGGACTTGACAGAGACACTAGGGACAGTTCGCCGGACACAACATCACTCTCTTCTCCAACAACACCAGCGCACAACTCAAAACACCTCCAACACTCTCCACAGACACTGACACTGTGCTGAAAGTGAAAGCATACAGTACTCCTCCATGACACAGGATGCAGACTGACTTCACTTCCTGAGTATTTGTGGCCCGGTTTGGACTCAGCAATAATATTTTACCCGCTAAGGGCTTAGCGGTAATTTTCAGTTTTGTAACATGTATTTTGCAATTATTTTCAATGTGGGTTAAGAAAAGAAAATACAGCTTACATGTTTCAGTGGCAAACGTTTTAATGCTAAGTGCAAGCTGATCATCAGATGTACCAGATTTAATTAAATAGTATGACTAATGACACCATTTGGCTTTTGGGATGTGATCTGTGTTGTGAAGTCACTTCAGTCATTCTGATATGTCATAATTTCAATAATACATAGCTGTCAATATGCCCTTAATCCTCACATTGATTCCTATCCATATCGATTCATGTGTGGTAAGACATGCATGCATCAGTGGTAGTCATTTTGGTTGGCATAGGTTGTATGTGTGACTACATATGTGACTGTCACGTTACACATTGCTCTGATGCCTGAACTTGTTTTACGGGCTTGCAACACACATGGACATGAACATTAGGCATTCACTACTTGAAAACAGTTTTCTGAATCTGCAAACAATGCAAAGACTTACTACAGATTCAAATTTGAATATTTGCTCTGCTGTAATTGCGGATGGGCACATTTAGAACAGGCTTTGCAAAATCACTCATGGGCATCATTCAAGGAGGTTATAGACTAACCATGGGGGGAAAATCCGTTCCGCTCGCGGATTTTGCGGATTTTCGGTAAATTCGCAATCCGCGAGATTCGCGAATTTCCCGCAAAATCCGCAAATCCGCGAGCAGCGGATTTTTATGGCTTGCTCGCACTGTTCGCGTGAGTTCGCGGCTTCCCAGTTCAACTTCGCGCCCCGCGAATAAGCGCTAAATTGCAGAAATACGATTTTAGCAAAACTGAAACTACTTACCAGGTTCAAAAGTTCAAGCTCATCATTAGTAGCCATTTCTTGTAGTGCTTCCTGAGGGGCCCCTCCAGAGTTCAGTTGCCTACTTGCAACTATTATGTGACCCTGCTCTGACCCTCAGAATAGTTACACAAAGGTCCTGAATTACAGCTAAGGCAGACAAGCAGGAGCCAGGCTGGAAGTGCAAATCCAGTGACACATTAATCAGCCCCTAATTCATTATTGTCAGTTGGGGCAGGGCAGGTGTTGTAACTAATTTTGCAACAATGAAAGCACATAGCAAGTGCAAAAGATCACTAATCAGGAAGCACTAAGGAAGCAGGTGCCAGCTAAAAAAATATTCTGTGACACATTAATCAGCCCCAAATTAATTCAGGTCACTTGAGGCAGGGAAGGTGTGCTTTGCTTTGCCGAAAATAATGTACACTGGACAACCAGAGGGTGCGGTGATGAAACAGAGGGTGGCATGGGTGGGCCAGAGGGTGGCATGAGTAGTCAGAGAGTGGCAGTGGTGACAGAGAGTGGCAGTGATGAAGGAAGAAGAGTGTCCCAAACAGGCTGGACACGTAGAAACAACAAGTTCGCAAAACTTGCGACCCGACAGGTAAGTTCGCGTTTGCGAAATTGTACAAAACCCTCGCGAACTGGCAGAAACCCGCGCGAACACAAAAAAAAATCCGCAAATTCGCGAGAATTCGCGGATTTTGCAGATTGCGAGTTCGCCAATCTGCAAAATTCGCGAACGCGAGATTCGCAAAATTCGCCCAAGCTTATTATAGACGCAATATGGATTAAGCATATTTGATGATGTTTACAAACAATGTATTTCAGGTACATTTATCGTCAAATTATTAACATATGTACAATATATTGTCACATGGCATAAGCAACAGCTTGTGGCAGGCACAATTGCCCATCAGTCTAGTGTGACAGCGATACACAGCATGACGCTAGGAGAGAGGCAATATGACGGCTGGACAGGTAGAGGACCAAACATTTTATGCAGTAAGCAGTGTGTCATTTTTCAGCCTCTGTAGGTGACATGAGCTTGTGGTGGCACCTCTGATGTTGTTTGCAGAAATGTATGCACCAGAATGGATAATTGCGCAGCCTGGTGCAAAATATGCAGAGGTCAACAATCCCCACAAAGAGATGTGAAAACATGTTGTTGACCCAGAGTCCTAGCTGGACAGGACATTGTTGACTGAAACAGCAATGCAGCACTGTACAACATGCACTCCTTGCAACAAAATGGCGTCCAATGCCGGTAAGCACAGACAGTCGCCATTGACTTGAAACAATACTGTGTTTTAGTATGCAACCCATACTGGTAGACACAGGTACTGCAGAGTTACTGCAAAATGATGCTGAAGGCTGGTCTTGCATCATGCATAAGCCTGTGGGCCCTGGAAGTGGACAGTGATGCATCAGCAATGACCCTTAGCTGTTGGCAAAGTCTGGCATGCCAGATGTAGACCAAAAGCTGACAGGAGAAGCCTTCAAGGTGCTCCTGATCAGGAACAACGGGTAGTCTGCTTTGCATGGCACACACCAACAATACACTGTGGTGACAGGGGAGACATCCTGTTTTGTGCAGCACCTCTCAACATTCATGCATGAGGATTTTGGGCTGCCTGTTAGCTGTGGTGAGTGAGGCACCTGACCTTGACAAATCTTGTAAGGCAGGGGAGCTGTGACTGGGGAAATTAGAGGGGCCATTTGCATCTCCAGCACCTGTGGGTTCCCCTGCATACATGATGTTTAAATTCAAGACACCCCACAGAAAGACTAGGCCCATGCACCACTTACTACCCCTGGTCAAAAGGCCCCAACAACAGCCCCAAAATCGAAAATTCCAAAATTGTAGTTGCAGCAACTGTAATGCCCCAAACAAACTTACTTGTGAAATTTCTAATCCAAAAGTGATCCAAAGAAAGTCAAAAAGGCCTCAAATCCATATATCCAGCAGCATCCACAAAAAGTAATCCTTCCAGGTCAAGAATCCGAATGAAAGTGACCAGCACATGAAGAAAGCACTGGGAGGAGCCTGCTGGACAGGAACAGGAAGTTGGAGACTGTGGGGCACTTCCTTCCTCCCACCCCCCCCCCCCCAAAATGGACTCCTTGCAAAAAAAAGTGCAGGCAAATGTCACCCTGAGGAGTTATTCTGATAAAAATCATAATTTTCAGAAGGTTTATGCGGCTTGCTGGTGGATTTCTTGTGCAGAATTTCAAATTTTTTAATTTCGCGAGTGCGAGATTGTTGCTGCTCGCCGCATCTACGTGTTCGCAATTGCGAACTCTCGCAATGCGTGCTGTGCAAGGTGGCAAGCCGCGATTACGTTATCGTGGTCACCAAACTCCTGCGGGATCCCGCAGCAAGATCCAAAATGGCGCAGCACTCGCAAAATATCGAGAAAGACAACTCGGCAAACGCTGAATAACGGTAAGTGAACGCCGCACGCCGCAATATTGTATCAACAAGAAAAAAAATCCGCTGCGTGCGGATTTTCGGTAAATTCGCGAGAGTTCGCGGATTGCGAATTTACCGAAAATCCTCAAAATCAGCGAGCGGAACGGATTTTCCGCCCATGCTTACATGTATTCACACCTGAGATCACGGTATAATGCATTTCTTCTGTCCCATTGTGTGACAGAGCATACAGCATTTATCTGGGCATGAACAGCCACAGCCACAGCATGCAAAGGAGGGATGGAATTTGGGCACAATGAATTCTATTGCATCACACATCTGATGGGACATATCTCAGATGGTCAACCTTGTAAATGTATGTTGTATTGTGTTGACATGACAACATCTCAGGAATAGGGGTCTGACATGTTGCTAATGCATGTTGGCAAACAAGGTGCCATGGTAACATGGCAATAATGATTTGCATACACAACAGTGTCCATTTTCTATGGCTAGCACCATCACAGGCCCCTTTGCATATTTATGGCATAGTGCCTACATGTTTGGCATGCCATGACAATTGCTCAGAGACAGTTATGAGCTATTTGCTAATTCAGGTGTGATGATGACTTTCACTAACTGGGGATGTGTAATGTTAAGTCAGAAAGAAAAATGCTGTGCTCAATCACAACATCATACATTTGTGCATACATCTCAATTTTCAGATCCATCTTCACACTAGAGGTGAGGTCCATGTGATAGACACACAGATTCATTTTCAACAATTTTTCACATATCACAAAGAAAATATATAAGTAAGGCACTCACCAGTGGCGTGTGGGTCCATGAAGGCATTGACATGCCCCTGAGTTATCAGTGGTCTTCCAGCTGTGAGACATGATAAAAACGATAAACGATAAAATCGATCTCTAGATGTAAATACGTACCTTACAATTGAAATGGAAAAGAATAGATAAAGAATGTCCAAACGAAGGAATTTATGTGTTATGCTTTCACCAGTTAGTGGATGTGTGATATTGTTACTCTCAATCACATTGTTGAATGTATTCAGTGGCTTACGGCACTTAAAATATCTGTATCTTTTTAGATTAACAGCGAGTGAGTCTGTTCCTTTGAGGATAGCACTTGCATTAAATCTGTTTCTTGGCAGTCAGTATTTGTAATGTGTTGAACTCCACTACACATTAAGCATGAGGGAGGCATGTGGCTATATCTAGCTATACAGAAATCACAGTGGTGTTTGAAATATTCTGGGTCACTGGCAAATATATGGTTGGTTTATGTTGGCATGTTTTTCTGTATAACGCCAGGAAGAGTGGTCACACTACCAGTGTGAGTTACATTTTAACATGGCTTAGGATGTGCATGAACTCTGCAATTGACCTAGGAGTTGTAGAAAGTTGCTGGTTGTCAGTGAGGATTTGAATATGGGTATTGCGGTATTATTTCGTTTTATTTCAATTATGTTTTAGAGGTCCCTGAAGAAGGGACCACGTGACCCGAAATGCATAGGGCACCACATGAATAAGACGGGTCACATCAAAGAACGAGAATGTATGTATTCATGATTCATATGATTTTGTATTTTGTATTTTCGGTTGCTTTTTGTATCTATTGAAGTGAATTTGATGGAATTATCATGAATGATTCACCATAATCATATATGTGAATGAATGATAATGAAAACTAAAAGAAATGCTGATTGACTATGTGGTCTTCATTTGGGTTAATATTAGGTAACAATTGTTAAAAACACTGTTTGATATACATAGCTGTGCACTCAGTTACTCTGGTACATGCATACTTGATAACCAGTTTTTAAAAATATTTAATTTGCCAGTTCCAAATGGAAAACTGCACACAGATACTGCCATGGGCTCCTGAGGCATGTTAAGTGGTTGGTACATTCTGTGATGCAGGTCCACTATTAGCATTTTATTTACTGGCACTGGGTTCATGTAGTCCTATGGACTAACAAGTACATTTAATGTGCCAACTGGGTGTAAGACAGTTTAACCGTGTTTAAAGGTGAGACCTCAAAAACTTTAGCACTGGTTAGCAGTAGTAAATTGTGAAGAGTCCTGAGGCCAACAAAAGAGAATTCAGCAAAACAAGAGAAGTGCATGCAAAATATTTTCGTGGAAGACTACCCTCAGATTGACAGGTCTAACAACAGCCATCTTTTTACTTTCAAAGACAAACCATGCCTCAATGTATATTTAGATTGCAAGGGCCAAAACTTTGGGAGTAATATTTTGCAGGTCGATTTTCATTACCTCATATACTTGGTGGAACATGCTGCTGGGTTTCCCAGTACCAATTTGTGGTACAAAATTATCTTTCATGCTGGGGTAGTGATTTTGCTGGTGTTCTCATCCCATTGTGATTGTTTGTCTTTAGTTCTTTTTTGCAATAAGCACTAACTTGGAGGTACTTTACACGTTTTTAGGTCTGGCACTTGCCATGACCATTTTGCTTCCATCCACTACAGCATACAACACTGATAAATGGGCCTGTCTACTTAAGCCACTGAATAACTTCACTTTGAGGGACTGCATTTTGCTCTTTCACGTGGAGCACATCTGCACACACATTAGTTCCCTTTAGTGCCAATGTTTTATTGTATTTACTTTATCATTTTCCTTCTTTTTTCATTTTCCTTGTTTCTTTCTTTCTTTTTTCTTTCTATCCTCACTTGTTTCATTCTTTCTTTCCTGCTTTCTTTGCTTCCTTCATTCTATCTTTGTTTTTTGTTTCTTACTTTCTTTCCATTTTTCTTGCTTTTTCCTTCATTGCTTTTTACCTGCCTTCATTCTTTTTTATGCCTTTTTTTCCTTATTTCATTCTTTTTTTCTTTTTCTTGATTTCTTTAACTTTTTCCTTCTTTTGTGCCTTATTTCTTTCCTTTCTTCTCTCCTTCTTTCCTTCTGGCTTACCGACTTCTTTGTTGCTTTTTGCATATTTTCTTTCTTGCATTTGCTGTTTCTTTCTTTCTTTTTTTCCCATTATTATTCTTTCTTTTCTCCTTTCATTTTTTCCTTCTGTCTTACTTAGTTTTTTTTTCTTTGTTGATTTGTCCCTTCTTTCTTGCCTTCTTTTTTTCCTTTCTTTCCTGCTTTCTTTAATTGTTCATTTATTTTGTTCTTTCTTTCCTGTTCCCTTCTTCCTTTTTACTTTCTTTTCTTCTTTTTCTTTATTTCCTTCTTTCCTGCCATTGATGAGGGTCCAGCATTTTTCTGAACAAGTAAGGTTTTTTAAAAACCACAACAGAACAAAAGTTGCTAAAGGCTGGAACCAATGCCAGACCTATTAGAAATTGTGGAAAACCAAAGGGGATGATGGACGGGGTCTTGAACATTGCAAGCACTCATCCCCATTCAACTGTTCTGGGTTTAATCCATCATCATTCTTTAGCTCACTCCGCCACCCCAGTTTAGACATGGCCATATGCAAATCAGTCTGACCCTGTGCCTCATGGGAACAGACCAGGCCGAACTGCCAAGCCATGTCTTTCCTGGACCGGAAACAAGCATCCTGGGACCGGTTTCTGGCTAATCCCATTAGGCACAGGGTCAGACTGATTTGCATATGGCCATGTCTTAACTGGGGTGGCGGAGTGAGCTAAAGAATGGCGATGAATTAAACCCAGATCAGTTGACTGGGGCTGACCCACCGGTACTAGCGACATTTAATTGGGAGCCCCCATTTGACCCCGGTGCTGTGTGGCGGTGACGGCCTCTGTGGCCCAACTGCCGTTGGGAGGAGGAAAACCAGAAGCCCGGGCCCAAGAATCACGCAAGGGCCCGGCTTTCCGGCCTGTGCGGGAGACCGAGTGTGAGCTGGTAGAGGCGCTCTCTCTGACCCCGCGGGGCCTGGAGGCGGGGCGGACACCTGACTGCGGCTCCCGCAGTGGCCGATTCTGCAGCAGTGGACTGTGTGGCGGTGGTATAATCCCACAAGAGTATTGTGGAGACAGCACACCTCCCGCCATTTTAAGCGCCCGCAGCAGTGGCGGGCCACGCCGTGGAGACCGTGGCAGACTGCAAGTCTGCAGTGAGTCCTGCATAGCAGGCGTAAAGCGCAGCGGGAAGGATCTCCTGCACCAGCCATAGACACGGTGAGGGCTCTGAGGCGAGACTGTGGGAGTGAAGGCAGGGCCGGCCCTTCCAGGGAGAAATTACACCTTGTTGATGTGAGCGCCTTGGAGACTTAATCCATCCATAAAATGGGATACCTTCCCCCTGGGGGCACATGGAATTTACTGCTGCCTGGAACTTGGGGCTTTGACGCCGGGGGGCGACAAGTGTGGTGACTGCTGAACAGGGAACCAACCGCCATTACGAGATCCCAACCGGTGGCGGAGGCGGGGCCATTTAAGTGGGGCCCAAATACTCTTGTGGAGCCGTGACGTTACCGCGTGAGTGGGTGCCTTGCTGCGACGGAGGTAATTAGGCTGTCTTATAGTGGCCTCAGGATTGCGCAGTGAAAGCTGGAGTTGGTGGAGGGGCCCGACGAATATCCAGGGTGGATGGGACTGAGCGTGGCACTGAGAGGTGGGGCGGAAGGGAAGCTGAGAGTTGCGGCCACAAGAGGAGGTGAGAGGCCCAAACGCTGTCTCCTGGGTGGCACTACATTGGGGTTGGAGTGAGAAACGTGGAACCTGCTAGTGGGACGCACAGGCCACCATCATGAAGCCGAAGGGTACGGCCACTTCGCAAACTAACAAACTTGATAATTATGCAGTTCGAGTGGGGACCCCCCAAACAGGAGGTTCGTTGGGAGATCAGGCGGCACCCAAGTAACCATCCCTGGCCTCGATAATGTCGGCAATTCAGACGCTAGGTACCACCCTAGAGACTAAAATCCATAAAATGTCAATTGAGATCAACCTTCTCCACACAGACCTCCGAAAAACGTCAGACAAGGCAAAGGCCAATTTAGGCCGACATAAAGAAACTCCAGGCCTCCTCAAAGAAACTTGAACACCGTGTAAACAAACTAGTGCATCAGCACCGTCAGGTGGCTCTGAAGCTGGAGGACCAAAAAGGGAGGGCCTTCCGGAACAACATCCGTGTGGTGGGAGTTCCGGTGGATTTGGAAGGGCCGAGTATGGACCTTTTCCTGGAAGACCTGATCCTAAATCCTTTGAAGCCTAAACGCCTCTCCAACATCTTTACAATTGAAATGTGCACATCGGGCCCCCATTCCCAAGTATAAACCAGGAGCACCACCCAGGACACTCATAGCGAAAATCCTGAACTATAGAGACAGAGACGCTATCCTTCAGACTGCTAGACAGATGGGTGACTTGCACTATGAGAACGCTACTATCAGGTTCTTCCCAGACTTCACACTCCAGGTACAACGCGAAAGACGAACCTTCGATGGAGTGAAGGCGGCATTGGGAAACAATGGAATTAAGCACATGATGCTCTTTCCTGCCAAGCTCAAAGTCATCGCAGGGGGCAAATCAATACTTTTTACCGCACCATCAGAAGTCGAAGACTGGCTGGACAGAGAGTCATCGAGGCCCTCGGGCACCGTAGAAGGTGGCGACTGGAGAGACAGACAGGTGGCCTCGCCGAGGTCCATGGACGGGAGATCAGATGTGGACAGAGCAAGTCAGCGCTCCTGGCGGTCGAGATCAGCTAGCCCCAAATGGGGTACTCCCTGGGACATACCAGGCCGCTAGTTGAGGCGGCACGGTCTAACTTGGACCCCTGCGAGTTGTAACGTAATGTATGCTCTATGTGTATGACGCTGGGATTTGTGTCCCATTTTTTGGGGGACTTTGATATGTGGGGTGATGTGTCCTAGATCTATGTTATAGGTAGCCGGGCCGGGACTGGGAAGAGACTATAAACATTTCTCCCTCCTCTGCGGACTGTTGGCCGGAGCTGTACTTTGTTTGTATGGAATCGAACCTTTGGGGACATTGCTCTGATTATGTAGGAGTGTATGCATGTTTCACAAAGTTTTATGTTATGTGGGGGTCGCGCAGCGGCTGGAGCTGGGGTTGGCGCATTTTCCCCCTTTTTTTTTGATAATCAACTTTATTGGCATTTTGGAAGCAACAAAGAAAGGTCGTTGGTGGCAGCTCAGCAATTAGTAGATACAGGTAAAAATAAAAAGAAACATTCAGCAGCGTACATAAACGGGTGAGCAATGTCCCAGTCCGGCAGCACAAACTTGTCGATGGAGCAAAACACAGCAGAGATATCAGCGCTCATGGTGGCAGCAGGTTAAACCATTTCCCGCAAATTCTGGTAAATCGTTCAGGCGCACCCCGGGCTTCGCAGAGGGCCTCCTCCTTGACCCCGCACTAGTCCACCCCCTCCTCCAGCCCTTAACCATTGGTGCAGAGTCTCTGAGCCAATGACGAGCAATAATACGTTTGGCCACAGCCAACGCCGTCCCCAGCAGGCGCTTGTCCGATCCCCTAAGAGCAGCCGGAGTGGGTCATGGGGGACCTCCCAACCTAAGGCCTGCACCAACTCCCTCTCCACCCCCGCTAGAACCTTTCCAGTCTTGGGCATGTCCAGACCATGTGGAAAAAATCAGCCGGGGAACATCCGCATCTAGGGCAGTCTGGGGTGGGTCGCAGGCGGGCTCGATGGAGCCTCCCTGGGGTGAGGTAGGACATATGCAGGTAGCATATCTGTACATGCCTTAACTTGGAGGACGTAGTCAGGGTGCGTGGGGCCATTAAGGCGTCTCTCCAACTGGCCTCCTCCAGGGGTCCCACCCATCCCTCCAATCAGGCACGCAAGCGTTCAAGGGATGCAGGACTGTTGTTGATTAGGGCACGATAGATTCGGGACACTCCCCCCCTCCCCAGGTTTTCCATCACTACCTGGGCTTCAAATGGGTTAAACTCTGGAAGGGTAGTTGGTGTAGGGAGGTGCGCGTGGAGGGCATGTCGCAGCTGGAGGTAGCGGTAATGTTGGGTATGTGAGAGGGCGTGACGTTGCTGTAAGTCAGCAAAGGCTCGGACATGATCTCCCACCCATACATCTCCGAGCACCGACAATCCAATGAGGTCCCAGCGCCGGAACCCGTCCAGGGACGATACCTCACGGAGACAGTTCCCATGCCAGAGTGGCGTCTGGCGGGTAAGTGTATGGTCCCATCCCGTGTGTCAGAGAGAGGCTCGCCAAGCCGACAAGATCGCTCTGGTAATGGGGGCCAAGGATTGCGGAATCGGGCAGCCATAGAGGAGGGTTTGAATCCGGGGGAAGTCTGTCTCTGCCAATTCCACCCGATACGCCGAGTCGGACCAGCCACCCGCATACCAGTCATGGATAACTATCAGTTTGGTGACCAGATAGTAGAGGTAAAGATGAGTCACCCCTAGGCCTCCGTCAAAGCGCTTAATGCGGCAGTGTGCAAGGGAAATCCGTGGTCGTCCGCTGCCCCAGAAGAACCTGGACAGGGATCCGTCCAGCTCTCAAAACCAAGCATGGGGGAGAGGGATGGAGGTGTTCTGTAAGGTGTAAAGAAAACGGGGAAGAATCATCATTTTGAATAGTGCGCTCCGCCCAAGGGGGTTGAGGGGAAGGACATGCCATTTCTTTAAGTCCGATCTCATTTGGGTCACCTGGTGCGCGATATTCAGGGCCCATTCCAACTCCGGCAGGAGAGTCACCCAGATCCCCAGATATTTGACCGAGTTGTGTCGGATGGGAATAGATGACTGCCAGTCAAAGCATTCCCGGGAGGGGTGTAATGGGACCAGGGTGGACTTGGCCGCATTAAGCCTGAAGCCAGAGACTCGCTCAAATTCCCGGAGGAGGTGCAGGCATCTAGGGCCTGAGTTCGCCGGCTCCGCCAAATATAGAAGTACATCGTCAGCGTAGAGGGCGATCTTATCTACGTGACTCTCATTCCAGGCCCAGCCTTGGATATGGCAATCTTGCCGGATGAGTGTCGCCAGGGGCTTCATTGCCAGCGCGAAAAGGAGTGGAGACAAGGGGCATCCCTGGCGTGTCCCGCTACAAACCGGGAACGCTTGTGAGAGCGATACATTGACCAGCACTCGGGCCCTGGGATTCGCATAGAGGACCCCAACATAACTGCGGAACCGCGGGCCAAAACTCATTAGCCGTAACACGTCCTGCAGGTACTCCCAACCCACCGTGTTGAAAGCCTTCTCAAAGTCGAGAAAGAGGAGGGCGAGATAGGGAGACAGACGGGATCAATGGGCCAAGGCCAGGTGAAGGTGGCAGATACAGTGGCGGGTTCCCCTGGCCGGCATAAAGCCACATTGGTCAGGAAGGACCAGGTCTTGTAGGAAGGGCTTAAGTCTTTGGGCCAGTATTGTGGCGAAGAGCTTAATTTCAGTATTGATGAGAGAGATGGGGCGGAAGTTCGCACAATCCAGTGAGGGCGGGTGGGACTTAGGAATGACTACAATCGTGGCCAGGTCCGACTCAGGGGGGAAGGCCCTGTCTCTATCACATGGTGGAAGAGATGCAACAGCCGGGGTGCCAGAGTGTCTCTAAAGGCCGCATAGAATTCTTGGTGGTAGCCGTCCGGGCCCGGTCTTTTGCCTCGATTCAGGAGGGGGATGGCCTCCAAGATCTCCTCCTGCGAGAAGGGCCTTTCTAGGGAGTCTGCATCTTCCGGAGCAAGGGAGGACACCTGCACGCCAGCACCGTCCAGGAGGGTGGCCAGCAGCGCCTCCGGAGGGCGCGATGCGTATAGATGGGTGTAAAATTCGGCTAAGGTGTCCGCAATGCCTTCAGACGTCGTCCGGAGGGTACCATCCAGTGCACGGATCTCTGGAATGACGCGGTGGATCTTAGGGTAGGACCCCAGGTTATGAAGGTGTTTACCATTTTTATCCCCCATCCATAGATCCGCGCTACCGACGATCGCCACAGCTGCTGGGCCGAGTCGAGCGAGACCTGGCGAATTTCCTCTCGGATCAGTGCTAATTGTCGGGTGGGATTCCCTCGACCACTTGCGGCCTGCTCAACTACGAGCCATGCCGCTCGGGTCTCCAAGTCCACTAATCGGGCCAGCCGATCAGCTCGCTTGGCATGGACCCGCCCCCTCACCACCCCACGGATCACGGCTTTGCTTGCTTCCCATAGGGTTCCTGTCAATGAAACCGAGCCCTCATTGGTGACAAAATAATGGGTGAGTTCCCTTCCCAGCTCCTCCACTAGGGCCTGGTGCTGCAAGAACCAGGCATTGAGGCACCATACCGCACATGGCCCCCCCGGGGTAAAGCCCACATGGAGGGAGACCGGGGAGTGGTCCGACAGCCCCCTTGGTAAAATAGCCACACCAGCGATCAGCTGGCAGTCCAGGGCCGGGAGTAGGAGAAGGTCTATGCGGGAGTGGGTGCGGTGAGAGGCCGAGGTATGAGTATATTGTGTCTTACGGGGATTCCACACCCGCCAGGCATTCCAGAGCCTCAGGGATGACGCACAACCCGAAATGGCCGCTGCGGTGGAGGATCGGGTCGCCGAGGGAGGGCCAGACGCATCTCGTTGCGGCTGCATTACCACAGTAAAATCACCACCCACCACTGTGAGGCCGGGCGGGAGCTCGGAGAGGACATGCGAAAGGGAGTGCAGAGTTGAGGATAGAAGGGCTGGAGAGACATAGACATTCAGGATGTTCAGGGGGTAACCTTCCATCGCACCCGAGATCGCAACGTATCTCCCATGCGGATCAGTGTAGGCTTTGGTCAGGGTGAAGAGGAGGCCTCTGCGGAGCAGGATCGCCGCTCCCCGGGACCTGCTCTGAAAGCCGGAGTGCCAGATCAGTGCGAATCCGTAGCGAAGCAGGAAAGGTCATTGGGAGCCTAAAAGATGGGTCTTCTGGAGAAGGAGTACATCCGCCGAGAGGCACTGCGCCGCTCGGACGACTGCCGCACCATTGATGCGATCAAGAAGACCATTCACGTTCCAGGAGAGAACGTGGTGGAGCCTAGTCAGAGAGTAAGCCATTGGGGGGGTGGAGAAGTGGGTCGGCGTTGGGCCTGCCGGAGAGCACGCCGTGGGTGTAAGACTCGTCACACCGTCCCGGGCCTGGGCACAGGGAACGCAGTGCAGGTCTGCAGGGTCCAGGCACCTGAGGCATCGGGGGGCCCGAAGGAAGAAGGGGCCAGCAGTCCAAAAAAAAAGGGGGGCAACCAGGGTTACCAGAGCATGCGCGTGACATAAGTGCAAGCCGGGCATACTGTGCCCATCGCCGAAGAGTGGCAGAAAGTGCTGCTGTCAGCCACTCGTGAGCAAGCACCAATTTAGCCAAAGTGCAGCTGCTGAGCGCCAATTTAAGAACCAGCTCGTAGGCAGCTAGAATCAAGAACCATAGAGGAGACAACGGCCTCCTTTTCCCAACCCCCCAACACCCCCCACCCTCCTCTTCGAAACAGGAAGCATCTGTCGCCCAGAAATGACAAAACAATCCCCTCACAAAAACAGACCCCTCAGTAGAGGACAGGAACTAAACTAAAACGATTAGTTGGGAGCAGTGGCACTAGTTCAGTGACAAACAAGGGAGGACCCCCTTCCGTATGGTCGGATGAAGTACAACAGCCATAAACATTAAAAGTCAGCTAGCCAGCCAGGTACAGTGACAACGATCTGCATGGTCACCAAGAGCCATGGGATACACGTGCGGATGATAAAGAAGGATACAGACAGGGAAAGAGAGAGGAGGAAGAACGGACGCGAAGGGAGATGGAGGAGAGAGGCAGGCCAGAAGAGCTTCATGAGAGTGATATAGTGCAGATCAGAGGTGAGGCCCTCCTCAGGCCGCTTGCTCTCCAGGCGCCAGGCCTGACCCGAGGAAACGTGTCCAGCATGTCGGTCACCAGGGTGACCGTGGGGGGAGGGAGAGCACAGAACCAGGTTCAGGCCTCCGCCTCCCGGGAAGAGTCCCGGATCACCGGGCTGCCAGACAAGTCTGAGTCTGATCCAGATTTGCGCAAGTCCGTGCCAGGGATCAAGGGCTCAGCCACGGCGGACTCGGTGGAGGGCCCCGCCACCGGGGGGTCACCTCGATCCGGGGGAGGAGGAGGAGAAAGTCACCACCCAGTCCCTTCAGGCAAGTTCGAAGCATCGTGGCCTCGGCTGCCCCGTCTGCGGGACCCGGTCCGGCGCCGGCGCGGCTTGCACTCCTCACGGCCAGAGCGGGCAGCAGGTCCCCAGGATGGGGAAGGCATCCGGCAAGATCTCAGGGGCCTCTCCTCCGTGAGCCAGGTCCAGGCGGCCTGCGGGGTATCAAAGAAGAAGGATTGATCTGGAAGAGGACTTTGAGCCGTGCCGGGAACAGGAGACCGTATCGCAAGCCCAGCGCCCAAAACTTCTGTTTAACTTCATCATAGGATTTCCTTTGGGACTGGACTTCCCTCGAGTAGTCAAGGAAGATCATGATCATGGAGTTCTGGAACTTCAGGGGGCCCAAGTCTCTGGCCGCACCCAGGATGGCGTCCCGGTCCCGGAAATTAAAGATGCGGAGGATGAAAGGCAGGGCAGGACCCCCTGGGAGGGCTTTGGGCGCCAAGGAGCGATGGGCCCGTTCGATGGTGCACCAGGGGGACCGTTTCTTCGCCGGCACCCAGGAGCGGAACCAGGATTACAAGAAGTCAGCCACTGGGCCCTTCTCCACCCCCTCCAGAAATCCAATGAGGTGGAAGTTGTTCCGTCGAGCACGGTTTTCCGCATCCTCCGCTCTGCGATGGAGGTCAGACGTCAGGGTTTGAAAGCGGGCCACTTGGGTCTTGAGGGTGGCCAGGTCATCCTCCGTCGAGGATATACGGGACTCTGCCTCAGAGATGCGCGCCGTGCCGTTCCTGAGATCCTGCCGGATGAGGGCGACATCAACCCGCACCTCCCCAATCTTAGTCTCCACCGATGCCTGGGAGCCGCTGATATCTTGGAGGATGGTCGATAAGTCCCCCCCTCCGCCCCCGGGGGAGGAGGGGGTCCTGCACCAGGACCAGGGTCTGTCCTGGTGAATTGGTCCATACAAAGTTGAGCGGAGGGAACCAAGAGCCGTGTGCTTTTCCCCCTGACCATGGCTCCTCCAGGGGAATCGGGTCGAGGGGGGGCAGGCGCCGCAGGTGTAGGTGATCTGAACACCAGGCGTTTCCCCACAATCTCACAATGGCGCAGGAGGTCAGCTCTTGGGGTATGACCGACCGAGACAGGGGACCACAACCGAGCCCCCGGGGTCCCTCTCAGTGCGGGAGGGAGGACACGGAGGGTAGAGGATCAGAGGGGAGAGTCTTGGGGGAATCTGCCACACCTCAGGTGTAGGAAGGCAATCCAGGGGGGCGCTCCGGACACAATATCTCAGGGCGCTGGGCTCAGTCCAGCCGCAAAGAGGCAGGATAGTGGGCCGGGCGGCTCCCTCACCAGTCTATAGGCCGCACTTTCCAGAAGGCAGGTAGCAAGACAGCCGGGGGCGACGCAGTGGACGGCAGCTCAGGAAGGGTCTTCAAGCAGGAGCAGAGGAGGGGGCCCGGTGCCCCAAAGCTGTCCCACGTGGGGCGGCTGCGGATCGCAGGGAAGGCCAGACCAGGCCGTAGGGCGGGGGATCCCAGACCAGTGCTCCCAGGAAGGCGCAGCGGGCAGTTCTGGATATAGGGGCAGTGCGGAGGATGCAGGGACAGGCGGTCTCCCAGCCCTCACAACAGTCCACGGGCAAGACCCCCAGGGGTACCAACCCCTTCCCTGCCCCCTCCTCACCTCACTCTCCTTGCGGTCAGGTCAATCGAGTAGGTCCGCAGGGGTGCGTTTCAGCGCAGAAGTCTGCTGAACAAGGCAGGCAGGAGTGCCCAGAGGCTAGGACCAGACAGGGCCCCAAGTCGGCGCAGGTCCGTGAGTTGCAGGGGGGGGCAGGAGCAGCCAACCCCAGACACCCCCTCAAGCCGAATCTGGTTGCTCCACTACCGGGAGCAGCGTGGGACAGTTCTTGCCTGCAGTGGCTCCGCCGGGGCATCAACAAGGGCCCAGCCTCCGGGCCCCTCACCGAGTCTCAGGCCTCCGCCCCCCACAGGAGATCACCAAGGTCAGGTTGGGGGCGGCGCAGGGAGCAGCCCGGGAGCGTGCAAGCGTGTCCCCGCAGTGTCAGGCAGCCGCGAGCCTCACGCGGAAACTCAGGGCCGCCCCCGAACCGGAGGCAGACAAACAGCAGCAGGCAGATTCCCACGGGCCTGCTATCCCTCTGCCAGGCCCCGGGATCCGCAGGAGTCCTCACTGTGGGTGGCCGGGCATATGCGGGGCACGACCGGAAACCGCAACCGAGGCCGGCCGCCCGCCGACGAACCAGGGCTCACCATGGCGCAAGCAAGGGTCCGGAATGGAGCGGTTCCAGCCGCGACTCGAGGGCACCGCGGCCCTCACCAGGGGGCCGCCATTTTCTTCAGCGCGCGGCCCGGAGAGGGTGAGGCCTCTGCAGCGGTGTCCGGCCCCCGTCAGGGGTCCCAAACGGCACCGGAGTACGTCGCAGGAGGAGATGTGTGCCTGGGCGGCGGCGGAGACCGTAAGTGGTGGCTGCTGGTGCGAGAAAAAGGATGGATGATGGATGGGGATCCTGAGCGCACTTAAAGTGCGACCTCCATCTTGACGTCCTTGGCCACGCCCCGCATTTTCCCCTTTGAGTATGTTTTTGGGGGGAAGGGTCTCCTCACTCCTGGGTCGGGTTGGGCGACAGGGGCTCTGCTAATTGGGGATTTGGGTAGTTCGAAGCCTACGGAGCAGGGAAGCAGGGAGGGGATGGAGGGGGGTCACCAGTTTCAGGGTGGCGGAAGGGGACTGGGAGTGGTTGGGGGTTGGGGGGAGTTTGATATGGTCACATCTGGGGTATGCAGTTGTTTTAAGGGAACGAAACGGGAAACAGGAATACAGTGGCAGTTTATTGTGCTGATGGCTATGAAGTGGGATAAAAGTCTTAAGGTACTTAGCTGGAATGTCAATGGGCTGGGAGACAAACTCAAGAGAAGTATAGTGTTACAATTTGTTAAACGACACCTCCATGATGTGGTCCTCCTGCAGGAAACCCACCTGCTGGGAAACACATGCCTAGCGCTGAACAGAGGGAGGTACTCTCTAGTGCTTCATGCCAGCTTTACATCAGGATCCCGGGGTGTG
Organism: Lissotriton vulgaris; assembly: GCF_964263255.1. Lineage (NCBI taxonomy): Eukaryota > Metazoa > Chordata > Amphibia > Caudata > Salamandridae > Lissotriton > Lissotriton vulgaris. Next base: position 587,609,674 of record NC_141696.1, on the reverse strand, counting down.
GGGATCCTTCTGTGCTGCAGCTTTCCATTTGTCATTAACCATACTGACACGGATCCTCTTGGATACTTTGCTGCCATCTCAGGGAAATGGGAGGGGCGCAGGCTCAACTTGGTAATGATCTACATTCCACCGGGCCTCCAAACTCAGTCCTACCATGAACTTGGGAGGTTGCTCCTTTCCCTACTAGAGGGGTGGCTCCTAATGGGCGGGGACTTCAATGCTGTGGTGTCAGGGGAATTCGATAGACATCCGGCAAGGGATATAGCGATGGGACACATGTGGCTCCCCAATCTCATTGAGGCGTTTGGACTCCTCGATCTCTGGGGCCTCCATCACCCGACACAGAAACACTACACCTTCATTTCAGGCCCGCACCGCACTTTCTCACACATAGATTACCGCCTAGCACCAATGCACCAAGACACCACCATTCGCGAGGTTACTCACCTGGCGAGGGGCATCTCCGATCACTCCCCGCTATTGGCTCACATTACCATTGGAGACCGTAAGGAGGGCTGCGTTGCACCGATCAATGCCTGGTACCTCCGCAATGAGGAGACTAGAAGGAAACTGACTCTCTCACTGGATCAGTACATTGGGGAGGACATGGGGACTATGAAGTCATCAGTAGTACTGTGGGAGGCTTTCAAGACAGTGCTGAGGGGAGAAGCCCTTTCAGCAATCACTGGAAACAGCAAGGAACGTGAAGCACGGATGGTAACTCTAGAAGGCGATCTGCTTGCCCTGGAAAATAAAGCACATAGGGATGACAACCCAGACATTCTCAACCAAATTCAAATTAAAGAGGCAGAATATAAAGCTTTAGCTACAGACACGGCTAAGACCTTAGCAAGAGATAGGGAGGGCAGATTGTACGACCAAGGGGACAAAGCGGGAAGTTGATAGCCTGGCTAGATAAAAAGCAGCAGGCGCAGAAAGTGGTGGCCGAGCTGCAGGTCGCATTGGGGGACATTATCACAGAACATTATCAAGAACCTCCCGTTCCTCGTCTGAGAGGGTAGGTAGCATAATATCTACAAGCTCAAGGATGACAGCCTTAGTCTGCACCTGAAACACATGTTTGAGGCAAGCAGGGAGCAGGGAATACTACCAGGGGACCAGGGGATGGCCACAATCTGCTTGCCCTGGAAAATAAAGCACATAGGGATGACAACCCAGACATTCTCCACCAAATTCAAATTAAAGAGGCAGAATATAAAGCTTTAGCTACAGACACGGCTAAAACCTTAGCAAGAGATAGGGAGGGCAGATTGTACGACCAAGGGGACAAAGCGGGAAGTTGATAGCCTGGCTAGATAAAAAGCAGCAGGCGCAGAAAGTGGTGGCCGAGCTGCAGGTCGCATTGGGGGACATTATCACAGAACCCCGGGAGATCATCAGGGAGTTCGCGGAGCACTTTAGAAAGGTCTACACCAGGAGGTTGGACCAGTCGGAAGAAGACTCAGCTGCCCTTCTGACCGACATTATGCTACCTACCCTCTCAGACGAGGAACGGGAGGTTCTTGAGGCGCCACTCGCCACTGAGGAGGTGGTCAGGGCCATCCGTGACCTTTGACCTGGGTAGGCCCTAGGGCCAAATGGCCTTCCGATTGAGCTCTACAAGCTCAAGGATGACAGCCTTAGTCTGCACCTGAAACACATGTTTGAGGCAAGCAGGGAGCAGGGAATACTACCAGGGGACCAGGGGATGGCCACAATCGTGGCCATCCCTAAGGAGGGGAAACCAAAAGAGTTGTGTGCCTCCTACAGACCGATATCATTGCTAAATGCCAAGCTGAAAATATTGGCTTAGGTACTTGCTAACAGGCTCAGACCGGTCATTAACACCCTGGTACACCCGGACCAATCTGGCTTTATGCCCTAGCATAACACGGCACTCAATCTGTGCCATCTCCATGGAGGGCTGGGACGTTGCCACACTCTCCAGGAAGATGCGGTTGTGGTGTATTTAGATGCAGCAATGGCGTTTGATACACTGGAGTGGCCATACATGATGGCAGTTCTTAAAAAACTGGGATTTGGTCCAACCTTTATTAGCTGGGTGCACCTCCGCTATACCGAACCTCTGGCCCAGGTGGTAGTCAACAACAAAATCTCGGAGGTCTTCACATTAAGAAGAAGAACACGACAGGGATGCCCCCTTTACCCTCTGCTATTTGCCCTCTCCCTGGAACCACTTGCCACCTGGATAAGACAAGACCCCTCCTTACAAGGGCTCAGATGAGCAGATGGGTGGAAGGACAGGATTTTTCTTCGTGCAGATGACATCCTTTTTTACCTTACAAACCCCAGTGAGTCCCTCACAGTAGCTTTGGAGATTTTCACTAGCTTCGGGAGAAGCTAAGGCTATAGTGTCAACTGGGGAAAGTCACTCTTCTATGTCCTGCATGCCCCCCCCCCCCGGTAATTCCGAGCACCTGCCCGAGTAAGATAGCGGAAGATGGGTTCAAATACCTGGGAATCTTCATATCCAAGAAAATGGCCACTCGATACGAGAAGAACATCTTACCACCTCTACAGTGGCTAAAGAGAGACACCGCCACTTGGAAAAAACTCCCACTGTCGCTACTAGGCCGGGCGGCACTTTTCAAAATGATAGCACTGCCACCGTTCCTCTATGCCCTTCAAAATTACCCAGACTTAGTTCCGCAAAAGTACTTTGCTGACATCAAGGCCACACAGAGAGATCTTCTGTGGACAGGGATGGCCCGCATATCCCTACAGAAACTCAAGCTGGGATGAGTTAACGGGGGAATAGCGCTCCCTGACAACAGGAAATATAACTGGGCAGCACATCTCTCGGCCATCAACCAAGGTACTTACTGTGCTGGGATTGACCCGGTATAAGGGATGGACAGATGGATAATCCCGGGTGGTAACTTTGAGGCCGCCCTCTATTCTAGGCCAGGAAGGTACCATCTCACGGGACATACAAAGCACTCGGTGCAGCTGTGGCACATTGTTCACAGAAAGCTGGGGTGGGCTGGCAAACTAACAATGGCTACCACGCTGTGGGCCTCAGAAAGGCTGGGCACACTGAGTCGCACAAAAGGATTCCGTAACTGGGATTTGATTGGGATTTCCCATGTCAAAGACCTGTGGGGCCCGGACGGGGTTATCTCATCCGCATCGCTTCATCGTATCTACGACCTGGCCCACACAGAACACTTCCGGTATATGCTGGTCAGGCACTCCCTTCAAGCTAACATTCCTCCAGGGACCCAGCTCCCGCAGTCCTCCCCTCTTGAGGACGGGCTGCTGGACGGCCATCTTCCAGGGCGGGCTATCTCCCTCACCTACAATAAACTTATAAACCATACTCCGGACCCGTTACTAGCACTCAGGGGGAAATGGGAGGCAGACTGACTCGTAATTGATGATGAGGAGTGGAGAGAGGCGCTTGCATCCTCCAAGGAAATTGCAATATCAGCCAAATTTGAGATGATTCAGCTGAAAATCCTTCACAGGGTATATGTATCTGGCACAAGGCTGATCCTTAAGGGGCCGAAGCGAAGATGGACTCTGCCGGAGGGGGTGTGGGGAGGTTGGCACCTTCCTTCATTTATTGTGGGAGTGTCCCATGCTGCAGAACTATTGGAAAAAATTGAATGCCTGTATACGTGAGGTGTGGGGGGTGAGTTATGTCCAGAGGTCAAGAGATGCCTCCTAAACATCTGGGACCCCACAGACTTACCATCAAAGGGCAGGATATGGGTAATGTTAGGATTGGCAATTGCAAAGAGAAGCATAGCGAGATTGTGGGGGGCATAAACACCTCCGACGCTCAGTTCCTGGAAGAAAGATATTGACTGGTGCTTGGTCCCTGAGAAGACAGTATATGTGGCCCGGAAATGGGTGGCGGTATGGTCCAACTGGAATAAGTATTGTGGTAACCTATGTGAACCCCCTCAAATTACCCCCATTGCCGAACTGTCAGTCAGTCAGTCAAAGAATCTTTATTCGATTTAATTAAAAATCATACAAAGAGAATAAAAACATTTTTATACAGATAAAACACAATTAAACAATGTCATGCCAATCAAGTTCATATGGCGAGATATTTGAGCTAAAAAGATTTTTTTTTAAAAAGAGATGTTAAAATGCAATTCATTCGGGGAAGCCTTGTAATATCTTGCGTGATTTAGATCTAGATCTAGCCGCCGCCACTAAAAAATTTGCCATACAAAATGTGATACGAATATTACACAGTGATTGAAGAAAAAACAAGGCTGGTCTCACCTGGGAGAAGCCAGCCTCCCTTAAAACAGGTAACAAATGTATTTTTCTATAATCTGAAAAGAAACCACAAAACATAAAGAGATGCAAGGTATCTTGAAAAGAAAAATCATCACAAGTGCAGGGCGGGGCTGTCTCTGGTTTAACCCATGTATTAAAACTGCCTAGATAAAAATGTATAAGGTTAAATCTGAACTTAGTCAGAAGAAACCTGTGAAATGGCCTAGTAGCAAAACTTAGATAGGGTTCCAGTGCAATGGAATTCAATAGCAAATAATGTCTCACTGCCGGCTTCTGCAGTTTCCTTTCCTCACGACCCACTCTTGCCCTTATCATGAACTGCTTTTTAACAATGTCTACGTCCTGTTTCCTGATGCCAGAAGGGTCTGTAAAGAGTTCCGGGCGGCCCAATTCCGTAAAAGACTTCTTCAGATAGGCCATCCATGGTACTCTACTACGATGATCCAAAGACATGACATCATTCATTATCCTGTGATTAAGAATTAGTTCTTTATTGAGCCATGTTTTTAGCCAATAGATTAAAGGTGCTAAGTTTATCCTATCACAAACGTGATCCAGACCCACTTCTGCATGTATGGAAAAGGTTGGTGTAGACTGGGGGACAGACAAAAGGGAACGTAAAAATCTGTTTTCCGCCTTTTGTATTGGTTCCAGGCATACATAACCCCATAGTGGTGCGCCGTACATTGCCAGTGAAAAACATTTACTGTTATAAACCTTTAAAAGGGCTTCCATCGGTCTAGCGCCCAGCCTTTTTGCAAAGCCCATAAGAGCCGCTGATGACCTGGTCACCGCCAGGCGTTTTGCCCTAATATGAGGACCTCAGGAACCCCTGTCATTAAAAAGGACCCCCAGGTAGGGAAAGGCCGAAACACTATTAACGACTTCGCCCTTGCATTTAAAAGTTTTAGCTAGACCCTTTTTTCTGTGGTGCCCAACAACCATGGTATGTGACTTGTTCGAGGTAACCTTCAAGTTTAGTTGGTCCATGAAGGTACCAAAGGCATCCAGGAGCAGTTGGAGACAGACGCCGGTGCGGGCTATCAGCACTGCGTCAATCACGTATAGGAGAGCAGGGATCTTAACTTCCCCTACACGCTGAACGTCTCCGTCCACTGCTTCCAAGTAGCTACCCAGACCATTGATATAAATTGTAAAAAGCAGGGGGGCCAGTATGCAACCCTGCCTGACCCCTCGCATGGAATTCAAACGGGACGTGCACCTTCACTCTTTGGTGACCCGCACAACTGCAAATAACTCTTGATGGAGTGAAGCCATAAACCTGACCAGTGCCTCTTCAATCCCGATCCTCAGAAGGATATCCTACAACTTAGACCTGTTCACCAAGTCGAAGGCTGAGGAGAGGTCCATAAGCGCAAGGTATAGTGACCCCTCCTTGGCCACTGTATACTTCGAGATCAACAGATGTAAGTTGGAGCACTGCTCTATTGTTCCTCTCTTCTCTCTGAATTTGTATTGGGTGTCAGCCAAACCCCCGCAACTCTCCAAACTGTCCCTTAACCTGGCCAGAAGGACTCTGCCTAAGGTCTTAATTGCAGAGTCCAAAAGGGATATGGGCCTATAGCACCCTGGGTCGTCCCAATGACCCTTCTTGAATATGGGAACGATGGAAGAAGTAACTCCAGGTAGTTGGTAAAGAGTTGCCATTGGCGGCGGCAAATACATTGGCTAGAACGCCCGCCCATAGCTTTGGAGAGTGTATGTAGAAGTCAGCTGGTACCCCGTCTGGCCCAGGGGCTTTGTTCTTAGTAGTGGCCAGTATTGCTTTCTCGACCTCGACCCTATTAAAGCATATGGGGGGGGGGCTCAGGGACAGTCATATAGCTCACTTGGCCAGCCATATCAGTATCTCCATAAACTGATCTAAAGTGGGCCAACCATTTGTCGTCCGGGGTGACACAATCCATAGCGGAATTGGTCGAGTCGGAGAAGAAGGGCTGGTTAATTGCCGAACTGATTACAATGTGACTTATAGCTAAATTGGCACCAATCAGACTAGTACTGTACAAGAAAGATCTGTGTAAACTGTGTTTCTCCAATACGAATCATGTAACAAGTGTATTCCCTGTATGTGATGACCACCTGATTTTATTTCCTTTGCAATAAAAAGATTTATTTAAAAAAAAAACACTCCGTCCATCAACCCCTTTGGTTTTGCTTTGTTTGCCCTAATTTGGCAGGGTATGCCCAGACGTGGGTCCCTTGCTCACTTTGCCGCTGGATTCAAGCTAGCCTAGCTGATGACGGCTGATTAGCCAGAAACCGGTCCCAGGATGCTTGTTTCCGGTCCAGTGAAGACATGGCTTGGAATTTCGGGCTGGACTGTTCCCATGAGGCACAGGGTCAGACTGATTTGCAAATGGCCATGTCTGAACTGGGGTGGCGGAGTTAGCTAAAGAATGATGATGGATTAAACCCAGATCAGTTGACTGGGGGTGGGTGCTTGCAATATCAACACTCCGTCCATCATCCCCTTTGGTTTTGCTTTGTTCACCCTAAGTTAGCAGGGTATGCCGAGACGAGGATCCCTTGCTCACATTGACACTAGATTCAAGCTTGTCTGGCTGATGATGGCTGATTAGCCAGAAACCGGCCCCATGATGCTTTTTTCCGGTCCAGTGAAGACATGGCTTGGAATTTCGGGCTGGACTGTTCCCATGAGGCACAGGGTCAGACTGATTTGCAAATGGCCATGTCTGAACTGAGGTGGCGGAGTGAGCTTAAGAATGATGATGGATTAAACCCAGATCAGTTGACTGGGGTGAGTGCTTGCAATGTTCAACACTCTTTCCATCATTCCCTTTGGTTGTGCTTTGTTAGACCTATTAGATTTGCCAGTGATTGTTTGCACTTGGTGCTCCGGACCACCTATTTCACTGTGCGCTGTTTTTGGAAAGAGGAAAACCTGAACAGGTACTTCAGTTTTTATTTTAACCCGAAATCAAAAGCATGATTGGAAAAACAAACTACTAGCCAACCTTTCAGACTCAAGGTCAATCTTCAGATGCATGGTAGCAAGATAAAGTTACCCTTCTTTCTCACATTAAGCAACCTCGACATCAAAGGTGTTGTTTACCAATGGCAGAAAAAAAATCTATTCAATTACACAAATATGCTAAAATGATATTAAAAAAATAGCTGTAGGAGAATAGGTAAGTGATGCATGAAATTACTATTGCATGCATGGAAATGTAAGTAGAGGGAGAAAAGCAGTCCCAAAATGGAAAGTCTCAATATCTTTCACATATTCTGCTCTTGAAATGATGTTAAAAAATAGCATGGTTAGCTTTGCTGCTTATGATTGCCCCTGATACTAATCAGGAGGCTGGAAAAAACCTTGAAAATCAAAATTAAGATCTGCCTGATGCATTCAAATCTAATCAGGGTGCGCAGTGAAGGGTAATCTGGATTTACTAGGCGTTGTCATAAATTACATTTGACTGAGATGCTGGATATTAAAATGTCACTTCCTTGTTTTAAAATTAATAAAGTGCTTTTACGCGAATATGAATATGGAACATAGAGAATAATGTTAATATCTACAAAACCCAATCAGTGCATCTTTTCTGTTGCACATTTTGCTTGATATCTTGCAATCGAAATATGTGATCTGCATCCACGCACTGCAAGAAGAGTTTATGGCGAGCCTGTTTACTGTGGAGATATGCTCGGTTATTTTCAGAAAGTTCCTTTGAACCCCAGTCTTATCACATTTGCAAATTATGTATAGTTTGTATAACTGAAATACGTACAAGTACTGTGCTAGATTTTATTATGAAGGCATTTTTATGATTTTACAAAAGAATGTGATGGTGATATCTGTCTCCTATCATTCTGAAATGTTGTTCATGTCGCAGTGGTGTTGCAGTTCCACAAACGGCACTGTGCACAATATGGAGGATATTTGGCTTAGGCCCTGGTTATGAGTTAGTTGAAGTGGAATTACTGTATGGAAAACCACCCTGCCTGACTCCTAGATGTTGGGACACTGGACCCAATTTTACTGGGTGGTAATTCTGCCTGGTACAATCCCATGAGGCTTTGGCTGCAGAAGCAGCCAGGGCTGGCCTCCCAATTGTATTTGAGATAGAAGGGAGCATTAAATGCTCCTCCTGCCAGCCTTGATCTGTCACTTCTCTCCTCCTCTCCTCTCACCCACCTCCTTTCACCTCCCGCGATGCTGAAGTGCAAGCTTCATTACACCTCCTCAGAGCAGAGGGTAAATGTATGTGCTCGGAATATCGTGTGGTTTTACATCTGGTAAATCCAGCCTCACATGGTAGTTCCACAGTACTTCTAGGGTCTCATTTATGACATTTTGGCATAGGGCAGCTCATCAAGGCACCTTGCTGCGCTGCCCTATGTCAAAGTGAAACAGCAATAATGAACCGTATTTAAACACGGTGCATTCTTGTCCTTTCTGCTTGCGCTGATGCCGTTTTGGCATCCTAGCGCCAAAGTAGGCACCTTTGCAACCATGGTGCAAGGGTGTTTCCATTGCAGGCAGGATTATTTTTGTACAGGAAGGGGCATCTTCCTGCACAAAACAATCCTCAGAGGCATTTTCCTAATTTTTGAGTGTGCTGCAGAATGTAGCACAATCGGAAAGAGGAAACAACGAGGAGAAATGAAGCTATTTCACCTCTTTGTGCCTCTGGTGGGGAGGCCTACAGTTCTGACGCATTCCCAGGTCTAATATTGCCGGTAAATCTGAAAATGTGCCGGAATGCATGAGTGGAATTCTTGGGAACCCATTGACGGCGCGCTGTGCAGAGTAAAGCAAAGAAGTGATTTGCGCCTGCCTTGCTTTACTCTAGATTTATCAAGCCATGCAGGGTCATGCAAGGTGGCCTTGCATGGCTTAATAAATCTCATTTAGGTTTTCCTGAACTCTTAAGTCCTCTAGCGTGGTACAAGTGTGATGCAAAACCATGATAAATGTGGCCCTCGTTACTAATACTAAAGGATAACCATTGCAATGGAATAACAGAATAAAATGAATGTCTCAACTCTTATCTTGGCTGACCCGTATAGTGTCTGGCTAACAACATTTATGTATGACAGAGTACTAAAAAATGAATTATTTTGTTTAGAAATTCTATTATTTTACAAAGAGGGTGTCCAGAGTAAAGAGCCAATCAAGCAAAGGCTGTTTCACCTAACTTAGGGGCTCATTACGATGGCGGGCGGACATCAGTCTGCCCGCCATCGCGGTGCAGAGCTGGGACCACCAGCCGGTAAGGTGGCGGTCACACTGAGCATATTAGGATGTGCCTGCCACTATGGCGGGTGCATCCAAGCCCCTGATCATTACAGATGGTGCTGCTGGCTGCAGCACTGTTCGCAATGCATAAATGCCACGTAGTGCATTTTCATGCACAACGTGGCAGGCACCACTCGGTGCCTGCCACCTTGTGCATGGAAATGTAGGGAAGTACCACGTGTACCCCCCAGTGCACATAAACCCTCCCCCCAAAGAGAAGGGGCCCACAACAGGCCCCTGAACCTAGCCTCTGCCAGACTTTCCATGGCAGTTCCACCTCCATGGAAAGCCTGGCTGACGCCAGCATTGTAATCTGGCCGGTGGTACCTGCTTGGCACTGCCACCATTTCACACATGCTGACCGCTTCGCCAGGCAATCATGACGATTGCCATGGCAGAAGGTTGGAGCCTTGGAGGGCGGTCTTTGTGACTGCTGCGGTCACTAAGCGATTCTCCCAGCCATTCTAATGTGGCGGGGAAAATGGTAGCCAGATGGCAGAGGCACCGCCACCGCCAGCCCACCAGTGCCGGCCGGTCTGCCATCGTAATGAGCCTCTTAGAAATTATGAGATGCTTTGTTGGGTACAGTCATAAACATCTTCAAAGGGAGCCAGACGCAATCTGCGAGTCAAACAAACAGGCCATGACTTGGTATTTGCACCATCTTTGCCAACTGTAATGGGAAACCAATTCCAGTGATAAACAACACACTCAAAAAACAAAACAAAAAAATAATTTACATTAGCAGAAATTGACAAAAACACTTACATCATGCCACAATAACCTGTAAATTGCTGGGTTTAAAAGTCAGGAGTGAGCCTGAATTGTTTATCAATAACAAGAATTTAAAAAATAACTTGATCTTCGTAGCCAATAATTAGAGCTACAAATAGATGTTACGGGGCCCATTAGGATGGCGGTCGGAAAAGCACCCTGACCGCCATGGAAGCTTAAAAAAATCACCCGCCGGAACCATGGAAAAACCGGCGGTCAAATTAGGATCATCCACCAAAAAACACCGACCGGGGCGGAACTGGACTGAGAAAAACCTCCTGGAGCGGGCGTTGATGGCCAAATCCATCCGCGGCGGTCGGATACGCTGCGGAAAAGCACAAACCCGCCGCAAGCATAGTGGAGACACAGCACAGGAAATTAGAATAACCCAGACGGTCACGCGGTCGCACACTGGAATGAATGGGAGAGCCGGCGGAAGAGCTGGAGCATAGCCACCGCTGTGGACAATCCATTAAAAATATAGCGGATGGAGCAAAACACCCACAACAAGCCCAAACAGTACACACAGCAAAATAGCCATGCCTCCAAACACAAAAACACATCCCAATGCCACAAACACATGGCAAAAATAAAAAGACAATTCCCAGGACAACACACACAACACACCTGACAGTAATACACCATTTGGACACACCCACATAGCCGAGTTATCAACCAGCCCCTTCCCTGACCACAATCCTCTGCAACTTTCCAAAACTGAAGGCCACCAATCCTCACAACAAAGGACAGGCAAAACTACACACCAGCAATACTCACACCACACACAGCAATACCACCACTGCCACACCTGCACCACCAACCCCCAGCATATCACACACCATACACATCACACCCACCACTCACACCCCTGCACTCACAACCACTTTGCATAACACACACCATGGCAACACATAAAATGCCCAAATTCACTGAGAGTAAGTTGACAGTCATGGTAGATGAGATAGTCAGAGTGGAACCACAACTGTTTTGTAGCCAGGTCCAACAGACACCATTAGCCTCAAGGACACAAATGTGGGCCAGGATAGTCCAAAGGGTCAATGCAGTAGGGACCACACCGCGAACCAAATAGGAGATCATGAAGCGGTGGCATGATCTGAAGAGGGTTGTCAAAGAGAAGAGAAGCAAGAACCGGGAGCTGGCTGACAGGACTGGCGGTGGCCCTCCCAATCCACCAAAAACATTCACACTATGGGAGGAGAAGGTGCTTGCCATACTACATCCAGAGTCTCACAGGAGTAGCCGGGGGAGTGGAGGCTGGTAAGTACAAACAAATGACTATCACCACACTGAAATGTACTGTCCTGCTCAACTACAAAGCTGCACCACCTAGGACAAATACCATTCATCCACACCACACACTCACAAACACATGTCTCACAGATTCAAAATCCACCCGCTCTTATTCACCCCAAATGTAACCACCAACATTACCATGGGGGCATGTGTACAGGCAGCCAGCACTACAACTCCCACCAAGCTCCCTGTCCCACAGAATCAGCAAGATGGAGCCTACCCCCCACCCCACCCAGAAGCATGTAGAAGCCATTGCATTGTTCACCTTCACCTAACAGGTAGGTAGCCATCTTGCCTGGGAGGGCTGTTTGTGTGCGGGAGGCCTACACCACTACTACCACCACGCCCCCTGGCCCACAGCCCAGCAGGATGGAGCACTACACCCACCCCACCCAGAAGCATGTGTCAGCCTATTACACAACTCACATCAAGCTCACAGGTAGGTAGCCTTCTTCCCTGGGAGTGTTGTCTGTGGTGGGAGGCCTGCCCTACTACTCCCACCATGCCCCCTGTCCCAAAGCATCAGCAAGATGGAGCCCTCCCCCCCACACCACCCAGAAGCAGCTGTAAGCCATTGCATTACACCCAATACACTCAGCTAGGTAGCCATCTTGCCATGGAGTGCTGTACTACTACTCTCACCATGCCCCCTGGCCCACACCTCAGCAGGAATTAGCACCACCCCCACCCCCCCAGAAGCACTTGGAAGCCATTGCATTGTTCACCTTCACCTAACAGGTAGGTAGACATCTTCCCTTTGAGGGCTGTTTGGGGGTATGATACCTGCCCTGCTACTCCCACCATGCCCCCTGTCCCACAGCATCAGCAAGATGGAGCCCTCCTCCACCCCACCCAGAAGCACGTGGAAGCCATTGCATTGTTCACCTTCACCTAACAGGTAAGAAGCCATCTTCATTGGAGGGCTGTTTGTGGCTGGGAGGCCTGCACCAGTACTATCACCATGCCCCCTGTCCCACAGGATCAGCAAGATGGAGCCCTCCCCCCACCCCATCCAGAAGCAGTTGTGAGCCATTGCAGTACATCCAACAAACTCACAGCTAGGTAGCCATCTTGCCATGGAGTGTTGCCTGTGGGTAGGAGGCCTGCACTACCACTCCCACCATGCCCTTTGGCCCACACCTCAGCAGGAAGGAGCACCACCCCACCCCACCCAGAAGCACTTGGATGCCATTGCATTGTTCACCTTCACCTAACAGTTAGGTAGCCATCTTCCCTGGGAGGGCTGTTTGGGGGTGTGAGGCCTGCCCTACTACTCTCCCTATGCCCCCTTGCCCACACCTCAGCAGGAAGGAGCACCACCCCCACCCCACCCAGAAGCACCTGGAATCCATTGCATTGTTCACCTTCACCTAACAGGTAGGTAGCTATCTTCCCTGGGAGGGCTGTTTGGGGTGAGATACCTGCCCTACTACTCCCACCGTGCCCCCCGTCCCACAGCATCAGCAAGATGGAGCCCTCCCCCAACCCCACCCAGAAGCACATGGACGCCATTGCATTGTTCATCTTCACCTAACAGGTAGGAAGCCATCTTCACTGGGAGGGCTGTTTGTGGCTGGGAGGCCTGCACCACTACTGCCACCATGCCCCCTGGCCGAAAGCCCAGAAGAATGGAGCACTACCCCTACCCCACCGAGAAGCACTTGGAAGCCATTGTATGGATCACCCTCACCTAACAGATAGGTAGTCATCTTCCCTGGAAGGGCTATTTGGGGGTGGGAGGCCTGCTTTACTACTCCCACCATGCCCCCTGTCCCACAGCATAGGCAAGATGGAGCCCTTCCCCAACCCCACCCAGAAGCACATGGACGCCATTGCATTGTTCATCTTCACCTAACAGGTTGGAAGCCATCTTCACTGGGAGGGCTGTTTGTGGCTGGGAGGCCTGCACCACTACTACCACATGCCCCCTGGCCCACACCTCATCAGGAAGGAGCACCACCCCACCCCACCCAGAAGCACTTGGAAGCCATTGCATTGTTCACCTTCACCTAACAGTTAGGTATCCATCTTCCCTGTGAGGGCTGTTTGGGGGTGTGAGGCGTGCCCTACTACTCCCACCATGCCTCCCTGGCCCACACCTAAGCAGGAAGGAGCACCACCCCCACCGCACACAGAAGCACTTGGAAGCCATTGTATGGATCACCCTCACCTAACAGGTAGGTAGTCATCTTCCCTGGAAGGGCTGTTTGGGGGTGGGAGGCCTGCCCTACTACTCCCACAATGCCCCCTGTCCCACAGCATAGGCAAGATGGAGCCCTCCCCCAACCCCACCCAGAAGCACATGGACGCCATTGCATTGTTCATCTTCACCTAACAGGTAGGAAGCCATCTTCACTGGGAGGGCTGTTTGTGGCTGGGAGGCCTGCACCACTACTGAATACATGCCCCCTGGCCCACACCTCAGCAGGAAGGAGCACCACCCCACCCCACCCAGAAGCACTTGGAAGCCATTGCATTGTTCACCTTCACCTAACAGTTAGGTAGCCATCTTCCCTGGGAGGGCTGTTTGGGGGTGTGAGGCATGCCCTACTACTCCCACCGTGCCTCCATGGCCCACACCTCAGCAGGAAGGAGCACCACCCCTATCCCACCGAGAAGCATGTGTCAGCCAATTACACAACCCACATCAAACTCACAGGTAGGTAGCCATCTTCCCTGGGTGTGTGAGGTCCACCCTACTACTCTCACCATGCCCCCTTTCCCAAAGCATCAGCAAGATGGAGCCCTCCACACTCCACCCAGAAGCACATGGAAGCCAATGTATGGATCACCATCACCTAACAGGTAGGTAGCCATCTTCCCTGGGAGGGCTGTTTGTGGCTGGGAGGCCTGCACCACTACTACCACCATGCCCCCGGTCCCACAGCATCAGCAAGATGGATCCCTCCCCCACCACATCCAGAAGCAGTTGTTAGCCATTTCAGTACACCCAACAAACTCACAGCTAGGTAGTCATCTTGCCATGGAGAGTTGTCTGTGGGTGGGAGGCCTGCACTACTACTCCCACCATGCCCCCTGGCCTACACGTCAGCAGGAAGAAGCACCACCCCCACCCCACCCAGAAGCACTTGGAAGCCATTGCATTGTTCACCTTTACCTAACAGGTAGCCATCTTTCCAGGGAGGGCTGTTTGGGGGTGTGAGGCCTGCCCTACTACTCCCACCATGTCCCCTGGCCCACACCTCAGCAGGAAGGAGCACCACCCCCACCCCACCCAGAAGCACTTGGAAGGCATTGCATTGTTAACCTTCATCTAACAGGTAGGTAGCGATTTTCACTGGGAGGGCTGTTTGGGGTGTGATACCTGCCCTACTACTCCAACCATGCCCCCTGTTCCACAGCATCAGCAAGATGGAGCCCTCCCCCACCCCACCCAAAAGCATGTAGAAGCCATTGTATGGATCACTCCACCTAACAGGTAGGTAGTCATCTTCCATGGGAGGGCTGTTTTGGGGTGGGAGGACTGCCCTACTACTCCCACCATGCCCCCTGTCCCACAGCATATGCAAGATGGAGCCCTCCCCCACCCCACCCAGAAGCATGTGGAAGCCATTGCATTGTTCACCTTCACCTAAAAGGTAGGAAGCCATCTTCACTGGGAGGGCTGTTTGTTGCTGGGAGGCTTGCACTACTACTACCACCATGCCCCCTGGCCCAAAGCCCAGAAGAATGGAGCACTACCCCCACCCCACCGAGAAGCATGTGTCAGCCCATTACACAACCCACATCAAACTCACAGGTAGGTAGCCATCTTCCCTTGGAGGGCTGCTTGGGGGTGTGAGGCCCACCCTACTACTCCCACCATGCCCCCTTTTCCACAGCATCAGCAAGATGGAGCCCTCTCCCCCCACCCAGAAACACGTGGAAACCATTCCATTGTTCACCTTCACCTAACAGGTAGGTAAATATCTTCCTTGGGAGTGTTGTCTGTGGGTGGGAGGCCTGCACTACTACTCCCCCATGCCCCCTGTCCCACAGCATCAGCAAGATGGAGCCCCCCCCCAACCCACCCAGAAGCAGTTTCAAGCCATTGCAGCACACCCAACAAAAGTCACAGCTAGGTAGCTATCTTGCCATTGAGTGTTGTTTGTTGGTGGGAGGCCTGTACTACTACTCACACCATGCCCCCTGTCCCACACCTCAGCAAGAAAGAGCACCACCCCCCACCCTAAAGCAGTTGGAAGCCATTGAATGGTCACCCTCACCTAACAGGTAGGTCGCCATCTTCCCTGGGAGGGTTGTTTGGGTGTGGGAGGCTTGCACCACTACTACTACCATGCCCCCTGTCCCACACCTGAGCAGGAAGGAGTACCACCCCTGCCCTGAAGCAGTTGGAAGCCTTTGTATGGATCACTCTCAACTAACAGGTAGGTAGCCATGTTCCCTGGGAGGGCTGCTTGGGTGTGGGAGGCTGCACCACCACTACCATCATGCCCCCTGGCCCACACCTGAGCCGGAAGAAGCACCACTCTCACCCAGGAGCAGTTAGAAGCCATTGCAGTACACCCAACGAACTCACAGCTAGGTAGCCATCTTGCCATGGAATGCTGTTTGTGGGTGGGAGACCTGTACTACTACTCCCACCATGTCCCCTGTCCCTCACCTGAGCAGGAAAGGAGCTCCACCCCCACCCTGATGCAGTTGGAAGCCATTGTATGGATCACCCTCAATTAACAGGTAGGTAGCCATCTTCCCTGGGAGGGCTGTGTGGGTGTGGCAGGCTTGCACCAATACTACCGCCATGTACCCTGGCCCACAGCCCAGCAGGATGGAGCACTACCCCACCCCACCCCACCCAGAAGCATGTATCCGTCTATTACACAACCCACATCAAACTCACAGGTTGGTAGCCTTCTTCCCTGGAAAGGCTGTCTGTGGGTGGAAGGCCTGTACTACCACTACCACCATATACCCTTGTTCCACAACCCAGCAGGATGTAGCACACAATAATACCCAGATGCCTGTGGTACATAATGGCCCACCTCCAACAAACTAACAGGTAGGTACACACATCATGCTGCCTCATTACACCACTGAGCAGGATGGAAGCCTCCAACATGCACACACAGATGTCTCACATCACAAAACAATATGTGAGGACGTTACAGGTAAGTAGCCAGTACGTGCACCCACAAATTTGTCACAAAAGAAATTAGGCAATATGACAACACCAGACCTCCCACTGCCCAAATATGCACACATAGCCCATTGCCACACACAGTATGCACACAGCAAGTCAAAGGAAACAGTCACAGCTACTAAAGTGTCACACACCAATGCAGATGTAGAATAAAGTCTGGGCACAAACATGCACATCACCTCTAGACATGTGTATTGCCATGGGGCCAGAGATACAAGGTCCATTCAAAAGATAAGAAATCTTGTGTGGCGCTACAAATCAAGATATGCACATTACATGACAAAGGTATACAGGAGATGACAATAGCCAGTCCATGACCACAAGTAAATGTCTGCCAGGTCAGACAAATCAACCAAGAGTGCCAAGTCAGAAACATGTTGTGCCAGTCCCTAGATGGCAACAGGTTCCTGTAATCATAAATTAGGCATGGGTTCCATGGTATGCATTGAAACCTCACACCATGGACAAGTAATGCATGTACCACTGCATCATTTCAGGAGGCACAGAAGTGCACATTGGTAAATATGTGATGATCAGTCAATTGTGTAGTATTCAAACAGTAAACCACACAGAGCTAACACAGAGCTTTTTGGGTGCACTACAATGACCATTTCCCATCTGATCCACAGGTGACGAAGAACTCACTGCAGAGGACCTACACCTACAGAGCCAGTCTCCCCCCGGACATGGACTCTCTGATGTTGACTCCCAGGATCCTCTGGGCGATGAGCTCGAAGCCGGCCCATCTGGTGTGCCAGGGAGCAGCAGGGCCCAGGACCCCATCGTCCCACCCACCACATCTGTTGCAATAACAACTTCACTACTGCTGTTACGGCCTGTGTCTCCACCACCACCACCACCATTGCTGCCTGCAACACCCTGCCACACAGTGGTGAGTCAACAGGTTCGGGGCAGCAGGGCAGGTGGGAGGGGCAGGGTCACCCACAGACACCAGGAGGCTGGGTCTGAATCCCTGGACCACATCACCAAAGTACTTAGCGCTTATGAACAGGCCCAGGAACAACCGGACCGGTCGGACAAACTGTTACGCAAGCTCATCCTGCTGATGAGGTTCATCGAAACCCCGATTGGACATATGGTGGACTTCATGGCCCAGCAAGTGGCGATACTGAGAGACAGAACTGTGTCACAACCAACACCTGCACCTCCCTCTGGTGGGTCACAGGATGACAGTTCACCATCCTCCCCTGCGGCCACAGAGAGGAGTGAGTCCTCAGACGCCACTGGCATTGCAGCAGGGCCCACACCTGCCAAGCGAACAAGGGGCCATCCTAAGAACAGCCTGGGAGTATCTGCAGGCAAAGCACCTGCAAAACGCCAGTCACTGAGCCAGCCCTGATGGCAATCCTCTTCACAAATGCATTGACCATTTGGACTGTCCTTCCCACACTGCCTTGGGAATGGCATATGTTTGTTGGACTGGGTCACCACTTCTCTACTATCTCATTTTGCATGACTGTCAACTCACTGCTCCACCACCACCTCAATAGAAATGTACACCCCCTCACATGTCAACATTGAAAAATTAAAAACCTTACACGCATGTTGTTGTGTCAGCTCCGTCTTTATTGCAGGATGTACAGTCTTCAACTTGTCCATAATGTATCAGGAGTATGTACTGTATGTAGGCAAGTATACGTTGTAGGCACCTAGAGAAACACAACAGAACAACACTGGGTGTGGGTGTGGCATCACAGACATCAGACAACACCTACCATCTACATGAGGCAACATGCACACGTCACACTGGGCAACAAGTGTCAACAGACATGTACTGTAGATGTCCCCAAATGACCTGTCCCAGATACCTTGAAAACCACTGCTGAGTCTACAACTGGCTGCTGTAACAAGTCTCACAAACACCTTCACGACAGCAGCAACATCATCAGATTATGGGAATGTTGTACATTGTTACCCACCTTCAAGTGAAGTAGCGGGTGATGAGCTGTTGATGCAGGTCAACATCTTCCTCCTCTCCACTGTCCTCATCACTGGACACAGGTTGGCTTGCAGGGGGGGGCTTGGGTCCTCATCATCATCCAGGAGCAGGGGAATCTCCTTGTGATTGGCTAGGTTGTGGAGCATGCAGCATGCCACTACAATCTGACACACCTTCCCAGGCGAGTATACCAGTGCACCTCCGGTCTTGTCCAGGCAGCGAAAGCGTGACTTCAGCAGACCAAAAGTACGCTCCACCACATGACGTGTCCTACCATGGGCATCATTGTAGCGAACGTCAGCCGGGGTCCTGGGATTCCGCAGTGGGCTCAACAAACAGGGATGGTTGGGATATGAACAGTCACCTAGGCATGACAATCACAAGAAGACATTGCAATGTCGCTGATGCAGAGGGCAGCAGGTCACACACCCAGCACGCTAGGCATACTCACGCACAATCCATGCACACTGGGGAAGAAGATTAGCCATCAACTGGGGCGCAATGCTGTTACGCAGGATGTAGGAGTCATGGGCTGAGCCTGGGAATCTTGCATACACGTATTAGATGATCATATCTGCTTGGCATACCACTTGCACATTTACGGAGTGGTAATATTTGCGATTCCTGTAAATGTGCTCACTTGCCTGTGGAGGCACAAGACCGACATGGGTGC
Source organism: Lissotriton vulgaris (assembly GCF_964263255.1). NCBI lineage: Eukaryota > Metazoa > Chordata > Amphibia > Caudata > Salamandridae > Lissotriton > Lissotriton vulgaris. The sequence goes on along the minus strand of NC_141696.1, from coordinate 587,590,230 downwards.
AATCAATGGCACCAACAACATGGGGGATGTGCCCAAGGGGATAGAAGTCTCCCTTCACAGCTGCCAATTAAGCACCCCTGGGGAAATGAATATATCTGTCCTTGTATATCATCATGGCGGACAGTACATCATGCAGCACCATGCTGAACATCGTTGTGACATCCCACCAGCGCTGGCCACTGTCTCCTGGAACGACCTAGTTGCAAAAAATGCAGGGCTGCCATCACCTTATAAGTTGGGCTGAAAGCTGTTGGATATGTCCAGCGAGGCTGCAGGTGGGGCTCCAACATATCACAAAGGGTTTTTAGGGTGGCTCTATCCAGACGTAATTTCCAGATGATCGCCACATCCTCCATGTCCTCCAGCACTGTCAAGTGACGCAGTAGATTAGACCTTCTCCTAGTTGAGATGAAGGTGGATGCATGTCAATGCAATACATCAGGAGATTGGCACAGCATTTCACGTTCTGGATGTCACAACGCCAACAATGACTGCCACAACAGTTGAGTAACAGGCCAGCTTACATGAAGGGACACCTTCATCTACACAAAGGGCACACCTGTCAACTTACACAAAACAAGTACCTCAAACACCACCTTGGACATTGTGATTGGACAGAGGGAAATGCCCACATTACACATGGGCCCGCTTGGGAGTATGGCATCCAGCATATGTGTAACAATTAAACACCATGTCTCATACCTAGCTGCTGTACCTGTCAAACCTCAATGCGGCATTTCAACCTGGTACACATCCACAACACAATGACCACAGTTGGCGCAGAAATGACAATTGTGTGTATGAGCAGACATAAGAGGTCATGCAAAAAACTACATCATACATTGAGACGAGCATTGCAGTGATTATCGCTGCACCTCAACGCATTGACATGTGTCCACATTGTAGAGTCCACTACAACACTGTCCTGCCTCATCGACCAACAAATTCATAAGTGACATGTGAGGGAGTACTGGACAATGTGCGTCACACATGAACAAACGTGGCATGTGCAGTCACCAGTGGAGTCAATAGAACATTGGCATTGTGTGCACAATGATGAGCCATTGACCATGTGGCCCTTTGTGCACTGTTGATGTGTGCCAGATGGCCATTGCAATTGTATGGCACCCAAATTGCGGTAGCTACTGCCTGTCCCCAGCAGTGTGTCACCAGCACCTCCCATTCACACAAGTGTGGTAGTGATTGGTATGAAGACATGCCCAAATGGTGGTTGGCATGCTCTGCCATCCAAATCGTGGTGCCTCATGTCATTGTATGGCACCCAAACTGAGGTAGCTACTGCCTGTCCCCAGAGGTGTGTCACCAGCACCCCCGATTCACAAAAGTGTGGCAGTGATTGGTATGGAGACATGCCCAAATGGCGGTTGGCATGCTCCGTCACCCAAATCGCGGTAGCTACCGCCTGTCCCCAGTGGTGTGTCACCAGCCCCCCGATCCAAACAAGTGCGGTAGTGATTGGTATGGAGACATGCCCAAATGGCAGTTGGCATGCTCCGCCATCCAAATAGCGGTGTCTCATGTCATTGTATTGCACCCAAATTGCGATAGCTACCACCTGTCCCCAGCGGTGTTCACCAGCACCCCCCCATACACACGAGTGCGGTACTGATTGGCATGGAGACTTACCCAAATGGCGGTTGGCATGCTCCGCCATCCAAATCGTGGTAGCTTCCGCCTGTCCCCAGCGGTGTGTCAGCAGCACCCTCATTCACAGAAGTGCGGTAGTGATTGGTATGGAGACATGCCCAAATGGAGGTTGGCATGCTCCGCCATCCAAATTGCGGTGCCTCATGTCATTGTATCTGTACACAAAGAGGGTTTTTGATCCTACAACTGACCAGCCTGGACCTCAACAATTGCAAAACAGAACAAAATGGCTAGTCAGGATAGTTTGAAGAGAAATTAGGACCCACACAGCCCATGTATGCTGGGTGACCCAAAACTTTTGTTTAACAAAACATTTATTTTCATTTATAATCAAGTTTCATTAATTCATTCAAAATGTCTTCAAAGGAAAATCCTGTCAAAACAGTCAAGTCAAAAACATACAATTGTGTGCACGATATATACAGGTGTAAAAATATTTACAATGCATACTCAAAATTTCATGACACCAAAATGAGACTTAATACACAATAAATACATTTCAAATTAATTGTGATCATAACACATTTACACAAAACATAAAGGGAGGAACCAGTCCTTTAGCTAGAATACCAGTGGACAGGCGGAACTGGAGGTGGAATGAGACTGCCTGCCTATCTCACCAGACCTGTGATAGAATATTTTATAAGATTGCAAACAAGGGCCCACAGCAGTGGAATTAGTTGATCCCTAGTTGCACCCTTCTTTCTTGTCACAGGCTGGGGGTCAACGCGTTTCGAACCGTAGATATTGTAGGTTCTCCTCAGGACAGGGACTGCACTGCACTGAATGAGCTTCACTGCACAGCAAGCACAGGGGCTGTAGGAGTGGAGGTAGACTGCGAATCAAGAGAAGTTGTCTGTAATGGATTGCAGAGGTGTCAATAAACAGGGCGCCCGCAAAGCGGTACGCAGTCAGGTGGTGGGTTGGCTTTCCAAAACCGCAGACGTTAGGCACACTCTTCACATCTGCGGATTTGGAAAGGATTGATTCCATCAATTGCACCGGCCATACGCGGCTGAGTAATACCCGCCGCATCCCCTGGACCGTCCCGGGTGCAGCCGTCATCCTGCATTTTAAACGGCGTGCAGTTGTTCAAAGAATGTGAGCCAACCCACCACCTGACTGCGTACCGCTTCGCGGGCGCCCTGTTTATTGACACCTCTGCAATCCATTACAGACTTCTCTTGATTCGCAGTCTACCTCCACTCCTACAGCCCCTATGCTTGCTGTGCAGTGAAGCTCATACCCAGTCCCTGTCCTGAGGAGAACCTACAATATCTACGGTTCGAAACGCATTGACCCCCAGCCTGTGACAAGAAAGAAGGGTGCAACTAGGGATCAACTAATTCCACTGCTGTGGGCCCTTGTTTGCAATCTTATAAAATATTCTATCACAGGTCTTGTGAGATAGGCAGGCAGTCATATTCCACCTCCAGTTCCACCTGTCCACTGGTATTCTAGCTAAAGGACTGGTTCCTCCCTTTATGTTTTGTGTAAATGTGTTATGATCACAATTCATTTGGAATGTATTTATTGTGTATTAAGTCTCATTTTGGTGTCGTGAAATTTTGAGTATTCATTGTAAATATTTTTACACCTGTATATATCGTGCACACATTGTATGTTTTTGACTTGACTGTTTTGACAGGATTTTCCTTTGAAGACATTTTGAATGAATTAATGAAACTTGATTATAAATGAAAATAAATGTTTTGTTAAACAAAAGTTTTGGGTCACGCAGCATACATGGGCTGTGTGGGTCCTAATTTCTCTTCAAACTATCCTGACTAGCCATTTTGTTCTGTTTTGCTCATGTCATTGTATGGCACCCAAATCGCGGAAGCTGCCATCTGTCCGAGCGGTGTGTCACTGTAGCGTAGTACCTATATTTCCAATAGGCTCTGCACATTGGAATAACATAAACAGCAGTGTAGACGTAGGACTGAGGTCTTGTGAGATAGGCAGGCAGTCATATTCCACCTCCAGTTCCACCTGTCCACTGGTATTCTAGCTAAAGGACTGGTTCCTCCCTTTATGTTTTGTGTAAATGTGTTATGATCACAATTCATTTGGAATGTATTTATTGTGTATTAAGTCTCATTTTGGTGTCGTGAAATTTTGAGTATTCATTGTAAATATTTTTACACCTGTATATATCGTGCACACAATTGTATGTTTTTGACTCGGCTGTTTTGACAGGATTTTCCTTTGAAGATATTTTGAATGAATTAATGAAACTTGATTATAAATGAAAATAAATGTTTTGTTAAACAAAACTTTTGGGTCACGCAGCATACATGGGCTGTGTGGGTCCTAATTTCTCTTCAAACTATCCTGACTAGCTATTTTGTTCTGTTTTGCTCATGTCATTGTATGGCACCCAAATCGCGGAAGCTACCATCTGTCCGAGTGGTGTGTCACTGTAGAGTAGTACCTATATTCCCAATAGGCTCTGCACATTGGAATAACATAAACAGCAGTGTAGACGTAGGACTGAGGTCATCTAGGTCTCTACTGACTATGTTAGACTTAATTAGTTTTTGCCAGCTAGCTCAGAGGTCACTAGAAACTTTCTCGAATTAATAGGGAGGGGTTAACTTCCCTGATTTAGACAAGAAGGGATTAGCTTCTGACAACCATATAACATAACAACTTTGCTCCCCCAGGATAAGGAGTGTATCTCCAGAGTCGTGTGAAAACAATAGACAGCTATTCCACTCAGTCAATCGTGCATGCTTAGTTCCACCAGAGTGCAGAGAAATAGAAAGACTGGCATTTTCAATAAAAGGTGTTATTTTATGGAGCAGTCTTCTTTCTCATGCAAGAGAAATGAATTGCCACAATTGCAATACTTATCATGAAGTGAAGTGCGTACAGTAAAAGGAGTATCATAAAATAATACTGTAAAAGCATTGATATGGTTTCTTAGCCATATGATACTTTAAAACGGATAAAATATTTACATACATAAAAACATTGACTAACGAACTCAACTGGTGCTTCTAATATACCCCTACCCCGGTGTACCTGACCTAAGACTAATACGTGGGATTGAGTAAGTAAGTTGCAGTTTTAAGTTAAGTTGGTTTTTTTGCCAATAATCTGAATCAAGAACTCTCTCTAAGGTTTGAGTCAGCCCCGTACCTTGGTTATAGAATAAAGGAGGTCTTGTATCCTGTTTCTCAGGACTCGATCTTTCAGCAACCCGCGAGGGAGACTGGAAACACCGGAGCTGGTTTTCTCAGCGTGAGAAAAGGCAGCTTCAGCAGTGTGTCAAAGGGGAGGGGCGGCTTCCTTCGGCTCTCGCATCAGCTGGGCTTCGGATAAGTAGATAGCCGCTTTGCTCCACACCACCGTGTGTTTGCTTAAGGCAAGTGTTGGTATATTTATACCTGGAAGGTGCAGTGTTTGATGTAAGGTTGGACATAAGTCGACAATAAAAGATGTCACTAAGAACTGACTGTTCCTTTAGTGCTCGCAGGAGTTCAATGACAAATCAAAACAAAGACATGGGGAATTCCCAGGTTACGGAAAGTTTGGTGTGGCGAAAGAACTCGTTGTGCTCTATAGGAATCTAAAGAAGTAGCCTTGCCGTATTTGGGCTGCGTGGGCTATGGCTGAATATGGATAAGATTCGTATGCCTTCATTAGGACATGATTTATCATAACCGCATAAGGGCATGAATCAGGAATAATTAATTAGGGTCCTAGATACATTCACAACACCCACTCCACGTATAATGTCCATCATTACTAAATACTAAGCAATATATAAACATATAGGTATGCATGTGTTTTCCAACCCACCCCAAAATACAATGAAATGCATTTGAAATGGTATAGATACACGAAATGAGTATTATACTGTACACTTTCAAGCAAAGTTATCATTCAGGAAATGTAAATACGAATATTGGCTGAATGAATCACGAAAATTACATTTATGAAATGGCTCTGAATACAGAAAAAAAGTTAAGACCATTTCATCACATAGTTATACAATTTTGTACATATGCTAGAGGCTGATGTAAAATATTGTCTCTAGAGTCTCTAAAAATAGAACTTCTGTTCTCTAAGAATAGTTCTACTTTAAGCAGAGTACCATGTGCCAAAAAAAACGGTAAATATTTTGGAAATTTAGAGGAAAATAATTTTGTTCTCGGGAAGGGAGAAAAAAATTAGTATCACTGTCTTTTTGGAGTTCTGTTTATCAAAACTGAAGGCCAAATTCAGAGTTCAGGGAACGCTGTGAGCTCGTTTTCCTTCAAATATTACTCTTGTTGTTAGGGGAGAACATTACTTCCGATAGGCCGGTAAAAAATTTGTCTACCACAGTAGGTGAAAGTTGGGCCAACTCCGAAAAGTTGGAAATAGTGCAAATGTGCAATGCATTGCCATCATTGATGTCAGGATCAGCAATGTTCACAGAAGGTTGTACCTGTGTGGTGCCGCTTTCATCTCGTACCTCACCGCCTCTTAATCGTAATGGTGAAGTCTCAACGAATGCCGTCATCAGAATAGGTAGCCGCTGGAGACAACATGTTGCATGAGTAGTAACAGGACAAAGCAAAGTGCCGATATCCATTGGTACTGCTGATGGTAGTGTAAGACAGACGTCCAACACACATTCTTCTCCGCATAGCAGACATCGAAGCACAGAAAAGATGCAATGAATAAAAGATACCAGGTAGTATTCAGATCTGTTAGCCGGGCCATTCCGAGGACCTTAGTGATACGGTCCCATTATCGCATTGCTAGGATCGTTTCTTCCATCGTTGCCAGAGGTTTGTCTGTGACTTGGCTTGCCATATCGGAGCAGGAGGAACAAAAATACAATTCCTGCTACAAGTCCCAAAATAACAGGCAGGCTGCCGAAGAGCGAATGCACAAAATTCTGGAAATGCCAAGAACTGCTTCGAAGGGTGTTAGCAGTCCCCCAAAAATTGTCTTAAATACATGCGCGATGCCACTGGTATCTGACATGTTTAAGATTTGGCTTAACATTTCTACGAAATGCACCAAACAATTTGTCGATAATAGGGTATGTACCACTCTGCCGTTGTCCTTGCAATTTGCAGGTCATATGTCTCTTTGGACAAGGTTAAAGGCACAGTTGTCTGTAAAAGATTAGACTTCATTCTGCTTAAAGTATCAATTTGAATGGAAGAGATATTCACATAAGGCCATATTGCCGCCTCCATGTCTGGATTGCTGTTTGGATACAATACTTGCATACAGCAAATGACCCTGGCCGTCATAGTTACGAGATAGGCTTTTACAGGCATCATGCCACAGCAGCTGTGATCACTTATTAAACGTAGCTACCGTTGGAAAGCTGTCTGAAAAATGGCTCTATCTGTGTAGTAGGGGTGCCCTGAAGATGACATGAAAGGTTGTTTGAAGAACCTTCACAGGCCCCATGCAAGTTAATACCTTGGCACAGGAGTGTACTGCTTAGTGATTTTTTACAATCCTTATCACTAAGAAATACCTCTTTTTTCCCTTCACTGTAATATTTGTGTGTATAAGGTAAATTCCAGGTCGATTTGATGTATCCTTTACCCAACCTTTCATACAGGCCTGCTGGTATATATTTTTGGCAGTATTGAAACGGTCAATTTCCCGTATTTTTTCTACAGTTTCAATTTGTTTCAATTTCCAAGCCTCGATGTAAGCTGCGTATATACCGGCGTATATGAAACGTTTTTGACGCTGTTTGCGAGGTCCCATTATGAAATCTCGCAAGTCAGCACCTTCTTTAAGTAAAGTTAAGTGTTGCTTTATTTCGGGAAGTGTGGATTTCTATAGCCAGTCAAGGCATAGTTTTCCTAAACTATATGCTGTTACTATCCCTGGATGTTGTCTCTGGGAGTATCTAGGGTCTGGCCTGTTCTGTTTGAACCCCCGTATTTTGTTCAGGAATATATTCTGACAGTTATTTGTGTCTATGGGCCAGATCAACCATTTTTTCCAATCAGGATTTGTTCTGTTTTGTTTTAAAATATGGGACACGTCTAACCCCTCATCTGTAGTGGTGTTTCTATCAGGAATAGGTTTTGGTATAGACGGGTTATTTAAATCTTTTATCTTAGCTAAGCCAAGTCAGGTTGTTTGCTGAATTGTGTCATTCAGGAACATAATTTGTTCTGGGATCATGCAGGCTCTGAATAATGCTTCTTGACCTTGTACCTGCCATTCTTTTGTTTCCTAGATTGTTATTGTTTCAATGTTATTTTTCCAAAACTCAAAACCAAATGTTGACATTTTGTCATAAATTTTTCCGAATAAATCAATTTAGTGTTTGTCAGCATGTTTTTTGTTCATGTCTTATTTAACATCTTAAAATAAAACATTTCTGGATCAGTGTGATTAAACCCTGAAAAGTATGGGAATTTTTCATAAAACGTTTTCGAACTGCCTATTGGCGGTGTTGGACAATGTTCCCACTGATTATAAGTAAAAACATTTCTAGGATTCGCAGATTTATGCAGATTATGATGACCATAGTGGTTATAACAGTACATCTCTTCATAATTCGATGAGCCCTGTAAATAATCATGTTCTGTAAATTTTGCTGACATTTCTAAATCTGACATCATATTATTAATGTTTTCAAAATCCCAATCATCAGAGAAAGAACTTGGTGTCACAAAGTCACTTAATGAAATCTTGAATTGGTGTGGATACTTCAAGAGCTCTACCGGGCCATAGATTTCATAGTCGGTTCTGTCCCATGCTATACCACCAGGTATAGGCTTTGCTGTGATGTTCACTGATGATAGTTCTCTTTTCTCTATGTGAGAGGATCTGTGTGGTTTCAGGACCAAGTTGATGTTCTGACTTTCTGTGTCCATTGTACTGTAATAAATTTACCCAAGATTAAAACTAAGATGAGCCAGAGGAGGAGTAAAAGTACGCCTACACAATCCATAGTTCAATTCAAGGGGGAATCAGATATGTTTCTTTGAGTTGATGAAAAAGTTCTTTAATTTTCATTTTGAAAGTTTTTGTTGCTGGCTTGTCTCCATGTTTACTTGAATCATCGGAAAAGTCATCAAAGTTTATAAAGTAGCCAGATGCAGTTCTGTCAATTGGTGGGATTGTTTCCGGATTTCCATTGATCTTTGCATTCTCTTTTGTTACATTTGTATAGTCCGAGGCTACATCGTTGTAGACTGGTGTTTCTTGAACTGTTGCGATTTGGGTTTTAAGAGGCACAAGTTCCATGGCTTTGTTGCATAGTTCTATTTTATTCACTGATGGTTTATCGAAAGTGATTAGTCTTTCAGTTTGAACCTCTTGTATCGTAGCAAGATTTGGTCTTCTGCTATTTCTTGGGAGTCCACTGGGCCTACTACTTATTATCGGCCACATGATTGTGGTTTCACCAGGTCGATGGAAATAACTCTGTTTTCCTTTTTACCAGCAAGTGGAGGTAGTACTACTGATCTTGTTCCGCTGACAGATAAGACAGTTACTGCTTTTCTGTAAGAAGGCCCAAATTCCTTCTTCACCGCGATCTTTTCTCTGACCAGATCCCCAATCTTTGGAATCCAGACAGGTCTTGCTGGGACAGGTGGGTCTTCAGTGGTTGTTGGCTTAGACTTTATATTACTTAGACTTTTTCTTGTTTCATTCAAGTCCTGTAAAACAGCCAAACGCTCTTTGATATCAAAGGTGTTTTCTTCTACCACTGAAGTATGACTATCCAAATCCTGGATTCTCATTCTAGTACTGAACAATAGTTCATATGGAGTGAAACCCTTTAAAGAATTTCTTGGCAGATTGTTAAGACTACGTTGGACACTTGTTAGATGTTTGACCCACCCATCACCCGAACCTAATACCCTCGCCGTTATATATTGCTTTATGTCACGCTTTTTTCTTTCCACAACCGCATTTCCCTCAGGATGGAAGGGAGAAGAGTACCGCAATGCAATGCCCATGCTGCTCATGGCCTCTTTGTAAGCTCGAGAGCTAAACACAGGTCCCTGATCAGAATGTAGCATGCCAATTGCGTATGTGCCGATAAAGACTCGCAAATCTTTTATAACAGTTCTGGCATCAGCCGAGCGCTGGGGCCACATCTTTAGTAAATCTAGTCTAAATAATTATGGGACTGCAGTTGTCCGGTCGGACGTCTGCGCATAGATAGCCTGATGCTGTCTAATAGTGGTGTCTGGGCTGGTGCCTGGTCCGGTTCACAACTGCGATCTCTGTTGCAGTCCTCACAATTTATTGCAAAATTGTAAATTTCTACGCTCATTCCCGGCCACCAGTATTGTGATTGTAATTCTATCAGAGATTTCAGGATCTCTTGGTGCCTCAGACCCAATGCCATGTGTGCTTCTTGTATCAAGAAGATTTTCTGGTACATGTTTGGAATTAACTGAAGTCAAAAACAGGAAAACCTCCACTAGAACAATAATAAAATAAAGGCGCACACTCTACTCTTTGATACAGAACATCATCATTGTCCCACACAAGAATTAATTATTTGAAAAACATTAGTCAATTTATTATTATTTTACTGAGATTTCTCATTAGTAGGTCCAAAAGAAACAAACATAAATGTATATACAATAAGTATTGTATTGTATTGTATTGCAAAAGTTTTACAGCAGGAGTTTAGATGTCTGTAGTCCAAAACTAGACGATATGAATCATCTGGCTTGGAGACAGGAAACAAAGGATTGTTCATTTGTGAGGTGCATGTTTCAATCACCCCTTGATATTCAAGTTGATCTAAGATCTCCCTGACTTGCTTTTTAGCTTCTTGTTTAACTGGGTACTGCCTTTGTGCAGTAGGTTGATTTTTTAATTGGATTTTGTGGTGAGGAGAATCCTCATCCCATCCTACATGATTTTTATATAAGGCAGGGGCTTGGGCCACCGCCCATTTTCTTGCAAATGTGTATTTTTTATGAATTGGGATATGATTTGAGAAGGCAGGCATAATCATTTCTTCGCCATGAGGGCACTCCCTGACAAACTCTGATGGCCAGTCTTTCTCAGCTAACAGGATATCATAGCCTTTAGAAAGATTCTCCCAAAAGAGACCTTTTATTTTCTAATTTTATCTCCCTCTATATGTAATATTATTTCATATAGTTTATGGGGCACGCTAACTCGCGTGTCTGCAGTTTCCATCTGAACGTATTCATTCGTGTCCACTGTCTCCAGAAGATTCATCGGGATCTTGCGAGCCATGGTCACTTCTGCTGCGCTGTCTAGCATTGTCTGGGCCCACTCTCCGTTTTTCAGTTGTGTCCTCAGGATTCTCGTTATGTTTAATTTTAATCCTTGCTACCTTCTTTCTGGGAAATTGTGATTTTTCACTTTGATGAGCAGGTTTCTTGTCTTTGGACTTGACGTGCTCTTCCCTGTGTTCTGACCGTCCTCTTCTTTCCGATTTCTGTGAGGAAGTCTGAAAAGATCGAGAGGGACGTGTATCAATATCTTGATATCTGTCAGGTTTTCTTAATTTATCCCTATCTCTAAAATTAGATATTTTTTCAGAGGGCTCCCTTTGGGGAGACTTGTCCCCTCTGCCTGGAGACTTAGTTCTTCCTTGGGGAGACCTTCCTATGGACTTAAATTGTTTTTCTCTGGAAGTAGATTGTTTATTACCCTCCCATTTCTTCTTTTGAGTATTGAGATTGTTTTTGATAAAGGTTTTTTCAGGATTTTCAATTAGTTGTTTTAATCGGTAGTTTGTACTGTCAAGTGTGATTTGAACTAAATCTCTATATGCTTTTGTTAATTCTTTTATTTTAACTACGAGTTCTTCGTTTGACATTGTTTCAATGTCAGGGTGTGGTGTGTAGCTGGCTAGAACCGGCACGTGGCTCCTGGTCTACCTAGTTGACCGAGCCTGGTTATGTGATTTTGATGTTTTAGGGCACTATTAAATAAGAGCAGGTGCTCGTTAGTGGTATTTCAATTTCTTTGAAAGGAGAGTATTCATCTGGAGATTCCGCTACTTTATAGTAGTCACAGTATGTGCTGCTGGAAGAGTTATCCAGGAATAGAATACCTCTGTCTGCCGATACTCATGTGCCCCTACCACAAATACAACTGTACCACCTCTTGGTGATACTCCATTTTCTATACGTTTTATAGTTATGGTTTTTCTTATATTGACCGGGATGAGTATGGGATCCGCTTCTGTATTTTGGATGACTGTGTCTTCCGCTAGGAGTTGAGCTGCTAGTCTAACTCTTTCCCTCTCATCCTCACTGTCTGACATTTTTACTGACAGAAAGGTTTTTGTTGCAGAGCAAGTTTTGAGGAAACAAAGATTAGGTACACAATATTTTGGAACACTGTATCCTTTAACGTTGACTATACCGTAAACTAATACATAGGATTCTCATCCTACTAAGTTTCGGCGGATATTAACCTTTCAACCACTCCAGACGTCTATTGGAGTTTTTACGAGAGAAAGGGGTCTGTGTGAAAAGCACAACTGAGTTACTCTAGTATCTTGTGTAAGATTATTGCCTTACCAAATGTTGGGCGCCATGTAGTGTAGTTCCTATATTCCCAATAGGCTCTGCGCATTGGAATAACATAAACAGCAGTGTAGACATAGGACTGAAGTCATCTAGGTCTCTACTGACTATGTTAGACTTAATTTGTTTTTGCCAGCTAGCTCAGAGGTCACTAGAAACTTTCTCAAATGAATAGGGAGGGGTTAACTTCCCTGATTTAGACAAGAAGGGATTAGCTTCTGACAGCTATATACCATGACAACTTTGCTCCCCCAGAATAAGGAGTGTATCTCCAGAGTCGTGTGAAAACAATAGATAGCTATTCCACTCAGTCAATCGTGCATGCTTAGTTCCACCAGAGTGCAGAGAAATAGAGAGACAGGCGTTTTCAATAAAAGGTGTTATTTTATTGAGCAGTCTTCTTTCTCATGCAAGAAAAATGAATTGTCACAATTGCAATACTTATCATGAAGTAAAGTGCGTACAGTAAAAGGAGTTTTATAAAATAATACTGTAAAAGCATTGATATGGTTTCTTAGCCATATGATACTTTAAAATGGACAAAATATTTACATACATAAAAACATTGACTAACAAACTCAACTGGTGCTTCTAAGATACGCCTACCCTGGTGTACCTGACCTAAGCCTAATACGTCGGAAGGTAGTAAGTAAGTTGCCATTTTAAGTTAAGTTGGGTTTTTTGCCAAGAATCTGAATCAAGAATTCTCTCTAAGGTTTGAGTCAGCTCCGTACCTTGGTTATAGAATGAAGGTGGTCTTGTATCTCGTTTCTCAGAACTCGATCTTCCAGCAACCCACGAGGGTGACTGGAAACACCGGAGCTGGTTTTCTCGGCATGAGAAAAGGCAGCTTCTCCAGTGTGTCAAAGGGGAGGGGCGGCTTCCTTCGGCTCTCGCATCAGCTGGGCTTCGGATAAGTAGATAGCCGCTCTGCTCCACACCACCGTGTGTTTGCTTAAGGCAAGTGTTGTTATATTTATACCTGGAAGGTGCCGTGTTTGACGTAAGGTTGGACATAAGACATCAATAAAAGATGTCACTAAGAACTGACTGTTCCTTTAGTGCTCGCAGGAGTTCAATGACAAATCAAAACAAAGACATGGGGAATTCCCAGGTTACTGAAGGTTTGGTGTGTCAAAAGAACTCGTTGTGCTCTCTGGGAATCTAATGAAGTAGCCTTGCCATATTTGGGCTGCGTGGGCTATGGCTGAATATGGGTAAGATTCGTATGCCTTCATTAGGACATGATTTATCATAACCGCATAAGGGCATGAATCAGGAATATTTAATTAGGGTCCTAGATACATTCACAACATCACCAGCACCACCCATTCACACAAGTGCGGTAATGATTGGTATGGAGACATGCCCAACTGGCGGTTGGCATGCTCTGCCATCCAAATCGCGGTAGTTATCGAATGTCCCCTGCGGTGTGTCAGCACCATGGAGCATGACCTTGAACCAATGGGAATGATGACTGCAGTACCATGATGCAATTTTGAAAATTGCGGTAGGCGTGCTCCGTCACTGCGGAGGCGGTTATTGGATGCTTTTGAAAGATGCACCATCGCGGTAGCGGACACCGGGCCCCTGCAGTGTGTCACCGCCATGGAGCATGCCCATGAGCCAATGGGAAAGATGATTGCGGTAGCATGATGCATTTTTGAAAATCGCGGTTGGCGTGCTCGGCCACTGCGGAGGTGGTCATTGGATGCATTTGAAAGAGGCAGACCTGGACCACCAATTGCTGCAGCTTGGTACCTTTGAACCCACCCCAGGCGGCTATATATGTGTGGGAGGGAGCCTCACATTTCCACTGCTCCCAGAGCCTGCTGCCAGAGACCCCTGACCTGCTGGTGCCTCCAGGGACTGCTGCCTGAGACCCCTGACCTGCTGCTGCCTCCAGGGACTGCTGCCTGAGACCCCTCATCTGCTGCTGCCTCAAGGGACTGCTGCCTGAGACTCCAGACCTGCTGCTGCCTCCAGGGACTGCTGCCCGAGACCCCTGACCTAATGCTGCCTCCAGGGACTGTTGCCTGAGACCCCTGATCTGCTGATGCCTTCCGGGACTTCTGCTTGAGACCCTGACCTGCTGCTGCCTCCAGGGACTGCTGCCTGAGAACCCTCATCTGCTGCTACCTCCAGGGACTGCTGCCTGAGACCCCTCACCACCAAATTCCATTGCAGTTGTTCCATGTCCACAGTGATGGCAAGGACAGAGAAGATCTGTGCCAGCCCATTCACAAGCTAGGAGCTGGAGAACCTGGTGGAGGAGGTGCTCACACAGTACCCAAGGCTGTATGGTGCCCCAAAAGTTGTGCACGTCCACAAAAGTGGAGGTGTAGGGCAGGGTGGGCACACATCTAGGTTGAGTGATGCAGTATGTGCCTGAGGTTGTGGTGTTGTGTCATGCACTGACAGACATGCTGTCTCCAGGGTTAAGGTGTGTGTCCCAATGTCATAGGGGTCCCTGCCTGCAGTTGTAGGTATGAGTGAACTGTGTTGTCAGCCATCCAGTGAAGCAGTAGGTTGGTCATGCCGGAGTCGGGACGGTGATTGCTTGGCTGAATGGCTGTGTGTTCCCCTCTTGTCCATCTCAGTGTGACCCAGATGCCCGGCACAGTGATCGCCCACAAAGTCAAGGGCACATCACTTCACTTCCTGTGTATATACTAGGTATTTTCTCATTACACTCCAGCTATGCGCCATCTCAGCCCTGTAGATTGCACAGAACCGGCCTTGTGTAGAGGAATTCCTGTTTGTGAGTATTTTCCCTCAATGCGACACCCATGACAGAGTTATCTATTCACAGGGCAGGGGACATTGAGTGCTGCGCAGTCTTGGACACCGAGAGTCCACCCCCAGACACAGGTTGATATGTGATGTATGTGCTGCTCTACCCAAAAATGCACTGGAGATGTGTGCAGGCAACATATGGGTTTCAGTCCCGGCATCCTGGATGTGTGTGAGATGTGCAGATCCTGTGTTCCCCTCACAACTGCATGCAATCACATCAGCCTATCCAATGCAGATGTCCCATGTGAGGTGTACCCTAGTCTCTAATGGACATATTGTTTAATTTGTAATGAGTTTGTATCTTGATACTATACTGATGGATGTTGGTACATTACACTTTGTCACTGATCATTTCCCCCTCTTGTCTCTCATCCGTGCAGCTCAAGGTACATCAGTGTAAGGCCGTGTGGAGGACCATTGCTGGCAAGGTGCGTGCTCAGGGGGTCTCTAACCGACGGCACACCCACTGCCACAAGAGGTGGGACGACATCAGTTGGCTGGCAAAGAAAGTGTCAGAGATGACCTTGGGGTGGCTTTCTCACACTGGGCGCTTGGCACAGTGCAGCATGACACAACTAATGGCCCGCATCTTGGAGGTTACTCAGCCTGAACTGGATTTACATTTGAAGGAGCATCAGCAGCAAGGCAGGGGTGAGTATTTGGGGAGGGTGACTTTGGCTGGGATTTGCTGCATGTTCACAGAGCCTGGGCCAGCGCTGGCCTATGTGATGTTGGTGGTGTGATGCAGTGGCATTTAAGTGGCTGCTGGTCTGGGTGCCAGTGTCATGCATTTGCCCTACCTGTACTTACAAAGGTAATTCACTATGCTGTGCATTGCCATTGCAGTCTGAGTTGTGCTCTACAGATTTGTTCAGCATTGTGGTAATCTGGAAAATCACTTTGGGAGTGTATGGCAATGTTCCTAATCTCAGTGTGACTTCATCAATGCGTCCATTGCATGCACCCAGATAGTTGAGACCTAGACATCTGACAACAATGTGCACCAGTCTTTGAGCCCCAAAGTACAACATGGTGGTTGGTATGGCTCTTCGCCATTGTGGACTGTCCTGTTGTAGTCTGTGTCTGTGTTGTCCCCTCCTGTTCTACCAAGATCTGTCAGTGGCAACAAGTGGTGTGCCCCCATCATGTCCCTAGGTGTGTGCAAAACCAGTTTTGTGTCTGGTTGAATAGAGCCACAAGCAGGGTGCTGTGCTGTATGGCCCTCTCATGGCTCAATCATGACTGAAAATCTGGGTTCCACTTACTGTTTAAGTCTATGTAGTGAGTTGCTGCAATGTGATTGCAGAGGGTGGTGTGCAACATGTGTATTTGGTCATCTTTTGTAATGCATTGCTTGTATAGGTTTGTTGTGTTGCTGCCACTGACATAACCCTAACATTAAGAAGTAAAAGTGCCTACAAGGGATTTTGCTTACAGGAAAATATTCTTTAGTTATTTATCAAGGAATTTCTCTGTGGTTGAGTCTAATTAGATCAACCACACTCCCTTTTTAATTTGATTTATACATATAATATTTTTGTATACTTAGCAAAAGATATTCCAATGTTTGTGCTTTTTCTTACTCATTTATTGACCGTTTCAATTGAAAATTTGGGTTTGTGATGTAATTAGACTTAACCACATAGAAATTTCTTGATGAATAACTACAGAATATTTTCCTGTAAGCAAAACCCTTGTAGGCGCATTTACTTGCTATTGTTTGAATTGCCCAAGCCTCCAAGGGTTTATTGGGTTCCCCCGTCCTTAAACTTACATAACCCTGCATCTCTCTCTCTTGCCTTGCAGAATCTCCTGTGGTCACGGAGGAACAGGAGCCTGACACCAGTGGAGGTGAAAGTAGTACAACAGCTGCATAGGAGCCCATTGTGGTTGTAATTTCTCATGCACTGCTGTTACATGGTGCCTTTTTGCCTCCAATATGGCATGTTGAGTGTGGTGTCATGCCATCCCCTATCTGTGCTTCGGATGCCTACCCATTGTGGGTCTACACTCTGTCTGTTTGTGTATGGTGCATTCCTGCCAAGACCACTACTGACGTGCAGTACACTTCACTTAGATGTCAGCTGTCCCCTTGGTTTACATGTGTGTGTGTGTGCCTCCTCATCACTTCATTTGTGACACTGTGCTTTGTGATGCAGTTGTTTTGCCAGGAGCAATGTGCCACTCAGGATATTTCCCCACTTGTTTATTTGCGATGTTCTTGTGCTATTTGTCAGTCATGGTTGCTCATCTTCTGTTCAACTGTGTGTGCTGCCCAGTCCTCAGGTCAAGTTTATTCCGCCTTTGTATCTCAGACTTGTACATCTGTTGTTGTTGTGTTGGGTGTATGTGTGTTGGCTGTGGTATTGCTTCACTTCCTGGGTGTGGTGTTGTCTTTGTGCTGTGCTGATTTGTGTTGTGTAGGTTGATGTTGTGTTACTCATGTCTGTGTGTGACTAGCGTGCTTGGTGTGCACACACTGCTTGTTGTGCGTGCAGTGCTGTGTGTTTATGTTGCCTTGTCATTGCCTGGTGTGCATCCTCTGATGTTCTGCTGTGTTTGCGCTGTGATTTTCTTGCCTGTGCATCTGTTGTTTGTTTGATGTGGCTGTCTAGTTACTTGATGGTGCACTTCTTGTGTATGTTGTGGTCTGTTGTCTGTGCATTGTTCCTGAGTGATGAGGTTGTGAACTCCTGTTTTGTCTTTGCTCCCATTGCCTTTCCACAGTTTGGCTGCACAGGGCATGTCTGTTTTTGTTTTGGTTCTGTGTGTGTTTCTTTTGGGTTATGTGTTTGTTTGTTGTTTTTATGCAGACATTTGTTCTGGCATCCCTGTGTGTGTGTGTTTGTTTGTGTGTATGGACTTGCAAGTATTACCAGACATCAGTGTGTTTGGTACTGGTTTTGTGTGCTGCTGGTGTGAGGGGGTATGTGTGTACAATCCTCCTGGTGTTTGGCAGTCATGGGGTGTGTCAATGGGCCCTGTGTGTTGTGCTGCTGGTGTACTCCTGTGAAGTAGTTGTATGTATGTGTGGCTGTTCACAGTTTGCCTTCACGGCCTTCCTTTCTTCCTTGTGCCTATACATGGTTTGCCTTGCTGTCTCCCTGTGTTGTTGCACTGTGATGTCTATGGTTAGACTTCCCTGACTGTAGCAGCCATGTGTGGTTTGATGGTCTGAGGGTGTTGTTCTGTGTTCCTTGTCTTGCATGTGATGTACACATGCTTGTTGTGTGTCTCCATGGCCTTCCATTTGTGTGCATCCCACTTTGGCTTTCCTATTTGTTGTGCTCCATTGCTGTTGGCATTGGGTGTGTGTATGTGTCTGGGTCAGTGTGTGGTATGTATGTGTGACTATGCAGGCTGTGTGTCCATTTGCATGTTTGTTCCTTGTATGTGTTCATTTGGTGCTTGTACTCATTTTTGTTTCCCTGAGTATGGTGGTATTGTGGTGTATGTGTTTCCCTGGCCCTGTGCTTCTGTGTTATGTGTTGTTGTGTTCCTGTACAGTCTCTCCTGCTGTGGCTGTCTTCCTGGTTGTTTGTTGTGTGGTGCAGGGTGTGGTTTGACCTGTCTTGTTGTTGTGCATGGGGGTGCACATTAGAGGCACATGGCATATGCCTTAATTGGGTGTGCCAATGTGTGGTGAGAGGAGGTGTGGCCGTGTGGTGTTTGTGCCCTGTCCATGCCTTTGGCTGGCCCTGCCTTCTGCTTTGTGCGCATGTATTCCCTTGTCTTTACCGCTGCGGGACGTGACCGGGACATTGCTGCATGGTGGCGGAGGATGTGTGTCTAGGACTTGGAGGGGTGACTTGGTGGCAGGTGGGTCATGTGTGGGTGCCCTTGTGAATGTGTTTCTGTCCCCAGCAGGGTGTCTGATGTGGATTTGGACCCTGTGCCAGCCCATGTGTTGTGTGTTATGTTTGTGTAATAGCGTACCTGCGGCGGCGTCCGCGGCGGGCCATGATTTGCTGGTGTCATATCAGGTACAGAACCAGAAAGGCATGTAGAGCTGGGTCCTTGGCAGTCATGACCAGGTGGTGTTGTCCGGTACTCTGGTTTTGCGCTCCGCAGTCGTGCTTCCGCCGTCTCTATTTGGGCGGTGTCTCTGCTGTGGTGCGTCTGCTTGTTTGGGGCATTCTAATCTGTGGAGCGGGGCGGACGTCTTTCTGCACGGCGGTGAGTCTCCATTGGCGGGCGCACTTTGATGGTGGTGAGCGTCGCTCAGCGGCGGACGGGAAATGGTCTATGTTTGGCCATATTAATATTTAACAACAAGGGGTGGTGATGGACAGAGTTTCTGAATTAAGCAGAATACTCTCACCCAGTCAAGAGATCAGGGCTAGATCCAACACCGTTTTTAGCTCACTGCACCATCCCAGCTCAGAACCTGGCTATATGCAAATTAGTCTGTTCCTGTCCCAGTGCATGATGGGAACAGGGCAAACCAAACTACCAAGCCAATTCTTACACTGGGAATGCTCAGACATGAGTCCCTTGCTCACTGCACCATCAGGATTCAAGCAAGCCGGGCCGAAGACAGCTGTAGTGCCAGAACCTGGTCCCCGGAAGCTTGTTTCCTTTCCAGTAAAAGAATTGGCTTGGTAGTTTGGTCTGCCCTGTTCCCATGATGCACTGGGCCAGGGACAGACTAATTTGCATGTAGCCAGATTCTGAGCTGGGATGGTGCAGTGAGCTAAAAAACGGTGATGGATCAAGCCCTGATCTGTTGACTGGGTACGAGTGTTCTGCTTAATTCAGATACTCTGTCCATCACCACCCCCTTTTCTGAATCGTTTTGTCCACCATAAGCGTGGAAGGGTATGCTCAGACATGAGTTCCTTGCTCACTGCACCATCAGGATTCAAGCAAGCCGGGCCGAAGACGGCTGTAATGCCAGAAACCGGTCCCCAGAAGCTTGTTTACTTTCCAGTAAAAGATTTGGCTTGGTAGTTTGGTCTGCCCTGTTCCCATGATGCACTGGGCCAGGGACAGACTACTTTGCATGTAGCCAGGTTCTGAGCTGGGATGGTGCAGTGAGCTAAAAAACGGTGATGGATCAAGCCCTGATCTGTTGACTGGGTACGAGTGTTCTGCTTAATTCAGATACTCTGTCCATCACCAACCCCCTTTTCTGAATGGCCATATTAATATGACAAACGTGAGTACTGCTGCTCGCGGGCAGAAAAATTAATTTTTCTGCACCGCCGCCTCTGTGGTGGTGCCACCGCCTGACATCCTAATGGACCCCTTAATGTGAAGAGCACACAATCTGAGGAGAGAGACTGAGGGCCCTAATCACAAAGGTCAACAAAGAACAAAAGTCTAACATCACTTCTGATGCACACAATCTGAGGAGAGAGACTGAGGGCCCTAATCACAAAGGTCAACAAAGAACAAAAGTCTAACATCACTTCTTTTCAATATATTCAAAAATGTAAGTTACCATTAGTATCTTTACAACTGCGACAGTTCCTCACTCAGGGTAGAGACTATGCCCGGAGTGTGGAGAATATGTGTGCAGCACCTTCTCAGTCGTAAAGATACTACTCGTAACTTACCTTTGCGAATACCGAAAAGTAGTAAAATTAAACATTTGGTCTAAACATTAGACTTTTGGTCCAACTTTAACTTTGTGAATCGAGCCCTGAGGCTTTAGAAAAAAGATATGTGAGAGCAATGCACTAGATACTTCAAAGCCAGTCCCACACATTCTACAATTTAATATTGATGAATTGCAGTCCATTAAAATGTGTAGTGGGATAGGCTTAGTAAATAAAGACACCACAAAAATATAACAGGTCTATGGGCTGAATCATAGTCCAAAACACAATAACACTGATGGGGCCCCTGGAATAGGATCAATCCTATAATAAAGCAATGCACTTCTCAGACTCCTTTGATGACCCAGATGGTGGAGAGCAAACCTAGATGAGTTTCACATCGTAGCCAAGTAGAAACACTCCTTTTATACTGACCAACCTGTTCACTCCTTAAAAATATATAGGACAAGGAGAGCAAGAGGTTGGGGGCAGAAGAAGAGGTAGAGGCAGAAGTTGGTACATGGATCAAAACGAACCTGAGAAACAGCAAACATGGAACCAACATTACATGAGGCAGACTGTACTAACGTCCACAAACTCCATTTTAAGGTAACCTCACACTCTTTGAATCATAATGAACCAACAGTTTGAGTAGATATCTAGGATTTTTAACTGCTCAAAAACAGATTTGAAGACTCAAACAAAAGAGATTTCATAGGATCAGACTATAATTTGTTTTTGATTATTCTTTATGAAGCCAATCAGGATATGATGGGCTTCAGACGTCCTTCAAAATGTAACCCTCCAACATGATGTCAACAGAAATTTCGGCCTTCAAGAAAATAATAATTAAAAATGAATGAGAAAGACCTCACACAACAAAACCAATACATTCCTTACAACATCTAAAAGAGAGGATTGCCTGAATCTAAATGAGAACTATAATATTGGATGTCAAATCTAGGGTGTGGAGACAGAATATCAAGTACAAAATGTTGAGGTGCACAAATATTGAGAGGAAATATCGTGGGTCAGAAATATCGACAGCAAGAATATCGAGGTTAAGAATAGCAAATTCAGGTAAGTTATATCGATTTAAAAAATATGGAAGTGCTTAATATTGTTTGCAATCTTTTTTATAGTATGTTTTTTAATATTGGTATGTATTTTAGTTCATATTTTATATGCATGTCATGTATGTATTTGTGTATAATAATTGTTTGTATTTTTAATATATGTGATACATTTTTAGTAGTTATTAAGAAAAATCTTTTTGTTTTGCACTTTTAGTTCTGTAGCGGGTTGTGGGTTTATAGGGGAATAGGGTGAAAAGTAATTTAATAATTAAAAAAAATAATTAATATGTATTTTGCGCATTTAGTTGGGGAGCAGGTTGTGGGTCTATAGGAGAATATGGTGGGCAGTAATTTAATTATATTAAATGTATTGATTATTTATTTGTATTTATTAATATTTGCTTTATTGATATTTTATAGTGATAAATGTGTAAATTAATGTATTATAACATATTTAATATTTGGTTGGTAATACATTTTAACTAATTAATGCCTTCTATGCGTTGGACAGCCCCTGGTAATCTTACGTCACTGTGGGCGTGTGCGTCGGATGGCTGTGGACCGTCCGAATTCCGCACGCCTAAAATCCACCCGCACTGTGGGGGAATTTGCTCTGCAGCGAACAGGTTAATTATTAATTCATTATGGTAAATATATAATTTGTTTTAGGTGTGTGTTGTGGTATTTGTAGTTGTAAATGGTTGGAAGTAATTTATTTTTAATTTATGAATTAGTAATTGGTTGTTAATTAATGTTATTTAATTAATTCTTAATTAATTGTTAAATAATGATGGTAATTGTGTAATACCTTTTTTAGGTGTGTGTTATGTTTGTAAGTGTAAATGGTTCGAAGTAATTTATCTCTAATTTATGACTTAACTAGCAGCCCGTCCCGTCCGGGAGCAATTAGGCTTCAGAGCCCCCGCCTGCACGTAGAAAAAGGGATCGGTTAGGCTCTGGGTGTATTTAAACCTTTTCTTTCAGACTATGTTTTGGGTTTGCATAAGAGCCCACTTTTCCACCTCCTGGTCACCTTTTTAGATGCTAGGGCAGCATTCTTTCGACTTCTGTAGACACATCTTCATCATATCCACTCTTGTTAGTTTGCTCACTGACTTACTGACTGTGCTGAAGGATGATCGTACTGCAAAAGCCGCTATTTGGTTCTCTCTACGCATATCAGCCCTCTCAAGCCTTCTGCCATATCCCTTGTGCTCCAGCTGGCTGTATACATCATACCTGTTCCCTTCCCACGCGGCATCTACTACACCATGTCACAGCACCCCTTCCCACGTGGCAACTACTACACCTTGTCACAGCACCCCTTCCCGTGCTCTCGGTCTTTGTACCTCAATACCTGCTCCCTGGCCGCCTCAGCATCACGTCACTCCACCCCCTTCCTAGTGCTGTTGCCTTTTGACTATCAGACAAGTGAGTGACCCCTTTCCTGACCCTCTCTGCTACTCGCCACACGTCTCTCGTTTATCGGGTCCCCCTTTCTTCGCCTCTCGGTTGCTCCAATTACTTCTCACCAGTCCTCCAGTCTCCGCTCTTTCAAATCAATGCTCGGACGTCAGCGTCGGTTGCTCCAATCATGTCTCACCAGTCCTCCGGTCTCCGCTCTTTGCAATCAATGCACGGATGTCAGCGTACGCCACTCCTCCCCTCGCTCCTGATGTCATGACGCACCTCGCGGCCAGCGCTACTTTCAAGGGACTACTTTTTTATGGTAAATTGTTTTAATTGCGTTTTATTTTTATTTTTATATAGCCTATGTCCATCTCCTGGACCTCCCCTTTCCAACGCTGTATTGGGTGTTGTGATTGGTGGTGTACTTTTTGAGTTTACCTTGCTCAAAGGACACAGTTCTCTCTTCATAATAGTGGTATAGATAATTAGTTGTAAGTTAATTTTAATTAATTATTATTTAATTATGGTAATTTTGTAATGAATTTTAGGTGTGTTTTGTGGTGTTCATAGGTGTAAATGGTGGGAAGTAATTTGTGTTTAATTAATATATAGTTGTTAATTAATTTTAATTATTAGATACATATTTGGGATACATTGTAAGTATGTTTTTGTTATATTTATTTTTAAAAGGGGTAAAAAGTGGATACATCTTAATAATTAAATTTTCAGTTGTTAATAGTAATTGATCGTAATTTTAAGATACGTTTTAAATGTGTTTTATTATTTGATAGTTTAATTTAGTTTGTGTTGTGCAAATTATAGAGTTAAAGTGGGTGTAGTAGATTAATGTTTATCTACTTTTAATTAATAAGAATGTTTAATCATTTATTAATTATGTAAAATATGTAAATAATATTTAATTAAGAAATGTGAAGTGTTTTGTTTTTGGTGTGGTGTTATAGGTTAAGGAATTAAATAAATACATTTATTTTGTAATTGAGTATTTTATTACATATAGTATTTGAAGGATTGTGTTTTATGTAATTACTATTGTCATATTTGCTCTTTTTATATGTTAGAAAACATTTAATTTAAAATTTAAAAATATTGATCATTAATTTTTATTATCTTTTTGATTGTTTAATATATGCATATATATATATTTTAAATGTTTCAGTGTGAATAGTATTTTTTTTTCTACGGTATCCAGGACTTTCCCTTCTGTTGCATCATTGGAGTGGGAATTTAAATTTTTTCCCCTCTGCTATCCAACACTTTCTCTTCTTTTGCACTCAGTGAAGTGGGGATATTAATTTTTAACCCTCCGCTATGAAACACTTTCCCTACTGTTGCACTACTGGAGTGGTAATTGTACTTTTTTAACCCTACGCTATCCAACACTTTCCCTACTGTTGCATTCTTTGGAGTGAGAATAGTAATTTTTACACCTCCGCTATCCAGCACTTTCCCTACTGTTGCACACACTGGAGTAGGAATAGTAATTTTACCCCTCCGCTATCAAACTCTTTCCCTACTGTTGTACTCTCAGGAGTGGGAATAGTAATTTTTACCTCTCTGCTGTCCTAGACTTACTCTACTGTTGCATTCTTTGGAGTGGGAATAGTAATTTTTACCCCTCAGCTATCCGACACTTTCCATACTGTTTACCCCTCTGCTGTCAAACACTTCCCCTACTGTTGCTCTCACTGGATTGGGAATAGTAATTTGTACCCCTTCACTATCCAACACTATCCCTACTGATGCATTCTTTGGAGTGGAAATAGTAATTGTTATCCCTCCGCTATCCAACACATTCCCTACTGTTGCACTTACTGGAGTGGGAATATAATTTTTTACCACTCTGCTATCCAGCAGTTTCCCTACTATTGCACTCACTGGATTGGGAATAGAAATGTTTACCCCTCCACAACAACACTATGAGGCCCAAATTTCCATTGTAGTGATTTCTTAGTTACAGGTCTAGTTGTCAGATCGACACACACACTCCCTCATGGCTGGTATACACCCACACCAAACCCTTTCAGCGTATTCGTCGGGGATTTTAATATTATGATGAATAAAATGCTGGATTCATCCAGCAAGTCGATGGTTCAATATAAGCCTATATCCCTTAGATCGTTGAGGAATAATATGGCGCTTTTTAATTTATGGGACCCCTGGCGTAATCAAAATCCGGATAAAAGGGAATATACCTGTTGGTCCGGCAGGTACAAATCTTCCTCTCGAATTGATTTCTTTATAATTTCACGTCAAATTATTTTCTCCAAACAGATGATCCTCTATAACGGATTCTCAGATCACGCTATGATTATTATGGAAGTAGGATCGGTAGATAGGGTAAGAACCCCGAAGCGTTGGGCTTTCAATAAGAAATATCTGACTGATGAGACCTGGGTGGGGGGTATCAAAACAGAAATTTTAGATTTCCTCACACGGAATGTGGGTACAGCCCCCCTCAACTATGTTTGGGACTCTCTGAAGGCATATATCCGAGGGCTAGTCATTGGGAGAGATGCAGTCGATTCATTGGCCGCCAAGAACAGGAATAAAGCTCTTCAACAGAAAATACAGGATCTGACTATACGTATGCAATATAACTTAGATAGATCGCTATATGACCAACTAATTGCGGCCAAAAGAGAGTTCTCTCAGGAGCTCTATACTCAGAGTGAGGAGATTTTTCGTAAGAGCTCTCAAAAAATCCATGAAGCAAGTAATTTTACTGGCAAACTCTTGGCGTGGCAGGCCAGAGAACAAGCCTCGTCGAATTTAATACATTCTTTGTACTCTCCTGAGACTTTTAGAAACACTTCGGATCCAATTGAAATTGGCGATATTATGGTCACACATTATAAGAAAATTTATGATACCCAAGCATCCATAGACCATCAAAATGTATTGATGTGCTTGGAAAAACAATCTCTTCCCACTCTTTCTTCATTTGACCAAACGAGTATGGTGATCTCCTTCTCGCGAGAGGAAGTAGAGAAAGTAGTTCATCAGCTCCCACTTGGGAAAGCTGCTGGCAATGATGGGTTCCCCTCAGAATTTTTTTAAGTTTTTTTCAACGCCTTTGCAGATTTTTTTATAGAACTATTAAATTCTATGTTGATGGGCGGACATGTTCCGGATTCATTTCGGGAAGGAACAGTGGTAAGCTTGCTTAAAAAGGGCAAACCCCCGACAGACCCGAACTCTTATAGACCCATCACGTTATTGAACACAGATTATAAAATTACCACTAAACTATTATCCACTCGTTTTAATTCTTTTGCCGCAGATTTGATTCATGGAGATCAAAATGGTTTTGTTGCCGGAAGGCAGCTGTTGACCAATACTCATATTCTAACGGAGGCTCTTGATTTCTTTGAAGCACAAAAGATCCCAGCATTAATTTTATTATTTGATGCTGAAAAAGCCTTTGATTTGGTGGTATGGGAGACACTTTTTGTTATTTTGCAGCACTTCGGCATTCCAGATGTAATAATAGATCTAATACGGAATCTTTATTCTGGGGCTAGGGCCAATATCATTATCAATACAGAATTAGTGGGACTTGTTTCGGTGAAACGTGGCATTAGACAAGGCTGCCCACTGTCCCCGATATTATTTGCTTTTTTCATAGAGCCGTTAGCTACTGCAATTAGGAAAGCTCCACTGTTACTTCCCCCTATTAACTTAATGCCTAAAATCAAACTTTACGCAGACGACATAATCCTGCTAATTAGGCCAGAAATACAATGTCAAGCTCAGGCCCTACAAATTTTCGAAGAGTTTGAGGTTCTGGGGGGATATAGGATAAATTAAAAAAAAACTGAAATTATAGTGTGCGGGGGCATTAAGCCTGCAATTCATCCCGACCTAAAGTCTTGCATTAATAATAAACCAAAAAGATACTTGGGGATATGGTTTTCATCTTCAGTTGCTGATCTTTATAGTTTGAATTTTGTACCAATGCTGCAGAAAGTCTGAGTAATGTTTGAAAGATGGAATTCCCTACCATTAACTATTATGGGACGTATTGCTCTAATTAAGATGTCGGTTCTTCCGCTGTTCAACTTTCTATTTTCAACTATTTCTTGCGCTCTGCCTGGCTCATTTTTCTCTAAGGCTGAATCTTTGTTTTCTTCCTTTATATGGGCTAAAAGGGCACCACACATTGCTTTGCACACTTTATTCGAGGATAAGGAACAAGGAGGGCTTGCTCTTCCCAATCTGAAAGACTATTATAATGCTTATTTGGCTCAATTTTTGACTAGATTTAAGGACAATACCCAACAACTTTTTATCAATTTTTTCTTTGATTTGATTTGTAAAGAAGCTCAGATTCCCTCACCGCTTCAAGTTTTCAAATCACCAAAAACAGTTAGGTATAAGGTTTTGCACTGGTTTTTTAAAAGACGCACAGCACTTCTAAAGAGGCACTCTTTCTCATTTCTCAATATATTCTCTCCCATTAGCTCCGTTTTTTCATTCTTTGGGGTGGATATTAATTTGTAGTTAGTAGAAAAATGGCAGAAAATAGGGTTCAGGAAACTGGATGATTTTTAAAAAAATGATACCTGGATTAGGATATCAGATTTGACGGCCCGGGTTCAGGGCAATTTTATATTACTGGGCTCTTATAAGCTGATTTATGGTGTTTTGCTTCAATTAGATCCCACACATCTTTCCCCCCCTGATTCACTATTCACTGAACTTTTTCTGTCAATACTAGAAAGGAAGCCAGGGGAGTGGAAACGACGTTTAACCATGAACAGGGATCCGAATTTATGTGGCAAGGCAAGTAATAAATGGCTAGACCAGGAAAACATGGTACTAACGCCCGCTGTGAGGAAAATAATTAATGTGTTGAATTTTTCTGCATTGAGAGGGGCCAATTGGCGCAGAATGCTGTTTTTCAGTAAATGGCTTCTGTATTTTACCCCGGTCAAAATTAATAAGATGTATCCTGAATGCTCTTCGAATTGTTATAGGTGTTTACAGTATGACTCTGCTAATTGGTCGCATGTGGTTGCTAAATGTCCTAAAATTGTTCCTTTCTGGGAAAATATATTTACGTTTCTACAAAACCAGTGCGAAATCCCAATTTCTGTTAACTATAAAATGATTTTGTATGGATTCGATCCTGAAATAATGCTAGAAGGGCATTTAGTTAAATTCATATATATCGCTATGGCTGTGGCAAGATCATTAATTCTTCAAAATTGGCGATCGCAATATTGCCCCAATATACATGAATGGCGTTATAAAATGCAAAAAGTTAGAAACAGCGAACAAGTGTATGCTCAAAGAGTGGGGTCGACTCGGAAGTTCGAGAAAATATGGGGTTCATTCTGTATTGATGTTAATTGAGCCTGAGGGCATATAGGTTTTTTTTTTTTTCCTCTCTACTTTGTGTTCCCCTATCTCCCTTCAGTATTTATCTTCATTGTTCAAATTTACTGTCATGGTGATATGTGTGCTTTCTAATGTTTGATGTTCTGTGTACATTCGGGTTAATTAACGTTATGCTTTTCTGTGTCCAAGACTTCAATAAAAAATATTTTAAAAAAAAAGAAAACATTTAATTTAAAATGTAAAAATATTGATCATTAATTTGTATTATCTTTTTGATTGTTTAATATATGCATATATATATTTTTTAAATGTTTCAGTGTTAATAGTATTTTTTTTTCTACGGTATCCAGGACTTTCCCTTCTGTTGCACTCATTGGAGTGGGAATTTTAATTTCCCCTCTGCTATTCAACACTTTCTCTTCTTTTGCACTCAGTGAAGTGGGGATATTAATTTTTAACCCTCCGCTATGAAACACTTTCCCTACTGTTGCACTACTGGAGTGGTAATTGTACTTTTTTAACCCTACACTATCCAACACTTTCCCTACTGTTGCATTCTTTGGAGTGGGAATAGTAATTTTTACACCTCCGCTATCCAGCACTTTCCCTACTGTTGCACACACTGGAGTAGGAATAGTAATTTTACCCCTCCGCTATCAAACTCTTTCCCTACTGTTGTACTCTCAGGAGTGGGAATAGTAATTTTTACCTCTCTGCTATCCAAGACTTACTCTACTGTTGCATTCTTTGGAGTGGGAATAGTAATTTTTACCCCTCAGCTATCCGACACTTTCCATACTGTTTACCCCTCTGCTGTCAAACACTTCCCCTACTGTTGCTCTCACTGGATTGGGAATAGTAATTTGTACCCCTTCACTATCCAACACTATCCCTACTGATGCATTCTTTGGAGTGGAAATAGTAATTGTTATCCCTCCGCTATCCAACACATTCCCTACTGTTGCACTTACTGGAGTGGGAATATAATTTTTTACCACTCTGCTATCCAGCAGTTTCCCTACTGTTTCACTCACTGGATTGGGAATAGAAATGTTTACCCCTCCACAACAACACTATGAGGCCCAAATTTCCATTGTAGTGATTTCTTAGTTACAGGTCTAGTTGTCAGATCGAAACACACACTCCCTCATGGCTGGTATACACCCACACCACACCCTTTCAGCGTATTCGTCCCTACACACGTGACCCTATGTATAAAAAAGAAGGAGCGCATGTGTTGTAAGCCATTTTAGAGTTGTTTCCAAGGCACCAAACAAGTGGCCCACTACTACATGCGTGGCCTCTTTTGTCACTGAGTTAGTGGTGCCCGACGCACTGAGCGGGTGAAGAACCTGCGATGATGATGATGGGAGCACGAGTATATCGTTAACCATACAGATATCAAGACTTGGCACCATATATGGGACTTCTTTGTTGGAGATCGGGACTACATCATGAAGAAGGTCTCTTTTCCATGAAAAGGTGAGCAGTGAGGCTTGAGTACACATCGGAGGGAGGCAAAGGGTTGTAGCTTACTACATACAAAAATATGACTAAGTGTTTTAGACGAACGTACTCCTCCATAATCTATTAATTTACATGTTTAGTTTTTTTTTCCCAATAGCACTAACATTTTTATAATCGCTGAAATGTCCGGAATATATTCACAATACAAACAGTTCGTAGAAATGTGACAATCAACCTCTTTGAGCGATTCCTGCAGACCCCCGCTGATTGAGCAGTCCATACGGAGCATCGTCTCAGAACAGCTGCATATCGCCATTCGCGACAGCTTCTTTCAAATTGCGTGACAGTTGCATTCCCGATTGTCCGTTGGTCCACATTACGTCCCGTTGGTTTGATAACCTCAGACCCATCAGGAAAACACTCCCTCTAAACCATTCACCATCAACTTGGCAACTGTACAATTTCAAGACAGGCATGTTTTATAATACTGTCCTGAAGATGATGCCACACATCTGTTAGCCTGGCATCGAAACGTCAACACCTATGTACCATATGTCTAACCAAATCCCAGATTGTATTGCACAATGGTACCTTGATGTAATTAAGTCTGTCTACTGAACATCAGGATACAGATCGCCTCGCTCGTTTTTGCCTAATTGTTGTCTGTCTTGTTGTCTGTGGGTCACAGGCTGTGCTCCCTTGACACCTACTCTTAACTACATGATATTTTTATATTTGTTGAAATAAATCTCTGTCCGGCTGGATAAAGAACAGATTGGCTATTTAGCGTATGTTGATTCAAGCTCTCATCTATCATGTTCTAGGGACCCTTGTCTTTAGTAACAATCAACCTCTCAGACCCGGACTGGCTAACGGCCATTTTCACATTCTGCAGAGCTGGGGGCTGAAGTCACTGCTGTAGGGTCTAATTTCATAGATGGATACCTGCGTCTGCTTCGAAAATAAACAATGCAAAATTAATTTTGTTTTGCACAAGCAGGTCCCCATTAACGAAATCAGGGGCATATTATCAAGATACGGTGTTAAAATTATCGCCGTTTTATCGGCAGGAAACTGCTGATAAAATGGCGATAATGGACTTGATAATACCCCCTTGTTAATTCCCATAGAAGCCCATGTTAACACCAGAACATGGGCTTCTATGGGAATTCACAAGGGCCTATTATCAAGCCCATTATCGACGTTTTATCGGCAGTTTCCTGCCGATAAAACAGAGATAATTTTAACACTGGTCCTTGATAATATGCCCCCAAGTCCTCAGCTCTGCCAAATGTCAAAAAGCCCGGGAGCGTGTCCAAGATGGCGGCGTGATCGGACACAGGTCTATGAGGCTCCCTGCCCGATCCTGCCCGTAAGCACCGAACTACACTGCCTGGTCTCCCTAAAGCACCGGGAATTACCGGCACCAGCAGCAGAACACAGTTGTGGTCTCGTTGCAGTGCCTGCTCACCTCGGAAAGGCATCGGACGCAGAAGAGACCCCGGCCGCGGCCTCGGTAATGGTGGGCGCAACAAGGAGCTGAACGGCCCGTGCTCCCACCGCCCCTGTCCTTCATAGTGGCGGGGCGGCCATTTACCCGTGGAGTTTGCCGCTGCGGCCCCCTGACGCTGGCCTTGGAGATGGGGCCCCTACCTGGCGTAATCTGCCGAACCCGCGACCCGGCCCGTGGTGAGGAGCGGTCCGGCCGGGTGCTGTGAAAATTGAGGCCCCGGCTTCGGCCCTTCTGACTGCGAGTCCGCGGCCTTCCACGTGACCTTGCCAGTTGGCCCCTGCGGCGCGAGGGTGATCTCTGCTGCCTGTAAACCCCACCGCTCCACTCCGGAACAGGCTGAGCCTGTGACTGCATCCCAAGATCTGGTGGTTGAGGATCTCCCCTGGACCAGGGCCCACCAGAGCGAGGGGTGAGCGAGCCTGAAGGGCCAGATCCACGGCTCCAGCCACAGAGGGAAGGTGAGGTGAGCGGAAGCGGGCATTGCAGCGAGGGCTCGGGGGCATGACCGAGCTCCCGGCGGCGGGACTGACTGGCAGGCCAAGCTTCATTGGTGTCCAAAGGGCGGGACCACAAGCTTCCCGGTCCAGCATCTGGGCCAATTTGCCCCTGTGGAACAGCGCGAGCGTCCATCGAGGAGACACCTGAGGGGGAGCACATCTGCATGGAAAGGGGGAACCGATAGGCGCTGAGCCTGTTGCGGCGGCCTGCCCTCTTGGGGACACACAAGAACCCCCCGGGAAACTGCCTGGAGGCTGGTTGGCCCTGGTACTGTTCGCTCCACTGCTGCACGCTGCTCGGCTGCCCATTAAGCCACAACTGCCTCACGGGTCTGGGCCCAGAGAACACCGAGTAAGTTACCGCATGTCCCACCAGCGGCACACGACCTGCCTTCGGCTCTCCACTGCTAGCTCTCTGCACCTGCCCCCGAACACCTGATGCCGGCCGCCCGGGCCATCTCGGTGGCTGGCAACAACATGGCAGGTCTTAGAGGGAAGAAAGGGCCCCACACACTCCCCAAAATGCTGGCCAAGTCCCAATCTAAACCCAGCAAGGAGCCACCCTCCCCAGTGACAGCGAAAACCTCGCCAGCGTCGCCCGATGACCAGATACCCATCACCAGATCCTTCTTAGAGACTCTGTTTAATTCCCTCAGGGACGACTTCAAGTCCCTGAAGCAAGAAGTGGCGGGTGAGGTCCGTGAGCTTCGGCGAGACGTGGAGGGTCTTGGAGAACGAGTGGTGGCAATCGAAGAAGCCGACCAAACCAGGAGCGACAAAATCGAGCAGCTTCAACAAGAAGTCCTGCGACTCACAGACCAGCAGCGCCAGGCCCATGCAGAGGACCTTGAAAACCGTTCCCGTCGCACCAACATACGGGTCCGGGGGGTCCCTCAGAAAGCGGAGGGGACTGATGTCATGGGATACTTGCAAGCCCTATTCCGGAACATTCTAGGGGAGCCAGCAGACTTTGCCATACGTATTGACCGAGCGCATAGGGTCGGGCTGCCTCGGTGCGCCTCTGCCCCTCCACCAGACATCCTGGCCTTTCTCCCTGATTTCCCTTTGAAAGAGCGGATTCTACGAGAGGCTCGATGAGCACAACCCCTTCAATTTCAGGGTAACCCAGTTGCCCTTTACCAGGACTTGTCAGCCATTACACTGCAAAAACGAAAGGAGTTTAAAATAGCGACGGACTTCCTGAGAAATCAAGAAATCCCTTACTCCTGGGGTCACCCATTCAGACTGATATTTAAATGGAATGGAACCCTACATCAAATGCGATCGTTTACGGACACCTGCACCCTTCTGGGACTTGACCAGGAGGTCGATGCGCCAACAGTCAGAGCATCGCAAGGGCCCTCCAGGGTGGGCTGGCAGACGGTGGGCCAGAGACGGTCCCCTTCACACCGCTTGAAGCCTGACACAGCCATCATTATGCAAGAGCGGGCGACTGCGGTGGCAGAGGTGGCCAAAGGGACCTCTTCCTCCGAATGACCTATACCCGTGATAGGGAGATCACTCACAGCACGATCCTCGCTAGTGCGGTGGGGGGAGGTGTCGAGGGGGGGCCTAGACGGCCGCCATTGGATATGACCCTTGTAAGAACCTTTACCACGGCCCTGTGCAAACTGACAGGACTAGGACTATGTCTTTTCTTGGTTGGAGGGTTGGGGGAGGGAGTTGGGAGGGGGGGATGAACGTTCAGTTCTGGAACAATGGGTTTCGACTCAGAGTAGACAGTTTGACAGTTGGGTTGTTCGGGGAGGGGGGTTCAGGGTGTGTTGGGAGGGGGGTCCAGTGTGCTGAAAGGGAAGTGTCAGCGGTGAAAACACTGCGTTTCACACCTTCAGTCACGACAGAAGATTGCAATCACACAGCTCATGGCTTACATGATCCCCTGAGATGGAGTCCAGTCTGAAAGTACTGACTCTTAATGTTAAGGGTCTGAACAATCCGATTAAAAGGAGGGCGGTGATCTCGTACCTGGAGAACTCTGCAGCAGACATATGCTTACTCCAAGAAACCCACCTCTTACCTAAAGATTGGCACAGGATGCGCTTGCGTGCTTTTCCCCAACAGTTCTTTTCCTCGCTCCCAACAAAGAAGGCGGAAGAGGCTATTTTTGTCTCCAAGCGCTTCCGCGGCTGCGTAGGGGACAGGGTGGGGGAGATTAAGGGCAGATTGCTGGCATACACCTTTCTCCTGGGGGGACAGCGCTTCACGATTCCCTCAGTATATATGCCCCGAATTCAGGGCAGGAAACATTTCTGAAACAGGCTACCTCAGAATCCCTTCATTCCCCTGCCTCGGTTCTGCTTGTCGGGGGAGACCTCATTTTAGTAATGGACTCGGACATGGACAGGTGGGGTCGTCGGTATGGGGACACAGGAGCCCTAACGGCTGCTGGTAAGGACTGGCTGCGTGACCGGGGCCTGGTGGACCTTTGGAGATCCGCTCATCCCACCACATCACACTTCACGTTCTACTCTCACGTTCACCACACCTACGCAAGGTTGGACCACATCTTGGGTTCTTCCGAACTGCTCCCCATTCTCAAAGACATAAACATTACTTCTGCGGCGTTATCTGACAACGACGCTGTGGAATTGACTCTACAGGTCCCCAGGTCTGCTCGCCCCCCTGGGTCATGGCGATTGCGCGAGACCCTCCTGCAGCGGCCGGAAGTCACCAAAAAAATGTCATACATGCCTTACCGACTACCTGGCGATTAACGACACTCCCGAGACCTCTGCGACCGCCCTATGGGGGGCCTTGAAGGAGGTAGCCCGGGGCGAGCTCATTGCCATTGCAGCAGAGGAAGCCAAGGAACGCAAAGCGAAGAGGGTTGACCTCACGGCCCGTGTCTCGGAACTCGAGAGGGTCCATAGTCATACTGGTGCTCCGAGAGTTTGGAGACAACTAAAATCCACCAGAACCCAACTGGCCAGCCTAGATACGGATCGGGCGGAATTTGCCGCTCTGTGCCTCCGTCATTCTTATTACGTGGGGGGGAACAAAACAGGCCGCTTACTTGCTAGTACCCTGAGGGCGAAGGCCCAAAGCTCCCAAATTATTAGCCTGACGGATGACTCCGGTCAGGACATCTCTGGCGAGACCCAGATAGCAGAAGTATTCAGAACGTTTTACGCTACATTATACAAAGCCGATGACGTCTCGCCGGAGGAGGTCCGTCGATACTTGGAATCGGCGAATGTAACCGAGCTGTCTCAGGACAATGTAGATTCCCTGGACTCCCCTATTCGCTTAGACGAAGTCATTGCAGCTATCTCTCATCTTCGCCCTCTGAAGTCCCCAGGACCTGACGGATTTTCAGCCGGGTTTTATAAAACCTTTTGCCAACTGCTGGCCCCGGTCCTCACCCGGCTTTTCAACTCTTTCGAGGGCTGAGCTCCATTCCTCCAGACATGCTGGCGGCTGAGATTATTGTGCTACCCAAACCAGGCAAAAAACCCTCCAGCTGTTCAGCATTCTGCCCCATATCCCTACTTAACCTGGACCTGAAGATCTTTACAGGGATCTTGACTGCGCGCCTCGGCCCATGTCTGCCCTGGATCCTGGAGCCTGATCAATCTGGCTTTGTCCTCAATCGCCAATGCAGCGACAACACTAAACGTATTTTACACCTGATTGATAAGGCCCACTTCCAGAACTCGGACTCCGCCTTGTTGGCTATAGACGCGGAGAAAGCGTTTGACCGGGTGGACTGGCACTTCCTCCAGCAAGTCCTGCGGCGCTTTCGAGTGGGGGACAGGTTTCATGCCTGGATCACGAGCTGCTACCACCACCCCCAAGCTCGTGTTCGCTTGGGAGGCCTGCGCTCTGATACTTTTGAGATTCAGCGGGGCACGAGGCAAGGTTGCCCCCTTTCGCCCCTTCTCTTCGCCCTTTATGTAGAGCAAAAGATTCGCGACAACCCTACCATCCGAGGCATGACCTTTGGCCGGGAAACCCATGTAATAGGCCTTTATGCCGATGATATCATAGCCGCTCTGGATGCCCCGGATCGCTCTGTCCCCGCATTCCTGATGGAGCTGGAATCATTTGGAGCCATCTCTGGCTTCAAAATCAATAAAGGGAAATCCCTCATTTTACCCTTGGGCAGGAACCTCCACGTGCACACTCCTCCACCTGCTTACGGAGGAGCTGTCCCCTCTGCAGCACACCTCCCGTACCTGGGCATCACGCTCACGGCTTCCATGGACTCCACGCTGACTCTCAACTATGCAGCCCTTTCCTCCCGGATCCGGACTGACCTAGCTCGATGGCCAAACAACCACTCTCTCTACTGGGTCGCATTGCGGCGGTCAATATGTCGGCCCTGCCTAAGATCCTATACTTTTTCCAGACTCTCCCGATGCTCCCCCCCGGGGGTACCATTCAGGCCCTCCAAGCCACCATCCATCATTTCATTTGGGAGGGCAAACGGGCACGTCTACATAAAAACCTAGCCTATAGGACTGCAGACGAGGGAGGTCTTGGTATCCCCAACTTGTTACAATATTTCCAACTCCGGTACTTGGTAGAATGGTTCAGGCCAGAGTCCGAGAAATGCTGGTTATTCCAGGACAGAGCAATGGCTGGCACCTCCCTTTGGAATATCCCGTTCCTTCCTAGACAACACAGACCACTCTACCTTTTACGGTCTCCTATCACTCGCACTGTCATGCAGGTCTGGAACGCGGTCGCGGTCAAAAGGGATCTTACCACCTTCCCTTCTCCCCTTACGCCTGTTATGTTATGTTATGTTATGTTAAATTTGACTTGTAGAGCGCACGTACGCCCGTAGGCTTCATGGCGCTATAGGAAGTTTTCAGAAACACAACACAACAACAGGAGGACAGCTTGGAACATCTAAGGATAGGCTTCCCTAAAGAGCCAGGTCTTAAAGGCTTGTCTAAAGGCCAGAATATCCTCGTGTGACCTTAAAGAAGCTGGCAGGGAGTTCCAGAGGGAGGCAGCAAGAAAGTGAAAGGAGCTGCCGCCCTGACGTTGTTTCCTAACAACAGGCACCGTGAGCAGGCTTTTGTGACTGGAACGAAGGTTGCGAGAGGGGACATATCTGGCAAGCAGGTTGATGATAAATTTGGGGCCCTTGCCTTGTAGTGCCCTGAAGATAATGCAGCCGGTTTTAAAAGCAATGCAGATCTGCCAGGCCTGGCCTGATGGACTGCCATTTAGGAAGCCCACAGATCAGCCTGGCCGCCTGATTTTGAACTAGCTGCAGCCTCTTGAGCTGCCCGGCTGGAAGACCCAAATATAAACTATTTGAGTAGTCCAGCCTAGACAGCACAAGGGCGATGGTCACTGTATCAGGGCAGAATGGGTTAGGAGATGGGCAATCTTTCTAATCTTGCGCAGCTGAAAGAAGCATGCGGAGACTACTGTCCCTACCTGACTTTTCAAAGAGAGGTCTTCACTAAAGGTGACTCCAAGGCTCTTGACCATGCGGGATTTGGAAGGGGGATATCCCATCTCCGGAGGCCAAAATTGAGGTCCTGGATAACCCAGAGTTCCCACCGGGTAACGCTCCTAGAGCCTTTCCGCAATGGCGAGGAATTGGTAGTTTCTCCGCTGGTCATCTCTTTGACCTGCGGGGTTTCCTCCCCCTTAAAGACATAATCCAAGGCTACGATGTTGTATCCCCTCATCTATTTCAATATTTCCAGCTCCGACATTGGCTCACCCACCCGGACGTAGTCCCCTTGGTGGGCAGATCCATGACAGTCTTCGAGAAATGGCTAGTGATGAGAGACTCCGACAAACATCTTATCACGGACCTTTACAAAATGCTTACACCTACTCCCCCGTCAAACACATTTTGCTTGTTAATGAGGCTTTGATATCCCCCCGCTTACAGCCCCTGCAGCTCCACTCTTCCTTGAACCTGAGCCCCCACCCCAAATTATTTCTAGCCCCCCCACCCCCGATATTTTTCACTGTGAGTGCGCCTCTGGCTTCACATACCCCTCCCCTATCGTGTGTGTCTCTCCCACGTTTTAATATCCTTTTTTCCTTTCTCTTTCTTACTCTCTCACATCGTTTCTCTTTTTTCTTAAAAACCCTGCCCCAGTGGGCGGAGCCAGTCTCACGGCATTATGGCACGCTTTAAGTTCCCAAAACCCTGCTCCAGTGGGCGGAGCCAGTCTCACGGCATTATGGTTCTGGTAGTGCAGGAGCTGTAACCTCCAGTGAGGGGAGTTTGCACCAAGTCAATAATTCATAAAATAAAACCACTGGGGCAGGGTTTTGGGAACTTAAAGCGTGCAGGAAACAGTGCTTGCAACTAAGAAGACTTTGCCATTGAGAAAGGGAATGCTGTTCCCGAAACGCGTCTGGCACGATTTTGAATGTTATCTCCAGCATCCTTACCTGCAAGTTGCTGCCAGCAATAAAAGAATGACTTATGTTACGCACCGTGTGGCGTCTCTCATTGGGACTAACTCAGAGATTGGATGTTGAGCGGCTGAGCCCAGCCGCGAGAGGCGCCCACCGCGATGGAAGCGAGCCCATGATGGAACCCTTGTTTCGTCAGGAAATTGGGAGGTGCGGTGCAGCTGAAGGCTGAAAGAGACGGCTTGTGAGGTGCTGGTGTGACATCAACCCACAGTGGTTTTATTTTATGAATTATTGACTTGGTGCAAACTCCCCTCACTGGAGGTTAGAGCTCCTGCACTACCAGAACCATAATGCCGTGAGATTGGCTCCGCCCACTGGGGCAGGGTTTTGGGAACTTAAAGCGTGCAGGAAACAGTGCTTGCAACTAAGAAGACTTTGCCATTGAGAAAGGGAATGCTGTTCCAGAAACGCGTCTGGCACGATTTTGAATGTCATCTCCAGCATCCTTACCTGCAAGTTGCTGCCAGCAATAAAAGAATGCCTTATGTTACGCACCGTTTGGCGTCTCTCATTGGGGCTGACTCAGAGATTGGATGTTGAGCGGCTGAGCCCAGCAGCGAGAGGCACCCACCACGATGGAAGTGAGCCCATGATGGAACCGTTGTTTCGTCAGGAAATTGGGAGGTGCGGTGCAGCTGATGGCTGAAAGAGACGGCTTGTGAGGTGCTGGTGTGACATCGACCCACAGTGGTTTTATTTTATGAATTATTGACTTGGTGCAAACTCCCCTCACTGGAGGTTACAGCTCCTGCACTACCAGAACCATAATGCTGTGAGATTGGCTCCGCCCACTGGGGCAGGGTTTTGGGAACTTAAAGCGTGCAGGAAACAGTGCTTGCAACTAAGAAGACTTTGCCATTCAGAAAGGGAATGCTGTTCCCAAAACGCGTCTGGCACGATTTTGAATGTTATCTCCAGCATCCTTACCTGCAAGTTGATGCCAGCCATAAAAGAATGCCTTATGTTACGCACCATGTGGCGTCTCTCATTGGGGCTAACTCAGAGATTGGATGTTGAGCGGCTGAGCCCAGCCGCGAGAGGCGCCCACCGCGATGGAAGCGAGCCCATGATGGAACCCTTGTTTCGTCAGGAAATTGGGAGGTGCGGTGCAGCTGAAGGCTGAAAGAGACGGCTTGTGAGGTGCTGGTGTGACATCGACCCACAGTGGTTTTATTTTATGAATTATTGACTTGGTGCAAACTCCCCTCACTGGAGGTTACAGCTCCTGCATTACTAGAACCATAATGCTGTGAGATTGGCTCCGCCCACTGGGGCAGGGTTTTGGGAACTTAAAGAGTGCAGGAAACAGTGCTTGCAACTAAGAAGGCTTTGCCATTGAGAAAGGGAATGCTGTTCCCGAAACACATCTGGCACGATTTGGAATGTTATCTCCAGCATCCTTACTAGCAAGTTGCTGCCAGCAATAAAAGAATACCTTATGTTACGCACCGTGGGGCGTCTCTCATTGGGGCTAACTCAGAGATTGGATATATATATATATATATAAATATGCACTGACACTCCCACAGTGCACCGCACAAGCCAGCCCTCTCCAGGAGAGAAACGGACACCGGATTCAGTAATAGATGCAGCAGATTTTTTTTTGTTTTCTTTTCATCGTGTCAAGGGTGCCATGATCTGACGCGTTTCGGCGAACCTGTCGCCTTGCTCACCAGATACAAGCGTTTGTGAGTGCATAGTTTTTAAACAGTGAAACACCAATCAGAACACTTTTTGCCATATATCACGTGACCATCAGTCATAGCTTTCTATGGGGATAGAAAACCGACTCATTTTGCGTCTGCACCTTAATACCAACTGTTGAAATTGAATTTATAACTGTATAAATACATGTAAATTGCACGTAGTATATTAATGGGAAAAGACAAATTTCACATTGTGATTTCATTGCTGAATTCATATTTAAAACAATAAATACTAAGATCATTATTAAAAGCATAACAATACATAGCAGTGAAATAAAGTTTTCTTATATCCGCTTAATACAGTATAATAGTTTCCCAATTGATCTATCTCCAATTTTTTAATATATATCCAACACGCTATTCGGTCATGTGTAAAAAGACAAGCATAACGTTTTATCTAAATCCATGAAAGTGCTGTTTGTGCAAAAGAAAGTGCAGTGAAGTGAATAAAGTGCAATAATATTGTTAAAATCTATAGGGGATCCCAGCCAGGAACCCCGTTCAGCGGGTAAATCTGCATTGATGGTAATTAATTCAAGTCATGTATTAGGAAACGAATACATACAGATTTTACGAGAATAAAGTGGTCAAGTGCATAGCATCCGGGCTTTCATATATTAATAACAGTGCAATCTATATCTGAACAAAAGAGCGCCAATAAAAAGTATAAAATCATAAATATAAATTCATGATAATACCCACATCACCGGCGATCCATTGAAGACATAAATAAATTACTGTCTATAAAATCCCAAACCCAATATATATATATATGCAACACCTCACA
Source organism: Lissotriton vulgaris (assembly GCF_964263255.1). Taxonomy (NCBI): domain Eukaryota; kingdom Metazoa; phylum Chordata; class Amphibia; order Caudata; family Salamandridae; genus Lissotriton; species Lissotriton vulgaris. The sequence continues at coordinate 587,549,475 of NC_141696.1, read as the reverse complement.
AATTCTCTCGTTTAGGCACGAAAATCACGGGCGTAGACCAACTTGTGCTCCAGCAATATTATATTTTACTTCCACATTGTCAAGACGCGTTTCGGCCGTCCATGCGGCCTTGATCACCTGATCATGCGCAGACATTTCACCAAATTTAAAGTGCTAGTGCATCATATAATTCATGAAATGAAATGAAATGAAAAAAGAACTTAATTAAGCGCACTGCGGCCAAGCGGCTTCCTGTCGCTGAGGGTTAGACCAGACTCACAGAGGTGGCGCAGGAAAACTAACAAGGGAAGGCCTGGGAGAACAGAAAGGTTTTAAGAGCTTTGCGGAAGTGAGTGTAGATGGGGATAGAGCGGATGGACAAAGGGAGGCTGTTCCAGAAACGGGGGGCCAAAACCGAGTTTGAGTTTGAGTTTAAATCACTTCTAAAGCGCACGTACACCAGACGGTTTCATGGCGCTGTGGTTCACTGTACCTCAATTAGCAGGGGGGCCAGGAGACAGAAAAGCAACTCATTGGGGAAAGGCTTGTGAGAAAAGAAAGGTTTTTAGTGCTTTCCGGAACAGAGGATATTGGGTAAGGGACCTGAGATGAAGTGGAAGTGAATTCCAGAAGATGGGGGCAATGGTGGAAAATTTGGAGCCTCCCCATTTTTTTCGACGAAACCGGGGGACGACCAGCAGGTGTTGGGAGGAAGATCGTAGTTCCCTTGCCGGGGTATAGGGTTTAATCTCGGAGGAGATAAAGGCTGGGGAAGATCCTGACTGAGCTTGAAAGGTGATGCAACCCATTTTAAACAATGATCGTTCCCGAATAGGGAGCCAGTGTAGAGATTTTAGAAGAGGGGTGACGTGGTGTGACTTGGCCAACTTATAGACTAGGCGAGCGGCCTGGTTTTGTACCAGCTGCAACCGCTGGATACTGTAAGCGGACATACCACAATATAGAGCGTTACCATAGTCTAATTTAGAGACTACCATGGCCAGTGCAATAAGTTTTAAGGCTGTGAAAGAGAAAAAGCGGGAAACCTTACGGATAGTGCATAGAGAAAGAAAAGCCGAGAATCGGGTGCCTCCCGTTCTGGATTTACGAAAGCGAGGAACATGGAGAAGGGAAAGAGAAGAAGAGCGGAGGGTGCGGCTAGGGACGTGAGGAGAAATAAGAGATCCGATAAAGAGGGGAGCTGAGCGGGTGTGAGCACAAAAGGCCACACAAACCAATTTAAAGAAAGATCTAAAGTGAACAGGGAGGCAGTGAAGGGACTTGAGTGCAGGAGTGATATGGGAAGATTTGGGAAGGCGAAGAATGAGACAGGCGGCCTGGTTTTGAATGGCCTGAAGACGACGAGTTTCGTAGGCAGGTATGCCCACGTACAAGCCGTTCCCATAATCAAGGCGAGAGGTGATAAGGGCCATGACTATGGTTTTGAGGGCATCCGTAGAAAAATAGCGGGAAATTTTCCGAATAAGGCGGAGAGAGAGAAAGCAAGAAGATACTACTGAACTAACTTGGGCATGCATGGTAAGGTCGTGGCTGACCTTGATGCCCAAGGTCCGGACTGAGGAGACCGGTGAAGGGGGGGTACCAAAAGAAGGAGGCCAGTGGGCCGGGGACCAGGGGTTGGAGGGACCACCCATGAGGACAAGCTCCGTCTTGTCAGGATTGAGCTTCAAATGATTGAAGCTCATCCAGTCGGATATGAAAACTAAAGTGGAACAAAACTCAGGAAGAGAAACAGAAGGGGAAGAAAGATCAAAGACGAGCTGGAGGTCATCCGCGTAGTTATACACAGAGACCCCCAGCTCGAGAAGAGAGGCAATAAGAGGGTGGATGTAAAGATTGAAAAGAAGAGGGGAAAAGGAAGAACCTTGGGGGACCCCGCAGGTGACCGGGCGGGGAGGAGCGGAGAAGCCCGAAAGTTGAACCGCTTGGGACCTGCCCTGGAGAAAGGACGCAAGCCAAGAAAAGGCAGTGCCCCGGATGCCCGCTGTGCTGACACGGTCGAGAAGAATGGAATGATTGACCGTGTCAAATGCAGCGGACAAATCGAGGAGGACCAGGGCCTGGGGGAGATTGATGTCAGCTTTCCCTTTGAGTTCGTCCAGGACGACGATGACCACTGACTCCGTGGAGTGGCCTGGACGAAAGCCCGCCTGATGGGAGGCCAAAAGGTGGTGCTCCTCGATATGGTTGGACAGGCAAGATGTGACATGGCTTTCAAGGATCTTGCCCAAATAAGGGAGGAGAGAGATAGGCCTAAAATTAGAGGGGAGCGAGGGATCCAGGCCGGGTTTTTTAAGAATAGGGAGAACAATGGCGGATTTAAAGGTTGAAGGAACAGAACCTAGTGCTAAGGAGGCATTAAGAAGGGCAAGAGGGGGAGCAGGACAGCTAGTGAAAATTTAAGGATCCGTGCAGGAGCGCAGTCCGCAGGAGATCCGGACTTGACTTTTGTAAGCAGGTTGAGGAACCGGTCCATGGAAATGGGAGGGAAATGATCCAGAGAGGAGGGAGGCAGGGGGAGGGAGCATGAGAGGCCGGGTTGGGGTACAGTAGGGATATTGGCCTTGATTTTAGTAATTTTATCAATGAAATAGTCATTTGGTGAAGAACAGAGGGCCTGAGATGGGACAGTGCTGGTGCTGGTGCGGTCGGAGGTAGCCAGGTTATGAACCAGGGAGAAAATTTCTCGGGATTTGTTAGCTGATAGGGCAACTCTCTCGGTAAAGTATTTAGTTTTGGCCGCAAGGATCGCTCTTTTATAACCATTCAGAAGAAGTTTATATTTAGCGTGAAGATTAGGGCAATAGTTCCGTCTCCAATGACGCTCCGACCTCCTAAGATCAAGTTTGAGAGCTTTGAGCTCGTTGGTAAACCATTTGTGCGCGTCATACGGGTGAACAGATTTGACCTTCTTGATCGGGGCGACCTGATCGCAAGAAGAGGAGAGCCAAGTACTAATGGCGTCAGTCTGCGAATCCAAAGAGAGGTCAGTAAGATCCGGAGCAGAGGAAGCCAAGGAAAGCGAGAGAGAGTTGAGGTCAGTTTGATTCCAACTGCGGGCCAGTAAATTTTTGGGAGGAGGCACCTTGTCAGCGGAAGCCGAGTGGATGCGATATGAAATCATGGCATGGTCGGACCAGATGCAGGGGAGAATAGTAGGAGGAGAAACGTCGCAACGTAGTGACCAGAGTTGGTCCAGGATATGGCCCTGGGCGTGGGTGGGAGCCAGAATATGGGAGGTAAGGTTCAGGCTCTGAAGGGTAGCAGAAAAGTCTTTAGACGCCGCGTCTTCCCTGGGGTCACCTGGCCAGAAGTTGAAATCACCAAGCAGGATCACCGAAGAGTTGTTGACCACCAATGTGGCCAGAAGATCCTGTAAAGCCGCGACAAATAAAGGCATGGGTTGGGGGGGCGGCACATGAGAACGACGGTGAGGGGTGCAGAAAGGTTGAGCGAACGGGCCACCAAGTAGTCCACGTTGGGTATAGGGGGGTGAGCGAGAAGTTGGAATTTTAAAGTGGAGCGGATAATCATTGCCACACCACCCCCCGCCTTGCCGACCGGGCGGTCTGCTCGGAGGGCATAGTAGGTGTCGGGGAGAATGGCCAGGAGATCCGGGAGAGAATCAGTGGAGAACCAGGTTTCAGTGAGGAATAAGTAGTCTGGGGATTCAGTGTTCAAAAGGTTAAAGAGTTCCGTCTGGTGCTTGACAGCGGACCGGGTGTTGAGCAGGTAAGCGGAGGCTGCCAAAGGGGCAGATGAAACGCAGGTAGCTAGAGGAGGAACAGCAGAGGGAGAGGAGGGGCGACAGGTAGAAGGGGGTGGACAGGAGGAACGGGAGGCAAGAATGCCAAGAGAGTCAAGACGATGCAGTACAGAGGGGGAGGGAACAGAAACAGCAGGATGGGCGAGAAGTTGGGCAGGGGAGTACACCAAAGAAAGGGCAGGATCTATGGCCCCTGGTCCCGGCCCGTCGCGGACGGGCTTGTCTTAGGCGCGCCCGCTGCGCTCGTCCGCTGCGCGTCCTGAAGTTACACATTGAAATAAGGATCTGTGGGGGCGGGAGGGGGGCGTGGCCTAAGAGTGGGCGTGGCCAGCAGCCTGTGCGAGGCGATAGGAGCCGAGTTTCAAGTGGGTCAGTGACAGCGATAGCTCCGCTGCACGGCGCCCAAATGTGCAAAGTAACAAGATTAAAATACAAGATAGTAAACACAATTTTAAAAAGCCAAATGCTACTTCTCCCAGCTTTCCGCCTCAGGAGAATACAGTCTAAGCAGAGCGCTCGTGGTCAGCGCTTAAGAGTCTGAAAGGGCGGGAGGGGGGCGTGGCCTAAGAGTGGGCGTGGCCAGCAGCCTGTGCGAGGCGATAGGAGCTGAGTTTCAAGTGGGTCACGTGACAGCGATAGCTCCACTGCACGGCGCCCAAATGTGCATAGTAACAAGATTAAAATACAAGATAGTAAACACAATTTTAAAAAGCCAAATGCTACTTCTCCCGCCTTTCCGCCTCAGGAGAATACAGTCATAGACATAGAAGACATAATGCAAATACTTTGACAAAATCAGATTTATACTTTGTAATCTGCATCTTTCACTATGGGATATTTCAATATACATGTTTAATATCTGCTTAAATGCACACATAGTATTTAATATATTTTACCCCTTGTGTGAGGAGGTTCACTCCAACCAAGTATTTATCAGCCTAAATGCTCATTTTCAAATCTTACTTTTCAATGTTATTCTTCTTATGATGCAATTACTATTTATAACATGTTACATGCTCACCTCTGTGTATAACTAAACCATAAATTAATAAACAAAATTAAGAATAACGAAGCATCTCTAAACAGCGATATCTTTAGTAAGCATGGGCGAATTTAGCGAATTTGCGATCCGCGAATTTGCGGATTTGCGAATTTGCAATATTTTTGCGTGTTCGCGGATGTTCGCGGGGCACTTTGCGTGTTCGCGGGTGTTCGCGCGGCGCTTTGCGTGTTCCCAGGTTTGTTTTTTTTTGCCTGGTTAATCACTGCCACCCTCTCGTTTTTTATGTCCTTCTACCCTCTGTACCACTCGTTTATGTGCCCTTCTGCCCTCTGCCCCACTCATTTTATTTTTTATTTTTTATCCCCTTCTGCCCTCTGTCCCACTGTTGTGCCCTTCTGCCCTCAGCCCCACTTAGAACGGGGCCGGCAAGCTGCCAGTGCCATTCTAAAATAGCTACAAAGAGCCTCAACAGGAATCTCTAATAGATAAAGGAAAGCAGGTGCTTGAGTTGAAGGTCAAATTAAGTTACACAATCATTAATCACCACAAGTTTGGGGTGATTAATGATTGTGTAACTGAATTTGACCTTCAACTCGAGCACCTGCTTTACTTTATCTATTAGAGCTTCCTGTTGAAGCTGACTTTTGTAACTATTTTAGAATGGCTCAGGCAGCTTGCCGGCACCATTCTAAAAGAGTTACATAAGTCAGCTTGAACTTTTGACCCAATCCGTTCCGCTCGCGGATTTTGCAGGAAATTCGTGAATCTCGCGGATTGCGAATTTACCAAAAATCCGCAAAATCCACGAGCGGAACAGATTTTCCGCCCATGCTTAATCTTTAGGCAGATTAAGAACAATCATCCATTGACCAAATTATTGCACCTATAGACTAAAGTTTACTACATGTAGCTAAAAAGAAACAACTATTCAATTTAATAAATTAATTTAACGGTAAAGTGCCATCATGCTACAGTACTAAGTTTTCAGAAGGATTAAATTACTACTTCATTGAACCATAAAGTGTCAAGGTGCAACAGTACTATGATCCAAGTGTCTTGTGCCTAAGCATCGAGCTGTAAAGTGACTAATGCTTAAGAGTGCAAATAGTAGAGGCATAACGGAGATTATTTATAAAGTGAGCAATATGCGTGTATTATGTGCAAATACGCATCCTATTTGTCTGTCAACCTGCGTGCAAAGTTATTTTCAGGACATATAAAAAACAAAATGTTATTAATTAAGCTTTACTCCATGAAACTGCTAAAAACAACTAGCTAAAAAGACACATGAATAAAAACTACCCAAATACCTTAAAACCAATCGCTAAAAACAGTATTCATGAATTTAATTTAGCTAAAAAGGGTTGCGTTATATTTGCTGTCCTATACCCTGATAACCGATTGACAAACAGAGATATACTTAAAATGCAGCATTGCATACCATTCATTTGAAACATTTCATTATACACTGTTAATAGATGACATTCCTTCTTTTCATTGTTTAAACGGGCTTGTCATCACAGAAATGTATGGATAGCCTCAGTCGCATTTAATCCTCCAGGCCACTTAGAATCGAACTCCAGTATGTAGCTTGTTTCTGTTCGTCTAAGTTTAGCTTCTCTATCTCCTCCTCTCTTAGTCGTTGGTATCGACTCTATAGCAAAATATTTTAAATATTTAGGATTGCTATCATGTACAGCCTGGAAGTGTCTTGCGACAGGATAGTTTTGATCTTTATTTGTGATGTCCCTCAAATGCTGTAAAACCCTTTTACGCACTGCCAGTTTTGTACTGCCTATATATTTTAGTTGACACTCGTATTCCAAGACATACACACAATACTCTGTTTTACACATAAGGTGTTGTTTAATTTCTTTACTTGTGCTTGAGAATGCTGTTTTATAGGTTTTTGTAGTAATACCAAACTGGCATGCTCTGCATGTCAATCATTTATAAAAACCCTTCCTAGATGGTAGCCAGATATCCTTCTTGAGGCTCTCCTGACTGTTTCTTGATGTTTCCCATACTCATAGATTTTCGAAAAGCTATAGCTGGGTTTGAGGGCATATGCTCACCTATCACAGGGTCATCCTGGATAAACTGCCAATTTCTTCTTATTATGCTCCTCAATTCTATATATGTTAGAATATGTTAGAATCAGTCGGACCTGCTCCACTATTTCCTTGCCTACTTCGTGTAGTTTTTTGTTGTTTTTATAGGCAAGGAGTTCATCCCTTGGTTTTAACTGGGACTTTTTCATTGCTGTTTCCACTACCTTTTTGCTATACCCTCTATCTAGGAACCGTGCACAACTGTCCAACTGTTTCTTTTTTAAATCCGCTGGGTCACTACATATGCGTCTAATGCGAAGCATTTCCCCATATGGTATACTCTTTATAAGATGGGGATAGTGTGCACTAGTTGCGTGTAGCAGTGTATTGCCGGCAGTAGGTTTTCTAAAAAGGGTAGTTGTTAAAACATTGTTTACAATTAAGACCTGTACATCTAAAAATATCACGGAGTATTTGCTGATATTAAAAGTAAATTTTAGATTAAAATCATTTTGATTAATATCTTCAATAAACTTCAGCACACTCTCCTCTGTCCCACACCATACAATAAAAATATTGTCTATAAAACGCAACCAGGATACGACATGATCTTTGCAAATTTGATCGTATTTTCGCCTGAGGACCAGTTCAGGTGTAGCTGGGGGAGAAACTGTCCCCCATAGCTACTCCTTGCACCTGCTGGTAAAATTGACCATTAAAAAGGAAATTAGAAGGACAACATATCTAGTGCCATTCTTGTGTGATGGTCAAATGCTATTGGTCTTGTGCTCAAGAAATATTCCGTGGCCTGGAGCCCATCCATATGCTTAATGCAGGTATATAATGAGCATACGCCCAATGTGACCAATAGAAAGTCCAAGCTCCATGCTAGATCTTTAGTTTTTAAAAGGAAGTCACTAGTGTCCTGAACATAAGATTCTAAATTCTTCATATGAGTCTGTAGAAAATAATCAATATGCTTGGAAAGGTTCTCAAGTGGTCCTTCACAAGCAGCTATTATGGGTCTTCCCAGTGGGACCAATGGGTTTTTATGAACCTTTGGGATAAAATAAATATATGGCACCAAAGAGTATTCTTTATTAAGAAATTTAATTTATATTCATCCCAACTCAGGAGACCTAGGCTTTTCCATGCCAAAAGGTTGGCACATAACGTCTCTTGTATTGCCTTATATTTCAAGGGATTACTTTTTTTGTAACATTCGACATTATTCAATTGGCTGTAAGCTTCCTTTAAATAGTCTTCATCTGGCCATAGGATGACGTTCCCGCCCTTATCAGCATTTCTTAGTATCAGTTTTTCCTGTTGCAATTTTAATATATATATATCCAACATTCCTCGTTCCACAGTTTTTGAAAATAAACCAAGTCCAGGCCACAATCCTTAGTTTCAGCGTGCGTTTATTATGCAGCAAACTCGACGCGTTTCAGAGATCTAGTCTCCTTTTTCATGATTGCGAGTATAGGATTCAAAAAAATTATATATACAGATCATATGACTTTCACCCCGTGTAGACAGAGAGTTTAAGGCACAGCATGGAGTGAAACTCGTGTTATGTTGGAGAATTGAATGTAAAACTAAATTTGAATGACAGCTAATATTTGGCATAGAAGCAGTTCCAGTATGATTTTGCCCACTTGGGTGTGACAAACAGAGAGTTATGAGATGGCTTTGATTAGGACGGTGTCCGAAATAGACCGGTGATCGATGGTGTGTTATGTTTATTTCTTAAGAAGATCTGGGAAAGGCCCACTGGGGCAGTATTGACTTTTAAAGGAATTTTGTATAAAAATATTTCCACAACACTGCCGCACAACAGAGTTGCTGCCATCTCACAATGTATTGACGAAATAATATGCTGCTCAAGCCAAAAAAGACGATAATACGGTAATTATATGGAATTTCATTGTAAGGTCACATTAATTTATTTATGCCGTTCACTCCACGCTGATGCGATTTAATTTCTTCAAAATGTTGTTACTTGAGAAATAGCCATGAGTCTGCCCTCTAGCTCCCGTTGAAATGCACTTACTGTTTATGTCTACACGGGGTGAAAGTCACATGATCTGTATATATAACTTTATTGAATCCTATACTCGTACTCGTGAAAAAGGAGACTAGATCTCTGAAACGCGTCGAGTTTGCTGCAAAATAAACACACGCTGAAACTAAGGATTGTGGCCTGGACTTCGTTCTTTTCAAAAACTGTGGAATGAGGACTGTTGGATTATTGGGTGTTGCGAGCCCGTCCCGGCCCGCCGTTGTGAGTCGCTGTGGGCGTCCTCGCTGAAATCGAGTTGGTACATATACATATATATATATATATATATATATATATATATATATATATATATATATATATATATATATCCAAAAGCAACTCTTCCAAAGAAAAGAGATGAGGCACATATGAGGAAACAAAGGAGGTCTTTAATCGCAGCTCAGGCAATTGGTAACAGCACAGTAATTCTAAGGCGTATGCATTTCGGCTTCTGCCTCTTCAGCGCCTGTAGTGCTAATGAGAGAAGGGCGTTCACTTCCAGATATAAATATCCCGCCCCATCTCATTACTGACGAGCCGCTCCGCCCCCAGGTGAGTGTGTCCAACACCTTCATTTTACGTAGCGCGCCTAGTGTCGTGGCGCCTACATATCCCAAGATGCAGTGTTCTTGCAGCGTTCTGGATGCGGGGCTAAGAGAGCGTGCTATGTATGTAACTCCGATTCAGAGCCACGAGACAAAGTCCCCCAAGTCCCCAAAACCACACCAACCTCTAAAGTCACAGGGATCCATTTCCGCGGGGGTAAAGCAGGAATGTGCCTCGCCCGACGTGCAGTTAATAACTGCAACACCGCTCCAATCCATCTCGGTGTAAGGAGGTCGGCCCAGGTCAATCCAGTCACCTGGAAGAAGAAACAAGTCCACAGTAGCGGAGACCAATGGTACCGGGGCCAGATTGTGGTGTGGGGGCCTCATGGGCGCGATACTGGTCACTCGCGCTGACAAATCCAAAAGCAACTCTTCCAAAGAAAAGGGATGAGGCCCATATGATATATATATTCACTGAAAAAAACATAGGTTTCACACACGTTATGGTTAAGAATTAGCATTTAAAAAAACATGCAAATTCATTGAAAAAATCATAGGTTTTACATAAAAAAGTTATCTGAACATTTCTCTCATACAAAACCTTTGAAATTCCTCCGTTGTAGTTAGCTCAGTTAACTATAACTTGCACGCCTGCAATGCACTGCTGATGACGTCACATATTACATCACTCATGACATGGTCAGTGACATCACTCATGACATCACTGATGACATCTCAAATGACATCCCTGAAGGCATCACTGATGACATCATCCAGTGAATGTGTGTCTTTCTGAAAAATTATAATTTTTAAATATGTATAGCTAAAGATCGATGGAAGAATCAATGGGTAAATACGTGTCTAAATGGATGTTTATTTTTGTAAAATTGATTGTATAACTGACTTAATAAGTATATCTTAGTGAATAGGTGTACTAGAGAGTAATCTTTAAATATTTAAATATCTGTATCAGTGTCTCACTTTGTATATAAGGGGCTGCATAGGTTAGTGAGTAGCTGCATAGGTGTGTATATGGGTTGTTAGTTGGTTTTTTGAGTACCAAAATGAGGGTTTGTACGGTTCAGTGGGGACGCAGATGTATGAATGACTGACTCACTGTTTGTATGTGTTTTGAAAACAGCATGTGTGCAGGACTGTATAGGTGGATGAGTGTGTGTATGGGTGTGTTAGTGAGTGAATGACTGTCTCAACAGTATCGTTATGAGTTACTACATATGTTTTAAACTAGTATATGTGAGTATTGATGTATATGAGTGAGTATACCTGAGAGCGAGAGATTCTAGGACTTCCTGTAAAAATAAGTATGTGTTTCTATAAGTGATTGTTTAAGTGAATAAGTATGTCTACAATTCTGTAGAAGTTAGTGTAGTGGTGGGTGTATAGCTGTATATGCAAGTAAATGGATATTTGATAGTTTATTTGCATGTGTGAGTATGTGTGTGAGTAACTCTATAGATGAGTGTCGGTGTATAACAGGCTATATAGGTGTACATATGATGAGTCAGTACATGTATGAGTGACTATATAGAACTGTTGGTGAATGAGTGGATGTGTATGTAGATTTTTGGATTACTCAACAGGTTGTTCTAACTGGAATTGATATCTCCATTTCATTGAAAATTTTAGTTTCTATTTTTGATCGTGTGTATCATAGGTTATATTACAGTAAGAGGAGGTGTGCCACAAGGATGATGTCATCAGTGATGTCATCAGGGATGTCATTTGAGATGTCATTAGTGATGTCATGAGTGATGTCATGAGTGATGTCACTGACCAAGTCATGAGTGATGTAATATGTGACGTCATCAGCAGTGCATTGCGGGCGCGCAAGTTATAGTTAGCTGAGCTAACTATAACGGAGGAATTTCAAAGGTTTTGTATGAGAGAAATGTTCGGCTAACTATAACGTGTGAAACCTATGGTTTTTTCAATGAATTTGCAAGGTTTTTTAAATGCTAATTCCTAACTATGGGACACTCTACGGACCTTGCTGGTAGTTCGTGTGGGCTCTCCCAGCTGTTTTCTTGATTACAACTTGCGGTACCCGCTCCGCGGGTCCCGCTGCGCTGCTATCTGCCTAGAGGGGACCTTGGACTAGGTTGGAAGGCAAACTCCGTGCTGCAGGGCTGTGAGCAATCGGGACCGGACTTCTAGTCCCAGAAGCCCCGTCTAACCACGCCTCCCGTCACCTGGCCGCTCTCCCTGCTAGCCACGCCCAGCCTCCACCTGGTAAAGCCTCGCCATTGCTGGACTTCGTGGGACACTCTACGGACCTTGCTGGTAGTTCGTCTGGGCTCACCTAGCTGTTTTCTTGATCACAACTTGCGGTACCCGCTCCGCGGGTCCCGCTGCGCTGCTATCTGCCTAGAGGGGACCTTGGACTAGGTTGGAAGGCAAACTCCGTGCTGCAGGGCTGTGAGCAATCGGGACCAGACTTCGAGTCCCAGAAGCCCCGGCTAACCACGCCTCCCGTCACCTGGCCGCTCTCCCTGCTAGCCACGCCCAGCCTCCACCTGGTAAAGCCTCGCCATTGCTGGACTTCGTGGGACACTCTACGGACCTTGCTGGTAGTTCATGTTGGCTCTCCTAGCCGTTTTCTTGATCACAACTTGCGGTACCCGCTCCGCGGGTCCCGCTGCGCTGCTATCTGCCTAGAAGGGACCTTGCACTAAGTTGGAAGGCAAACTCCGTGCTGCAGGGCTGCGAGCAATCGGGACCGGACTTCAAGTCCCAGAAGCCCCGGCTAACCACGCCTCCCGTCACCTGGCCACTCTCCCTGCTAGCCACGCCCAGCTTCCACTCCCACAGATCACGTATATAAGTTAAGTGGTAATCCCGTGGCGCGGGAGCGTCCCGGGAGAAGCCCGGGACAAGGTCGGGACCGTCTGTGGCCGTCCGGGGCCGAAGGAGGCCGGGCTGGGCCACCCCTCGTGGTCTTGGATAAAGTCCCGGTGAATCCGACTATTAGTTGGTTAAGTGGCTCAGTCGCCCAAATTGTTATAATTGTTGTTGGGCGTCTGCTGGGTTTGTAATTTTTGTATCTTGGCTGTATTGCTTGTTTAATCTTCAGCATGCCCCTACGTTCGGGTAGAGATCGTTCTGTTGCACTTCAGACTTCAAAGGGGGTGGTTTCAGGCCCATTAGATGCCTTTATAACGAAAGCTACGGGTATATTAGAAAAAGAAATAGCTTTTGTTGAAAAAAGGTTGTCCTTAGATTTAATAAATGGGAAACGTTCTTCTTTGGGGCACATTGTTACAGTACCAAGCCCCACACCTAACCAACCACCTCCCCCTAACTTGGTTCTTGTACCTGTTGAGATGCATAATGATTCTGAAGGTTCCCCTCTACTTCATTGTATCTCCGATAATAACATTGGTGATACAGATTCATCCGCGAGCGGTGTAGAGGATAGTGTTCTTTCTGCTACACCCTCACTTCTAGACTCCTCCTCTGAAGAGGAGACTCTGGAGGTGAATCGTCCTGGTAAGAGGAAGCGTAACAAACGCCGGCAGAAAGGTGGAGTTTCAAAGGCACCTAAAACAGTTAGTCCATCGTTACGTGTGTCTGAAACCCTCCTTTCAAGGGATGAATCATTACCTACTATTCCATCGGGTGGCACTGTTACTTCTGCTTCTAATACTACAGGGGTCCCTCTTACTAGCATAGTAAATATGAATGTGAATAATGCCGACCTGCTAGCACAAATGGAAATTTTAATTAAGACACTTTTACTCCCGGTACTAGAGAGAACTAGACTTATGAATCTAAAAATTGACAACCTAGAGACCAATATTAAAGATAATTCTTGTCTACTTAAAAAACTGGTTATCCAACAGGCCAAGCTTTCGGTCACTTCTAGTGGTTCTGGTCATTCTAACCCAAAACCCCCAGGACATTCTGTTACCATTACCAAGGCTATCCCTACTGGGGCAGTGTCAAACGTTAGCGACTCCAGACCGGTCCCTAAGGCCAGGACCTCGAAGCCACCTAGTGCACCAAATTTACCCTCCACCCCGGTTACCCAAACTGTTATACCCAAGAAGGCAAGTTTTAAATCCCATGGGCTTCCACTGTTATCTGCCCCCAAGCCTGTGAGTTCTGCACAGGCCTCCACTTCAGGGGTAGGCAGTTCTAAACCAAGTTCCCATCAAAATTAAAGTACTTGTGTTGCAGCAGGGTGTACACAACCATCGAAGAGAGTTTCCAGAAGAGGGCCTCCCCCAGCAGATCTACCATTCGATGCCACACCATTTACTATCGTCCTGACAGGTGTTGCACCCCTAAGAGATAGACAATCAGAATCACATGGAGATCTTATGAACAAAGTAGCCTTCTGGCTTAATAGAAATCGTCCCCTTCCACCCTCCTCTTCCACGAAGATACTGACAGTCCGCAGAGTTGATTGGGTGGGTTATTGCCAAGGACTTGGAAAGCGATTGTATTTTAATAAACTTCCGGGATCCATGGGTGGTTGATTATATTCGTAGAGAGGCAAGATTTGGAAGAACAGGGGATGTACAGTCCTTAAGCTTGTCTTACTTCTACCCAAAAAGGTATGGCCCGCCCCCTCCCAGAAACTTTCCACCTCATAGACCGGTGGGGAGAAATGTGGTGGAGAGGTTTCCTAATTTGCCCTTCTACCCGTGCCTCTCGAATAGGTTTGATCCACTGTCTGGGTTGGAATGTGTTGATTGACTGGGGTATGTTTATGGTCTAGATAGTTCTAGTAGTAGGGATTCTATGGGTTGTAGCCTACCCACCACTGTGGAGGGTAATAGCAAGGACTATGCTGAAGTACATCTTAATCCACCTCGCCCAAGATCTAGTTCTCTTCTGAGGGTGTACGCTGAACTAGAAGAGGATAAGTGTACCCTAGTGGTAGCCCCATTTAGTAACCAAGTGGGGACAGCTAAAATAGTTTCCTGGAATATGGCAGGACTAAGGGGTCGTATAGATAGTGAAGATTGGGTTGATTTCATTGACTCCTTTGATATTGTCATTCTACAGGAAAGTTGGGCAGTTACCCCGATTCATAGGGTAGGGTACCTAAACTTTTACAAGCCGGCTTCACAGGGCCCTAAGGATAGACCCTCAGGAGGGTTAGTGGTATGGATAAGACAGTCCATGGGGTTCAGCTTTTTGGAGATTTCGGTAGATAATACGGATCTCCTGTATGTTAAGTGTAGTAGAGGCAACAATAAGGACCTAATTCTCATAAATATTTATGCTAGAGGACGACCTGGAGGTCGTAAACAGCAGGTCATTGTGGGGGGCTTCCCAAATCCCTTGGTTAAGGGAAGTAAAATCTGTGCTGGATGAGATGGGTCTCAACCACCTTTGGTCCAACCCGGGGGATTCCCTTTTTCCCTCCAAACAGGACTTCAAGGATTTATACTGGGCCACAATAAAACATCTAGCTGTGGCCCAGTCAGATGCTTCTAACCTAACTGGGCATTTTCTGGTTCTTAAACTGACCCCTTCTCTAGAATCCTACTGGGATGTGATCACTAAAACCCTCGACCGGAAACTATACCACCAGTTCCGTGTCGGATCACTCCCAGTCAATTCCTTTGCCGGGAAATGGCTTGGGAATACAAATCATACTTGTCCTTGGTGCCCTAATCACCCGGAAAGCTTGGGTCACTTTCTTTTTGCATGCCCAGCCTACCGTGTTCCGCGGCTGAAATGGCTTAAACCCATATGTAAAAATCTTGAAATTAAAGGGTTTCTAGAAGCCATGAGGATATTTCGCTCTAATACATCTGAGATGGGGGTGGCTGGTGTGGCCAAGTATCTAGGCTGGGCCTGGATTATTCGAACTAGAAACCCCAATGTCTCTTAATGCCTACTTCTCCTATATATTTTTTATACATTTTATACAGTGGATTGTTATCATAACTAGAAGTCTTTATTAAACTGTCTATCGAATTGTTTAATATCTTTTTAAAATGAGGTAAACTTTTAGATAATGATTACTATAATGGTTTTACAAAATAATGGTCTTTTTCTATGTATTGTCTTTTATGAATTGATATTCGAAAGAAAGACTTTTGAACTGAACTAACTATAACGTATGTGAAACCTATGGTTTTTTCAGTGAATTTCAAATGTTTTGTAAATGATAATTTATAAATGTATTAATTATTATGTCTTTCTTTTTATACTAATTTCTTATATTTTTAATATAAATATTTGTATTTTTTTTTCAAGATTATATTTCATATTCTTATTATAAAATAATAACAAAACTAAATTGCAAAGTAATTTTGGATGAATTATTGCTTGACGTCGGTTGCAAGTATTTGGAATTTGGAATTTGGATTGGTATTTATAAAGCGCAAGCGGTCGCTCCGGAAGGAGCATCATGGCGCTATAGGTCCTGATTCCAGTCATAGAGAGGAATGGGGGAGGCTAAATGGCGGCTTTGGACCAATCGTCAGGGAGCGTGAAGATCCAGGTTTTGAGCAGCTTCCGGAATGGTTTCTCAGATGTTTGAAGCCTGAGATGCCTTGGCATACTATTCCAGGCTTTTATGGCTAAGTTGCTTAAAGTTTTGCCGCCTTTGGATTTCAGGTTGTATTTAGACAAGGTCATGAGGTTGTCTTGTGAAGATCTTAGGGATCGGCACGGAGTGTAATGGGGGAAACGTTTGGTTAAGTAGGAAGGGCCGGTTTTGTTGAAGGCTCGAAAAGCTACAATGAGAATTTTAAAGAGAATTCTCTTGTGTAGGGGGAGCCAGTGCAGTGACTTAAGGGCTGCGGAGATGGAGGATTTTCGTGGAAGTTTCAGGACAAGCCGGGCGGCAGTGTGCAAGACACTTTGCAATTTGGCGAGGGTCGATTTTTTGGTCCCTGCCATGAGTCCGTTGCAGTAGTCAACTCGGGACAGAATGAGGGCTACCGATACTGTTTTTCTCGCTTCAAGCGGGAGGAAGTCAAAGAATTTCCTTAATGATTTTATTATGCCGAAGCATTTACCTGCCGTGTTCGAAGCGTGGAGGTCGAAGGATAGCTCGAAGTCGAAGAGGACACCGAGGTTCCTAGCTGACGAGACAGTTTGGGGAGGGGCGGCAGAGTTGTCCGGCCACCACAGGGCAGGGCAGAAGGATGCATTTTTACCGATGGGGAGAATCTCGGTTTTGTTCGAGTTGCAGCGCAAGTGATTGGTGTCCATCCACTGGAAGACTGCTGTAAGGCAGTGTTTCAGGTTGAGTTCAGCCGTGTTGGAATTTTCATCAAGGGGGATGATCAGCTGAGTATCGTCGGCATAAGAAGTGACAGTTATGCCGAACGATTCTATGAGGGTAAGGAGAGGGATAAGGTAGATATTGAAGAGGAGGGGACTCAGGATTGAACCTTGGGGGACGCCGCAGAACACCTTTTTCTCCTTGGATTGATAGGGGCCGAGTGAGACTGTCTGGAACCTGTCACTAAGGAAAGAACTGATCCAAGATAGGGCAGTGTTGGAAATGCCGATGTCTGAGAGTCTCTTGATCAGGATGGAATGAGAAATAGTGTCGAAAGCTGCCGTGAGGTCGAGAAGGATCAGAATAGCCTTCTTCCTCTGATCTTGAAGGGTTTTGATTGTGTCGGTCAGCTCGATCAGGGCCGTCTCAGTGGAGTGTTTCGGCCGGAAACCGGATTGTTGGGGGTGAAGTAAATTATTTGAGTCCAGAAAGGTTTTGAGCTCCTTGTGGACCAGCTGTTCCGTTATTTTACCTAGTGCAGGTAGGAGGGTGATCGGACGAAGGTTGGTCAGGTCGGAGGGGGGTTTATTCGACTTTTTCAAGAGCGGCTTGACCACCCCTTGTTTCCAAGAGCATGGTACTAAGCCGGATGAGAGAGATTGATTGATTATGGTGTTGATGGAAGGGTTTATTTCGTCGATGATAAGGTGGAGAATCCTAGGTGGACAGGGGTCAGAGGGAGAGCCAGATTTGCAAGCAAGGATCGCGTCTCTGGTCTGGGACAAGGTAACCGGAGTAAAGCTTTTGAAACTATTTGTAGGCTGGTTGAAATGGTCAGGGTCCCATGGTAAGGGAGCTGAGGGTGGGGGAGGGAAATTTTTGTGGATGAGAGTGATTTTGTCGTCAAAGTAGTCCGAAATTTTGTCACAGAATTCTTGGGATGGGGGGATTTCCGGTTGAAGAGCTGTGGGTTTGGTAAAGGATTTAACTATAGAGAAAAGGGTTTTTTGCCTTTGGCTAGCGTTATTAATAGCATTAACGTAGTAGATTTTTTTTGCTGTTTTGATAGCTGCAAGGTAGGTTTTCCTCTGTAGGATGTAGTTCCTGCGATCGCTGTTGTCGTAGGTACTACGCCATCTCCTCTCAGCTTTTCTGCAAAGGAGATGGGCGGCGGTTAGGTCCGGCGTGTACCAAGGGGCCATGAGTTTAGCTGTTTTCGTGGCCTTGTCCCGTTTGTGGGGAGGGCAGCGAGTCGAAAATTCGTGAGTGAGCCAGTTGTTGAGATCTATAGCGTCTCTGTCTATGTCGCCAGAGGGAGAAGGGGCATTAGATGGGGAAAAGGGGTGGAAAATGAGGTTTTTCTGGACAGTATTCCAGTTGATGGAACGGGCGGGCTGGCGAAAACGTTTATTGTAAGTAGGGATGACACCGCTAGAAATATGAAAGGGGATTAGACAATGATCAGTCCAGATTTGAGGTATAGGGGATAGGGAGGAGAGGGACGGGAGGTTGGAACAGATACCGTCCAAGGTGTGCCCTAGGGAGTGTGTGGGAAGCTTGACGCTTTGTTGAAGGTTAAAGACGTCCAACGACTGTAGAAGTTTTCTGGAGGGCGGGTCTGCTATGGATTCAAGATGTATATTGAAGTCTCCAAGGAGGGTAAAGTGTGGATAGCGAAGGAGGAAACTACCAAGAGCGTCGTCTAGCGAGTCTAGGAATTTAGTGGCATTTCCAGGTGGACGATAGATGAGGCCACCGGTAAAGGAGAGCGTTTTGCTAAGGTTTATGCAGAATCCTAAGCCTTCTGCGTCGGTGAGGGGATCGAGGCTGAAGGTGTGACAGTTAAAGATGTTCCTGACAATAACTGCGACCCCACCTCCTCTACCCTTCTGTCTATCTTGTCTATGAAAGGCGAAGCCCGGGGGGAGGGCGGTGGCGATGTCAGGGTTGCTGTCTTCAGTGAGCCAGGTCTCGGTGATCATTAGGCAGTCCAGGTCGTGATCAATGATGAGATCATGGATGTCTTGGCTGTGTTTACACATTGACCTGGCATTTATTAAGGCCCCTGTAAAGAAAGGTCGTGAGGTATGGGGGGGGGTTGACCGTTCTGCTTCTAGGTTGAGGGTCCAGTGGCAATGCAAGCAATTGGAGGAGACTAGTACTGTAGATAAGTCAAATTTGCAGGGGCAGTCGGGCTTACCTCGGAGTCGGTGGAGGTCGCTAGAGGTGTACCTAAGGATTGTAGGAATTTGGGCAAGGGATCTGGCGCCTGGCGCGGTCTTAGCGCGGACGGGCGCAGACGGGCTTGCCTTAGGCGCGCCTTCGGCGCGCAAACGGCGCTCCCGCTGCGCTCGTCCGCTGCGCTT
The DNA here is from genome assembly GCF_964263255.1 of Lissotriton vulgaris. Taxonomy (NCBI): domain Eukaryota; kingdom Metazoa; phylum Chordata; class Amphibia; order Caudata; family Salamandridae; genus Lissotriton; species Lissotriton vulgaris. The sequence goes on along the minus strand of NC_141696.1, from coordinate 587,530,469 downwards.
CCTATGCAGTATAACACAGCTCCAGCAATTCTCTTGGGGCCCTATGCTCACAATGCTGTATCAATCCTTACACCTGCTTCAAGCATGTGCAAGGTTTTGACGCTGCATAAGCTCAAAAGTCACAGAATAAAATGTTATACATTTCACTTAGTCACTTTTAGGAGGTCTTGCTGCACCCCCTTCTGCACAAGAAAGCCTCTTCTGGTGCAGCACTTTACAATGTAATACACTCTCCAGATGCGTCATATTGTTAATAGCACACACCATGGCACATCTTTTGCACCACCGCTGTGTCACAAAAGTAATGCAACGGCTGTGTAAAAGAGGCACAAGGGGATTGTAAATCCGCCCCTAACACATACAAATTCACCCAGGCACTTTCCCCAGCAGCGCAAATTGAAACATAGACTTGTAACATATTTATGTACATATGATACATTCAAGTGCTTCAGACATACTAAAGTATACTATAGATAAACACCTTATAGATTTATGCTGTAGCAGTTCCTTATAGTTCTGCACTTTCACATTCTCCATACACTAGTAACATATTCATTCATTCATTTATGAACTACACATTCATTCTGACAAACTTTTACACACTAACTCAGAAATATATTTCTTTCTTTGACCAGTGAAGGTAGTTCTAAAAAGAACTGTTTTTTTTGTTTTTTATTTTTTGTGTGTTTTCTCAACAAATTCCAAGCGGAACAAAAGAATGAAAAAAAGAACAACAAATGTCGAGGACAGCAATGATCCTGCATCCTGCATTTCATCAAGTCTATAGACTGTTCCCCATAACATAAAAGTTTATCGCAATAAATGCATAGAATTTTAACTTTAGCACAGTCAGAATCAATATGTGGGTGTGGATTGCTTGCTGAAAATGCTGCTGCCACAGTTAATGTGCTTGGTGCAGGAGCAGGTGGGTTCTTGTGCAACCTCCGTCTTGCAGCTCGAGCAAAGTTCTTGGGGTGCAAGTTCTTCACGTGTCGCACCATATTTGCTGTGCCAAAGGAGTATTTTTTACATGGATCACCCTTTGAAAGAGTTGTTTCGCAAATTTTACAGGTTACTTTTGGACCATTAACCTTTTTTTTGACCTTCTGGAAAAGTGAAACACTTCCAAATTAGAGCTTCTTTCCTCTTCTTTGGATGTTCTTCAGGAATGAAATCTCCCTCTGAAGAACTGCTGGAAGATGACTCCATTGCTCTTATTATTGTGATCTTCCTTCTATTTGAAAAGATTCTCAGAACAAATGCTTCTTCTTAAAAAGTCAAAGTCGAATAATTATAATGGGACGGAACTTTCAACAGTCGCAATAGGAAAAGTTATGAACCAATCCAATCTCTACTTTTAAAGTCACATGGCTTTGCGGGCGCTTATGATGCACATGTGCAGCTCTTTCAATACGAGTATGCATGATGTTCTACTGCGATTTGTGTAATTCTTTTTAAAAGTAATATATGATTATTACAAGTATTAAAAAAATTCAGTTATCCCAAATGTCTGCCCTTAGTATGTACATTAAATACATAAATATTTTAAACCAAGTAGAAACATTGCCGCCTTTTGCGTACAGAACGCCATACATGACCTCACACAGAAGCTTTAATGCTACGCGTAACGTCAAAGCATATTCGTACCGTATGTGCCGGTACACACTGAGATTGATAAGCAGTACAAACTATGGTGCGATCACCCTCTCAGTGACAAGTATGAGCTCAGGGCACACTAAGGAGAATGATTAGAAGTGCTGACTTATTGCAGATCCGTTTCTGGGCCTGCCTCTGCATACATTATAACACCGCCCCCATCTCTCTCTGTTGTTAATTGTTAGTGCACACACTCATACTTGCACATGTGTGGTGCACACCCGCCCACATTACCACATGCCACCACCTAGCATGCTTGCTATTATTTAGCCTGGAAACGGATACATTACCCAATGGCATGTCCACCAGGACTATCATTCTTGCAGACCGCGAACACGATACCAATGATGGCCCTGGGCTTGGATTGGTCAGCCGCCGCGGTTCCCGTATAATGCGGGCACTGACGTGAGCACGCTCCCTTTTGCCTGCCTCTGCTGCGGTGACAGACAGACTGTCGAAAACACCCCAGACTCAGCGAAACTGCAGCCTTTCAAGACACGACAAAAGACGACAGAAGGCAAAGGTAAGAGAAGACGTCACAACATCAGCCTCCACTGTAAATTGTATATGCATAATGCTATTTTTTTATCCTTCATATGGCTTTCCTACCCCTCAATGGTTTTAAATTGCACTTACATAATTGAAATATTTCTTTATAAGTCACGAGGTCCTATACACCTCTAATCTTTAAAATTGTGCGTGCATAAATTTCTGTGTCTTATTTCTGTACTACGCCACATGCTTAGGCCTCTATTATTAATAATTGTGCGTCCATGATAGTATTTTTTTTTCTGCGTCACGAGGCCATCCCAGGCCTCTATTAACTTATTGATCTTCCTTTGTTTGCTGGAGCTGCAACAGTCTTAACTACGGAATATTAAGAACCCACATTAAAATTCACTTTTGATAGTAGTTACGCAACTCAGGTTACGATGACTAATCAAAATGTCCTTTTGTTTCCTTCACCAAACATCGTTCAGAAGCAACCACTGCCTATCGAGCAACAGCAATGGAATTCTCTGCAACTTATTGAATATACTTACGTATAGGAGCAGAGTTCAAGTCGAATGGTTAACTCAGGTGGCCGCACTCTTTATACAAGGTAAGCACAGCAGCCTAGATCTACAAAGCCTTCATAGCAATGCATTAGAAATAAGTCAGCATAACGGGCGTCAGTAACGCAGTAGGCACTTCCATATAGACACCAGTTGAACGCGGCACTATAACAACTGAAATATACCAGGTACACTGCGCTCGTAAAACTGTAGTGTTAGCTTTATTTGTGAAACGAGAGAGGGCCATATTATCAAGCCTAAAGTGACAATAATGGGTTTGATAATATGCTCTATGGAATTCCAATTGAAGCTCATGTTACATGTGAAGGTCATCAGACATGAGCTTCGATTGGAATTCCAAAGAGCATATTATCAAATCCATTATCGCCACTTTAGCGACACTTTCCTGCCGATAACGTGGTGATAATTTTGTCACCCAGGCTTGATATTATGGCCCAGAGTGCGTAGTATACAGCAGCTTCTCTCTAAAATCTATAATTACATCCTAGCAGTGACAACAGATAGCTTACAGCAGTCTGACAAACAGATCCACAACCTTATTACGCCACTTTTGAGTCACTTTTAACATGGGTAAAGTGATGCAAGGAGCTAGTAAATCTATGTGACTTTTCAAGAAAAAATCTCAACTCTAGACTCTACGACACAGTTTTAATGTTGTTTTCTCTCTCTCTCTCTCACTCTCTGTGACATCATTTCTCTTTCTCTCTTAAACTTAGACACTGCTGTCCGCTTGGACAGTTAGAAGAATTGTTGAAATGAAGTTCTCAATCCAAATGGCTGAAGTGTTTGGCCGCAAGGTGTAAACAACGGTAAGCACAGAGGCCTAGATCGTCAAATCCTTCATAGGAATGCATCAGAAATATTTCGGCATAACGGGCGTTAGTAACACAGTAGGCACTTCCATATTGACACCATTTGAACGCGGCAGTATAACAAGAATATTGTACCAGGTACACTGCACTCGTAAAACTGTAGTGTAACTTTTTTTATGAAAGGAGAGAGGGCCATATTATCAAATCTTGGCAACAAAATTATCGCCACTTTATCGGCAGCAAACTGCCGCTAACATGGCCATAATAGGTTTGAGAATATGCTCTATTGAATTCCAATCAAAGCTCATTTTAGATGTGAAGGACATCTAACACGAGCTTCGATTGTAATTCCATAGAGCATATTATCAAACCTATTATCCCCACTTTAGCGACACTTTCCTGCCGATAAAGTGCCGATAATTTTGCTGCCCAGGTTTCATAATATGGTCCAGAATGTGTAGTGCACAGCAGCTTCTCTGCAAAATCTATTATTACCTGGACGTGTAGACGTGTAGAAGAATTGTTCAGAATAAGTTGTGACACCAACTGCCTGAAATGTTTACCCGTAAGGTTTATACAATGGTAAGCACAGAGGCCTAGATCTACAAAGCCTTCATAGGAATGCATTAGAAATAAGTCGCCATAACGGGCGTCAGTAACGCAGTAGGCACTTCCATATAGACACCACTTGAACGCGGCACTCTAACAGAACTGGAATGTACGAGTCACACTGCACACATAAAACCATAGAGTTCCCAAAACTTGTAGGGGCATAGTATCAAGAACAGCGATAAAATTATAGCCGTTTCAGCGGCAGGAAACTGCAGCTAAAGCGGCGATAATGGGCTTGATAATATGCCCTTGTTAATTCCCATAGTAGCCCAGGTTACCACTAGAACCTGGACTGCTATGGGAATTCACAACAGCATATTATCAAGCCCATTATCGCCGCTTTAGCTGCAGTTTCCTGCCACTGAAACGGCGATAATTTTATCGCCGTATTTGATAATAGGCCCCGTAATGCTTCAGCTCATTTACTCACATCTACATAATTCTAAACTCTAATTTTCTTTTTTCTTTTGCAGATTACCAACCGGACACCTTTTGGAATCCATTTCACAATTTGTTTATAACATTGTTTAAGTTTTTTTTCCAGTTCTAATATAGTTATAATTGAGTTTCGTTTATATTTATTGTTTAATAAAAGTTAATCAAAAAAAACTACATACTTCTTTTATTTTGTGAGGGAGGGGTTTGACGGCCCACAATAAAAATAATGTTGAAATACTATAGTAAGATATTCAAGCCTAGGATTGAAAACCACTGAGTTCTAACTAACAGATATAATAAAAACAACGATGAGAAACTACTAAAATGGCGATGGACGGAGTGCGTAATCACCGTTTGGCACCTCGGCACTACCTTTCAAATAAATATATAAAAAATATGACTATTAATACTGTACAAAAGTACAGAAGCGGATGACACACACGAACCGGGAAAAGAAAGCAACAGATTTACTAACTGATATAAAGAAAGATTTTCTTGTTGAACTTGAAGAAAAAGAAAATGTGGGCTTCGAAACAACGCTGAGCATGCGAAGAGAGTACAACTGCTACACCAAAAAAAAGGAAAGCTTTACATACTATCATAGAAATAAAGGAGCATATTATCAACAAAAGGCGATACATTATCGGATATATGTTGTTAGCACGCATACTTTTACCACGCATACCATTAGCACGCAATTTTTACAACACAGGATCCCTTACAACGCATACATTTACAACGCATGACATTACATCGCAGATACTATTACAACGCATACCATTACAACGTAAGTATAGGTAAGTATATAATTTTTTAAAATAATGTAATTAATAATTTTTAAAATAAGTTAATTATTTAAATTACATTTTATTAAAGAATTTGTAAAAATATATGTAAAAAATACCCCTGTACCCCAAAACCCAAACCCAGCCCTGAACCCTAAAAATACCCCTGTACCCCATAACCCAAACCCAGCCCTGAACTCTAAAAATACCCCTATACCCCAAAACCCAAACCCTGCCCTGAACCCTAAAAATACCCCTGTACCCCATAACCCAAACCTAGCCCTGAACCCTAAAAATAACCCTATACCCCAAAACCCAAACCCTGCCCTGAACCCTAAAAATACCCCTGTACCCCAAAACCCAAACCCAGCCCTGAACCTTAAAAATACCCCTGTACCCCAAAACCCAAACCCAGCCCTGAACCCTAAAAATACCCCTGTACCCCAAAACCCAAACCTAGCCCTGAACCCTAAAAATACCCCTGTACCCCATAACCCAAACCCAGCCCTGAACCCTAAAAATACCCCTGTACCCCAAAACCCAAACCTAGCCCTGAACCCTAAAAATACCCCTGTACCCCAAAACCCAAACCCAGCCCTGAACCCTAAACATACCCCTGTACCCCAAAACCCAAACCCAGCCCTGAACCCTAAAAATACCCCTGTACCCCAAAATCCAAACCTAGCCCTGAACCCTAAAAATATCCCTGTACCCCATAACCCAAACCCAGCCCTGAACCCTAAAAATATCCCTGTACCCCAAAACCCAAACCCAGCCCTGAACCCTAAAAATACCCCTGTACCCCAAAACCCAAACCCAGACCTGAACCCTAAAAATACCCCTGTACCCCATAACCCAAACCCAGCCCTGAACCCTAAAAATACCCCTGTACCCCAAAACCAAAATCCAGCCCTGAACACTAAAAATACCCCTGTACCCCATAACCCAAACCTAGCCCTGATTCCTAAAATACCCCTTTACCCCATAACCCAATACCCCTAATAAATGTATTAAAAAAAAGATAAACTTACCTATACTTACGTTGTAATGGTATGCGTTGTAATAGTAGCTGCGTTGTAGTGTAATGCGTTGTAAATACATGCGTTGTAAATACCCTTGCGTTGTAATGGCTTCGTTGTAACAGTACTTCGTGGTAAAAGATGCGTGGTAATGGTTGTATACCACATTATCGCCGCTCTTATCGACAGGAAACTGCTGATAAAGCGGAGATAATGTGCTTGATAATAGGCCCTTGTAACTTCCCATAGCAGCCCCAGTTCTGGTGTTAACCTGTGCTCCTATGGTTATTCACAAGGTCATATTATCAAGGCCATTATCGCCGCTTTATCTGCAGTTTCCTGCCAATAAAAGCGATGATAATGTATCGCCTTTTGTTGATAATATGGCTCATTGCTCTTTTTTTGACCAGTAAACTTAGGTGCATATTATCAAAGACCGGTGTTACAATTATCGCCGTTTTATTGGCAAGAAGCTGCAGATAAAACGGCGATAATGACCATGATAATACGGCCTTGTTATTTCCCATAGAAGCCCATGTTAACACCAGAACATAGGCTTCTATGGTAATTAACAAGGACGTATTATCAAGCCCACCCTCCCAACATTATCAAAAAATCATATGCCCTTCTAAATTCCCATAGCAGCCCAAGTTCTGATGTTAACCTGGGCTGCTATGGTTATTCACAAGGGTATATTATCAAGGCCATTATCGCCGCTTTATCGGCAGTTCCCTGATAATAAAAGCGATGATAATGTATCGCCTTTTGTTGATAATATGGCTCATTGCTCTTTTTTTGACCAGTAAACTTAGGTGCATATTATCAAGGACTGGTGTTAAAATTATCGCCGTTTTATTGGGAAGAAACTGCAGATAAAATGGCGATAATGACCATGATAATACGGCCTTTTTATTTCCCATAGAAGCCCATGTTAACACCAGAACATAGACTTCTATGGGAATTTACAAGGACGTATTATCAAGCCCACCTTCCCAACATTAATAAAAAACTCCAGACAATGCAGGTAGGTCATTTTACATATCACTGCCCCAGAAATGTGGCGTTCCCCGCGACGTGTACGGGGAGAGAGAGAGAGAGAGCTCAAAATCTTTTTTTTTTTTTAAAGACCCGAGGGGTGCCGCTCACCGAGACTGCGGGAAGTAGGACAGCAACCTCCCCCTCATACTTCAAAATAAAACCAGAGGAGTGCTCGGGGCACCATACAAGCCCCCATTATGCGGAAAAATTGCGCCCGTAATTTGCCCCCCCCCCCGGGAACTAATGAATAAAACGGACATCTACTTTTTTTTACCTTTTCAACCGCGTACAAGTACTGCACGAGTACCCCGCCATTTTTATTTAAAAAAAAAATTAAATTGAGCCTAAAGATCCATGTACCACCCCCTGACCAAGACTATAGGCTCAGAATGTTTCTACCTTGCCCCGTTTCCTTATTTCTCATCTTTGTTTTACTGTTTTCTTCTGACTCTGCTCTCCCGACAAACAACATGGCTGCCAACACTTCCTGGTTTGGAATATTGACAGCCAATCAGCATGCAGCTCCTGCTCGTAATTGCTATGTATTTCCAGACACGTATGACCAGTAAACTTGGGTGCATATTATCAAGGACCGGTGTTAAAATTATCGCTGTTTTATTGGCAAGAAACTGCCGATAAAACGGCAATAATGTGCCTCATAATACGGCCTTGTTATTTCCCATAGAAACCCATGTTAACACCAGAACATAGGCTTCTATGGGAATTTACAAGGACGTATTATCAAGCCCACCCTCCCAACATTAAATAAAAAACTCCAGACAATGCAGGATCCCGGAGCTGGAAGGTCATTTTACATATCACTGCCCCAGAAGTGTGGCATTCCCTGCGACGTGTATGGGGAGAGAGAGAGAGAGAGCTCAAAACATATTTTTTTTTTAAAAAGACCCAAGGGGTGCCACTCACCGAGACTGCGGGGAGTAGGACCATAACCTCCCCCCCGCATACTTCAAAATAAAACCAGAGGAGTGCCGTTCCCCAGTGCTCGGGGCACCTTGCAAGCCCCCATTATGCAGAAAACATGCCCCTGTAATTTGCCCCCCCGGGACCTAGTGAATAAAACGGACTTCTCCTTTTTTTTCACCTTTTCCAGCGCGTACAAGTACTGCACGAGTACCCCGCCATTTTTTATTTTTAAAAAAATTAGAATTGAGCCTAAAGATCCATGTACCACCCCCTGACCTAGACTATAGGCTCAGAATGTTTCTTCCCTGCCCCGTTTCCTTTTCTCAACTTTGTTTTACTGTTTTCTTGTGACTCTGCTCTCCCGACAAACAATATGGCTGCCAATACTTCCTGGTTTGGAGTATTGACAGCCAATCAGCATGCAGCTCCTGCTCGTAATTGTACGTATTTCCATACGCGCAAGCCGTGATTTTTCTTTAAAAAAATAAAAAATAAAAAATAGAGCCTAACCATCCATTTATGACCCTCTGAGCAAGCCTAGAGGGTCAGAATGTCTCTACCCTACCCCCTTCCCTTATTTCTCAACTTTGTTTTACTGTTTTCTTGTGACTCAGTTCTAGCGAGGCACATGATAGTCGCCAACACTTCCTGGTTTCGAGTTTTGACATACAGTTCACAGCCAATCAGCATGCAGCTCGCGCTCGTAATTGAACAGATTTCAGTATGCGTACTGAACTCCATCTCTAGATATCGCTATGATTTTACTCGCAATTTTCTCAGAAACTACTGAACGGATTTACACCATTTAACAAAAAGCACAATCTGCGAACAGAAATCTACCTCTCTGCCAAATTTCGTGCAATTCCGTTCAGCCGTTCGGGCTGTAGCCCTGGCTAAAGGTCCCTACGGAAAGTTGCATTGGAATAAAACACGTTTTGGGACCCCCCTTTTTTCTCGGCCCCCACTTGGCGAATCACCCTCAAACTTTCAGGGAAGGAGTGGAACCGAGCAGGCCATTTTCTTGGAGATTTGTCCACCGGTGCCAAAGTTATTCCAAATAGAATGTTGTGGATTTCCTATGGCAACTAGGTCCTAACTAAAACTACCTACTGGCGACCTCCAGTAGGTAATATATATATATATATATATATATATATATATATATATATATATATTACCTACTGGCGATAGCCAGTAGGTATATATAGTTAGGATTTTTTCTCTATGGAACTTTTGAAAATTCTATGCCTAATAACTTTGGCGTTTGTGGACGGAATTGGCTGAAATTTTCAGGAAAATGGCACATTTTGTTTCTGAGCAGCCCCTGAAAATTTGGGGGGGGTCGTCAAGGGGGGGCCGAGAAAAAAGGGGGGTCCCAAAACGCGTTTTTCCCATTCATTTTTCCATAGGGCGGTTGGCCTCACTTTTAGCTCGAACGGCTGAATGGATTTGCACGAAACTTGGCAAAATTGTAGGGACTGTTAGCCCAATGTGCCTTTGCTAGGTCTCAATATATGTGCTTCAGTGGATTTTGAGAAATTAACGTTTAAAATAAGATATATATCTGTAACAGCGCTCCGGGCAGCGCTCCGGTTCGCGTACTTTTCGCGTAACGGAACTTTGCGATGCGAAGCTGATTGGCTCTCCGGTGTCTGTCAACATTCTAAACAGTCCGGAGCGGCCGCCATCTTGTCTCTCGGTAGGATCGAGAGACAAGAGGAGGCCAAAACAAAGGGGGAAATGAAGGAAAGGGGGCAAGGTAGACCCCTTCTGACCCCCTAGGATTGATGAGGGAGATATTATAGAGCCACGCGGGGCCCAAAAAAAAATAAAATGCGATTTTTTCGCCGTAGAGACGCGTCTTGCTACGCGAACCGGGCAGCTAACCAGGCAGCTAACCGGGAAGCTAATCGGCAGTGTAACGGGAGTCTGAGGAGTAGCTGATTGGCTGTCAACATTGTAAACAGTCCGGAGCGGCCGCCATCTTGTCTCTCGGTATGATCGAGAGACAAGAGGAGGCCAAAACAAAGGGGGAAATGAAGGAAAGAGGGCAAGGTAGACCCCTTCTGACCCCCTAGGATTGATGAGGGGGATATTATAAAGCCACGCGGGTCCAAAAAAAAAAAAAAAAAATCCGATTTTTTCGCCCTAGAGACACGTCTTGGTACGCAAACCGGGCAGCTAACCGGGAAGCTAACCGGCAGTGTAACGGGAGTCTGAGGAGAAGCTGATTGGCTGTTATCGTTGTAAACAGTCTGGAGCGGCCGCCATCTTGTCTCTCTGTGGGATCGAGAGACAAGAGGTGGAAAAAAAAAAGGTGTAAATGAATGAAAGGGGTAAGGCAGACCCCTCCTGAACCCCTAGGATTGATGAGGGGGCTATTAAAGTTCCCTGGGGGGGTGAAAAAAAAAATTGCGATTTTTCGCGGTAAAGGTGCTTCCTGGTACGTTAACCAGGCAGCTAACCGGCAGCGTAACGGGAGTCCGACTTATTGTGTTTTTTGAACGTTTGTGATATGTGCACGTGTGGATTTTGTCTAATTAAGGTTAAAAAAATATATATATATCTTTAAGCGTGTTCTGGCGCGCTTACGTTTTGGGTTTGGTTTGCGCTGCAGAGACGATACGTCACGGTTATGCGATGCATCATGAGGCGTCTCACGGGCTACGTGATATGTCACTTAATAAAGAATATATTTTACAGCTATAGATATTAGCTTTTAAAAAACCAATGAAATTCACAGAAAAAACCATAGGTTATAGACCATATATAGTTAGGAATTTGCATTTACAAAACCTTGAAAATTCACTGAAAAAACCATAGGTTATAGACCATATATAGTTAGGGATTAGCATTTAAAAAACCTTATTTTATTTGCACAAAACCATTGAAATTCCATATATAGTTAGTTGCACTAACTATCTATCGCGGACCCGCAATCCACTGCTAATTTTGTCACATATTACATCATTCATGACATGGTCAGTGACATCACTGATGACATCACTGATGACATCTCAAATGACATCACTGATGACATCACTGATGACATCTCAAATGACATCACTGATGACATCACTGACATCTCATTTGACATTACTGATTACATCACTGATGATATCATTTATGTGATAACACATCTTCAGACTCTAATATAACCTTAGATACACTCAGTGTAAACAGGCACTCACAGACTGTCACACATCCATGGAGTTACTCATACACCTAGTCAGTCATGCAAAGAATCAATCACATCTCCATTTCCTCAACTATACAGTTATACACACCTTACTTATTCAAACATATACTAACACATATTTACTCTCTTATACAATCCTTGATACAAGTTCACAATGATTCATACAGCCACTCTCACATTCACTGGCTCTTATGTTCAGTTATTTATATATGTCAACTCTCACATGGAGTGTGTTTTACATATGTACTTACTTTGACATGTAGCACTGAGATATCCATTCACTCACCAATATACTCATGCACACAGTCAACTGTCCATACAGCTGTTTCTACATGCACTTTTGAACCCATACACCTAGGGAATCAACTGCTCACAGAGTTATACACCTCCCAGCCACCCACACACATACTCAGTCTCCCATACAAATACTTGGGCAACCATTCAATAACCCATATAGTTACTGATATAGCTACTGATTTAAACATGCAGCAGTTTACAGAACAACATAAATAATGATTGCCAAATTAAGACACTTTAATCACTAACCCATGCACTCAGTGAGACACATTTAATCATTCTCTCATACAGTCAGTCATGCACCTACTAAATCCTTCATCCAGACACTTATACATCCACTCATTCTTCAATATGTAAGACATATTTTAACTTTACAGAAACATACAGTCACTGGGTGTTGTCATCAGTGATGTCATCAGTGATGTCATTTGAGATGTCATCAGTGATGTCATCAGTGATGTCACTGACCATGTCATGAATGATGTAATATGTGACATCATTAGCAGTGGATTGCGGGTCCGCGATATATAGTTAGTGCAACTAACTATATATGGAATTTCAATGGTTTTGTGCAAATAAAATAAGGTTTTTTAAATGCTAATCCCTAACTATATATGGTCTATAACCTATGTTTTTTTCAGTGAATATATATATATATATATATATATATTCACAGAAAAAACCATAGGTTATAGTGGATATATAGTTAGGAATTTGCATTTACAAAACCTTGAAAATTCAATGAAAAAACCATAGGTTATAGGCCATATATAGTTAGGAATTAGCATTTACAAAACCTTATTTTACTCGCATAAAACCATTGAAATTCCATATATAGTTAGCTAACTATAAGCGCTAACTATATATCGCGCACCCGCAATCCACTGCTGATGATGTCACATATTACATCATTCATGACATGGTCAGTGACATCACTGATGACATCACTGATCACAACATCCAGTGATTGTATGTGTCTGTAAAGTTTAAATATGTTTCACATATTGAAGAATGAGTGGATGTATAAGTGTCTGGATGAAGAATTTAGTAGGTGCATGACTGACTGTATGAGTGAGTGATTAAATGTGTCTCACTGAGTACATGGGTTAGTGACTAAACTGTCTTAATTCGTGCATCAGTATGTTTGATGTTGTGTAAGCTGCTGCATGTGTTGATCAGTAGCTATAAGAGTGGCCATATGGGTTATTGATTGGTTGCCCAAATATTTGAATGGGAGGCTGAGTGTGTGTGTGGGTGGCTGGGAGGTGCGTGACTCTGTGCATAGATGTGTAAGCAGTTGATTCACTAGGAGTATGAGTTCAAGAGTGCATGTGGAAACAGCTATATGGGCGGTTGACTGTGCATGGGTGTGTTGGTGAGTGAATGGATTTCTCATTGCTACATGTGCAAGTAAGTACGTATGTAAAACACAATACATGTGAGAGTTGAGATATATAAATAACTGAACATAAGAGCCAGTGAATGTGTGAGTGGCTGTATCGATCACTGTGAGCTTGTATCAGGGATTATATAAGAGAGTAAATATGTGTTATTATATGTTTGAATAAGTAAGATGTGTATAACTGTATAGTTGAGGAAATGGAGGTGTGATTGATTCTTTGCATGACTGACTAGGTGTGTGAGTAACTCCATGGATGAGTGACAGTCTGTGAGTGTCTGTTTATACTGAGTGTATGTAAGGTTATATTAGAGTCTGAAGAGGTTCATTGTATTATCACATGAGTGATGTGATCAGTGATGACAAATGAGATGTCATCAGTGATGTCATTTGAGTTGTCATCAGTAATGTCATCAGTGATGTCATTTGAGATGTCATCATTGATATCATTTGAGTTGTCATCAGTGATGTCATTTGAGATGTCATCAGTGATGTCATCAGTGATGTCACTGACCATGTCATGAATGATGTAATATGTGACATCATCAGCAGTGGATTGCGGGTGCGCGATATATAGTTAGCGCTTATAGTTAGCTAACTATATATGGAATTTCAATGGTTTTATGCGAGTAAAATAAGGTTTTGTAAATGCTAATTCCTAACTATATATGGCCTATAACCTATGGTTTTTTCATTGAATTTTCAAGGTTTTGTAAATGCAAATTCCTAACTATATATCCACTATAACCTATGGTTTTTTCTGTGAATTTCATTGGTTTTTTAATAGCAAATATGAAAAGCTTTAAAATGTCAAGTACGTGATAGATAAAAACATTTTCGTATTTATGCACGCTGATGTGCTTTGAACGCTGCCCCCCCCCCCCCCTCCCCTCTTTTGCCTTAGTAGTACTCTCTCTTTGCAGATACTGAAGGGTAGTTAACGCAGGCCTTTACCCCCGTTGTAATCCGTCGTGCCTCCTTGTCTCTCCATTTGATTGATTGTTGTCCAAGCATTTACTGTTTTAGAATTGGTTCTCTTTGGATCATTCTCTATTTACAAACAAGCACAAAGTCGCAATACTCTGTTTAGTCTTTGCAGATAGTGAAAAATCGTGTAAAAAAATAAAAGTAATCGAGCAAAATCAGTAGGCCACTAATTGGATCTCTTTTTGACCTCGCTAAAATAGAAATATTAGGAACAACCCTTCTTGAGAAATACGAAAATAGTGAGATGAACTGAGCTCCACACCATGAGGGCTGCAAGACAGCTCGGCTCCATCACCCATCCCGCACAAAATAATGACAAACCCTATGCAAATATTAAAAATATAGACAACACACCAGCAAAGAAACAGGGTAAAACATTTTATTAAAAAACTATTTACATAACGTTGGTTTATAAGATGATGTCAGTAGTGGACCGATGTGTGAATAGATCGAAAACAGCACAAGGCTCCAAGATCCGGATAGCAAGCTCCTGGATGTTGGGTGCCATAGTTTAGAGTTCTGAATTTCAGCCTTTTTCAATGCCTGTGCTTTGTTGAATCAAAATGGCGGCTTGACACAAAGCTGACTCAAGCGTTGTTACTGATGCTATGCAGACCAAAACTGGTTTTCAGTTTGTACATTTTTCTAGATTTTTCAATCCAAGTTTGGTTGACTTTGTAGAACGATGGCTTCAGATTTTCAACATACGGTGTGGTGGCGCTGACTGGGAGGGGGCGCTTCGCTCCTGCCCCCTCCCCAAGTAAGATTTTCATACGTGAAAGTACGTTAATGGTTTTGGTCCCTGAGATGCTTCGATGTCACTACCATTCTCAAATAGCATAAGTTCTGGATGTTGGGTGCCATAGTTAAGAGTTCTGAGCAGCGCTTGTAACACTGTCTGAAGCTTATTTCCACCTACTGCAGCTTCACTATTCTCAAAGTAAGTGAGTGTCGTTTGTGGACCTGACTGCATTAGAAAACAATGTGATATGTTACCTTCCTAAACAGCTTGACGGAGGCCCCTGAGGGGCGGTGTGATGGCCATGGACTCGGAGAAGACGCTTGGCTCCGACACCCTCCCCAAGTCTTATAGCACTGGTGTAGCCTGAGATCGCCCCCGACATAGGCGGCCAGCTCCCGGGGTCCGGCGGAACTTTTTGCCTTTTGATGACTCTTCAATTCTGGACCTTGTCCCACAATCCGTTTGACCTGAAGACAAGCTGTAGTGGGGCGCCCCTTTATCGTTTTAGTTGCCATTCCGCCCGCTTTTGCTACACTGTGCCTCTTCCGCCATTCAGCTGTTTTCCGCCCGCTCTTGCGACTACAGCGTCTCGCTCACCATGTAGTTGAGATGCGCCCGCTCTTGCGGTGCAGCGATAGGCGGCTGCCACAGGACTCTCAAAATGGCGGCCGGCTCTTCGGTTTTGGGCCTGGTCCACTAAAATGGCCCTGGGACACCTTGGAACTCGGACGCTTGTCTGCTAGGGCTTGGGTCCCATTCTCGAAAAGCGTCCCCTCAGCCGTGAAGATTCTACAAAAGTCTTGGGGGCCTCCGACTCCCGCAGGCTTCTGGTGGGGAGCGGCTGCCATGATTGCTCGTGGAATGGCCACGACGGAGCTACGAGATGGTAGTGGTCTCATGCTGACGCCAGCTTTAGTCTGAAACATCCAGAAACACTGTAGACTACCAATTCGATCAGTTCCGGTAGCGCCCCAACATGACCCGGAAGAGAAGAACTTGCCCTCCCCTCTTTGACTGATGGTTCTTGTTGCCTGTCCCCTCTGTTGTCATTTAACAGAACTTTTTGGACTGCTGAAAGGGGTTGTGTTCTGAACGGTGGTTGGTGGAGACATTTAGACTATATTCTTGACCTACGTTGTCGCGTAATGCGTTTTATGACACGCCGCGTTAGCGCACCCGGAAGTGATCCGAGGCGCGGCACGCAGCGCGTAACGTAAGCATAACAGGTCATGTGACTTGTTAATAAAACTTTTCATTGGTTCATTTTACTTTTGTTAATTTAATGATGAAAAGCTTGGTCATATGACCTAAAAATTACGCTTTTTATTATTTTCGAACAATATTTTTTTTTCAAACATATGTTATAATATTCCAGGCTAATGTACTTTCCCGGAAAATTTACAACTGTCTTGCAAGTAAAATATATTCCTTTTTCGAGAAAAAGGGCGTTTCTTCCTTCCATGACGGAGCCGTTGAGTAAAAGAGATTCGGCCTGCTGTCTTAGTCGCCGATACGCCTGATTATCAGATTCTTATCGATCACTTTATGTTGCAGACATGAAAAACACAACTGCCCTTGACCATTTATCTTTACTGCGTTCCTACATATTATACCTTTTATCCGTCATGTAATTGGACTGCTTTATTTCACTTGCCTTTTACTGATTCGAAAACAGTCACTAAAAGTAAAAACTTTACAAATGAAAATACTACTACCGTGTTTTGTTTTAAAAACCTTTATTGTGAAAATGTCAGTATACAAATACGGGCCTATAACCACGTGGGCCGGCCACGGAGCAAACTGAAATCGTATATGATGAGGAGACATTTACACTGTAGAAGAACGTAACGAGCGGGCCATTAGGTGACAAGAACAAAGGTGTCTAACAGTTGCGGAATCGGTGGACGTACATTTTGTAATTAAAATACGACAGGGCCACTTACAATAACATTTTCTAGATATACATTTGCGGGCAAAGAGTTACGAGTCCCATTTATACCGGCGCCATTTTGGGCGAGGCCGGGCAGGTCCAAGATATAGTCAAAATGTCTCCACCAACCATCGGCCAGACCAGAACCCCTTTCGGCCCTTTATGCTACAAGATGGTGTCTTCCATTCAGAAAATATTGGTGGCAGCATTTTGAAAGGAAACAGAAACAGCCGTTCTCCTAGTGAGTTTCACATTGTTACATTTAGGAAGAATGTTGAAGAGTAGTATGTGGAAAATCTGAAGCCATTTTTCTACAAACTCTCAATCAGACTTGGATGGAAAAAAAAAACCTGAAGAATGTACAAACTGAAAACCAATTTTTGTCTGTATAGCACCAACAGTAACGCTTGAGTCAGCTTTGTGTCAAGCCGCCATTTTCATTCAATCAATAGCGTCCCCCTGCACACATTCAGGGACCTGGTCGTGTCTTCAGATGAAACGCATTGTAGGAAAAGAAGCAGAAAGGAAAAGGAAAAAAGTTCCGCCGGACCTAGTGAAGCTGCAGCAGGTGCAAATAAGCTTCAGACAGTCTTACAAGCACTGCTCAGAACTCTCAACTGAGGCACTCAACATCCAGGACTTGCCATTCGGATCTTGGCGCCTTGTATTTTTGTTTTGTTTTTGATGGAGGGGAAACAACAAAAATCAGACATTGAAAAAGGCTCAACAGTGCAGGGCGCCTTGTGCTGGTTCCGACCTATTCACACATCGGTCCGCTACTGACATCACCTCATAAACCAACGGGGCACCCCACGCCGACTTTCGGCGCAGCATTGTAGGATGGCCACACCAGTGCGGCAATTTGCTGGACACCACCTCGGTGCCATCCAGATCTCGGCGCGTTCATTCAATCAATAGCGTCCCCCTGCACACATTCAGGGACCTGGTCGTGTCTTCAGAAGAAACGCATTGTAGGAAAAGAAGCAGAAAGGAAAAGGCAAAAAGTTCCGCCGGACCTAGTGAAGCTGCAGCAGGTGCAAATAAGCTTCAGACAGTCCTACAAGCACTGCTCAGAAATCTCAACTGAGGCACTCAACATCCAGGACTTGCCATTCGGATCTTGGCGCCTTGTGCTGGTTCCGACCTATTCACACATCAGTCCACTACTGACATCACCTCATAAGCCAACGGGGCACCCCACGCCGACTTCCGGCGCAGCATTGTAGGATGGCCACACCAGTGCAGCCACTTGCTGGACACCACCTCGGTGCCATCCGGATCTCAGCGCGTTCGAGTCACTGTGCCGGAAGAGTGACCGGAACTCAGCTGAACACGCCGTCTTTCGGCGCAGCATTGTAGGATGGCCACACCAGTACGGCAATTTGCTGGACACCACCTCGGCGCCATCCGGATCTCGGCGCGTTCGAGTCACTGTACCGCAACAGTGACCGCAATTCAGCTGGACACGCCGTCTTTCGGCGCAGCATTGTAGGATGGCCACACCAGTGCGGCAATTTGCTGGACACCACCTCGGTGCCATCCGGATCTCGGCGCGTTGTGCTGCCTTCGGCCTATTCGCACATCGGTCCGCTACTGACGCCGCCTCACGTGCCAACGGATTTTCTACGCTTTTTGTAGCCCTATGTCGCATAACAGGTCATGTGACTTGTTTATAAAACTTTTCATTGGTTCATTTTACTTTTGGTTTCCTAAAGATGGAAGGCTTGGTCATATGACCTAAAAATAACACTTTTCATTGGTTTAGAACATTTTTTTTTCCCAAACGATGAAAGCCCCACCTTGTTTCTGGATCATTCAGACTGAAGCTGGCGTCAGCATGAGAGCACCACCATCTCGTGGCTCCGTCGTGGTCATTCCGCGAGCAATCATGGCAGCCGCTCCCCACCGGAAGTCTGCGGGAGTCGGGGGCCCCCAAGACTTTTATACAATCTTCACGGCTGAGGGGACGCTTTTCGAGAATGGAGCCCAAGCCCTAGCAGGCAAGCGTCCGAGTTCCAAAGTGTCCCAGGGCCATTTCAGTGGACCAGGCCCAAAACCGAGGAGCCGTCCGCCATTTTAAGAGCCATGTGGCAGCCGCCTATCGCTGCACTGCAAGAGTGGGAGCAACTCAACAACATGGTGAGCGAGACGCTGTGGCCGCAAGAGCGAGCGCAACTCAGCTAGATGGCCGCCACCTGGGGAGGCCCGTTCACGCCGGCTCCCCCACGCCCCCCCCGGGCCGCCGCACGCCAATTTTCGGAGCAGCATTGTAGGATACCAAAACCAGTGCGGCAGTTTACTGGACATCACCTGGGTGCCTGTCGTACATGTTGTGTCAGCCATGTGACACTGGACACAGACCGCTACTGACGAGGCCTCCCCCCGCACCACCCGGGACGCCCCACGCTGTTTTTCTGTGCTGCATTGTAGGATCCCTAAACCAGTGCGGCACCCAGGCGACATCACCTGGGTGCCGTCCAGAACTCTGCACGTTGTGCTGCCTTGGGACTATTCGCACAACAGACCGCTACTGACGAGGCCTCCTCCCGCCCCACCCGGGACGCCCCACGCCAATTTTCGGAGCAGCATTGTAGGATCCCTAAACCAGTGCGGCACCCAGGCGACATCACCTGGGTGCCGTCCAGAACTCTGCACGTTGTGCTGCCTTGGGACTATTCGCACAAAAGACCGCTTCTAACCATTGTTGCTTTTTGTGTGGAGAAATGTTTAAATGTTTTTAGTTTTTGTTCCGTTTGTTAAAGTTAGTAGTTAATAAAGTTTTATAACCTTACTTTGTTGGAGTGTTATCTATTTTTTTTAAAACGGGTGAATGGGGCCTTGATTCGGGTTATTGTCATGTGTGGGCTTTGGAAGTGTGCTGCTGCAGGATCGGACATTTCAAACTCAAATGCACGTTCTTTTTCTTACCTTTCCGAAGCATGGAGCGCAATAGCAGGCAGAGAAAGGGTGATGCACGTGTTGAACACTACCTGACCTGGCAAGTTGCTGGCAGTGCCCCCCCGCCCGCTCCTGAAAGAGGGCACACACACACCGCCGCCCCGAGTACTTCACAAATCTTTAAAAGACCATGCGCTTGTTCATGAGGCTTAAATGGTTTATCACCTCTTCTAGAACCCCTACATCGACCCTCTGACGTTTCATGGAAAAATTACCATGTAACACAATACCAAGCCCTGTCAGCTGAAACCCCCAAGGAATCGTGGGGCATATTATCAAGGGGGTTTATCTCCGCTTTTTTGGCTTTAAAAACCATGAAAGCGGAGATAAAATTATTTCCCTATTATCAAGCTGTCGCTAACACCAGTTAGTGACAGCTAAAAGGAGATAGCGACCATCTTGGGCCCCGCTTTGCATGTCAGTGATACTTATCACTAATGACATGCAAAGTGGCGTGCCAAGATGTTAGCGACTGGAAACAGTCCCTAACATCGCTATCTCCTATTACCAACTTTTGGAGATATTCGCGCTAAGCGCGAATATCTCCAAAATCTAACACCTGCCCTGAGCAGTTCTTAGCCATGTTATCCAATGGGAGGTGGATAACATGGCTAAGAGCATTAGGTCGATAATACATGAATATCGCTGACTTTTCTGCGATAATAGCAAGGTTTATCTGCGATAAAAATCGCCGATGTGCGGCGATAATTTTTGTCTCTAAACAAGTTATAGACAAAAATTATCGCTAGTTGTTCGTAATATGCCCCCGGGTTTTTGCTTGCAGAAATCGGGAGGCGGGAGACTAGCACTGAAATCAGTACTCACACGCCTGAATCAGGAGGATTGGCATGTCTGAATTCTCTACAGCTGGGGCCATAAACTACATCCGCAGGGTTAGGTGATAGCCTGGAACCAGCCTGGCATCTAAAATGGCTGCCGTGCACGACAAAATTGTGGCATTCGAAAAAAGGCAAGATGGCGCAGCCGCTGGAAGAGATATATCAACATATATCAGCCTCCTCAGCCACCCTCAGGAAACATAGGGGATTAGGATATGTCTCCCGCACCCCCTTATACCTAGTACTTTAATTAACGAAGCACAAAATGGCGAATTCCCGTTTCGCTACCAGTTTGCGGCCCAGTTCGCGGCCCGTGAAGCGCTTCTACCGTGAAAAATCATTTTTTTTTTATTTTCCCCACGGGACCCTTTAATAACCCCAACAACATTCCTAGGGGGTCAAGAGGGGGATACCTTGCCCCCTTTCATTAAATTCCCCCTTAGTTTTTCACCTTTTCTTCTCTCTCGATCCTACCGAGAGACAAGATGGCGGCCGCTCCGGACTGTCACGCAGCAAAAAAAAAAAAAAAGCTCACGCACAGCCGCTGGAAGAGATGTATCAACATATATCAGCCTCCTCACCCACCCTCAGGAAACATAGGGGATTAGGATACGTCTCCCGCACCCACTTATAACTAGTAATTTAATTTACGAAGCACAAAATGGCGAATTCCCGTTTCGCTACCAGTTCGCGGCCGCGCTTCTACCGTGAAAAATCATTTTTTTTTTATTTTCCCCACGGGACCCTTTAATAACCCCAACAACATTCCTAGGGGGTCAAGAGGGGGATACCTTGCCCCCTTTCATTAAATTCCCCCTTCGTTTTCCACCTCTTCTTCTCTCTCGATCCTACCGAGAGACAAGATGGCGTCCGCTCCGGACTGTTTAGAATGTTGACAGACACCGGAGAGCCAATCAGCTTTCTGCGCGCAAAGTTCCGATAAGCGAAAAGTAAGCGGACCGGATCGCTGCCCGGAGCGCTGTTACAGATATATATCTTGATTTAAACGTTAATTTCTCAAAAACTACTGGAGCACATATATTGAGACCTAGCAAAGGCACATCGGGCTAACAGTCCCTACAATTTTGCCAAGTTTCGTGCAAATCCATTCAGCCGTTCGAGCTAAAAGTGAGTCCAACCGCCCTATGGAAAACTCAATGCAAAAAACGCGTTTTGGGACCCCCCTTTTTTCTCAGCCCCCCCTTGACGAAACCCCACCAAATTCTCAGGGGCTGCTCAGAAACAAAATGTGCCATTTTCCTGAAAATTTCAGCCGATTCCGTCCACAAACGCCAAAGTTATTAGACATAGAATTTTCAAAAGTCCCATAGGGAAAAAATTCTAACTATATATACCTACTGGCGATAGCCAGTAGGTAATATATATATATATATATATATATATATATATATATATATATATATATATATATATATATATATAGAGATATAGAGATATATATATATATATATATATATATATATAGAGATATAGAGATATATATAGATATATATAGATATATAGATATATAGATATATATATATATATAAGTTTGCGCCAGTTCATTTATTGCGATGAAGCATTTGTGGAAACTTCAGGCATGTCAGCAAATACATCTTTCCCAGCCTGACGCGTTTCATGTTAAACAATTCTTCAGGAGCTTTAGGAGATCAGTCATCAGATGCGGTGATTTTGGCGGCAACGTCCTGCCTCAGTGGGCGTGGCCAGTTCACTGGCCTTCTGGTCGTCGTAGTTTTCGACGGATTGCTGCAGTGAGCTACCGTTTCTGTGGCTGAAATTAAACACAATAAATTCCAAGTGGAGTGTGACAAAATCATGGAGCTTCACAGTTGCTTAAAACTCATCACAATAGAGCACCTGTACCTTCAACAGTCATGCAGTTTGACGCGACCGCAGGGGTGCCAGGACAGCACCGGGGTTTGCTTCCACGGTCAGGCAAGCCGTAAATTATTCCAACACCTAGAGTCACCTGCTATGGAAGAGCCCACAACAGGTACGTTTTCGCCAGTTCCTTTATTGCGATGAAGCATTTGTGGCAACTTCAGGCATGTCATCAAATACACCTTTCTTAGCCTGACGCGTTTCATGTTAAACATTTCTTCAGGAGCTTTAGGAGAGCAGTCATCAGATGTGGTGATTTTGGCGGCAACTGAAGTACCTGCAAAGTCCTGCCTCAGTGGGCGTGGCCAGTTCACTGGCCTTCTGGTCATCGTAGTTTTCGCCGGATTGCTGAAGTGAGCTACCGTTTCGGTGGCTGTAATTAAACACAAAAAAATTCCAAGCGCAGTGTGACAAAATCATGGAGCTTCACAGTTGCTTATAAATCATCACAATACAGCACCTGTTCATTTAACAGTCATGCAGTTTGACGCGACCGCAGGGGTGTCATGACGGCACCAGGGCTTGCTTCCATGGCTCAGGCAAGCCGTAAGATTATCCCAACATGTAGAGTCACCTGCTACGGAAGAGCCCACAACATTGCAGGTACTTCAGTGATGTCATTTGAGATGTCATCAGTGATGTCAGTTTCAGTTTATAAACTTTATTCGATTGTTCATAAAAACATCACAAAAGTGTACAGAATAATAAAAAAAGGCACTTAAGAATTGATAAGGAATGGGGAATAAAGTACATAAAGTACACAACATAATAAAGAAACATGGACTAGCAGCAAAGGATATTAACAAACACTAAAAAACCATACTTTTTCTAACCCAGACTGATTTAAGAATAAAGGTTGCAGTAAAAAAGCAAATGTCCGGGGTGGCAAGTGTGAATAAGAATCTCAAAGCATTAGCAGTGGTGGACATAGAATATTTCTTAAACAACGATTTGAGGTATAAAACTCGCAAAGATTTATACAAAGGGCATATCAGCATAAAGTGCAACGTGCTTTGCTTAGTAATTCCGTCACATGGGCAAGGGGTGGCAGAATGTATGTTCATACTTGGGAATGCTACCAAGTTATGCACAATGCCTAATCTAAGCCTGGTTAATACATATTGGTGAGATTGTCTAGTGATAACTTTCAAATACATAGGAATCCCGGTCCCTTCATCCATATTGGAAAAATAGAATGCATGGGTAGAATAGTCACTAGATTGTACTCTTCGTCTATTAAGTTTATGGTTCAAAAAACACCTTTAACCTCCAACTTTGGTATATCAACAGCACACTTGGGGTCTTTAAGAACATCCAGGTCAAATAGTTCCTTAAAAGTTGAAATGACGTATTTTAGCCACGGAATCCGGAGTACATTATCCAGACGTAGACAGTCTTGTATTATTCCCCTGGTAAAGCCGGTTTCATCCTTTAGCCAGATGGACCTCCAGGCCAACAGGGGTCTCAATCCGGTCAAATCAGTTATATAGTCCAGCCCTAGTTCATTATGGGTCAGTTCCGTGGATGCAGAGGATGGAAGGCAAAGGAGTCTCTTAAGAAATACATTTTCCTGGACTTGCAGGTATTTTTGTTGCTTGTGGCCCCAAACCCCTGAGCCATAAAGGGCAATAGATGCACACCTGTGACGGTAAACGTTCAACATATCTGGTATGCGGTGGCTTCCTAGTTCGGCAGCAAAACGAAATACACTTAAAGATGCTTTGCCCATCCTAGATTTAACATTAAGTTGTTCGGGGGCCCAGGATCCACCGTTATTAAAAGTAATGCCCAGATAACAAAAGTTATTCACAACCTCAATACGGTTTTCCTTAAAATAGAATGATTTGAGATTATTCACCTTTTTTCCGCATGCCATGATATAGGTTTTCGAATTATTAATTTTTAGTTTCTTCCCCTGTATAAAATCATAAAAACAATTCATAAGTTTCTGAAGGCCTACTGGGGTTCTCGAAAGTAAAACAGTATTGTCTGCATAAAGCAGCACCGGGATTGGTTGTCCCTCGACTTGCGGGGCGTCAGCTTGTACATTTTTTAATTCAGACTCCATGGAGTTTATAAACAATGAAAAAGGAAAAAGGGGCCAGGACACAACCCTGTCTAATGCCAGATTTTATCCTAATTTTCCTTGTACACTCTCCCTCTTGACCATAGCGAATCTGAGCTGATAAGTTATTATACAGTCTTGCCAAAAAGTGGATTATCGCTGCCGGAGCACCCATTTCGATTAAGGTAGACCAC
This sequence comes from Lissotriton vulgaris, assembly GCF_964263255.1. Lineage (NCBI taxonomy): Eukaryota > Metazoa > Chordata > Amphibia > Caudata > Salamandridae > Lissotriton > Lissotriton vulgaris. Next base: position 587,505,597 of record NC_141696.1, on the reverse strand, counting down.
AACAAGGTGTGGTCAACCAGATCGAAAGCACTAGAGAGATCTGCAAAGCAGAGGAACAAGGAACCCTGCTTTGCTTTGGTGTATTTTCCGATAATAAGGTTTAGATTGATACACTGCTCAATAGTGCCAAGGCCCTTCCTGAAACCAAATTGTGAATCTGCAAGGATGTTATTGGTATCGGCCCACTCCTCTAGGTGTAGCAACAATACCCTACTCATGATTTTTAGCGAGGAATCCAGAAGGGAGATAGGGCGGTAGTTCTTAGCCTCTCCTCTATCTCCCTTCTTATAGATAGGCAAGATAATGGATTCGCTCCAGGTAGAGGGGGTAGTGTCATTGACAGCAGCATTAAACACTTGGGTTAATAGGGGACTCCACAAAGCCAGGTCAGATTTATACAGATCGACCGGTACCCCATACGGTCCAGGGGCTTTCCCTCCTTTACCACTTCGGATTGCCAGATCAACTTCCAAGAGGGTAATCCCAAGACATTCATTAGAATTAATGGGGTTTACACTAGGACTATCCAGTGCCCTACAGGTTGGGTCGAAGATCCCAGTAAAATATTGAACCCAACTGTCCTCACTTACTTGGGCAGTCAAAACTGGGAAATCCTCCTTCTGGAGGAAAGGGCTATTGATGGTGCTCCAGAATAGCTTGCAATCCCGGAGTGCTGCGGCCTTGGTTAGGTCCTCCCAGGCTTCTTCTCTTAAATCTTGTTTCCTGCGTTTAAGCTCGTGTCTATAGGTAGCCCTTAATAGAATTACTGCTTCCCTGTCTCTTGGGCGGTTGGAAAGGGCCCTCTTAAGGTTTTGGAGCGCAGAGGTACAAGCTTTATCAAACCAGCCTAGCGTGGCCCGCTTGGTAATGCCCTTAGTGATGGTAAGGGACTGTTTAATTATATTACCAAGTTCTTCAAAGTCAGTAATTATACAACTTGGGGTAGCATCAACTTCAAGGCAACGGAGTATCACCTCTTGACCTGCGGTCACAATTTTCTTTAGTAGTTTGTTGGAATTATTTCCACCCCATTTAATCCGAATTCCATTTTGTCTACAAGGTATAATCTCATCGGCTATCCTTCCATCATAACGGATCTTAGGACCCCAGATGAAGGTTGACAAAGTAATGGCATTGTGGTCACTAATTCCATAGTCCACAATAATGGGGACCGAACAAAGGGGGACCAACTGTGTTGTTATCAACAAATAGTCAATAACAGATGTAGAATTTCTCCCAGTAAAGGTTGAAACAATATTACCCTCATAGTCCAGGGCGGGTTGATGGATAACCAGATCGTATTTTAACAGGAGGGTTTTAAGAGAATTGCCGTAAGGGGTATGAAGAAAATGAGCCAAATTCTCCCCATCATCCCCATCCTATCCACATACGTTAGTAAATGAGTAGGGGCAGGTTTTAATATTAACGTCTCCCCCCCCCAGATAAGGTCATATGACTTGTGGGAGTCATTACAAATTTTATTTATAGCTGACTCTATCTCATCTACAACACGGGTACTCGTGGGGTCAAATAGATTGTTATAATGGTTGATCAGCAAAGTGTTACGGCCCCCTCTGTATTCCAACCTGAGTATTTGAGAGTGTGAGCCCACAATGGAGTGGGACCTCACACGTACTGGGAGGTGCACAGACAATAAAATCAACAGACCACCCTTTGCCCTTCCCATGATGGTTTCTTGTGCAGGACAATTATAGGAAGTAAAGCCATCCTGGTGAATATCTGACGTGGACCAGGTCTCCTGGAAACAGAGGATGTCAAACCAGGAGATAAACTCCTTCCATCCCAGGGCTGACATCCTCTGTCGCCAGCCTGCGATATTCCAACTAGCCATTTGGTAGCCTGGAGGGCTAGACACCACTGCTGGCTCGGTCTGCACACAGTTATTTGGGGAAACCACGGTAATTAATAACTCCTCTGACGTGCCCAGGGCTTCAAGCGGCTGGTGGAGATCCGTTCTCGCCAGATGAGGGGGGAATTCAATAGACAACATTTTAGATGGTTCAGTGGGCAGCAAGCATTCAACTAAACACAATTCATTGACCACATCTACCTTGTCCACTGAACCATTGCCCAACTCAGGTTGGGGAGACATTAAATCACCGGTTGGGTATAGTCAGTCCACTCCCTCCAAGCCATCTAGACAACTATACCGGTTATAGTCAAAAAAAGGGTGATACTAGGGGGTGTAGTGGGGAGGGATAGCTGGTCTCATACTGTAACTTCTTGGTCTTCCCCTTCATTCAACCCTTAACCAGTCAGGCCCTCCTCTGCCATGGGTTACATGAGTAGGTGGAAAAAAGAAGGACACTGGAAGGGTATGTATGGTCGAGTCAAAGGATCTGTTAAATCCGGCACAAATATGAGATACCGTTCTAGGGTCTCTAAAGCTAACCGTGATACAATCCCCGTTAATAGACTTAGCCGTCTTGCCTACCCAGGGTACCCTCCTTACCATAATAATATCGTTATGAAGATGGGCCGGGAGGGGTCTGTTCCAGTTAAGCCATTTTACGACTTTACTTTTCAGGGAGCTAAAGGTTTCGGTTTCTCCAGTTTCCAGGGCAGGGGCGCAAGCCAAAACCACCATATAACGGTTTGCTTCCAGGGGGAGGTCAGGCAGACGAGGTCTACGGGTTCTAGAGACTTTAGTTGGGGGACCTTCTGTTCCGTCAATCATTGGTCCAGGTGGACAGATATTACTGGGTTGGGGTACGGGGGGTAACTGTGAGGGGACATTATTACACTGGAATGGATCCTGAAGTACTGGGGGGGTCCCTTAGGAGGACCGGTAGGATGTTGAGCTACATTAACTTGTTGGGTAACAGGGAGGGTAGGAGTAATCTGTAGGGTGTTGGAGCTACTGGGTTTGTTAACATTGGCTAGGATGGAGGCAGTGGTTTTCTCGATGTTAGACAACCTAAGTTCAATCTTTTCCATTTTAGCCTCTAGGGGAAACAGGATCGATTTAAATAAAGTAGCCAGGCTTTCAATAGATATCCTGTTAGCAGAGGAAACTGTCGAAGGAATCGTAAGTGGTGGGGTAGAATCGTGTTGGATCTTGGCTGATTTCGATTTTCTACCAGCTTTTTTATTATATGATCTTTTCCTTTTGGCAGTAGCCCCTAGATTCGCCCCCTGTGAAAAAGAATTATTAGAGATGACTTCGGATACAGAGGCAATGGAAACATTATTAGTTTCTAATACTAGGTTGATTTCAGGTAGAATATCGTGCACAATAATATCAAGTTCCATGGGGGTCTGGTTGTCAGCTTCAAGAAGAGGGGGATGATCTTCCACTATGCTGATAGCGGGATCAGGTGATCTTACAGGTGATTTAGCATAAGCAAGTATCCCCAGGGAGGATCTCTTAATGGACGACAGTTCTTTGGACAAACGTTTTTCAAGGAGGTTAATTTCAGTGTCAATAATAGTATTTGCCCTGATAAGAAATTTGTCCATACCTCCAGTTATAGAACCTCCTGCAAGCGAGGACTTACTCCGTGTTTCCCGTGCAGCCATGTGGACCAATAGTGCGTGCAGGAGAATTACAACAAAAGTAAGAGAGGTGGCCCGGTCCGGTCACTGCTGGTCACGAACGGGCACAAACGGGCCCGCCCTTGGCCCGGGCTTCGACCGGCGCCGTCCCGCGCGTGTTCCGCGTACGCGGTTATAAGGCTGGATTTATACGTGAGCAATGTGGGCGTGGCTACAGGGAGAGCGGGCCAAGTGACAACGATTGGCCTCGCAGGGACTCCTGGTAGTTGGAGTCCCTGCCGTCACGCTCGCAGCCCTGTATACTGCCACGAACCCCCTCAAAGGTCCAGGTGAAGCGGGACCCGCGGAGCGGGTCCGGCGAACAGTAGCGTTGGTCTCAGGAAGCACAGGAGACAGTCCCAGCAATCACCGTCTGCAGGCGAAGGAGAAGGAGAACCCACCGATGCAGGATGAAGAGGCTGCTTTTACCACCGGTGCAGTGTGGGCGTGGCTACAGGGAGAGCGGGCCAGGTGACAACGATTGGCCTCGCAGGTACTCCTGGTAGTTGGAGTCCCTGCCGTCACGCTCGCAGCCCTGTATGCTGCCACGAACCCCCTCAAAGGTCCAGGTGAAGCGGGACCCGCGGAGCGGGTCCGGCTAACAGTAGCGTTGGTCTCAGGAGGCACAGGAGACAGTCCCAGCAATCACCGTCGAAAGTTTTCTCCGACGTCGCTTTTGAGCAGTCAAAGTTTTCGCTTCTCCATCAGTGATGTCATGTGTGATGTAACATGTGACGCAGTGCATTGCGGGCGCCCAAGTTATAGTTAGCTGAACTAACTATAACGGGGGAATTTCTAGGGTTTTGTTCGAGTGAAATGTCCAACTAACTATAACGCCCCTGAAACCTATGGCTTTTTCAGTGAATTTCTATGTTTTCTTAAATGCTAATTTCTAACTATAACGTGCCTGAAACCTATGTTTTTTCAGTAAATTTCAAAGGTTTTTCAAATGCTAATTTCTAACTATAGCGTGCCTGAAACCTATGGTTTTTTCGGTGAATTTCAAAGGTTTTTAAATGCTAGTTTCTAATTATGCATACAGAGGTAGGACATGTGATAAAAGAAGAAACAAAGCACAGAAAGAAAAAAAAAGAAATGCTGAAAGAAGCAACAGAAGTCCACTAAGACGAAGAAAAGTGCAGGAAGAAGAAAAGATGTATAGAAAGAACCAACAGAGGAGCAGAAAGTCCTCCTGTGCCCACACCTTTTTCAGGCGGATACTGGTGGTAACTGAATCTGACTAACCAGGCCTAGAGCCACTGCTATGCTAAAAGACACTTAGAAGGCAGTGAAGACACCTACATACCCTAGGGAACACTATGCTTTGGGGTACCCCTGTGATTACCATGACCTCCTCTATAAGTCCCTAGTACATAATTGGGCAGCAGGATTAAAACTACCTCTTAAAACGCGCCACAGGGCGTGTTTGCACACGTCACCTCAGGCCCCGTCCCCTCCCTTCACCACTGTGTAAACATGCCCTGTGGCTGTTTTAAGTTGGGAGATTAAGTTCCCTTGAATCCTGAGGGTCCCTACGGTCCAACTAGCCTCCTAGGTACCTCCAGTAAGCGCCACAGAGCTGCGTTGAGGAGAGGTTTAAAAAGGGGCAAGGCCTGGACCACCTCTCTGTAATGCACCTCAGTGGCGCTTACTGGAAGCACCTGGTTGGCTAGTTGGCTCCCAGGGGCCCTCAGGATTGAAGGGAATTATTTCCCCAACTTAAAACGCACCACAGGGCATGTTTGCACACGTCACCTCAGGCCGGGTCCCCTCCCATCACCACTGTGTAAACACGCCCTGTAGCCATTTTAAGTTGGGAGATTAAGTCCCCTTGAATCCTGAGGGTCCCTAGGATCTAAAAAGCCCACTAGGTCCCTCCAGTAAGTGCCACAGAGCTGCGTTGCAGAGAGGTATAAAAAAGGGCATAGCCTCTGAACATCTCTCTGCAACGCAGCTCCCTGGCGCATACTGGAGGTACCTGGGGGGCTAGTTGGCCCTCAGGGACCCTTAGTATTGAAGAGGAACTAATTCTCCAACTTACAACTCGCCAGGGGGCGCGTTTGCACAGTGGTATATTAAGGGGGCGGGGCCTGAGGTGACATGTGTGCAAACACGTCCTGTGATGTGTTTTAGGTTGGGGAATTAATTTCTCTTCAATCCTGAGGGTCCCTGGGGGCCAACTACACTGCCAGGTACCTCCAGTATATGCCAGGGAGCTGCGTTGCAGAAAGGTGTTCAGAGGCCACAACCATTTTTACACCTCTCTGCAATGCAGCTCTGTGCTCTTACCGGAGGTACCTGGTGGACTAGTTGGACCCCAGGGACCCTTAGGATTCAAGGGGACTTAATTCCCCAATGTAAAACGCGTCATGGGGCGCATTTGCACACTGGTGAAGGGAGGGGGCGGGGCCTGAGGTGACATGTGTGCAAACACACCCTGTGGCGCGTTTTAAGCTGTGGAAATAATTCTTCTTCAATCCTGAGGGTCCCTGGGGGCCAACTAGCCCACCAGGTACCTCCCGTAAGCGCCACAGAGCTGCGTTGCAGAGTTGTGTAAAAAGGAGCGTGGCCTCTGAACACCTCTCTGCAATGCAGCTCAGTGGAGCTTATTGGAGGTATCTGGTGGGCTAGTAGGCCCGTAGGGGACCTCGGATTCAAGAGGAATTAATTCTCCATCTTAAAACGCGCCACAGGGCATGTTTGCAACCATGTCACCTCAGGCCCAACCCCATTCCTTCACCACGGTGCAAACACACCTGTGGCATATTTTAAGTTGGGGGATGAAGTCCCCTTGAAGCCTGAAGGTCCCTGGGGTGCAACAGGAGTGCTGAGTGGCCCCCCTCCTGAGGCCATAATCGGCCCTGGGGACCCTATCCCCTGTGGCATGGCCAATTTTTTATTTTGTATTTAATTATTGGAGGGGGGCTGCTTGGCCCCCCTCCTCAGGCCATTTATGGCCCTGGGGACCCCAACCACTTGGGCCAGCCTTTCTTTTTTTTAATACATTTTTTATTAATGGGTGAGGGGGACTGCGTAGCCCCCCTCTCGGGCTTCTTATGGCCCCGGGGAACTCATTCCCCGGGGCAGGCCCTATCCATTGGGGACAGTGGGGGGATCCCCAATCCCGCCACAGTCCCGCCGGCTCCGCTTGTCCTGCGGGAGCCAGCATTGCTTTTCCACATGGGGAGCTGCTAACATGCAGCTCCCCATATGGAAAATAAATCTGCTTTGCTTCCCTGAAGCGAGAACAGGTTTCCCTGCTCTCGCTTCAATGAAGCAAAGCAGTTTGCAATGACAGCTCCCACCCTGTCTTTGCAAACAACAGTGTCCTGGGTTGGGCACCCCAGGACACTGCAGGAGCTTCCCCTGGGGGGTGGTGGTCCCCAGGGCCATCAAACTCCAGGAGGGGGGCCACACACCCCCTCCCAATGTGCACACAGCCCCGGGGGCTGGTGGTCCCTGGGGCTCGGGGTATGAAACAGACCCCCAAGTTACAATGTTAGTGCCCTGGGGAGGTGGCAGTCACCGGGGCATGTGGGGGGCTCTAGCCCCCCAAACAGGAGTCAATTGTTTTTTTAAAAAGCCCCATGAGTGGCGGTCCCCAGGGCTTGGGGGACCTTAGAAGCCCCCCACAGATTAAAGAAGAAGCCCCAGGGGGGTGGCAGTCACCAGGGCTTGGAGGGCTCTAGAGGCCCCCTACAAATTAAAAAAGAAGCCCAGCAAGTGGCGGTCCACGGGGCGGCTGGGGAGCCATGTACCCTCCACAAATATTTTTGAAAAGCCACAGGAGTGGCCGGCCCCGGGACAGTGTGGGGGAATTGGGGCCCGCCCACACATCTTTTTTTCTGACCCAGGACCTGGTCCACCCTGGGGCTTTATTTAAACAAAGTGAGGGAGCCCGCTCTTCATTTTTTTTTACATTTCGCAACCAGATCCTCGCACCCAACGCGCATCCCGCGATTTTGAAATTAAAAAATGCTTGTTCGGACACCCCCTGAGCAGGTCTAGGGGTCAGGGTGTGTCTACCCTGCCCCCTTTTCTTTATTTTTGTGTTTGTTTTACTGATTTCTTGTACCTCAGTTCTACCGAGGCACAAGATGGCTGCCAACACTTCCTGGTTTGGAGTGTTAAGAGCCAATCAGCATGAAGCTCGTGATCGGGAGAGTGAGAGGATCCTGCGTGCCTCTATATTTTTATTTTTTTTTTATTTTGATTTTCTCAGCAACTACTGAACGGATTTACACCATTTAACAAAAAGAGTTCTTTCTGAACCAAGGGCTACCTTTTTGCCAAATTTGGTGTAATTCCGTTCAAGAAATCGGGCTGTAGCCACGGCTAAAGTTTCCTATGGGAAATTGGATGGGGAAAACACTCTTTGGGACCCCCCTTTTTTCTCAGCCCCCGCTTTCCAAATCACCCGGTAACTTTTAGGATAGCAGTGGACCAGATGGTTCCACCAGTTATGAAAATTTCACAAAGATTCGTCAATCGGCGCCAAAGTTATTGGGCATAGAATGTTGTGATTTTCCTATGGTAACTAGGTCCTAACTATAACTACCTACTGGCGACCGCCAGTAGGCTATATATATATTCACTGAAAAAACCATAGGTTATAGACCATATATAGTTAGGAATTAGCATTTGCAAAACCTTGAAAATTCACTGAAAAAACCATAGGTTATAGACCATATATAGTTAGAGATTAGCATTCACAAAACCTTATTTTACTCGCACAAAACCATTGAAATTCGCATATATAGTTAATTGCACTAACTATATATCGCACACCCGCAATCCACTGCTGATGATGTCACATATTACATCATTCATGACATGGCCAGTGACATCACTGATGACATCACTGATGACATCTCAAATGACATCACTGATGACAACATCCAGTGACTGTATGTTTCTGTAAAGTTAAAATATGTCTTACATATTGAAGAATGAGTGGATGTATAAGTGTCTGGATGAAGGATTTAGTAGGTGCATGACTGACTGTATGAGTGAGTGATTAAATGTGTCTCACTGAGTGCATGGGTTAGTGACTAAACTGTCTTAATTTGTGCATCATTATGTCTGTTGTTCTGTAAACTGCTGCATGTGTTGATCAGTAGCTATATGAGCAACTATTTGGGTTATTGATTGGTTGCCCAAGTATTTGTATGGGAGACTGAGTGTGTGTGTGGGTGGCTGGGAGGTGTATGACTCTGTGCATAGATGTGTGAGCAGTTGATTCACTAGATGTATGGGTTCAAAAGTGCATGTGGAAACAGCTGTATGGGCGGTTGACTGTGTGCATGAGTGTATTGGTGAGTGAATGGATATCTCAGTGCTACATGTCAAAGTAAGTACATATGTAAAACACAGTACATGTGAGAGTTGACATATATAAATAACTGTGCATAAGAGCCAGTGAATGTGTGAGTGGCTGTATGGATCATTGTGAACTTGTATCAGGGATTGTATAAGAGAGTAAATATGTGTTAGTATATGTTTGAATAAGTAAGGTGTGTATAACTGTATAGTTGAGGAAATGGAGGTGTGATTGATTCTTTGCATGACTGACTAGGTGTGTGAGTAACTCCATGGATGAGTGACAGTCTGTGAGTGTCTGTTTACACTGATTGTATCTAAGGTTATATTAGAGTCGGAAGAGGTTCATCGTATTATCACATGAATGATATCATCAGTGATGTGATCAGTAATGTCAAATGAGATGTCATCAGTGATGTCATCAGTGATGTCATTTGAGATGTCATCAGTGATGTCATCAGTGATATCATTTGAGATGTCATCAGTGATGTCATCAGTGATGTCATTTGAGATGTCATCAGTGATGTCATCAGTGATGTCACTAACCATGTCATGAATGATGTAATATGTGACATCATCAGCAGTGGATTGCGGGTGCGCGATATATAGTTAGTGCAACTAACTATATATGCGAATTTCAATGGTTTTGTGCGAGTAAAATAAGGTTTTGTGAATGCTAATCCCTAACTATATATGGTCTATAACCTATGGTTTTTTCAGTGAATTTTCAAGGTTTTGTAAATGCTAATTCCTAACTATATATGGTCTATAACCTATCGTTTTTTCAGTGAATTTCAATGGTTTTTTAATAGCAAATATCAAAAGCTGTAAAATGTATTCTTATTCTAATTCAAAAATATATTTTATATTTTTGTAATATTATTTTTATATTTATTTGTTAGCTTAATATGGTTCCGCGACCCGGTCCGCGAACCGGTAAATGTTCCATTAGCGCAACCACCGCGTTAGAAAACGACATCGTGACGCGTCGCGTAAGCGCGACGTATCGCGTTACCGCGTAATACGTCTTATGACGCGCCGCGTTAGCGCACCCGGAAGCGTTCTGGAACGCGAACCGAGGCGCGAAGCGCAGCTACCCGGAAGCGATCCGGGTCGCGTTACGGGACGCGTAACGTAAGCATAACAGGTCATGTGACTTGAAAATAACACTTTTTATTGGTTGATTTCATTTTTTATTTCTGAATGATGTAAAGCTAGGTCATGTGACCTTAAAATTACACTTTTCATTGGTAAGAACATTTTTTTTTCCAAAATGATGAAAGCCCCCTCCTATTTTTCTCACTCTGACTTTCAACTTTGTGAGAGGAAGAACTATTTTCATTATTGGAAGATGGCTTCAATTGTAGCTGCAGCTGGTGGACCCCCACCACCACCACAACCTCCTAGGAAGGATGGACCACCTCCCCAGTTTATTCCCAACCCTGAAGAAGAGGAGGAAGAAGAAGAACAAGATGTACATCAAATAGAATTTTTCCCTGAAGAGCCCCGGAAATCACACCGCAAGGACAATTTTATTTGGCAGTTTTTTTCATTTCCTGCAGGCCAAAAAAAGGTGAATGCACGTTATGTTACATGCCTGATATGTAAACAACCTCTGTCTCGAGGCACGGATAAAAAGTATAGCTTTGGCAACTATACTATTCATCGCCACATGCAAAGGTGGCATCCAATAAATTATAGTATGGCGGAGGTGCGTAACCTACGTGAAAATCCACCAACTCTTGTGGCCACCACCTCATCCCATGAAAGTCTTTCGGGACCAGAGGCGAGGGAGATGGTCCCCACTATTCAAACTAATTTTCAACATATCAAGCTGGTATGCATTTATTGTGGGGGTTTGCTTTGTTACGGCGAGATGAGCTTTACATTAATGAACAGAGCATATGAAAATCACAAGTGCTCAAAACGCCCCAGAAAGTGATTTTTTTTTGTTGCTCCTGTTGAGCCGTTTCTAATGCCTGTTTTTCGTTCTTCCCCCTGAAAAAAACCAAAAAAAATATAAAACCTTTCAAAAAATACAAAAAAACTATAAAAATGTTAAGAAAAATAATAAAAAAAATAAAAAACAACAAAAATAATAAAAAAAAGTTCTTTTCAGAACTACCTTCCCTTTATGAAAAATTGCTAGAATGTTTAGCACTCTAGCAACCTCTATTTCTTTTGATTCGCTTCCCGGTTCGCGCGCCGGTACGCGAACCGGAAGCAAACTAAAAAAATTTATTTTTTTAAAAAGAAGAGTAAGTAAACAGAGAGTAATGTTAAAAGAAAGACAAATAGAGGGAGTAACACACAGACACTGTTGAAAGAGGAACTGAGAGAAGGAGTGGAAAGAGTAGTATAAGTAAGTAATAGAAAAAGAAATGAGAGAAGTAGCAAAGGCAGGAAACTGAAGGGTAAAGAAATGAAGCAGTGGAACTAATAAAAGTTAAATTTGATAGAGATGTAACGTAAAGAGTACTAAACACTTACCTTATAATTGTCGTTAATTTAGTCAATTGTAATTTTTATACTTTTAATCTGTGTAAGAAAGAACAACAATTTTTAAATTAATAGAAGGTAGTAAAAAAAGAGTGAGCATGAGACAAGATGAATACATATTATAAATCACAATTCAAAGTATAAAATTAATTATACATATTTAATGGTTTATTTTTGCTGTTCTCAGAATATATCAAATTTCACTGAAAACAGTGAGTTGAAGGTATTCATCATATAACAGCGGGGAAAAAAAACACAATCAAAATGATTGTGTTTAAAAAACGCTTAAAATATAATCAATCAGTAATAAGAACTCCGCAAAACTAACTTACTTTCTATGACGTCAAAGGATGTCCTATGAATAGCTTATACTCTGTTGTGCTGTTACTATTTTCTGCCCGCCACTTTCTGAAAGATAAACTCCATCGATTTAAGAAAAATGAGACATACAAAGCAATTTAAAACAGCACACTAAATTACAGCAACACCTAGAATCATTATAGTCCAGTTACCTACCCAAAATTCTCACTTCAGAAAACAAGTCAAAAGGCAACATTGCTTCATACTCAATTGGTAATGTTTGCTGAAAGACTAGCCTTTTTTTTATTTCAAATAAGCAGTGTAATATCCTGATGTTGTCAAAGGACCATCTTAATATATAATAGCTGCAGTTGCAAATGTTCTTCCTGAAATCGATGACTGTGTAGCCAAAACATTTTTAATTAGACTTAACAACTTTTTTTCATCCAGTTTATGTAGTTGAAATTGTAAAATAACATTTCACCCATAAGTTTCCATAAATAATATGGACAGCATTGCAGACTTACATTTCCTCTACTCCTTATTTTGATCTGCTGCTTGAATTAGCTTATAAACACAAACAGTTTTCGCTCTGTACTACACTTATCCACAAGGCCATATAGAGTAGGAGCCATTACAACCTCTTGAAATTCCTCAGAACAAATCCCAAGATTCCTTTCCTAAAATTTTGGTTGTAAGAACACCAAGTAAGAATTTTGAAGGTCAAAAGGCAATCTTTTTTTGAAAGTTAAAACAGAATCATTGCAGAATGACCAGCCGTTTCCAGATTTTAAATAAGCTGTGTAATGTCCTGAAGTAGTTGAAGGACCGTCATGATATATAATTGCTGTAGTTACAAAAGTCCTTCCTGATATTGACAACTGCGAAGCCACAAAATTATTAATTAAAGTTGTCAATGTAGTTCCATCAGGCCTACATCGTTGGAACATTAAAATGACATACTGGCCATGACTTCGTAAAATTAACGTGGACAGCATTGCAGACTTACATTGGCTACACTCCATGTTTTGATCGGCTGCCTTTACTAGCTTATTGAAGGATACTGATTTACTGTCAGGCAAAGTTAAATATATAAATCTTTCTGAGTCTACACTAGTAGTACTTGATAGCCTACAGTTCTCGCAATCATGCTGCCATTGATAATAAAGGCCAAACAGATAATCTACATCTACACCTTCATCTTGCAATACATCAAGCATATACATTAAAAACTCCTGACAATCCTGCTGAATATTTTCAGAGAATTGTGTTTGACCTGAACATTCGTCTAACAGATATGTTATGTTATGTTATGTTAAAATGGGACTTTTATAGCGCAACGGCTACTCCAAGGGAGTGTCCCGGCGCTTTGAGCTCCAATCATAGAGGAGAGCATGAAACATAACAGTAACAGAAAACGAACAGATAACGAATTTCAGACACACTTTCTACTCTTGTTCTATCAGCACTACATTTCTCTAACACAGAATTCAACAAACAGCATAAACTTTGTTCCAAATTGATCACAATCTGTTCTTTTAAAGTCTCTAGTGAAAAGAGAACATTAACAACTACATTAGCATAGCAGTTGACACCAGAACTATTTTCAAATTCAAAACCAACAACATTTTCAACAGAATTCATTTTATTCCTGCTTACAATTTTTGGTTCATCGACTTTTGGTCTTTTTGCTTCAACCTCCCTACTATTACTGATATTTTTTCGTTTCCGGCCTACCACACGTTTCTCAAACAAAGGATATTGAGGCAAATGGGGCGCATACTCTCTTCTTAACCTATTGTATTCCTTAACTCAATCTAGATCCGCACAAATGTTTGTGACATCACAGTCAATCAAGTACAATCCCGATAAAGTTCTGACTCGTGACAATGCTACATAAGCCATACCCTCTTTGAACACAGAACTGCCAATATTCACTAAAGCAGTGTCTACACTTAAACCTTGCGATTTATGAATTGTCACCGCATATGCCAAGCAAACAGCAAACTGCTTACGGCGAACATATAAGTCTTTTACAAGCAAAAACCTAGCTGTGCAACGACCAATTAGCTGTACTTCCTCAATGCCATCAAATTTAATTTTTAAAAATTCAATTCCATCTCTACTTCTGTATTTCTCAAAATCAACAACATTACCCATTGATCCATTTACCAGACCTCTTTCAACATGTAAATTTCTTCTCAAAATGATACGGCAATTTAAGCACACATTCAGAGTCTTTTCAAAACCCGCAGTTTTAGATATAGTCTTCTCTAATTAATCCAATTTAGATTTCAAATTCTCAGACAAAACAATTGTTGCACCCATATGCTCTATTCTGTCACTAGCTTCCAGTTTCACAATCTCTTGGTTTTCTAAATTCAACATTTTGTATTTGAAGATGGAACATTCTGCAAGAGTTGGCATCAAACATATTCCAGATTTTTTCTCAGTAATTTTCTGAAAAATATCCTCTGGCAGAACGTCTTCTTCTGGATACAAATTTGACAGTAATCGTGCATGTAAAGCTTCTTTCCCACGCTCAGTCACTTTCCCGATTCTAACATCTTGTAGAATATTCTTGTAATCTTCGTCCTTCGCCTGACGCATATTTTCACGCAGCTCAGCATAATTGAAGTTTAACCATATGTTAACGTTGCCAATGCTCCCTAGGCACTTCTTGGTATCTTCATGTGTAAGCAGTTTAAACACTGGTTGTCCTTTCACTGGTGTCAGCTGCAGAAGATCACCTAAAACAATGATGTGTTTGCCACCGAATAACACATCATACTCTGTTTTAAGAACTTCCTGCATTCTCAAATGCACAATGGCAAGCATGACATTGGAAACCATGCTTACTTCATAAATGATAAGAAGTTTCATCTTCTTCAAGACTCTAGATACTTCACAACAAGCATCCCCAGATAACTTGTGGTATTGTAATTTGTTATCATGCTCCACTGGCAGCATCAGTAGCCGATGCAAAGTAATCCCTTTAATGTTATGTGCTGCCAGTCCAGTTGGAGCAGTGACAACACAAGACAGCGATGACTCAGTCCTTTTCTGCAGATAACATGAAATTGCTTTAATGAGGAAAATTTTTCCAGTTCCTGCTTCTCCACTCACGTACAGTCGGACAGGCTTCAACGACGTACATGAGCACTCTTTCTTCTCATGACTTAATCCATGATCAATTTGGTTGGTAACTTCGTCATATATTTTCCTCTGCTCAACGTTGAGTTGTCTTTCCAAATCTTCTAAGTTAACCGCATCCTTCTGAGCATGTGCTATGGCTCTTTCCACTTCAATCATAGCAGTGGCAGCTTCATTTTCGATAACTGGTTCTCCTAGTGGATCCTGACTCAATGAAACAGAACTCTGACTGTCCTGAGAACTGTCTCTAGCAATCTCAGCTGCAATTGTTGCTTCCTGCTCGATTTCTGCATTCAACATTTCTAGATATTTTGGAAAAACAGGACATTCTATGGACTCCTTGGCTGCATTAAAAGAGTCTTCGTAACAGAGGAAATCTCCAAGCAGTTCCTCTTCTGCACGCCAAGGCTTGAAAAGTTGCAAAAGAGCTAAATAGAAAAACTCTTTTCTTTCTGGAGATTCGCAATTCAATTTTCGATGATTTACCAAATGACATTTTCTTTGCTTGACCAGACATCCCTCACTTCCAATTACAGCATACACTCCTTTATCAATATCTTCTTTAATGTTCCTCTTGAAAATGTAATTTTGTAGAACATCATACAGACAAACATTCTCCAGGTGACTGCTTCTATTTGGATAATATGTATCCAACATGTTGGTCTTCAAAATATCTGTACTGCTTGGCTCCTTCTCCGCCAAATACTCAATTTCCCGTACAGGTTTCAGAACTCGATTACGCATTGCAGCAAGACCAAGACTCGCCCAAATGATACTCCTAGATTTGGCATAGAGACTTGCTGAAGATAACCGGTCAGAACATTCGTAAGCTCCGATTTCTCGATGCGACAACATCTTCAGACTGAAACTGTACAACTTCTTACTGAG
Organism: Lissotriton vulgaris; assembly: GCF_964263255.1. NCBI lineage: Eukaryota > Metazoa > Chordata > Amphibia > Caudata > Salamandridae > Lissotriton > Lissotriton vulgaris. The sequence continues at coordinate 587,489,883 of NC_141696.1, read as the reverse complement.
GCTCTTTTCATGGGAAATATCCTCCCACATATCCTTCAGTTCTGTCTTTTCTTTTTTGGTGATGTAAGACGTCACATACCGAGCCACAGCCATACAGTTGTCAGCCACAAACTGTATATCCATGTTAGCATTCCACACGGACAAAATCACTGGGTTGTAGTCGTTAATGTACTTGGACTCTTCGTTTCTTTTCAAATTGTATGTGTTTTTGGGTGATTTCCTCGTCACATTATGTCGCAGCGAAGACATCAAATTGTTCACTCTTCCTTTAGATATCACCGACCGTGGAAATGCAAAACGACATTTGGTGTAGTACTTGTCCTTGTTTCTGAATTTACGACGACAGTACTTTCCACAACGATGGCTTTGAAACCGTAAAACTTGTTCTCCTAGACTTTTATCTTCGTTTGTCTTTGGAACAGCACATGTAGCATACTGTTCTATGAAACTCATCACTAAGTCATCCGGATCTGTTCCAAATTTGGGTGCATCTTTGATCCATAGCAGCATATGTATATGAGGAGCATCTCTTGCTTGATACTCCTTTCTCCAGAAGAAATCCAACACCTCTCCAAGAGGTGGATTTTTCTTGTTCATGATGAAAGACATCATAGCTTCAAATCTATGATTGAAGTATCTGCATACATTCACTGGATCCAAAGAGCACAGTTCTCTGGGTGTCTTGAATTCGATATTTTCAATGTTTCCATTTGCCTCTCGTAGAAATTCAAGTAAGTCTTCCCAGCCATACTCAGCACAGCTGAGAGTGAGGAACCATGTGGGAGTTCCTAAGTTCCTCAGCATACATTTTAAGTCACCATGACGGCGGTACCAATACTCATTAGTACCACGCTGACAAGCCATGAGATTAATCAGGTGAGAATCCAAAATACTGTCTTGCACATTGACTTTATCCATAAAGTCCCTTGCCGAGATATTTCGCAGTTTTACACCACTTTTCAAGATGTGGTTCACTGCATAAGACAATTCAGAGAGATCACTTTCAAACAGTAGATGAAATAAATAGGGAATGCATTGACGAAACCTAGGATCTTCTGCATAAAATCGTACAGTGCGGTATTCTGAAGCAGGAATTTGAACAGGTCGCTCATCATATCGTCCTCCTCGACCTGTGGGAAATAACTGTCAGAAAAATCGAGCTTCCAAACTTTCCTCCCAAACACTAATGGGACTCCCTTTGGCTTGTTTCATTTGAAACAACTCAATAGCATTCCCCATGACTTCCTTGGAATGCAAAGGATGAACACTATAATGTTCATATATTTCTTCATTTTTAGAGGCTTCTACTTTCTCAATTTGTCCAGCACACAAATCGCTGTCCTCTTCTTCACTTACTTCCTCTTCTGCAACACATACATTCTTGTAGTACTCATTGGTTTTTTTTTTTTTTTTTTTTTTTTTTTTTATTATTTTTTTTTTTTTTTTGTCTTCATTTGCCTTCCCTTCCAAACAAGGGTAATACCAACCACCCAGCACGTTTTGAAACGTGATTTGTTTTCTTGGTGGCAGAGATATCCCAAAGAGGAAAGAGGGTATCTTTTAACTCCATCTAGGTATTTTTCAACCTGTAGGACCAAAATCGATTCTAGGCTGGCCATGATCCAGGAGCATTGATGGCATAATCATCGGACCCGGGAAAAAAAAAAAAAAAAAAAAAAAAAAAAACCCGGGTTCACCTCCAATTAATTAGAAGGTCCCAGAAGGCCAGATTGCGCTTACTAGCGGTTCTCTTAAGGTCCATTTTGGATATTTCGTATAGGGATGAAAGCCACCGAGAATGTAGTGGAGGTGTTTTTTCTATCCACTGTATACAAATTTGTCTTCTCGCCAATAGCATCGCATAGAAGAGAAAAGATTTTGCCTTGCCCTTAATGTTTTCTTCTAGCCCAAATATGACAAGTGGTAAAGTTATTGACAAAGTTGTATGTAGAATAGAATTAAGAGTATTCTTAACCTCTTCCCAAAAATTCGAAATATCCGGACATTCTATGAACATGTGTATGTCACTAGCACCTGCCATATTACATTTGTTGCATTTTTTGTCTGGTAAAAATTTAGACAATTTTAGTGGTGTTATATAGGCACGATGTATTGAAAAGAGATGGTTACGTCTCAACCATGCAGGTTTTACAGTTTTATACAGTAATTCGCAAGATTTTTGCCATATATCCTCACATGGAGTGCCGATCTCTGATCTCCATAACTCATCTGGTAGTTTAAACTCGCCATCGCTTTCCTCCAGCATCTGCCAATACCATGTAGCTACTTCTTTCCCTCCGGTTGGTCGTTCTACCAGCATTTGTTCTAGTGTACTAATTTTCCCAATACTGGTATCTATACGGCTCTGTGATCTTGCCCAGCTGTCTACTTGAATGTATTTAAATCTAGACAAACCAAGTCCTACGAGCTCGTATAATTCATTCCAAGTTATTAATTTCCCGTCTGTAAAGAGTTGGCCCCATCTTATTACACCTGCTTGCTTTATGATATTAGAGAGGCTATCTTTCAGACATGGTGGTAAGCCGGGTGAATCCCAAATTGGGGAATAAGTAGAATAATATGACAGGCCAATTTTTTTCCTTATGTTAGTCCAAGTTTTAGCCCATGATTGTGCTATTTTAAGTTTGATTTTTTTGAAAAATTTTTGGCTTCCAAATTTAAACATAAAGCCCTCTGATGTTAGATTTGCCCCCAATAATATTGCTTTGTACATTGAATTAGACGTAAGATTGGATGGAGTTTTTAATAACATCCTTGAGTGTGACATCTGAAATGCCCATGAGTAGTACAGCATTCATTGTTTTTTATCAAATACAATGTTGACTTTTTGACTTTCCTAACATCCACTAAATCTTGCCAGATTTTCTTACTCTTTGTCGGAACCCCATTAACTATGATAACCAGAGGTTCCTCTTCCACTTTCTCTACTCCAATTGTATTAATGCTTTTCTTCAAATCTAAAGGCAAATAAACAACTCTTCCCTTTAATCCTCTCTGTAAATCTGATGGAGGCAATTTCCCTGTTTTTGGCTCCATTCGTACAATAGCCTGGAAGGGATGGACACTTTGAATCAAAATAGATTCATAAGTATTTAAATCCTTCAATTCAGAAGGAATGTCAACCAATTCTAGATTATTATAAACCGCTCTAGCAGGCATCTGGTTTTGGTTTAATTTGTTATAACAATAAGTACACATACGTTGCTCAGCTCCCAAATCAACACAATTTTCTACCATCAAGTATGTGGCAAAATCCTTCCATTCACTATTGTTTTCCATATCACTTTTTGCATATACATCCACTAACTTAGTCTGATTCTTATAATAAGTCCGTCGACAACACACACAACTGAAATTAGGCCTCTCACTTGATTTCACCATAAACGTGGACATTTCCTTGTGAAACTTATGTTTACTGAAAATCTGTACACTCTCTTCCACATTACCTTCTTCTAGTGGGTCAATTTCAACATTGTTCTCTTTACCAGCAAAGTAACAGAACTCAATTTCTTGACAAATATTCTTCACATCTACTTCAGAACCATGCAAAAGAGCACTGCTTAATTGTTTAAGCATAGTTGCTGGACTCTTAGCATAATACAACATTCTAACTAATTTCCTCATTTTATTATGATGCACTGCTAGCATCCGGAAATGATGAAAAACACTATGGCATACTCTCCTGGAAAGACAAGCCGGTGAATGACCATGCAAACCTGTCACTTGTCTCACTCTAAAGGGATCTAATTCTTGCAACAACTTTATTTTTTGTTTTAAACTTTTCTTATTAAATGTCCGTACAAATTCACAAAGCAAATTGATGGAATCCTGTTGCACACTGCAAATAGAACTACACTTCCAGGTGTACACTGGTCCCTTAGGATGTCTCCCTAAAACCTCATCACTTAACACCTCTTCTGCATCTGCAGATACAAGTTTTTCTTTTTCAACCGGACGACCATCTTTTACCTCATATCATCGACCATTGCTGCATGCACCAAATCATTGTCCTGTAAATAACTCTCCTCATTAAAAAATGCCTCACTATTTGAACTATGCATCCATTCTCCTGAGAAAACTTCACAAAAATTACTTCGATTAACTACTCTCTTCCATCTACTATTTGATTTGAAAACATAAATTACCTTGTTTAGTTTCCTAATTCTATTAATTACCAAAATAAATAACTTTCGCTTAATTTCGAAAGCATGATCACTAATTTTCTCTACATTTTTCTTTTTCTTATAAAATACCACTTTCTGTTGGCCTTTCTTAAATTGTTTTAGCAAATTGACAATTACCCTGTTGCAGAACATTCGCCTACGAATGTCCCTGAATGTATTTTCCCTTCTACTGCCATGCACAGAGTTATCTCCTGCTCTAGCAGAAACTTTTATGACGGGCCTTTCCTTTCCATTTAAATTGGCTCTCTTTTTCTGGACTAAAACTTGTTCTGTAGTTATACTTTTGTTTCTACAAATGTTTCTAAGGAATGATTTCGTTCTCTTACCCGGAGCTTTCTTCGTGCGTTGACGTGATTTTAATGTAGAGGACTGCTGCAAGCATTTAGTAATCTGCTGTCTTTGACGTTTCGTAGCCTTTCGGATTCTATCCTTAGACGGCATTGTCTAATTTCTAAATAATCTGCAGTTGAATCTGTGGTAAAATATAATAAAAAATGTTATTAACCACTATTACCAAACAGTAAAATAATAACAGTAAGGATTTGATTCAGCAATGCCATAAAGATGATTCAGTGAAATCTTCTTAATTTTACTGTGATAGTGATAGTATTACAGGGCTTTCATGCAAATGACTGCCCACCCTGCAACAAAAAGCCCACATAAAACTTGACTCACATTAAATTGTGTACTTACCTGCAATAATCCATATGCCAGTGTTTAGGTCCCTCCACCCTGCCCCTCCCCCTCCCCGCCTCCCTGCCCCACCGTAACTCCCTCCACGACCCACGGCTGCTATCTTGCAACATGGTGCATCTTGAAATTCTCTCCTGCATTATAAAAGTGACGCAACAGCAGCACAAAATAGGCGCACAGACATCATAAATCTGCCCCTAACACTTTAAATGATTGATTCAGGATGACGATAAGGTGTGGACTATCTAGAAGTTTGTTTGAGGTGAGGCCTACTCGGGGTTGCAGATGAAATTTAGGCTTGTTGAAGAGTACAGAGGTGATAATACATGTACAGGCCTACCAATGAAGTGAATCATGTCCACTGCACTCTTGAACAAAGGCCAGACCTCCTCTATCTCCCTGAACACGCCTGAACCTCATCTGCACAATGTGATTCGTAATGTTAGGAAACACAAGTGATATAATTGAAAAACGTGCAAATATTTTTGCACATTTAACAATCACATCACCTGTATTTCTTCAGCTTACTTATCTCATTGTGCAGATGTACTCTACGTCCTATGTAGAAGCACACCCTATCAATACTTAAATTACCCAAGCACACATGGGAGCGTATTTACGAGGACCTTGCTCCAAGGGGAAATGTCTTAAATTAAAATTGGAAAAATTACATCAAAGGGACTCAAAGGCCTTGTAAATATGCCCCAAACAACCTATGAAACACTAGCAGTACATATCAAGAAACCTAATTGATTTCAAAAAACGTTTTTAAACCTTTTATGTAAAACAATTATATACCTACATTCATGGGGAACTGACTTAAAATGCCCTAATACACATGAAAACGTTTTTTTAAGGTCCTTGCACCTTTTTTTCAATCACTTTTAACATGGCTATGTAACTCAAACAATCAAAATCAAAATTTACCAAGCACACATGGGGGCGTATTTACAAGGACCTTGCAACACGGGGAAAGTGACTACAAATGACCAAACACACATGGGGACGTATTTACAAGGCCCTTGAACCAGGGGGAAGTGACTTGAAATGGCTAAGCACACATAGGGGTGTATTTACAAGGCCCTTGCACCACTTATGCATCACTTTTAACATGTACACTGTAGAGCAGCATGGGGCAATAACAACACAGATGCATCATGCATCTGTTCCGCAAAAGCGACGCATTGCAGGAGTCACATCGCAAGTAAATAAATTCTCATAATTTTTAAAAGCATTCCTTTTCCTTAAAAACGATTTTCTGATCATAATTTGAAAACACAGCACAGCTCCTATGTACAACCACACCTTGTCAGTACTAATACTTTACATTATCTGCAATTACAATTGGTAAAAGAATGCAAAATCTTCTTTGAAAACATAATGCAAACACTTGACTAAAAACATCATTTTAAATGCACAGCTGGCTTTCTTATTTTCTCAAAAAAACATACTAGTCTCTATCTAAAATAAAGAAACGATAACTCACCTTAACAAATGCTTTTTGAATTTCAAAACAGTCTCAGAAACACACCAATTTTTCTTTAGCAGAACAAAAGGTATGCACTCCAGAGGCTGGAACCAACAAAGGCACTGAAATGCTGATATTCATCACACATATCTCTCATGTCAGCCAATCAAAACTCTTCCCTCACTATTTTCAAATCAACACTCTTCCCCCCTCTGCCCTTTCTGCCCTTTTTCCATAGCAACTACCGCCTGCCAGACCTCTCATGTTTACAAGTTCACACAACAATGTTTCAAATGAACTCTGAACTCTCAGTACACCTGTTAATCCACTGCAATCTTTCATAACATCATTTTTTATTAACCATTCAAATTACATCTTTCAAAGAACACATCCATGCACCCTAACTTTCTATTTTCAGCAATGGAAATCCACCAATCACTGCTAATGAATTATTTGCACTCAAACTCCACAGTTTTTTTTCATTACAAACTCCACTGTTTCAACTGCCATTTCATTCCCACACTTCATCTGATTGCAGCAAAACCTCCTCTCGCCATGTTTTCAGTCTGGATTCTTGGACATAGCTACATCCACTGGGCTCACAGGTATGCTGATAACAGAAATTTACACAACCTCAATTTACAAAATGTGGAAATCAAATGGATTGGCCAAAGAGGATTGAAATGTCACCAATTGATACCATTGGTGAAAACTTTTTTACATTTGCCAAACCCTGACCTCATAATAGTGCACTGTGGAGGAAAGGATTTGGGCACTTTGACTGGGGTAGGTCTGGACATGCTCTTAAAAGACACCTTTGAGCAATTGATGGCACTTTTTCCTCAAACTGCCTTGGTATATTCCAATATATGCCAAAGACAAAAATGGAGGTCCAATCAATTTTGTCCACAAATTGAGAAATCGAGGAAGCATGTAAATAAGTCTGTTTCAGCTTACATGAGAGACCATGGAATGGGCTCCATCTACAACAATAACTTGCGGTATTACATGCAAGATATCTATAGAGGAGATGGTGTGCACTTCTCAGATGAGGGGAACAGAGTTTTCATACAAAATTTATGACTGTGTATTGGTACCTACTTATAAGTACCTAGAACTTACACAGAACCCAAAAGCTCTTTTCAGAGCTACCTTAACTTTAATTACTCTTTTGAAATTTCGAATGTACCTTTTTTCACTAATTTTCACTTATGTTCGCTTCCCGGTTCGCTACCCGGTTCGCGTACCGGCAGCTAACAGCGCGAAAAATTCAATTTTTTTTTTCAACATATATGAGCCTCCTCAGCCACCCTCAGAAAACCTAGGGGGTCAGGATACGTCTACCGTGCCCCCTTCTACCCATTCTGAACGTTATTTACCCTCCATCTTGTATCTCAATTCTACCGAAACACAAAATGGAGGACTCCCGTAACGCTGCAGGTTCGCGTACCGGGACACGCACTGACAAGCACTCGCTCAAAAAAGGTGGGAAAGTAATTTACAGAAAAACAACTGGAGACACTTTCACCAATTATACATTAGCTCATACTACATACAAATCCCTACCATTTTCACAAATTTGGTTGGAATTCCATTTAGCCATTTAGCATGTAGACCTCTCTAAATTCCCTGAGGTAAATTACTTCCCAAAACACATATGAAGTGTTGGAATTGACAACCAATTAAAATGTTACTTTCATTTTCTACTATTATATCATGACATTTGATTGGTTATGTACCTGAATATATATAAAGAAAGAGAGAGAAACACAGCCATTTTGACTACTACTTCCTGAAGTACATTTCAAGAGCATTTTCACTGACAAATTAAACTTCTTTTTGGAAGGTAAGAAGTTATTTTAAAAATTTGAAATGAGAACTATGTTATGGTAATTTGTGAAAACGTTTTCAGATAGTTATATACTGTCCCTCTGTAAGAGTTAGAGATTGAGATAGGCTTCTCTGTTATAATTATGGATTGAGTTAGGCTTCTATGGTATAGTTATGAATTTACTTAGTCTTCATCACAGGCACTTTGTAATAGTTCTACTTCCTGCCTGAATCTATACAGTGCCTAAAGATAACTTCACTGTTAAAAACTCACAAGTACCTGCCTAAACTTTAACCCAACAGTAACCTATCTCTACTCATATATTTTTATTTTTTATGCAATTTACAGCAAGAAAATGGAAGCACAACAGAAAGAAAATAATATTTCCTTTCAAATAAATATTGAAAACAATCCAAATGAAGAAAAGGATGAAAATGACTTTTTGGATGACACATTAGACGAAGAATTAATTGAATGTGTAGAAGAATATGAATCATGGAATGAAAAGGAGGACATACCTGATGAATTGATGTTACAAATTCTTTTAGATTTTGAAAAATCTGAACAATAAATTTAAATTTTAAAATTAAAAATTGTTTGAGACATTATTCTTTTTTATATGTAAATTATGAAATAGTACCAAAAATAGATATAATATAAAGTGAGACTTAAAATATACTGTACAACTTTTTTGTGTTACATAGTAAGTTTGCTCATAGTTACTTCCTTTCTCCAACTATATTATCTCCAACGTGTATTTAACATCTCTTTATCATCTCCTGCCTCCATATTGTTTCGGCTTTCCAGACAGACTATGGTATGAATTCCATATACCACAATAACTTCTGAAACAACTTGCAAGATATCTACAAAGGAGAAGGCGTTTATTAATTTTTAGACTATGCATTGGTACCTACATGTTGCTACGTAAATAAAAAAAAACAACAAAACGAACAATCAATAAACATACAATATTTAAAAAGTCTATCATTCTTGTTTCCTTATGGTATGCTCCCCGGACCGCTTTCCGGTGCGCGTACCGGGCGCACCCCACGCAAAAAAAACGATTTTTTTTTTTTTTTGCCCCGTGGGGCCCTTTTAAAGCCTCCACATCAAACCTAGGGGGTCAGGGAGGATCTACTATGCCCCCTTATGGTCATTTGCCCCTTCGTTTTGGCCTCCTCTTGTCTCTCGATCCTACCGAGAGACAAGATGGCGGCCGCTCCGGACTGTTTAGAATGTTGACAGACACCGGAGAGCCAATCAGCTTCGCATCGCAAAGTTCCGTTACGCGAAAAGTACGCGAACCGGAGCACTACCCGGGACGCTGTCACAGATATATCTGTTTTTTAAAAAGTTAATTTCTCAAAATCCACTGGAGCACATATATTGAGACCCAGCAAAGGCACATCGGGCTAACAGTCCCTACAATTTTGCCAAGTTTCGTGCAAATCCATTCAGCCGTTCGAGCTAAAAGTGAGACCAAACGCCCTATGGAAAAATGAATGGGAAAAATGCATTTTGGGACCCCCCTTTTTTCTCGGCCCCCCCTTGATGAAACCCCCCCAAATTTTCAGCGGCTGCTCAGAAACAAAATGTGCCATTTTCCTGAAAATTTCAGCCGATTCCGTCCACAAACGCCAAGGTTATTAGACATAGAATTGTCAAAAGTCCCATAGAGAAAAAATCCTAACTATATATACCTACTGGCGACCGCCAGTAGGTAATATATATAAATATATATATATATATTCACTGAAAAAACCATAGGTTATAGACCATATATAGTTAGGAATTAGCATTTACAAAACCTTGAAAATTCACTGAAAAAAACATAGGTTATAGACCATATATAGTTAGGGATTAGCATTTACAAAACCTTATTTTACTCGCACAAAACCATTGAAATTCCCATATATAGTTAGTTGCACTAACTATATATCGCGCACCCGCAATCCACTGCTGATGATGTCACATATTACATCATTCATGACATGGTCAGTGACATCACTGATGACATCATCCAGTGACTGTATGTTTCTGTAAAGTTAAATTATATCTTACATATTGAAGAATGAGTGGATATATAAGTGTCTGGATGAAGGATTTAGTAGGTGCATGACTGACTGTATGAGTGAGTGATTAAATGTGTCTCACTGAGTGCATGGGTTAGTGACTAAACTGTCTTAATTTGTGCATCATTATGTCTGTTGTTCTGTAAACTGCTGCATGTTTAAATCAGTAGCTATATGAGTAACTATATGGGTTATTGAATGGTTGCCCAAGTATTTGTATTGGAGACTGAGTATGTGTGTGGGTGGCTGGGAGGTGTATGACTCTGTGCATAGATGTGTGAGCAGTTGATTCACTAGATGTATGGGTTCAAAAGTGCAGGTGGAAACAGCTGTATGGACAGTTGTGCATGAGTGTATTGGTGAGTGAATGGATATCTCAGTGCTACATGTCAAAGTAAGTACATATGTAAAACACAGTCCATGTGAGAGTTGACATATATAAATAACTGTGCATAAGAGCCAGTGAATGTGTGTGGCTGTATGGATCATTGTGAACTTGTATCAAGGATTGTATAAGAGAGTAAATATGTGTTAGTATATGTTTGAATAAGTAAGGTGTGTATAACTGTATACTTGAGGAAATGGAGGTGTGATTGATTCTTTGCATGACTGACTAGGTGTGTGAGTAACTCCATGGATGAGTGACAGTCTGTGAGTGTCTGTTTACACTGATTGTATCTAAGGTTATATTAGAGTCTGAAGAGGTTCATCGTATTATCACATGAATGATGTCATCAGTGATGTGATAAGTAATGTCAAATGAGATGTATCAGTGATGTCATTTGAGATGTCTTCAGTGATGTCATCAGTGATGTCATTTGAGATGTCATCAGTGATGTCACTGACCATGTCATGAATGATGTAATATGTGACATCATCAACAGTGGATTGCGGGTGCGCGATATATAGTTAGTGCAACTAACTATATATGGGAATTTCAATGGTTTTGTGCTAGTAAAGTAAGGTTTTGTAAATGCTAATCCCTAACTATATATGGTCTATAACCTATGGTTTTTTCAGTGAATTTTCAAGGTTTTGTAAATGCTAATTCCTAACTATATATGGTCTATAACCTATGGTTTTTTCAGTGAATTTCAATGGTTTTTTAATAGCAAATATCAAAAGCTGTAAAATGTATTCCTATTCTAATTCAAAAATATATTTTTTATATTTTTGTATTATATTTTTTTAATTTAAATTTTTTTAAAATTATTTTTTATTGTTTCGCTGCCGGTCCGCGAACCGGTAAACGTTTGTACCGCGGAAGTACCGCGTTAGAAAGCCACATTGTGACGCGTCGAGTAATCGCAACGTATCGCGTTACTGCGTAATGCGCCTTATGACGCGACGCGTTAGCGCACCCGGAAGCGCTCTGGAACGCGAACCAAGGCGCGAAACGCAGAGCCCCGGAAACGATCTGAGGCGTGGCGCGGAGCACGTAACGTAAGCATAACAGGTCATGTGATTAGTTTATAAAACTTTTCATTGGTTCATTTTACTTTTAGTTTCCTAATGATTGAAGGCTTGATCATATGACGTAAAATTAACACTTTTCATTGGTTTAGAACATTTTTTTTCCCCAAATGATGAAAGTCCCACCTTTTTTCCTCACTCTGACTTTCATTTTTATGAGAGAAAGACCTGTTTCTGCTTGTTCAGTCATGGCATCTGTAGTAGCTGCAGCTGGTGGACCCCCAGCACCACCACCACCTCCAAGGAAGAGTGGACCACCTCCTCAGGTCATCCTCCAACAAGAGGAGGAAGAAGAGGAAGAAGAGGAACAGGAGCAAGGGACAAGGGTGTTTTTAAAAGAACAGCCAAGGAGGTCCCATATAAAAGAAAATTTTATTTGGCAATTTTTTTCATTTCCTCCACATCAAAAAAAGGTAAATGCCCGGTACGTTACCTGCCTCATCTGCCATGATGTACTCTCCAGAGGAACCGAAAAAAAATATAGTTATGGTAATCATACCATGCATCGCCATATGGAGAGGTGGCACCCGATGAATTACAGTGCTGCCCAAATACGAGATTTGGTGGATAACCCCCGACCTGCCAGTACATCCACCAATGAAGTGGCAGTGACGGAATCAGAGGCAAGGGAAACGGTCCCAAATCTTCAGAAGAACTTTGGACAAATGAAAATAACATGTTTAACTTGCGGCAAATTAATTTCCTGTGGAGAGAGGAGTGTAACTCTAATCAATAGAGCTTATGAACATCATCAATGTACAAAACGTCCCAGAAACTAAATTTTCTTTTTTTTTTGTTGCTCCTGTTGAGCCTTTTCTATTGAATCATTTTTGTTTCCCCCCCAAAAAAAACACAAAAAAAATATAAAACAACAAAAATAAAAATAAAAGTTCTTTTCAGAACTACCTTCCCTTTATGAAAAATTGCTAGAATGTTTAGCACTCTAGCAACCTCTATTTCTTTTGATTCGCTTCCCGGTTCGCGCGCTGGTACGCGAACCGGAAGCGAACTAAAAAAAAAAAATTTTTTTTATAAAGAAGAGTAAGTAAAACAGAGAGTAATGTTAAAAGAAAGCCAAATAGAGGGAGTAACACACAGTTACTGTTGAAAGAGGGACTGAGAAAAGGAGTGGAAAGAATAGTATAAGTAAGTAATAGAAAAAGAAATGAGGGAAGTAGCAAAGGCAGGAAACTAAGGGTTAAAGAAATGAAGCAGTGGAACTAATAAAAGTTAAATGTGATAGAGATGTAACGTAAAGAGTACTAAACACTTACCTTATAATTGTCGTTAACGTAGTCAATTGTCATTTTTATACTTTTAATCTGTGCAAGAAAGAACAAAACATTTTAAATTAATAAAAGGTAGTAAAAAAAGAGTGAGCATGAGACAAGATGAATACATATTATAAATCACAATTCAAAGTACAAAATTAATTATACATATTTAATGGTTTATTTTTGCTGTTCTCAGAATATATCAAATTTCACTGAAAACAGTGAGTTGAAGGTATTCATCATATAACAGCGGGGAAAAAAACACAATCAAAATGATTGTGTTTAAAAAACCCAAATAATATAACTAATCAGAAATCAGAACTCCTCAAAAGTAACTTACTTTCTATGACGTCAAAGGATGTCCTATGAACAGCTTATATTCTGTTGTGCTGTTACTATTTTCTGCCCGCCACTTTCTGAAAGATAAACTCCATCGATTTAAGAAAAATGACACATACAAAGCAATTTAAAACAGTAGACTAAATTACAGCAACACCTAGAATCAATATAGTCCAGTTACCTACTCTAAATTCTCACTTCAGAAAACAAGTCAAATGGCAACATTGCTTCATTTTCAATTGGTAATGTTTTCTGAAAGACTAGCCTTTTTTTTATTTCAAATAAGCTGTGTAATATCCTGATGTTGTCAAAGGACCATCTTAAAATATAATAGCTGCAGTTGCAAATGTTCTTCCTGAAATCGATGACTGTGTAGTCAAAACATTTTTAATTAAACTTAACAACTTTTTTTCATCCAGTTTATGTAGTTGAAATTGTAAAATGACATTTCACCCATAAGTTTCCATAAATAATATGGACAGCATTGCAGACTTACATTTCCTCTACTCCTTATTTTGATCTGCTGCTTGAATTAGCTTATAAACACAAACAGTTTTCGCTCTGTACTACACTTATCCACAAGGCCATATAGAGTAGGAGCCATTAGAACCTCTTGAAATTCCTCAGAACAAATCCCAAGATTCCTTTCCTAAAATTTTAGTTGTAAGAACACCAAGTAAGAATTTTGAAGGTGGAAAGGCAATCTTTTTTTTGAAAGTTAAAACAGAATCATTGCAGAATGACCAGCCGTTTCCAGATTTTAAATAAGCTGTGTAATGTCCTGAAGTAGTTGAAGGACCGTCATGATATATAATTGCTGTAGTTACAAAAGTCCTTCCTGATATTGACAACTGCGACGCTACAAAATTCAAGTCAAGTCAAGTCAAAAAGGCTTTATTTCGACATATAACAATATCTTAAAAAGCATACATACAATAAGAAAATACTTTTCAGAGCATTATTTTTTTAAATAAACCGTTAGTTTCTGCTATCAGAAAATGGATCTATAAGTTTCTTTAAAATAAGCATTTAGTTTAAAACAGACCATGGTAAAAAGTGTGATTAAACAATTTGCCTAAGTCTTTTTGACCGGATTCGCCATGCCCACCCAAGGTACTTCGAGGTGGCACATGCGTAAAAAGTACGAGTGTCCGAATAGAGTATCCTTAAAGCCACGTTGCAATGCCTAGTGCCCAATGTGCGACACATGGGTTTGAGCCATTTTGACCGTGGGACTATATATGCAGGACACTCGAATAAAAAGTGGGGGACAGATTCTCGGCGCTGTGGGCAGAAGGGACACCACGGAGCAGTCTGGTATGGGATTTTCCAGTGGCTAGTAAATTCCATTACTGGGAGAAGACCAGTTCTGAATTTAAAGTACAGGGACCTTTCCCATGGGGCTGAGATAGTGTCCAGATACAGTTCTCGAAAGGGGGTATCTTTGGACTCCATGAAATTTCTGGTCGACTTGCATATCGAGGTGGAGGAATTCCTTCTATTTGTTACTCAATTCCAATAAAGTTGTTTTATTGTTGATTTGGGGGGGGCTGACTGTTGGTGCCATGCTTCTTCCAGCCCCAGATTGGTAAGTAAGGCTTTAATATCCGTTAGCCACTTTATTTTCGCCCACCCTGTCGATCTTAATATCTCCCGTAGACCATCCGCATAACTTGCGAGTTCAGGGACTCTCCAGATGCGAGCCCACAGAAGCAAAGGGCGTATCTTCGCTAGATCTTCTATAGCCCGACAGCCCATGTCCAATTGCAGAGGCAAGATGGGGACAGAAGGGCCAAGGGACATCAGGCTTCTCAAGAAGGTATTCTCCGCTCGAGTAAGGTCTTTCAAATTCGACATTCCCCATAATTCCGCCCCGTACAAGGCAGCACTTACTCCTCTGGCCGCATAGATGTCCAATACTGCAGCTATGGGTTTGGTTGAGGCTGCTCTCTGCTCTTTTAGCAGGGTCCCGGTTACTCTTTTTAGGTTTAACAACATCTTGAGCAGATGCTGGTCCCATTTCATGGAGTCCACCAACCTGATGCCCAGATAATCGAAGGTTTTAGTCCTGTCCAGTGCCACGGAGCCCAATGTTGGCGGAGGGCCCAGTTTTTGCGGAGGGTTCAAAATAAGGTACTTTGTTTTGTCTGTATTTATACAGAGTCCTCTTTGTTTACAAAAATCGTCAAAGCCTGAGAGAAGCTGCTGAAGGCCCATTGGCGATTTTGACAGGAGCAAAGTATCGTCCGCAAAAAGCAGGGTGGGAATGGAACGACCTGCCAGACGAGGGGCATCTGCTGGAATCCTTGACAAGTGGTCCACCACCCCATTAACGTAGAGCGAAAAGAGTGTTGGGGCAAGAACACACCCTTGCCGCACTCCTCTGTTCACATCTATTCTTCGTGTTTTTTGGCCATTGGGACCCCATCGAATTTGGGCATAGTTGTTTTCATGAAACTTCATGACCAGGTGGAGCAGGTAAGGTGGCAGGCCAAGATCATTAAGAACCTTCCATAGATTATTTCTGGGGACCAAATCGAAGGCCGTCCGGAGGTCGATGAAAGCCAGATATAATGTGCCCTTCCCAATTGTGACGACCTTCCAGAAGATCATAAGAAGCCTTAGCGATTGTTCAATTGTTCCGGTGCCAGCACGGAACCCTGCCTGAAAATCCGAAAGGATCCTGTTCTCATCAGCCCATTGCTGTATTCTTGTTAAAAGAACCTTGCCTGCGACTTTTTGTGAGCAGTTATTAATTAAAGTTGTCAATTTAGTTCCATCAGGCCTACATCGTTGGAACATTAAAATGACATACTGGCCATAACTTCGTAAAATTAACGTGGACAGCATTGCACACTTACATTGGCTACACTCCATGTTTTGATCGGCTGCCTTTACGAGCTTATTGAAGGATACTGATTTACTGTCAGGCAAACTTAAATATATAAATCTTTCTGAGTCTACACTAGTAGTACTTGATAGTCTACAGTTCTCGCAATCATGCTGCCATTGATAAGAAAGGCCAAACAGATAATCTACATCTACACCTTCATCTTGCAATACATCAAGCATATACATTAAAAACTCCTGACAATCCTGCTGAATATTTTCAGAGAATTGTGTTTGACCTGAACATTTGTCTAACAGATAACGAATTTCAGACACTCTTTCTACTCTTGTTCTATCAGCGCTACATTTCTCTAACACAGAATTCAACAAACAGCATAAACTTTGTTCCGAATTGATCGCAATCTGTTCTTTTAAAGTCTCTAGTGAAAAGAGAACATTAACAACTACATTAGCATAGCAGTTGACACCAGAACTATTTTCAAATTCAAAACCAACAACATTTTCAACAGAATTCATTTTATTCCTGCTTACAATTTTTGGTTCATCGACTTTTGGTCTTTTTGCTTCAACCTCCCTACTATTACTGATATTTTTTCGTTTCCGGCCTACCACACGTTTCTCAAACAAAGGATATTGAGGCAAATGTGGCGCATACTCTCTTCTTAACCTATTGTATTCCTTAACACAATCTAGATCCGCACAAATGTTTGTGACATCACAGTCAATCAAGTACAATCCCGATAAAGTTCTGACTCGTGACAATGCTACATAAGCCATACTCTCTTTGAACACACAACTGCCAATATTCACTAAAGCAGTGTCTACACTTAAACCTTGCGATTTATGAATTGTCACCGCATATGCCAAGCAAACAGGAAACTGCTTACGGCGAACATATAAGTCTTTTACAAGCAAAAACCTAGCTGTGCAACGACCAATTAGCTGTACTTCCTCAATGCCATCAAATTTAATTTTTAAAAATTCAATTCCATCTCTACTTCTGTATTTCTCAAAATCAACAACATTACCCATTGATCCATTTACCAGACCTCTTTCAACATGTAAATTTCTTCTCAAAATGATACGGCAATTTAAGCACACATTCAGAGTCTTTTCAAAACCCGCAGTTTTAGATATAGTCTTCTCTAATGAATCCAATTTAGATTTCACATTCTCAGACAAAACAATTGTTGCACCCATATGCTCTATTCTGTCTCTAGCTTCCAGTTTCACAATCTCTTGGTTTTCTAAATTCAACATTTTGTTGTTGAAGATGGAACATTCTGCAAGAGTTGGCATCAAACATATTCCAGATTTTTTCTCAGTAATTTTCTGAAAAATATCCTCTGGCAGAACGTCTTCTTCTGGATACAAATTTGACAGTAATCGTGCATGTAAAGCTTCTTTCCCACGCTCAGTCACTTTCCCGATTCTAACATCTTGTAGAATATTCTTGTAATCTTCGTCCTTCGCCTGACGCATATTTTCACGCAGCTCAGCATAATTGAAGTTTAACCATATGTTAACGTTGCCAATGCTCCCTAGGCACTTCTTGGTATCTTCATGTGTAAGAAGTTTAAACACTGGTTGTCCTTTCACTGGTGTCAGCTGCAGAAGATCACCGAAAACAATGATGTGTTTGCCACCGAATAACACATCATACTCTGTTTTAAGAACTTCCTGCATTCTCAAATGCACAAAGGCAAGCATGACATTGGAAACCATGCTTACTTCGTCAATTATAAGAAGTTTCATCTTCTTCAAGACTCTAGATACTTCACAACAAGCATCCCCAGATAACTTGTGGTATTGTAATTTGTTATCATGCTCCACTGGCAGCATCAGTAGCCGATGCAAAGTAATCCCTTTAATGTTATGTGCTGCCAGTCCAGTTGGAGCAGTGACAACACAAGACAGCGATGACTCAGTCCTTTTCTGCAGATAACATGAAATTGCTTCAATGAGGAAACTTTTTCCAGTTCCTGCTTCTCCACTCACGTACAGTCGGACAGGCTTCAACGACGTACATGAGCACTCTTTCTTCTCATGACTTAATCCATGCTCAATTTGGTTGGTAACTTCGTCATATATTTTCCTCTGCTCAACGTTGAGTTGTCTTTCCAAATCTTCTAAGTTAACCGCATCCTTCTGAGCATGTGCCATGGCTCTTTCCACTTCAATCATAGCAGTGGCAGCTTCCTTTTCGATAACTGGTTCTCCTAGTGGATCCTGACTCAATGAAACAGAACTCTGACTGTCCTGAGAACTGTCTCTAGCAATCTCAGCTGCAATTGTTGCTTCCTGCTCGATTTCTGCATTCAACATTTCTAGATATTTTGGAAAAACAGGACATTCTATGGACTCCTTAGCTGCATTAAAAGAGTCTTCGTAACAGAGGAAATCTCCAAGCAGTTCCTCTTCTGCATGCCAAGGCTTGAAAAGTTGCAAAAGAGCTAAATAGAAAAACTCTTTTCTTTCTGGAGATTCGCAATTCAATTTTCGATGATTTACCAAATGACATTTTCTTTGCTTGACCAGACATCCCTCACTTCCAATTACAGCATACACTCCTTTATCAATATCTTCTTTGATGTTCCTCTTGAAAATGTAATTTTGTAGAACATCATACAGACAAACATTCTCCAGGTGACTGCTTCTATTTGGATAATATGTATCCAACATGTTGGTCTTCAAAATATCTGTACTGCTTGGCTCCTTCTCCGCCAAATACTCAATTTCCCGTACAGGTTTCAGAACTCGATTACGCGTTGCAGCAAGACCAAGACTCGCCCAAATGATACTCCTAGATTTGGCATAGAGACTTGCTGAAGATAACCGGTCAGAACATTCGTAAGCTTTGATTTCTCGATGCGACAACATCTTCAGACTGAAACTGTACAACTTCTTACTGAAGCTCTTTTCATGGGAAATATCCTCCCACATATCCTTCAGTTTTGTCTTTTCTTTTTTGGTGATGTAAGACATCACATACCGAGCCACAGCCATACAGTTGTCAGCCACAAACTGTATATCCATGTTAGCATTCCACATGGACAAAATCACTGGATTGTAGTCGTTAATGTACTTGGACTCTTCGTTTCTTTTCAAATTGTATGTGTTTTTGGGTGATTTCCTCGTCACATTATGTCGCAGCGAAGACATCAAATTGTTAACTCTTCCTTTTGATATCACCGACCGTGGAAATGCAAAACGACATTTGGTGTAGTACTTGTCCTTGTGTCTGAATTTACGACGACAGTACTTTCCACAACGATGGCTTTGAAACCGTAAAACTTGTTCTCTTAGACTTTAATCTTCGTTTGTCTTTGGAACAGCACATGTAGCATACTGTTCTATGAAACTCATCACTAAGTCATCCGGATCTGTTCCAAATTTGGGTGCATCTTTGATCCATAGCAGCATATGTATATGAGGAGCACCTCTTGCTTGATAGTCCTTTCTCCAGAAGAATTCCAACACCTCTCCAGGAGGTGGATTTTTCTTGTTCATGATGAAAGACATCATAGCTTCAAATCTATGATTGAAGTATCTGCATACATTCACAGGATCCAAAGAGCACAGTTCTCCGGGTGTCTTGAATTCGATATTTTCAATGTTTCCATTTGCCTCTCGTAGAAATTCAAGTAAGTCTTCCCAGCCATACTCAGCACAGCTGAGAGTGAGGAACCATGTGGGAGTTCCTAAGCTCCTCAGCATACATTTTAAGTCACCATGACGGCGGTACCAATACTCATTAGTACCACACTGACAAGCCATGAGATTAATCAGGTGAGAATCCAAAATACTGTCTTGCACATTGACTTTATCCATAAAGTCCCTTGCCAAGATATTTCGCAGTTGTACACCACTTTTCAAGATGTGGTTCACTGCATAAGACAATCCAGAGAGATCACTTTCAAACAGTAGATGAAATAAATAGGGAATGCATTGACGAAACCTAGGATCTTCTGCATACAATCGTAAAGTCCGGTATTCTGAAGCAGGAATTTGAACAGGTCGCTCATCATATCGTCCTCCTCAACCTGTGGGAAATAACTGTGGGAAACATCGAGCTTCCAAACTTTCCTCCCAAACACTAATGGGACTCCCTTTGGCTTGTTTCATTTGAAACAACTCAATAGCATTCCCCATGACTTCCTTGGAATGCAAAGGATGAACACTATAATGTTCATATATTTCTTCATTTTTAGAGGCTTCTACTTTCTCAATTTGTCCAGCACATAAATCGCTGTCCTCTTCTTCACTTACTTCCTCTTCTGCAACACATACATTCTTGTAGTACTCATTATTTTTTATCAAATACAACGTTGCCTTTTTGACTTTCCTAACATCCACTAAATCTTGCCAGATTTTCTTACTCTTTGTCGGAACACCATTAACTATGATAACCAGAGGTTCCTCTTCCACTTTCTCTAATCCAATTGTATTAATGTTTTTCTTCAAATCTAAAGGCAAATAAACAACTCTTCCCTTTAATCCTCTCTGTAAATCTGATGGAGGCAATTTCCCTGTCTTTGGCTCCATTTGTACAATAGCCTGGAAGGGATGGACACTTTGAATCAAAATAGATTCATAAGTATTTAAATCCTTCAATTCAGAAGGAATGTCAACCAATTCCAGATTATTATAAACCACTCTAGCAGGCATCTGGTTTTGGTTTAATTTGTTATAACAATAAGTACACATACGTTGGTCCGCTCCCAAATCAAAACAATATTCTACCATCAAGTATGTGGCAAAATCCTTCCATTAACTATTGTTTTCCATATCACTTTTTGCATATAAATCCACTAACTTAGTCTGATTCTTATAATAAGTCCGTCGACAACACACACAAGTGAAATTAGGCCTCTCACTTGATTTCACCATAAACGTGGAAATTTCCTTGTGAAACTTATGTGTACTGAAAATCTGTACACTCTCTTCCACATTACCTTCTTCTAGTGGGTCAATTTCAACATTGTTGTCTTTACCAGCAAAGTAACAGAACTCAATTTCTTGACAAATATTCTTCACATCTACTTCAGAACCATGCAAAAGAGCACTGCTTAATTGTTTAAGCATAATTGCTGGACTCTTAGCATAATACAACATTCTAACTAATTTCCTCACTTTATTATGATGCACTGCTAGCATCCTGAAATGATGAAAAACACTCTGGCATACTCTCCTGGAAAGACAAGCCAGTGAATGACCATGCAAACCTGTCACTTGTCTCACTCTGCAAGGATCTAATTCTTGCAACAACTTTATTTTTTGTTTTAAACTTTTCTTATTAAATGTCCATACAAAATCACAAAGCAAATTGATGGAATCCTGTCGCACACTGCAAATAGAACTACACTTCCAGGTGTACACTGGTCCCTTAGGACGTCTCCCTAAAACCTCATCACTTAACACCTCTCCTCCATCTGCAGACACAAGTTTTTCTTTTTCAACCGGACGACCATCTTTTACCTCATATGCTCGACCACTGCTGTCAACTGCATGCACCAAATCATTGTCCTGAAAATAACTCTCCTCATTAAAAAATGCCTCACTATTTGAACTATACATCCATTCTCCTGAGAAAACTTCACAAAAATTACTTCGATTAACTACTCTCTTCCATCTACTATTTGATTTGAAAACATAAATTACCTTGTTTAGTTTCCTAATTCTATTAATTACCAAAATAAATAACTTTCGCTTAATTTCGAAAGCCTGATCAATAATTTTCTCTACATTTTTCTTTTTCTTATAAAATACCACTTTCTGTTGGCCTTTCTTAAATTGTTTTAGCAAATTGACAATTACCCTGTTGCGGAACATTCGCCTACGAATGTCCCTGAATATATTTTCCCTTCTACTGCCATGCAGAGTTATCTCCTGCTCTAGCAGAAACTTTTTTGACGGGCCTTTCCTTTCCATTTAAATTGGCTCTCTTTTTCTGGACTAAAACTTGTTCTGTAGTTATACTTTTGTTTCTACAAATGTTTCTAAGGAATGATTTCGTTCTCTTACCCGGAGCTTTCTTCGTGCGTTGAGGTGATTTTAATGTAGAGGACTGCTGCAAGCATTTAGTAATCTGCTGTCTTTGACGTTTCGTAGCCTTTCGGATTCTATCCTTAGACGGCATTGTCTAATTTCTAAATAATCTGCAGTTGAATCTGTGGTAAAATAAAATAAAAAATGTTATTAACCACTATTACCAAACAGTAAATCAATAACAGTAAGGATTTGATTCAGCAATGCCATAAAGATGATTCAGTGAAATCTTCTTAATTTTACTGTGATAGTGACAGTATTACAGGGCTTTCATGCTAATGACTGCCCACCCTGCAACAAAAAGCCCACATGAAACTTGACGCACATTAAATTGTGTACTTACCTGCAATAATACATATGCCAGTGTTTAGGTCCCTCCACCCTGCCCCT
Organism: Lissotriton vulgaris; assembly: GCF_964263255.1. Taxonomy (NCBI): domain Eukaryota; kingdom Metazoa; phylum Chordata; class Amphibia; order Caudata; family Salamandridae; genus Lissotriton; species Lissotriton vulgaris. The sequence continues at coordinate 587,467,237 of NC_141696.1, read as the reverse complement.
CCCCTTCCCCGCCTCCCTGCCCCACCGTAACTCCCTCCACGACCCGCGGCTGCTATCTTGCAACATGGTGCATCTTGAAAATCTCTCCTGTATTATAAAAGTGACGCAACAGCAGCACAAAATAGGCGCACAGCCATCATAAATCTGTCCCTAACACTTTAAATGATTGATTCAGGATGACGATAAGATGTGGACTATCTAGAAGTTTGTGTGAGGTGAGGCCTACTCAGGGTTGCAGATGAAATTTAGGCTTGTTGAAGAGTACAGAGGTGATAATACATGTACAGGCCTACCAATGAAGTGAATCATGTCCACTGCACTCTTGAACAAAGGCCAGACCTCCTCTATCTCCCTGAACACGCCTAAACCTCATCTGCACAATGTGATTCGTAATGTTAGGAAACACAAGTGATATAATTGAAAAACGTGCAAATATTTTTGCACATTTAACAATCACATCACCTGTATTTCTTCAGCTTACTTATCTCATTGTGCAGATATACTCTACGTCCTATGTAGAAGCACACCCTATCAATACTTAAATTACCCAAGCACACATGGGAGCGTATTTACAAGGACCTTGCTCCAGGGGAAATGTCTTAAATTAAAATTGGAAAAATTACATCAAAGGGACTCAAAGGCCTTGTAAATATGCCCCAAACAACCTATGAAACACTAGCAGTACATATCAAGAACCCTAATTGATTTCAAAAAACGTTTTAAAACCTTTTATGTAAAACAATTATATACCTACATTCATGGGGAACTGACTTAAAATGCCCTAATACACATGAAAACGTTTTTTTAAGGTCCTTGCACCTTTTTTTCAATCACTTTTAACATGGCTATGTAACTCAAACAATCAAAATCAAAATTTCCCAAGGACACATGGGGGCGTATTTACAAGGACCTTGCACCACGGGGAAAGTGACTACAAATGACCAAACACACATGGGGACGTATTTACAAGGCCCTTAAACCAGGGGGAAGTGACTTGAAATGGCTAAGCACACATAGGGGTGTATTTACAAGGCCCTTGCACCACTTATGCATCACTTTTAACATGTACACTGTAGAGCAGCGTGGGGCAATAACAACACAGATGCATCATGCATCTGTTCCGCAAAAGCGACGCATTGCAGGAGTCACATCGCAAGTAAATAAATTCTCACAATTTTTAAAAGCATTCCTTTTCCTTAAAAACGATTTTCTGATCATAATTTGAAAACACAGCACAGCTCCTATGTACAACCACACCTTGTCAGTACTAATACTTTACATTATCTGCAATTACAATTGGTAAAAGAATGCAAAATCTTCTTTGAAAACATAATGCAAACACTTGACTCAAAACATCATTTTAAATGCACAGCTGGCTTTCTTATTTTCTCAAAAAAGCATACTAGTCTCTATCTAAAATAAAGAAACAATAACTCACCTTAACAAATGCTTTTTGAATTTCAAAACAGTCTCAGAAACACACCAATTTTTCTTTAGCAGAACAAAAGGTATGCACTCCAGAGGCTGGAACTAACAAAGGCACTGAAATGCTGCTATTCATCACACATATCTCTCATGTCAGCCAATCAAAACTCTTCCCTCACTATTTTCAAATCAGCACCCTTCCCCCCTCTGCCCTTTCTGCCCTTTTTCCATAGCAACTACCGCCTGCCAGACCTCTCATGTTTACACGTTCACACAACAATGTTTCAAATGAACTCTGAACTCTCAGTACACCTGCTAATCAGAGTTTTCATACAAAATTTAAGACTGTGTATTGGTACCTACTTATAAGTACCTAGAACTTACACAGAACCCAAAAGCTCTTTTCAGAGCTACCTTAACTTTAATTACTCTTTTGAAATTTCGAATGTACCTTTTTTCACTAATTTTCACTTATGTTCGCTTCCCGGTTCGCTACCCGGTTCGCGTACCGGCAGCTAACAGCGCGAAAAATTCAAATTTTTTCCGACATATATGAGCCTCCTCAGCCACCCTCAGAAAACCTAGGGGGTCAGGATACGTCTACCGTGCCCCCTTCTACCCATTCTGAACATTATTTACCCTCCATCTTGTATCTCAATTTTACCGAAACACAAAATGGAGGACTCCCGTAACGCTGCAGGTTCGCGTACCGGGACACGCACTGACAAGCACTCGCTCAAAAAAGGTGGGAAAGTAATTTACTGAAAAACCACTGGAGACTCTTTCACCAATTATACATTAGCTCATACTACATACCAATCCCTACCATTTTCACAAATTTGGTTGGAATTCCATTTAGCCATTTACCATGTAGACCTCTCTAAATTCCCTGAGGTAAATTACTTCACAAAACACATATGAAGTGTTGGAATTGACAACCAATTAAAATGTTACTTTCAATTTCTACTATTATATCATGACATTTGATTGGTTATGTACCTGAATATATATCAAGAAAGAGAGAGAAACACAGCCATTTTGTCTACTACTTCCTGAAGTACATTTCAAAAGCATTTTCACTGACAAATTAAACTTCTTTTTGAAAGGTAAGAAGTTATTTTAAAAATTTGAAATGAGAACTATGTTATGGTAATTTGTGAAAACGTTTTCAGATAGTTATATACTGTCCCTCTGTAAGAGTTAGAGATTAAGATAGGCTTCTCTGTTATAATTATGGATTGAGTTAGGCTTCTATGGTATAATTATGAATTTACTTAGTCTTCATCACAGGCACTTTGTAATAGTTCTACTTCCTGCCTGAATCCATACAGTGCCCAAAGATAACTTCACTGTTAAAAACTCACAAGTACCTGCCTAAACTTTAACCCAACAGTAACCTATCTCTACTGATATATTTTTATTTTTTATGCAATTTACAGCAAGAAAATGGAAGCACAACAGAAAGAAAATAATATTTCCTTTCAAATAAATATTGAAAACAATCCAAATGAAGAAAAGGATGAAAATGACTTTTTGGATGACACATTAGACGAAGAATCAATTGAATGTGTTGAAGAATATGAATCATGGAATGAAAAGGAGGACATACCTGATGAATTGATGTTACAAATTCTTTTAGATTTTGAAAAATCTCAACAATAAATTTAAATTTTAAAATTAAAAATTGTTTGAGACATTATTCTTTTTTATATGTAAATTATGAAATAGTACCAAAAATAGATATAATATAAAGTGAGACTTAAAATATACTGTACAACTTTTTTGTGTTACATAGTAAGTTTGCTCATAGTTACTTCCTTTCTCCAACTATATTATCTCCAATGTGTATTTAACATCTCTTTATCATCTCCTGCCTCCATATTGTTCCGGCTTTCCAGACAGACTATGGTATGAATTCCATATACCACAATACCTTCTGAAACAACTTGCAAGATATCTACAAAGGAGACGGCGTTTATTTACTTTTAGACTCTGCATTGGTACCTACATGTTGCTACGTAAATAAAAATAACCAAAAAAAACCAACAAAATGAACAATCAATAAACATACAATATTTTAAAAGTCTATCATTCTTGTTTCCTTATAGTACGCTCCCCGGACCGCTTTCCGGTGCGCGTACCGGGCGCACCCCACGCAAAAAAAATGTTTTTTTGGGGGGGTTTTTGCCCCGCGGGGCCCTTTTAAAGCCTCCACATCAAACCTAGGGGGTCAGGGAGGATCTACTATACCCCCTTATGGTCATTTGCCCCTTCGTTTTTGCCTCCTCTTGTCTCTGGATCCTACCGAGAGACAAGATGGCGGCCGCTCCGGACTGTTTAGAATGTTGACAGACACCGGAGAGCCAATCAGCTTCGCTTCGCAAAGTTCCGTTACGCGAAAAGTACGCGAACCGGAGCGCTACCTGGGACGCTGTCACAGATATATCTGTTTTTTAAAACGTTAATTTCTCAAAATCCACTGGAGCACATATATTGAGACCCAGCAAAGGCACATCAGGCTAACAGTCCCTACAATTTTGCCAAGTTTCGTGCAAATCCATTCAGCCGTTCGAGCTAAAAGTGAGGCCAAACGCCCTATGGAAAAATGAATGGGAAAAACGTGTTTTGGGACCCCCCTTTTTTCTCGGCCCCCCCTTGACGAAACCCCCCCAAATTTTCAGGGGCTGCTCAGAAACAAAATGTGCCATTTTCCTGAAAATTTCAGTCGATGCCGTCCACAAACGCCAAAGTTATTAGACATAGAATTTTCAAAAGTCCCATAGTGAAAAAATCCTAACTATATATCCCTACCATTTTCACAAATTTGGTTGGAATTCCATTTAGCCATTTAGCATGTAGACCTCTCTAAATTCCCTGAGGTAAATTACTTCACAAAACACATATGTAGTGTTGGAATTGACAACCAATTAAAATGTTACTTTCAATTTCTACTATTATATCATGAAATTTGATTGGTTATGTACCTGAATATATATAAAGAAAGAGAGAGAAACACAGCCATTTTGACTACTACTTCCTGAAGTACATTTCAAAAGCATTTTCACTGACAAATTAAACTTCTTTTTGAACGGTAAGAAGTTATTTTAAAAATTTGAAATGAGAACTATGTTATGGTAATTTGTGAAAACGTTTTCAGATAGTTATATACTGTCCCTCTGTAAGAGTTAGAGATTGAGATAGGCTTCTCTGTTATAATTATGGATTGAGTTAGGCTTCTATGGTATAATTATGAATTTACTTAGTCTTCATCACAGGCACTTTGTAATAGTTCTACTTCCTGCCTGAATCCATACAGTGCCCAAAGATAACTTCACTGTTAAAAACTCCCTAGTACCTGCCTAAACTTTAACCCAACAGTAACCTATCTCTACTGATATATTTTTATTTTTTATGCAATTTACAGCAAGAAAATGGAAGCACAACAGAAAGAAAATAATATTTCCTTTCAAATAAATATTGAAAACAATCCAAATGAAGAAAAGGATGAAAATGACTTTTTGGATGACACATTAGACGAAGAATTAATTGAATGTGTAGAAGAATATGAATCATGGAATGAAAAGGAGGACATACCTGATGAATTGATGTTACAAATTCTTTTAGATTTTGAAAAATCTCAACAATAAATTTAAATTTTAAAATTAAAAATTGTTTGAGACATTATTCTTTTTTATATGTAAATTATGAAATAGTACCAAAAATAGATATAATATAAAGTGAGACTTAAAATATACTGTACAACTTTTTTGTGTTACATAGTAAGTTTGCTCATAGTTACTTCCTTTCTCCAACTATATTATCTCCAATGTGTATTTAACATCTCTTTATCATCTCCTGCCTCCATATTGTTTCGGCTTTCCAGACAGACTATGGTATGAATTCCATATACCACAATAACTTCTGAAACAACTTGCAAGATATCTACAAAGGAGACGGCATTTATTTATTTTTAGACTCTGCATTGGTACCTACATGTTGCTACGTAAATAAAAATAAACAAAAAAAAACAACAAAACGAACAATCAATAAACATACAATATTTTAAAAGTCTACCATTCTTGTTTCCTTATAGTACGCTCCCCGGACCGCTTTCCGGTGCGCGTACCAGGCGCACCCCACGCAAAAAAAACATAGAATTTTCAAAAGTCCCATAGAGAAAAAATCCTAACTATATATACCTACTGGCGACCGCCAGTAGGTAATATATATATATATATATATATATATATATATATATATATATATATATATATATATATATATATATATATATATATATATATATATATATATATATTCACTGAAAAAACATAGGATTCAAGCATGTTATAGTTAGAAATTAGCATTTAAAAAAACCTTAGAAATTCTCTGAAAAAAACGGGTTTCAGGGGCGTTATAGTTAGTTGGACATTTCACTCGTACAAAACCATAGAAATTCCCCGGTTATAGTTAGTTCAGCTAACTATAACTCGCACACCCACAATGCACTGCTGATGGTGTCACATATTACATCACTCATGACATGGTCAGTGACATCACTCCTGACATCACTGATGACATCTCAAATGACATCACTGATGACATAACTGATGACATCATCCAGTGAATGTGTGTTTTTCTGAACATTAAATATGTTTTATATATGTATATCTCAAGGTCGATGGAAGAATAACTGGGTATATAAGTGTCTTAATGTTTTTTTGTGTAAAATTGATTGTATAAGTGACTGATTAAGTGTATCTTAGTGAATACATGGGTTAGTGAGTAATGTATAAATTTATAAAAAAAACTGTGTCAGTCTCTCACTTTGTGTATAAGTGACTGCATGGGTTGTTGAGTAGCTACATGAGTGTCTATATGGGTTATTAGTTGTTTTTTTGAGTATGAATATGAGTGTGTGAGTGTCTGTGTGGTTCGCTGGGGGTTATTACTTAGTACATAGAAGCATGAATAAGCGAGTCACTGTTTGCATGTGTTGAAGATAGTATGTGTGCAGGACTGTATGGAGTGTGTGTATGGGTGTGTTAGTGAGTGAATGACTGTCTCAATAGTGTCTTTATGAGTCACTACATATGTTTTAAACTAGTATATGTCAGTATTTGTGTATATAAGTGAGTATATGTGAGAGAGAGAGTTTGGAAGAGTTCCTGTTTAAATAAGTATGTGTTTTTATCAGTGATGGTTTATGAGAGTAAGTATGTGTAAGTTTCTGTAGAAGTAAGTGTGGTGTTGTGTGTATAGCTGTATATGAAAGTAAATAGATGCTTGATATTTTGTTTGCTTGTGTGACTATGTGTGTGAGTAACTCTATGGATGAGTGGTGGTATGTAACAGGATGCATGGGCGTATAAGTAGATATGATGAGTGAGTACATGAATGAGTGACTGTATAGGACTGTTAGTGAATGAGTGAATGTCTTTGTAGATCTTTGAATTACTGAATAGGTGTGTTGTAACTGGTATTGGTATGTCCATTGTTTTGAAAATGTTTGTTTGTATTTTTTAGTGTGTGTTTACCAAAGTTTATATTAGGGTGAGAGGAGGTTTGCCACTCTATCACAAGGATGATGTCATGAGTGATGTCTTCGAGTGATGTCACTGACCATGTCATGAGTGATGTAATATGTGACGTCATCAGCAGTGCATTGTGGGCGCGTGAGTTATAGTTAGCTGAACTTTTGATAACGGGGTCATTTCTATGGTTTTGTACGAGTGAAATGTCCAACTAACTATACGCCCATGAAACCTATGGTTTTTTCAGTGAATTTCTAAGGTTTTTTTAAATGCTAATTTCTAACTATAACATGCCTGAAACCTATGGTTTTTTCAGTGAATTTCAAGGGTTTTTTAAATGCTCATTTCTAACTATAACGTGCCTGAAACCTATGGTTTTTCAGTAAATTTCAAAGGTTTTTTAAATGCTTGTTTCTAACTATGCCTACAGAGGTTGGACATGTGAAGCAAGAAGAAAAAACGCACAGAAAGAAACAAAAGAAATGCAGAAAGAGGCAACAGAGTCCACAAAGACGAAGAAAAGTGCAGGAAGAAGCAAGATATGTGCAGAAAGAACCAACAGAGGAGCAGAAAGAGGCCTTGTTGTAAAACCATCCTGTGCCCACAACTTTTTCAGATGGATATTGGTGGTAATTGACTCTGACTAACTAGGCCTAGAGCCATTGCTATGCTATAAGACACTTAGAATACAGTGAAAACACCTAAATACACTAGGGAACACTATGCTTTGGGGTAGCCCTGTGATTACCTTAACCTCCTCTGTAAGACCCTAGTACCTCTTAAAACGTGCCACGGCGCGCGTCTGCACACTGGTGAAGTGCGGGGTGGGCCTGAGGTGACATGTGCGCAAATACGCCCTGTGACCATTTTAAGTTAGGGGATAAAGTCCCCTTGAATCCTGAGGGGCCCTGGGGGAAACTAACCCACCAGGTATGTCAAGTAAGTACCACAGATTTGCATTGCAGAGAGGTGTAAAATGGGGCATGGCCTCGGACCACCTCTCTGCAACGCAGCTCTGTGGTGCTTACTGGAGGTACATGGTGGAATAGTTGGACCCAGGTACTCACATGATTCAAGGGGACTTAATTCCCCAACTTAAAACACGTCACCTCGGACTCCGCCCCTCCCTTTACCACTGCGCTAAGGCGTCCTGTGTCACGTTTTAAGTTGGGGGATTAAATCCCCTTGAATCCTGAGAGTCCCTGCGTCCAACTAGCCCACCATGTACCTCGTAGGTTATATATATATATATATTTATGTTGATGAATAAATTAACTAATTACTTCAATGCTCGGTTTCAGTGCTGTTATGTGGCGGCCCTGGAAGAAAAGACAGAGAGTCTTGAAACGTGTCGGCCAATATGCAAATGAATGGGATGTGAGAAGCAACCTGCAGATAAAAACCGTCTGGTGGGACAATGTTGAGTGCCCTCTAATTGCGCAAAGGCACTTTGGGAAACAATATTTACGCGGTGATTTTACCGCAGAGAGGAGCACCATCTCCAGCCAGTGAGGACCGCAAAGCTGGTTGCAGAGTCGGTAGGTCTTGAACCTCCAGGATTGTTTGCACAGCGTCCCCTGCTTCAATGAGGCTGCACCCACATCCGTTGCCTACTAAGGTATAATACAAAGCCTCAATGTACATTGCACCATTGAATTTACCAAAGTTTTCAATTTGTCGAGCATGGAACTGCATGTCCCAGAACACCTGCGTGAAGTACACGCCCACTGAGGGCGGTGACATGTTGATGAATAAATTAACTAATTACTACAATGCTCGGTTTCAGTGGTGTTATGTGGCGGCCCTGGAAGAAGAGACAGAGAGTCTTGAAATGCGTCAGCCAATATGTAAATGAATGGGATGTGAGAAGCAGCCTGCAGATAAAAACCGTCTGGTGGGACAATGTTTAGTACCCTCTCATTGCGCAAAGGCACTTTGGGAAACAATATATATATATATATGTATGCACATTTTTATAATTACAATTATAAAATAAATTAAAATAAATAGTTTATTCTGTGTTTTAAAGTAATTATATATATTAAATTTTAAAGATGTATTTTTACATTTTTTAAATTAAATGTATTTGTGATATCAATTAAAATGTATACTAAATCTAATTTATTTATTTAAGTTATTTTTTTATTTTTAATATTAATTTTTATATAGATATTAAAATCGATATTTTGTACAACTATATTTTTACATCAATATGTTTTTTCCGATAGTTTTGTACTTACAATAATAAAGATATGATGTCAATATTTTTGGCATCGATATTTGTGTCTGGGGATATTTTGGGGGTCGATATTATGTCAGTGAACCCAAATCCAAATTGTCCAAGATACTTCCAAGAATTAGAAGGAGATGAGGAGGCAGCTTTTGAACATTGATCACTATTCTAAACTACTCAACAATCTTCTACAATACCTACAGAAGAGAAAACATCCTCTCACTGATTGTCTATGGTAGAAGATTTGATAAGTGAGAGTATATAGAACCTCAACATACCCTATCCCGTTGCCTTTCCTATACAGATTGCCTAACATTCATCAATATCCTATGATTGGATCACACATACTAGGCATGGTTTTCCTCCAACAATTTGCCTTCAATCCTCCCTTTTATGCTGGTCTTAGGGCTCTGTGCACTTTATCACTGCTAACCAGTGCTACAGTCCTTGTGATTTCTCCCTAAAACATGGTCACATTGGCTTACATCCAAACTCAAAGGTAGAGGGCACAGTAGCAATACAGAACAATAATATGTGTTCTGTTTTGACTACCCTAGGCTTATATACCAGATCCAGTTGTTGTGGATAAAGAAGCCGCACCCATCGTTGGCTTCCGTTCCCATCCTGATAAGATGATGCTAACAGGGCGAGCTCGAACTCCATTTTGTGAGGGAATTCTTAGGTAAAATATAATCGCTGGATAGTGTTTGGATCCAGATATTTACCTTAGGATAAACCTGTGAGAATTCCCTTTATTGGTGGGTACTCTAGCTATACATAAAATCTTACTAACATATAATCGCTGGATAGTGTTTGGATCCAGATATTTACCTTAGGATAAACCTGTGAGAATTCCCTTTATTGGTGGGTACTCTAGCTATACATAAAATCTTACTAACAAAAAGGGGAATGATTTATGGGTACACTGGTCAATACATCCAATTCATTGCTTGACATGTTTCTGCCTCTAACTGATGGCCTATGAAATGTCCAGGGTATTCATCAGGGTGATTCTGATATAGGATTCCCTAAGCAATTGGTGAGTACATCTGCATGCAGGTGAAAGAAGGATAGCTTACCTTTACCATGCAAAGGTGCTAGCCTGGATGGAGACTCTTATCACATGATCATTATAATCGAGGTAACGCTCCGCAAAAAAAACCATAGTCAGCAACTGTGTTCCTTAATGGTGGCACTGCAAAAAATGTGCTACACTTGTGTAAAGGTGATTCTGTGGACATAAAGAAAGTCATGCATACATTCATGCATCCTGACTTACCCAACTGTGGGCTGGTGCTTCCAACACAGTCAAGACCAGGGCAACGCTTTCTATAGATTTTGGATTTGTTAACTATTGGGCGATGTTTGGTGTGCCACCTGTTTCTCTTTATCTCTAACTTCAATTATACACATTGGCCTACACCCAATTGGCACATTTCATTAACTTTCCTAGTGAAGTGGTACCACCTGTACCCAGGGTCTGTAAATTAAATGCTACTAGTGGGCTTTTAAACATGTTGCAGGCCTGTCATTGCAGCCTGTGTGTGAAGTTTAGGCTGCTCTTTTGACCTGGTAAAATAACCCTTTTGCCAGCCACAAACCTTCCTTTTAAACTACATAGCAGTCACCCCCATGGTAAGCACTGAATAGTCATAGAGAGGGATGCAGAATTTTTCAAAAGTTAAACATGTACTTTTGACTTTTCCATGTCCTGGTAGTGAAAAACTCTTCAATTGGTATTTCACTACTGCAAGGACCACCTCTCTCATAGGATACCATTGGGTTAGGTTATTAGATTTAATAAGTAATACAATTAAGAGCATGTTGAGTTTGGTGTCTAAAGAACTCTAATTTGAAACCCTCTTTAATGGTAACTTCGGATTTTAAGTCACAATTCTGAAAATGACACTTTTAGAAATGTGGCATTTTCTTGTCTCATCCATTTGGTGCCTGCAACATGTATCCTGGGTTATATGTCTAGGTGCAGCTGGCAGTTGGTTGTTGTCTATTGCTCTCAGACAGTAAGACAAAGTGGAAATAGGTGTTGGCAAGATGCTCCATCTCTAACTTGATTAGGAGGAGCTGTTACCTACCATGTTTGCACATCACAAGGCCTCTCCCTGAGCACATTCTCAAATGGTTTGACAATAATCTTTTGCGCCATTGGCAAGCTGGGGCCAGGGTAGAGAACCAGGACATTTCCAACACCTCGAGGTGGAAACCTCTAGAACCTTCTCCTACTTCAAAGGTAGCACCAGGTGTAAATATTGGACCCACAGACCCAACTCTTCAGTATACATCCTGACCTGTGGAAGACTAGAAGAAGGACAGCTGACCTACTCTGCTGCAAGAAGGACTGCTACTCTGCTGCCCCACTGCCTTGCTGCCCTGCTGCCTGAGTGAAAATTGGACCTGCGTCTTGAACCCATGACCACCAGAGTAACTTCAAGAGCCTATTGCCAGGTCTCCTTGTCAGAGCCACAGAGACAGATAATGCCCCAACCTTCTTGAACCCTGCACCTTGACTCTGCCTGCTGTTAGGCTTGCCCCACACGTGCTGCCATCCCTGGCCTGGACCCTTGAAAGTGGGCCTGAAGATGCCTTGCCAGCTCAACTGTGGTACTACCAGAACTGATGCAGTGTAATGCATCGCCTCAAAGCCTAGCATTGGAAGCACAGCTGCACAACGCATCCCCGATGCAGAACCCCACAGCTATTGTAAATCGCCACTCTGTGACACATCCCTGATCAGGACCTCGCATCACAGCTCCATAGTTCCCAGGAATCAACCCATGCACAATGTATCCTCGACACAGGTACTCATATCGCAGCCCTGCAGCTCTTCTGAAACACTGCTGCATGACACATCTTTGATGCAGCTGCACAACGCATCCCCGATGCAGGACCCCAAAGCTATTATAAATCGCTACTCTGTGACACATCCCTGATCAGGACCTCGCATCACAGTCCCGCATTTCCCAGGAATCAACCCCTGCGCAATATATCCTCGACACAGGTACTCACATCACAGCCCTGCAGCTCCTCAGAACAACAGTCGATGCATGACGTATCCTCAACAAGGGATCTTGCAATTCTCTGCAACCACGATTTAAGGTACTTTGCTCAGCAGGTCTAACTTGTCCCTGTATCGGGCCCCTGCTCTATCGTGGTCAGCCTCAACTTGTGACTTGGTCCGGGTCCAGCGCAACCTGCTAATTACTGTTGGTGCTTTGTGCTTCTAAGCACTGTTTTCAGTTATATCTTCACATTTTCATCTCTCTGATTCTACTGATAGGATTTTTGTCCTTTTAGCCCCAAAATCTTTATTAAATTGTACTCTATTGTTTTAAATTGGTGTAGGATTGTTCTTGTGTTGTGTTTTCATTTCATTACTGTTTCAAGTGCTTCAAAGATACTTTACACATTGCCTCTAAGTTGACCCTGTCTGATTTTAGGCCAAGATGTGAGAGGGTTAAGCATAGGTTAATTTGTGGTTTGTTTGTGTTTCATTCAGACAAGAATTGTTGTTGCTGCTTGAGTAGGGTTTGACCTCCTCAACCATTAACCTAATTTCCTACACCTGTGAATCTTCGTAGATGTGCCCTTGTATTGAGGTGTCCTTTAGAATTGAACGCGATAACGATCTCTTCAATTCTCTTCAATTGTCTGTGGCAGTACTGATTTTACAATTGGAGTTGAACATTTACAGTTCAATATAGAAAAAGACTATTGTGACATTGGACATCAAAACACTATGCACCAACATTCTCTAATAGACTATATTAGAGGCTATGAACACAGAACTGGAAGCCAGGACCACAAACAATCACGTGTCAACTGATTTCATTTTGGAGCTGGCTGAGACTGCTCTTCGAACACACTGTTTCTTGTTCAAAATGGCTACAACTTACAAAAGAAAGAAGTGGGAATGGTGACTAAGCATGGGCGAATTTTGCGAATCTGGCGTTCGCGAATTTTGCGAATTTGCGAACTCGCAATCTGCAAAATCCGCGAATTCTCGTGAATTTGCGGATTTTTTTTTTTGTGTTCGCAAGGGTTTCTGCCAGTTCGCGAGGATTTGGTACTAGTTCGCAATTGCGAACTTACTTGTCGGCTCGCAACGGTCGCGACGATGTTGTTTCTACATCTGGTTCATCATCACAGCCTCCCAGCACCCTCTGTTTCACCACTGCCACCCTCTCTTTGACCCATGCCACCCTCTGTTACATCAATGCCACCCTCTGGTTCATCATCACTGTAGATGATGGGGGGGAAAAGCAAGCACACCTGCCCTGCTTCAACTGACATGAATTAATTTGGGGTTAGTTTATTAATGTGTCACTGTTTTAGAATTCCAGGTCTGGCACCTGCTTCCTTATCAGTAATTTGCTTTCTGTTGCAGTGCAATTTTTTTTTCCAGGACCTTTGTGGCCTACTTCTAGCTATTCTATGAGCCTGCTGTGAGGGTCAGAGCAGGGTCATACAATTGTTGCAACTAGCAACTGAACTCTGGAGGGGCCCCAGTCAGGAAGCACTACAGTGAATTGTTACTAATGATGAGTTTGAACTCTTGCACCTGCCGATTGCTTTCAGTTTTGCAAAACTCGTTTTTCTGCAATTTCTCGGGATTTGCGGGCCGCTAACACGAGCGAGATCGGATTCGGAAGCCGCGAATTCGTGCGAATATGCGATTTCTTTTTTTGCGGCATGTTAGTTCGCAAGGTTTTGTGCGTTTTCGCGAGCCACTTGTAGCGCAAGGCGGGAAGTTACCCTCGCGGTCGTTCAAGGGCGCGGCCATCTTGTTTGCATGACGTATTTCCGTTTCCGGGTGCGAAGTGTAATCTTGCAAAGTGTGCGGCTCGCAAGTACAATTTCGCGAGTGTTCGCGAGGAACATCTCGCGCGAACTTACCCGCGCGGTCGTGAACGGGCGCGGCCATCTTGTTTCTCATTCATTGCTAGGGTTCTGGGCATGCTTCTTGTATCCTCTCTAAATCTGTGCCATCCTTTGCTTGTTTGAAGTTTTTTTTATCTATTTTACTTATTATCTACCCCTCTATTTTTCTAGCCCTATATTTTTGTGTTTACTGGTACTTTTTGTTAATTTTAAACTACTTTTTTAAACTCTTTTCTTTTCTTCTCTTCCCTATTCTATTTTCTTTATTCCTTTCCGCCCAGACCATGGTGAAGGGAGCCGGGAAGCATCCCGAGAAGGGGAAGGGTCCCGCACCCCATGCCTGGCTCCCGTGCGGGCGTTTGAGGGGGGAGCTTGTGATGCCACGGGAGATCTTTAGCGCGGAGGAGGTGGCCGCACTAGTGTTCTATGTACAGCGCCACCTCCCCAGGACCATAATGGCAGGCGGCAAGATCGGAGGCGGGTACGGGATGCGGGAGCGCCGGAAGCGGTGGGAGAAGGTGTGCCGGGCCATGTACCACCACTTTCGGGTCCGGCGCACCTACAACCAGGCCACCCACCGCTGGACGGATGTCCTGACCCGTGAACGAGATCTGCTCGACCTGCTTGGCCTCGAGATCCCCGGGCTTGGTGAGTAGTAGTAGTAGCTATTTCTTTACTACTCTGTTTTCTCCTGCTGTGTTATTATATTGCATTTTTTTTTTTACCAAGAGCAATAATGCTGCTCATTACATTGTAGGTATATTATATTTCAAAATCTTCTGTGCATTTCAGGTGCACTGCTCTCCTTCTCAGTAGTGTTGTTACTATGCTTATTTGTTTCCGATTTTGTGTTCATTTCATTGGCCTGTGAAATTATGTATGAGTGTAGTTTAAAGAACTGCGTAATGCTACACACTAAGGTTCAGATGTTTAATTACCGGCGCATCCCTGCAAAGTAGCAGGGATGCGCCAGTAATTGTGCGCCACGCCACTATCACCCATGGTGCGCCGTATTTACAATGCGGCACACCATGGGCCCAAAACGTCACCAAAGCATTACGCATCTGTGCCGTAAGGGCGGCACATTGCTGGAGTTGCGTCGCAACGATGGCGCAGCTCCATCAATGCTCTGGGGTGCCCTATCTCCCCAAAGCAGCGTCAAGCCGTACGTCTGCTTCAAGCAGGCGCAGGGTTTGAGTCACGCATCATTGTCGTTAAAGTGAGTGATTGAAATCTTGTAGATTTCCCTCAGCCACTTTTAGGATGCGTTCCTGTGCAGGAACGCCCCCTGATGGTGCAGGGCTTTACAACGTGATGCATCTCCCATATGCGTCACGTTGTTAATATACGCCGCATCATTGCGCCTCTTTTGTGCTGCCGCTGCGTCACAAAAGTCCCGCAACAATGGAGCAAAAGAGCCGCAAGGGGCTTCTAAATCAGCCCCTACAGACTCAAGTCCAGTCCTTCCTTTGTACACATGGCGATAAGAAGAAATAGTGGTGGTGGATTGATAGTTTGAGTATTTTAATGACTGGTTAATGTAGTAGGAAACTTTAGTGTTGTCGCTGATCTGCAATCACGGTGGACTTTGGCTGTCACTTCGCGTGCTGCGGACTGCTGCCTGCCAATCCTAGGCAAACCTTTTTAGTACTTTGTGTAGTGAGTTACATAAGAAGTTTACAATTCGACGGTCCGCAAATCAAGCAATACTAATAACGTAGTAGACCACATGAGATTGGTCAATAATATATCCCGTTGAATAGTTGTCTATTTGCTATTTCGCCAAAATATTTTGTTAGTTATTTTGAAATGTTTGATTTGGTTTACAAATATCATCCATGTTTTCTGTTTTTCTTTCTTTCATGTTGTACATCAGCTTCCCCCAGGGGCAAGAGGAGGACACATGAGGAGGAGGGTGCTGTTGAGGATGCACGCCAGGATCGGGCAGGCGAGAGCTCCTTTGCTGGCCCCGGTAAGTTTTAATTTTAATATAGAGTACTTATTTTTTATCAGCGTTTCTCATTCGATTTTTTCTAAATCGTCTTTGATATTCTTGTAGACTGGATCTAAATTCTTATCCTGCCTCGACTATGACTCCGTGTGGTATTACTAGATTATTCTTATTAGTCTGTCTGTGTAGCTAACTAAGATTGCACATTTGGCAATTCCATTGGACTCCCATTCTAGTCAGCAATAGCTCTATGCACAGAGTGCAGTCCTCTGGGATTGTCCATAATGTCTTTTCAAGTCTTCTAAATGTTTATGCTTTGACAATTGCCAACAATAAAAAGGTGAATGACCACCAAGAAAGAATAAGATACTACTTTACTTTTGGTTTGGATAGGATGACAATCCATTCTACTACTGTTTGCGGGACAAATCTGCACAAACAGAACTATGGACACTAAATAATGCATTGCTTAGCTTATCAATTATAATAGGTGCTGTTAGACTTTCCACATACCTCAGTGATAACAGACTTTGTAGTTGAACCCCCAATCTCCTTACTGACTAGATAGTGAGTCATTTAGCTCCCAAAGTCACCGATGATTATGATTATTCCCCAATGATGTCAGAGGCACGGACTCATGCTTGCAAAAATTGCAAAACCTTTAGCTCATCCACTCTAGCCTGGAGGACCAAAAACCACAGAGTCTATTTAAGTTTAAAAGCTTTATTAAAAGTAAACACATTTATTGAAATCAAGTTTGTCATAAAAGTAAACGTTTAACTGAAAATGGAAAAGTGCTTAGTGCTGACGATTAATTGGACACATTTCTTGTGGTCGAGCCGAGCTCTCACCTGGTTTGAACTTGATCCTGCTCGTGTTCTTAGAAGTCAAGCTTCTGTCTGTTAGGAGAAAAAGTGGTTTGTGTTAAAAATAAAAAGCATGTAATTATCAAAAAAGGACTAGCTAGGTTGTGTTTATAAAGGGAGACTCAGTACGTATGATGGCAAACCATTTGGTTTAGTTGTTAAGCCCTCACCCACCGACCTAGTCGGTGGCATGCTTCATCATCGGGCCCACCACAGTGACGCCGAATGCATCCCGGGTGTGCTTCGACTCCAGATTACTGAGGAGCTGGTATACTTCTCTGAGTGTGCTGTGAGGGGGTGTATAAGAAAGTGATTTAAAAGCTATGCTGTAGGTCCCAGTGCCCGAGGGTATATAGAACTTTAATAGCTGGGCCCACGCTAGCGTATAAAAAGGCAAGCGGACGCGGTGGAGCGAATTATGAACTCCCGCGTCCTATGTGGTCGACATGTTTCAGCCAGGCCTTTTCTTGTTATAAAACTGGCTTTCCTCAGGACCAATGAGAGTGTGGGTGAAAAAATTAATATTAAGTGAAGTGATTATTAAAATGTGTCGCACACGCTAAGGTGCTATACGTGTGTGGAGGGGGGGTTCCCTCCGCTTTAACATGCTATTTGCTGTTAAAGCCTCAAAGGTCACCAGGCAGGGAAGAGCGGACCGAGATTACCGGCCTCCGTGCTCCATGAACCTATAGTCCTGCTGCGGTGTCCCGAGTGACTATTAGCGTGTCTCCTAATACTCCATTATACTACCTCATACCAAACGCTTATCTTACCTGTAATTTATGTTTGAAAGTAGGGCTAGGCCCAGGGCTGGCTCCACGGGAAATGGCGATTAAGGTTGCAATCCAGGGCGGCTGAAATTTCCTCCTCCTTGTGGTGGTACTAGTGGTGTAACACAGTGGCAGTTGCATGGCTATGGAAAAAAAGAAAATGAAACCTGGTTTGTCCTTACTGTAGCATTACAACGGTACGATAGAGAATATAGCAGGTGACAGTAGACTAGACTACAACAGTGCCACAATGTAGCCTAACAAATGGTAAAGTATTTATAGTATAACTTGTACTTGCGTAGGAATTCTTTGACATTGGCTAATACTACAAGAAATAGTACTGAAGCTGAGTAAGTCTAGAATATATCCTCGGATTCCTTCACCAGCCTGTTGCTATGACCTTATCCTCCCCAGCAAGTGTGTGGAATTATTGATGTCAGTTAGTCACACATCAAGCAAAACCACACAACCCGGGGGAAGAGGGTTAGGGTTTGTAAAATGGATAGGAATGGGGGTTTCTTTTTGGGTAGGTTTTGTTGAGAGAAAAAAAAAAGCACAGCATGGACAAACAATAATTGAACATAAAGAAATTTTTAGTTACAAAGCTAACCATAAATCTTTTACGTGACATAAAGGAAGTGCATGCACTACTGAATGCATTGTTACAGAAAAGTAAGTAGTACTTTCGACAACCGTGAATGCCAGAATGCGACAGTACAGGGCTACATTAAATTAGGTTAAAAAAATTGCCGAAGTAAAACATATAGTATGGCTGTAGGGATCAATTTAGAAGCAGAGAGAGATCCAAGAAATGCAGTCACACACACTCATTGAATAAAATAATGGATACTGTATATGTATTGTTGTAGTAGTCCTGTTGAATTTGGTAAGTAAGTTGCATGCAGCAAACAATTCCTCTTATTAGCGGCACTCCTCCATTCCAGCTGACGCTTCGTCCATCAATGTTGGTGACCAGAAGACACCCTGTACACTGCCTGCCTGGCGGATGCTGAATTGCGGCTCGCTAATGTGAAGCCTGAATCCATCCTTTTTTCCCCATTGCAGACTGAAACCCAGCCTGTAATTATTGAACGAAAAACAGCACTGATAAATAAATATAAGGTGTACGCTGTGTAGTGCAAAAAGTCACACTTTGATTTTCCTAATAGACAGTACAACATTTTTGAAAGTGCGTACTCTGTCTGAGTCACCTTTTCAAGGATAAATAAGTATGGGCGAATTAATTTGGCGGATCTTTCCCCTCAAGCTAGGTGTACTGTAAACTGTGTTTTAGAGCAAAATTAGACCTTCCCAGCAGTGCTTCCACCCAGACCCTTACTAAAGCCAGTTGCAAAAATGTAGAAGACCCCCAATCAGATCTCAAAAAACGAGGCCTAGCAGAAAACTGGTGACAAAACGTACTTCAAAAGTAAAAGTAGGCCCAAATACCCCCTTACCCACCGTGGATTGTATTCAAACCACTTGCAAGCAAGCAAAAGTATCCATAGCCAGCATCGCTCCAAGACTCGAAAACCCCCCCACCCAAACACATGCAATAGAAATACTGCTAGTGGTAACCCTAACGAGCCCTAAGTTAAGAATAGTGGCAGAGGCTTTCTTTAACTATGCCAAATCCCCCCTTTCCTACCATGGATTTTCTTCAAATGACTTGCAACCAAAATTACGCATTCTCACGAGTGCTCTAAGACCCCAGAACTCACTTGCAAAAATCTAAAACACCGCAAAACACATGCAATCCTGCTGCTAGGGCTAACCCTAACGAACCCTAAGTTACAAAAAGTGCCAAAAGGGTTTTCCTTATGGATTTTGTCCCAACCACTTCTATCCGGTATTAGACCTTCCCAGGAATGCCCCAAGACCCTCCAACCCACCCGCCAAAAAGCACAACACCCCCAAACAGCCCAAAAGCAAAATCGCATACTTACAATATTTCTCTGCCTTCGGTCCAAACGCGCTGTGTAGCTAGGCCATAACTCCAGTTTACCACCACGGATTTCCTGAAAAGCAAATGCAATCAAGATTAGAGTGTCCCAGCAGTGCTCCCAGACCCCGAAACTCACCCACAAACAGCCGGAACCCCCCCCAAAGAGCTCTTCAAAGGCAAGCAAGTCAGCAAAAACAAAAATAAATTCTGCCTCCGATTTGGTCCAAACCACTTTTATCCGGTATTAGAGCTTCCCAGCAATGGCCCCAGAGCCGTCAACCCAGGAGAAAACAAGTAGAAGACCCCAAAACAGCCAAAGAGCAAAAGTACAAAAATGGGGACTTAGTCATTTTTTTGCCAATTTCCCAAATCACTCCGCGCGCGCTCTGCAGCTAGGCCCTAACTCCCCTCTGCCACCATGGATTTGCTTCAAACCTCTTGCAAAGTAAAGTATCCATACCCAGCAGTGCTCCCAGACCCCGAAACCCACCCACAAACACCAGGAAGCCCCCCAAACAGGCCCCCGAACACGCTACATTGAGCAAAATGTCAGAAATAGCTAAAAAAATCAGCGTGGATTTTGTCCCAACCACTTCTATCCGGTATTAGACCTTCCCAGGAATGCCCCAAGACCCGCCAACCCACCCGCCAAAAAGCACAACACCCCCAAACAGCCCAAAAGCAAAATCTCATACTTACAATATTTCTCGGCCTTCGGTCCAAACGCGCTGTGTAGCTAGGCCATAACTCCGGTTTACCAGAACGGATTTCCTGAAAAGCAAATGCAATCAAGATTAGACTGTCCCAGCAGTGCTCCCAGACCCCAAAACTCACCCACAAACAGCCGGAACCCTCCCAAAGAGCTCCTCAAAGGCAAGCAAGTCAGCAAAAACACAAAACAAAATTCCGCCTCCGATTTGGTCCAAACCACTTTTATCCGGTATTAGAGCTTCCCAGCAATGGCCCCAGAGACGTCAACCCAGGAGAAAACGAGTAGTAGACCCCCAAACAGCCAAAGAGCAAAAGTACAAAAATGGCGACTCAGTCATTTTTTTGCCAATTTCCCAAATCCCTCCGCGCGCTCTCTGAAGCTAGGCCCTAACTCCCCTCTGCCACCATGGATTTGCTTCAAACCACTTGCAAAGTAAAGTATCCATACCCAGCAGTGCTCCCAGACCCCGAAACCCACCCACAAACACCAGGAAGCCCTACAAACAGGCCCCCGAAAACGCTACATTGAGCAAAATGTCAGAAATAGCAAAAACAAAATCAGCGTGGATTTTGTCCCAACCACTTCTATCCGGTATTAGACCTTCCCAGGAATGCCCCAAGACCCACCAACCCACCCGCCAAAAAGCACAACACCCCCAAACAGCCCAAAAGCAAAATCTCATACTTACAATATTTCTCGGCCTTCGGTCCAAACGCGCTGTGTAGCTAGGCCATAACTCCGGTTTACCAGAACGGATTTCCTGAAAAGCAAATGCAATCAAGATTAGACTGTCCCAGCAGTGCTCCCAGACCCCAAAACTCACCCACAAACAGCCGGAACCCTCCCAAAGAGCTCCTCAAAGGCAAGCAAGTCAGCAAAAACACAAAAAAATTCCGCCTCCGATTTGGTCCAAACCACTTTTATCCGGTATTAGAGCTTCCCAGCAATGGCCCCAGAGCCGTCAACCCAGGAGAAAACGAGTAGAAGACCCCAAAACAGCCAAAGAGCAAAAGTACAAAAATGGGGACTTAGTCATTTTTTTGCCAATTTCCCAAATCCCTCCGCGCGCTCTCTGCAGCTGGGCCCTAACTCCCCTCTGCCACCATGGATTTGCTTCAAACCACTTGCAAAGTAAAGTATCCATACCCAGCAGTGCTCCCAGACCCCGAAACCCACCCACAAACACCAGGAAGCCCCCCAAACAGGCCCCCGAAAACGCTACATTGAGCAAAATGTCAGAAATAGCAAAAACAAAATCAGCGTGGATTTTGTCCCAACCACTTCTATCCGGTATTAGACCTTCCCAGGAATGCCCCAAGACCCGCCAACCCACCCGCCAAAAAGCACAACACCCCCAAACAGCCCAAAAGCAAAATCTCATACTTACAATATTTCTCGGCCTTCGGTCCAAACGCGCTGTGTAGCTAGGCCATAACTCCGGTTTACCAGAACGGATTTCCTGAAAAGCAAATGCAATCAAGATTAGACTGTCCCAGCAGTGCTCCCAGACCCCAAAACTCACCACAAACAGCCGGAACCCTCCCAAAGAGCTCCTCAAAGGCAAGCAAGTCAGCAAAAACACAAAAAAAATTCCGCCTCCGATTTGGTCCAAACCACTTTTATCCGGTATTAGAGCTTCCCATCAATGGCCCCAGAGCCGTCAACCCAGGAGAAAACGAGTAGTAGACCCCCAAACAGCCAAAGAGCAAAAGTACAAAAATGGGGACTTAGTCATTTGTTTGCCAATTTCCCAAATCCCTCCACGCGCTCTCTGCAGCTAGGCCCTAACTCCCCTCTGCCACCATGGATTTGCTTCAAACCACTTGCAAAGTAAAGTATCCATACCCAGCAGTGCTCCCAGACCCCGAAACCCACCCACAAACACCAGGAAGCCCCCCAAACAGGCCCCCGAAAACGCTACATTGAGCAAAATGTCAGAAATAGCAAAAACAAAATCAGCGTGGATTTTGTCCCAACCACTTCTATCCGGTATTAGACCTTCCCAGGAATGCCCCAAGACCCGCCAAAAAGCACAACACCCCCAAACAGCCCAAAAGCAAAATCTCATACTTACAATATTTCTCGGCCTTCGGTCCAAACGCGCTGTGTAGCTAGGCCATAACTCTGGTTTACCACAACGGATTTCCTGAAAAGAAAATGCAATCAAGATTAGACTGTCCCAGCAGTGCTCCCAGACCCCGAAACTCACCCACAAACAGCCGGAACCCCCCCAAAGAGCACCTCAAAGGCAAGCAAGTCAGCAAAAACGATGGTCCAAACCACTTTTATCCGGTATTGGAGCTTCCCAGCAATGGCCCCAGAGCCGTCAACTCACCTGCAAAGAAGTAGAACACCCCCACAAGTGCTGAGTCGTTCTTCATTGGGCATAATCCAGCCCTCTGCTTTGATGGAAATAGGAGTCTGGAGGAGGAGGATAGAGGAGCATGTTCTTCTGAACTTTTGAACCTGAGGAATGCAGACTGCTGCACCTTCAAATCAATAAGAAAACAAGTGAAGACAGTTCTATTGATGGGCTTGTTTTTGTGATTAGGTGATTAAAGTTTGAATTATATTAACTGTGCACAACAAAGAAAGACAGACACACAGGAATGAAAGTGAATAAGGACGAAAAAGAAAGTTATTGATTCATTGTCTCATTTTCAGGGCTCGTTGTTAAGGTCCAGGAATAAGAATAAGGCTTCGTCTTCATACTCTGCGAATTCAGGCAGGGTGAGCTCAGTGTCCACCTCGTCTTCATCCGGCGCGCTTTCTCGTACTCTGTAATCTGGTGGTATGAGGTGCTGATTCATCTTGATCATTGTTAACCTCTCCACATTTTTGGGCGAGAGGCGGCTCCGTTTGGGAGTTACAATGGCACCAGCAGCACTGAAAACACGTTCAGAAGACACGCTTGCGAGTGGGCAAGACAAGTAGTTTAAAGCCAGGTTGGAGAGCTGTGGCCACAATTCTTTTTTCCCATGCCAATACCCCAATGGGTCCACATTAACATAGACCTCTGTTGAGTCATTCAGATAGTCCTTCACCATCGACTCAAGGTCCTCATCCAAGGTTCCTCCACTTTGCTTAGCTGTTGCTGTGCATGTGACCTTTTGAGAACCAAACCCAAGCCGAGCTAGCCAATTCTCTTCAGCCTCCAATGTTTCTGTTGTGTCTGGTGCAGATGATCCGGTTGCCGGTGTCTTTAACGGCTGAGAGGTCACTTGTGCCACAGTCACAGGTGCAGAAGTGGATTGTTTTGACTGGGGATGGCCTGCGGATGCTGATGTACTGCCTTTTCCTTCAATTTTCTGCCGTTCTCTTTCAAACCTCTTGGCTGACAAGGCTAGCCAACGTTTGTACTTTGGAACATGTTCATCATTAAAAGGAAAGAATGCTTGGCCTGCCAGCGCCTTTTTGTAGCGTGGATCCAGAATAGTAGCACAAATGTAATGCTGTTCTGAGTGGATCATTTTAAGACGTTCATCACCACGTAGGCGCTCTAATAATTTCTCCGCCAAAACAAAAGGGTCTTTGTTTTTTTCATCTTTTTGAAACACAGAACACACCTCCTTCAGTTGGTGCTCCAGCAAGTACAACAATGGGATAGCTTTTCCCAAATTACAGTCCTCCTTGCTGACTGCATGCGTGAAGACCTCAAAAGGACGAAGCATGCGTGTCAGGCTTTTAACTATGTGCCATTGCTCCGCACCCATCCTCAGGTCCTTCTGAGCTGTACCCTGTGTTAAGAAATATTGATCGAGTACCGTATACTGCTCATACAGACGCTCAAGCATGTAGAAGGTTGAGTTCCAACGTGTTGCCACCTCCTGGATGAGTGCTTTCACTGGCATTCGACGGTCATGTAGCAGGCTCCTCAGATGCTTCCGGGCCTTAAAAGAATGGCTGAAATGGTTGCACATTTTTCGGCAGGTCTCCACTACCTCGTACGCTGGACTCTCTTTATCACTCAAGAATTTTTTGACAACCAGGTTTATACAGTGCGCCAAACACGGCACTCTGAAATACTGACCCAGCTCCATGGCCTTAACTACATTGGCGCCATTATCCGTGGAAACATAACCAATCTGGCGTTTTTTTGGGGACAGCCAGTCAAGGACCTTTGTGTTAAACTCATCCAAAATGTTTTGTGCTGTGTGACGTTTCTCCAAACCAAACATGGCTAGTGTTGCATGTTTCCGAGCAGCTTTGAAAACTTGGTCCGGGTCAACACCTGCGTTTAGCTTTGCTTTAACCTTTGAAAAAGAGACCCAGTGTGAAGTGATGCACATGTAATCAGCGCCTGCGCCACTGGTCCACATGTCTGTTGTCAGATGTATAGTGTGAACAGCACTCTTCTGCAAAGCTGCCCCAATCACCTCCAGCACATCTTCATGTAGTGCTGGAACCGCAACTCTGGCAAAATAGAACCGGCTAGGAACCTTCCATTTAGGGCAGAGCACTGCCACTAATTCTAGAAAACCAACCCCTTCTACAAAAGAAAAAGGGAGAAGGTCCAGAGCTAGCATTTTAGCCAGCTTAGTGTTAGACAGACGCGTCAGTGGGTGGTTGCGTTCATATTACGCTTCTGTAAACAACATCTTTTTAATGTTGCCCTGGACCAAGCATTTACGGGATGATGATGATATCTTCGACCCAGTTACGCTCGCTGATGAACTTTTGCGCATTGGTGTCTCACTCTCTCCCACACTCTTAGTGTGGCTCACATGGGGTGTGCTGCTGACAGGGGTACTGGGTGTAAGTGAAGTGTTTGACACGTCTTCTGCCTCCTCGTCATCATCAGATGAAACATCATTACGTGCAATTCGGGCTTCCTTGATCGCCTGTAGGTGCGCAAACCATTGGACAGTGTGCTTTCTTTCAAGATGACCTCTCTGGCCTCCGGTACCATAGTTGGAACCAAACTTACCACGACTAACTGCCAACTTACAAATGCTACAAATGGCGAGGTTTTCCTTTTTTGTGGAAACACTAAAGAAGTCCCAAACTGCGGACTTGAAATGTCTTTGGGGGCTGGAGGAGGCGGCAATACTGGTGGTGGTGGTACTGCTGCTAATGCCAGATGAAGTGGAGGATGTGGATTGCCGAACTTCAGTACGTTTTGCACTTTCACCACTACTAATTGTGGTCGAGGTGGATGGAGGTCCCTTCTGGCGAATAAGAAATATGGAAGCGGTAGGTGTTGGTGTACTAGTTAACTCCAATGATTGTGGTGTTTCTTCCATTGCCTCCTCGTCGACAACATCATCACGCTCAGCAGCTTCTCGGGCTAGGGTCAATATGTCTTTTTGCTGCATGCCCGCTGGGGCTGCAGTGACCTTTATGATGACTGGCTCGTCGTCGTGAGAGGCTTCATCAGCAGCAGTATCCGTCACTTCTTGTTGACCTCATCACACTCCATAGCTATGAGTTTTTCGACGACCTTCCTTTTACGCTTAGGTACCTTTGTCAGATCATGGTGTGCCTCACTCTCAGACCGCAGTGGTGGTTCCCAAGTTTGATCCATATCATCAGAAGGAGGTGGGCTTGAAGAAGATGCAGACACCCCCCTTGATCTTTTCCTTGCTAGGGATGTGGAAGACAATGAATGATCATCAGGAGGAGTGGCTTCCTCAAATGATACCTCGGTTTGATAGTCGATTTCCTGATGTGCCCCTACTTCGGGAGGAACAACTATTGTGGGCACTTGTAACCCTCCATGCACCTCTGCTTGCGCATCTCCTTGCGCTGCCTCTCCTTCCACATGTACTTGGGCTTGTACTTGCACATGTGGTTGTTGTTGCGGCTGTGGTTGTTCAACACTTGTCAGGTGAGTTACAACAACCTGTGTTGATTCAGGGACATTGCTGCTACTTTCTTGCGATGAGCCAACATCACTGGTCGATGGTGATTGAAGAAGTACACTGACTGCCTGTGCAGCACTCAAGGGCTTTGACTTAAGTTGGCGTGGTGGTGGTGGTGGAGGCACTGAGCCCAATGGAGCGGGGGTGCTGCTCCCAGCTTGGTCCCCAGCAGATCCCACTGCTGCTGCAGGCGTACTTTTTTTTTTTTACTCCCAAAAAACGCAGCGGCCGGTACACCAGCCTCCTTGGTAACTTGCTTCTTCTGCTCCTTACTGGCAACTTTCTTGCTAGAGGAGCTACGGAGATTTTTTTGGGGGCCATCTTCTTCAGAGCAGGTCAGAACAGCTGGCCGCAGTTGCACGAGTTGCAGAGTTGTCTGTGGCCAGACGTGACGTCGCGTGACGTTATGCTGCACACACACACCGCTGCAGGACTTCTTCCTGGCACTGATGGTTCTCTTGAGTCTTGTGCACCTAAAAGCAATGGAAGACAGAGGAACATCAGTTCAGTTATACACCCCCAAAAAATCGAAAAAAACAGAAAAATCAGCACAATCCCATGCCCTCCATGATGTTTAAATTCAAGACACCCCACAGAAAGACTAGGCCCATGCAACACTCCCTAGTCACTACTCCTGGTGAAAAGGCCACAACAACAGGGCAAAAAAACGAAAATTACAGAAAAATCAGCACAATCCCAAGCCATCCAGCCCCTCCATGATGTTTAAATTCAAGACAACCCACAGAAAGACTAGGCCCATGCACCACTCACTACCCCTGGGCATAATGGATGAAAGCTAGGCAAAATGGGTGCAGGCCTGAGAACACTGCCTGCATTCAAAATGCCCCCCTCCCTCACAGCACATGGCCAGGGCTTGTAGCAGCACTCAAAATGGCCCCCAACCACATGGCCTGTCCACAACAGGCCAAAAAAACGAAAATCACAGAAAAATCAGCACAATCCCAAGCCATCCAGCCCCTCCAGACAACCCACAGAAAGACTAGGCCCATGCACCACTCACTACCCCTGGTGAAAAGGCCACAACAGGCCAAAAAAACGAAAATCACAGAAAAATCAGCACAATCTCAAGCCATCCAGCCCCTCCATGATGTTTAAATTCAAGACAACCCACAGAAAGACTAGGCCCATGCACCACTCACTACCCCTGGGCATAATGGATGAAAGCTAGGCAAAATGGGTGCAGGCCTGAGAACACTGCCTGCATTCAGAATGGCCCCCTCCCTCACAGCACATGGCCAGGGCCTGTAGCAGCACTCGAAATGGCCCCCAACCACATGGCCTGTCCACAACAGGCCAACAAAATGAAAATCACAGAAAAATCAGCACAATCCCAAGCCATCCAGCCCCTCCATGATGTTTAAATTCAAGACAACCCACAGAAAGACTAGGCCCATGCACCACTCACTACCCCTGGGCATAATGGATGAAAGCTAGGCAAAATGGGTGCAGGCCTGAGAACACTGCCTGCATTCAGAATGGCCCCCTCCCTCACAGCACATGGCCAGGGCCTGTAGCAGCACTCAAGTCAAGTCAAAAACTTTATTCGGAAACATGTAAATCATGTCCATAAAAGTACATACATACAATACATGTTAAAAGGAAAAAAAATACACTTAACAATCGCAATCCGCTAAAAAATACAGTATGATACATATAACAAATCAAATAACACACTTTAAAAAGTTTCCAATGGATAAATTATTTTAAAAATTCTTTGTTTAAAAATTCATGCTTTTCCTAGAGCTGATGGCCCTGAGTAAATAACTAGCCGTATAAAAACAGATGTCATGGTGGTGCAAATTAAAAAGTAATTTCATTGCTGCTTTGATGGTTCTTGCTCCAAATTTAATAAATAAAGGTTTTAAAAAGAATTTACGATATTCACTATACAGGTTACATATAAGTAGAAAGTGCTCTGTGCTTTGTTCTGAAATGTTGTCGCACCGGCATGGACCTGTAGGGCGCATCTTAATCTCAGGGAATGCAACCAATAGGTGGACCGTACCCATCCTCATCCTGGTAAGAACAAACCGATGTTGCCCTTTAGTTACCTGGGGGAGGTAAGGGTGTAGGCCCACAAATTCATTCAGTTGGTTATAACGTATACAGGTGGAAAGTTTGAGATCATCCTTGGCTCGTCTTTCTGCACAATGGTTTAAAAAGATTGATTTCAGACTCTCTTTAGAGAGATCCGAAGCAGAACAGTGATCTAATGTAACGTTTAACCCAAACACACTAGAAAAGGATTCAATTGTGTATTTAATCCATGGGATTTTGAGAAAATAGTCTAGACGTAAACAATCCTCAATGATGGCCCTATTAAATGAGGTTTCGTCTTTCATCCAGACCGAGCGCCATAACATCAGAGGTCTCAGCAGTAATAGATCATTTAGATGATGCAGTCCTAATTCTTTGTGGACCAAACTATTAGCAGTGGATGTCGGGAGACACAATAATTTTTTCAGAAATGTATTCTCTTCTACCTGTAGAGGTTCTACCCTGGATACCCCCCATACCCCTGCTCCGTAGAGAGCAGCCGAGAGACACCTAGCTTCAAAGATCTTAAGCATTACTTTAGGCCTTCTACTACCTAATTTACTTGCAAAAGCAAATATTCCATTGGCACTCCTGATCATTTTGTCGCGCACCACCTTGTGCTCGACATCCCAGCGACCATTTTTGGAAAAGGTAACCCCCAGGTAGCAGAAATTTTCCACACACTGCACCACCTGGCCATCAATAAGATACCTATAGGGCTTTTTAGTTTTGACATTACTAGCTCCACACTCCATCACATATGTTTTGCTCTTGTTAATGACCAACTTTCTTTTTTCAATAAAGGCCACAAATGTGTCCATCAAAAGCTGTAGACCCCGAGGGATCCTAGAGAGCAGCACAGCGTCGTCCGCATAAAGTAACACGGGGATGGTACTTGTGTTTACTCTAGGGGCGTCCGCTGGTGCCTTCTTAAGGATCGAGTCTACTTCATTAATAAACAGAGTGAAAAGCAGGGGTGCCAAAACACACCCTTGTCTAATACCTCTCCTGACCCTGAATTTGTCTGTACATTCGCCCGAAGGCCCGTACCGAACACTCGAGCTAAGCCTCTCGTACAGTCGGGCCAGAAAATATATAATTTCCCTAGGTGCTCCCATTTCTAGCAAGGTAGTCCATAGTATGGCGTGATCCACCAGGTCGAAAGCGCTGCTCAGATCAGCGAAACAAAGGTAGAGTGAACCATTTTTTGCTCGGGTGTATTTCCCTATCAGGAGTTCCAGGTTTAAACATTGTTCAATGCAACCTCTTCCTTTCCTGAACCCGTATTGGCAGTCTGTCAGTATCTGATTAGACTCTGCCCACTCTTCTAATCGGACGAGGAGTACACGGCTCATAATCTTGACGGACGAATCCAACAATGAGATTGGCCTGTAATTTTTAACGTTTCCTCGATCCCCTTTTTTGTGAATCGGAACTATTATTGATTCAGACCAGGTGCACGGGATAGTATAGCGAACAGCAGCATTAAAAACTTTGACTAGTACTGGCCCCCAAGTCTCAGGTGCGAATTTATACACATCAACTGGGACACCGTCGGGTCCCTGGGCCTTTCCGCCCTTACTAGCCCTGATACTACTTAGGACCTCCTGTAAGGTGATATCTAAGCTAAGTACTGGCCAAGAGCAACTTATCGGCAACATTACCGTGTTAGGATTAAAAATGCCAGAAAAATGCTGTACCCATGATTCCTTACCTACGTTTGAATTTAACACAGGGAGTTTATCATCTTTTAAAAAAGGGCTGTTTACTACTGCCCAAAAAAGAGTACAATTATTCGATACAGCCGCTAGATCAAATCGCTCCCAAGCTTCCTCACGTAGTTCAGCTTTCCTTTGCTTGAGAGCTAAGTTATAGTCAAATCTAAGCTTAGCTACAACCGTTTTGTCTCTAGGTTTGATGGATAATGCCGTTTTTAATGTCTTCAGAGCCACAGTGCATGCATTATTAAACCATCCCCTTGCTTTATTGTTAAAATTTCCAGCAGCCCTAGTAAACTTACCACTAATAAAAACATTGATTTTTGTAAAGTGAAAAATACAGGCCTCCATATTTGATTTCTCATCAATAATTGATGTAATGTCATTTAAGCAGCATGAGATAATGCAATTAGAAGTTACTTCAGCTTTATCCCCTGCCCACCTTATTCTGAATCCGTTCGGCCTTGGAGTTCTGGACTTTTTGGTTCCGTCCAGAGGTGTCAGGGAACAACACCCAAAGACCCCGGAGTTCCACCTGCCTTGGTGCACAAATGAACAGAAACACGGGCTTCTCGATGGTGGCGTCAAAGACCAAAGGTTTATTACTGCAGGGACACAGAGGTCACAGAATCTACACACGGGCAGAATTCAGGAGACTGTTCGATTTGTACATTGAGGGTTGCTCCTTATATACCAAAAATTGTGCTCTAGGCAAATATTTCACATGTCGGTACATTCCCAAACCTTTTGTGTCTCTAAACAATAAATATTTGGCGTTACACAGGAACTGTCGATAATATCTGATACCAAACATCACGAAGAGGGGTTCCCACCAGTCCATCACAATCCCTTGTCAATATTGCATTCAAGACCCGGACCGCCTCATCATAAAGTTCGTTACCTCCCCCTAATAAAAGCCCAGAAGGAAAGGAGCAGAGCCAGATGCAGAAGATAGAAAAGCGGGATAAGAGATGTTTGTAGGTTGTAAATGGGCAAGGCTACCGGCTTCGGCCGCCTAATCATGATCAGGTACAATGGACAGGAAAACCAGTTCAGGTGGGCTGGCCTCGGGCAGAGGAGGCAACCTTTGTTGAGTCATGCAGCTTCAGCGTGATCTGGTTTAAGGTGCACGTGTCATGTAAGAGGTGAATCTCCGGCTAAGGCTACGTGTCCTTAATCAAAGTGAAGTGAATGAAATGATCAGAGGCTATTGCATATGTGAGGGCAAGGAACCACAAAATGGCGGCCACGATCTAAGATGGATGCCATGGGTAGATCAGAAATGTGTTCATAACAGGAGTGCTCTTACTTGTAGCGTGGCGAAAACACTAGGATATACTAAATGGATCATTTGCGGTTCACTGATACCATTTTTATGTATTTCCGACAAACTTGAAAACACGGGTTCAAATTGTCACGGAACCGTCACGGAACCTCAGACCCTCCTTTTGCCCTTACATAGGCAATTACTCAAT
Organism: Lissotriton vulgaris; assembly: GCF_964263255.1. Taxonomy (NCBI): domain Eukaryota; kingdom Metazoa; phylum Chordata; class Amphibia; order Caudata; family Salamandridae; genus Lissotriton; species Lissotriton vulgaris. Next base: position 587,435,793 of record NC_141696.1, on the reverse strand, counting down.
CTATGTCTGAATCTAGTTCTATGCTCATCAGGTCAGTGACATGTTGTTGTATCATCATCCTTTCTCGTGTCTTTTCTCCAAATGCAGGTGGTTTCCTAAAACAGGTTGTAGCACAAAGACTACACAGAGCAGGACCACACTGGATAATCAGACAACATGAGAATAGTAATATTAAGATGACACCAATGACCATTAGAACCTTCCATCCCCACGCTGAGATCAGAGTCCAAACCCACTCCATGAAGGACCAGTTTCCCTTGTCTACATGTATGGAGTCCGAAATCTTGTGCAACTTAGAGATCGCCTCGTAAACTGTTGGAGCATTATTAGGAATAAAGACACAGCAGCTCGATTGGATCATTCTGCATACCCCACCTCGATCTGCAAGTATAACATCTAGAACCATACGGTTCTGCAATGTCATGAGCCTATCCGCCTGAAGCTCAGCTGTCAGATTGCTAAGGGCACCAGCAGTTTCGGTAATAGTAGATTCAACTACCCGTGTTAGCTGACGTATGTTTCTACTATTGGCCATAGGCCCCCAGAACGGAAGGAAGCCTTTGAAGAAGTCTCCAGCTTCCTGACCAGCGGTATCTTCCTTACTGAAAACACCTCTAGCTACTCTTATTCTGTGGTAATCCGGTGAAGCAGTGTATGTCGGAGGCAACAATCGAGCAATATAACATGAACCTGAAAAGTCAGTAGGCAACCATGTATAAGCTCTGTCTCGACAGATGAAGTAGGTACCCCTGGCAGTAAGGAAGGCAGGGGAAGAGTTAGCCGGAAACACATAAGTCTCTACGCACTCACTCCTCCCTAGCTGAGCTCTCGGATTTCTCCCATTACCTTGCAAACAGACCTGACCTCGGTGAGGTACGACCCAGATTGGAGTTGAGCTTTTACGCTTGCTTTCTCCTAAACTAAGGCGATACTCTGAAGTATTCCAACTTAAATATACTCGCAATTCGTCTCTAGGGTAAGATGGAGTATTATTGACGTCTTTGATCATGTCAATAATTCCCTGGACTAAAGCTTTGTTGGCAGAGTTATATTTAGTGGAGCGTGGTGGACGTGGAGGATAGGTTTCAAGGGCATAAGCAAAGATGGTTTGAAGGGCCTGAAATGATCCATTGTAGCTGAAAGGCAAAACCAGATAGGGAATACCTTTATCCATAGTGTGAGGTATCAAGCCACACACCCAACAGTCTGTCGTGTTAACTACCAGTTGGTGTTGGTGCAAGAGCTGTACAAAAGTATTATTAATGAATTCTGAGCGTCGAGCTTGCTCATGTTCCGGAAACGAGTGAAAAGAGTGTATAGAAGAAACAGTAGAAATAGCAGGATCAAGGGGAGGTACTGTAGATACTGGCACAAAAATCAAATTTATGCTAAAGACAATTCCACCCACCAGTGTTGCTAAAACAATCAAAAATGTAATGGCACATTGCATCAAGAAACATTTGCTATGAAGAATTCTATTTAGTCTGTTTCTGCGAACGTAAATCACATTTTCTCGTTGCAGCGCAGGAAGTTCCATCTTCTACAATCCGCTCGCGACCACTGATGATGTGTACGTAGATGAAAATGCCTCTGTCAGCCCTGGGAGTTCCCAGTACTAACAGAAAGATCGACCTTGTGTCAGACCCCTGCAAATTCAAACTAGGCACACAGCCACGACCCTACGGCTACCCAGACGGCAAGGCAATTTATTAAAAACAATAAACAATAGCAAACTTCCTGGCTGAAAAGCAAAAAAGTCCAATGTATATAAATATCAAAATCACAATATGCAGTTGCCTGCTTTATTAGTTCGTTTTATGGCTTCTAAGGTTGTATCTTTTCCTTGCTGGTACTGTTTGATCGGAAAATAGTGTATCACTAGCAGCTGTTGCAGAGTTTACGTTCGCAGATGGCAAAGTTTCTTCTGATGCTGGAGACAAATGTTCAATGTTCAAAGTAGTCTTTTCAAGAGGAGAGTCACGTTTCAAAGTGTCAGAAATCAAATCGGCATCGCTGAAAGGGACAAATTTTGGAGTTATTTCAGATTCGGAGGCACCAATTCCCTTCTTCACCCAGTCGTCGTAGGGCAGCGGCAGTGGAACACGCTTTACGTGAGAAGCGTGGATCCAGTTCTTCCGGCCAGCAACACGTACAGCTGTCCTCGTTGCCAGCAGGATTTGGAAGGGGCCGATGTAGCGAGGCTGAAGATTCTTTGTCCTCGCGAAGTTCCGGACCACTATGAAGTCACCCGGTTTCAGTTGATGCCCTGGACTCTCCGGAGGCTTTGGCAAAGCATCAAAAACCTGTTGATGAATAAGACTTAATTTAGCAGTCAAGTCATAAAGATAGTCTATCAACATAGGATATTCAATGGAGCAGAATTGTTTAGGCCTTGGCACACCCCAGACATTTGCCGGGCGGCCAAATACAATCTCATATGGAGAAAGCCCTATTCTAGAATGCACTGTTGCTCTCGTTGATAACAAGGCCAAAGGAAGTGCGTCTGGCCAAGCCAAACCTGTGGATGCTTGAATTTTGGCTATTTTAAGCTTGAGGGTGCCATTGTAACCCTCGACTAAACCAGCAGACTGGGGATGGTTCGCACTATGAAATTTTTGTTTCAATCCTAGACCAGCACACACACTCTGCATAACTTTCCCTATAAACTCACTTCCGTTATCTGACCATACAATCCGTGGCATTCCATACCTAGGGAAAAATTCTTTGAGAAGAATTTTGGCAGTTGATAAAGCAGTGTTGTCCTTTAGTGGGTATGCTTCTATCCACCTGGAAAAAGCACAAACTACCACCAGGACGTATTTTAAATTGTTGCAGCGTTCCATGTGAATGAAGTCTAACTGTATTACTTCAAAGGGACAGGAAGGAGGAGCAAAATGACCAGCTGGAGTTGGAGTTCCCTTGCCAGGATTATGCATCAAGCACACCATACAATTTTTCACCACTCTCTCTGCACACTTACTGATTCCCTCATTCTTCCAAACCGGAGCTAACATCTTACATATCCCTTTAGAACTTATGTGCGCCACTCCATGCGCCATTGTCACTACTGCAAGCACATACGCATCAGGCAACATCCAACGCTGCTGTTCTGTCAAATCGATCCAACATCCATTCGAGTCCAATTTGCCCGTACTTTCTCTCCATACGCGTTTCTCTTCCTCAGTCGCTTCTTTCTGAATCTCTTTCACACTTTCCATTGTGTCCTCACACATTCCAGACTCAGCAATCCATCTTGCAGACGTAGCAACATACATTCTACTCATCATGTCTCTAGCTGTCTGTTTAGCGGTTTCATCAGCAAAGGCATTTCCCCGACCAACATCATCCGTGATTGCTTTATGAGCACTGCACTTCACAATCGCAACTTCAGTCGGCAAGGTTAGAGATTCCAACAAGTCGTTAACTAGCTGACCATGTTGAATCTTAGTCCCATGGGACGTAATGAAACCCCTTTCTCTCCACAACCGGCCAAAACAATGGGCCACGCCAAATGCGTACTGACTATCTGTAAACACATTCACTCTCTTTCCCTCAGCTAAAACACACGCTCTCGTAAGAGCTATTAACTCTGCAGCTTGGGCAGAATTCTGACTCACTCTTGCAGTCTCCACAATCGTCTTCAAAGTCGTTACCGCGTAGGCAGCAGTCACATCACCATTCTCCAATTTAAAACATGACCCGTCCACATACAGCGTACCATCTGGGTCGGATAGGGGAGTATCCCTCAAGTCGATACGACCTTTTGTCTCTTCCTCCGTTTTGAAATAACAGTCATGTGGCTCAGAATCACTCGACTCTTGATCAGTCGGCAACAATGTTGCTGGGTTCAATACATTGCATCTTTTGATCTGAATATGATTTGCTAATAACGTCAGCTCGTAACCAGATAATCTCGCACTAGTAAGGTGTTGTGTCTTCGTTCGGTTCATGAGTGTGTCCACTGCATGAGGAACCATGACCACTAGCATATTGTTCATCACCAAACCAGCAGATTGTCGAATGGAAGCTGCAGCTGCCGCTGTAGCCCTCAAACAACTAGGCAATGCTCTAGCTACCGGATCTAATGTTGATGAGAAATACGCACAAGGGCGTTGTTTATCACCAAACTTCTGTGTCAAGACACTCAACGCGCAACCTTCTCTTTCGTGAACGTAGAGCGTGAATGGCTTGCTATAATCAGGTGTACCCAATACAGGAGCTGAACACAGTGCTTTTCGTAACTCAATAAAACTCTCTTGACATTCATCAGACCATGGCACCGGACTCGGAACATTTTTCCCAGTCAAAGCTACCAATGGCTTTGCTAAAAGTGAAAAATTTGGGATCCATTGCCTACAGTAAGAGGTAATACCTAGAAAGGCACGTACTTCCCTCTGTGTGCGTGGAACACTCATCTGCGTAATTGCTTTTATTCTTTCTGGGGTCAACTTCCTTCCCTCCTTTGACAAGAGATGACCTAAGTAGGTTACTTCTTGGCAGCAATATTGCATTTTGGAAGGTGACACCTTATGATTCAAATTAGACAAATGATGCAATAGTGAAATTGTAGCTGCCTTGCAAGTTTCCTTGTCATCGGCAGCCACCAAAAGATCGTCTACGTACTGTACTAGGGCAGAACCTGGAGGAAGGACAAAAGAATCTAACTGGTTTTTTAAAGCTTGACTGTAAATAGATGGACTTTCACAGTAGCCTTGTGGAGCGCGTTTAAATCTGAAACTGCGACCTCCTAAACAGAAGCCAAAAATATCTCTGCTTTCCTCGGCTATCGGAATGCTGAAAAAGGCATTCTTCAAGTCGATGACTGAGAACCAATTGGCTGTAGCGGGAATCAATGTTAGCAAGGCAGTAATGTCTGGCACTACAGGAAACTGTGGAATTACAATCTTATTAACTTCTCTAAGGTCTATGACAAACCTATAGACTGGAGGCTTTGTAGGATCTGTTCGTTTCAAAATCGGCAATACAGGACTATTACAAACATTTCCTCGCGTTTCTTCAACCACACCTTTCTTAATCAAATCTTGCACAATCAATAAGAGTGCACGCTCACCTTCATTCGATATTTTATATTGAGGAATTCTTGGAAATTTCACATTCGCTTTCAAAGTTACTACATACGGTGGAATCTCTAGTAGACCTACATCATTGGGACCAGTCGCCCAAAGAGAATCAGGGAGTGAACGTAGCTCCGGCGGGAGTTTGTCCATTGACAAGTACATCGGAGAGGTGAGTCTTTTACCCAAAGTAAGCTGTACTCCTTCCGGAGAACAGTACAATGTCGCATATAGTCGTTTAAACAAATCTAAACCAAGCAGATTTTCATTACAACCTGTAGTCAAAATCAGGGGTGCTTTCAAGTGACACGGTCCAACAGAAATAGACAAAGGACCAGATATCGGGTTGTACACAGGGGCGCCTGAAAAACCTACGGAAACATTTGTTGAGCCAGACAAAGGTGCGCCAGGGAGTTTCGCATGCATGATAGAACTTTTTGCGGCACCAGTATCCAACAGAAACGGTTCGACTACACCTGATGTTGCTACTGCGACATAAGGCCCACTCTGATCCACTGGAACTGATACTACTCCCTCTCTCCGTCCATGGCTGTCCTAGTACCCATTTTGTTGAAATCCCTCTTCAACTTCACAATAATCCTCAACAAGATATTGCTGAGATCTATTCTGTTGAGCTGACTGTACATTTCGTTGATCAAAGTGATTAGAAGGACGATCATTCGTTTGTGGAGGCATAGCACCTCGTCCCCGACCTCTAGAATTCTGTGCATAACCACCACGACCTCTCTGAGCTGCTGCCGCATTATTTTGCGCTAAAATCTGACAATCATTTTTATAGTGACCCTCTTTCTTACAGTACGCACACTGATTCCACTGGTATTGAGGCCTGGTCGGATTATAATCTGTCTTTTGATACGAATTCTGTTGCATATTAGTCTGATTCGTGCGAGGCGGATACGCCTGCTGTAAAAGAACTTTAGTCTTTAAATCTTTCGTTTTCTTCTCTGATTTCTCCTTTTCCTCTTTATCCCTATTTTCATAGTACTGTGCAGTCGCAAGTATTTGCGCTGTCGTAGATACAGCCCACGCACTTTCTGAGTCTTTCAATTTATTGCATAATTCGGGTAACAAATTATGCACAAATTTATCGACAAACAATCTCTGTCCCCCTTCAGTGCTCATGTCCTGACCACTATGATCCACAAAAGTCTCTTCGAAACTCGTGAAGAAGTCGGAGACACTTTCGTCTTTCTTCTGCTTGCATGCGGATAATTTATCCCAATTAACACGCAATGCTGGCATCAGAGTCTTCATTAAATCTATTATTCTGCCAGGAAGATTAGCAATTAGGGGTTCGGGTTTCGCACCACCTATTTGTTGAGCATCTGCTGCAGTGATAGCTGCCCAATCACCACCTAAAGCAGCCTGATGATCCTCTCTACGTATTTTAGCCCACACTGGTTGTGGAACTACATTACCAAATAACATATCAATGTCGGCTAAGTTCATTATACAAGCCTCAACTGTCTGTGTCAATTCCTTGTAATATCCGGCTGGATTCTTACGTGGATCTGGCAAGGCCTGTTTCACTGCTAACACTTCTGCTCGCTTCCACGGAATATGTATCCATACTCTTTGGAACTGTGCTGGAGCAGCTACAATACCCGCAACCGCATCAGCTTGCACAGCTTCGCGCCAAATTGGAGGAACCTCCCTCATAGGATATTGGCGACTTAGCTTCACTCTACCTTTCTCTAAATCTCTCGGGGAACGAAGAGATGGATCAATCCTAAAACTCAAAATGAGTTCCATCGCTTCCTGTATTTTATCACCCACTATCATTCCTGCCGCAAACTCCTTTTGAACTTTAATTAAATCTTCCAAATCTGATTCGACATCGTCTTCTTCTATTTCCTCACGTAACAACGAGCACATCTCATCAAAGACGTACCGTTGCGTTGGCTCTCCCCATTGCATAAATGTCTCTAACACATCTCTCGTACTATATCTTCTAACTTTCGTAATCCATCTGAGAGCCGTGGAGTCTAAAACTCCCCGTTCCTCAGTACTTGGAAGCTGACTCCGTCTCTGAACAGAGTCAGGAGTAGGAGTCTTAATCAAGGTTTTATATATAGGAGACAGCATATTAGTAACAGAATCAGTGATTCTTCGACGAACAGAAAGTGGAGTTAGTACACTCGCAGACATAGAGAATGCAGTAGAGGTAGGAATAGATGACGAAACAGTAGGAGTATCGAGGAAAATAGTTTGAGGACCAATAGATACAGTGGTAGGTATAGGAGCGGGCAGTGCGGGAAGAGGAGGAGCTGTAGGAACATTTACATTCACCACGGGAAGTATAGGAACTTGATTCTGAGGAACAGGAACACCAGGTTGTCCAGCAACCGGCAATTGAACATTCGGGATCAGTGGAGCCGCAGCACCTTGTGCGTACGGTGGAGGCGACCGTAACAGATAAGATAGCAGAGGATCGTTTTCGGAATCCTCCAGTATCTTAGCCATTTTCGATGGCAAGGCAGGATAGCACTTGTCAATCGCTAAGTTACGCTCTCTAATGGCTACATCTATGGCTTTCTCACACTCGTCAGCCTGCAACTGCTTAGTCGCTTGCTCTAGAGTTAACTCTTCTAGTTCTTTTTGCTCTTTTTTCAACCTTTTCATTTCTCTCTGTTTGGATTCTTTCCGCCAATAACGAAAAGAGTCAAACATTGCCGGCCGGGCTTTCTTCCTAAACAATTTCGCTTCTAAATTGTCGAGAATCTCTTGTTCAAAACTACCATGCAGTGGCCAACTAAGGACACCATCCTTCTTACAATAACGGACCCATATCTCATTATAAGTTATAGGACCCACACCATACTTACAATATAGGTCATATAGGGGAGTCCCAATCGGAGGAACCAGACAAGAGTCCTCTAATTGTGAGTCACTGTTGCAACTAAAACAAGACAACATTTTCCGACTTACCATTCTCAGTCCGGAACACAAAACAAACAAACACGAAACAAATTTGTGCACTTGAACCAAGAACTTAGGCCTACCAAAAACGAACTGATGTATCGATACCCAAAACTGAACCAAATAGATTATCGTAATTAGAACAACCAAAGATAATCTTACAAAACCAAACCAAACCAAGAACCGATCAAGGATTTTTAACAATCCTCACAAAAATAACCAGCTAGCTATCACTAAATACTTAACTGAGTCACTGAAGACGTCACCAAGGAGAAACCCGTCACGTTTCGCTGTACTAAGGACTGCACCACTTCGGGTCCAAGACAGGGCGACGGTCAAGGCAACGGCCCACTGCAGCCGTCCTGAACGGGAACCCTCGTGGAAGAGAACTTCAGGGCCACTTTTGCGATATGCCGGGATCGATGAAGTGGGGCGCCTCCCTCAGGAATCTTCACACGAAGTTTCTCGAACTCTTCAGGCTTTTGGACCGGTACCGAATGACGTCGCCCCACGTTGGGCGCCAATTGGAGTTCTGGACTTTTTGGTTCCGTCCAGAGGTGTCAGGGAACAACACCCAAAGACCCCGGAGTTCCACCTGCCTTGGTGCACAAATGAACAGAAACACGGGCTTCTCGATGGTGGCGTCAAAGACCAAAGGTTTATTACTGCAGGGACACAGAGGTCACAGAATCTACACACGGGCAGAATTCAGGAGACTGTTCGATTTGTACATTGAGGGTTGCTCCTTATATACCAAAAATTGTGCTCTAGGCAAATATTTCACATGTCGGTACATTCCCAAACCTTTTGTGTCTCTAAACAATAAATATTTGGCGTTACACAGGAACTGTCGATAATATCTGATACCAAACATCACGAAGAGGGGTTCCCACCAGTCCATCACAATCCCTTGTCAATATTGCATTCAAGACCCGGACCGCCTCATCATAAAGTTCGTTACCTCCCCCTAATAAAAGCCCAGAAGGAAAGGAGCAGAGCCAGATGCAGAAGATAGAAAAGCGGGATAAGAGATGTTTGTAGGTTGTAAATGGGCAAGGCTACCGGCTTCGGCCGCCTAATCATGATCAGGTACAATGGACAGGAAAACCAGTTCAGGTGGGCTGGCCTCGGGCAGAGGAGGCAACCTTTGTTGAGTCATGCAGCTTCAGCGTGATCTGGTTTAAGGTGCACGTGTCATGTAAGAGGTGAATCTCCGGCTAAGGCTACGTGTCCTTAATCAAAGTGAAGTGAATGAAATGATCAGAGGCTATTGCATATGTGAGGGCAAGGAACCACAAAATGGCGGCCACGATCTAAGATGGATGCCATGGGTAGATCAGAAATGTGTTCATAACAGGAGTGCTCTTACTTGTAGCGTGGCGAAAACACTAGGATATACTAAATGGATCATTTGCGGTTCACTGATACCATTTTTATGTATTTCCGACAAACTTGAAAACACGGGTTCAAATTGTCACGGAACCGTCACGGAACCTCAGCCTATGTACCTCAATGTTTGTGATGGGGCTACTATCTGGAATTATGCAAGCTTCCCAAAACCTAGTTTCAATAACAAGACAGTTATGATCACAACCATGTGGTCTACAACCTTGACATCAGAACTAAAATGAGCTAGTACGGAAGACATGCAAATAAAATCAATTACAGTGTTCGCCTCTCTCCCCACAAAAGTTGGCAAGCTATCACCCTTCCCATCCTGCTCAATCTCTAGGATCTCCATATCATAGGCGAGTAGGAAGGAGTTCAGAGTTTCTCCATATGTATTGTGTTGGAAATGTGTAGATGGTTCTCCAACACGGTTCAAAGTGCCACACAACTTTTGATTAGAGAGAGGGCAAACAGAAATGTTAAAATCTCCAACATATATGAACTCAAAAACTGTATTAGAAGCTTTCATCAATTGTTTGATTGCGACGTCTAATTCTAAAATAACCATGTGTCTGCTAGCATCAAAAACATTATTATACATATTAATCAACAGAATGTTTTTGTCTGCCTCATCAGCTAACCACAGCAGTTGGGAATTATTGCCCACGGTGATATGCTCCTTCACCCTAATTCGCATTTTCACAGAAATCAGAATTAGCAAACCACCTTTGGCCCTCCCTGAAGTAGTTGCCACTGCTGGTAGCTCATATGCTACAAAACCATCAAGGCCCTTGAAATTTAGACACCAGGTCTCTTGTAAACATAGGATATCAAATGTTCTAATTAGTTCTAACCACCCTAATACTTCAAATTTGGAAACTAGTCCTGCTATATTCCAACTAGCAATATGGCAAGATGTTGAAGCCCCCTCTAAGGTATTGCAAGATGTACCCACAGACTTAGGCAGTGTACTACCTATAGTATTTGAGGACTGATTTAAGTCTACTCCTACGAACACTGCGGCAATCTCGTGTCTGACCTCTTGTCAATCGCAGTTATTAAGACCAGACAGGGCATCAAATCTGTTGTGTAATAGCAGGCTTGGTACTAGGGGAGAAGCCCAGCGGTTATGCATATTCAGGTTGTTATCCCATCCTAGTGCTGGCGTTTTTGGTAGGGTTACGTTTTGCTGTTCCCCATAGAAGAATTTTAATGTTAGGGGAACCACCGTACCTCTTCTACGCTGAGGCGGAAGAATATGTGTTAAGACATTTGGAAGTACATCGGGGTGTGCAAATGTTACCGCCACACAGTCCCCTTTAAATCTTTTGGGGCGATTCCCTATCCAGGGGACACGTTTAACTGCTTTAATATCGTGCGCCAGTTGCTGTAGCCCTCCAGGCGCTAACCTCATATTACCTGAGAGCCAATGGAGGGCCTTACTACTCAGAGAGCTAGATGACTCGGTAATGCCGTCATCCAAAAGGGGTACATTAGCTAACACCAGTACAACAGGTGAGGCTTCCTCAATAAACTGCAGTGGGTCTGTACCGTGAACTTGTGCTTGTGGTAAATTTACTGTCAACGGACGCCCTTCTGCTGTTGTTACATGTTGATTAACTTTCGGGGCCGGCATGTGGACTGGATTAGTCAGCACACCAGATGTCCCTTCTCCAACTTGGTTAACCCCTTCGGTACTATTTTTTGTTATTAATAAAGTATTAAGACTACCTATTTCCTCCGTCAACTTTGTTTGCACACCTCCAAGTCTTTTTACTTCAGCCTGCAATTTATCGATTTTAGAGATCAGAGGTTTTACAATTTCAATAAGTTTACCCTCTACAACCTCAAGCAGTTTAGTTAACATTTCGTCATCTCCTCTGTTTCTTAAAATCCCTTCCCCTACAGCCTTTTGGGGAGCTCTCAAGGAACCTGGGGATAATGTTCTTTTCCTTTTCACTCTTGGCCTTGGACCGCCCTGTTTCCGCTGATTCTTCACACAGGTGCGCACAGGCCGGGGTGTATGCTCAATCGGTGGTAAGTCATCCTCCACAAGATCAGTTACAGTTTCTGGATCAGAATCTATAACATTTTCAGAGTCTACATCCAGAATAACAGGGGATGGTAACATGGTCAATGGCTGGCTGCCAGACTCAATAATAGGTGATGCGTTTGGTGAGACCCTGGTTTCCACCAACACGAAAGGGCTATCATCAGTTGACAGAGGTAAAGTAGGGCTTAACCTGCGCAAATCTGGTGACTGGCTTAGCCCAAGTGATTCCCTCCTTTGTTCATTTATTTTCTTTACTGTTTGCACAACATAGTTATCCATGGTGTTTGCGGGCAGAGCAGCAGGTTTCTTTTTGGACATCGTCTGTATATAACACAGGTAACAAACAACACAGGGACGACAACAGAGTCTTACTTGTAGGAGCGTCTCTGGGGGAACAGGGGGTCAGGCCCTGCCCCTCCCTCCTCCTGCCGATGAGGGCCGTAGAGGGCCCGCCCTTTGCCCGGGCTTCGCCCCGGGCGTCCCGCTCGCGTCCCGCGACGCGGGGGTGCTCCTGCTTTTATTCCTCTTCCCTAGCGCTCACAGGGCGCTGCCACGTCACTCTGACGCGCCGCCGCGGTGCCTGCCGGGATTTGCAGTCTCCCGGAGCGGCGGCGCGGAGTCCGGTGTTTCTTGACTCTTGGCGGCGGTGGCGGCGGTGTGGGCAGTGTCCTCTGCCTTCCTTCCTCTGTGGGCGAGTAAGGTAAGTGCTACTGACTCTCGGCAATGGCGGCGCTTTGGCTGTGGTCTCCCCCGCTCTGCCGGGGTGCTCCTGCTTTTATTCCTCTTCCCTAGCGCTCACAGGGTGCTGCCACATCACTCTGACGCGCCGCCGCGGTGCCTGCCGGGATTTGCAGTCTCCCGGAGCGGCGGCGCGGAGTCCGGTGTTTCTTGACTCTTGGCGGCGGTGGCGGCGGTGTGGGCAGTGTCCTCTGCCTTCCTTCCTCTGTGGGCGAGTAAGGTAAGTGCTACTGACTCTAGGCAATGGCGGCGCTTTGGCTGTGGTCTTTAAAAGCCAAGAAAGCGGAGATAAAATTATCTCCCTAGTACCTAGCTGTCGCTAACACCAGTTAGCGACAGCTAGTAGGAGATAACGACCATCTTGGGCCCCACTTTGCATGTCAGTGATATTTATCACTAATGACATGCAAAGTGGGCGTGCCATGATGTTAGCGACTGGAAACAGGCCTTCACGAAGTTTTTAACTGGACGTCGGATAACAAATTAAAAGGTAATGGGGAGAAAACGGAGATCCTCCTCTTAGGGAAAAGCAAGGACCTCTGGAGTGATCCCCATTGGCCGACGTCGTTGGGTAGGCTCCCGCCACCAGCCACCCAGGTTAGAAACCTTGGGGTTATTATAGATGATGGACTATCTATGACGCAGCAAGCCAACAAAGTGGCAGGCATGTGCTTCACTATTCTTAGATGGCTACGCAAAATTGTCTGGATGTTACCGCCTATTACCCAGAAGACCGTAGTCAATGCCTTAGTTACATCTCGGCTTGACTACGGGAACATCCTCTACCTGGGCTCCAACAAAGCAGTGATAAGACGCCTGCAGCTTGTGCAAAACTCTGCTGCTAGACTGCTATGCAGAATCCCTAGATCTGCTAGGATCACAAAACATCTTAGGGATCTGCATTGGCTAAGGGTGGAAAATCGGATTCGATTCAAAGCCCTGAACTATCTGTTTAAAATCAAAGCTGGCACTGCCCCCAGGTACTTACAAGATCTTGCCAAGCCCTATTTCCCCAACCGCAACCTTCGCTCTTGTACAGCAGCGAATTTTGCTGTTCCCAGGTACAAACTGGCCAGAATGGGTGGGAGATCCTTTTCCTACCTAGGGCCCACCCTCTGGAACACACTCCCCCTCCACATACGCAAAGAAGAAAATCATCTGAGATTTAGAAAAAGTGTTAAAACTTGGCTGTTTGACAAATAGTTGGCTGCTGACTGTCTCCTCTCTTGTTGTGTTTTGGGCTCTGTTATCTTGGCGCCGGGAAACCCTTTGTGGGTAGCTGCGCGCCTTATAAGTGTTATAAAATAAATAAATAAATAAATAACATCGCTATCTCCTATTACCAACTTTTGGAGATATTCGTGCTAAGCGCGAATATCTCCAAAAGCTAACACCTGCCCTGAGCAGTTCCTAGCCATGTTATCCAATGGGAGGTGGATAACATGGCTAAGAGCATTAGCTCGGTAATGCATGAATATCGCTGACTTTTCAGCGATATTCATGCATTGCGGCCGATTTTTATCGTATTTGCGATAAACCTTGGTAATACCAAGGTTTATCTGCGATAAAAATCGCCGCAGTTCAGCGGTAAATTTTTGTCTCTAACCAAGCAATAGTGATAATTATCGCTATTGCTTGGTAACATGCCCCATAGTGTCCACAGGGCACTTCTTAACCCCTCCCCTGCTGATGACAGAACCGCTCCGTCATCAGCTACAGTTGAGCTGTGCTGATGACGGAGCGGTTCCGTCATGGCCCGGCCGCCGCGCCTGCGCGGCAGTCTTAATGAGCGGGGCGGGTCATGACGGAACCGCTCCGTCACCAGCACAGCTCAACTGTAGCTGGTGACAGAGCGGTTCTGTCACCAGCATGCGGCGGCCGCGCGGCCGCCCCGCCCCTTTAGCGCTGCGGCGGAATAGCCGCCGCAGCGAAAGGGTTAAGAGTAAGGCGGAATAGTAAGAACAAATCTGATTTCTTTGAAGAATTGAATACATTGTGTACAAAACTCATTAACAGAGATTACCCGAGATGGATTATGAACTGAACCATGACAAGAGCATGGCTTCAACCACCTAAAGCAAGCTTCACCACTAAAGAATGCTGAGCAGTTTCAGTACTATTTGGCAGGAACAATTTTAGGAAAATATTGATGAAAAACTGGCACATTTAGTATAAAGACATTGAACTTTGTCAGCAATCACTTAGTGATGTCCTACAGGGAGCTGCTGATATTACATCACATTGGGGTTGACAGACTGTATTGCACTTCAAATGTAGGAAATGTCAGGCATGTTAATTTAGCAGAAACACAAGCGCAAGGAACTTTTGACAAACACAGATGTCTTTTTCAAACTGCAGCTCAAGCAATTTGGTATATTCTATCAAATGTCCATGTCCATGTTCATAGATTGGGCAGACCATTTCAAATGTAATGCAAAGAATTTGTAAACAAGGAGTAGGATTCACTGACCCACAGTGAATGGCCATTCTTGTCAAATGTCAAATCATCTGATCTCCTAGGTTTGAAGAGATAAGAATGGAAAACAAGAAAAGGAGGAAGGGCCAGTGAAGTTATAAAGAATGAGAAACAGAATGAGAAACTTGTCAGAAGAGGAGACCCAAAATGTTCTCTGGAATCTTAATCTCTCAAAGTTTTATGAATTGTTTAATTGCTGCTGGTTGAGTATGCAATTTGGAAACAGATGCATCTTTAAAAAAAAAACGGTGAACACCCTAAATATCGATTCAAAAATATCGACTGCCTAGAATATCGAATAAAAAATATAGAATGGACAGAATATCGAATTACCAAAATAAAGTTGGTTAGAATATCGAAATTAAGGTAAGAAATATTGATTCCCATAATATCGAAGTTAAAATATCGTTTTCCATAATATCGATAATTTTTTTAGTGTTATGTATGCTAGTATATGTGTTAAAAAAAATATTATATTTGTTATTTAATTTTTGTACAATTTAATTCCGTAGAGGGTTGTGGATTTATAGGGGAATAGGGTGGGAAGTAATTTAATTATAGTAAATGAAATATTAGTTTTTATGAATTAATAATTATTTTTAAGTTAATTTTGCGTTTTAGCTCTGTAGCGGGTTGTGGCTTTATAGGGGAATAGGTTGGAAAGTAATTTAATTGTAATTAAGTAAATATGTATTTTTGTTGCATGTATTGATAATTAATTAATTGTTTATTAATTATTAGTTGGTAGTTCTTTTTTATTAATTGGTAATTAAATTTTAATTAATTGGTTAAATGATAATTATGTTAATTGTTTTAATTTATTATTTGGAGTGGGTTGTGGGTTATAGGGGAATAGGTTGGGAAGTATTTTAATTGTAAGTGAATATGTATTTATATTTATATGTATTGATAATTAACTAATTGTTAATTAATTATTAATTGGTAATTAATTTTTAATAATTGTTAATTGGTTTATCCTATTACATTTTTGGTATTGAAAAGTAATTGGTTGTTAATTGTTAATAGGTAATTATTTTTGAATAAATAACATTTATTGGTATTTATAATTAATTAATTATTAAATATTTTGTAATTGGTAATTAATTTGAATTATTTTAAAATGGTATTGATAATGAATGTATTCTTATTTAAATATTAAATCATTACTTTCCCTACTGTTTCACTCTCTGGAGTGGGAATATTAATTTTTACCCTCCCGCTATCCAACGCTTTCCCTACTGTTGCACTCTCTGGAGTGGGAATAGTAATTTTTACCCCTATGGTATCCAACGCTTTCCCTACTGTGACTCTCTAGAGTGGGAATAGTAGTTTTTACCCTCCCGCTATCCAACACTTTCCCTACTGTTGCACTCTTTGGAGTGGGAATAGTAATCTTTACCCTCCCGCTTTCCAACGCTTTCCCTGCTGTTGCACTCTCTGAAGTGGTAATAGTAATTTTTACCCTCCCGCTATCCAACGCTTTCCCTACTGTTGCACTCTCTGGAGTGGGAATAGTAATTTTACCCCTACGCTATCCAACGCTTTCCCTACTGTTGCACTCTCTGGAGTGGGAATAGAAAATTTGACCCTCCCGCTATCCAACACTTTCCCCACTGTTGCACTCTCTGGAGTGGGAATAGTAATTGTTACCCCACACTATCCAACGCTTTCCCTACTGTTGCACTCACTGGAGTGGGAATAGTAATTTTTACGCCTACGCTATCCAGCTCTTTCCCTACTGTTGTACTCATTGGAGTTGGAATAGTAATTTTTACCCTTACGCTATCCAACGCTTTTCTTACTGTTGCACTCACTGGAGTGTGAATAGTAATTTTTATCCCTACGCTATCCAACGCTTTAACTACTGTTGCACTCATTATTAATTAATATAAAAATGGATACTTTAATTATTTTAATTATGGTATATTATTTATTTTTATATTTAAATAATATGTTTATTTATATATATATGTCAATATATTTTTAATAATGTTCTAAATATTTTATAATTAAGATTAATAAGTATTTTATAATATTTTTAAGTAAATATATATTTAAAAAAATGTTTTACATTTCATTTATTATTTGTACCTTTTAAGCTTTTCTACAATATTTTAACTATGTTTTATTTAATTGCGTTTATTATTTATTTACTTTTATAGTATTTTAAATACATTCAAAAAATCGATATTTTAGTTACCTACATTTTCACTTTCTATATTTTGGAATCAATATTTTAGTACTTACCTGTTTGTAGATAGGCATTCTATATTCTGTCCCACGATATTTTGGAGACAATATTTTGATACGTCGATATTCGGTCCTTCAGTATTTAGTTACTGATCCCAAAAAACACTCTAAAGAAATTGAAACAATGCTGAAATCCACAATAATGTGGAAATAACTTTTGTATCACACTATTTCGGGAAAATTGAGCAGTGATGTGAATAATATTTCAAGGAAGATGGTCTTCGTGATAAATTACTAGTCATACCGGAATGTTCTGGAAAAATTCTGCTCTGGAGCCCAAGACTCTCAGCTTACATACTGACGAAAATACATCATGAAGAGCTAGGGAGCATTATTAAATTGGAGCTCAAAATAATGAATTCTTCCAATGAGGCTAATTTGGCATCTTTTTCACAGAGAGGAACATAGAACTCCTGAGCTAGTAAGGCATCAACAAGATTATTTCCACAATCTCTCCTTGAATTGTGATTAATTGAGCTAATTTTAGGACTCCATACTCTCTGTAAATTTCCTTGATCACAGGAGGTTGAATTGTTGAATCTTGAAAAGCTGTAAAAATGAGACGAAATTAGTTTGTTTGTGTGGTAATTGCGCTCTCCTCTTATATGCAGTACTGTTAAGGGGAGAACATGTGTTCTGCGTAGCATCCCAAATGGAACCTTAACTGAGATATTGCAGTAGATCTGGTCCCCTTCTTGTCATTGACATAAGCCATTGTTACTGTATTGTCTGATTTTACCAACACTGATTTCCCTTGATCAAGTGAAGATAGTGTCACAATTGCAGATCCCGCTCCAGGTCCCACTACGTCAAGCCCGCAGGTACCGGCTAAGGAGTATAAAACTCCTCCTATCCAACACTGGAACACTTTGTGTTCTAGTGTTCGGGCCAGTATTGTGTTTCCGGGTTACTCACCAGCAAACCTTCTGGTTAGTTGTCGGGAGTCCAGTGTTCCTGCTCTTGTCTTCATTGCGTCTTTCACTTGCAGCTCCTGGCATCTCACACGGATCCCTCGGTGGGTCCCTGGTGTTCTTGTCCATCAGCGCCCACTTTGCTGCTGCCCAGACATTTCTACAGTCCTACAACAAAAGAAATCCACAAGCCATTACTCCATACCTTACAGTAATAGCGCTGTATGCTCTGCTCATGAGTGCATGTTACTTGGAACTCTTATACTTATCTGTTTGAAAACCTTTTTCATGGAGATTCGTTTATCCTTTCTTTCTTTCTTTTTTTGTTTGTACTAGGTTATATCTGAAAGGCAGAAGGAATTTCCTGTTATATCTTCCTGATGTTAAGGAGGACTTTAGTATTGCTCAAATCCTGAGCTTATGTTTACATTACTTAACCTGATATTAAGGGACTTGTTTACTACTCCGGATTCCTGTTACCATGGGTCATTACTAATAGTCTATAGTTGGGTGTTAGTGTGCTCTCCTTTTGTTTTGCTTTTATTAACTGATTGTATAACTTTATTGACGCCCTTCCTTTCACTTTTTGCAGACAAAGATTAAATACCCCCACTCGAACAACCTGTTGTCATCTAGTGGAAGACGTGAATTATTTAGGTACTTTAAAATCACACATTTCCCAATAATATTATTCACATTTAGCATTTCTTTACATACTTACACATTCTGTCTCTTTTTTGGTAGAGATTTCTCCTGGCTTCCTGGTCCTGTCTATGAGTGGGGAAGGTTGTGGGCCATTTTCTTATTTCTTCCCTGTTTTCCCTCCTTCCCCTGGTTTACTGTTGTTGCTTTGACTCAGTTGGGTATATCAGTGACTGGAGGAAGTTGGGACCTCTCATCCTTGCATGGCGTTCCTGCGGAAACATAAGTAGGAGTCTGACAAAAAGTTCTTGAAAGCCGGAAAACTGCAAAAACGTACATCCAAATGGATAGGTTTTGTCTCTGTGCCAATAACCATTTAACTTTGGTTGAGTATGAGTCTAGGGTAAGCACTCACCCCAGTGAACTGGCCTCTGAGGTAACATCAATGAAGAGTAGAGCTATTGGAACATGTAGCTTGGCAAATATGTTATCATAATGACTTAAGATTTACTAGAGGGTTATGCATTAGGGAGTTTTCATTTTTAATGGAATGTTTTTCGCAAACTTCTTCACCAGTACTATCACTAGATGGATACCTCCTGTCACTTTCAGCAAAAGTAATACTATGGAATAAACTCCCTACCTTTTTGATGCCTTGGAACTGACATTATTACCTTCTTGTTCAGTACATTTTGGAGAGATTGTGACAATCCCTTCTGCTTCTGATGTTCCTGAGCCCAATTGGTCATTACGGTTCGTGAAGTTGAAGGATGGGAGGATCATTTTATTTTGTACCCTCATTAGATTATCTTGAGTACCCACAAATTTGAAATAGACACCACTCATACCTTCAGGAACTTCTGTGTTCTAATTTCTTCCCACCACCAATAAGTAAACACTTAGCATAGTCAAGAATGCGTTTGTTTGGATGGAGAATACTGACACCTTTTGCAAAATTACTGATTTGTTCCCTCCTTAAATTTGAGTCTGGATAATTTAGAAAATGGTGATAACGTGAGTATCATTTGAAAAGAACATAGCTGATTGGAAGAATAAAATGATTTAGATTGTTTCTTGAACAATGACAGATGATTGTGTTCTTTGAAGATTCTCTGGATTTTTTTTCTTCTCATGTTTCAAGGACTAAAATACCTAAAAAGGGCATATGTATGATTGCGTTCTTCAGCACTGAACTGGTGTTCAAATCATGTAGTACAGATTAAAACAAGCTGCAAGAGAAGCTCTATCTGCCAGTGCAGTGACAGTCACGCAATCATAAGACAAATCCAATAAGAATGAAGATGTCTTGCAATACCCTCTAGATTGGCTGACCATTCTAAGCCCTCTTCCAGTGTCTTTAAATAAGTATCTAAAGTTTGACAGCAAATACAGTATAATCTAGGCACAATACACAAGATAATATGGAGAGCAGAATATACTTATCATATAGTCCAACTTACTTTCAGTTGGTTCTTCCACCACTGCTTCATCTGCCATGAGTCAACTGGCACTGTCAATCACTTCCTACAAGTGGATAAAGGGTGCTGTAAATCTTGTAAGATTAATTTTATCAGGGTACTTCCATTCTCTTAGAATTACATCCAGTGTACATGTATGTACTGGGAGGCCATCCTTGTATTTTTTCTGAAACTGGAGTAAAAGAGTGGAACAAGATGCTCCAGGCTACTCTGAATTAGGATTATCCATCTTCTGCTTAATTCTCCACAATTTTGCTCGAAGAGACTCCTTTCCAATAACCTTTCCTTGTTGCTCAGAGGAACCAATCCCAACTTCATACTTGCCAGATTCAACAGTTGGATTTGTTCCTGATCTAGAGAAATAGACATATGAGCAGATCCCTTGATGGTGTGAGGCGTAGAGTCAAGGTTTCACCAATAATTGCTTTTATCTTTTCTTTAGGGAAAACCATTGAGTTCTCGCTCTCGTGACGCTTGTGGGAAGGAGAAGGGTCAAGAAAAAGACAAGCACTCTTCCTGTCTGTTTGCCCATATTTACTGGAATCTCTGTACAGAACTGCCACAAGCACAATACTGTGCTATGCAAACAAATGATAGATGGGATGCTGAATAAATCATACATTTTTCCCCAGTCAAGAGATCTGGGTTAAATCCATAGATCTTTTGCTCACTATGCCACCCCAGTTTAGACCCAGCCATATGCAAATCAGTCTTGACCCTGTGCCTCATGGGAACATTCCAGACCGAACTGCGAAGCCAAGTCCTCCCTGGACCGGAAACAAGCATCATGGGACCGGTTTCTGGGTATTAACCTTCTTCAGCCAGACTAGCTTGAATCAAGTGGCACAGTGACCAAGGGACCCACTTCTGTGCATACCTATCCCACTTAGGGTGAAAAGTGCTACGCTAACAAATGATGGATGGAATGTTTTATAAATCATACATTCTCCCAAAGTCAAGAGATCTGGGTTGAATCTATTGTTCTTTTGCTCACTGTGCCACCCTAGTTTAGATCCAGCCATATGCAAATCAGTATTGACCCTGTACCTCATGGGAACAGTCCAGACCGAACTGCCAAGCCAAGTCCTCCCTGGACCGGAAACAAGCATCCTAGGTCAAGTTTCTGGGTATTACCCTTCATCAGCCAGGCTAGTCTGAATCCAGTGGCACAGTGAGCAAGGGACCCACGTCTGGGCATACCCATCCCACTTAGGGTGAAAATTGCTACGCAAACAAATGATGGACGGAATGCTCAATAAATCATACATTCTCCCCCAGTCAAGAGATCTGGGTTAAATTCATCATTCTTTTGCTTACCATGCCCCCCCAGTTTATCTGGAAACCCGAAACCAGTCCGAGGATGATTGTTTCCAGTCCAGGGAGGACCAGGCCTGGCAGTTTGGGCTGGACTGTTTCCATTGGGCGCAGGGTCAAGACTGATGTGCATATGGCTGGGTTCAAACTGGAATGGCATGGTGAGCAAAAAAATGATGGATTTAAGCCCAAATCTCTTTACTGGGGTGAACGTATGACATTGTTCTGCATTCTGTCCATCAATTGTTCTTTAAGCACAACACAAGCAACACTTACATAAGATGATTAAAAAGGAAGTGCATGAGGGAAAATTAAAGTCTTCATATGCGCACTACGGCTCGCTACATGTTTCCCAGCCACAGCAACTAGACTACAAAGTGTTCGATTCTTACCAACTAAAGAATCGGAGACAGGAAACTTCTGTTAACCGTGAGCAGGAATTAGCACTCCAATACACATTGGGGGATATTCTCAAGAATGTGTGATAACCATTGCAAATTTAGCTTAACGCAACTTTGCATATCGCAGTCTATTGTGAGAAAATAACACCGTATCAATGTACAATTCCCAAACCAGCGGCACCATGAGATAGTAGCAGGACACCGCGCCAAATGATTGCGTAAAAATCTTCGCGATGCACAGAAAATGCCAAACACGAGCGCCCAAAAAGTTACGATGCCACAAATCGCGACACAAAAATCAGCGACAACCAGTGACAGGCCTTCAAGGAAAATGCACTATAAAAGCAACAAAACAAAACCAAATCAAACTGTGTAGCACCATGGATGCACCCGGACCGAGTGCAGACGACAACCAGAACCGCACATGCCCCACGTAGGACCAACCGGGAACCCTGTGTCTGGAGAAGGGCAAGGAGAAGAGGAAGACGGGGTTCAGTCCGCAGGAAGACCGGATCATCATAACGGAGGTGACAGAACACTACCAACAACTGTCTATCACCTCCACTGCTGCACTGGAAACCCAAACGGAAATATGGCAGACCATTTTCAACAACCTCAATGCAGTCGGAGTGTCGAAGAGGTCAATGGAGGAGGTGAAGAGGCACTAGCATGATGTGCAAAGCCAGACCAAACAGAAACTCGCAGCCAACAGGAAGGCAGCAACAGTGAATGGAGGTGGGAGTCCTACGTCACAGGAGGAGCTGGAGGAAATGGTGGCCACAGTCACCAGTGTGGAGACGGTGGCAGGAGTAGGGGGTCTGGACACAGCTCAATATGGCCTGACTCAACAGGGTGAGTAACGACCAGGCACTGGGAGGACAGGGGGAGATGGGCACAATAGCACACATGCACAATCACGTGGAGCACACTGCACACGCACAATGATAGTGGAACGTGTCCCTGATAACCTTGGCACACTGCAGGATACTTAGAAACACCAAGTAGGCCCCCGTCCACTATGTGCACATATGGGCCCCCTCCATATCACCAACGACACAACCTACCCATGCACATATGCAGAATCCAGAAAAGCAGTGGCTGTGTGAGCCACACTGACTATGTAAGTGACACTGCATGACCGATATTATGACTCCAGTCAAAATACATCACACTGTGCATGATTCGCCATTGAGGTGGCCCAGTGTGGATCACATCCGTAAAGGAGCAGGTCACACTCTGCAACATCCACGTGCACCTACAACCCATGACGTCCATTACACATCCGCAGTCAAACAATGCACAAGACCACAAAATCTGTCCAAGAGCACAAATGACCCAAGTCGCAAATATTTCATCCCCCGAAAAGCACACAATTCAAAGGCACACCGCCTCAAAGGGATAAGAGGCTGCAAAATCAAAGCTGCAGGGGCAACTTTCCACAATGCAGCACACACATAGCAATCACAGCACATCAACATTGACGACAATGTGGTGCAAAGTGCAACACCTACACCACAGGACAGAGGACACAACAGGTTCCGCTTGTGCGTAGTAACTGGCCACTCACATCTGGCATTGCCTGACACTATATGATGATAATGTACAAGTACAACCACACATCCGTCATGTAGCCAGAATTCCCACTGTCTGCCATCAAATAGCCAGCTCCACCAAAACAGTCACAATGTACATTGTCATGCAGTCTGTATGTTAACATCTGCAAAGCGTCAACATACATGGGACACACTGTTAACCTGCATCAACCCCTTTACTTTGCAGAAGGACAATCAACACCCACAGAAGCTCAGACCACAAATCTTATCAGTGATTACGAAGAGGACAACCTGCACATATGCTCTGACACCCTCCAATGGCTAATGGACAGCCTCCACACCCCACCCCCAGGAGCAGGGCAGCCCAACTGCCTCGAGGTGACCCCACCCCCTGCACAGACCACACAGCAGGAAACAGACACCACCACGGCTCTCTCCCTGGACCCCTGAACATAACATGGAATTCTAACCCTGTGTGTTGGGTTGCAAGTTGGAGATGTCTGATCAGCTGCGGGGGGGTTTCAAGCTTGTAGCAGCCAAACTTGATACCATACGTGGGTGTCTGAGTCCCATCGGAGACCACTTACAGTCCCTAACGGACACCCACAGTCCGCAGCATGCTCCCTGTTAATCCGTTGCTGACATCGCTGGGGACATTACCGGGATACACAAACTGTCTAGTCAGACAGGCACCAGCAATGACACCACAGAGTTGGGACAGATGCGCAGGACTATGGAGACCATGGAACAGATGCAGGCGTGAAGTATGGCTGCCACGGCTGACTACCAGTGAGATCTAGCTGGGATCTTCCATGCCTTGCAGTTCCTCATCTTGCCATTGCTGCCACTGAGCCTGTCCCAGATAACTGCTACAGGAACTTTGACACACACATCTCCGACCCCTGATGTGTCAGTAGCACACAGTGATGCAGCCCTATCACCTTTGCACCCTGATGTGTCATTAGCACACAGTGATGCAGCCCTATCACCTTTGCACCCTGATGTGTCAGTAGCACACAGTGATGCAGCCATTACACCCCCACACACACTGGACTCACTGGACAAAGAAGAAGTATCAGAGGAGTAAAATGTGAATGGTAATGACTATGAGGAAGGAGGTAGTAGCATCCATTTCCGCCATATGACCTGTCCCTGCCTGGTTCAGGCCTATCCATCTTGCACTGGGACAACACCTCCCACTGACCCCCGAAACACTCTGCAGCGTTCACTTTGACTCCGACATGGACTGCAATATCTTATTCTTCACCGGTTGTCAATTACACAGCAATCCTGCTGCGGACTGTGCTCTCCCTCTTTCAATTCACTTTTCAATCCCTAAAGGACTCTGGTTGGCCCACCTCTGGACTACCATGTAATGTGGGCTTGGCATGGCCATGTACAGCTCCAGCTCGGCATTCACCAGAATGTGAATAAAACATTGAAAATCATACAGATGTGTCTATGTTTACTCAAGTATGAAAGTATGGCTGGATGTAGGGACATTGATTGCACAAGAAGGTACAACCTGGTAAATGACAGCAATGCGCATGATTGACCCTGAGCCACATAGCCAATTAGATGACTTTGAAGGTGTGAACTAGCTGTGGCCTCATTACACATGAACAACAATCTCGCAACCCCCCAACGTAGGCAAATGTCCATGTATTAAATAAAGCTGTGTGTAGAAATGAAAAAATGAGCAGCAAGCCAGAAGTGGTGTCCTCCATCACGTGACAACAGAATGTCACTTCGCAAACCTACTCACACTCATCTGTGTGGACACATTCTGTTTTGATGTATAACATTGCTCCACAGAGCTTGGACAGCATATTCACATTGCTGAAGACACGTAAGTGCACAGGTCTGCCAGCAACTATCCCAAACACAATGTCTGTCTCACAGAGGTGATCTGGCAAAAAGGCCCCACCCCCAATGTACATGCGTCAGTCAGTCCCTCCCTGTGCTGGGACGATGCTCATTGTGGCACAAGATTTGTCAATCTAATCAACACTCATCACAGTTAGACACCAGTGAAGTTGCGTAGACTTTATTGGCATGTGCGTGTCATACAGACAAGGCAAGAGCCACAATATGCAGGGAAATGCATAAGACACTTACACGCAGCATGGGAACATGTCGAAGTCAAGAAATGGGGATGCAAAAACGTACACAAAATCATAACACATGGCAACGGTCTCAACCCACTTTGCCTTGCTAGACGAGACATGTGATGTTTGGGGTCTGCTCATTGCGCTGTGTGAGGGGACACAACTCACAACCCATGGGATCTGCATAGTGCTGTACCATCGGACAGCGCTGACTCTCTGTTCTGCTGACTGTGATCAGGTGAAAGGGTCCGACAAGGTCACATGACGTGCTACATTGCCTTGTGTGTACTCTCCCCCCAGCAGTATGTCCCAATTGGGAACGTTGCCAAACAACGCTGTGCTGCTCCAACCATGGAACTGCATCACCTTGCACAGGTATGTGTACACATGCGTAGTTCCATTCACATGCATCCTGAGTCCAGATGAAGGCAGACATGTCAACTGTTGTGGTGGAATATGTGAGCATTCCCCACAATGCAACAAGGTGTTGGGACCTGTGCTATGGGTGACAATCTGATGTGGCTGCAGGAACATAGTTATTCGTCCATGAATGCGAGCGCAGCTTCATGGGTAATCTGTTGCAGTAGTACGTCATTAACTGGTCTGGGCAGATGTGCTCAGTCCATGCCGTTTCACCAATCCGCAACACAGCCCAATAGGGGAGCGCCTCGATGTGGTCACTGCACACGAAGAGTTGTGCAATCTCCCATTCACAACTGCCAGCACATACGCCAAAGATCAGTGCAATCCCATGCACAGGTATCCCGGTGACACCTGGGTCAACAGGGAGTGCACTGTCAAGTCATAATCCATTTCTGCTACTGTTGTGTTGGATAGGCAGACCTCCATGGGCCACTCGAATGTGCATGACCAACAGTGTAACCAGGGCTGGACGCAGGTGACGTAGGCAAGACGGAAACCCAGATGGAAACTTATTTGCAATACTGCCGTTGGCAGTGATCCCAACAGATGCACCATTCGCACACATTACAGTTCCACATAACAGGGGTTGTGCATGTGCCTGGGATTTCCTGCCATTGCATTTGTTGGTCTCGTAGCACCTGCAATCCTCAGACCGGAGGCAGTTTGGTCGACGATATGCCACAGCTCTGGGCAATAAGTTGTATGTGTGTGCAGCGTTTGGATGTATGGGTTGTTTTTAACCAATGTGTCAAGGGCCTCCCTTGCAGGTGTAGCTCGTGCAGGGACAAG
The DNA here is from genome assembly GCF_964263255.1 of Lissotriton vulgaris. Lineage (NCBI taxonomy): Eukaryota > Metazoa > Chordata > Amphibia > Caudata > Salamandridae > Lissotriton > Lissotriton vulgaris. Next base: position 587,409,253 of record NC_141696.1, on the reverse strand, counting down.
TGTGTGTGGGGTGTGGGCATGTTGGTCTTTCATTAGTGCAGTTTGCTGTGTAGGAGTCATTAGTGGCTGGTATGGTATCTCACGCAGGGTGTGCCAACCGTATTCAGGACCAAGGTTGGGGGTTCGGTTGTCTTTCTGCCTTGTGTATTGAGACAAAGGAGCATTCATACATAATTTTAGTCTAACTACTGCTTCCATTTTCCAAATGTGATGTGGTATTTGCGCTGACTTTGATGCCAGGCCTGTGATTTGGGGTGCAGCACTTAGGAAACACATGCAGCAGTTGGCATTTTTGAATGAGCCAAGTGCCCGATTGGCCTTGCGCTCCTTGTTTAGTCTCTCTCTCTCTCTCTCTCTCTTTCTCTCACTCTCTCTCTCTCTCTCTCTCTCTCTCTCTCTCTCTCTCTCTCTCTCCCTCTCTCTCCCTCTCTCTCTCTTTCGCTCTCTCTCTCTGTCAATTGATGAGTGCCTGACACACCTTCTTATCTTGGATATTGTCTTGCAGGCTTTGATTCACAGATTGTCCAGGGATGCCCCGCCATAACTCTTCAAAATAGTTGTTTGGAGACAAATTAGAATGTGATACTTTGTTTGGACTTTTAATGGTGAATGAATGAATCAGGTTTTCTGTACTCACATGTATGTTGATTGTTGTAATTGTGCGACATCAGGTGGGTGCTTTTGTTCATGGTTTTGTGCCATTGATGTGCAGTATCTTGGTCTGGGGGAGGTGGGGGTGGGGGGGGGTCCTGGGGGTGGGAGTTGTGGCGGTGGGTGTTTTGGCCCTCTTGGGTGTCCAGCCCACATGATCAGTGGCTCCATGGCATCTGTTGCCCTTCAGATGTGGCTCTAGGCTGATCTCCCTTTTGTGGTGCAGGCTGTCGTCCGACTTTCCACTGGGTCACAGCAGGTGTTACTTTCCTGCTGCTAACGTGCCTTATCACATGTTTTGGGCTCTTATCACCGATCTGGCTGGTCATTGAGAATGTTGCGGAGTGGTGTTGTTGTGGCTTTTGGCACGGGAATGCCTACTCTGCATCTCATTAGCGATAGTTGCCGGGGTCATCTGTGGCAATGTTTTTTGCGGCTGCTATCGCGGGTATACTGGTGATATGGGCTGATAAATTTATCGCACATTTGGCTGCAATAAAGTGCTGTTACCTTGGCGATAGTTCCTTGAGAATATGCCCATTGAGTTCAGTACACATCCTCCTTTGTCCAGGATCAATTCCATTACTCCGTTACTGCTGCGCCAACGTGGCGTTTCCATGTGCTCCCAAGCTCCGAAGGGGAACACCACTGGAAATAATATAAGCTGAAAACCCAGAAGAGACCTTTACAATCCAGACATCTAACATAAATACAACAGGGGAAAAAACAGGTGGGTGCTGGGAGTGTCTGCCTCTTATGACACCCTGTCTGTGGGCACTATGTTTTGCTTCCCTTCGTAATCATCATCCGTGCATCTGTTTGAGACCACCTCGTTTTGTTCTCATGCTAAGAAAGAGAAACATAGAGTTAACAGCCTTGTTGCCCGTACCACTTTCAGTTTCACCCACCTGTGAGGCTTAGGCCTATAACTGAGCACTGGGTAATTAATAGATGTTATTGCCCACAGGTTCAGGCAATAATGCTTAATACAGTAATAATAACAACAATAATATTAATAATAATAATAAATAGAAAAACAATCATTACTCTGATGGTATTAATTGTGTTATTAGTCTTACCAGCAGAGTTACTAATTGTATTATCATCTGCAGTGACAGAATTGGTATTAATGACCGTAGTTTCAGGTAAGGTACGATTTGATATTACAGCAGCTTCTTGAGTCCTCGTGAGAAGAAAAAGAGCAACAATATTCTTCAAGAAGCATTGTTTTAATTATAAGACTTTGACAATGTGTGCAGCATAATGATTGACAGCAAAGAAAAATCTGTTCCTAGAAAATTAGAATGTAATGAAAAATATATTTTGGATCCTTACTCTGTTCTTCATGCAGCTTTAAACTGAACTTTTTAAACTTCAGGGATCATTTGACTCAAATATAGTTGATTTAAAAATATTATTGACTTGTTTTTAGTGTAAAGAGCAAGAGGTCAAATAACACGAAGGCCCATATTAATTTTTAGTGGCAGCTGTGTACAGTCTTTTGTATTTCTCTTTCCCATGGCAATCTTTTTTTGTGTACGTTTTGGCTACTGATTGTCCACAGGTGTCCGACAAACACAATAAAAACGTAGCACCGGACTGCCAGAATCATTATTTTGCCATTTGAGAAATTCACAATCATGTCATTAGTTGTGATAGCGTTTCCAATTTTTACTTTCTTTTGATTTTAGATATGTGTTATCCTCGATTAAGTAACGTCCGTGGAGCGTGCCTCCATTGCTAGAAAATCGACTATATTAATCTAGAAGGCTCAATTATTGTTATTATCAAAAAAAATCTAGTGCATTGACGAATGTTGAATTGCTGTTTTTTCTAATGTTAGATTCTGCGCTTTATTATATCCATCAACAACACTTTTATTTACTGTTTATGATGTTGTGCTCAATTAACTCCATCTATGTAGGCACATTCAAACAAGAATGTTCATAAAACAGATCATTTATATCATCATCATGAAGAACTTTATTTCGGTCTGGAAACCATAAAAGCGCACATACAAAAAACAATACATTGGAAGTCATGACAGTTTAAAGTGTACGATAGTTAACAGGCTTGTTTACGTGGATATAGTTACAGAACCTCCGTAATTCAGATAAGGGAAAAAAGCTTGCACTAACATATCTTCTAGATACAATGGGCCTCATTTATGAGAAATGACGCATCGCTGCGTGAAAGCAGGGATGCGTCACTTCCCAGTGCGCATTCCTTGCGACATTCCTGATGCGTCATATTTCATGTATGACGCATCATGTTGCAAGGAGTTGCAGATACGTCAGTATTTCATACGTATCAGTAAGCGCAAAAGTGACGCATTGCTGGAGTGTGTCACAAAAGTGACGCAACTCCAGCAATGCGTCCTTTCACATGGGGCAAGCCCCATGTGAAAGGGCCTGCGTCAGTCTTACGCCTGCTGTGAGGCAGGCGCAAGATTTTGACGCAACAGCGTCCTAAAAGTGATGCAGTGAAATCTCATAGATTTCACTGCGTCACTTCTACGACCCTTCCTTGCGTCAATACGCCCCACTTGCATACATTATACCTGGCGCAGGTATAATGTGGCGCAGAGATTTACAAAGTGACGCATCTACAATACTCTCCTTCAATGGTGCGCATGAAGAACATGGCGGCTAGCAGCAGCAGCTAGTCGGGAGGCTACGGGAGGCGCGGATATCCGGATGACTATGGCTCGGCGGTGAAATCTTTATGTGAGGAAGACGGTATTGCAAAGTAAAGGCACCCCTGGCTCCCGCTTCTTCCCGTAAAAAATGTGCACGTTTAAACTAATCTTGATTAGTTTATAGTTACCGCGGTGCCTGGGAGCGGCGGCGTCCGTGGTTTGCAGTGTGTGGTTCGCGCTGTTAAGAGGAGAGGGAGGTCTTAGGAGGTGTCGGTGGCTTCCCTGGATCTTGCTCATTGTTTCTTTTGGAGCAGCTTTAGCTAGGGGTGCGGAGGTTGGAGAAGGCTGGAGACCGGTTTATTCTTGGCGCTGGTTTCTGCTTTCGTGGACCTGGAGGGAGTACTCACTGAAGGAGCGGCGGAAGCCACCATAAGTGGTAACCTGCATACGGATTGTTTGAAGGTGAGGGGGCGGAAGAACACCAGGATTAAAGATGGGGTCGCGCAGTGGGCAAGAGCAGCTAGTGAGGTGAGGAGAGCCCACAGGGCAGCAACAAGGATATCATACATGGGGAGAAATTGTGGTTTAAAGCAGCATGGACTATCTCCCCCAGAATGCACTAGGGAAGCTGCTCAAAACAGCATCAAAAAATCAAAAACATATCAGTGAGTCCATTCGGAGACGTGAGCTTGGTTGGAGGAGTTTCCTCACCTATCTCCAGTAGTGAGTCACAGAGGGTCCAGGTCTCCAGATATACGCTCAGAAGTAAAGGGGGGAAAGAAGGAGGTGGACGGACAGATAGCTCACCACTCGCATCAGTTAAAATTAAGTTAAAAAAAACCAAGAAGATCGACTTAAAAAATAATCTTAAAGTACAAGAGGCTGTGTATAAGGTTGAACCTCAACCTTCATTAAAAACGTACTTCAAAGTAGTCCCCTCTGTCTTGGAGTTAAAACCCTCGTTTGTAGCATCTACCTCAACGGTTCCAACAGTCTCTACTGCTCTTGATTTTCCAGAGGACCTCCTTAGCCCTAACAGATATCACTTATTGGGGGAATTAGATCAAGACCAAGACCAAGACCAAGACCCAGATCAAGTAGATATTCCAAAGATACAGAGCCCAGAGATGGTCGAAAATGTATATAGCGCACAAATAGCAATATCTGATAATGAGGATCTAGCAATTAAAGCTAATGTTAATCCTAATGCTGTAAAAGATACATCAGCTATTACAGCTTCGGCTAAAGTTTCAGGGGCTATGTCTTTAAGGAGTAATATGTCTTCCGAAGGTGAGGACAAGGATCTGGAGCCAACGTGCAGTGATCAATCTGTACTGTTAATCGTCCAGTCCTTAAGCCGTGAGATGAAAAACGGGTTTGCAGTTTCACAGAAGAATCAGCAAGAAATAAAATCATTCTGTGAAAAGCTAGAGGAAAAGTTTGATTCCTTAGCGCTTAGAACCACTGCACTAGAATCCACTTTCTCTGATCTAAAAACACTGGCCCTCCAGCACACGAAGAAAATAGACAACTTAAGGCAGCGTGAACAGGGATACCAGGAGAAAATGGAATCTTTAGAAAATGCACAAAGGAGGAACAACTTGCGTCTTTTGAAAGTTCCGGAAGGGGCGGAAGGAGGTAATATTAAGGAGTTTGTTGTTAAACTTATCAAGCAAGCTACTGCAGTGGAAGTCTTAGAACAAGATCTGATTAGAGACATTCAAAGAGTTCATAGAGATCCATTTCGGTTAAATCCGAATAAAACTAGACCCAGGAAGATATTAGTTCATTTCCTGACTTATGCTTTAAAGGATGAAATCCTTAATAAAGCTTTAAAAAGCAGTTCCCTGTCAGCAGAAGGAATTATTTTCCAGATTAGGTCAGATGTTTCTTCTATCCCAGCATCTAGATAGTGGGAGCTTGGCAAACTACTAGGGGGCATATTATCAAGGGGGTTTATCTCCGCTTTTTTGGCTTTAAAAGCCAAGAAAGCGGAGATAAAATTATCTCCCTATTACCTTGCTGCTGCTGATTTGCGAATTTCCTGCAAAATCCGCAAATCCGCGAGCAGCGGATTTTGCTCGCACTGCTCGCACTGTTCGCGTGAGTTCGCGCCCCGCGAATAAGTGCGAAATTGCAGAAATATGATCTAAGCAAAACTGAAAGTAACTACTTACCAGGTTCAAAAGTTCAGGCACATCATTAGTAGCCATTTCCTGTAGTGCTTCCTGAGGGGCCCCTCCAGAGTTCAGTTGCCAGTTGAAACTATTATGTGACCCTGCTCTGAACCTCAGAATAGTTACACATATGCCACAAAGGTCATGAATTACAGCTAAGGGAGACAAGCAGGAGCCAGGCTGGAAGTTAAAATCCATTAATCAGCCCCTAATTCATTATTGTCAGTTGGGGCAGGGCAGGTGTTGTAACTAATTTTGCAACAATGAAAGCACTTAGCAAGTGCAAAAGATCACTAATCAGGGCGCACTAAGGAAGCAGGTGCCAGCTAAAAAAATATTCTGTGACACATTAATCAGCCCCAAATTAATTCAGGTCACTTGAGGCAGGGAAGGTGTGCTTTGCTTTGCCGAAAATAATGTACACTGGACAACCAGAGGGTGTGGTGATGAAACAGAGGGTGGCATGGGTGGGCCAGAGGGTGGCATGAGTAGTCAGAGAGTGGCAGTGGTGACAGAGAGTGGCAGTGATGAAGAAGAGTGTCCCAAACAGGTTGGACACGTAGAAACAACAAGTTCGCAAAACTTGCGACCCGACAGGTAAGTTCGCAAATTGCGAAATTGTAAAAACCCTCGCGAACTGGCAGAAACACGGGCGAACACAAAAAAAAAAAAAAATCCGCAAATTCGCGGATTTTGCGGATTGCGAGTTCGCAAATCCGCAAATTCGCGGATTGCCAATCCGCAAAATCCGCTCATGCCTACTTGGGCCCCACTTTGCATGTCAGTGATATTTATCACTAATGAGATGCAAAGTGGGCGTGCCAAGATGTTAGAGACTGAAAACAGTCGCTAACATCTCTATCTCCTATTACCAACTTTTGGAGATATTCGCGCTAAGCGGGAATATCTCCAAAAGCTAACACCTGCCCTGAGCAGTTCTTAGCCATGTTATCCAATGGGAGGTGGATAACATGGCTAAGAGCATTAGCTCGCTAATGCATGAATATCGCTGACTTTTCAGCGATATTCATGCTTTACGGCGATTTTTACCGCATTTGCGTTAAACCTTGGTAATACCAAGGTTTATTTGCAGTAAAAATCGCCGCAGTGCTGCGGTAAATTTTTGTCTCTAACCAAGCAATAGCGATAATTATCGCTATTGCTTGGTAATATGCCCCCAGATCCTTTTAGGCAAATGGGTGCCATATCTCAATTGAAATTTCCTGCATCCTTAAAAATAATGTATAAGAATAAAATGAGAACTTTTAAAAGGGTAGATGAGGCTGAAGCTTATCTCCAACTGGTAACAGAGGATAGCAGAAGGGGACCTGGGGGAGAGAGGCTAAGGGGCTAGGCTTTTCTCTCTCGAGAGTATTTTTTGTAAACAGCCGTACTTTCCTGTTATTTTTTTTCTTTTTTTTTCTCTTCATTTCGATAATGCTGGTTATCCTTATAATAGATGTATCAGTTCATCCGGATATCTGGGGAGGGAGCCTCAAGGCCTTGGAAAGGGCCAAGAAGAAGAAGGGGGGTTCTCCAGGGGTGCACTGGGGGGGGGGGGTTGAGGATAGGGAGGGATAGAGTAGGGTAGGAGAGGGGCACTGGGTGGGAAGCAAGTGGGAAAAAAAAATGTCCAAATCGCCAAATTAGGTTACTTAATAGTTTACGCCTATCTAGAAAAATATGTCACAGGCTAAAATAGCCAGTCAGGTATATATGAAGGTTATAACATGGAATTTGAATGGCTTGAGGGTAAAACATAGAAGAGCGAGGGTATTTGACTATCTGAAAGATGCACCCGAGCATGATTTCATTTTACAAGAAACGCATTGTACAGAACAAGAGTTAAGAGAGGTCTGCAGTAGCAAAAAATGGATCCTGCACGTTATATGCACAACACAGCAAGTTACTATAAAAGGGGTTGCAATCCTGATTAAAGCAAACCCAGCTATTACAGTGGAAGAATCAAGAGTCGATAAAAAAGGGAGATGGGTCATAGTAAGAATAAAGTATCATTCTTATAGATTTACACTAGCAGGATACTATGGTCCGAATTCAGATGATCTTCTCCCCCTTAGAGAATTGTTGGTTGAACTTCTAGACTTCAATGATCCTTTAATCCTAGCAGGTGATTTTAATTTAGTTTTGGATCCCCAAATGGATAAAACATATAAACTTAAGTCTACACATAATCTTAAAACAAGATCTCTTCTAATAAATGCAATGCATCAGTTTGGTTGGAAGGATATTTGGAGGAAAAAATGGGGGACAAAAAAGGAGTTTACTTTTCATAATAAAAAATTGGGACATAAGTCTAGACTAGATTTTTTTTTAATTGCAGATCAGCTATGCAGCGCTGCTTACGAAGTTAATCATGTAGGAGCGCACATTTCAGACCACTCAGCAGTTTCTTTAGTTTTAAAACTCTTGCAAAGCAATAAAAGATGGACAATGGACAGAAGTATGTTGCTTGAGGAGGAGGTAGTAGAGAAACTGACGGATGAGTCGGAAAGGTTTTTTGAGTTAAATGTAGGCATGGCTGCACTTCCAATTGTATGGGATTCCTATAAAGCATTTTTGAGAGGGATAATTTTTGCCATTCAGTCCTCTAGACATAAAAAATGTAGGGCATTGATATTTGAGACCGAGATCAAAATTACCAAGCTAGAGTGCAATCTCCTAGCTCCAAACTTACCGGCGGAAGTTAATACTCGGAAAGAACTGTCAGTATGTAAATTACAATTAGAAGAGATTCTTGATTCCAGACTCAGAAAGCGATGGCAGGCCAGCTCCCTTGCTCATGTCGAATATGGGGAAGCTAGTGGAAAGCTTTTAGCATGGAAAACAAAAAAAGAGCAATGTAGGAACACGATTAAAGGAATCCAGTTGGGTAATACGGGAGTGATCTCAGAAAATATCTCTGACATTGAGGATGCCTTTTTAAAAAAAATTGAGCTGGTATATAAGGAAGATTTAGCCCCACAGGACAATTTAATTCAATCATGACTTGAACAATATGCAGTACAGAAAATCGATGATGAGGCATCTAATTATTTAAATAGAGAAATTAGCTTTAAAGAAGTGGTTGGTGCAACAGATTCGGCAAAGAGGAGTAAGGCCCCGGGTCCGGATGGGCTACCGGCCGAATTATATAAATTACTAGCTCCAGTTATATCCCCTGTTCTTCAGATGCTTCTTGCATTTATTTTTTAAGAGGGAGGTGAAATTCCCTCTTCTTGGAATGAGGCCACAATTGTTCTTATCCTTAAAGCCCGTAAACCCGTATCTCAGTGTGATTCTTATAGGCCTATCTCACTGCTAAATATGGATTATAAATTTCTTGCCAAAATATTAGCAGAGAGATTAAATGGAGTAGCCGGCAGATTGTTACATTCAGATCAAAAGGGCTTTGTGAGGGGGCGGACCATACAAGATCTTACTCATGCATTAGTGGGGGCAAATGATGTTGCATCTCTATATAAACTCCCAATGGCGATTATAACAATTGATGCCACTAAGGCATTTGATCGCGTAAACTGGGTATATTTGGCCTGAGTTTTAGAAAGATGTAATCTGGGTAGGAATTTTTGTAGATCTATATCCTCTTTTTATCATTTTCCAACAGCTAAAGTTTTGATAAATGGCGGTCTCTCAGCACCCATAAAGATTAATAGAGGCACAAGACAGGGGTGCCCCCTCTCACCTCTGCTTTTTGACTTGTACATAGAGCCGTTGGCTGAAACAATTAGGCAGGATCAGAATATCCCCCCTTTCAAATATAAGATCTGGGAGACAAAAGTGTCTCTTTATGCTGACAATTTGATGATATATACCTCAGATCCAACACAAGCAATCCCCTTAATCTATAGTGCTGCTGCCCAGTTTGGTCAAATATCAGGTTACCAGATTAATCAGTCCAAGTCTGAATGTATGGCCTGGAACCTAACAACCTCAACAACGATTTTGAAACACGAGATAAGATACCTGGGGGTCCAAATCACGCAGGATATAGAACAATTAACAGACAGAAATTTGGCTAAAATCGAGAGAGAATCTGCTGAATCCCTGAAGAGATGGTCACTTCTTCCTCTTACCTTAATTGGGTGAGTTAAGATCATTAAGATGATGCTGCTCCCCAAACTAATATTCTTATTCCAGAACATCCCGTTAGCCTTCAAGGAAGTTAAGTTAAGGAAAATTCAAGCTAAATGGAACTTTTTTGTATGGGCCTCAAAGGGTATAAGGATCGCATGGAAAAAGCTGCGAAGAAAGAAAAGTAAAGGAGGCCTGTGTGCTCCAGATTTGAAACTTTATGCCTGGACTTTGTTATTGAAGGCAGGGATAATGCTATTTGATAATCCAGATAGTACTGAAACAGGTATAATGTTTGAGACAATGCTATCAGGAATTCAAGGAGGATCTCATGTTTTTTTGTTGAAGTTTGGAGATCCCCGTTTCTTCAAGAAAGTTTGTTTGAAGATGTTGAGAGATATGGCCTATACTTGGGCCAGAGTAAGAAGATCGTTGAGTATTCCATAATATTCAGCTATGGCCCCTATATGGGAGTTACCAGGTTCTCCTGAGTGAACTAAAGATTCTTTGGTTACACCCATGTTGGACGTTAATCTAAAATTTTGGGGTCAGCTGATGCCTGAAGGGGTGTTGTTAAGTTGGGATGAGATCTGCATCCTGACCGAGAACAATTTATCTAAGTTCAAGTATTTACAAATCAAGAGCTGGAGTGAGGCTATTGGATTGGAAATTGGAGTTAAGACTGTGCTGGAGGAACTTCTTCAGGGGAAGAGCAGGAAGATCAAGACATCAATTCTGTATTGGACCATCCTAGAAGCAGACGATGCCGATTTTACCTTGCCAGTTCAACTATGGGGAGAGCATGCTCCGGACGCGGAGTTGGAGGAGTTATGGCAAGTATCCTTTGACTTACTATATACCACAGTTTCTCCCGCCAATTTAAAACACAACCATCTTTTGTCTCTTCACAGAGTAGATTGGTCTCCTGCTGGGCTTGCTAAATTCTCTAAAGGCCCGATTCCATGTTGTCCAAAGTGTAAGCAGGAAAAAGCGGACGACCTTCACATGTTTTTAACTTGTCCTGTTCTAAGCAATTTTTGGTCTACTGTGTCAGAAGGTATGAAGAATTTGTTTAACTTTAATATACAGGTTTGTATATCACTTGTATTTTTTGGTATTTTTAGTAATTATGAGTCACTCCCTCAAAATATAAATAAGTTGTATTTATATTTAATTATTCTGGCACACAGAGAAATATGCAAACTTTGGGTTAAAGATACTACACCTTCATACCTAGATTGGATAAACGCAATCAAATATTCATTTAGACAGGGTAGATTGGAAGAAAAGGAAGCATTTTTGGATTCCCTGTATCAATTGGCTGGATAGGATGTAACTGTTCTTGTCCAATGATTATGCCTTTTTTGCAGTGTGAATTACCCCGGGATCAGTTCTAGGGCCTGGGAAGATAGATGAACTGAATTGATTACCTTTTCATGGTATCTTGTAGGTATCTGCAGAAAGTGCATCCATTAAGAACTTAAAAGTTTACAATCTATTTAAGGAGGGGCCTATCTGCTGCGTAGTGTATGGTATGGATTTGGTACTCCGAAAATATCTTCTGGTGTATGAGGACTAAAAATTAAAAAAAATGTCAAAAAGTGACGCATCTACCTAGATGCATCACTTTGTAAATATGGCGCAACATGGCGCATTTTTTACGCCACTGGTGCATCACAAAAAGTGAGGCGACGGCGGCGTAAAAGTGATACACAGCCTCATAAATGAGGCCCCATGATTTGTAAACTTATTTAATCAGAATGACTAAACTATGTCATGTATACTCAGACATGAGTCCCTTGCTCACTGCACCATCAGGATTCAAGCAAACCGGGCCGACGACGGCTGAAATGCCAGAAACCGGTCCCCGGAAGCTTGTCTCCTTTCCGGTGAAGAATTGGCTTGGTAGTTTGGTCTGCCCTGTTCCCATGATGCACTGGGCCAGGGACAGACTAATTTGCATATAGCCAGGTTCAGAGCTGGGATGGTGCAGTGAGCTAAATAACGGTGATGGATCAAGCCCTGATCTTTGGACTGGGTAAGAGTGGTCTGCTTAATTCAGACACTCTGTTCATCACCACCCCCTTTTCTGAATCGCCAAGCTATAATAGCAGCCTTCAACCCGGATAACATAAAGCTGAATATCGGGGTAACAAAATTAGTAATTAAAGCACTAAGCCAGTTGGAAGATATCCGGGCTGCCACCCCTGTCCTGTTAGAGCCGAGGGAAACCTTATTACTGGATACACCAATGCCTTGTTGGCCATCAACAAATTGCTGATTCAAACTTGGTCCGCGACCCTTTCAACACCAGTTAAGAATCAAGTAGAGTTTTAATCAAAATGTTACTCCAAAAAAAAAAAAACTCTCATTATTTTATGATCACGATGCATGTTTTTATATTGTAAGGTTTTTAATTTACCCACAATAAAGTCTATTATTAAGTCATTATTCCAGCCAGAAGAAACCTGTCAGTTTTGAACATCTGCTCCTCATGGGGATGAGGTTGAAGTTACCTTCAAGTCATACCAACCATAGTCCGGGATTAAGGCAAACCAGGCCTTCCCACTGAGTAAAACAACCATTTGCACAAGTCCTCCTTCTTGCACAAAGCACTTTTCCTACTTTGGCCTTATGAACTATTTGAAGTTACCTTCAAGTCATACCAACCACAGTCCTGGATTAAAGCAAATCAGGCCTTCTCACTGAGTAAAACAACCATTTGCACAAGTCCTCCTTCTTGCACAAAGCAATTTCCCTACTTGAGCCCCAGGAGGGAAAATGACAATCCATTCCATATTTCTACAAAATAGCCCTTTGCCCATTGCACCAAGAAGGACTCCAATATCTTACCCGACAGACCTGGAAACTGAACATCTCCTTCTCCCCATCTGGCTAGGGCGTTTTATCACTTCTATTGAATGTATTTATTTATTTCACTCGATTTATATTGTAATGATTTTAGTTAATCAAACAATAAAGTTTTTAACATGGTAGGTGCGAGCACGCAGCCCTGCCTTACACCTCTGTCAACTGGAAACTGTGATGTTAAGTCTCCTCTTTTTCCACATCTTACCTTGGCAAAATTAGCTTCATGTAATATTACAAGTATGGTCAGCAGATAGGGGGGAATCCCCATTTTTATGAGTACCTCCCACAATTTTTCTCTAGGCACTAAATCAAAGGCCGACTTTGAATCCACAAAGATCAAGTAGAGGCTTCCACACTACATTCTCACCGTTATCCAAAATATAAGTTGTAATCTATAAATTTGGTCAACAGTGGAAGTGTTCTCCTAAAGCCAGCCTGATATGGGTTTAAGATTGCATGGTCGTCCATCCACCCCTGTAGGTGATCAGGGATTAACCTTGCAAAGAGCTTTTGTGCCATGTCAATCAGACTGATGGGTCTGTAATTGACTGGAAAAAGAGGGGACTCTTTTTAAAAAAAAATTGGCACTATTTCTGCCCCTTCCCAGGTTTCAGGGATTGGCATACCCTTCAAGATGGCATAAATATAATCTGTAAATAGGGTCCCCAAATTTTCAGCTCATGTTATGTTATGTTATGTTAGAACTATATTTCTTGAGCGCACGGCTACCCAGATTGGGTGTCCCGGCGCTTTGGCAGAGAGTCCTGAACACAACCAAGAAAAACCCAGCGGCAGAAACACTGTAGGCCCACTGGTTAGGCGGAGAAGAGGAGCGTCTTGAGCTCCTTTCTAAAGGCCAGAAGATTGTTAGCCTTGCGGAGTGACAGAGGGAGCTCATTCCACAAACTGGCCGCCATAAACTGGAAAGACCGGCCTCCCATCCGCACGCGTTTGATCACTGGTACCTCCACTTTAGCCAAGTCAGCAGATCTCAAACTCCTCCGGGGAACGTAGAGAGCAATCCGCTTCCTGAGGTAAGCTGGGCCAATGCAGTGGAGGGCTTTAAACGCCAACGTGAGGACCTTGAAACTAATTCTGCTAGGGATAGACAGCCAATGCAGCCTGCCGCGCAGTAGAGAGGCACTGGCTCTCCGTGGAAGGCCAAAGATGGCTCTGGCCACCGAGTTTTGGACAACTTGCAATCTGGATACCAGATATTTAGGCAGACCAGAGAAAAGTGCGTTAGCGTAGTCTAAACGCGAACCCACAAGTGCTTGCACGATGTTCTTGCGATATTGAAGGGAAAGCAGTGGGAGAAATTTCCTCACCATCTTCAAGATACCGAAACATTTCCCCGCCAGGCCCGTGATGTGGGGACGAAAAGAAAGACTGTCGTCAAATACCACACCCAGATTTTTTACTTGGGCAGATGGTTTCTCAGGGGGGAACATGTCGGAAGGCCACCATGATTTCCAGCCAGGGTCCTCAGCGCAGCCAAAAAAGAGCAACTCGGACTTATCCGAGTTACATTTCAGGTTCTGGTGCTGAAACCATGCAAAAACAGCACTCAGGCAGTCTCTGATTCTGTCGCCATTAAAAACCTCTCCCTTCCTGCAGGTAAACAGGAGCTGGGTGTCATCAGCGTATGAGATGACCCGGGCTCCAAATGCCTCCGCGACCTTCGCCAAAGGGGCCACATAAATGTTAAATATGGTGGGGCTCAGGATGGATCCTTGAGGCACCCCCACCTCTAGCGAAGGCATTTCCGCGGAGAACGGAGGAGCCCAGATCACCTGCCGACGGTCGGTTAAGAAGGATTTAAACCAGTCCAACACCGTCCCCCGCAGACCTACCTCCCTGAGTCTTAGGAGGAGGCCGGCGTGTGGGACGGTGTCGAATGCCGCCGACAGGTCCAGCAAGACCAACATAGCCTTTCCCCCAAGATCAAGCGTTTCCCTGATGGCGTCGGTCACCTCCACAAGAGCTGTCTCCGTACTGTAATTGGCACGGAAACCAGATTGGGAGTCATGCAGCAGTTTGTTATTCTCTATAAAGGTGGTAAGAGTATGCTGAACATGTTTCTCCGCCACCTTCGCCAGAGCAGGGAGGAGGGAGATTGGTCTATAGTTGGCCCACTGTAAAGGGTCGAGCAGAGGTTTCTTAATGAGCGGGAGAATAAGAGCATGCTTCCATTCTTTAGGGACCACTCCAGAACTCAGAGACATGTTGAGCAAGGGGTTCAGCAAGTTGTTAATAGCTGGTGCCACCGAGCTCAGGCATTTAGCCGGACACGCATCCAAGGGGGATCCAGATTTCAACCGGGAAAGCAGCTCCAGAGAGGACTCGCAGGATAGCGGGGGGAACGTCGAAAGAGTGGGCGCCAGCTCGGCTGCAGCGGATGGAAGGGCCTTCAGATCACTTTCCACAGCTGCAGCCACTTCCAGGGACCCCACCCGATCGAAAGAGTCCTGAATCCTACGGATCTTGTCCACAAAGAAGTCAGCAAGCTGCTTGATCCACTCCTCAGTATGGGAGTGAACCCTAGCGGCCGCCACCGGCTCTACGAATTCCTTCACAATTCGGAATAGTTCCCGGCTCGTGTTATCAGCCTGGTCTATTCTATGCTCGAAGTAGATCTTTTTAGCTTCGGCAATCTGTCTGTGATAAGATTTTATCGCACCCCTGTACTTCAGTTTCTCCTCAGGCGCATATCTGCGCCGCCAGAGCCTTTCAGATCTTTTGCAGTCCTGGCGCGCTTTTCGCAGAGTAGCGGTGAACCAAGGAGCGGAATCCTGGCAGGGGGCTGTCCTGACCGGTTTCCGAGGGGCAAGCTCCTCGAATCTTGTCCGAAGCCAGTCCTGGACTAGCGGCAGGTCGAAAAAGATTGCCCGGAACCTTATCCAATCCAGGAGCTTTGCCGGGAGGGAGCTTATTTATCACATTTACCACCTCTGACAGAGTAAACTGCAGAACTTCTTCACAGTCAACCCTGGGCAGAGTTAGTAATAAAGGGGAGTAGGAGCCCAAAGTTTCCTTAGTGGTATACAGAGCCTGAAAGTGCGCTTCCCACACTTATGCAGCTATATTAGGTTCTACTGCTAATTTTCCCTCACTACTGCCTTACTAACTATTGACCGAAACTTCTTAGAGTCTTTGGTGGAATCTCTTTATACGACACCCTCTTCTGTCTAATGAGTGGTTTATTGTTAGCTTTAATTGCCGCCAGTACATCTCATGTGGCCTTACAGCAACTATCATTAAACCAGGAATGGATGGCAGTTTTTTCCCTCTTGGAATGCATCTCTGGGTGGAACACGTCAGCTAGTTTGAATGTCAACCCTGCGTGCAACACTGCAATTTCGTTGGTGGAGTCAGGAGTGAGTGCCCCTGACACCAGTTCACTTCATTCTATTAGGGCCAGAACTACAGCTGAATATAACGCAGACAGCTTCCCTGGTGGCTGGTGTATTGCCTCCCATTTTATTCTTTTTATATTGTTAGCCAACGTTAAACTACTATCTGCAGTGGTGCTAGTGGTCAGAGCATTTCCCAAGTCCGGCAATTCCAATACGAGGGATAGAGTGTTATGATTGCTGTCATGATGAGAAAGGACTGCAAAATCGACAACTCTATGCCAATGTTTTGTCTCCACTAGGATGTAATCAAGAAGGGAGGCTTGGCCAACTCTATTTATGTAAGAAATGCTTATGTAACCTAATATGCTTCTAATGGCAGTTCACATGAAACAAACTTTCCGAAGTTCAAATTTACACAGCACCAGTCCACACATCATGCAATGATGCGCATAAAAAGATTTTGCTGAGGCCAAAACAAACCAAAGCAATTAAAATAAGAGGTGGAGTCAAGCTTATTGTTACTTGTGAACAATGCAAACATTTTGTACAGAAATCTTTCACAAGTGTATATTCTGAAATGATCTAAAATAATTTTACCTGTGCCAAGCTACCAATGATGAGCTAGGGATTCCTCATATAAGTCTACTTACCTATGTGGAAGTAGATGATTGTGACTTTCTGTGAGCCTAAGCATGCCTCACAACTCAGGTATCTCTCTATTGCAGTTTAGCTGGTTCTTGCAGTAGCCCTTTTGTGCCAGCATACAGAAAAGCATTTAATGTATCCTATTTTCTGGGAGAAAAATCTGTTTGTTTTGTGAGTCGTGGATATGAACCCTTACTTTGGATGTTTATTTTAAGGATCATCATTTAAGGATCATCATAACATAACAACAGAATTTACTCCATCTTTGTATTTCCTTCAAAGCTGTTCCTGCAATGTATCCTGGCCTAATCTTGGGAAGGGTACTGCTCCATAGTGGTAATTGGGTTCTGATTGACCTTGATAAGCTTTGGAATCCCGCAAGGGAAATTCCAGTGAAGACCGACCTGTGGCAGGGGTGCGTTTTAGCACCCCTGCTATTCAGTCTGTTTATTGCAGACCTTCCCCAGACACTATGTGCTATACAAAGTTTTTCACTAAAGCTTGGAGGGAGGCACATTAGTTGCCTCATGTGTGCAGATGATCTGGTGGTGATGGATCTTACACCCATTGGGCTGCAATGGAAACTAAATGCCCTAAACGCTTCCTGGCTCACTAATAATCTTACAATTAGCGTTGAAAAGACAAAAACAATGTTTTTTGCCAGGAGGAAAAGAAAATTTGTGTGGTTCCTTGGTAAAGTAAGAATAAAGCAGGTTAGAGACCATAAATATCTAGGGCTAACCTTTTCAGATAATTTGAGGTGGGATAAACAAATGGATACTCAGAAGCTAGCCTTGTCTGCAGTAGTGAATGGGGTGAAAATGTGTGACAGTAACTTTGACAGACACACCTTGGAACCACTAAGCAAAGTTATTCAGGGTAATCTAATTCAGCAGGCAATATATGGAGCAAAGGTGATGGCTGTTGACAGACGAGTCATATGGGAAGTGTTAAAAGGAAAATCCCTAAAATTGCTTCTGGATCTCCCTGATAAATCTATGATCCAAGCCGTGAGGAGGAAGTTGAGAACTGTAATCTGGAGTGTGCTGGCTGATGCCAGGGTCTTTCACTTCTATTTGTCTCTTAACCTCATCGATGCTTGAGATATTCTTCTCGTGTGCTGGGCCATAATAGAACTGGGTGTGGTCATGACGAGCTCAGCTCGTCATGAGCATCGAAGGGGTTAAATACGAGTTCCCATGGGACAAATTGTTGGATCAAATCTTACCAGAGATAATGAAATGAGGTTTTAATCAAACAGACAAAGAGTATACTCAGAAAAAGTACCATTGAAACCAGTTGGACAGAGGATTTGTATTGTCTCAAAACTAGGAGCTCAGCCATTCCTTTCTTAATTTAATAGGAGAACACAGATTTGTTCCCATACCTATATAATATCCCAGACAGCTAAGAGGGCATCTGCAGCCGATATATGTTCGGATTCCCACTGTGAGGGACTGGCCTCCCTTTTCCGCGAGAAAGTGCAAGCCATTTATCGAACTTTTCCAATGGGTTCTTCAACCCTGGAGCGGGTTAGCTGCACTTTGGAAGACAGTGAGTGTCTCACCATCTTGCCCTCCTTATCTATGGAGGCCTTTGACTCTCTTAGCCTTAAAATCAAGTCAGGATCCCCGGCAGATCCGCTGAAACCGGTCCAACTTAAGAATCTGGCGCCGCTCTGCCGCACTCCTGTGCTTTCCTTGATTAACTTGTCTCTTTCTTCCGGGGTAGTTCCCGTCAGATGGAAGCAGGCTGTAGTCACACCGATTTTAAAGAAGGCGACCCTTGACCCCCTTAAACCTGAAAACTACCGCCCCATCTCTTTACTTCCTTGGGCCACGAAAGTTGCGGAGGCCCATGTGAACGCCATTCTTTCAGACCATCTATCTGGGGCTAACATTCTTGACCCTACTCAGAATGGGTTCCGTGCTGGCCACAGCACGGAGACGGCCCTTCTTTCTATGGTCGAACATCCGCGTTCTGTGCTTGATGCGGGTCGGACGGCGGCGCTACTGTTATTAGATCTTAGCGCCGCGTTCGACACGGTCTCGCACAGGATCTTGCTTCAACGACTTGAGGAAGTGGGTGTCTCGGGCTCCGCCTTATGCTGGTTTCGATCTTTTCTTGTTGATAGGTCATTCCAGGTGGCGATCCCGCCCGGTAAATCGAAATTTCATTCGCTAGATCTGGGGGTCCCACAGGGGTCATCGTTGAGTCCCACTCTCTTCAATCTTTACGTGAGACCGCTGGCTGCGGTCGTCAAGCAGTGGGGCCTGACGATGGTCTCTTATGCAGACGACACGCAGCTGGCAGTCACACTGAGTGGGGACTCAGATTTAGAGGCTCCCAGATTCTGTGACGGTTTACGAGCAGTGGCTAACTGGATGAATTCCAACTGTCTCCAGTTAAACACCAAGAAGACTGAGATTATGGTAGTTGGTAAGCAGGTGGAATTGTGGGGAGACAAGTGGTGGCCTTCGGAATTGGGTGTGACTCCTTCCCCAGCATCAGAGATAAAAAATCTGGGGGTATGGCTCGATCCGTCCCTCAGTTTTGTCTGTCATACCAAGAAGGTGGCGGCTTCCTGCTATGGCATTATCAGAGGACTTAGACCGATCCTCAAATTCTTTGATGCATCCACTAGACAACTGGTGGTTCAAGCATCAGTGTTGTCTAGGTTGGACTATGCAAGCTCTCTACTGGCTGGGATCAATCAAGCAGAACTCTCTCGATTACAGCGAGTCCAAAATGCTGCAGCCCGAGTGGTGATAGGCCTGCCAAGGCGCTGCTCGGTGTCTAAATCCTTGCACTCCCTACATTGGCTCCCTGTGCACCAGAGGATTAAATTCAAGGTTCTCTGCCTTGCGTTTAAAATTCTCAAGGGTACGTCTCCTCAAATCTTGGAGAATTTGCTTACACCATACACTCCTCCGCGTACCCTTAGATCCCTGGGTCAGAATTTAGCAGTGGTCCCGCGTTTTAGATTGAGTAGAGCTGGTGGACGCTCTTTTCGAGTTCTGGCAGCAAGTTGGTGGAACTCTCTCCTCATGCATATCAGGCTCATCGATGAGCTTCTCCAGTTCAGACGGGCCATCAATACCTTTCTATTTGCTTAGCTCTTTTTCTGTGGTCTCTTCTTCTGAGTTTCTTTAGTGTTGTGTTGTGTCTGCCTTGTCAAAGCGCCAGGACGCCCCTTTGCTGGGGCAGCTGTGCGGGGTATAAGTAAAAATAACATAACATAACAGGCGCTTGCAGAATTAAGTCTTGTGCTTGGGGTTGGGCATGGACCCTGGATGGCGTATCAAGGGATTAAAAAGAGAGGTTGTTAAGAACAATAGCCAGTGCCCCTGTAAGAGAGGTAAAAAATATTCAGTGAGCCATTTAGTATTGGATTGTGTATTCTTCAATGAAGCAAGGAAAAATATACCTCGGCCTGGGTTTAAACAATATGGGATTAAAACTAGAGAAATGCGGCTAGAGTTACTTTATAGTCTTAGATTCCGAGATGTAGCTATCGCCGTTTGTCAATATGTGTGCAAAATCAGAAAGACTCACCTGGCATTATCTTCATCATAGGTTTTAAGATCCAGGTCTATATGGGTGTAATTATACTCAGTAAGACGATGTTAACTAAATTAGTGGATCCCCTAATAGGTTGTTTGTGAAAAGCTGCTATGCATATTTCACTTTAGAATCCTGATTGGAGTAAAAAGTACTGATTGTTATTTGTTAAATGCACACCGCACTTTAAAACGCTATTGGTTAAATGAATTGTTTTGATATTGATCAATTTTCTACTATTTTTAGTGAAAGGTTTTTAAATATTTTTGAGTCTTTGGGCTAGAGAATGTATTGGGTTTGGGTAGGGAATATGTTACCTTTTATATAGTTGAAATTGTATGATCTACTGTTTGAGGTTTTCTCTTTCTTGTTATAAACTAGAAATGTGTGCAGTATTTCTATAAGAATATATTCCTTGGAAATAAAGCATTACGGACATTTGAACACTTGACTGCTATAGTGCTGGGCAATTCACATTGTAGGAGCTCTTTTGGTGTTGTAGTGGAAGAGGTTATACCTTCACCACAAACGCAGTTTATGTCACATTGTCCAGCCCAGAGACACACCTGCTGGTATAACGTCGGCCTCTAGCAGTTCCTCCATGTGGGGGCTTCCGAACAGCACATGCACAGCTCAAAGTCAAACTAGATAGGAATAAAGCCCTATATGCACTTCCGTTGTACTTTCTTGTACTATCCTAAATTGACACACTAAAGTTTCTTTCTCCATGTGCTTGCTCAGTTTTCCCTCCCCTCATCAGTATATTCTAAGAGAGGCTGGAGGCCGTGTAAAGTATTTCCAGAGAGGATCGACCAATCTTGGCACTTACCTGCATTTCTGAGCTCTGGAGACACCTCTTGGTCACCTTCTAAATATTCCCGAGAATCCTAAATTCTTCTGCATTCCACAAACCACTGCAAAAAGCGAGAAACCTTATTAAGGCAAGGCATCCTTCTCATCTGGAATTCACAACCCATAGCTCTTCAGAACAATCTCATAAAGCCTGTGACTTTTGTCTCCACTAAAGCGTCTCCACTTAAAAAAACAAAACGATCAAGTGTCAAACCAAGACTTTAAAATCACAAGTGACAAATTAACTTGCTGCATGCATACAAATGTAGACTTCGAGTATTAGACCACTAAAGAACTGAAAATCATATAATGTGAAAAAACTAAACCAATTGGAAAACGTATCATTCTGAAGCTGTCGTGGGCTGTGACATCAAATAACGCTACAAGAACTGATTGTTAAGCATGGGATCAGTGAGAAGGGTAACCTTCTCATCGAGATATAGTTGGCTATGTCTAACCATCAAATATCCACCAGGTATTTTACAGAGAAAGAGTAGATGGTAGACTGAATAGTACATGGTATCAGTGTTTAAAGTGGTGCATGTTTGGTAACTGTTTCATGTTCTCCAACAAAAGGGCAAATGAAGCAAGTTGAATAAAGGCCAGATCAATCGGCTCAGTGAGTAAACAAGATCAAAGGAAAATACTATATTGAGGACACCCTGACACTGTATGTCTATCCCTGTCGCTCTCCTATCCCCTTTGCCCTGCTTGGTAGTGTACTGAATTCAACGGAGGGGTTTATTACAGTGGTGGCTGTTGAAATTTGAAAGAAGTGGGGCCTAAACTCCTGGCCCGAATAGTAAAGAGTAAGCATGAAAGCCCAAATGTTTCAAAGGAGGCCCAGAGAGTTCTCCTACGAAATGTTTGAAAAATAGAGAGAAAATATTGTTTTTTAAATCACATTTCCTAAAAAAAAATTGAATGAAAGGCTGGGGTACTCGTGAAATACTCAATTTTCAACAGCATGCCACCAGAACAATTTTCTGCAGAAGCCAATATCAGCAAATGCCCAATAAAATACATATTGACCAGTTTGCACAGTGCCCGTTGTGCTGTGTTCCGATATGCACTCGTGGTTGACTCGTCTTTCAGCTCATAATTAGTCACAAAAGAAATATTTCACACTTTAGAATACTCTTACATTTGCGGTGCAGTCTCCCTAGCATGCATAATTGCACAACAAACATGGCTGGTGCTTAAATGAAAAAAGTTGGACACTGAAATTGATTTTGTCTTTACTGATTTATTTGGATTTACCTAATTTAATGTTTTGTGCATTCCTCTGACAAAGCTTTTAATGTCCCACAATATGGGCTTATTTTGTACCCCCTCTTGCTCTTTGTACAGTGTAGTGCGCACACTGGCCACCAAATGAGTTTGCAGGCGGCAACTTCCACAATGTTTATAAATACCCAGCACAGAAACTTTTATGGATAAAATATATCCTATGTATAAAAATTAAAAAATCAGGGTGGCATATTGATGAGATGGATTTATCTAAAGGTTATTCAGAAAGCACCTCTCTGGACTTTACCATGAGAAGCTATTCCCCTAACTTTGACTCAAGAAATAAAATGAAAAGCAATTTCAGGCAGTAAACTGATACGCTCTACATTTTTAACTTACCAATAAAGGATTAATGTGAAATGTGTTGTGCTTAATTAATCTGTTGCCTCCATAAAGCACTTCAATATATTGGATGTCAAGTTAAATTAACGCTTTCCGATGTGATAAATGGTATTGCTATTATCAATCTTTCTGCGGGGTGTGTCCTGTAAATAAACAAAATCTATAATAATTTACTGACGGGGCACATAATGTATTGCCAGGCCTTCTTGAGATCCTCCCACTTCATCGTGAGTGCAAGTCAGCACTTGTGAGGATAGAGTGATTGAGAGTGATTCTAAAATTAAAAAAGTTAATTTATCAGTTCTTCTAGGTAATAGAAATGTGCAGGCAAAATACTAAAAGAAGCGCTAGGCTAAGACATACCATTGAGTAATGTTGCATCTTCCTATCAAAAATATGAATGACAGAAACATGTTGTCAAAGAAAAAAAGATATTTAGCGGGAGAAAGGAGAATGGTAACTTCTGGCCAGATGCTAAAGAACGGATGGTTTTCAGCTGGCAAATAATCTAGCTTGGTGGATCATACCCTCATCTTCTTCTTTTCATTCCTTTGCCTCTTGGAACTTCCACCTCTCCTTGAGACGTTGCTTGGATGTAGTTTGTGGGCCTCATTTAGGGTATTTTGGTGTAGGGCAGCGAACCAAAGCACCTTGCTGCGCTGCCCTATGCCCAAGTGAAAGGGCAGGAATGCACCGTATTTAAAAGCAATAAAGTGCATTCCTGTCTTTTCTGCCTGCACTGGTGCGGTTTTGGGAGCCTAATGCCAATGTAGGCACTCTTGCACCATGGCGCAAGGGTGCCTCCTTTGCAGGCAGGATTGTTTTTGTGCAGGAAGGGGCACCTTCCAGCTAAAAAATGATGCTACGAGACAGTTTACCCTATGTGTGCTGTAGAGTACAGCACACATGGAAAGAGGACAAAATGAGTAGAAATAAGAATATTCTCCTCGCTACGCCTCACCTCGGGAGGTGTACAGATTTGGCACTTCCCCATGTTTACATCACTTTGCGCTGTGTGGCCCTACTTACGAGGTTACTCAAAGCCATGCAGGGTGGCCGTGTGTGGGTTCATAAATCTTTATGAGAGCCCTGCATCATGCATGTACCGCTTCATGGTGCAAAAGTGACACAGTACTCTCAGAAATAAGCCTCTATACAGATTTCAACCAATACTGTTAGCCCTTGGTCATCAGGCCCTAACAGATCACCATTTTCTAACCCTTTCCATCGTTATTTCTTTCCCACATTCCCACAGCTGCAAAGTGCATGTTGCTCCCACTCTATCATCATTCCCACTGCTGCACAGTGTGTGTTGCATCTCACTCCAGCGCCATACCCGCAGCCACACAGTGACTTATTTATGGGATTTTGGCATATGGCCATGAAGCAAGGTACCTTGCTGCCCTGCCCTACGCAAAAGTAAAAGGGTAAAAATGTGCCATATTCAGGCAATAGGGCGCATTACTGTAATTTCTTTATTTTGCCAGCCTAGCACCAATACAGGCCCCCTTTCACTATGGTGGAATGGTGCCTCCATTGCATGCAGGATTGTTTTTGTGCATCAAGGGGCACCTGCCTGCACAAAAAAATCCTAAGAGGCGTTCTCCCCTTTCTATGTAGGCTGCATATTTCTCCTTGTTACACCTCACCTTAAGAGGTGTACGGATTTGTCACTTCCACAGGTTTACATCACTTTGTAAATCTGGGGCACCATCAAATTCCATGGGTGCCGCACTGGAAATCCACCACAACAGCCATGGAATATCTCCTGGTTGCAGAGTAAGGCGATGCAGTGATTTATGAGGCCACTCAAAGCCACGGAGGGTGGCTTTGCGTGGCTTTATACATTGAAATCAGAGCACTGCTTCACTCATGTACCACTTTACATGGTGCAAAAGACGTAGGACTTTCATAAATAAGCTCCACAGTGTGTTGCCTCCCACTCTGACACCATTCCCACAGCTACCCAGTGCATGTTGCCTCTCCCTCTGACACTATTCACATGGCTGCATGGTGCGTGTTGTATCTCACTCTATCTCTATTGCCAGAGCTGTGCACTGGTGTTGCCTCCCACTCCAGCATAAACCCAAAACCACACAGTGTGTGCTGCCTCCGAGCTGATGCAATCATGACAGTAATTCTCTGCCTGTATACAAAGTTATACTCTGCTAATAGTCACTGATGGGGAACGTCCTTTACAACGGAACTTTTACAACAAAGTACCGATACGACGCAGGTTTAGTCATTACAACGACTTTCGCTGGAGGGCACTCTAGGATAGGTAATAGTTTAATTTACTATCCAAAACCTTCCCTACTATCCACTGGGACTGGAGTTGGAATAGTAAATTAAACTATTCACTATCCAGCGCCCCCCAACGCAAGTCGTTGTAACGACTTGCATTGTAAAACTTGCGTCGCAACAGTACACATTGTAAAAGCACGCGTTGTACCATCATATATCCGTCACTGATACAGTACTGCAAACATGAATCATTGGCCTTCAAAGTATGGTACAAAGAAACATTTAAATACCAAAAATATCAAATGTATTTATTAAATATAATTTTGCAATTTATATAAAAACATATTGAAAGTTACACCACAATATACCAAGCGCATCCTACATCACAGACACACATTCATTTGACCAAACAGAAACATGCCCACACATACTCATACATCCTACAAAGTAAGGGTACAACATTTACCCAAAAATTGATATATTCACAAAAGCAAATACCCCCACACACAATATAAAGCAATTAATAACTGTGATATCAACAAAAATGGAATAAATGAAATCAATAACAAACTTAACACATGAAATAAATAATCAGTTGATGGTCCATCTCATGTTTAAAGTCGAATTTCTTCTCAGAAGGAGAGACAAGAAAAAAATCACATTGACAAGAAGAGCTCTAGCGCCGACGCGCGTTTCCGCGTGGGACCCAATTGTGGGTCTCACCTTCCTCAGGGCACACTGATCAGGTGCAAAACAAGGGAGGATGCGCCTGGAACAAATTACCAAAGAGATGGCAACAGAAGATCAGACATGAAATGAATAATAAGTGGGCTCTGGGCCTGAACCAAATTCAATGAGACAGCTGGGTTCCTAAGCCAGGAGAATATACTTACACACTGGAGAGTCCGAGTATTAAGCGAACTCTCATAAGGGTCAAACATTCCTCTCTATAATAGAACCCAGGATTGGCACATCTAATTGTCCATGATTAAACAAACTAATAAACCTGGGTTCAAAGAGCATCAGATTCTGGTTCCCGTCCAATGCCTCCGGCTGATACGGGAATGAGATGGGATACCAGCTGGCTCCCAACACAACTGAGGACGCGAATGAGGCCACTTATTATTCATTTCACATCTGATCTTCTGCTGCCATCTCTTTGGTAATTGCATGTGTTAATTTTGTTATTGATCTTATTTATTCAATTTTTGTTGATATTACAGAGTTATTAATTGCTTTATATTGTGTGTGGGGGTATTTGCTTTTGTGTATATATCAATTGTTTGGTAAATGTTGAACCCTTTCCCTTACAGTATATTTTGCCTGTTACTCTGGCATATTTACATGCTTCCCCTTACTGGCATATTCAGTCCTGTCCCAAAAATAATCCTAAAAGGTATAGAAGGGATGAAGCAAGCTTGGAAAGCAACCATCATGTCAGATCTCGATCCCCTATTAGTGCAGAGATTTCAAAGAGTGCTTTGATTTGGTACTCCCAGCATCACTTAAGGATAGTGGTCTGGTGCTGACTAGAAATAAGTCTTTTCCACCTGTCTCCTAATGCAGGTCAACTTCTATCAATCACTTCCACAGCCTTTTTTGTGGGGTACAAATCCCAATGTACATGGAAAATAATCTCTTCTTAAAATAGGTTACTGAGGCATTTGTGTGAGAGAGAGTAACATTACATTGATAGATAAAATGTGATTTAGTTCCACTAAAAGTGAGTACAGCCAAATAGGAGCATTATTGTTTCTTTGTAATTCAAGAAAACTAAGGATGTGTAAAGCCAACTATCTGAAGTGCACATCTCCTAGTATAGGTAGATAAATGTGACATTATGTTGATAACTAATTAAGCACTTGACTGTTAGCAACAGAACCTCTTGGCTAAGTCAGGGATCATTTGAGATCAGTCTATAACTACTTATCAAAATCCCACATCTTGAACTTCTTATGGTAGAGGCTATGATAGTTTAGGTGCTGAAGGTGTAGAAGAAGTGTGTTCCAGAGTACCTGGAATAAGTTAAAATCCTCATCCTGTTGCAGAAGTTGTAGAAGAAGTGTGTTCCAGAGAATCTGGAATAGGTTAAAATCCTCATCCTGCTCCACTCATGTTATTATCTTCCAGAGAGCAATACATTGAGTATCATTGAGTTTGGTCAAAATAAATGATACAGTGAAAAAAAACCTTTGTGGTGAACCCGCACGTTACAAACACATTGGGGTAGATTTACTAAACTGTCACCAAACACAAAACCAAGCTGCACTGTATTTTTTTTTCATTTGTGAAACAATCTACCAGAAAGCAAGTAAGAGGGTTTTGGCACTTCCCTCTGGTCCGTGGCTTGGCGAAGCGCAAATTACAAAGCTTCCTTGCCCTTGGAATCGAGATGGAGGGCAGACTGAGGGGGACTCTGGGGGCCCCAACCCCAAGCCCTGGACCCAGGAATTGTTACAAGGTTGCTTAGCCATTGGGCATTTTTGGATCTGACCATATACAATTATATATCTTAAAACACCTGTGGAAATTAACTAAACTGAATGATCCCAAATGTCCCAAAAATCAGGCCTCTTTAATCTCTCCCTGTTTTTATCCAACATGCGCACCCTACTTATCGAGTCCATCCATTACTTCTTAGATGGAGGGTGCAAAATTATCCACTTATTGCAGATCTTGTGCCTAGATAATAGTTTCAACATAAAGAACACGTTTTTCTGTTTACTTTCCAAGCTGACCCCTGCTTTCTCCTCTGCAATCAATACCCCAAAATACCTAAAGACATGCTCACCACCAGGTTAACACCCAAAGTTGTTGTAAGGACCAGGTTTACATTGTGCCAGAATACCTGGACGCTAGGGCAGTGGAAAAACATGTGGATATTGTCTGCTTCTTCCTCGCCACACCTAGGGTAACCCTTGACTGCCTGCCTGTTCATCTTTGTCAGCTTTTTGGTGACCAATAGGCCCTATGTGTTGTAAACAGATGTTTTTTCTGAGAGAGGCAGCACAGCACTAACAACATACCACAACATAGACATCGATACTTGCCAGAGATTCTGTATGTCTCCAGACGTTAGGTCTTTCTTCCAGATTTCTGTGGGAAGAACAAACTCTCCTTCTCCTGCCTGTATTAACAGCCAATTCCACTCCGACACCTCCTTCTTTTGCCCAGGGCTCTTTAAAAATATCTTCTCAAAGTGTCCATTTCCTTCCATGTCCTTTGACAGTGATTTTGACCAGCTGACCAGTTGATAGTACTTGAATCTAGAGATTTTCCCAATCGACAAGGAGGATATTTGTCCCTAATCCACTGCGGTCTGCCCTTCAAGTAGCAGGTTCCATTTTGATACCCCAGTTTCTACTAACGAGGCTGATAGCTTGTCCTTTAGACACTCTGGGGCACCTGAAGGTGCCAGATTGGAGAGTAATTTCTATAGTACAGAATTGGTGCTGCCCTTCTAATTTGAAACCATAGCTTACAAGCCGTTTAGAGGATCTTTAGTTTTACTTTTAATATTTCAGGGGCCCGAATTTGAACAAGAACCCAGCCCCCTCTGACTTAGTCATAGCTTGTAGGCACGTAGGATATTTCCAATGATCTTGCATTAAGATTCTCATTGTTTTAAATTGAAAGGCCTTACAATACTGAAACATGTCAGGACTGGTGATTCCCCCCTTGAGTTTCCCCCTGCGAAGCTGCTTCCATGCAATTCTCGGGGCCTTAGAGGCCCAGATAAAACTGCTCAACGTTCCCTGTAATTTGTCAAACCAGGCCTTCTTAAATTCTAGGGGTATTGACATGAAAAGAAAGGTAAACTTAGGTAATATTTCCATCTTCAGGATGTTTGACCTACCTAAGAAGGAGAGCAGAAGACCAGCCCAGGACCTTAGTAACTTCTTGGTCTCGCTTGCTGCCGTCTCAAAATTCAGACATGCCACCTTCTCTAGGTTTTTGTACACCATTTAGCCTAGGTATTTGTTAGAACTGGTGGTCTCTAGTTGGCAGAGGTAGATACCTTTGACCAAATAGGGACCCTTGCTTCTAAGTCAGGGAAAGGGGATTACACTCCTGGATAACCCCTGCTCACTTGGTAGCTTGGCACAAGCAGACAGGCTAATCTCAGAGGCAGTGTGTTAAGTATTTGTGAACACCTACAGTAATACAGTGAAGACACTACAGATGGACCCCACAAAGGTTTCATAAAAATAAGTATTCTTTATATAGACTTAACACAAGACCACCAACGACAAAAATCCACAATACTATACTCAAAATAGACTTAAAGATGGTAGAAGTAATTTAGTTCAAGTTGATGATAAATGCAACACATTTCTCACAAAAGTACCTGGATGCGTAACGCAAAACAAACAAAAGGTTCACAGGATGGAGATGCGTTGGTTCCTTGGTTCAGGGGAAACGATGCGTTGCGCCTCAATGCTAGCGCAGAGTAGGGGATTCGTCTTGGTCCTTACTGGAGAGGAGGTGATGCTTTGATTCTCGTACTGCGTTCCGGTTAGGAGGCAGCAAGATGGGGCCTCGATGTGAAGCGACAATCCGGTGCAATGCGATAAGATGGCCCCCTTGATATGATGCGATGAAGTGAAGATGATGCATGCACGCCCGACGGCCATGCAGCAAACTCTGTTACTTTGGAGGCGCAACAGGCCCTGCAACATGCTTCTCCAGTGATGCGCTGGCGACCTCTGAGGCAGCAACCCGCTTCTCCGGCGATGCATCGGTAAACAGCTGCGACGAAGGCACACTTTTCTGGTGATGCGGCGACGACCTCTGTGGCAGTGACACGCATCTTTGGCATTGCGAAAGCAACAGCTGCGACTGCGACATGCTTCTTCTCGTTGAGTCGCGCTTCCAGCTGCCAGCGACACACAGGCTTCTTCAGACAGAATTCCAGGCAACGAAATTCAGAGGGGAGCTGGTGGTGAAGTTTTTTTTGTTCCTGAGACTTCAGCAGGAGGCAAGCACAAGTTCAAGACCTTGGAGAAATATTCTGAAAGATGATGAAAGTTCTTTGAAATTCCTTCTCCTTTCCTTGGCAATAAAGACACCACTGCAGGCCAACCCAGCAAACAGCACACTGGCAGAGGGGCAGTCCAAACTCCTGCAGCTTCATTCGTTCTTCTCCTTGGCAAAGGTTTGTCTTGTTGTTCCAGAAGTGATCTAAAGTCTTGGGGTCTGGGTCTCCATATTTATACTGCAAAATCCTTTGTCCTCTGAAGGCAGAAGGTCCTGTACCTAGTCCAAACCAGTTGTGTGCAGTCCTGGAGCACTTTGTTTACATGACTCCTTCTTTCCTTTCGCAGGGTGGGCCAGGGTCATCAAACACACCACAGGAGGTGGAGTCAGCATTGTGGAAGGCAGGCACAGTCCTATTCAGGCCCAGGTGCTATTCCTCCCACCACTCTACATGCAGATAGGTCTATTCAGCCCTGTGCTGACTCACCCTGTCTCCTGGAGCCACCCCAGCCCCAGTCACTCACAAAACCAGACATACAATACACAACCTAGCAGAGGCAGGCTGAGTGGTTAGGTAAGAAAATACCTACTTTCTAAAAGTGGTATTTTCAAGCACAGAATTTTAAAACCAACTTTACTAAAAGATGTATTTTTCAGGCATACTAAATTTGAATTTCTACCATGTTCCCTGGGCCAGTTAGGATTATAAGATGTTATAATTAAACTGCCCATCTGGCCTATGGGGACAGGTAGCCTTGCAATAGTTAAAAACGAAAATGACTGTAATTCACTTTTAGGACATGCCACACACATCAGGGCATATCCTAAATTTTACCTACAATGCACCCTGCCCTCGGGCCCACCTTAGGGGTGACTAATATGCAGAAAAGGGAAGGTTTAGGAACTGGCAAGTGGGGGGTGCACTTGCCAAGTCGACATGGCAGTCACAGACTGCACACAGGCTCTGCAATGGGAGGCCTGAGACACACTTTACAAGCTGCTTCTGTGGGTGGCACACTCAGTGCTGCAAGCCCCCCAGCAACATTTGATTTACAGGCCCTAGGCACACATGGTGCACTATACGAAGGTCTGACAAGTAAATCAAATAAGCTAATCATGGAGTCACTAATCAATACATCAATTTAACATAGGGAGCACTTGCACTGTGGAACTGAGTAGCAGTGGCAGTGCCCAAAGCATCTAACCAGCAAAACATATAAAAAACAGAGGAGGCAATCAGTGAACATTGGAAAGGATACTCACGCCAATGGTACCAGGTCTAACAGTATTCCATTGAGTTTCTTACCAGGGGTTTGTTACTTTGAAAATTCCATTCCATCCTCTCTGATTTCTGCCAGTTTATCTGGTAGCCGAAGACCTCTCAAAATATACCCATAATGTCTGATATTATTGGTATGTAAAGTGCAAAATTAGTTGTAAATACCCTCATGTCATCGGCATATAGAGCTACCCTCTTCTCCCATCCCTGAAAAACAAATGCGAAGGTTTTTGGGCTAGCTCTAAGTTTATTTGCATGAGGCTTGATATAGATGTTAAAAAGGGGGGAAGGGGACACCCCTGTCTTGTTACTCTTGATATAATTATCTTTTGGGTGGGGTTTCTGTTCACCAGTATCCTGGCAGAAGGGTTCTTATAGATTGTTTCCCGAACCCTACAAAAGGATGTCCCCAGGCCACACCTCTCTGTAGCTCTATGCAGGAAGGACCAACTCACCCTGTCAAAAGCCTTTGCTGCGTCAAAGGTTAAGATTGTCAGAGAGAGCTCATTTTGTTTTGCGATATCAATGGCCCCAAATAACTCATGCGTTAACTCGTGTATCTGCCTAATCCTGGTAAACCCCTTCTGGTCATGATGTATTAAATCCCCTACGACTTCCCCTAATCTCACTGCCAGAATCGGAGTAAAGAATTTATAGTCCGTATTTAGTAATGAGACAGGTCTATAGGATTCGAAGAGGTCGGGGTCTTTCCCTGCTTTATGTAAAAGGCAAATAGTGGCTTCCTCCCTGGATGTTGGTATATTCTTGCCCCCAAGAAAAATCAGGTTGAACAAGCCTGTCAAGAAGGGGACAATCTCCTCTTTAAGGGACAAATAGATCTCATTTGGGAGTGCATCTGGGCAAGCTGCCTTTCCCCTTTTCAACTTTCCTAATGACCTTGTTACTTCTTCAGTTGTTATCTCTGCATTTAGCCATTCCCTCTGCTCCTCTGACAACACTGGTGCTTGCAGTTCTTCAAAATACCTCTCTACTTGATCCTTTGACACACCCTCCTCCTCTGTGTATAGGGTCTGAAATAACTCTGTAAAGTATCCCTCTATCTCCCCTTCCTCACAGTTAGGCACCCCTTGTCCTTCCACCCTAATGGCTGGATTTTTATTCCAGCTCTGCTCTGTTTTTAATTTCCAAGCCAAAAGTTTGCAGCAACTCTCCCCATATTCATAGTGCACATACTTGCTTGCCTCCCACTTCCTTCTGACTATCCACCACTGGAGTCAAGCTATCCTAGCTGAAGACGGCTTATAGCCAGAAACCGGTCCTAGTATGCTTGATTCCGGTCCAGGAAAGACATGGCTTGGCAGTTCGGGCTGGACTGTTCCCATGAGGCACAGGGTCAAGGCTCATTTGCATGTGGCCATTTCTGGACTGGGGTGGTGTGGAGTGCAAAAAATCAATGGATTTAGGCCCAGATCTCTGTACTAGGATGAATGTATGACATTGTTCTGCATTCTGTCCATCAACTTTTGTTTTTGCGTTATTGTTTCCCCTCCAGCAGACAGGATAGCTCTTCCTTTTTCACCTTCATTTCCTCCTCAAGCAAGTTTATGCCCTGGACCCCTTACCTCTGACTCTGCTTCTTAACCAGCCCCTCCAGTTGTACCAACCTAGCCTCCAGGGATCCTATTTTACTCTTGGTGGTCTCATGCTTAAAGGCAGCCATACCAATCAATCTCCTTATGACAGCCTTATATGCATCCCAAACTGTTTGTTGCGTAGTACTCATATAATTTATATGAAAATATTCCCTAGTTAACTCCTTCAGCTGCACCTCCACTTGGTGGTCCAATAAAAGGGCTCTATCCAATGTCCATCTTGGAGTAAGGGCCCTAACTCCCACCTTAAGTTCCAAATGAACCGCTGAATGGTCTGACAGGTGCGTTGGCAGATGCTCCACCTTACTAACCATCCTGCTCCCTCCTTTATCCACCAAAAAGTAGTCAATTCTTGAGGCATGACCATGTCTCCTATTCTTAAAAGTGTACTTTTGGTGGCCAACCCCTTTCTCTCTCCACACATCTTGTAGTCTTAAGTTCTGCATACAACACCTGAGTACATATCTCATTTGGGGCATGTTTGGCTGCATAGGTGGTTTTAAAGTTGGCCATCTATTCTTTCCAGGGTCTAATAGAAGATTAAAATCACCTGCCAAGATTATGGGAGCCATAAAATCTAGCAATTGATTATACAGGGACTGTAATGGTGAGGGGTCATCCATATTCAGACCATAATAACCAGCGATGGCATATGGCTTCCCCTGAATTTTAGCTTTAACAGCCACCCATCTCCCTACGGGGTCAGAAAAAGCTTCCGATATTACCACTTTCGCTGTTTTCTTGAAAATTATGACTACACCCTTAACCCCGCAGTTTTGATTAGTACATGTTGAGGCATCCACCAATTTTGACTTTTTTATCACCTCTTCCTATTCCACCTTTAACAAGTGTGTTTCTTGCAAAATATTAATCTCGCTTTCTACAACTCACAGGTACTCTAATATCTTCTGCGTCCTCTTCCTTACCCTATGCCCTTTGACATTCCAAGATAATTTTCTAACCATCTTTAAAATGTATAGTTAGTGTGTTCCAGGATCTTGCGGTCTCCCTCCATCTACAGATCGCTTTAAACCACAAACTTGGACATATTTCTTCTATTTTTCCCTATCTGTTCCCAACACTCTTGTGAAAAATTGTGTATTAAAACTTTTGTGAGCTCCACCCCTGCACTGTGTTGCTTGACAGGGAAGGAGCAGAAGATGGCTATATCCACGGATATATGGCCCTATCCTCCATCCTCTCTAGTGCCAGCAAAGAATGTTGCTGCTGCATACTACACACACATCTTTTAAAAAACAAATTTACTACATTTTACAAGGGAAGAGTGAAATAAATTCAAGGTGGTTTCCGTATTTCATCTGGTACACAGATATTGGTATTAGCAGATGAATCATAAAGGGATAAATACTTAGGGCCTCATTATGATGTCAGGTGGAAAGCCACTGTCTGACAGACAGAATTTCCTAGACCACGTCAGAACCCTTCCGACCGACTTAGTCGGTTTACAATCCGCATGACCATTTACGATGTTGGCAGTCGGATTGTAAACCATGTGGTCCTCCCGAATCGGTTTCGACTGGTTCTCGGAGAAGTTGTGTCAGTCGGAACCGCAACGTGCAGCTCTACGGACAGCATTTCCGACCTACCAATTTCGATGTCGATTTCCAACAGTCTTTCCAAGTCGGCCTTTCCGACACAAAAAGGCTGTTGGAAAGTGACTTTGAGGGTCCCTAGCAGGGTACCTAAAGGACCCCCCTATAAAACCCTGCACTGTGTGGCAGGCAACATGGGGTGCCTGCCACAGGGTGCAGGGTTTATTATACACTCCATTTCCCCATAGGAGCCTGTGTAGTCAGGCAGGACATGGGCTCCCATAGGGAACAATGGGAATCTGACCGAACTATGTTCAGTCGCATCGTAATCGGTCAGGCAGAATCACCAACTGCGAGTCGGTCATTTCCCAAATCGGAGATGGTGTCGGGCAAAAAGTTTTCGCCTGACATTGTAATGAGGCCCTTAGTTAGTGGCAGACCTAAGAGATCTCTTTTTACCCCTTGGGCGCGACCGTGATTCTGCGCCTGAGCGGCACTTTTATTGAGTGGGCGGGTTTATGACGGCCCCCAGCCGTCATCAGCACACAAGCACCGTGATGCATGACGGCCGAGGGCCGTAATCAGCATGGAAGGGATTAATGGCTAGAGAAATAGGAGTAATGTCATTGATTTCCAATATATGATGAACATAATAGGCATTCCACCAGGACCTAAAAAGTGACATTATGAGCTTGTTTTCAATTTAAAGGAATTAATAGAAATGCAACCTCCAATATAAAATCTACTAGTTTATAGCCTGAAGTTGAATGAGTTGCCAAAATACCTAAGAAAATATTAGTAAAGGAGAAAGGGATAGCAACAATACAAATCTTATTAGTTTGTAGTGTCCAAACCGATTTCCATAAATGATTAATGATGGGGCATTCAAAAAACATATGTTTAAGATCTGCAATGTGACATGAGCAGGACCAACAAGATGAGATAGATCTGGGGAAAAGGATCCTAGAATGTTAGATGTAAGTAACAAATTACAATGGACAAAGTAAAGTGTTTGAGTAGTATGTGCACCTCATGTAGTTTTGTGGAGTTTAAGCCAAATCTTATCCCTGAAAATAGTAGGCCAACATTCTACCAAATCATTTTCCTAAGCGAAATCAGGTTTTGAAATGGCTCTGTCTGGAGTTATTCTAATGATTCATAGATAACAGATGCCGCTGGATTGGCTTATTAGGCCAAATGGGTTTTTGCTGATAATTAGTAAGTGGGGATATATAATAGGTAAGAGAGGTTTCAAAATTTTACAGGAATGGGAAATAAAAGAAGAGCATGGCTGAGATTTTGGTTTTGTGAAAGCAAGAATTTCTTTAAAGTCAAAAGGAGCAATAATGGATTTCTCTAACTGTAACCACAAAGCAGGATGTAAAGGGAGATCGGAAGAAACCCAACGAGCAGCCTGTTTCAAAGAAAAAGCATAGTGATATTTTTTAAAACCTGGAAATTTAAGGCCTCCATTAGACTAATCTTTTTTTAACAAGGACAGAGCTATGCGGGGAGATTTACCTTTCAAAAGAAATTTTAATAAAAGAGAAACCATTTTATAGAAATAATAACTAGGGGTAAACACAGGAATCATTACAATAACATATTATATGAAGAACGCGAGCATCATTTTAATAGAGTCAATCCTACCCCACCAAGATAGAAGAAGTGCGTGCTATTGGGCAAAATTCTAATTTAATATCTTGATAATGGAAACAAAGTTTCAAAGTTTCAGTAATGGTCTGTGAAAACCATAAGCCGAAGTACTTTATCTTAGTGGGTTGCCAGGTAAACACTGTGTGTGTGAAAAGTGGTATATTACATTTAAAGGTAATACTTAACAGTTATCAGCGCTGAGCCGATGACCTTACAATTGAGTAAAGGCAGTAACTTACTGAAGGAACGGGAGAAGGGAAACCGTTGGTTTAGAGCAATAAAAAAGAATATTTTCAGCATACCTGAACCTGATATGAGCTCATTCTACCGATTTTGTTATATAAAGGGTTCAAGTGCTATAATAAATAAGGCAGGAGATTATGAACAACCCCGGTGTACCCCTTTAAACAAAGGAAAATAATCTGAGAGCATACCATTAACGGATATGGCAGCTTTAGGACCTGTATAGACTAGAATATTAGAGCAATCAATTTGGGGGGAAAACCAATCCATTTTAATGCTTGAAACATAAAATCCCAACAGAGTTGATCAAAAGCCTTTTCCGCATCCAAAGCAATAGCAGCAATATGATGATCCAGTGTAGAAGCTTTGCTTAGGATGTTGAAAATGATCCAAGCATTATCTAAAGCTAGCTGACCCCAAATGAAACCAGATTGTTCAGGACCTGTTAGATCAGATAGGATAAGATCAATATGCAAAGCCAAAATGTTCGCAAAAATGTTTTAATCAGTATTAACAAACAATCTGGGATGATAATTCTTGCACTGTGTGGGTTCTTTATTGTCTTTAGGAATCAAACAAATCATGGCATCCTCAAAAGATCCTTGAGAAGCTCCTTCAGTAGCAAAAAAAGTTAAACAAAAGTAAGAGGCTGGAAAAAAGACGTTTTTCAAAATGGCTATAAAATTCAATATACAGCCATTACGGACAGGAGCTTTCCCTCTATGTAGGGCAGAGAGTGAAATATCAGCCACTAGCAGACCAAAATCAATATGATGAGAGGAAGGAGAGGTAATTTATTGAAATTATTTAGCCAAAGCTGATTGTAATGGCTGTGTTTCTGGAGAATATAAATTAGTATAAAAAGTAACAAATTCATGCTAAATGTCCTTATCCTTAAACAGAGTAGTCCCATTTCATAAGGATTCAATTTTGGTTCTATCTTTCCTAAGTTTTAAATAGTTTGCAAGCACTTTCCCCATTTTAATTTTGACCACCATAATAACATGCACTGGGTTCCAGCAAGAAGTTGGAAGCAACGCTTGTACTTATTATAATAAAATTTATTTTGGCATCAATTATGTGTTTTAGGAAAATCTCATTACTAGAATGATAATAAGCATGCTCTAGTTTTTTTAAAATTCTTAAGTAATTGGTCTGATTGGGTTTGCATATGTTATTTCTTTTGCACTACAAAATTCATTATAAAGCTCCTTGCCGCTGCCTTAAGGGAATCACAAACCATTACAAAAGAAGAGTTTGGTGTGTTATTAATAGTAAAAACTTCGGAAGCAAAAGATTCAAATTAAGAAGCATATGTGGTATCCACATGAAGTGAGTTATTAAAACATATTCTACCTGCATTTGGGGGAAAGGAATAAGATCGAGGTCTGTATATCCTGGTGCATGATCAGATATGAGTATAGATCCTACGTTAGATTGAAGGATATGTTGAGCCAAGGATTTAGTAAGGAAGAGATAGTCTTGTTGAGATTGTGAATGATGTGAATTCAAATAAATGGTGCATTCCCGGAGATCCGGGTGACATAGTCTCCAGCTACCAACTATGGATTTACGTTGAATGGCGGATCTGAATTGTGAGTAAATTTTATTATGAACAAATGTAACTTTTGAATTCCTTTCTAATATAGAATCATTAATTTGATTGCAATCACCACCAAATATATTATAATCATTTTCACACATTGTTAAATAATCAGACATTTTTGTCCAAAATGTACTGTCCACAGAAACTGGATCACAAACGTTAAAAATTGTTAAAGGTATATTACCAGTTTAACAACAATCCATTGACCATCAGAATCAAATTCCTGAATAATAACAGTAGCGTGAAGTTTATTTTGACAATGAATAATTACCGCATGTTTTTCGCTTTAGCAGGTGAAGCAAACAGACTACCTACCCAGCATCTTTTTAATTTGGCCACTTCTATTTCTGTAATGTGAGTTTCTTGTAGTAAAGCAAAATCGGTTTGTAGTCTGGCTAGAAGGTACCCTCTGCCGTTTAATTGGGTACCTAACCCTTTAACATTCTATGTGGTATCCAGGAATTAGATACTAAAATAATAGTGTGTACAATTAATAAGTCTACAGCAGGGGTACTCATAGTACGGCCCGCGGGCCTGGGGCGGCCCGGCAAGCCTTTCCTGGCGGCCCGCGGACCCCGAGACATCATACCTGTGTTTTACGTTTTTTTTAAGTGTCTGCAGCAGCGCGAGAGACTCTGCTGCTCTGTGGGAGCTGCCGGCCGGGCGATCCTAGCAATGGCCAGAGTAAAGCTGCAGGGGCCTAAGAAGAGGTGAAATACAAAGGCCACATTAACATGCAAATGGTCTTTTAAAGACCTGTTAAGTGCTCGGGTGCGGCTGTGAGTGTGTGTGTGCCCCGGCTGGCACACAGGCAGGGTGAGATGACAGAGGGTGACAGAGGGAGTGGGAAAGGGAGGGAAAGGGAGGGGGACGGAGAGGGAGTGAGTGAGTGAGTGGGAGGGAGTGAGTGGGAGTGAGTGAGTGAGTGGGAGTGAGTGAGTGGGAGTGAGTGGGAGTGAGTGAGTGGGAGTGAGTGAGTGAGCGAGTGGGAGGAAGTGAGTGAGTGGGAATGAGTGGGAGTAAAGGAGTGAGTGGGAGGGAGGGGGTGGGAGGGAGGGAGTGAGAGGGAGGGAGTGAGAGGGAGGTAGTGAGGGAGTGAGAGCGAGGGAGTGAGAGGGAGGGAGTGAGAGGGAGGGAGTGAGAGAGACAGAGAGGGAGTGAGACGGACAGGGAGGGAAAGAGAGTGAGGTGGAGATAGAGAGGGAGGGAGAGGGAGAGGGAGGGAAAGGGAGGGAGGCAGAAAGGGAGGGAGACGGAGAGGGAGCGAGAGAGAGGGAAAGGGAGGGAGACTGATAGGGAGTGAGATGGAGGGAAAGGGAGGGAAAGGGAGGGAGACTGATGGGGAATGACATGGAGGGAACGGGAGGGAGACGATGGGGAGTGATATGGAGGGAAAGGGAAAGAGACTGATGGGGAGTGAGATGGAGGGAAAGGGAGAGAAATGGAGGGAGAGGTAGGGACATGGAGGGAGAGGGAGGGAAATCAAGGGGGACGGAGAGGGAGTGAGAGGGAGAAGGAGAGGGAGGGAGTGAGTGGGAGGGAGTGAGGGTGTGAGAGGGAGGGAGTGAGAGGGAGGGAGTGAGAGAGACGGAGAGGGAGTGAGACGGACAGGGAGGTATAGGGAGTGAGGTGGAGATAGAGAGGGAGGGAGAGGGAGAGGGAGGGAAAGGAAGGGAGGCAGAAAGGGAGGGAGACGGAGAGGGAGTGAGAGAGAGGGAAAGGGAGGGAGACTGATAGGGAGTGAGATGGAGGGAAAGGGAAATAAAGGAGGGAGGCTGATGGGGAATGACATGGAGGGAGACGATGAGGAGTGAGATGGAGGGAAAGGGAAAGAGGCTGATGGGGAGTGAGATGGAGGGAAAGGGAGGGAAATGGAGGGAGAGGTAGGGGCATGGAGGGAGAGGGAGGGAAATCGAGGGAGACGGAGAGGGAGTGAGAGGGAGGGAGAAGGAGAGGGAGTGAGAGGGAGGGAGAGGGAGGGAAAGGGAGGGAGATGGAGAGGGAGGGAGAGGGAGGGAAAGGAAGGGAAATGGAGGGAGAGGGAGGTAAAGGGAGTGAAAGAGAGTGAGAGGGAGGGAAACGGAGAGGGAGGGAGAGAGAGAGAGGGAGGGAGAGAAAGAGTGGGAGTGAGAGAGAGGGAGTGAGACAGTCAGAGTGAGACAGAGGAAGACAGGAGAGAGGGAGGGAGAGAGGGAGAGAGAGCTAACGAGAGGAGAGAGAGCTATAGAGAGGGAGGGAGAATGAGAGAGAAAGAGAGAGAGAGAGGTGTGTATGCCGGGACGGCTCAGTGGACGAAGGCGTCCACTGCAGGGACCTGTGAACAACCTCATGGTCAGTTTTTTGTTGTTTCTCTAGCCCCGCCCCTCCCCCACTGACCCCGCCCCCCCACCGATGCGGCCCTCGGACACAAACCAAACTGTAAATTTGGTCCCCGAGAGAAAGTTTGTGAGTACCCATGGTCTGAAGTATCAAATTCAATAAGAAAAAGAATAAAGTAGTGAGAAAGATAAAATGCTTGCTCAATGAAAAAAGAAAGGGAAGAAAGGGTGATTGGGTAGACAGCGGAAAAGGAGAAGAAAGAAAGAGAAAAGGATCGGAATTAATATCATTAAGAGAGAGGTGAAACAAAAAACAGAAAGACAGTACAAGTCCTAGAAAATGACGACTGAGAAACATATCTACAAAACACAGAGACAGAAAGGAGGGTGGCGACACTAAGAGACAGCAGTGACAACATCCGAACTACAGACGATAGCAGGACAGCCGCCTTGACTTAGGTGAGAACATCACACAAGGTAGAACTTTGTGGGGACAAAACGCAAACACAAATTCCTGTCTGAAAAAAAAGGAAAACAGTACCAAGTTAGATTATGCCAAAAAGAGGGGAAAAACGACACAACACTTCAAAGATAAGACAATAATTACACAATAATTATTAAAGGTCAAGAACCAGAATTACAAAGAGATATCAAGTCATTTTTGGATTGTTCATATCCTCTCCTCCGTAAATTTTAGAAATCTCTTAAGTGCA
Organism: Lissotriton vulgaris; assembly: GCF_964263255.1. Taxonomy (NCBI): domain Eukaryota; kingdom Metazoa; phylum Chordata; class Amphibia; order Caudata; family Salamandridae; genus Lissotriton; species Lissotriton vulgaris. The sequence continues at coordinate 587,368,576 of NC_141696.1, read as the reverse complement.
GAAGGGTCATCTTAGGATGTTGCTTTATACTTATATGTCACTTTGAACAAGCATGGATGAATTAGTCCATATCGAACTTTCATGGCTCTTAACTCAGGGCGCATATCCAAAAATTGCTTCAAACCATCTGCAGTACCTCTAGAAACATCTTGAGAGAAAAACAATCTGTGACCATCCCAAATGATTTGTTTTTTATTCTTAACAAACGACAGCACGTGTAGCAAGTCAGTGTATTGCAGAAAGAACAAAATAAATCCTTGTGGATTCATAGAAGCTCTAAGACCAAGCCTAAGTGCTCTTTGTATATTGATTGGAAAAGATATAGGCATGCCAAAAAGTTTTAGTAAAAAGGATTAACATATGAAGTCAGATTAGCTCCCTCTTCCTTTTCTGGAAGCCCACATATACATAAATTATTTCTACAATTTCGATTTTCAATTCCTCAGTGTGTTTTGTAAGTAGGGATAATTTCAATTCCAAATGTGAAATACGTAAAAAGGCTTTCTGTAGACTCTCAGTATTTTGCTTGCCTATTAAAACACTTGACTCTTACGTAGACTATTTGTCAACAAAGGGTTGTAATGTTTTAGTAGTCTCTTCCATAAATGGTCTCAACACATGAATTTCATCAACTATGACCTCCATCGATGCCAACGCAGGTTTCACTGGTGAAGGAGGCTCTTTTTGAGGTCTCTTATTTGACCCCACAGACATTTTGGAGAATGAGGAGGGTTTTGGAATAGTACCTAAATGAGATCCTGCTTTTTGAAAAGTGGCATCATCTATATTGTTGGGATTGGAGCCTGAATCAGATAATAGAACGTTATTTGTGGCACACGAAAGTTTAAGGTTCGTTAATTTCCCCATATATGGAGAAGAAAGGGTAGCAAACATGGTGACAATTTGATGGAAGGATTATAAAAAGAGATTAATGCCATTAAGAAATGTATAAGAGGGCCATGAAAACTGAAACAAAAGTGCTCAGAAAAACAGAAAATAGAACAGCATGAAGAGGCCAAGGCAAATATTTGTTTAGACTAATATTACAAATTCAGGCCATTCTCAGGAGCGCACAAAGCTCCTCATACAACTGTAAATGTTAGAGATGAGTTGTAAGGAAATGGGCCCACAGCATTCCAAAATGGCGGGCACAACCTCTCACTGCATGGTAAAACCCCCAGGCCTGGCAGCTCACAAAAAAAAGTGCTTGGAGTGCATTTGGCCATGTCTGAACTGGGGTGGTGTGGAGTGCAAAAAAACGATGGATTTAGGCCCAGATCTCTGTACTGGGGTGAATGTATGACATTGTTCTGCATTCTGTCCATCAACTGTGGTTTTTGCACTGGAGTGCATTTGAAGGCACCAGCAACTCACCGGATTAGCAGGTGGAGATGCAAAGCAATCTCCCTCATCGGCGAGCGCTGGAGCAGTCCCATGAAGCAAAAGGACTCCTGTGGCGACGAGTTCAACATGGCACTGCCATCTAAGTTGGCGCTGTAACCATGCCCCCCCTTCGCCTCCCTAAAACATTTCTCCTTTTAACACCCGGTTTTAAAAGGCGTTATTTTTTAAAGTAAAACGCTGTGTCACCTTTTTTCTGGATAAGTATTTTGCGTAAAAAAGGCTGGGTGACAGCATGGGAATGCCCATGTAACACCCTGTTGATGCTAAGTAACACAAAGCAACCCTTAGCGCTCATTTGTGTTACTTTTAGGCAGTTTACAGCACAAAACAACTTTTATGATGCAAACTCAGCGCAAAATGTTAGCTAATCACCCCCGTTATCCTATCTCAGTTGAAAAGGCAGTTGACAATGTGATTCTGCTCCCAGCATGGTAATTGTTACTCAAGGATATTTCCACATATTGCCTTAAAATTTAAAATCAAGATAGCAGGTAATGCAAGAGCTTAAAAAATGTTGATGATTATATTTACTCTTCTGATTTACTTATCATATTGATACAGGAACATAACTGACCTTGAAAAGCTTAACAACAACTTTTTCAACACTCATTACAAGTGCACACTACAGTGTCCGTTTAATAACCAGCTCCCAAATAATGCCTGTAGCCAAGGAAAATGCGAATCACAGTTGCAACCTTTTAATGTTATGTTTAATTTCCAACTATACATCCTTCTCCATCAGCCGGTCAGAGCTGTAAGCTCTTTAGTGAATGCTTATATCTTTGCATAATAATTTTTTAAACCAGCTTCAGTATTTATCTACAGGACTACATGACATTTGTAGCAGTCAAACCAGCAAAATATGTCAGCAGCAAAAGCATGTTGTAATCTTCTTGGTTTTGCAGGACCCTCTGCACAAAGCTCAATTTTCCCTGTTTCTCATATAGTTCTAACTTGTTGCACATCTATTTCTCTGTTACTTAATGAATGAGCCTGCATTTTTAAAGCCTACAGGTTTGAGGAATCAGAGTAGGAGGAGAACAGAGAATCTGCTGCAACAGATGTTGCCAATAATAGCCACTCCTACCAATGGAAAAGGGACAAATGAACAGTTATCAGGCGATATTGTTTGGTAAGGAATGTCTTTACTCAACATGTCATCAGAGAAGATACTGAGGGTAATCTTGGGTTGACAAAATGTGTTTGATAGAATTAAGTTGAACCAGCAATCTTAAAGAAATATTTACTCTCCCATACCACTTCAGATGAAGTTTTTTAGTGTTCTTCCTTTTGCACAATAGACTCTTTTCAAGTCATCAGCACCATGCCCGCTTGAAATCCTAGCTAGCTATACCTCAATTCCGAGAAAACCAAACCTGACTAACCTTGGTTGGAGAAAGTACATTTTACAAACTGAAGAAAATAATTTATGGTAACAATATTGAAGAAAAAGAGCAAAAAACACACCAGGAAATTAGGATTTATAGGGAACAAGAAATTGGCACAGAACAGGTAAGGAGGAAAGGGGGTAGGAGTAATGGAAATTGGAAACTATAATGGAATGTTGATAGGTGAAGTTGCATGGCTCTAAGTAGGGGTAGAGTTACTAGAGCATAGGCGGAGTCAAGGTATTAAGGAATATGAAGTGCTTGCAGTGGTATGGCATAGGTGGGGGTAGCAGGATATAGGCAGAAGAGAGGTTCAGATGCATTGGAAGAGATATTGGGATACAGACAGATGTAGACAAGGTTATAGACAGTGGGGGAAAGTACTAATGGATAGGTATGCATAGTGGTAAAAATGGCATTGGTATGGCTAATGGTAATAGGGTATAGGCAGGTGTTGAGGTACAATTGTCAAGGTAGAGGTACTACGTATATATAGGAGTAGAGAGGCTAAGGTGAAGGTAGGGTGTACCTGGGTGAGAATGGGCATAGAGGTACAATGGTAAAGGGTATGGGTAGAGTAGAAAATAAAAGTGTGTGACTAGAAAGGTATATGTATCAGTCTAGATTCACTGATATAGGCAAGAAGAAGAGAAATTAGAGTATGGGCAGTGGTAGAGGCAAATGTTGAGATCCTATGGGGAAAAAGCACCGGATGTTATTTGAGGTAAAGGCTATAGGGTGAAGGTGCTAAGGTACTAACAATGAGTAGAACATTAAATTATGCTGGTGTAATTCATGTAGTTTTGAGAATTTCATTCAGCACTTGTTTTGTTAAAATATTAAAATGATGATATTAAGCCCTATGCCGTACCTATGCACTGTTCACTGTAAAATAAAACCACAAACATGTGGGAATAACATGAATGTTCAGGAGACAAAGGGCTCTTTCTTGCATCACTTGTGTTTTTCACACTATTTTTGACCAGAAGTATGTATGACTCAATCTACCAGATACATTGGCCGATTCCCAAAGGCCTCTGCACTCTGGCGGGTGTCCTGCAGTCGTGGCGGAGTGGGTCTGCCCTCGTGGCATTGATCCCACACAAGTAGGTGGGACTAAGCACTCATGGCAGTATGTCCGCAATGGGTAACTGCGGTGCGGAAGCCCTTTGTGAATCGTGCCCCATATGTTCTGGCCTGGTTTTAAACACTGCTCTAAAATGGACAAAATAACAGAGTTCGAAGTAATTTATAACACTGATTGAATGAGAAAGCAGACACGTAGTAGTCATCCCAATAATTCCGGTGCAGTGTGTAGGAGATTAGGGTCTGCTATCCTATGGTCACCCCAAATTTTTGCTTTTTGCTTCACTGGTTTCTGACTTAATGTGGCTGTGGGCCTGCTAATCAGACCCACAGCCTGCTGTTCTCTCTCTAAATTATTGCCAATGCACTCTAGGTGCATTACGAATTGGAACTGGTTCACCTTATGAGCCCCTGTATCAGTGCACCATAGGTGCCCAGGGCATAGGTGTATCCAAGGCCTCCCAGGGGCTGTAGCATGTATTGTGCCACCCCTGGCCTGGCCTCCATCTTTGACACAACTGGCTTATCACTCAGCTGGGGTAAGTTGGTGTAATCACCTCTTACTTAGGTACAGTATGCCTGTGCCTAACCCTAAACTGGACACATATGTTCCTATCAGCCACTCCTATGGAAGGCCTCATCAATCCTGGAGGCAGAGTGCTTGGAAATATGTGAGATGGTGCTCTAGCATGAGCTGAGCCTGTCTGCAGCTGTTGGGAACCACTCCCTAAGCTGTTCCGGGATATTGCCATACCATATACTCTTAAGTGCATTATAATCCTCGCGGTTAAATTCTATCTTTGGTTTGGCTTTATCAAAACATGTCGAGTAAGGTGTCATGCGAATTGGAATACTATCCCCTCGCCAGTTCTGGCGACGGGGATAGCATTCCACCCTTCTAGAGGGACACGACATGTGTGTAGCCTTAACCCCGGTTAAAGTTAAACAGAGCCTCAGCATCACAAAATGGATGCTGCCACCACAGACACGAGTCTGGCCTCCTGCTGCTGACCGAAACTCGGCAGATGGTGGCCTGGACAAAGGGTTTCCTGCCTTGGGAGGTGCGAGCACCACCCCAGACAGGGTTTTGTGTATTGGGTAGGACAGGGCTGAATAGATTGAGACATGCCTGGGGCACACAAGGTGTCCATGTGCATAAGCCAGCCCAAACCGGTTCTGGGGCTTTCCAGCCCCAGTCCTGGCGAGGAGCTGGACAAAGGAGAGTGGGTGTAACCACTCCCCTTCCTGGTTCCTCCCAGAGGAGGGACCTAGTAGGTGATCCACCCCTCAGATTGGGAATAAGAGTGGGAGCAGTGCCATTGCACAGCAGATCATCCTGAATCAACTTGAAACAAAGAAGACGACTGGACTTCGACATTCTGCTGCTCAGAAGACTGAAGAGAATCTCCCTTGTGGCCTAGGAGTGGCCACCCTGTGAACACAGGCACCAACCAGCAACTCGACATCTGCTTTGCCGCCGCCTCCCGCTGGAGCCCGAGCCCAGAGCCCAACAAGAACCAGACTCCCAGACCTCTCACAGCCCGATCCACAGTCCCTGCAAAGAAGGGACCCGTGGAGGCACCGAGCGACGTGGGACCGGACCTCTTGGAAGACACACGAAAAGCTGACTGCGCAGCTTCTGAGGCATCCTCGATGTTGTGCTTTGGGGACTGAGAACCCCCACTACCGAGCAGCCCTTGCACTGAAGATCAGCCCTCCAGCATCTCCACGATCTGAGTGGGGCCCTTTTGCATTGTGCCACTCGACGCGCCATCCCGGCCACTAGCCACGTGGTCAGCGGCCATCTTGGCGACGAAACCGACGATTTACACAGCAGGTCTGGTCGCTCCAGACCTCCCCAAGCTCCTGTGAAAAGGAGCACCCGCTCTGACCTTGCTGGTCCGAGTGATAAGCATTTCTTGAATCCTGCGTGGCTTGCATTAGCCAAGGCCTGTTTGCTCCGATCAGGTCGCCGACACCGCCAACAGCGAGAAGCCTGCGTGGAACAGCTCGTTACCGAATCCTGGACGTCCTCGACCCCCGGTGTCCACGTGGCTGCAGAGACAAGCTACACAACAACGCCTGTTTGCACCCGACATCGCCTGGTTCCAATCTGGTTCCACAGTAGTCACTGGCTAGTGACTTTGAACATTGTCCCCTCTGCTTTCAGGTCTTCACAACTTCAGATCCACCCTTGGATCCACCGGAACTCTTCACATCGAGCCGCCTGCAGCATCTTCAGCTCCAAGCACCATCGACCAGCGTGACGAAACCCGACACTACTTCGACCCTGTGCACCCGCTTCCTGTGGGTGAGGTAACTCAGCTCCGCCAGTGCTCCTGCACTGGTACACATCTCAAGGGCCTGTGTCTTAAGTTTCAGCTTCATAGGTCACTCAGAAGGTTCCTAACTTTCTAACTTTGTACTTTTTACGCACCATAGACTTTACATTGGAAAGTGCGTGCACTTTGAACACTGCACCCGAGTCCCGCGGGCCTTTCCCGACTTAGTCACTGCTAGTCTCGAATAGCTCCAGCGATTCCCAAGGCCCTAGGCCTGTTGCCTTTCCTATTGGTATCTCTTATACCACTTTCTTAGTATATGGTTTAGGTGGCCCCTAGGGCTCATCCATATTTGTGCAACTTTTGTGTATTTTAAACTGTCTTGTGATTTAACGCTTGTGCTTCTGTGCTCATAAAGAGTCCAGGGGATTTTATAGTTAATAAATCAATATATATTTTCAATATATATCTGTGTGGTGTCCCTTTCATTTGGTATTCAAGGGGGTTGTGTATGGTATAACAGCTGGCTTCACATGCCTTTCAGAGTTTAGCCTAAGACTGCTTTGTCCACGTTACCACTAGGATAACTGGTCTACAAGGTTGACTTACAACCATCATCATAAGGGTTGCTTGGCATGGTACAAAGTGATCACTAGAATTAGTGAGCATTATATACCAGGCCAACTTCTCACACAGTGCCCTGAAAAAAAGGGACACATACTAGACAAATGAACATTTAACATGGTTGTGCCAATGCTTGCTCATTATTAGAAGTGAATTCATTGGCCATGTTTCGTAACAAATTATGCCACAGCTAGAACAATCACATTTATAAAAAAATTGAAGCAAGTCAATGCACACACTGCGAAGCTTCATGTGCGTTTTAAGCTACAAGGACCCTGATAGATACATAGTGGTTTGAAGAGATAGCTTCCTTTGGTGTGAAGTTATTTCTGTTTTTTATCTTGATATGTAATTGGATGTGCACGTCACATAAAAGATGGCAGCTAGACAGGTCACATTTTCTCTGTCTCCCACATTTGTTGTGCGCATGATTTCCAGAATTAAAACTAGGTAATGAGATGTGAGCAAACAATTGATGGAGTACCTTGCATCTTTCTGATAAACTGTGGTATTGAAAGGTTGTCATGGGCCCTAATGTGAAAAGGAAAAAGGGCCCCATGGCCCCTTTAGGTAGTAACATTAAGGCACAATTGGGTTGCAGAGGGCACCTTCTACACTATTTACTGCTGTGCCTCTGCTTGCGAACAACCAATAATAGGTGGCACAACAGTTGTTATGGGAGCTGCTTGTGCATGTTATTCCTTGATTAAATATCTAATAAGATTACTCTTTTCCATTGAACTGCTGATGAAAAATTAATCACAACCTTCCATGACAATTCTAGAAACACTTGTAAGCCGCAACCAAGGTTAACTGAACAGCAGGAGCAGAACAGCACATTTTATGGCAGGTATCCCCATGCACAAAATGCCTAATTAATGCTATGATTGTCATGATGTATGTCCCTTACCAATCAATCAAGTCCTTGTTTTTTCCAATGCTTTGTAAATTGCATTACTATGAAGCAAATTGTCACTAGCGGTACAATTGACTGTCCTACAAACTGATCTACAGCAAGCAAGAAAGGTCATCCATTTCACGACATAGTCCAATGTTATGTCTACTTGTTGTGCTGAAAGTGTGCCAACACGGCTGATTCACTGTGGAGTTTCCAAAACATAGGCTTGACATTTACCAGTGAGAAGATGTAGCTGGCACTTGGTAATGTCAAACCATATATTTAGTTTATTTACATGGTTTTATACAGCGTGACTGTGGCCCAAGGGCATCAAAGCACTTTACAGTTAGAAGAATACAGTAACAATGTAGGGCATATGTGTTGGGAGACTAAACAATACGGAGGCCTAGAAGATATCTAACAACAATGTATGCAAACATCCATGGTGAAATCACCCCAAAGCGACGACATGTTGCAGTAAGCCTGGATAAATACAAATCCACATGAGAGAAACCACTATAATGCTATCCAAATAAATTAGGGGAGCAGAAGGCGGTTCAGGTGGGTGTGAAATAAGGGTCTAGGAAAACTTGAACCTAGCAACTAGGGGAAGCCATAAGGAGGGAAGCATCGGGGGAAGGAGACTTCAAATTCAGTAAATTATAGGAAATGAAGGGAGGATGAGATCCAGAAGGAGAGAACAAGAGGCCATTGTATATGATACAGGTTATGTTACCGTAAGGTATTTTTTGGAAATGCATTAGAAACAGAGGGGATTTCAGTTTCTTTTAACTGTTGCAAAACAGGCAGTGGTGTGAGCACCGGCGGCGCAAGGCATTCATACATAAGGCCCCATGTGTACAATTTAGGCACTCTTACATTTTCTGTTAAGTTGACACTTGTGGGTGTTCATGTGGGACTGTCTGGTAAAAACCCCACTTCAGTGAACACCTCCTGGGAAGTAACTCAGTCACTAATAAAGAACATTTAAAAATGCATCTTCCAGACTGAAAGGTGCTGGCATGTTATGTCTCAAACATACATGACACACACAAGGAGATGATGAACGGAGCTCTGAAACTTTTCAGACACTCACCCCCAGTCAAAGATCTAGGTTGAATCCATCATCATTCTTTAGCTCATTTCGCCACCTCAGTTCCAGACCCAGCTATATGCAAATCAGTCTTGACCCTGTGCCTCATGGCAACAGTCCAGCCCGAACTGCCAAGCCAGGTCTTCCCTGAACTGGAAACAAGCATCCTGGGACTGGTTTCTGGGTAACACCCTTCATCAGCCAGGCTAGCTTGAATCCAGTGGCAAAGTGAGCAAGGTACCCACGTCTGGGCATACGCTGCCAACTTAGGGCAAACAAAGCGAACACAAGGAGATGATGGACGGGCGCTGAAACCGGCCAGACAGACGATATTCCGGACACAAACGGATATGATGCCAGCATGAATATTAGACAATAATCCTCAAGAACCTAATAGAAGCTACAGGAATACAGACACATATGATTGTGCAATATTAGATTGCTTCAGTGACATTCAAACTATAATTCCAACACTGATGAAAGTCCATTTAATTGGATTCACAATGCCAATAGCTCAAACTTATGTGAATGCGGGATCTATTGCATTGCAAATGCTTGTTTTGTCTAGGTTCTGGAACAACTGCTGGGCTCATAAAAATTGAAAATCACCCTGCATTTCGATGGGCCCTTAAAATCTTTCATTGATGGTGAAAAGGCCCTCTTTATACTCTTATTCTGCCTGATTTCATTTGTCTGATGTCCAGTTTGCATATTATGCCTTAATATTGGAATGACATTTCGGTATTCAAAAACCTTATAAATAATAAAGCAGTAATAAATATAAAAGGACATAACATAATCTTCTGCGTTTGCACACAGGTACAGAACAAAGCTGTGCAGTCTATAAACAATTAAATTCCAGTCTCTCAGGTTCATAAGCTTATACTGAAGAATGGGATGGTGGTTCACTCGCTGCTTCCAGTGACATTGAGTCTCAGGAGAACCATTGCTCTGCTTGACAGTGCATTCACTGTTTGTAGCGTATTGACTCATATGCGAGTGATGTGCTGGAACTAGCATGATTCCACTACTAGCGGGCATACAGCTCCATTCAGAACATGCGCACACAAAAGTGCTGGATGAATTTATGAAATGACCCTAGGTTAAACTGCTGTATAAAACATGGCAAGGAGCACCAATTGCCCAAGTTTCCATGGGGTGGGTGTAGGAGAAAAAAGCATTTTGGAGCAAAATGTTTTCGGAGTGAAAAGAAAGGATTTCTAATGTTAACTTGGAAAGAGTATCTTAATTTCTAAACCTCAACTGGAGTATTTTAGGCAGTACATGAAATACTCATAAATAGAACTAGAAAACAAGCATAGATTGACATATTTTTTAAATTCCATATAATTATGCGCATTCGGTGTGGCAGTAGCAAGATATATCTGCTTGGATAGAAGGTTTTAGCAAATTTCTCAAACATATGTATCATATGCTGCTGTGTTTTATGCATGGATGGTAAGTCTTATCTTTTTTGACTTCAAATAGTTTTTATTAAAAGAAAAAAAACAGGGTGACCATACAAGATGTACACTTTAAAACTTACATTGTGAGTCTTACAACATCACATTCCAAAGTTACAATCTAGAAAATGGATGAATTGGACTAATAATACAAATACAGGAGAAGGATAGATAAAATTCACCATAAATGAAAGAAAAATTGTGCTTATATGGTATATAAAAGAAAATTATGGAACTATAAGGGGAATCAGGATAGACTGATCAATTTCGTAAAGCCTTACAAGACCTGGCTCTTCACTAAAGCTTACCAGTAGTTCCCTCTTCCGTCTTGTGCATCGTTTCCAGCTCTTCCATTCTATGTGCCTTGATGCCCCTGGGCAAAGTTCTGCGCAATACAAATCTATTTTCATTCATTCAGGAAGGTTTAGTAACCTCTTGTTGTGAAGGTTGGCGTACAGTGTATGTAAGAAAAGGAGGTATCCCCGACTAAAGTTCCTAATTTGGGATCTCTATACTATTTGGAAAAACAGGAAATTAGGAACATAAATTTCACATGGACATAGACTGACACCAGAAATTAGTGACTATGGATAAGCAATGTGCATAGTAGAAAAAATATATACTTAATTTAATAGTATTCTTGAAAATGAGATTCTTTTTATATAATATTATAAACATTCATTACTTTAGACCCAACTGTGGATCTCTCGCTGTGCAATTTATAATCTTTTTCTCTAGGTCACAGTACATTCCAATATAATTATACAATAGATAAATCGATCAAAAGAAGTGCAAAAATACAAAATAGCTTAATATTGATCTGAGAACATGGCTAGAAGTAATTGGTAATTGCTACGCGCGTTTCGGCTATTAGCCTTCATCAGGAATCCATGATGTATATTCCAAATGTACCTATGCAAATACAAAATACATAAAAAATCCATATCAGTGTCAGTGCAGCGTCCTATTAATAAAGTTACAAGTGCATTCAGTGCTTTAATATTTACAAAGCTATGATTAAAAACAAGAATGGAGGGGGGCAAAAAGGGGGATGGAGAATAAGAAAAATATTCTTACTATGTACATATATACATGGTTACATATACTAGCATAAACAATTAGTGCATAAAATCACATTTTACCATTGTTGACATTTTCTCTAATCTATAGCTAATGAGAAGTCCAGAGTATTTGGGTTGGGGTACAGAACATCGTTTGTCATTCTCGTCAATGTATGATGTAACGAGTGAACATATGTCAGCTCGTTTTGTAGCCATACGAGGAGGGTATGCAAAAGCAGTATCCAACCTATGATTGTGACAGACATTATACCACCAAGCTATGTATGACATTTTTGAGAAGTCCTTCCAATTGGTGGTGATTGTTGAAAGGCAACTGCTAATAATAAATCAATAATCTGAACATTTAATGAAATCCCATCCCAAATAGAAGATAAACTACCTAGGAAATTATGAGTTAAGGCAAAAGGAAATGTGGTGCCATAAATTAGGTTAACCTGAGACAATACTTGGGTCCAGAAAGTGTGTACTTGTGGGCATAAAAATAACATATGAAAAAGATCAGCATTAGGGGAAGAACAAGTCCAACAAGTATTCGGAGTGTCTGAAAAGTGGTTGCCCAAAGTGGCAGGTGTAAATAAAAGACGATTGTAAACAAAGAAAAGTGTTTGTGTGATATTTGCTGCTCTAGAAGCTTTGCGTAATTTGGTCCATATGCCCTTCCAAAGTGACAGTGGCTAGCATACAACGATGTCCCGTTCCCAATCTTTGTTTTCTGTCTATTCGCGTCAATGCCTTGCAAGTAGGTGTAGATAATAGAATCTTTGGGTATAGTCAATAAGAGGGCTTGAAGTTGTAAAGCAGGTTCTAGGTTAGTGAATGGCGTGGTAATGGGAAAAGAATAGGTGTCCAGCACAGCTGTTTTGATTAAGTTATACTTATTTATAAAGGAGGACGGTAAATTGTATGTCAGCATGAGAGTAGTGAAGGGTATGACTTCCGCTCCCAAGAAAAGTTGATGAATCCATATCAAACCTCTTTCCCTCTAAGTCTTCCAATAAAAAGGTCTGTTTGAGGATCAGTAAGGTTTTATTATACCATATGGTTGAGTTTAAAAAAGAGTCCATGGAGCCAAGAGTAGGTTGAAAGGGGTGATCAAGTAGTCTAGAAGTATATTTTAATATAGGGGTAGAAATAGACTGTGGTTTTCTTGAGAAAGAAAGATACTCGCTGAATGAGAAAGGAGATTTGAATTGGGGCTCTGTTGAAAGCCAAAGAGGACAATCATCTGCAGAGTCAAGCAGCCATAGAGAGGCTTGTTGTAGTAAAAAAGCTTTTTGATATGCCTGAAAGTCTGGGAAATTAACCCCACCTTCGTTTTAGGTCGAATTAATTTTGATAAAGACATTCATAGTTTTTTATTGTTTGATAAGAAGGAGGATAAGACAGAGTTAACTTTTTAAAATAATTTAAGAGTGATAGGAACTGGTATATTCGAAATAGTATATAAAACTATGGGTGATAACATCATCTTTATAGTATCTAAGCGACCCCTTCAAGATAAGTAAAGGGGGTGCCATCTAGAAGTTAATTCTGAAATGTTCTGAAGACACTTATTCATCCATAATATTACAGTTGCTGAGATGAAAGGCCTACAGTGTAAACCTAAATATTTAAAACGGTTAGGACTCCATTTAAATTGAGAAGCTTGAAATTTTGAGCTGAAGGTGTATTTTATTGGAGGCAATATTTTACATTTATTATTATTTAATTTATAACCTTAAATAAGTGAATACGATTTCACCTCTTCCAAAAATGCCGGAATTGATTGTTCTGGATTAGACAAGAAGAGCAAAATATCATCTGCGTAGGCTGCTAATTTGATGTGAACCTTTGAGGCTTGAAATCCAAAAATATTTGGGTTTTGAAGTAATTTAGATAAAAAGGGTTTTAGAGCGAAATTTAAAAGGAAGGGAGAAAGAGGACAACCCTGTCGTACTCCTCTACCCAAGTCAAAAAATGAGGAGATTAAACCATTGGCGCAAACTGCTGCACGTGGATTAAAGTAAAGGAGAGAAATAAAATGTATAAATTTGGGGCCGCATCCAAACCATTCAAGAGTATAAAATAAATATTTCCATTCAACTCTATCAAAAGTCTTTTCGGCATCGAGTGCAATTGCCGCCAAATATTGTTGGAGATGTGAGGATTTGGACAAAACATCAAAGAAGAGCCTTGTATTATCTGTGATGACACGTCCTTTAACAAAGACCGATTGTTCCATTCCTAATAAATGTGGGAGGTATGAGTCAAGACGTATAGCCAGAGCTTTAGAAAAAATGTTATAATCGATATTAACTAATGAGATGGTCTATAATTTCTACAATATTAAGAGTGTTTACCTTCCTTGAGGATAAGACAAATGTGAGCTTCGGAAAATGAGCCAAAAGAGTTTTTGGAGGTGCAGAAGAAATTTATAAGTGAATGGAGTTTGGGTAATAGAAGCTTAGAAAAATGGGTGTAGAATTCGACAGTAAAACCGTCTGGACCAGGAGCCTTATCTTTTTTGAGAGTTTGGAGGGCTTTGAAAAGTTCAAGCTGAGAAAGGTCTGACTCTAAGGGGGATAAATCTAAAAGAGCCTGCTGAGGTTTGTTAATATCAGAGAAGAATTGCGATAAGTGGTAAGTGGACAGTGGCAGTGTCCCTATCGCTTTTAACGGAAGCGCATTTGCGTGTCACTTGAATGCTTTGATGTTAATGTTAATGTTAAAATATTTGTATAGCGCAACGTACACCGGGTTGGTTTCTTGGCGCTTCTGGGACAGGGCTCTGTGGAGTGGAGGCTCAGGAGGAGGAGTAGGCTTGCTGGAATAGCCACGTTTTAAGCAACTTTCTGAAATGGAGATGCGAGGCAGTAGAACGGATAGGAAGAGGGAGGGAATTCCATATTTGAGGGGAAAGCGTAGAGAAGCGAGTGCCGCCATGTTTTAGGCGCTTAAATCTGGGGGTGATAAGTAGATGTTGTCCAGCGGAGCGAAGGGTACGAGAGGGGGTGTATTTTTTGATCCGATTTGAGAGGAACCTAGGGCCTGTGTCAGAGAGGGCTTTCTAGCGCGTAAGCATTTTTAATACTTTTAATTTTCACAACCTTTCTCTCACCAGCTTGTTTAAGCTGCTTTGCACAGCGAGATATCTGTGACCTCCGCATTTTGCTCTGCAGAGCCTCGGTAGGCGGACAAGCAGGTGCTGCTGCCTGGCAACGGAGTGCTGGACTCGCCCCTCCCTCCCGCCTCGGTCTGACGCCGGTGACTAGCACCGTTTGAGCAGAGGGCGTGGAGGGTCCGAGCCAGACACTTCCGGCAGGGAACAGCAGCGCTCTAGTTGTTGGGACGCTGGGGGGGATATAAGGCGGATGTGCTGTCGGCAGCGCAGCGGACGAGCGCAGCGTGCGCGACGAAGGCGCGCCGGAGTTGCGCCTGAGTTAAGCCCGTCTGCGCCCGTCCGCGGCCGACTGCGGCCCAGGGTCAGTCCCCCTGCCTCTGCATTACACCAAGTCTGCTGGAGTCGAGATGATCTACTTCTCCTCCGTAGAGAGCTGGGCGGACTATGCTTACACAGCATTGAGGCAGGTAACAACGTGGGCTGCAGCCACTGTAATTATACCTTCAACATAGGTAAGGCTCAAACCACAGGTCAGCACACCTTGGTATGCGGCCTGTCGAATGTACGCTCCCTACGCAAACACTCTCTTGATATCCATGACCTCCTTAGTGGGAAACAATGGGATCTGTTCTTCCTCACGGAAACGTGGCTTGACCAAGACTCCATGCCGGAGATCATTGAAGCCATTCCAGAGGGTTACTGTCTGCAAAGGCTAGACAGAATACGGGGGAGAGGGGGCGGCATAGCCATAGTTGCTAGACAAGACTATCAATGTCAGCTAGATCGCACTATGATCGATGACAGCGAGGCTGGTGCCTTTTCCATCTCTATAAATGGCTATTTCACCCTGAAAGGCCTGCTAATTTACCGCCCCCGGGCTCTACTGCAGCCTTTATTGAAAAGCTAGTGGAAGGCGTTACAGAAGCCGCACTACGCTCGGATAAATACCTTGTCTTAGGGGACCTTAACTTGCATTTAGATATCCCTACGGATAGGGTGGCGAGTGATCTCTGTCACACGATGGCAAGTTTACAGTTTGAACAGAAGGTATCGCACCCTACCCACAAGTTGGGCCACCTTCTGGACCCAGTTTTCGCAAACTGGAACCAAGTGGACGCCCAAACCCCGATTCCCATCCCATGGTCTGATCATCTCCTTGTCCCTTTTACCATCGAAATGCAGGGACCTCGCCCCAGTGACCCTCCTGCTGAAAAACACCCTAGACGGAGATGGGCAGCATTCTCCCAAGCCAATTTCAATCTGGCACTCACTGAGAAGGGCGATCCTGGGGGCGATGGGGTAGATGAAATCAATTCTAATCTTGACCAACGCATTATGGAAGCACTGAATCTGGGGGCACCATTGAGTATGGCGAAAATGGGGGGTCGAGTGCAAAGATCGGCACCTTGGTACAGCGATGATTTGCGAACGGCCAAAGCAGCATGTAAACGTGCCGAAAGGCAATGGAGGATTGCCTATTCCACTCAGGCCAAAACAGACTACATAGACTGCAGGCGCATCTACCACACGATGATTAGGAAGGCCAAATCATTGTACTATTGCAATAAAATAGAGGAAGCAGAGCAATCCACCAAGGAGCTTTTCTCTATTTATAAGTCTATTGCGATAGGGAAACTCGCCGTGGTGCCTAAGAAACTCTGCACCACGGAGGGCTGTAACCGAATTGCTGAGTTCTTTGCAACCAAGGTTACCAACATCTATAACTCCTTCCCCCAGAGGACAGACAGCGGCTCTGCTCACCCGGAATCCACTAGAATGAAAGGGGAACAACGTCTAACTACTTTTGTCACTCCCCCCACTGCGGAGCTCCTCCGTATTTGTGGATCAATAAAATCCGGTTCCCCTAGAGATCCGACCACTCCCAGTCGGCTAAAGGGCAGCCTGCCAGTACTTGAGCCCTATGTGCGTCACCTACTGGACACCTCCTTTGAGTCTCAGGTGGTCCCGACTGCTTGGAAGCAGGCAGTGGTACTTCCTCTGCAGAAGAAGGCCAACGTCAGTTTTGAAAAACTGGACAACCTCCGTCCCATTTCCCTTCTGCCCTACATGGCAAAGGTGGCAGAAAAAATAGCCAATTTACAGCTTATGCAGTTCGTGGAGACGGCTTCGCTACTCCACGACTCGCAATTTGGCTTCCGCCCCCGTCACTCGACGGAGTCTGCTCTTCTCGTGGCGGTGGAAGCACTAAGACAGTGCGTGGACGAGGGCCAAACTATGGCACTGATCCTTCTTGACCTAAGCGCAGCATTCGACACTGTAGCACATTCCATCTTGCTACAGTGTCTGAATGGAGGAGGGGTGACAGGAGCTGCGCTTGGATGGATCAAGTCCTTCCTGTCTGACAGGTGCTTTCAAGTCAGGTTGGGTGAATGCTACTCAAGGGAGATTGAGTTGGGCCAGGGCGTACCTCAGGGTTCGTCCCTGAGCCCAACCCTATTTAATATCTACGTCTCCCCCCTGGCGGCCATCGTGGAAGGATATGGTCTTCGTTTGGTGTCCTACGCCGATGACACGCAGTTGGTCATCTCCCTATCGCGTACGCCCGGCCTTGCAGCGGACATCTTCAGGAATTGCATGCAAGATCTCGCTGCCTGGATGTCCGCAAACTGTTTGAAATTGAACGGCAGCAAGACCGAGGTGCTCGTGGTGGGGGGTGGGCCGTCTGCGTGGTCGTCGGCGTGGTGGCCACCCGGTCTGGGCGAAGTTCCTGTTCCCTGCCGTGAGGCCAGGAACCTTGGCGTGTGGCTGGACAAGGACCTTGCCTTCGGCCCACAGGTCGGTCGGGTGGCGGGGGTATGCTTCGGTGTCCTGAGAGCTCTTAGGAAAGTGCTTGATCTGCTTCCCATTTCCGCTCGAAAGACGCTGGTGCAAGCCCTGGTCACCTCCCGACTTGATTATGGGAACCTGCTTTATTTGGGGGCCACAGGCAGGGTCATGGGCCGCCTGCAGGTTCTTCAAAATGCGGCAGCGCGGCTGGTACTCAGGCTCCCTAGGAGGTCTTCCGCTAAACCAGCTTTGCGGGCCCTCCATTGGCTTCCCATTGAGAGGAGAGTGGAGTTTAAGGCCCTTGCCACATGTCACCGTATCCTGAGCGGCAAAGCACCTCTCCCGCTCCAGAGCCTAGTATCCCATTATGAGCCCACACGCAGTCTTCGGTCTTCCCAGACTGGGCTGTTAAAAGTCCCTAGAGTATCTAAAGTTCGCATGGGAGGCAGATCTTTTAGATACCTCGGTCCCAAGCGCTGGAATGATCTCCCGTTGGAATTGCGACTTGAACCCTCCGAAATCTTGTTCAGAAAAAAACTTAAAACTCATCTTTTCAGCAGATAGCCTTTTGCGGGAGGTGGGGGGGACAGCCATTCACTTATCACAGCGCAGGGACACGCCAGTGGCGTAACCAGGCGCTTAATAAATGTCCAAATAAAATAAATAAGTTATCTGTAGGTTGAGTTTCTGACGAATACAACATTTTATAAAAGAGGATAAATTTGTTTAAGATCTCAGCGTCTTTAAATTTGAGAATGGAATGATCTTCAAAGACAGATTAAATATTTAATTTGTTTTGGCGAATCTTTAAATAATTGGCTAACATTTTTCCTGCTTTGTTTTTACCTCCAAAGAATTTTCCGCTGGATTTTAGAAGGTAAAGTGAGGCATCTTCTGTTGATTTTTTATTGAATTCCATTTTAGCTTTGATGAGGGCTTTCGAACAGTCCTCTGTATGCGTTGTATAATATGTATGTTCTAGTGCTTTGATGTCATGAAGGAGGTCTTTAGTGATCTTACGGGCAGCTTTTCATTTCTTTGCTACGTAACTTAATATAAAGTCTCTTGTTGAAGCCTTAAAGGCGTCCCAAATGGTTGCAAAAGATAGAGAGTCAGTAATATTTCTCTCAAAGTAATCAGTTGAGAAAGAGGTAAAAGCTGCAGTGAATTTGGGGTCTTGGTGGACCGCATTATTAAAACGCCATCTTTAGGGGGCATTAGATCTAGAGAGTATATCAAAGCCAATTGAAACAGGTGCATGTTCCGACAGGAGGAGAGGGCCAATTTCTGCATTTGTTAGAGATTGCGAAATATCGTGAGACACAAAAACATAATCAATTCTTGATTTTGTGTAATAGGTTGAGGAGTAGTAAGAACATTCTCTAGTGGTCGGATTGCAAAGACGCCAGGCATCCAGCAATTTATGCTGATGTATAGTGTGTGTAAAGTATTTATGTGATTTGTTGGGGATGAAAGGCACTTTAGAGTTTCTATCTACAAAAGGGTCCAACACTTGGTTACAGTCTCCAGCCATAATAAAATTATCATCAATGCATTGAGAGATATGCTAAAGCAGGCCACAAAGTAATATCACCACTAGTAGGTGCATAAACATTGAAGAAAGATACGTGAACACCTTTAAGTGATAGTTTAACAATGAGCCATCTCCCATTAACATCTAATTCTTGTGATATTAATGTTACAGGTTTAGATTTGCGACATAATATCATCACTCCATTACGTTTACCATCTCCTTGGGAAAAATATACCTCACCCAACCAAACTCTTTTTAATTTTATTGATTCAGTCTCTGTAAGGTGGGTTTCTAGTAAGAAAACAATATCAGCATTCAGCTTAGCCAAATGTGATAAGACTCTCTGTCTCTTAATAGGGGAGTTAAGACCCCTAATGTTCCATGAAACTAATTTAATTGGCGACATGAGATAATAAGATAAAATGAGAAGAACAATGAAAAGTAACTATCTAATTCAATACAATGACAAAATCGTCAATAGAATAAACTGAGTTTACACTACAAAAGTCCAATTCGTTATGAAAATATTGTGTAGCAATTGGAAAAGTAGAAGGGATGAAACATAGTTGAGATGTTGAGATTTAATAAGAATGTTTAAGTGAAGACTGGAATGATAGGAGAGAGAAAGCAGAGGAGATGGATCAAATGAGAAAAGGGATAAATGGATGGAATACAGTTTACGGAAGAAAAGACAGAATGAATAATGAACTTGTAAAATAGGAGCATGAAGGTGAAAAAAGGTACAAAGGTCACCATGATGAAGATTAAGGAACATCTGTGAAACACTACCAAAAACAGAAGACAAAATAAGAGACATAGTTACAATAAGGGAACATGAAATCGAGGGTGGGTGAAACTACATGGAACAAGCGGAACTTCGGGTAAGGAACGGAACATCCGAGGGAGGCACACACCATACTATGAACGTCACTTTGTAGGCGAAGGATAAAGGAAAGAGACAAATGAAAGGTAGGCTTAGTAAGGTACTTAACAAGAATATAAGAAGTAGAACAGCAAAACTGACAATCATTGAAGCTATGAACTATAATTAGAATTTCCAAGATTTTACGCAAACCTAAAAAAATATAATAAGCAATCAACATTGAAAAACCTGTAAACAAATTTGAAGTGACATCATGTGTGCAAAAAATAAACAGAAATATATAAAAGTCAAGTAATATGTGAGGAGGAAGGTTTTGAAGAGTCTGTGTGATCCATCTCTTGTGAATTGATGAAGCTCTGCAATCAGACAGGATCTTCATAGGAAGACGTTTTGTTGTTGAAAGTGAACTTAAATATACAGGGATGGAAGAGACCATACATGGGTCCCATTGCGCGCAAATTGAGCCTCATGTTGAGGAAAGCTTTGCGTCTGGCTGCTGTAGCTCTAGAATAATCCTGCGCAAAAAATGATGTAGATCCAGACCATGATATCCGTTGAATGGCCTTAGCAGCCGCTAGGACTCTTAGTAGATCTGTATATTCTAAGAAATACAGGATAAATCCTCTAGGTCTCTGTGCAGTAGAGGAGTTGCTGGAGATCCGGCCCAGTCTATGAGCGCGTTGAATATTCAAAAAGATATCCTCAGGCAAGTGTAAGATTTTAGGGAGAAAAGATTTGAAAAAAGTAATGGGGTCTGTACCTTCGACTCCTTCATTCAAACCATAAATATGTAAATTGTTCCTTCTATTATGATTTTCTAAGTCCTCAACCTGCCTCTGGAGTATTGAAACCTGTGCCTGCATGAAGGAAACAGTCTTGGAGGTTTTGTCTAGTGCTGAGACCTTGAGTTCCACCTTTGAGATTCTGGAATCAAGTTGCAAAAAGCTATCCGAGAGTAATTGCAGTTTAGATTTAGTTTCCTCCACAAAGAGTCTAAGAGCCCTTATTTCTTTGCAACAACATATCCATAGAAACTGGAGAGTCTGGCTTGGGTGGAGATGGAGGGTCCTGTTTAAGGCGCTTTACATTGGATTTTCCTTGAGCAAACCGCGTTTGATCCATTATGATGTTGCTATCCTTAGGTTCCAAAGAGCTAGAATCCTCCAACTTTGCAAGCTCTGAAAAAAGTTTTGAGTTCTTAATAAAAGCACCTTTAGGTTTGGATGCACAAGGGCAAGCGTTTTTCTTTCTGCCCATCAATTAATGAGACAAGAAGATAAAAGTCAGTCACCTGATCAAAATTATACCACAAAGGACCAGCCAGGTAAATAAAACATGTAGTGAGGAAGAATTGCGAGTTACACTCCCCTCCAATGAAGACTTGAGGACGTCATGCACACAGAATGCCATCCGCCACAGTGAGTAGAATGAACTGCAAGTGGGATGTAGATTAACTTCAAATTTAATACTAGAGCGTTCCACTGACATTGCCCAGTCTGGTAGAATTAGAAAGCTAAAGGTCCATCCAGAGAGGTCACATATATATACCAGCGTGTGTATATGGCAGGTTATATATATTTCCCTCAAATTCCTCTGAGAAAACCTCCTGTGTCAGCTAAAATGGCATTATTAAACATACCAGTTCAAAAATAAGATGGGATTATGCAAACATACAAGGGTATAGCCATCGAGCATGAAGCCTGCATGAAAACGTGGTAAAATGGACATAAAATGAAGTTATAATTGCAGTTAGTCCGCCAAAACAGAGGGGGTAGAAGCGTTTCCGTCACACATTCCACAATTAAAATGGAGGCCGCGGTATTGCGGACCCGCCTTTAGACGTCTTTCACAATTGCCGCTTGCTTCAAGAATACACACGCACGAAAATGTGCAAGGTCTGCTCCGGGAACTTTCACATACCGGTATTGCCTTTGTTCTCCGCGCTTACTGGCTTATGTGAGCATCTCCTCTTCCTCAGGGCTGGAGCCTCACAGGAATGCCGCCATGCCCTCTCGGCGCCAAGCCAGTAAGTCTTATCTTTAACATCTACGAAAACATGCAGCAAAGGCCCTCATTAAGAGTATCTTAGTATTTACTGCATGGATGCCTGGACACACAATTAATTGACTTGAAAAATGAAATAGGAAAGTGATAGCAAAATTAATTCATTCAAAATACTTTCTTAGGTTTCAATAGAGCCGTAAAAGTACAGTGAGCCATAGAGTGCAGGAAATCTGAACCATGCAATCAAAAAACATAAGGAAATGTATAAAAAGACAATGCTAAATATCAACCATATACTGTTGTGGTGCTTCACACTGGCTCACGGCAAAGCTTGACGATACAATACCAGCAATCAAGGAAGCAAACAGTTCAAAATTAAAATAAAGATTGCAGTTTATATGTTAATTATAACCCAGGTTCTCAAACTTAGGAAAAATATCTCAATTCAATAAATATATGTCCAAAATGTATTTCCTAAATTTTCCTAAACATATGTAATTTAAATACACATAATAAAAAGAATAAATACCTATCCCCCAGTAAAAGCATTTGGTAATATCCCCACACTGGACAAGAGAACTGGCTACGGAGTGAAATATAGCTTCTGGTTGTAATTGTTGAAGGAATACCAATGTTGGTCTGCATTGCACAAAATGTAATTGTTTAACTACAGGAATGCAAAAAAACAATTGATGGACAGAATGCAGAACAATGTCATACATTTAACCCAGTACAGAGATCTGGGCCTACATCCATCGTTTTTTTGCTCACCATGCCATTCCAGTTTGGACCCAGCCATATTAAAATCAGTCTTGACCCGGTGCCCAATGGGAACAGTCCAGCGGAAATGCCTAGCCAGGTCCTCCCTGGCTGGAACCAAGCATCCTAAGACTGGTTTTAGGCTTTCAGCCCTCATCAGCCAGGATAGCTTGACTCCAGTGGCAAGGAGAGCATGTGACCCAAGTGTGGGCATACCCATCCCACTCGAGGTGACAAATGCAAAAAGAACAATTGATGGACAGAATGCCAAACAAGGTCATACATTCACCCCATTACAGAGATATTGGCCTAAATCCATTGTTTTTTTGTTCGCCATGCCATTCCAGTTTGGACCCAGCCATATGAAAGCCAGTCTTGACCCTGCACCCAATGGGAACAGTTAAGCCCGAACTGCCAGTCCAGGTCCTCTTCAGGAACGATCAAGTTTCTTCTAGGTATCGTATAAAAGCTACAGAAGAAATATAAATGTAAAGTGCTTTGTTAAAAGAAATTATTACTGGGGCAAGGCAGAAGAGACTGACCTATTCTATCCGCATCAGTGAAAGCAAACAAACAGTGTACAATGTTCAGAAGCAACCTTATTAATAAAAACCTGTGATCCGAATTGGTAACCATTGTAATGTAGGGTTAGATACTTGGCTGAGTGAGTAGCAGGGCATGGGCTGATTTGCTGACTTTTTTTTAATTCATTGTTTTCTCTCTCCCTTCTAACCAGATCGAGGAAGTTTATTTTCAGTCCCCTTTAATGCATATCGGCAATAAATTTAGGATTCAAGAAAAAAATTACTCTTGCTCATCTTACCAAACAATTTCCTAATATAATTTAGCCAGGGTATTTTACCCACCCCATATAGGGCCAACTGCTGGCTTACTCCATGGTGCTTGCCACAAGAATAAGGGTATAAGATGGATCTGTTATGACAATTAAATGAAAGGTAGAGTTAATCAGAAGTGGATAGGACACTTGTAACCACTTATACCAAGAGAAGTATTGGAAAACCCTCATAAACGTTGTGTATAACGACAAGCGGTATATCTTATTGTCCGCCCCACACAGACGTTATGGCAACAATCATTGGGTTTAACAATTTGTGTCTTGCCAGCCTCACCCGAGGCGATCTCTGGTTTTTTGTGGCAGTCTCCAGAGACTTTTGAGTCACCCCACTGAAAGTGCACAAAGAATGTAAAATAGTTTCCAGACGACTTAGATGCTCTTTATTAGTATCGCTGGACTACTAAGTTAAAAAGGTCGGTATGCTCACAGGAAATTTAGGAATCCATAGCATATATTAATGGGACTGAAAAAACGTCGACATGTTTCTGCTCTATTGGCCCGTGGGTCTAAGAGCATTCGTCAGGACAAATACAACACTTAACACAAATAAAACTACATATCACTATTTGTGATGTAGATGGGTAGATTTTTAAACTTAATAGTCTTACCCTTTTGAGGTTCTATGGAGTCACCTAAAAATTATTAAAGAAAAGGTGGGGTCACTGGTGGCATTTAACCAATGTTCAGTAAATGGTTAACAAAGAAAACATTGTGCTGTTATTATAAAAGCTCAATTTGAGACTATCAGTTTAGGAAAACAAAAACAATGGTGACATTAAAGGCGAGTACTTGGTGGCTTTTTAGTGTGATAAGAGGAGCACTCACAATGTTATTCTTGCTTATCTCTTGATAATTACTATTTATGGAGTTTTAAACTAAAGCGTGCAGCTGAGGTAGCACGTCTGCCCTAAAACGTGCCTGACTTTAGACAACCTTATCTTAAGTGTATGCAACACTTAACCTTAGCGCACTGTTGCTGTATAGCGGAACCCGCTAAAAATTATTTCGACACTCTTAAATGCGTTTTCAAATTAGTTGTAGTGTTTTTACAGATGAGTATTTTCAAAGCATTATAATTAAACACAACACAATTTTGTTATTTGTCAAACACAACAAGTATTTCTAACAAAACATTTCAAAACTTCAATGTCAGTTTCTTGAAAATTATAACATTTCCTCTGTATATGCCCAATGCATTTCGAGCTATATGCAGCTCTTCGTCGGGGGCCTGTAAAGATAAGATGTGAAATACAATACAATCACTCAAATGTCTTCAGGTACATGAAGAGGTACTCAAATGATATATAGAAAGAGCGGTACCACATTATCAAATGAAAACCTTCACCAACACCTAAGTGCATGTGTGAAAATAACACCAAAACAAAACTTACTACAGTCGCGCTCCTCAAGAGCTATATCCTTCTGTGAAAACAAAGCACACAAACAAACCAATCTATCCAACCTTGTAACTAAGTGAGTGTCTAAACCCAAACATCAACAAGAACTCAAAGAACTAAATACTACCTTACCTTGAACACCACCAGTATTCAAGTAACAATTCCGTATACCCAGCGCTTCAGTATTCTGCCTGAAAATAACGAAGAAACCGTGACCTGTCAGTCGGGATAAATAACCCTGACGGATACTATCAACACCACTGCTGCAGCGCAGCACGCTCACCTTGTTATTCCTACTCGGCGTTTGCAACGAACAGCTCTCTATCTCTCTCACAATCGCTACACTCTGGGAACAGTGAATGCGAGGAGACTTGCCTCACCGGATCCTTTACACGGAACTCTGTCCAACAACATAGAAAGCGGACTCGTGACTCTAACCTAACAATACTAACCCGCGCCATCTTGTAATGGCAAAAATGAAGACCTGACAAATGTGAATGAAAAAAATGTGAAAAGAAATATAGTGAAAAGCACAAAATATGCAGTAATGTACCTGGGAAAGAATGGAATTCTTTACAAATGCAATATTTCAATTCAAGTTACAGTCATCATACTCGGATACAGAAACAGAGTCAAGGGGAATCATAAAAAACATGAAAAATCTACTTTTTCATTAAGACCCTTGGGTTCTTGTGACGCTAGAAATTTAATCCAGTGAATTTCTCTCTGGAGGAGGGATCTGGTGAGATCAACCCCCTCTTGAGTTTTAACTACCTCTAGGATGGAAAACCTTATCTGAGCTATGCTGTGATTATTGTCATTCCAATGTTTGGCTAAGTTGCTTTTGGTGTTTTTATTTCTGATCGTACTCTTGTGTTCTGAGATCCTCGTTTTGAGTTTTCTTTCCGTTTTGCCCGTATAAATTTTACCACAAGGGCATTTGATGTAATAAATCAAGTTTTTTGAATTGCAGTCACCGTTGTAATGTAACTTTATTTCTCTGCCAGTTTGCGGATGATTCAACGATTTGCCTACGATCACATTAGAGCAATGTACACAGTTTTGACATTTCTTCATGACTCTGTTTGTTTCTTCAATCGCCCTGGTTGGGGTCATTAATAGTTCTTTTAAGTTTTTTGATCGTTTGTAGGCAAAGATGGATTTGTTGTTAAATATCCCATTGAAATCAACTTCATTTTTTAAGAGATCCCAGTGTTTATATATTATAGTTTTTAGTTTTTTTGATGTGGTTGAAAATTTAGATACAAACACCTGTCTGTCTTGAAGTTTTTTAGGTTTTTGAATCAGCAAATTATCTCTGCTGTAAGTTTCAATGCGGTCTTCAGCTTTCTTCAACACCTCCTCAGGGTATCCTCTGTCTTTATAGCGTTGGTGTTGCAAGTCTAGGTTCTTTTTACATTCATCCTCTTGAGAACAGATCCTCTTAATTCTCATGTATTGAGATACCGGGAGATTGTCTTTAAGATGTTGGGTGTGGAAACTTTGATACAGTAATGAGTTATTGACATCCGTCTGTTTTCTGTATATGGTAGTGTGAATTTGTAGATCTTCAATGTTAACTAGGACATCCAAGAAAGGGAGTTCTTTTTCACTTATAGCATAAGTAAATTCGATGTGCTCTGAGCAGTGATTTAACCTTTCTATCTCCAATTCCAAACTTTGTCTGGTTCCTGACCACATCAGAAAAATGTCGTCAATAAACCTCCTGTACAGGGTTGTGTGATCATTCCATAGTTTATTGTTATAAATGTGATCTGCCTCGAATTTCGCCATAAAAGTATTGGCATATGCCGGGGCCCCGGCAAATCCCATGGATGTTCCATGCTGTTGGAGAAAGAACTCAGAAGACCATTGAAAATAACTGTGGTGTAAACAAAAGTGTAAAAGTTCTAAAATAAACACTTTGTTGGCTCTTACCGGATTTTGTTGTAGCAAAGCCCATTCCACGGCTTCCAATCCAGCTAGGTGAGGAATAGAAGTGTACAATGACTTGACGTCAATAGTGCACAATAATGTGGGACTAGTCATGGTGACATTTTTTAACGTCAAAAGAAAATCATTGGTGTCTTTGGTGTAAGATGGCCATTGTTGGACGAATGGTTGCAAAAATGTGTAAATATACTGACCAAGTGGTTCAAAAATAGTGCCACACCCGGTCACAATTGGACGCATGGGGGGGTCTAAGAGATTCTTATGCACCTTTGGGAGCATATAGAGAGATGGTCTCCTAGGATTTGACACTGTGAGAAATTGTTTAGTCGTGGTGGTTATATGGCCTAAATCAAACGCTTTGGTCAGGATTTCATTGAGAGTTAGTTGTAATTCATCTGTAGGGTCTCTCTCCAATTTTAAATATGTCATGGTATCTTCTACATGTTCATTCACTTTCCTGTGGTACATTGATTTGTCCATAATAACTATGGCACCTCCTTTGTCAGCTTTTTGTATGTGGATGTTTTGATTTTCCTGAAGGCCCTTTATGATGGATCTGTCATAAATAGAAATGTTTTTCCTTTTAGACTTCTTCAGGTTCAAACTCTCCATTTCGTTGAGGACGGAGTTTTCAAAAGCATCCAAGATCTTGTGAGATACTGGGGCTTGAAATTTGGATTTCGGTTTGAACTCTAGGAATTCTGGTTCTTCTTTGGCAGTTTGTTCTGGTACCACATTCGTAAAAAAGTGTCTGAGTTTGAGAACCCTCATGAACTTATAGAACGCAATCTCATTTTCCAATTTGTTGGTGTCATATGTTGGAACGAACCCTAATCCTTTGTTCATCATTCTCATTTCATCATTGGTCAATTCCGTTTTTGAAATGTTTAGAACCAAGTTTACCTCGTGCTTCTTGTTCGGACTCCTTCTGCCTCCTCTCCTTGTTTTGATTGTTTTTTCTGTTGTTTCCCCGGTGGTTGGCTTGCATCCCCTCCCTGGGATAAAAAAGGCTGGCTTGTGGTGGTAGTTTTGGTAGTGTCAGTTGATGTATGACCAGAGCTTGTTTCTGCCATTTGAGTTTGAGCTGCCGGCCTATTTGTGCTCAATTCACTTTCGGATACTAAGCACTCTTCTGAGGTTACCACGGTCTTTGTCTTCTGGAATGTTCTACGTTGGGCATAAACTTCAGCCCACGTGTACACTTCATTCAATTTATAGTCCAAAGTGTCACTGACACTACCAAAACTACCATCACAAGCCAGCCTTTTTTATCCCAGGGAGGGGATGCAAGCCAACCACCGGGGAAACAACAGAAAAAACAATCAAAACAATCAAAACAAGGAGAGGAGGCAGAAGGAGTCCGAACAAGAAGCACGAGGTAAACTTGGTTCTAAACATTTCAAAAACGGAATTGACCAATGATGAAATGAGAATGATGAACAAAGGATTAGGGTTCGTTCCAACATATGACACCAACAAATTGGAAAATGAGATTGCGTTCTATAAGTTCATGAGGGTTCTCAAACTCAGACACTTTTTTACGAATGTGGTACCAGAACAAACTGCCAAAGAAGAACCAGAATTCCTAGAGTCCGAAATCCAAATTTCAAGCCACAGTATCTCACAAGATCTTGGATGCTTTTGAAAACTCCATCCTCAACGAAATGGAGAGTTTGAACCTGAAGAAGTCTAAAAGGAAAAACATTTCTATTTATGACAGATCCATCATAAAGGGCCTTCAGGAAAATCAAAACATCCACATACAAAAAGCTGACAAAGGAGGTGCCATAGTTATTATGGACAAATCAATGTACCACAGGAAAGTGAATGAACATGTAGAAGATACCATGACATATTTAAAATTGGAGAGAGACCCTACAGATGAATTACAACTAACTCTCAATGAAATCCTGACCAAAGCGTTTGATTTAGGCCATATAACCACCACGACTAAACAATTTCTCACAGTGTCAAATCCTAGGAGACCATCTCTCTATATGCTCCCAAAGGTGCATAAGAATCTCTTAGACCCCCCCATGCGTCCAATTGTGACCGGGTGTGGCACTATTTTTGAACCACTCGGTCAGTATATTGACACATTTTTGCAACCATTCGTCCAACAATGGCCATCTTACACCAAAGACACCAATGATTTTCTTTTGACGTTAAAAAATGTCACCATGACTAGTCCCACATTATTGTGTACTATTGACGTCAAGTCATTGTACACTTCTATTCCTCACCTAGCTGGATTGGAAGCCGTGGAATGGGCTTTGCTACAACAAAATCCGGTAAGAGCCAACAAAGTGTTTATTTTAGAACTTTTACACTTTTGTTTACACCACAGTTATTTTCAATGGTCTTCTGAGTTCTTTCTCCAACAGCATGGAACATCCATGGGATTTGCCGGGGCCCCGGCATATGCCAATACTTTTATGGCGAAATTCGAGGCAGATCACATTTATAACAAGAAACTATGGAATGATCACACAACCCTGTACAGGAGGTTTATTGACGACATTTTTCTGATGTGGTCAGGAACCAGACAAAGTTTGGAATTGGAGATAGAAAGGTTAAATCACTGCTCAGAGCACATCGAATTTACTTATGCTATAAGTGAAAAAGAACTCCCTTTCTTGGATGTCCTAGTTAACATTGAAGATCTACAAATTCACACTACCATATACAGAAAACAGACGGATGTCAATAACTCATTACTGTATCAAAGTTTCCACACCCAACATCTTAAAGACAATCTCCCGGTATCTCAATACATGAGAATTAAGAGGATCTGTTCTCAAGAGGATGAATGTAAAAAGAACCTAGAATTGCAACACCAACGCTATAAAGACAGAGGATACCCTGAGGAGGTGTTGAAGAAAGCTGAAGACCGCATTGAAACTTACAGCAAAGATAATTTGCTGATTCAAAAACCTAAAAAACTTCAAGACAGACAGGTGTTTGTATCTAAATTTTCAACCACATCAAAAAAACTAAAAACTATAATATATAAACACTGGGATCTCTTAAAAAATGAAGTTGATTTCAATGGGATATTTAACAACAAACCCATCTTTGCCTACAAACGATCAAAAAACTTAAAAGAACTATTAATGACCCCAACCAGGGCGATTGAAGAAACAAACAGAGGCATGAAGAAATGTCAAAACTGTGTACATTGCTCTAATGTGATCGTAGGCAAATCGTTGAATCATCCGCAAACTGGCAGAGAAATAAAGTTACATTACAACGGTGACTGCAATTCAAAAAACTTGATTTATTACATCAAATGCCCTTGTGGTAAAATTTATACGTGCAAAACGGAAAGAAAACTCAAAACGAGGATCTCAGAACACAAGAGTACGATCAGAAATAAAAACACCAAAAGCAACTTAGCCAAACATTGGAATGACAATAATCACAGCATAGCTCAGATAAGGTTTTCCATCCTAGAGGTAGTTAAAACTCAAGAGGGGGTTGATCTCACCAGATCCCTCCTCCAGAGAGAAATTCACTGGATTAAATTTCTAGCGTCACAAGAACCCAAGGGTCTTAATGAAAAAGTAGATTTTTCATGTTTTTTATGATTCCCCTTGACTCTGTTTCTGTATCCGAGTATGATGACTGTAACTTGAATTGAAATATTGCATTTGTAAAGAATTCCATTCTTTCCCAGGTACATTACTGCATATTTTGTGCTTTTCACTATATTTCTTTTCACATTTTTTTCATTCACATTTGTCAGGTCTTCATTTTTGCCATTACAAGATGGCGCGGGTTAGTATTGTTAGGTTAGAGTCACGAGTCCGCTTTCTATGTTGTTGGACAGAGTTCCGTGTAAAGGATCCGGTGAGGCAAGTCTCCTCGCATTCACTGTTCCCAGAGTGTAGCGATTGTGAGAGAGATAGAGAGCTGTTCGTTGCAAACGCCGAGTAGGAATAACAAGGTGAGCATGCTGCGCTGCAGCAGTGGTGTTGATAGTATCCGTCAGGGTTATTTATCCCGACTGACAGGTCACGGTTTCTTCGTTATTTTCAGGCAGAATACTGAAGCGCTGGGTATACGGAATTGTTACTTGAATACTGGTGGTGTTCAAGGTAAGGTAGTATTTAGTTCTTTGAGTTCTTGTTGATGTTTGGGTTTAGACACTCACTTAGTTACAAGGTTGGATAGATTGGTTTGTTTGTGTGCTTTGTTTTCACAGAAGGATATATCTCTTGAGGAGCGCGACTGTAGTAAGTTTTGTTTTGGTGTTATTTTCACACATGCACTTAGGTGTTGGTGAAGGTTTTCATTTGATAATGTGGTACCGCTCTTTCTATATATCATTTGAGTACCTCTTCATGTACCTGAAGACATTTGAGTGATTGTATTGTATTTCACATCTTATCTTTACAGGCCCCCGACGAAGAGCTGCATATAGCTCGAAATGCATTGGGCATATACAGAGGAAATGTTATAATTTTCAAGAAACTGACATTGAAGTTTTGAAATGTTTTGTTAGAAATACTTGTTGTGTTTGACAAATAACAAAATTGTGTTGTGTTTAATTATAATGCTTTGAAAATACTCATCTGTAAAAACACTAAAACTAATTTGAAAACGCATTTAAGAGTGTCGAAATAATTTTTAGCGGGTTCCGCTATACAGCAACAGTGCGCTAAGGTTAAGTGTTGCATACACTTAAGATAAGGTTGAGTAATTGGTGGCGACATGTGACAGACTAGCGTTTGTATAGCAAGTATGCAACTGTGAATTACCCAAAATAAAGTATAACATACCTCTAAATTGGGTGAACTTTGAATAAACCTGATAGAGGAAAAGGGGATAGTGAATATTTAACCATGTTAGTGGCGAGGAAATGTCCAATTACCTCAAGTGAGGTCTTACCTTAAGGGTGATTATATAAGGTTCCCTCAGGAGGTGAGGACAATTGTCCCAGGCTATAACGACATCAAGCGAAAGTTAGTAACAATGATGCCGCGTTGTGACGATTAAACGCGGGCAATGAGTGGGAAACTTACCCGCAACGGAAGCGTGTTCCGCGTCTTGTGCTGACTCTGCCTCCTGGACGCCAGGAGCACGCTTCCAATGGCGTTTTTACAGCGCTTGTCAAAGAGATAGAAATAGGACGTTTTGCACACAGAACGAAGACCAAGTTAGGCTGGTTAAATAGCAAATTCAGAATCGTTTTGAACGCTTAAATGTAATTATATGTTATCTACAATGTAATGTGATAATTATCATGGCGCTAGCGAAAAAATTGAAATTATAATTTTTCTGAACTTGAAATGTGGAAAATTCACATATTAAAACCTAATCATGCAAAATTTCACACTGCACAAAATTGAGGTTCTCTAAATTGTCTTTTTTGCAAAAAATCAGCGTGCAAAGTGGTGCCAGCAAATGTCATCATTTAGACCGCACTTATTGGTCTTAAGGCGGTCCACCCAACGTTGTTCTTTTTCGTATAATACTTTGTCAACATTGGGTATTGTGTCTGATACTCTTTCTATAACTGTCCACTTTAGGTCCTCAGTGCTGTGTTTTTGTTCAATAAAATGTGCACAGAGCTTGGTTGTGTTCTTTTGTAGGCGGATATTGCTTTTATGTTCCCCTATGCGCAATTTTACCTTTCTGCAGGTCATACCAATGTATTTCTTATCACATGGGCATGTGATCATATAGATCACATGGGAAGTGTTACAATTGCTGTGTTGCCGTTCGGTCCATGTGAATGTTGCAGACAGTTGTAAAGTCTTGGAAATAGTCATGGATTTACAGGCCGTACAGGAGCCACATGGGTAGTGGCCTGTCACTGGTGTCATATTGATGTTTCTAGTAGGGTTTATTGGGTTTATTTGTTTTGGACGAGTATGTACCAGCATATCACGTAGATTTTTTGTTCTTCTGTTCGCAAAGCGAGGTTTTGGCCAGTTGAATTTTCCTGTATTTATAATGTGCCAATTCTTACTGATTAGTTTGTTAACCTGATATGATGCAGGCCCAAATGTGGTTACACAGGTCATGAGGTCCTTATTTTCAGCTTTTTCAAAAGTTGTTAGGAGGTTTTCTCTAGGTTGGTTTTTGGCTCTTTTTTGGCATTTCGATATTGTGTTTTTTTTGTAATGTCTTTGTTGAAGTCTGATGCTGAGAGCTTTCGATTGTATCTGGTAATCCTTTTTCTGACTACAGTTCCTTTTGAGACTCAAAAACTGACTGTAAGGTAAGTTGTCTCTTAACGGTTGTGGGTGATAGCTCTTATAAGACAACAAACTGTTTTTGGCAGTGGGTTTTCTGAATGTTTTTGTCTCAATTCGGTTTTCCTCTGAGAAGATCGTCAGGTCTAAAAAGTCAATGCTCTCCTTGTCTGCTGTGTACGTGAATCTGAGCCATGGGTCACGTGTATTTAGCCAATCAACAAAAGTTTTAAGGTCTTGGTTGTTGAGCCAAATCAAGAGGACATCATCAATATAACGTTTCCAGTAAAGGATACTGGAAACGTAAGGATTGGCAGTTGTTAGTACATGTTGGGTTTCAAAGTTGCTTACGTAGAGACCGGCCACCGATGGAGCAAATGCACTGCCCATAGAGGTCCCATGGCTCTGTAGAAACAGTTGGTTTTCAAATTCAAAATAGTTCTCGGTAAGTGCCATCCGAAAACATTCCAGGACAAAGTGTCTCGGTGTTCTAAAATCCCAATTTTCTGTAAAGAGGACATCTTCCAACATTTCTAGTGTCTCTTTTTGTGGCAGACTAGTATATAGGGATTCCACATCTAGTCCCACTAAGAGCATACTAGTGGGGTCAAAGGATTGATCTTTAAGTTGGTTCAACAGGTCTCGTGTGTCTTGTAAATAAGCAGGTGTTTTTTTAACAAGCGGTTGAAGGAATTGATCTGCAAATTTTGAGAGAGGTTCCAACACTGATCCTATACCCGAAACAATTGGACGGCCTGGTGGAGGTATTCTGTTTTTCTGTGTTTTGGGTAAGGAGTAGAAATACGGGGTCTTTGGGTGTTCAGTCATTAGGAAATCTGCTTCTTTTTTGCTTACCCAGCCATTTGTTTCTGCTTCATGGACCATAATTGCAATGGTTGTTTTTAATCTTGATGTTGGGTCCACAGTGATTTTGGTATAGAATTTTTCGTCCGCCAGTAGTTCTAGACATTGGTTTCTATAACCTTTTTTTTCCATGATAACTATTCCGCCGCCCTTATCCGCGGGTTTTATGACAATATTTTCATTTGTCTGTAGTTCTTCCAAGGCAATCCTTTCTGATCTGGTTAGATTTTGGAAGGGTCTTCCGACATTGGTTGCCATATTGTCAATTCCAGTTAGGATGGCTTGTTCGAAGGTTAGTATTTCTACTGGTACCATATTTGTTGGTGGGGTAAAGTTAGATTTTTTACGAAGATTGGTGTCTCCGAGATCAGTGGTTGGTGTGGACTCCCAAAAATGTGCTTTTAACTTGAGAGAGCGACAGAATTCCGATAATTCACATTTGAGTCGGAACAAATCGAGGTTAGGAGTAGGGACGTAGCCAAGTCCTTTGTTTAGGACATTTTCTTGTTCTTTCGAAAGAATCATAGGGCTTAAGTTCACTATCAGTGACTGGTTTTGCTGGTCCCTGGCTTTGTCGAGGTCATACTTCTCGTTTGAACATTCGGCTGTTGGTCTTGCCATGATATATTTCTTCTCCTTCCTCTTTGGTTTTGGCCCCTCAATAAAAAAGGATCTTGATTCTGGTTGTTTATCCCTTGTTGTGGTATACCCATGAAGTTCTGCATTTGTTGGGGACCTTGATTATACGGGTTCATCCAGCCCGTGTATGATTGCATGTACGGCTGGAAAAATGGCATTGGGGGGCCCATGAAGTGTTGTCTTGGCCATCTATTGCCTCTTCTCTGTGGTCTGGACCGGTATTGTCCTCTGCCCCGTCGATGGCCAGAATCTTCGGACCCTGTATCTGATCCTCCTGAGGAATCCCAGCCGTCGGAATCATTGTCTGTTTTCGAATCCGATGATTTATAATCCTTTTTTGTGTAGGGATGCATTTTCTCATGACTGAATTTTTTAATATCTTTACTTAGTTTTTGTAATTTGCTTTGCATCAGGAAATCCTCACTCTCTGATATCTCTTTATTTAGCTCTTCCAGTCTTTTTTTGAAAACTGCCGGTTGTATGCCTTTCTTTAATTCAGCTTCACAAGCTTCTATCTGGGTTAATAGTTCATCAGAAAGTCTTTTGGCAGTTTTGACTATTAACACTAAGTAGTCAAGAGTGCATTTCCAGGAAATTGCAGACCAATCGCGTCTGAAAGCCAGGTCATGTAGAAAAATTCTTGGTGCGTTGGTGACCCACAACCCTCGTGGTGCTATCTTTGAGCGTAAGTATTCAGTCATAATTATTCCATGGATAGCAACCCTTATTTGCTCCAGTTTTTTTGCTGTTAGGTTATCCCAATCATCGGTCTGGGCTAGTACTTGAACAAAGTCTGGGTTTTGAATTAGCGTTTGGGCCGCTAGAATCTCGCTGATGTCGCTCCCCGAAAAACTCAAGCCATTCATATCTTCCATTTTAAGTTTCCAAGGAAAGTCTTGTTATTCGTAAACAAGAGTCAAAAGACAGGTTTCCCGCAGCTGCACGCTGCTTAATACGAGTTCATCAATGTGAGGGAAGAGGAATAGCTGTCCTATCTGTTCCCCAGAACTAGGTAGAGTTAATCAGAAGTGGATAGGACACTTGTAACCACTTATACCAAGAGAAGTATTGGAAAACCCTCATAAACGTTGTGTATAACGACAAGCGGTATATCTTATTGTCCGCCCCACACAGACGTTATGGCAACAATCATTGGGTTTAACAATTTGTGTCTTGCCAGCCTCACCCGAGGCGATCTCTGGTTTTTTCGTGGCAGTCTCCAGAGAATTTTGAGTCACCCCACTGAAAGTGCACAAAGAATGTAAAATAGTTTCCAGACGACTTAGATGCTCTTTATTAGTATCGCTGGACTACTAAGTTAAAAAGGTCGGTATGCTCACAGGAAATTTAGGAATCCATAGCATATATTAATGGGACTGAAAAAACGTCGACATGTTTCTGCTCTATTGAAATGCCAAAAAAGAGCCTCAAACCAACCTAGAGAAAACCTCCTAACAACTTTTGAAAAAGCTGAAAATAAGGACCTCATGACCTGTGTAACCACATTTGGGCCTGCATCATATCAGGTTAACAAACTAATCAGTAAGAATTGGCACATTATAAATACAGGAAAATTCAACTGGCCAAAACCTCGCTTTGCGAACAGAAGAACAAAAAATCTACGTGATATGCTGGTACATACTCGTCCAAAACAAATAAACCCAATAAACCCTACTAGAAACATCAATATGACACCAGTGACAGGCCACTACCCATGTGGCTCCTGCACGGCCTGTAAATCCACGTCTATTTCCAAGACTTTACAACTGTCTGCAACATTCACATGGACCCAACGGCAACACAGCAATTGTAACACTTCCCATGTGATCTATATGATCACATGCCCATGTGATAAGAAATACATTGGTATGACCTGCAGAAAGGTAAAATTGCGCATAGGGGAACATAAAAGCAATATCCGCCTACAAAAGAACACAACCAAGCTCTGTGCACATTTTATTGAACAAAAACACAGCACTGAGGACCTAAAGTGGACAGTTATAGAAAGAGTATCAGACACAATACCCAATGTTGACAAAGTATTATATGAAAAAGAACAACGTTGGGTGGACCGCCTTAAGACCAATAAGTGCGGTCTAAATGATGACATTTGCTGGCACCACTTTGCACGTTGATTTTTTGCAAAAAAGACAATTTAGAGAACCTCAATTTTGTGCAGTGTGAAATTTTGCATGATTAGGTTTTAATATGTGAATTTTCCACATTTCAAGTTCAGAAAAATTATAATTTCAATTTTTTCGCTAGCGCCATGATAATTATCACATTACATCGTAGATAACATATAATTACATTTAAGCGTTCAAAATGATTCTGAATTTGCTATTTAACCAGCCTAACTTGGTCTTCGTTCTGTGTGCAAAACGTCCTATTTCTATCTCTTTGACAAGCGCTGTAAAAACGCCATTGGAAGCGTGCTCCTGGCGTCCAGGAGGCAGAGTCAGCACAAGACGCGGAACACGCTTCCGTTGCGGGTAAGTTTTACACTCATTGCCCGCGTTTAATCGTCACAACGCGGCATCATTGTTACTAACTTTCGCTTGATGTCGTTATAGCCTGGGACAATTGTCCTCACCTCCTGAGGGAACCTTATATAATCACCCTTAAGGTAAGACCTCACTTGAGGTAATTGGACATTTCCTCGCCACTAACATGGTTAAATATTCACTATCCCCTTTTCCTCTATCAGGTTTATTCAAAGTTCACCCAATTTAGAGGTATGTTATACTTTATTTTGGGTAATTCACAGTTGCATACTTGCTATACAAACGCTAGTCTGTCATATGTTGCCACATAGTTGCATACTTGCTATACAAACGCTAGTCTGTCACATGTCGCCACCAATTACTCGCCTTTAATGTCACCATTGTTTTTGTTTTCCTAAACTGATAGTCTCAAATTGAGCTTTTATAATAACAGCACAATGTTTTCTTTGTTAACCATTTACTGAACATTGGTTAAATGCCACCAGTGACCCCACCTTTTCTTTAATAATTTTTAGGTGACTCCATAGAACCTCAAAAGGGTAAGACTATTAAGTTTAAAAATCTACCCATCTACATCACAAATAGTGATATGTAGTTTTATTTGTGTTAAGTGTTGTATTTGTCCTGACGAATGCTCTTAGACCCACGGGCCAATAGAGCAGAAACATGTCGACGTTTTTTCAGTCCCATTAATATATGCTATGGATTCCTAAATTTCCTGTGAGCATACCGACCTTTTTAACTTAGTAGTCCAGCGATACTAATAAAGAGCATCTAAGTCGTCTGGAAACCATTTTACATTCTTTGTGCACTTTCAGTGGGGTGACTCAAAATTCTCTGGAGACTGCCACGAAAAAACCAGAGATCGCCTCGGGTGAGGCTGGCAAGACACAAATTGTTAAACCCAATGATTGTTGCCATAACGTCTGTGTGGGGCGGACAATAAGATATACCGCTTGTCGTTATACACAACGTTTATGAGGGTTTTCCAATACTTCTCTTGGTATAAGTGGTTACAAGTGTCCTATCCACTTCTGATTAACTCTACCTAGTTCTGGGGAACAGATAGGACAGCTATACCTCTTCCTTCACATTGATGAACTCAAATTAAATAAAAGGCCCAGATAAGAGAAGACAACAGTAGTAACCATCTTTTCTCCTTTAAGGAAATGTGACCCGGTCTTATTCTTGGTATTCCCTGAGACCATTCTAAAGGACATTCCTTATTTCACACTCAGACCTAAGTCCTCCATAAACAGCACAAAAAGATCAAGCAATGACTGAAGGGTTTTGTCTGTATGTACCATCAAGACTGCATCATCCACATAAAACAAAATTGTCAGAGGTTGAGACACAACTTGTGGCAGGCCACATGCTTTACCCACCAGGTAGTCCCCAATCTTATTAATATACAAAAACATAAGAACAGAGCTAAGATTAGCTCTGTTGCATGATTCAGTTCATTCCCCCTACATTCCCCCTTACTTCCATATTTCACACATGCCATGGACCATGCACCATTGCTTTAAAAACAGTATAATACAATCATCTCAATGCCTGTGTTCATCAGTTGTTCCTATAATGTACTGTGTTTGGCACTATAAAAAAGTGCATGACAAATCTATAAATGGCATGTGAAGTGCACCCTTTTTTGCCAGATTATGCTTACTAATTAAAAGATGCAAACTCAAACATTGTCTATAGTGTCCAATTCCTGTCAGAAACCATAGTGGGTGTCACATATAATATTATTCTCTTCAGCCCAAGTCTCTAGCCTGGTCAGTAAGATCCTACCTATCAACTTCAAGGGTGAAGCCTAGCAGAGAAATTGGCCTGTAACTGCTTGGCTCCAACTTGTTGCCATTTCTGAAAATGAGTACTATCATGGACTGATGCCATGTAGGAGGAGGGCCATACTATGCAAAGCTTTTAAAACACTTGTGAAAAGTGGTGCCCAAAACTCAATATTTTCTGCAAACATATCACTGGGTAGGCCATCTGGCCCTGGAGCTTTCCCCTTCCTTTATCCTTCAATGGTGCTTTTGATCTCTTCTAAACTCATCTCCAGGAGAGATGCAAATAATGGCAAATTACTGGTCTAGGCAATGTTCATATTGGAACATTCACCCTCCTTCTTCACATCATATATAGTTGGAAAATGCTTTACCGATTCAACTGGTGAAATAACTGTTTTCACTGACAGTGTTTCTGACTCCCTAAAATATGGCAGATGATCCACCCTCCAAAAGGCCTGTCAATCAGATTTCTTGTTCGTCTTCCGAAATGTGTCCCATGCTTCCTCCTTCATAACAGCATTGCACTTATTCAATGCCAAATTATAAAGTCTCCTACATTTTTTGACCTTACATGTGTCTCTTGGGTTGGCCTTCAATTGCCTCTTTAACAGCTTGTAAGCTCGTGTGCAGTATGAGTCAAACCACACTTACACTTTCTCTGGACCATTTCATTGGCATTGTATCAGGCCTCCCTTACATAGTTACCAAGCTCCATTAAGGCTAAAATGATGCAAACTCCCTCAGAAGTATCATCAAGGCACATATCCACCTGTTCACGTTTATTCTTAATTAGATCATGCAAAACGTTCCTGAGCCAATTGTTTCCCACTTGAATACATTGTCATTCCTTCTTCCCACCACAAGCTTTTGTCCTGACAGACTCAGCAGTACACACTTTTAATACCAATTAGTGGCCAGGAATAGGGGGTTTAGATCACTAACACAGGCAGGTACTATTTGAAAATGTATTACTATTTAGCTGCAGATTGGCTTGTGGGTGTTGTGTTATGTGTGGTGTCAGTTACAGCTGATGCTGCTCACCTAACACACAAACATGCAGCTTTGCTTCCTCAAGCTAGCATCTGTAACATCTGAGGACTCATGTAACTACTTAATTCAGGAGACACTTGCCCATCAAATGGTGCAGTCACTAAACAATAGTGACCCTCCTGGTGTTTTACTAAGTACAAAAGGTGTGGAGAAACCACAACCCATATTCTACATTAATTAATGAAATGCTATGGTAAACAATCTACAAGTAGATTGATATGATTCAATGTATTGTCCTACACGTAGATGTGCACATCACAAATAATCTAATCGCATTTTACATCAAACTTTTCATATACAGCCTGCACATGTTTTGCAGTCTTAACCCACTTTTCCAAGGCTCCTGACGCTACCTTTATCATATCCAAGCATCTCATCTATGTAATTGTAGGTGCCAAGAGGGAATGCTTCTTATGAACGATACAAACTATTTATTAGTCTCCTTAGTATTGTAACTTGTTAGAATAACAGTATTTATTTCTTATTGTTGATTGTTTCCAATTTAGCAGTTGGTATGCACATTTCCTTTTTAAAAAAAATGTTTTTATTGAACAAAAGAAAACATGATTCAACATTCTGTGCAGGGTGAGTCACATAGCATGAGGGTTTTCGTCGCGTCACAGGATACATTACAGTAATAATCACATTTAAGATAAAGGGGAGTCAGACATTTCCAATGCAGATACGGTAGCCGGTGGTTCGCAAAGGTCACCCCTGTATGTGTTCTAAAGTCCCCAGACCTTCCCCCACTGGCCCGGACAACCCCTGGCAACATGTACATTCTTTTCACGCATCATGTACCAATCTAGGTCCTCGGACCATTTGGAGAGGTCCGGGGCTCGGGCGGCTCCCCACAGTTGTGCAATGTCCCAGTTTGCAACCATACATGCCAGGGTCACCCATTGCTTCTGCGAGGAATGCAGGTCAGTCGGCTCCCACACATTCAACAAGCAGCTACGGGCCTCCAAAGGAACCTCTGTCATCACCTCATGGATCTTGCGCCAATACACACTAACATACTCACAATGCCACAGTACATGGAGAAAGGTTCCCAGCTGACCACAACCTCTCCTATAATCACCACTTACCCCCCGTCCCATCTTAACCAGTCGAGGCCCGGTGATGTAGATCCGGTGTAGGATTTTTAATTGAACCAGTCTGAGTCTCATCTGGATGGTAACTACCTTTGGAGAGGAAACTGCTTCAACCCAATCTTCGTCATCCAATATCAGACCATCCTCACTCCACTTTTACGTAGCCTCCTTAAAGGATCATACATATGACTGACAAGCTTCCTATGTATTAGGGAGATAGTTTTTTCTGGAAGGTGGCCATTGAGCACCCTGTCTTCAAGAGGCGATGCCTCTGGTGGTACCTCACCCCTCGGGATTCGAGCCATCAAAGCATGTCGGACCTGGCGGTAGCGGAAGTGCTCACTATCATTCAGTTCATATTTTGCTTTCAATGACTCAAACGTGTGCATCTCCATCCCGTTCCAGACATCCTTCACCTGGGAGATACCAATCAACTCCCATTTATCAAATTCTTTTGATTTCCACAAGCTCCCCAATTTCTCGGAGTTGATCAATGGCGTTGCTAGTGTCAGTTTACCTTCCCAACCCAAAGACTTATTCGCAATGTGCCAGATTTTTACCGCATGGGTGGCTGGACCCGTTAAACAAAATCTTCCCATCCTAGCGTATAACGCCCTACCGATATCTCCCCCTGGTGCCTGTTCCCTATCCATAGCATATCCCGGGTCTCTTGGGAGTCCGTATACAATTTGATTGATGGCCGCTAGTTGGGAAGCCCAATAGT
This sequence comes from Lissotriton vulgaris, assembly GCF_964263255.1. Lineage (NCBI taxonomy): Eukaryota > Metazoa > Chordata > Amphibia > Caudata > Salamandridae > Lissotriton > Lissotriton vulgaris. Next base: position 587,327,112 of record NC_141696.1, on the reverse strand, counting down.
ACTTCCTCAGATCAGGGAGTCCGATGCCTCCATCGTACCAGGGAAGGGTCAACTTCCGAAAATCTTTCCTAGGTCTACACCCCCATAGATGCTCCCTCTGTAGTCCTTCTATTTCTTTAAAGTAAGACACAGGGACCGGGTCCATCGCGTTTTGCAGTGCATACAGAAATCTAGGAAGGGACATCATTTTGAACAACGCCGCTCTTCCGAGCAATGAGAGTGGAAGAGCCCTCCAGCGCACCACATCGCTTTTCAGTCGGCTCAGAGGGGAACCTAGATTACGTTCAAATCTAAGCTTTGCATCAAACGTTATATATATGCCTAAGTAAGTAAATCCCACCTTCTCTATCTGAAGAGGACACGACTGCGGGATCACTGGTGGCTCCCCGGACAAGACAAGGAGTACAGATTTCGACCAGTTAATCATAAATCCAGAGTATTTGTCCAAAGATTGGCAGAACGTCCAAAAAACACTTCAGGGACGCTCTGGGCCTGGTGAGGTACAGCATAATATCATCTGCGTAAAGTGAGATCTTGTCTTCCCACTCCCGCGTCCATCTCAGACCGTGTATTGTTAGGTCCCATCGGACCCATGCCACCTAAGGCTCCAGTAACGGGGATAAGGGGCACCCCGGTCTTGTGCCTCTCTGCATTAAAAAGTCAGCCGATTTACGGTTGTTGACCGTCACTCTTGCTAAGGGCTTAGCATAAAAAAGTCTCACCCACTCTACGAGTTCCTCCCCGAAACCCAACTTTGCCAGCACTGCGAACAAATAAGACCACTATACTCTGTCAAACGACATGGTGCCATCAAGTGATACCAAAGCCTTAGGCTCCTGCAAGGTCGACGAACGACTGAGGATCCCATGCAGCCGATGCAGGTTTAGCGCAGTGTTACGGCGCGGCATAAATCCTGACTGGTCAGGGTGTATCAAAGTGGAGACCACCTTAACCAACCTCACAGCCAGCAATTTAGCGAGGAATTTAGGCTCCGTATTAAGGAGGGAGATAGGCCTGTATGAGGAGCAGAGTGTCTTGGATTTCCCTGGCTTATGATTGACAACTATGTTAGCAACTTGTTGGTCATAGGGGAGTTCACCCTTTTCCCTGCTCTCCAGAAACATCGCACGCATGTAGGGCGTGAGTACCTGGGCATGTAGTTTGCACAACTGAATCGGTATCACGTTAGGGCCATGGCTTTTCCAGACTTCGTGCCTCTTATGGCCTGCGCAACTTCATCGTCAGTGAAAGGTGAGTCTAAATACTTTCTGTCTTCGTCAGACAAAGTCGGCATAGCAATATCCTTAATCATAGCACTATTTTCGTCATCGGTGTAAGAGACCGCCGAAGTGTACACCCCCCTGTAATATGTGGCAAACTCCTCCGCTACCTCCTGCGGATCAGTAACACTGCACGCTTCACTAACAATCAACTCAGGCACCAGTCTGGAGGCTCTCTCCCCCTCCCGAACCAAGCTATTAATTTCCCTGCTTTATCACCATGTTCATAGATCCTGCTCTGTATATCATTGTATTGGGCAACTGCCTTCTCCCGTGCCATACTCTTATACTCATCCTGACAGAGTTTCAAGCGATGAAGACCGTTCTGATTCGGCGACTCCGATATTTCTTTCTCTAAGGACATCACCTCTGTCTCCAGTCTAACAATATCTGCCTGATGTTTCCTTTTATCACTCGCTACCAGGGACAGAGCCTCACCTCTGATAACTGTTTTGTAGGCCTCCCAAAGTATCCCTGACGAGCTTACACTGCCAACGTTTTCACTAAAATATTGATATGAGAGGCGTATAGTCTCCTTATTCACGCACGGGTCCTTGAGATACAATGCGTTAATGCGGGCAACTCTACCTGCCGACGGACCACCATTGTCTAGCCGCAACCACACGGGGAAATGATCAGACATACCTCTGATCATGCACCCGGTTTCCCTGATAATCACTGCTTCCGAGGCTGGTATAAGAATATAATCTAACCTTGACATGCGACTATGCGGGGCAGAGACGTGAGTGAATTGTTTCTGTGTGGGGTGTCATGTCCTCCAACTATCTACCAGACCCAAAGTTTCTAGAAATTCTGGGTGCCACCGCTGGGACTGAAGGAGAACCCTCCCTGGGGGTCTATCAAGCTCTCCATCTAACACTGCATTGAAGTCACCCCCTACTATGAGGGGGCCCAGGGGGAGCATGAGAAAGACGGCGCCCAGGTCTCGGAAGGTGTCAGATTGCAGGCCAGGCTGGACATACGCCGACAAGAATGTAACTGTCCTACTCTCCAACTGGCTGGAGACACCCACATACCTGCATCTCTGGTCCACCCATGTCGATCGGATCTCAAAGGGGAAGGAGTTTTTGAACAATATTCCGACACCCCTTGAACCTGTGGTAAACCCAGCGTGTGCCACCAATTTATATCCTCCCTTATGCAGTGCCATACATGTATTGCCAATCAGGTGTGTTTCTTGCAACAATACCACATCCGGGTAGTGTCTTCGTATGAACTGATTCACCATCCCCCGCTTGATCCTGTCACCCAGTCCATTAATATTCCAGCTCAGTATCTTCATCCCCAATCCTTTCGGTTCTTGCGACATTTACCCAATTCCCATGACCGTAAACACCCGACGTGAACATGCACAATTATTCAATGATGTCAGAAAAATTAAACGAAAACCAAAAACAATATCCCCCAACCCTCAACCCCTGCATCAGGCCTGAGCCCCACCCCAACTCGCAGTGTGCCTGTCGCCCCCACTAGTCTAAGGAACTAAAGGTAGTAACGGGGAGGAACCCGATGCCCAGCCCCTCCCTCCCCCTCCACAGTATTATTCCCGAATTATACACATCTACCAAGTCCCCCTGAACGCTACATTAGTCCACTACCAAAGTCCATAAATAAAACACAATTGTCGGCGACACCTTCCTCATCCCTGTGCATCTTCCTCTGCTGCGTGCTGGTGCTCTTCGGGATGTTCCGACGCTATGCTATCTGCCCAATCTGACCACACCACCGGGTTATCGAAGAACCAGGCCTTGCCATCCGCTTTTACTCGCAGGTTCGCCGGAAAGAGCATCGAGTACCTCAGTCCCTTGTCCCTTAGTTTCCTCTTTACCGGGAGAAAACTCGGCCTCATTTTCTGCACGGCCTGCGTAAAGTCTGGAAAGAAGGAAAGCGTAGTGTTTTCATAATGCAGCGGGCCCGTGGAGCGTGACGATTGTAGAATTGCATCCCTGTCTCGAAAGTTCAGCACCCTGGCTATCATCGGGCGGGGCGGTGCTCCTGGTTTTGGCCAACCTCCTGGCACCCTGTGTGCCCGTTCGATTGTGAAAAAGTTGCTGAGGCCCCTTGGCTTCAGATGGTTGAGCACAATATCTTCCACAAAAAGATCAGGTGTTTGGCCTTCTGCTTTCTCCAGTACACCAAGGATGTGTACGTTATTTCGCAGATTGCTCCCTTCATAGTCATCCAGCCTTCGACGGGTATCTTCCCGTGCCGCCTGTAGATCCCGTACTTCCCTTTGCAACTCCGCCACATCATTCACCAAGCTGGAAGTTTTAATGTCAAGGGATTTGATCTTTTCGCTGGTTTTGGCGTGATCAGCCCGCAGTAGGTTGACTTCCAACTTCACAGAATCCAATTTGGCATCCAGTGCGTCCATTTTCCCGACCATGGTGGCCTGGATGTTGTTTATCGCCGCCAAGAGATCTGTCCTTGTCGGCTCGACCGGTTCACTTAGTGGGTCCCCTCCGTGCGTCTGGGTCTTCCTCTGCTCCGAGGGCGACCCCTTGGACTGAACATATCGGTCTATCTTGTGGGTCTGCACATTTTTCAGCCTTTGCCCTGGTCTTGATGCAGGCTTCTCGGTTTCTGGCTTTGACGCCAGTATAGTATTCACACCTCGCCAAGAGAACCTCGTTAGTACCCCAGGGCACCACTGTAGCTCCACCACCGACACCCAAGCCCAGCTCGGAGGGCAGCTCTCAATTATCTTCGCCAGACGTCGATCCAAATTCATCGCATCTTCAGTGGATGAGTTTCGGTTTCGGTTGTGGGCCGCAACTTTCGGTTGAACTATCCGCTGTTGTTTAACTAGAGTCGGGGTGCACGAAGCACCATGGTCCCCGGATGAGATGGGGTGTAGGCCTCCAAGCTCCCGACGACGTTGCGATGGGTAGGAATGCTCGATTCAGTCCCAAATTTCACCAGGGGGACCAGCTTCTTTTCCCCTACCGATTGTAGGGTTTGGGCATCAGGATTAATTCAGGACAGGCTCGGCGAAGGGACGGAGTCTCTGGAGCTTAGCCTTCACGTGGCCATCTTGGTCATGCACTTGGCTCCTCCCCGGTATGCACATTTCTAATGGAATCTGTGATATGGTTCATTCTCTGGTCAGTTACTCTGTTTGTCAGATCTTCTCAGTGGAACTGATTGGGGTTCTGTAAGATGGATATATATTCTGAGAATGCTTTGAAAATATTACCAAAGGCACCGACCCTCATGCCAAACCATATTGCAGAACTCACTGATTCAGGTGTTGCCAGCTTGCTTACACTTGTGGAAAAAGGACAGTTAGGAATATTGATGCCTCTCTTCCTAACGGAACCCAAAATATAGTTTGAGAGGTTAGTTTCTTGATTGTTATATTATGTGATACAACAGAGTTTCAACTTTGAATCTGATGCCTCTGAAGTAGGGTAGATTGATTCTGTGAGAATTGTGAGAAACTGGGTTATTGGTTGAGCAGTATAGAAACTCACTCAGGCAACAACCACAATCCTTGCCCGGGTGAACCACAAAAGTCCCAGGATTAACCTGTGCTTAATGCTATGGTGTCTTGGCATTAAAGCATTCAAGCTTAACTTAGATGCAATGTGTAAAGGATGTGTGCAGCACCGAAAAAGTAATAAAGTGAAAATACAACATGTAAAAAACCTCAAACCAATTACGGAACATTTAGTGAATTTTTATAAATGAAACGATACCAGGACAGCAAAAGTCCCTTCAGTAAATCCAGAGAAATTTAATTTGAAAGTTTTCAGTGAAAATAGCGGCCAAAAACACAAAGCACCACTTGCGGTCATCTGATCATGCTAGACCAGGTTAAAGACACAAGTTCAGATCGACCATGATGGATCTTGGTTTGGACCCAAGGATCAGGTTAGTCCCACTGGAGAGTTACCATAAAAGTCTGGCATGAAGAGTTCCATTTGTGTTGGAGGAGTCTGTGAGGAGGAGACTGAGCATCATGGATGGTTGGTCATTAATGTAGCACAGAGAGAAGATTGGCGAAAAGCGGGCCAAGCATCCGAGACTGTAGTTGCTGTACATTCAAGTTTGCAGTTGTCATGGGTTGCCATTGCTGTATCATCAAGTGGGAGTCTCGCATTGCCCATCATAAAGATTGGTCTCACCAAAGCTTTGCATTGGCGGTTGTCATGGATTGCAGAGTCTTGGCATGAATATGCATTTTCACAGTCGTAAGGAGTCGAACCATCAGGATTTTCACTTTTTTTTGGGAAGTAGTACACTCTGATGCCAACCAAGTGTCTAGGACCTGGAGAGGCACAACCTGGGGATCAGGGACTCACTCCAGCAGATGCCAGAAGTACACAGCCAAGTTCAGTTGCTGGTTCAGGCAGGTACAGTTGCAGTTGCAGCATGTCCGCTGGGCAGTTGCAGGGATGTCTTCAAAGTGTGTAGGTCCCTATTGCTCACACAGCCTTCGTGTGGGGATCACCTATCTTACTCCTACATCTGGTTCTGGTAAGTTCCTCCATTTCCCCTGTCAAGGCTTCAAACTGCCTGAGGGTGACAAAAGGCAGGGCAGCCCTAGTGTCAGATTTCATTGCATGTGCAGGAGGCAAAGCCCTTTAAAGTGTAAGAGGGAAAGGGTACAACTCCGTCTATAGCCCTCCTTCCAAGATGCCCATCCTGTCCATACCTAAGTACTCTTTCTGCTACTGTCTGCAATAAATACACAAACCCAGACAGAAGAGCCATTCACATGTGAACCATGACACTGGCAGAAAGGAACAGTTGGTTGGGACAAGAAAATTTGAAATTCCTCAAAGGGACTTTTTCCTAATTGTGATTAAAATCTGACTTTATGATTAAGGAAGATTTCAAATTACAATTAATTTCTGTTGGACTTGGCTCTTTTTGGCAGGTTCACAGCTAAACTTTTTGCCTTTTCTCTGACATGATTTTGGTGTTTTTTGGCCTCTGCGCACTTTTGAACTGTAGTCCAGTGTAAAGTGTGTGCTCTCTCTGTGTTACATTTGTAAGGTTGGCCTGCACTCCCATGGGAATGCATTGGGGATTCCCTGATCAGTGTGTGTCAGTGGTAATTCTTGTTATAAGAGGAGCAGTATGGCCAAGTCTGGTATGTCTGAAATTTTGTGAATAAATGCTGCACAATGGTGTGCGCAGATTTATTGTGGTTATTTTAGAAATGCCACTTTTAGAAGTTGGCATTTCAGTGTGCTATGTGTCCCCCTGCCTGATGTGAATTGCCTGTCTGGCTTGTGAGTGCTCCAGGTGGGGCAGGATGAGTCAGCGCTAGGCTGAATGAGACACCTGAGCTGAGAGTAGTGGAAGGGGTGAACCCCTGCCTATAAATAGGACTGTGCCCAACCTGCACAAAGCTGGCTAAGCCCCCTGTCATGTGTCTGATCACTGAGCCCCCACCTGGCAAAAGGGAAGAGGAGCTTGGCAAAACAAAGTGCTCCAAATCCCCCTAAACCAGTTCTAACTGATATCCCCAAGCCCTGTGCTGTGACACAAAGGGAAATGTGATATAAATATAGGGACTGTGACTCCATGAAAAAAGTTCAATTCTGATCAAGAATCCTGCTGGGGTGTGCTGCTGCTGGGGCCCAGGGGGGCTGCCGTGAGGGCTTGCCTCCCGAGGCCCTGCACTGCCCCTTCAACCCATAGGACCTCTTTGCTGGGATCTTTTGCTTAATTTCCTTATCCCTAAAGGACTTCAAGGACTTTACGCCTAGCGCCTGGTGAGCACTTTATTTCTACTTCTGCAGAGCGCTTTATTTGTCATTGATATTTGTTCTGTTTCCCACTTGCAGCGCTGGGCTGCGATCGTCTTCCAGGGAATCCCGATGTAGGGATTCCCCTGCTTTTTCTGATGTCATGGTGGGTGCCCTCCCCGCTTTAGGAGGGAGCCTACCCCTCACTGTCCGCCTGATATTTTAGTAATTGAGCGGGTGCCCACCCTGCCTTCTATTTCCCGAAATCACCAACATGGCCCAAGCTGCTTTTGACGCTCTTGCTGAGCCGCCGGCACAACCCGGGAGCCAGGCGGCCTTGCCTGACAGTGGGCGGGGCCAGCGGCATGTGCCGGAGCCTCGCAGGCCCCATTTTCACCTTCTCCCATAGGTGAAGAGAGGGGGAAGGCAACCAAGAGGCAGATGGAAGCCAGGGATTGGGAGGAGGTCAGAGGAGTCCCGCACCAGAGCCGGTGAGTGAGGGCTCTATGTGGTTGTGCGCATCGATGCACAGCATCAGTGCTACGATCCAGAGAGGCCCCGCCTGATAGTGGGCCGCCCCACAATGGGGGCCAAGTTGATTTAGAATCCCCATCGGACCCGAGGCCCAGAGGTGTCAGAGCCTCTTTTTCATATTCACAGCGGTACAGCCAAGGGGACTGCTGCCACGATGGGGGCATTGTTTCCTTTCCTTAGAGCCAAGAGGGGGGCACACGAGCCCGTGCCCCTTACTGTTGGCATCTCCTACAGCTTCCCCGCTTGCTAGAGGGCAACTGCAACATTATCGACATTTTTGTTTGACAAGCGTCCCTGATGGGAGGGGTGCATCGGGGCAGATTGACGGTGCCCGCCCTCCGTGGCCACTCTGAGGGCCCAGTAAGTGCCTGTGTGGCGTTCCCAGCTGCCCCACCTGCTAGAGGGCAGCTGCAACATTTTGCACATTGATTCAGAGGGCACATTGAGAGCCCAGGCCTTCATTTGATTGGCACAGATGCCCAGTAGTGAGCAGCTCTTTGACCCTGCTTGCAGGTCAGGCCTGCCCCCCACATCGCACAGCTCCACCTGTGTGCTCCTGCCTCTTAGCCAACTGCTGCCGCCTCGGGAGTTTGCCGCTCCCCTCCCTCCTCTGCTGGAATCGCTGCTCTGTGTCTTTCACTCCTGCTCTGCGCTCCAATCTGTACTGCGCCTTTTTTTTTCATTTTTCATTTTATTTTACCTATGTAACTGTGCCAATTTGTATTCGTATTTGCTTTATTTTCCTCCATGCTTCTGTGCCCTGCGTCGCCTATAGCGCCCCTGCCCCGCCCCCTTCAGCCTTCGGCTGCTGTCCTGTTCTTCCCCGCTGCCCCTCTGCGGCCCCGCCCCCGAACTCCCATTCGCTGCCCCACTCCCACCTCCCAGCTGCCCCTCCCTCCCAGATCCCTTTATATGGTGGCTGCGCAGTGTCCGCGCCTGGACCGTGCCCAGCGCCAGAACCCCTGGACCCCAAAGACACCACAACACCGACTACACTACGATGCCAGCACCCTCCACGCTCTTAACCCTGAGCGAGAACACACATGCTAGCGGGCCATCTGTCAGGTCCATGCCGGGCTCCATTAATAGACCACTTTCCGTCACTACACTTAAAAGAAGATTTACTGCATTGCAACCATTTCCACTCTGGGGCTCCATCCAGAAATTAGTCCATGTCCGCAGTCAGAGGGAGGATTAGTTGCGCTTCCTGATTGTGCCACCGTGTGGTAGGGTTAGCGTTCTAGTCTTTCCTATTCAGTCCGCCATTTCCTTATCCCGCGCGTTCTATGTGGCGCACTTCAACTGTTCTATTCAGGCAGTTCGACGCCCTGATTTTGGCTCCCGTCAAATCACTGCGTAATTCCAAGATTTTCCCGAATTCCAGTCAGAATCTTTAGAGACTTTAGTTCGTGGCATTGGGAGCTTGTTTCGCTCCAGTTCCAGACTGATTCCTGCATTCCGAAATCAGCCGCAGCTCCGCTTTTCCAGTGTTCGGCGGAGTCGGCTCAATTCTTGAAAGCGGCATTCTTCTGTGGACAATTCCAGTTGGCAAGTAATTCTTCCGCATCACCTCAGTCTATTGCGGTAAGAATATTCTTTCCTCAAAGACTTCTTGTGGCGCTATCTCTGTCCAGTGCAATTGGGTTTTTCAGCGTCAGAGTTTCCATGGTCTGGAAGAGTAGCTTGGTTTCCGAATAGAACTGTATATTTGAAAGGTCAAACATTGAGCTTCAGAAAAGACTATTCAGTGATTCAGCCTATGTCGTGAAGAATAGACTTTTATCAACAGTCCAGCGTCAGTGTGATTCAACAAGTAAATGAGAGTATATATTATAGGCATATGGTAATACTGTTGTCTACCACCTCTACTCATCTCAACTCCACCTTTCACCTATTGACACAAACATCAACCAGAGTCCTCAATCTTCTCTAAGAATCTTTATGGGCTCTCAAGAGAGCGGCAATTTCCACACTGAATCAGGTATGAGAGAAGTGAGCTAGAGAGTGAGTGGGTGGTGTTTTCCCAAAATAGGTTTGAACGTTAGTAATGATCTGTTAACTGTTTCAGGTGCTCCCAGCTACTCATCCCAGAAGTAGTGACGAAGACACCAGTGTGGAAGTCTCTCTTGTTGTTGTTTGTTATCCACTTCCCCTTTCCCTTCCATTCCTGGGCTTGGAGCAATCCGGGTGCAGGGGTGATTGGGAATTTGGAAATAATCATCATAGAAGCCTTGGTCACTCGCTCCCACGGAAACCAGGACAATTCAGGTACTGCTTCTGACACCATCCTGAAGCGCACCCAAAGGCCCTTCACCTGCCGGAACTGCAGATTCACCAATATCCACCCGCGCAACCACGAACCATCGAACCCAACCACCTGAAGTGCATCCTCCTCAACACCCGCCTCGCCCGCAAACACGCCGTCGAAATCTGGGACCTCCTCGACTCAACCGTCCCAGACGTCACCTTCCTGGCGGAGACCTGGCTGACATCACCATAGCCATCCCGGAAGGATACAAGATCGCCCGCAGAGACCGCATCAATGGAACAGGAGGTGGAATTGCCATCGTTCACAAGAACACCCTCGGCGTCTCGACCAACACCGACGACACCCTCAGCTCCACCGAACCCCTGCACTTCCAGATTCACACCGACCCCAACACCACCCTCAGAGGAACCCTCATATACAGACTCCCCGGGCCCAGACCACAGTTCAGCGACTCCATCACCGGCCTCATCAGCAACCACGCCCTAGCCTCCACTGACTACATCCTCCGCGGGGACCTGAAATTCCACCTCGAAAACAACAACGACATCCACTCCACCACCCTGATCGACAACCTCGCCAACCTCGGACTCAGACAGCTTTTGACAACACCCACCCATGCCGCCGGTCACGCACTAGCCCCAATCTTCTCCGCAAGCCCCCACGTCTCCTTCAAAAACGCCATTAAACCCCACTGGACTGACCACCGCTGCGTCCACTTCACCTTCAGGAAGCCCACCGCACATCGCTGCACCCATCAGATGCCCCGTCGCTGCTTGGGAAAAATCAACGAAGAGCAGCTAGCTACCGCCCTCACCCAAAGTCCACCAGCCGACCCCACCAAACCCGACACCGCCGCCCTCATCCTCCGACAGTGGATCAACGACTGCGCCAACACCCTCGCCCCGCTCAAGACACCCCCCAACAACCACACCAGCAAGAAAGCCACCTGGTTCACTGAAGACCTCCATGCCTCCAAGCGTACATGCCGGAAACTGGAGAAGAACTGGCTCCGCGAACGATCAGCAGACAACTACACTACCCTCAAGAATGCCACCCGCAGAAACTATCAACTCATGAGAAACGCCAAGAGGACCGCCTGAATAACGACGTACACAACTGTGCCGGCCGGGCTTGGCTCCGCCGTGACGCTGACATCTCTGCCCCCCCTGTTTTGAACTACGTATCACAGCAACACTGCAGTCCCCGCATCCCTCATCAACCCAAGCCAGGAGGCACATAAAGCCCCGCCTGGGGCCGAGGACTTGGTGATACTTTTCCTGAGGGGTCTTGTGCAGCCGGGCTTTGCCCCGCTGAGGCATAACGAGTCTCACCTTCCCTGACTCCTGTGCCGGCCGGGCTTAGCTCCACTGTGACGCTGACATCTCTGCCCCCACTGTTTCGAACTACGATTCCCAGCAACCCTGCAGTTCCTGTCTCCCTCATCAACCCGAGCCAGGAGGCGCATAAAGCCCCGCAGACTTGGTGATACTTTTCCTGAGGGGTTCTTGTGCAGCCGGGCTTTGCTCCGCTGAGGCATAACGAGTCTCACCTTCCCTGACTTCTGTCCCGGCCGGGTTTGGCTCCGCCGTGACGCTGACATCTCTGCCCCCGCTGTTTTTAACTACGACTCCCAGCAACCCTGCAGTCCCCGCCACCCTCATCAACCCGAGCCAGGAGGCGCATGAAACCCCGCCTGGGGCCGAGGACTTGGTAATACTTTTCCTGAGGGGTTATTGTGCAGCCGGGCTTTGCTCCGCTGAGGCATAACGAGTCTCACCTTCCCTGACTCCTGTGCCGGCCAGTCTTGGCTCTGCCGTGACGCTGACATTTCTGCCCCCCGCTGTTTCAAACTACGACTCACAGCAACCCTGCAGTCCCCGCCTCCCTCATCAACCCGTGCCAGGAGGTGCATAAAGCCCCGCCTGGGGCCGAGGACTTGGTGATACTTTTCCTGAGGGGTTATTGTGCAGTCGGGCTTTGCTCCGCTGAGGCATAACGAGTCTCACCTTCCCTGACTCCTGTGCCGGCCGGGCTTGGCTCCGCCGTGACGCTGACATCTCTCCCCCCGCTTTTTCGAAGTACGACTCCCAGCAACCCTGCAGTCCCCGCCTCCCTCATCAACCCGAGCCAGGAGGCGCATAAAGCCCCGCCTGGGACCGAGGACTTGCTGATACTTTCCCAGAGGGGTCTTGTGCAGCCAGGCTTTGCTCCGCTGAGGCATAACGAGTCTCACCTTCCCTGACTCCTGTGCCGGCCGGGCTTTGCTCCGCCGTGACGCTGACATCTCTGCCCCTTCTGTTTCGAACTACGACTCCCAGCAACCCTGCAGTCCCCGCCTCCCTCATCAACCCGAGCCAGGAGGCGCGTAAAGCCCTGCCTGGGGCCAAGGACTTGGTGATACTTTTCCAGAGGGGTTCTTGTGCAGCCGGGCTTTGCTCCGCTGAGGCATAACGAGTCTCCCCATTCCTGACTCCTGTGCCGGCCGGCCTTGGCTCCGCCATGATGCTGACATCTCTGCCCCCTTTGTTTTGAACTATGACTCCTAGCAACCCTGCAGTCCACGCCTCCCTCATCAACCCGTGCCAGGAGGCTCATAAAGCCCCGCCTGGGGCAGAGGTCTTGGTGATACTTTTCCTGAGGGGTTCTTGTGCAGCCGGGCTTTGCTCCGCTGAGGCATAACGAGTTTCACCTTCCGTGACTCCTGTGCCAGCCGGGCTTGTCTCCACTGTGACGCTGACATCTCTGCCCCCGCTGTTTCGAACTACGACTCGCAGCAACCCTGCAGTCCCCGCCTCCCTCATCAACCCACACCAGGAGGCGCATAAAGCCCCGCCTGGGGTCAAGGACTTGGTGATACTTTTCCTGAGGAGTTTTTGTGCGGCCGGGCTTTGCTCTGCTGAGGCCTAACGAGTTTCACCTTCCCTGACTCCTGTGCTAGCCGGGCTTGGCTCCGCCGTGACGCTGACATCTCTGCCCCAGCTGTTTCGAACTACGACTCACAGCAACCCTGCAGTCCCCACCTCCCTGATCAACCTGCGCCAGGAGGTGCATAAAGCCCTGCCTGGGGCCGAGGACTTGGTGATACTTTTCCTGAGAGGTTATTGTGCAGCCGGGCTTTGCTCCGCTGAGGCATAATGAGTCTCACCTTTCCTGACTCCTGTGCCGGCCGGGCTTGGCTCTGCCCAGATGCTGACATCTCTGCCCTCGCTGTTTCGAACTACGACTCCCAGCAACCCTGCAGTCTCCGCCTCCCTCATCAACCTATGCCAGGAGGCACATAAAGCCCCGCCTGGGGCCGAGGACTTGTGATACTTTTCCTGAGGGGTTCTTGTGCAGCCGGGCTTTGCTCCGCTGAGGCATAACGAGTTTCACCTTCCCTGACTCCTGTGCCGGCCGGACTTGGCTCCGCCGTGATGCTGGCATCTCTGCCCCAGCTGTTTCGAACTACGACTCACAGCAGCCCTGTAGTCCCCGCCTCCCTCATCAACCCGCGCCAGGAGGTGCATAAAGCTCTGCCTGGGGCCGAGGACTTGGTGATACTTTTCCTGAGAGGTTATTGTGCAGCCGTGCTTTGTTCCGCTGAGGCATAACAAGTCTCACCTTCCCTGTCTCCTGTGCCGGCCGGGCTTGGCTCTGCCGTGACGCTGACATCTCTGCCCCCGCTGTTTCGAACTATGACTCCCAGCAACCCTGCAGTCCCCGCCTCCCTTATCAACCCGAGCCAGGAGGCGCATAAAGCCCCTCCTGGGGCCGAGAACTTGATGATACTTTTCCTGAGGGGTTATTGTGCAGCCGAGCTTTGCTCCGCTGAGGCATATCGAGTGTCACCTCTCCTGACTCCTGTGCCGGCCGGGCTTAGCTCCACTGTGACGCTGACATCTCTGCCCCCGCTGTTTCGAAGTACGACTCCCAGCAACCCTGCAGTCCCCGCCTCCCTCATCAACCCGAGCCAGGAGGCGCATAAAGCCCCGCCTGGGACCGAGGACTTGCTGATACTTTCCCAGAGGGGTCTTGTGCAGCCAGGCTTTGCTCCGCTGAGCATAACGAGTCTCACCTTCCCTGACTCCTGTGCCGGCCGGGCTTGGCTCCGCCGTGACGCTGACATCTCTGCCCCTGCTGTTTAGAACTACGACTCCCAGCAACCCTGCAGTCCCCGCCTCCCTTATCAACCCGAGCCAGGAGGCGCGTAAAGCCCCGCCTGGGGCCAAGGACTTGGTGATACTTGTCCAGAGGGGTTCTTGTGCAGCCGGGCTTTGCTCCGCTGAGGCATAACGAGTCTCCCCATTCCTGACTCCTGTGCCGGCCGGCATTGGCTCCGCCATGATGCTGACATCTCTGCCCCCTTTGTTTCGAACTATGACTCCTAGCAACCCTGCAGTCCACGCCTCCCTCATCAACCCGTGCCAGGAGGCTCATAAAGCCCCGCCTGGGGCAGAGGTCTTGGTGATACTTTTCCTGAGGGGTTCTTGTGCAGCCGGGCTTTGCTCCGCTGAGGCATAACGAGTTTCACCTTCCGTGACTCCTGTGCCAGCCGGGCTTGTCTCCACTGTGACGCTGACATCTCTGCCCCCGCTGTTTTGAACTACGACTCGCAGCAACCCTGCAGTCCCCGCCTCCCTCATCAACCCACATAAGGAGGCGCATAAAGCCCCGCCTGGGGCCAAGGACTTGGTGATACTTTTCCTGAGGGGTTTTTGTGCAGCCGGGCTTTGCTCTGCTGAGGCCTAACGAGTTTCACCTTCCCTGACTCCTGTGCTAGCCGGGCTTGGCTCCGCCGTGACGCTGACATCTCTGCCCCAGCTGTTTCGAACTACGACTCACAGCAACGCTGCAGTCCCCACCTCCCTGATCAACATAGTGAAGGAACTCTCCAACCCCAGCTCCAACACCAACAACATCCCCCCTTCGCAGGATCGGTGCGACTCACTGGCCACCTACTTCCACCGCAAGATCGCAGACATCCACGACAGCTTCAACGCCACGACCACCCCGCCAACCATCGAGACCCCCACCGCTAAAACCACCGGCCGCCTGATCACATGGTCCAACATCAACGACGACAAAACCATCAAGACCATGAACTCCGTCTACTCTGGATCCCCGTATGACCCATGCCCACACCACGTCTTCAACAAAGCCAGCACAATCATTGCACACCATCTTCGGAAAGTCATCAACAACTCCCTCAAAACAGCTACCCCCGAAAGCTGGAAGCACGCCGAGATCAACGCCTTACTAAAGAAACCCAAGGCGGACCCCAAGGACCTCAAGAGCTTCCGTCCCATCTCCCTGCTCCCGTTCCTGGCAAAGGTCATCGAGAAAATCGTCAACAAACAACTGACCCGCTACCTCAAGGACAACAACATCCTGGGCCCATCCCAGTCAGGCTTCCACAGCAACCACAGCACCGAAACCGCCCTCATCGCCGCCACCGATGCCATCAGGGTCCTGCTCGACAACGGGGAAACAGCAGCCCTCATACTCCTGGACCTGTCAGCCGCCTTCGACACGGTTTGCCACTGCACACTACGAACACGCCTACACAACGCCGGGATCCAAGAAAATGCCCTGGACTGGACCACATCCTTCCTCGTCGGCAGAACACAGAGCGTCTGCCTCCCCCCCCTTCAGCTCCACTGCCACCAAGATCACCTGCGGTGTACCCCAGGGCTCCTCCCTCAGCCCAACGGTGTTCAACATTAAGTATGGGTGCAAAATCCGCTCCGCTCGGGAGATTTGCGAATTTTCGGCAATTTCGCGATCCGCGAATCTCGCGAAATCGCCGAAAAATTCTCGAATTCTCAAGCGGGCGGATTTTTTTTTTGCCCCACAGGAAGCACAGTTAAAGCAGGTGCTCGAGTTAAAGCTAACTTTGTAACCATTTGAGAATGGCACCGGCAAGCTGCCAGAGTGCTTGCTGGTGCCATTCTAAAATTGTTACAAAGTTAGCTTCAACTCGGGCACCTGCCTTAACTCTGTAAGTGTTTCCATGGGGCCAAAAATTGAACCTCAACAGGAAGCACTTACAGATATAAATAAAGCAGGTGCCCGAGTTGAAGCTCAAATTCAGTAACGTTTTAATCAGCCCAAAACATTAGTGAGCACGGTCGAGGCTGGGCAAGTGTGCTTTAACCCCATATCTGCTGTCAAAAATTATCTGTAATACCCGAGGGAGGTCTTTGCATCCCGGAGTTTCTCGAGCGCAATCCCCGTTGCTGTGACCAGGTCGCAAAAAAATCTGCGATTCCGTGGGTAAATCCGTGAATTTGCGGACATGTTTGCCATTTCGCGCAAATTCGCGGACCACAGATCCACAAAATTTGCCCATACTTATTCAACATATACATGGCACCCCTCGCCTCTGTCGCCTGTGAGCACGACTACAACATCATCTCCTACGCAGACGACACCCAGCTGATAATCTCCCTCACCAAAGACCCTCACACCGCCAAAACCAATCTCCATGCAGGAATGAAGGCCGTCACCGAATGGATGAGGAAAGGCCGACTGAAGCTGAACTCGGACAAGACGGAGGTCCTCATCCTCCGCTCCAACCCCTCAGCATGGGATGACTCCTGGTGGCTGACTTCACTGGGAACAGCCCCAACACCCACTAACTGAGCACGCAATCTGGGGGTCATCCTTGACCCCACCCTCTCCATGACTAAACAGGTCAATGCCATATCCTCATCCTGCTTCAACGCTCTACGAATGCTCCGCAGGATCTTCAAGTGGATCCCCACCGAAACAAGAAGAACAGTAACCCAGGCCCTCGTCACCAGCAGGCTGGACTACGGAAATGCCCTCTACGCAGGAACATCAAACAAGCTCCTGAGACAGCTGCAACGCATCCAGAACGCCTCGTCACAACAGATTCCTCGACATCCTCTGCGGCATCCACATCACACCGCACCTCAGAGACCTACACTGGCTCCCCGTCAACAAGAGGATAATCTTCAAACTCCCCATTCATGCACAAAAGGCCCTCCACAATGCCGGCCCAGCGTACCTCAACAATCGACTCAGCTTCTACACCCCTACCCGCAAGCTCCGATCCGTCGACCTCGCCCTCGCCAGATGGCCGCCCATCAGAAGAACAACCTCCGGCAGCATATCCTTCTCCCACCTCGCCGCCAAGACCTGGAACACCCTCCCCACCAACCTACGGCAGTTCCAAGATCTCCTGGCCTTCAGACCTCTTCTCAAAACTTGGCTCTTCGTCAGTAGCAACACCCCCCCCCAGTGCCTTGAGACCCTCATGGGTATGTAGCGCGCTTAACAAAATGTCTTGATTGATTTAGGCCATTCTTTCTTTGAGGACATGCCTGATGAGGTACTAGTGAGATGCACTCCTTTGCCCCATACTTTCACCGCTGCGCATCACTTAGCCCCAGCTGCAACATTTAGGTCAGCACAATGACACACCCTTGACTTCATCTGCATTGGCAGCGCGCCCTGAATTTTGAACATAGGGCATTTCAGCCCCTTTGAGAAGGCCAGTTGGCCTGGGGGACTAGTAGGTTTATAGGGCGCCAGGCCCTACTGTGATTTATGTGGTGCTAGGAAATGTAATTTATATAGTATGATTTACTCACCCTGTTTATGCCTCTAGATGTGTTTTTATGATTATGAGGTTTTGCATACTGTGAAATGTTGGAGTTATTCTCTACTGTGGTTTATGTTAGTGAGATTATTTCCTAATGTGAGTTATACTGAGGAGGTTATGGTCTAATATTTTTATGCTTATGAGGTTGGTGCAGAATATATTTCACGCCTGATGTGATACTGTGCATAATATGATTTATGTTACAGGATGATGCTGAGTAAAGTGTTTGCCAGTAATTACTGGTTGTGTGCTACGTTTATGATGTGTCTGCCCCTGCTGTTTCGAACTACGACTCCCAGCAACCCTGCAGTCCCTGCCTCCATCATCAACCTGTGCCAGGAAGGGCATAAAGCCCCACCTGGGGCCGAGGACTTGGTGATACTTTTCCTGAGGGGGTTTTGTGCAGCCGGGCTTTGCACCGCTGAGCCATAACGAGTCTCACCTTCCTTGTCTCTTGTGCCCGCTTGGCTTGGCTCCGCTGTGACGCTGACATCTCTGCCCCCGCTGTTTCGAACTACGACTCCCAGCAACACTGCAGTCTCCGCCTCCCTCATCAACCCATGCCAGGAGGCACATAAAGCCCCGCCTGGGGCCGAGGACTTGTGATACTTTTCCTGAGGGGTTCTTGTGCAGCCGGGCTTTGCTCTGCTGAGGCATAACGAGTTTCACCTTCCCTGACTCATGTGCCGGCCGGGCTTGGCTCCGCCGTGATGCTGACATCTCTGCCCCAGCTGTTTCGAACTACAACTCACAGCAACCCTGTAGACCCCGCCTCCCTCATCAACCCGCGTCAGGAGGTGCATAAAGCTCTGCCTGGGGCCGAGGACTTGCTGATACTTTTCCTGAGAGGTTATTGTGCAGCCGTGCTTTGTTCCGCTGAGGCATAACGAGTCTCACCTTCCCTGTCTCCTGTGCCGGCCAGGCTTGGCTCCGCCGTGACGCTGACATCTCTGCCCCCGCTGTTTCGAACTATGACTCCCAGCAACCCTGCAGTCCCCGCCTCCCTTATCAACCCGAGCCAGGAGGCGCATAAAGCCCCTCCTGGGGCCGAGGACTTGATGATACTTTTCCTGAGGGGTCTTGTGCAGCCGGGCTTTGCTCCGCTGAGGCATAACGAGTCTCACCTTCCCTGACTCCTCTGCCGGCCGGGCTTGGCTCCGCCGTGACGCTGACATCTCTGCACCCGCTGTTTCGAACTACGACTCCCAGCAACCCTGCAGTCCACGCCTCCCTCATCAACCCGAGCCAGGAGGGGCATAAAGCCAGCCTGGGGCCGAGGACTTGGTGATACTTTTCCTGAGGGGTTCTTGTGCAGCCGGGCTTTGCTCCACTGAGGCATAATGAGTCTCACCTTCCCTGACTCCTGTGTCGGCCGGGCTTGGCTCCGCCGTGACGCTGACATCTCTCCCCCCACTGTTTCGCACTACGACTCCCAGCAACCCTGCAGACCCCGCCCCCCTCATCAACCCGTGCCAGGAGGCGCATAAAGCCCCGCCTAGTCCCCCGTCCCGCGGGGACGTGCGTGGGACGTGCCGGGCTAAGCCCGGAACAAGGGCGGGACCGTCTGTGGCCATCCGAGGCCGGTGGAGGCTGGGCTGGGACACCCCCTTTTCGCTTAGAGCCCAGAGCAGTGAGACTTCTATGTATCATACTTATTATTGTATTTGGTTTTAAGCATCATTACATTGTGGGGCGGGGTAATCATATAATCATATTGTCTTATCTTTCTTTATCGTTATTACTATCCTTGATGCGTCGCGTCATGGCGGCCCGTCCAAGGAACGTAAAGAAGCTTTCATTCAGTAAAATTGGGGGGTCTGTGTCGGGAACCCTTGACAATTTTATTACTAGAGCAGCAGTCGTTTTTGAACGGGAAATAGAATTGACGGAAAAGAGATCCTCATTGGGTACTATCATGGCAGCTGTCTCCCCTGAGAAGCTCCCGGTTAATGGCATCTTGTGCGGGGGATCTAGTATAGAGCAGGTGGGGTCAGTTGGGTCAGAAGGGTCTCAGGCTTGCAGCTCACCACACATCACCATTGATAGTACATCCATATTAGGAAATATACCACGAGACTCTAACTCCTTTAACATTTCTTCCCAGTCCCTAGTCACTGTGTCAACATTGCCTAAACCTGGAACTGCTAGTAATTCCCTACCAGCTACAGGCAAAAGAAAATGTGGGGGAAGAATGCAAAAGGGACGGTGTGCAAAAGTAATTAAAACCCATACATCTACACAAGCACGAGTCAACTCGGTGAATCCTGAAATCTCCTCATCTACTACCAGTAATAGACCAAAGGCGCAAAAACCTCTATTGCCTGCTAAAAACAATCTTCCCTTGGGCCTTTTGGAAACACTAGAGCAGCTAATAAAATCACTGTTCCTACCATCACTAGAAAGGGTTAAGCTAATCAATGAGAACATGGGGAAACTAGAAAGAGCTGTGATGGCCAAATCAATAACTCTGGAAAAGATTGTGGGGATTAGTCAGAGTTCTGGGCACCCGCCCTCATCGAGAGCGGCCATTGTTCTCCATGACCCTTCGATAGCGATTCAGCAGGACTTACTTAATAAACAAAATGTCCAAAAACCACTGAGATTGGTAGAGGAATATCAATTGTCACGGATCACACGAGTGTGGGATCTGTGGCCACTGGATGTGACGCTAGATCAAAGTTTGCTGCCCCTGAATGTGTAGATCCACATAGCAGAGGGACAATCAGTCTGCGGAGAACAGGCTCGCCTCAGAAGCCCTTGTGTATTAATCTACCCCCTGAGTCGATACCTTACTCAGTAATTCTCTCTGGTGTACCAGGGATTCAATCTGACAGACTTGAGACCCACAGTGAGCTTAAGAACAAGGTCATCCATTGGCTCAATAGAAATAGATCGCCCCCAGCTTTCATGAATGCCGAGATTCTACATCTTAGAAGGGTGGGGTGGTTGGGGCACAGAAATAAGGATCTACAGGGCGATTGTATAATCGTGAACTTTAGGGACCCCAGACTGGGAAGGTTCATATGTCTCGACTCTGGGTACTGGGGAAACAATGGAATACAAACTCACGACTTGAGCTTCTTCTACCCCAGCTCTTTCTCTGGCCAGAGTTCCCCTCAGCAATATAGATGGAAGATGACTAAAAGACGCCCATTCACTGCTAGTAGGCAGGAGTTTCATCTCCCCCTGATGAATCGTTTTGAGTCACTACTCGGCCTGGAGGGGGTGGACTGACTGGGATCATGCTGTAGGAGAAACAGCCCTGATGGGTGTAATGGAAATAGAGCTGTTGTTTGGGTTAAACCAAAAACAAGTATTAGCTCTATGAGGGTACCACTGGTTGCAGGATGCATCGATCTAATCATATCCCCTAGTGATATTATAGATAGTATTCGTGCTCCTTCTGGTTTTGTCAATCTGGAGAGTTCCCTTGAGTTAAAATCAGTTTGTACGGATCGTAAGTTACATATGGGTGAGCTGCCTGACGGGGAAGAAACGATGGTTAATGAAGTGTGTGGGATCTCGGCTCTCGCCCCTTCAGTAACCAGCTGCCTCAGTTTGGCTAGTACCCGTGCCCCGGCCCTAAAATGGATCATGACTTCCACCCTGCCCTGTTTAGCTAACGATTTAAACACAACTAAGTTGTTCTCTTGGATCATTGCTGGTCTGAAGAGTAAACTTCCCATAGTAGAATGGTCAGCTCTGATAGAAAAATATGACATCCTGGTCTTTCAGGAGACGTGGGCAGTAGAACCCATATACTGTCCAGGGTACTTAAACTTCTGCAAACTTGCAGTCAGAGTGAAAAAAGGTAGACCCTCATTGGGTCTAACCATCTGGGTTAGACAGACAACCCACTACAGTCCAACTGAACTGGCAGTTGATAGCCCAGATCTCCTTGTCATATCCCTGCACCGGCCAAACCTAAAAGATATCATTATCGTAAATATGTATAACAGGGGACTGCCTGGTGGTCATGGCTCCAAAACCTTTGCTGATCTGGATACTTTCTTGAATTCAGTTGGGCTCGCCAGTAATGTTATAATTCCTGGCGACTTTAACTGTACGTTTGAGCCCCTATACTGTGATGGAGAAACCCTCCTGTTAGAGGAGGATGTACAGAGGAATATTCCCCTGCTTGACCTCCAGCCAGTCAAGAAATGGACGGAATCTGCTTTGCAATGGATGGGCCTCTGCCTAGAGCGCGGATATAGAGCAGCTAACGGTCGGTCCATCTCGGATAAAATGGGCCCCATTATTTACCAAGTCCATGGGGCCCTGTCATGTGTATATAATCCCTTGTAAATATTGCCCAGTGCCAGTTGGCACAGTGTATATTGTGTGATTACTATCCTAATGTGTTTTATGATAATACAAAGGCTATTTTTTTATATATAACCTTGTGTGGAGTTCCTTTATGTGGTGTGCCTAGTATGCTGTTGCTGTGTGTGTGTTGCGCAAACGCCTTACACATTGCCACCCAGATAACCCTGCCTGCTCGTGCCAAGCTACCTAGAGGGTGAGCAGGGGTTATCTTTGGCGTGTAACTCCCTTGTCCTGACTAGAGTGGTGGTCTCTGCCTGGCTTTGGCGCAAGCCTTAGCCAACCAGAGATCCGCATTTCTAACGATTTGAGTATAAACAATATATTTCTATCTGCTCCTAATCCAAAGTTACCACGTATTAAATGTAATAAGTAACACAATGTTAGTCAAGGGGGATATAGGCCTTACGAAAGTGAAAACAAAAAGATGGTGGGAGTACAGTGAAAAATGACTTTAGGATAAATTCATTGCCAGGACACGTAAAACGTAAGTACATATGTCCTACTTTTTAAATATAAGACATCTTGCCCTATTAGCTTTTAGGGCTGACTGAAGGGGTGACTAATTTAATAAAAAAATGTAAGACAAAGAACGCTGCATAATATTTGTCCACCAGACCTGACAAGTATGATGGATGTCCGCCCAATTTAGTCATCTCGTTGTGTGGCCTACCGAGATACAAAATCTTCTGCTGAATAGAAATATTTTAATAGTGAAATGTTATGGGGGAGTTCTTTAAATTGAATGTACTCTGAGGTATAAACTATTGTTTTGCCTTGTTTGCAATATTAAGTGCTCTCAGAACAAGATGTCTCTTGCTTAGTAGACATGCAATTATAGGGTGGATTTGATTTTTCGCAACATTTATATGTTTCTATGCATGATCTTGCCACTCTGCTTCATCGATCGCCATGTTTGTCACGCGATATAAATTGCTGCTATTATGTGCTAAAAAATCCATTTAGTTCTTCATACTGCCACCCTTCCAGGATTATCCTGGCTTGCTTGTTGGATAGTGCATTAAATGTAATTTATTTTATGAATTATGGGGTAATTGGTTCAATAAAACGTTTGATATGTCCCTCCCTTGTTCAAAGCAATAACATATGTCAATTTGATAGTTCAAGCTTTGAGTGATGATATATTAAAAAATAATTTCTTCCGTAAAAGCAGTTCTGCATGCGGTAGGATGCTATTTTTGTGTGTGCTTACACTGGTTCTTCTATGCCAGATATAGAGGCGCCATTAGTTGATATCTAGAGTCTATTCCACTGTGCTTAATTTGTAAAACAATAAGTTCCGGTGTCCAAAGTTCTGCTTAAAAGCCCATGACAGGTGGTATCGAATGTCAAGATCTCAAATTCCAAGACTCTTTTGCTCTGGATCGAAATTTATAGTAATCTGGTCATTAAAGTCTTATCAGACCTCTTATAGGCCTATTGTGTGCGTTTTCAAAGGCAACTACTCTGTTGATGGGACTTAACAAAATTCCCTACCCTAGCTTTGCATTTTCTATCATTCACAATGTTAATGTCCGAGGTGTTATGGTACCACAGTATCAGAACTAATATTTCTGTCGGCTGACAGAAACATTATTCTACATATGTTCACAAAAATATTTATAGAAAGTCTAGACACAATGAGGCAACATTCTTTGTAACCTATTTGGGATACCATATTTCTATGAGACAATATTTTTCTAATAACATCCTGACATTCAGGGCCAAAGGTTTTGTGTTGCTCTTGTGCCACGCAAGGGGGCGCAAGGGTGATGCTAACACTAAGGGAGATTTATTAAGCTATGCAAGGCCACTTTATGTTGCCCTGCATGACATGATAAATGTAGAGTAACACAAGGAAGGTGTCCTTTACTGCACAAAAACTATCCTGCCTACAATGCAAACCTCTTTGCACCATGACCCAAGGGTGCCTGCATTGGGGCTAGGCAGCCAAAAGTGCATCAGCGCTAGGAAAGGACAGGAATGTGTTGTAGTATGGTAAATACAGCACATTCCTGCACTTTCCCTATCACACAGCGCAGCGAGAGGGATTGCTGCATTGTGTTGCATGAAAGAATAATAAATCAGTGTCATAAACTTTTTATCGGGTATTTTTAATAATGATATTCTGACAATCAGCGCTGGGAGGTATGTGGATGCTGATGTATCTCTCCACAAGCCACCTTGGGCTCATCACCAGAATAACATGGTGGCTCATGAAACCTGCCTTTTGGCACTGGGATTAGGGGCAACAGAGACAAAAAGGAAGGCACATGGCTTATACAAAAAAAATAATATAATCAACAAGAGAGTAAGGGTTATAAGAAAAACACTCTCATACCCCTATGTATTCATAATTCAAACAACAAGAGAGTGTTAGTAACCACAACAGGCAAACTCTACTAGTCAGAATTAGTTGTATATACCACTAAGTTTAATAGACAGAGTTGTTATTGTCAGTTGGAAAAAATAGAGTGCACGTGTTTAAAGAACTAGCTAAAAGGACCCTCAGGCCCCAGTGAAACACTGGTAGCCAGTTGTCTTCATTGGGCCCCTTATATCGCTAGAGAGGTGAAAGTGAATCTAAAAAGAGTATACGCTACTCCTCAAAATTATTTACTAAGAGGGTAGCTCTAACTCTATTAAAAACAGTGATCGAAAACCATAGCTGGTTTTTCTGGACTACTCAGGGTTGTGCAAATTTGAACCAGATAGTCCCATTAGTGAAGTGAAAAGAAATTAATTAAAATACGGTCAACATGTTTCTGCCATTTGAGTTCAATTTGCTCGGCATTCGTCAGGACCAAGAAAAAAGGATGAACTCACTGTTCTGGGCACCCTAAAATGCGCAGATACAGAGAGTTGTGACATTTATTGATACGACCTGCAAGTGTCGAAGCGCCTAGTTGGACATTCTTCCCCCAAGCTGCTAAAGGCTCCTTCTTATAGGAGACACCATTGGATCTGTGAGGGTAGATAAAATGGAAGGAATCAGAATATGGAATATTCAGCTTTTGGCACCATAAAACTTATACTTCTACCCTATTATGGCTCTATTCACATGCACTTATTTGTTCACACAAAATGTGTCTTTATTTCGAAGGGGGAGAGGTTGTACCTTCAAAATAGTAAAGTAGACCCGTTTTTATCGGGGTGTCAACCTTTCAAACAACGTTAACGAAAAAGACATTGCTTTATCTTGACAGATATTGTATACCGAGAGTATGAATACATAAAAACAGTGCTTCGATGTACCAAATGGTCATAAAAACTGGGTGAATTAGAAAACCCAACCAGATTACATTTAGAAAGACACACGCACACTTCTGCAAGAAGACGGTAGAGCACAGAACACTTCAAAAGGAGGTGAGCCTAATTATGCACTTACTACTCGTTTGGTGAAGATAAACTCCATGGGCAATGCGGCAGGAGGAATCTTCACGTTTGGGTGCTAGAAAGAAATATTTATAAACACGCATTTTAGCGTATTTCTAGGGACTGTGATAGTTTAAAAAAGAAATCTAATCTTGTGTTCCTGCTGGTAGAGGACTTACTTTCTACCAAACGACTCCCTGCTGGAACACCTGAAAGCGACCACATCCGCCGCCCGTATCAATCAACGCGGTAATGGCGCCGTGTTCAAAATATACGCTTAGGACGTGCAATGCGTCCGGAGCGGTAACGTCAATCACGTGACCCTTTAGGATCGCGTTATTTTTAAAGGGGCCACTTTATTTATCTACAAGGATAAGAGGCGATCTATGCACTGAAGGGAACTATGAGGGACACCTTTGGGAATCTCATGATTTACGGAAAAGCCGCTTTGTTTGTCAACCTAAAGCGATTGTTGTGTAAAAGCTAGCAATTGGACACCTCCAGAATCAGGGTAAACAACGTGTTTGTGAAGTACAGTCATATGCCTTCATCCCCATTTATTTTTCACGCTAGAAGCAAAAATAAATGTGTCATAATGTTATTGATTTGTAGGTGAAACAAAAGTCCAAAGGTCTACTGTGTATGACGTGTGAATAGATCATACATAGTTTAGTTATATTAACTGGATAGACTAGCACCATGTATTGTCAGAGCTGATAGACAGATAATCTGGACTAGAATATTAATTATAAAGGTGGGCCGTTTATCGACGCATTACCGATCCCCAAGGGATGTCGTCATTGAGGCCCTGTTTATGCGTGGACAAACGGTATATCCAGCGCTGCTCCTTTATGAACAGTGTATTCTCATCGGTGTCATTCAGCTGTTCAATTACTACCCACTTGACGTCATTGGCACAGTGGCCCTGCTCCAAAAAATGACTACTCATTTTTTGGAGCAGGGCCACTGTGCCAATGTCCAGATTATCTGTCTATCAGCTCTGACAATACATGGTGCTAGTCTATCCAGTTAATATAACTAAACTATGTATGATCTATTCACACGTCATACACAGTAGACCTTTGGACTTTTGTTTCACCTACAAATCAATAACATTATGACACATTTATTTTTGCTTCTAGCGTGAAAAATAAATGGGGATGAAGGCATATGACTGTACTTCACAAACACGTTGTTTACCCTGATTCTGGAGGTGTCCAATTGCTAGCTTTTACACAACAATCGCTTTAGGTTGACAAACAAAGCGGCTTTTCCGTAAATCATGAGATTCCCAAAGGTCTCCCTCATAGTTCCCTTCAGTGCATAGATCGCCTCTTATCCTTGTAGATAAATAAAGTGGCCCCTTTAAAAATAACGCGATCCTAAAGGGTCACGTGATTGACGTTACCGCTCCGGACGCATTGCACGTCCTAAGCGTATATTTTGAACACGGCGCCATTACCGCGTTGATTGATACGGGCGGCGGATGTGGTCGCTTTCAGGTGTTCCAGCAGGGAGTCGTTTGGTAGAAAGTAAGTCCTCTACCAGCAGGAACACAAGATTAGATTTCTTTTTTAAACTATCACAGTCCCTAGAAATACGCTAAAATGCGTGTTTATAAATATTTCTTTCTAGCACCCAAACGTGAAGATTCCTCCTGCCGCATTGCCCATGGAGTTTATCTTCACCAAACGAGTAGTAAGTGCATAATTAGGCTCACCTCCTTTTGAAGTGTTCTGTGCTCTACCGTCTTCTTGCAGAAGTGTGCGTGTGTCTTTCTAAATGTAATCTGGTTGGGTTTTCTAATTCACCCAGTTTTTATGACCATTTGGTACATCGAAGCACTGTTTTTATGTATTCATACTCTCGGTATACAATATCTGTCAAGATAAAGCAATGTCTTTTTCGTTAACGTTGTTTGAAAGGTTGACACCCCGATAAAAACGGGTCTACTTTACTATTTTGAAGGTACAACCTCTCCCCCTTCGAAATAAAGACACATTTTGTGTGAACAAATAAGCGCATGTGAATAGAGCCATAATAGGGTAGAAGTATAAGTTTTATGGTGCCAAAAGCTGAATATTCCATATTCTGATTCCTTCCATTTTATCTACCCTCACAGATCCAATGGTGTCTCCTATAAGAAGGAGCCTTTAGCAGCTTGGGGGAAGAATGTCCAACTAGGCGCTTCGACACTTGCAGGTCGTATCAATAAATGTCACAACTCTCTGTATCTGCGCATTTTAGGGTGCCCAGAACAGTGAGTTCATCCTTTTTTCTTGGTCCTGACGAATGCCGAGCAAATTGAACTCAAATGGCAGAAACATGTTGACCGTATTTTAATTAATTTCTTTTCACTTCACTAATGGGACTATCTGGTTCAAATTTGCACAACCCTGAGTAGTCCAGAAAAACCAGCTATGGTTTTCGATCACTGTTTTTAATAGAGTTAGAGCTACCCTCTTAGTAAATAATTTTGAGGAGTAGCGTATACTCTTTTTAGATTCACTTTCACCTCTCTAGCGATATAAGGGGCCCAATGAAGACAACTGGCTACCAGTGTTTCACTGGGGCCTGAGGGTCCTTTTAGCTAGTTCTTTAAACACGTGCACTCTATTTTTTCCAACTGACAATAACAACTCTGTCTATTAAACCTAGTGGTATATACAACTAATTCTGACTAGTAGAGTTTGCCTGTTGTGGTTACTAACACTCTCTTGTTGTTTGAAACATGGCTTATACAGACAGCAAAAGACCAAAATCTTGGAAGCCCTGCGACAATGGCTGATTGTTTGCTATGTCCTTATGATCCAGCGAGCTACCAACATGCGGACATCTATCACTATATACTCATCTGGGCCCATAAACACACTCACTCATATAGGCAGGTGAACACCGTTGGGGAT
This sequence comes from Lissotriton vulgaris, assembly GCF_964263255.1. Taxonomy (NCBI): domain Eukaryota; kingdom Metazoa; phylum Chordata; class Amphibia; order Caudata; family Salamandridae; genus Lissotriton; species Lissotriton vulgaris. Next base: position 587,299,099 of record NC_141696.1, on the reverse strand, counting down.
CAATTTCATTGGGCTAAAATTGTAAATTTATTGGCTTATCAATTTTCTAATGTATTACTCATCCGAAGCCCTTTCTATAACCAATGTATCTATTTTAGTTGAATAGGATTTGATGATTATTACATAGGTTAATTTACCTGATTATCTCATTGAATGACCACAGACTCAGTTCAATTTTAAATGTTTATCTAATATTATCATATGAGAAAAACAAAATTACAGTTTTAACTCCATCTTTCAGAGGAAGTAAGATCAGTTTATCTAATTTAATGATAAGATTTCACAACAACAAGTACCTCAGGAAAGAGAGGATAGAGAGAGAAAGCACATCGACACAATACACAGAATTATATTTACCTAGAATGGTGCGAAAATCAGACCCCTCTGGCCAAGAGTTAATGGGCCCCTTAGAAAGTTCAGGTGACAGGTACTTCAGAAGAGGATAGCACAGGATAGATGACCTCTTCTGGATTCGACGCCTGCATGTCACCCCTCTCTGATACTAACTTCCTCCTTGATTCTCCCGCGATCTTCTTCTAATTCTCTTACCTTCTCGATTCTTCCGCGATCTTCTTCTAATTCTAATTTGCTTTGAAATTCTAAGTCTGTTTCTTCGGGTATTCGATCAGCATTCGGACAGCATCTCGGTCTCGCAGCGTTCTGGCTGGAACTGCGTTAACTAATCTAACTAACTTCCCCAATTATACTTTCTTAATGGCATGTACTACCCCCAAATGTTTCAACCTTATGAAACTTCTATTTCTGATTGGACTGGGATGATCATCACACCATGCTAAGTTTTAATAATGTTCCTTAGTTCATTGTTATAAGTTCCCCTCCAATAATTTTTTCTCCCAAGCTTTATTTCACACCCAGTGTTCACCTCTATGCTGTGATCTTGGCCGTGGTTTCCGGGCTGCCGTACAATGTGAGGAAACTACGCTATGGGCACATCACTTCCGGAGTCCAGACCCCGCGGAGGTGTGGAGAATCGGAGCACAGAGTAAGGTGCTCGAAAGACCGCACAATACGTGGAGAGCCGGGATCAGAGGCCACATATAAGTTCGGATCACATTGCCTGTAGACCTACCGGTAGACCTGTCTGACAACCCGTGGGAGACCCCGTGGGGGCCAAAAAAGGGGAGCCAACTGGGTTAAGAAGCTAGCGAAGCTGGGAAGAAGACAATCCTTACGGCAGAGCCCGATGCACCACTATATGACACAGCAGAGGTAAGTGGAAGTGACCTAGGGGATTAGCTGGCAAAAGCAAAAGAGTTCCAGGCGACTAGCTGACAAAAATCTCTTTATATTGCGCTGGCTTGGAAGTAATTGGAAGCAGCAGGTTACATTAAGTAGTTGAGAAAAGAAATTGTATGTAGGTGGATAAGAGTGAAGACGGAGCCATTAAGTTGGAACTTATTAAGACCCCCCCCGCAAACTACATCTAACATTATTCTGATGTTTGCCCCACTCACATGTTGTTGAACTTTGAGTTTTAAAAACATATTTATATAACAGAATCCTAAAATGGCACCTAAAAAGCAAAAAATATGTAAAATAGGAAAAGACCCTCAGTCAACAAACAATGAAACAAGTGAGCCAATTAGAAAATCCGTGGAGAGTTTTGAAGAGAAGGATGAGAAAGTTGCGAGTGGATGCAATAAAGTAATGAAGAAGAAACAGACGCCAAATACATAACATGTGAGCAGGACAGGAGGGGGCACTGTATCTAAATCAATCAAAGACTTTGTGGGAAAACACTTTACCAAGAAACCAACGCCTAAAAAACTCAAGAATTGGAGAAGGACTTAACTCTAATTCAGGAAAAAATTATCAAAGTGTCCAATGTATAGAAGACTCATTCCCTAATTATTGTACTTTAAGTCAAATAAACATCAACTTAGAACCAAGGCTTTCTTCATCGCCCAGGATTTTTTCAGAACTTGGCACCGCAGATGGAGAATATGAGAAGAGCATCTAAAAGGAGCAGCGAGTTCAAAAAGATAGTATAGACTTGGACGAAAGAGCAAAGGCAGACAAAAGTCTGGATCAATGGGCAAATCAAGGTTCAAAGTCACTGGAAGATATGTTGCGTAATAGCACAGAGAACCTGGACTTGTCAGCAACACCCTCAACATCAATGCTGGACATGATTCTAATGTTACAAAAGATCCTGCAAGGCCTATTAGAGGTCACACTCTCACACAATAAAATATTAAAAGCCCAGGAGATGAGTCTAAAGCACACGGTGTGCGAACTACAGGGCATTAGAGGTCTAATGCCGTCTGTGGTTAGATCAGTGCTGGATAGTTCCACCCTAGGAGACTCTGGGGACACTGGGGAGTCTGATCAATTGAAATATGGGAATAATGTGTATATCTCGAGATACCCAATGTTAATTAGGAGAAGAAGTGAACAGTGGAGTCATAGGTGGCAAAAGTTTAGATTTACGCTAAGGAAACCGACCCAGCTTAAAGGGAAACAGAAAGGGAAACAGAAAGGGAAACAAACGGGTTGTAAAAAAGTAAAGGGTAAACAAGGTAAACGGCATGCATCACATGTAACAACAGTAAGAAAAGAGCCTTCTCTAGTTACTAAAAAAGAAAGGAAGAAGCCGGACAGACCCCAAGAGGTGAATCAGGAGAAAACAAGAGACAAAAGGGTCCGATAAAAAAACCTTTGGGAGGTAGAAAGGGAGGAGAAATGGTTAGAAACAGGGGTAAATTTACGGGAGAAAAAAATCCACCCTAACAGTATAGGGGAAGGAGGAGCTAAGTCAAGCATTCTAAATATAAAAAAAACATTTGAATAGGGATGCTAAAGTGATAGAGTCAAGTGATAAAAAGTGGTTATACTTCAAACCCCTGGATGTAGCTAAGGGAAGGAAAAAGTTGAGGAAAATGATTCCGTTAAATTGATCCCAACTCCTATTTTCCTTCTCAAAATGCCCGAACTTGCAAGAAATTGAATCAAAAGATTTGAGGCAGGTCGGACTATTACTAAGTAGCAAAGGTAAGGAGTTGACAAAGGTTAAAGTATATTCAGGAATGATTAAATCCGCAATAGTAAATGCCGAAAAAGAAATATTAAAGGAAGGTATAAGACTAATCACAGAGGCTGCATTAGAAAGAGTAGTACAGCCAGATAGCATCTTCTTTAACTGCCACGCAGACTTGGGGAAAAGACAAGCAAGATTAATTGCAGGGGCATGTTGATCAAGAGAAAAAATCAAAATAGTTGTTGAAAATCACGAGCAGGATAAGAACTGGGCAAACTGGAGCATAGAGGATAGTGACTTAAACCTATCTTGGTGGGCATTAAATGAGTCTAGCCATCTCAGCGAAATAGATTAGGGAAATGGGTCATCACATAGTCTAAGAATATTTTCGTGGAACATTAATGGTCTTAAAGAGCAAATAAGGATTGATTGTGTAAAAAATGTTTTACGGCAGGCAGACATTATTTGTCTGCAAGAGACTTGGCTATGCGACAGTACCCTTGTAGTTGAAGGCAGCACCCAGATTTATAAAGCCGCCACTAAATCAAGATTTGGACGTCCTTCTGGTGGGATTATGACACTAATTTCCACAAGAACAATAAATAAGGTGACTCGGATAAACACTTCCTATAAATATTTGCTGGTTAGTGAGGTACGCTTACAGGGCCCGAGAAGACCAATTGAAAATGTGATTGTGGTAAACACATATATACAGTGGGGTTCCCAAGAAGAATATGTAAAGGAAATGGGGCTCTTTAAAGATGATATGAAATCCCTAAATGATAAACATAGCAAGGATTTCCTAATTATTACGGGAGATTTTACTAATAAGCTAAATCCCGAAAAGTTGGACCCTTGTCTGAAGGAACTTTTAAAAGCATATGAGATAATGCCGGCCCTTTTTCCCAGTGGTAATATGAATAGGCAAGGTGAAGAGCTAGGGAAATTTCTAGGGTCACAGGGATTAATTAGTTTAAACGGCAGATCGGAATTTGATAGACCAGCAGCGTAAACATTTAGAAGAGGCAATCAATTGTCCCCTATAGATTACTTCTTTGTACAAGCTTGGAATTTTGCCTTAGTAAAAAAGTTTAAGGTAAGTAAGCACAAAGAAATCAACCACTACCCACTTTATTGTGAAATAGTGAGAGCTCCTCCAAGAGTCTGTGAAAGGGTTCTAAAGCAATCAATGGATTACCCGAAACAGCGGACCACAAAACTAAACCGATGAATATATAACAAAACTAGCCAGATTTCAACAAAATCTAGCTCTTGAGGTAACAGGGAACGTGAAGGTTCCATGGTTTGAAGAAAAAATCACTCAAATAGTAAAATGCCTCAGTCCCAACCTAAAGAAGACGGAAAAGGGTGACAAAATTTCTCAGAGGTGGGAAAGAAAGCAAATGAGCTGGTTCGATTCCGTATGTAGAGAGAAAAAAAAGATACTGAGGAGAGAAGAAAGAAATATGAGGCTAAGTTATGATCAGGAGAGCTACAATAATTTACTAAATTTGAGGAAAGAATACAAAATGTTCATGAGATCCAAGAAAAGGTGCTTTAAAGAAAAATGCTGGGACTCCCTATTGGAAACTATTGAAAGTAAAAATACAAAAGGATTCTGGAAGCTGATCCAAAATGCAGCAGGTCGTTTCCCGGGAAACTTGAACTGTAAAGTTGATGAGGCATTCTGGGAGGAGAACCTAAGCCAATTATATAGGGCTAGAAAGGGGTTAGAATTAAGTGAGGAAAGAATCCCTATGTGGCAGGCAGCAAAAGTTCTAATCCCCTCATGTTCCATTGATAATGTGACAAACATCATTAGGAAGTTAAATCTAACCCGCGCTGCAGGGCCAGATAACTTACCCGCGGTAATAATTAAAACAGAGCTAAAATGGTGGGCCCAATTTTTCTCAAAGATGTTTACCGCCGTTTTAGCCTCAGGCTTTATCCCCAAATCATCGAGGGGAGCAGTAATCAGGCCTCTGTATAAAAAAGGGGATTGAAAGGATCCAAACAATTATAGATTAATTAATCTCCTAGAAATTGGTGTGAAAGTGTTCTCCAAAATAATTTTGGGCAGACTAAAGGAATGGGTTGAGCTACATGCGATTGTCCCGGTAGAACAAGGAGGGTTTAAGGAGGGGCACTCAACCTTCGATCACTGTTTTGCCTTGTGGGCTCGGAAGTCGGTAGAACAGCAAGGTAAATTATGCTGCTGTTTTGTTGACTTCCGGGCTGCATTTTTGTCTATTAGATAGAGATTGCCTATGGGAGATGCTAAAAAGATATAATATCCCAGAAGAACTCCTAACAGTTATTCAAGAGCTACATAGTAAAAATTGTTCAGAGGTCATTAAAGATACAGCAGGGGGTTTGACTCATGAGATAGTAATTAATGATGGCCTAAGACAGGGCTGTGTATTGACACCTCTTCTATTTTCAATTTTTCTCGCAGATTTACCTTCCCTTTTAATGACTAAAAGAAGTGCAAGCCCAAAGGTAAATGGAAAGCATCTGCTCTGCCTACTGTATGCAGATGACCTAGTCATTCTTGACCAAACAGAACTTGGCCTACAAAGAAAGTTAAATGTATGTGATACATATTTTTCATCCAAACACCTAACAGTAAATATGGAATAAAAAAATATTGTGCTTTGGAAAGAGAGATCAAAAATGCAGTTGGTCCCTAGGTCAAACAAAATTAGAAGATGTAAATGAATACAAATACCTGGGAATATGGTTTGATAGAGTGTTAGATTGGGGCATGCAGTTACAGGCCCAGAAAACCAAAGGCTTAGCGGCAGTTTATGGGTTGAAAAAGTTTAAAAGTAATTATGGAGCTATTTCACACAGACCAGTGCTGAAAGCCTTTAATGCTATGATCCCCCCTCAAATGCAATATGGAGCAGAAATGTTGTGTTTACGGGGCAAATGCTCCTGGGACAATGAGGAAGGGAAATGTCTAAAAACCCTCCTGTCTTTGCCCAGCTCATCAATGATACAGGCCATTAGGTTAGAACTAGACTTGCTAGCATGGAACATACAAGTTCAAGTCAATTTATGTAGATTTTGGTAACGGCTATGGTCAGGGGAGGAGGAGAAAGTGACAGGTTGGTGTATGAGGGAGATCCAATAGAGTGAATTGAAGTGAATCTAGGCTTTTAATCTGGCTTTTCACTAGGAATCAACCTTTTTTATGGTTCTAATCAGATTTTACGGAATACGCATAATCAATTGAACAGAATTAATTGTTACTCTGTCCCACTATATTAACTCTAATGTGTTAAGTGATCAACTGTTGTCAAGGACATTTTTTATTCTTTGTTTGTAAATGTTTTTTTCTTGTCTGTACTTCCTGCTTTTATGGCTATATTAGCCGAAATAAAGTTGAACTGAACTGAACTGAATTGAAGTGGGCAAAAGCAACAAGTAAGAAACTCCACTCCATTTGTGATAGTTCAAAGTTGAAAATCGACTCAGAGTCATTAATCATTGAAGAACAGAAGAGAGTTTTAAAAACCTTGGGAAATGAAAAGTCGAGACAGATCGATATGGATTACCTGAAACAAAAAGAATCTGTGCATTTTATGTTAAATAGGTAGAGAAAAAATAACTGGTACCCGTATTTAGACACCTTACCAAATCAATGGGTGAGAATGGTAATGCTAAACGAGAGAGTAGGCATCAATCCTGCACGTACAAATGGGAAAATAAAAAGCATATTAATGGATGGTGAGGGTAAATGTACATGAGGGATGGGCTTAAAATGCTCTGGTGTTCATATTTTAATGGATTGTCAAAAACTGATATCTCTTCGGCGATTGTTCTTACGGCCAATTTTTTAAAAATATGGTATAAGGTCAAGGATGCAAGCAACTAAGCTTCTCACTGATATGCAGTTCCTTGACATTGCAATTGCATTGGCAAAGTTTATTCAAGCAGCAAAGAGATTTCTTATGGGATAGGAATTGAAAGAGTAGACTAGGGAGGGACAAATAGAGTATAAATGGACAATTTTTGTTGATCAAAGTAGTTTATAAATATTGGATTTGCACGCATTTAGTTCTGATCCACAGTGATTGAAACAAGTTTTTTTATGAAACAAAGAAATTTTGATCTTATAATAGTATTTCAATCTGGTTTTATGGTGCTTTTATAGAATTTTAATCTATTGCATTTTCTAATTGTATTATGGTGTATTATGTGGTTTAAAGGCCTATTTGTCACAATAAACTTCTTTTTTTTATTTATTTCCCACCCATATTTGCAAACTTTATCAACAATATTGTATACATTTTATGGATGTCCATTGAATTTTCAGGAAGTTCAGCTGGTTCCCAGGACATGTGCAGAGAACGTCCTTGGACGAGGTTCAAAACTTGAGTTCACTGTTTCGAAGTTGTCCCTCTTGCGCATGTGGGCAATACCACGTGGGTGTCAGACCTTAGCATCATTCAGAGGCCCAAATATGAACTAATAGAGAGGTCAAAAGACAAAGTATTAAATTCAAAATAAAATTATTTCACTGTATACCACGTATCTCTACTCTAATCCCATTTGCTTATAAAACATATATATTCATTAGCACTTAGTACATACTTCGGTTTAGTTTCAGCACAGCAGATGCTTAGCACATGAGTTACCAAGCGGCCTTATTAGAAGCAGAATTTTCCCTCCAAATGTTAAGACGTCATGCAGCTGACGCATGCGCAGTTCATTTTCCCGTGTTAGCAGCCATCTTTAATCACATTTGTGTTACTTGTTAGTAAAACACATAGGCAAGCATCCTCTATCTAGAGATATGTGGAATGTTGTGAATAATTAGTATTACAAATATTATTAATACTTCGTTACGGTATTATATGAGATGATTGCGTCCAAGCAAGTCTCTTTTACACAAGTCCTTACTCCATCACTTAGGTTTGTGGTGGGGTAATGCTTAGGTTACAATTCATGAACAGTCACACAGAATGGTAATTTGAGTACTTGCTACCTCAGGGGCAGTTATGTTTCTTAGAGTAACACTATGTGGATACCTCATTTCCAAGTTATTGTTGGATCCACAGGCCTGACAACGTCCATATGAACCTTCTCGAAAGGTGTCCCTACCATTGGTATAAGTATTAATCTCTCAGGACCTTTGCCAATCTTTCTAACTTCTCATGTTCGTGGCAAGTTAGTTAATAACAGGCTCTTATAATTTTCACAACCTGCAGGGGTACGCAAAATAGATGGTCTACTGTCACCGGTTTTGGTTACATTATGCATGAGAAAGTAAATCATTAGCTGGGGCGGATGTTAGTCCCCCACAAGTAATAATGGCACTATTTTTGTTAGGTATAGTAAACGTTTATACCTGAGGTCAGCCCCTGGTAGTTATGACATAGAGCAGACAGACTTAAGAAAATGGGTGAAGCATTTAGAAGTACCAAAGCTATTAAAAAGTCAGAAACACAACAGAATAAAAATCCCACTCCAGCTTATAACAGTTGATAATATTGTAATGATTGAAATGAGACCACAATGACAATAATCCATAACGGGGAATCAGAGATATGATTTTTTAAAGCTTTAATCACATTTTAGAACCAAAAAGCACAAAGCGCCAACCGCAAGCAGCTGGTCACACCAGACCATTACAAAGGTAATATTTAAGGTCAACCATGATGGAGTGCAGTTCGAATCAGAAAAAAGACCGAAGGTACCTCTTTTATCAGGACCAATTTGGGCCTCTTACCCAGATTGGTCCTGATAAATATGGCTGAGATACCCGCCACCCCCTCTCAACACAATCCCCAAGGAATGGGAAACCGGAAACGGTTCTGAACTTTTGGAAGACGGGAGGGAGTGACCCTCCCGGCCGTATTTATTAAAATATGAAACAAAATTAAACATTAAAATAACAGTTTCATATTATGTACAATTTCATTTCCACATTGCGATGTTTGGCTAACCTTAACATATTCTCTAATACAAAGGTTCACCTAGCCGAACTAACATCCTACAAAACATTTAACTTGAAATTGTACATCCTAACGTTTAAGGGCCAACTGCAAGGTCGTAACCGGTGTCAGATCCCTAAACCAGAAATATCCCCCTCACTTGTGAGGGGCGACCGCACAGAGGTGTACCTCACGTGCATCTACCAATTTCCCTTGACTTGACGGGGGCCCCAATAAACTCAACGCCATTTAAAGGTCGTCCGAGGACTCGTGTGAGGTGTCTAGAAGGTAGCGTAAACCCCCTCCCAAACCCCACACAACTTACCACATCTGCGGTCGCAGATGTCCTTGTCCCGGGAAATTCCCCAGGAGGGGGCTGTAGCCCCTCCTACCCAGGAAGGGGCCTTGACCGCCTTTCCTTTCCTTTCGGCGGCCCATCCTTAGAAGGGACCGCCTCCCCGTTGAGGGGCCAATGGCCACCTCCCTCGAGCGCTCCCATCCGTAATGGGTGACGCCCACCCATAGGGATCTTCCAATTACTGCTCACCGATCATGACCTTACCGCCCGACCAAAATAAATACGACAATTCTAACTAAATTACTAAATGACTAAAATACTAAATGACAGTAATAATTACAACTTATTAAAAGCATGATTACTGATCAACACTAGTGCAGAATTACTTTATTTGCAAAACATACTACAAATTGACCATTCTTTATTGCATATTCAAAGTTATCACGATAATCATCACAACCTGCAAGAAATAGAGTCACCACATCAAACTTTATTCAAAACCACTTGCTGTCCTCAGGGGCTGGTGGGTGGGTCAAAATTGGCTCTTCGTTCCGTCTCGAGCTCACGTGCAGCGAGGAGGTGCAGCTTCAGAGCACAGGAACAAGAGGATGCTTTCTTGGCTTGTTGCTCCTTTTATCCGTCTTCAGGGCGGGCGTAAACCCGCCCCTGCCTGCCCCAAGGGCGTGGCCGGCCGCGTCAGTGTCTAGGCCAGCCCACTCCAGGGCGGGAAAAAGGCGCGCCCCGGCTACGCCGCTACGGGCATACCAGCCGAGACTCGCCTCCCGCCCAAGATGGCTTCCCGGGGGGATCGTGGTACTCCGCCATACGTTCGGGGGGACCGAATGGTCGCCCCTTTCCATATGGCTGAGATACCCGCCACCCCCTCTCAACACAATCCCCAAGGACTGGGAAACCGGAAACGGTTCTGAACTTTTGGAAGACGGGAGGGAGTGACCCTCCCGGCCGTATTTATTAAAATATGAAACAAAATTAAACATTAAAATAACAGTTTCATATTATGTACAATTTCATTTCCACATTGCGATGTTTGGCTAACCTTAACATATTCTCTAATACAAAGGTTCACCTAGCCGAACTAACATCCTACAAAACATTTAACTTGAAATTGTACATCCTAACGTTTAAGGGCCAACGGCAAGGTCGTAACCGGTGTCAGATCCCTAAACCAGAAATATCCCCCTCACTTGTGAGGGGCGACCGCACAGAGGTGTACCTCACGTGCATCTACCAATTTCCCTTGACTTGACGGGGGCCCCAATAAACTCAACGCCATTTAAAGGTCGTCCGAGGACTCGTGTGAGGTGTCTAGAAGGTAGCGTAAACCCCCTCCCAAACCCCACACAACTTACCACATCTGCCGTCGCAGATGTCCTGGCCCCGGGAAATTCCCCAGGAGGGGGCTGTAGCCCCTCCTACCCAGGAAGGGGCCTTGACCGCCTTTCCTTTCCTTTCGGCGGCCCATCCTTAGAAGGGACCGCCTCCCCGTTGAGGGGCCAATGGCCACCTCCCTCGAGCGCTCCCATCCGTAATGGGTGACGCCCACCCATAGGGATCTTCCAATTACTGCTCACCGATCATGACCTTACCGCCACAGGCCGGATAGTTGACCGGCTATCCGGACCCCCCACAACACTCCTGCCTAAAGGTCATGTTATAAACTCTTTAACCAAGCTATGAGGTCTCCTATGAGTAACTCGTTCCCCACCCGGGACAAATGAACACCATCCCCCAAATACATACTGTCCCCTTTAATACAACCATGCGAAACAGAATGCAGTGTACTTGAACGAAACAATCTACTCACTTTGTTATTAATTTTTCTTACTGAATGATTCAGAGCAGAAACCGAAATAGCCCCCCGCCACACTTTTCGTGGGATCATATGGGACCATGCAATTGTGCACCCTGGAACTCTTCTTGCCAACCAACTTACTGTGGAAAGCATTGCCTCAAGAAGAAGTCGTCTACCAGTGGCCACCAAATCGTTGCCCCCAAGATGGACTATGATTATAGACGGCGGTGACCTTGTCCGCCCTAACAAACCCTCAAAAAATGATTGAAATTGGTCAATACAGAGCCCGCCCTTTCCATAGAAGGACACCCTGTACCCGTATTCCCCAGCCACGTGAATCATGTCACCTGCTTTGAATACGTCCACGGCACGCCTCACGTATGAGTGGCCCACGACCCACACCTCCTTTTTCACAGCCGGTGATGTCTGACCGCTGGTCCCCAGGTGTCGGGTCGACTGCACAGTCCGCCCCGCCTCGTAGGCTTGCGCAACTGAAAACCAAACAAAACAAGAAGCGTGAGTACATCATTACAGCTTCACAACATGTGCAACCGCACATACCTTTTATAACAGTTCGAGGACCAACGCCCCACACGTTTTATTTCTTCTACACTCAGACCCCTGGCTGTAGCCTCTGTAGCAGCCCCTATCCGAAAGGAATGGGTCCCAAACTCGCCGGGGTTCAAGCCCGCGGCCGAAATCGACATCGCAAGCACCCGCTGGAACTGAAACCTCGTCAGTGGGGTGGCGTCAGCGTGTCTCAACAAGGTCCCCCCCCATGATGCCACCCTTTGCGCTAAATATTCCTCTACGCAAACCACAGGGCACATGGAAGACCCGGGAATCCTCTGTATGATTATGCAGTCCCCAATCGCACCCTGATCGGTTTTGGACCTGACAAACGAGACAGTCATCGTCTCCCCCTTGACCTGAATGTGCTCTCGGCACAGTCCCCCCATCGTATCCCGCTTGTTTTTCGCCACTAGTTCGCTTACCCGCATAGCCCCATGGAATGCCAGCGCAAAAGCGGCTCGGAATAACACTGTTTCATACTGGGATGAACACGTAGCAGGGAGTACGGATAATAACAGGGCCAACCTATCCAGACCTATCGGGTGCCTCTCATCTACTCTGCGACCCTCAAGGCGTTGCCACCCACGTAGCGCTTTTTGCACAACGAAAGACGCTGTCGGGTCCTGGATCCCGTGAGCCCTTGCCATAAAGGAAATGGCGGCCCGATGCCTCTGGGCCGTAGCTACTGATTTGCCTGCCCGATGTAAAGACAGCAGAAATTTTACTACAAACTCTTCCTGGCCCCAAAGCTCCCCCCTAGCAGTCCCCAAAAAGGCCCAATAGGAACGGAACGCCCCTTCGTATGCCTTCCTCGTCCTGGGTGCTAAACTCTCTCCCACGAGGTTTTGTAGTTCGGGGCACCGAGAGACCAGAGAGCTTCGGGAAAGGGTGCCGCCACCGGGTCCGCTGTGGGCAGAAAACCCCAGAAGGCCTGCATACGGAAACGAGAAAGCGCATCAGCCGCTTGGTTCATTACCCCCGGCACATGTCTTGCCTTAAATAGCACATTCAATTGCATACACAATAACACAATTTCTTTGAGCAGTCTCAGAATCCATTTGCATCGTGCTGCCTGACTATTGATACACTCAACCACGGTCATGTTATCCGACCAGAACACCACAGAGTGATCTCTGAATCCTTCGGGCCAAGTTTTCAGGGCCACCAGAATAGGGAAAAGTTCAAGAAAAGCAATGTTACTTGTCAGCCCGCACTCGTGCCACCATGTCGGCCATTTTTGAGCCGACCATCGAGTGCCGAATATGGCACCAAAACCAATGCTTCCTGCCGAATCTGTCCACAGCCCCAGCTCCTCGGAGGACACCGCCGGTTTGTTCCAGACAAGTCGACCATCGAAATCCGCCAGAAATGCCAACCAAATGCGCATGTCCTGGCGAACCTCTGCCGACAGCCTCGTGCGATGATGACCCTCCTTCAGGCCGACCATGGCTTGAGCGATCGAGCAGGAAAAGGGGCGGGCCATCGGCATTACTCTCAGGGCAAAATTCAGCTGGCCCACCAATTGTTGTAATTGAAGCAGTTTGACCTTAGACTCATTAATACACGTCTCCAGGGATGCCCTGAATCTTAACACTTTTTCTCTCGGTAATCGAAAACAACCTTCCTCTGAGTCGAGCTCGATCCCCAGAAACTCGAGGCAAGTCGCGGGACCCACAGTCTTACCTGGTGCCAATGGCACACCAAAATGTTTCATTAAGACACGAAATTCATTCAAAGCCTGTCCACATTCTGGATCCCCGGCTGCCCCCAGAAACAAAAAGTCATCGAGATAATGCATAACATTTTGAAAACCCGTCCTCTTTGTGAAGACCCATTGCAGAAAATACCTGAATTTCTCAAAATAGGCACAAGATATAGAGCATCCCATTGGCATACATCTATCCATGTAATAGTGACCCTGAAACATGAAACCAAGGAGACGCTGATCGTCTGGGTGTACCGGGAGCAACCGGAACGCTGACTCAATATCTAACTTTGCCATCAGCGCACCGGGCCCTAGGCGATTCAACATGGTAATGGCCTCATCGAAAGATGCGTACCGCACCGAACACACTTCCGGGTCTATCGCATCATTCACGGAAAGACCACGTGGGGCTGATAAATTATGTATCAGTCGAAACTCACCCGGGTCCTTCTTGGGGACCACCCCTAAAGGGGAACAAACAAAGTTAGCCATCGGTGGCACATCAAATGGACCGGCGACTCGACCTCGAGTAACCTCCTTCCCAATTTTTTCCTGTACCACGGTCGTATGTTGCAAGACCGATAATTGGTTCTTACATTTTGCTACACCCTGAAAATCCCCCACTGGGATGCGGAAACCATATGAAAACCCGTTCCCCAACACCCCAGCGGAAGCATGATCCGGGTATTCGTTAAGCCAAGGAATCATCGCCATGGTATCAATCGGAGTAGGTAAAGGCGCCCCTCGGACTATTTCAGACCTGTTTGGCACTTCCCCTACCACCGTTATCACCCGTTTTGGCTCTGCACATGGACTCAGGATGGGATGGCTGCCCACACCCCCCACATTCGTGTCTAAACTTGCACGACCCCTGGGGCCTCGTACATTTACCCCTGTAAAAATTCCAACAAATCCCCCTTTTACCCGCGTTGCCATTCGGCTTAGAGTGGTAGTCGTTACCTGCACCCGATCGAAAGGGTGTCCCAGCGTATTGGCGGGAGGACTCGCCCCCGCTACTTCCTACCAATGGTACTTTCAACATTCCTGTACTCTCCATTTTTGACCATGAAACGGAGTCGTAACAATCCCAAGTCAAGTTTTTGTCGTGTTCTTTCGCTTTTCTAAAAATATTATCATAGCAGAACCACTGATTGCCCCCATATGATACGTAATACTCCATGATCCGTGACTGATAAATAGGCAATTCGGTCAACAACTCGGGCCTACGTTCGCCCATGATGGAGGTAAAGATTCCCCATGCCCTGCCCCAAGTGCCAATGTTTTCGTCGACCTTAAAGGCGGCCATTTTTGCGCGCCAAACACTCGGATGCATGAGCTCCTTTTGGCTCTTAACATGCTCCATCTCATAATGGTCGGTAAGCAACGAAAAAATGTTTACATACTCATCCGCCCAAATCTTTTCCTTAATTGCCAGAGGAACATGCTGAGCCACCTTCTCCCTTCGTGAAGGTGCAGACCCCTCCCTTGCAATCGGCAATGGCCGCTTACCTGAACCAGAAGCTGCATCTGCCGCCGGACCTGGGCCTGTTGCCTTTTCTACCGCCGGAGACAGCGGGGTAACTGACGATGGTGCCTTCACCGCCTCCCTAGTTTCACGCAGTTGTCTCATTAACACCCGGGCGTCGTCAGCCGTGGTGCCCTCGCTATCTTTCCCCAACCACGCTGCCAATTGTGCTGCTAACTCGGGAGGCATATCCTCCCCGGACACGGGAGTGACCACCACGGGAATTGGATTCCCCTCCTTCGGTACTGGAGTTGGCTCTTCAAGCGGGATCTCGGGAACCGGGGTTTCCCCCCCAGATGCCCCCCTTCTGGACCTCTTGCCTCTCCCTCCAGGGGCTGCTCCCGACAAAGGTCGTTTCGGTCCCCCTTCCCCGTCCTTAGCTGCCATCTGCTTCTTCAGATCGGTTACTTCTTTCATGAGCATGCGGAGCATCTGATCGGTACTGACTCACTTCCCGACTTTCTTGGGCATTCTCAGACCGCGTATCTGTAAGACAAAAAGAAAGATTACCACGCTCAAAATTGGCTCTTCGTTCCGTCTCGAGCTCACGTGCAGCGAGGAGGTGCAGCTTCAGAGCACAGGAACAAGAGGATGCTTTCTTGGCTTGTTGCTCCTTTTATCCGTCTTCAGGGCGGGCGTAAACCCGCCCCTGCCTGCCCCAAGGGCGTGGCCGGCCGCGTCAGTGTCTAGGCCAGCCCACTCCAGGGCGGGAAAAAGGCGCGCCCCGGCTACGCCGCTACGGGCATACCAGCCGAGACTCGCCTCCCGCCCAAGATGGCTTCCCGGGGGGATCGTGGTACTCCGCCATACGTTCGGGGGGACCGAATGGTCGCCCCTTTCCAAGAGGTACTTTCTGTTTTTTTTCCGATCAGGTAGAGTCCTCAGCAGGGCAAGCCAGGAGGGTTGATCCGATGATGGGCTCATCAACGAGGAGTTGATAAAGGATGAAGTTTCGCTGCAGCCTTTGATGAAGGTGGGAAAAGTTCAGAGCAGCAAAAGTGCAAAATTAGCACAGCAATCCTTCAACAATGATCAGGTACTGCTAGGTGTCGGGTCCAGTGAAGAATTCAACCTTCATACTAAGGGACTGATTGATATCTTGGCAGATGGAGTAATTACTGTCTCCATGGCAGAATGCTTCACTCCCGCTATAGTGAAGCTAATCAGCCCACCATATCTAGACATGCCCCCCTGCAGACATATCTTGCATTTCCAGGAAAAGCCATCACAGTGGTTCTTGGAAATGTATTGTAAGTTTGAAGGATTGATCCATCAGCTGTTCGTCAAACTTACAATTTTATTTTATTTTTAAAAAGTAAATCCCAAAGTGGAATATTCTTTAAATAAAAAAAATGGTCATTCTTCCATGGTATGGGTTGTAATTAAAGTTTTCACTGCCCCTTGCCCCCACATTTGCATGGAAGTGACGGGCACTGAAAGCTGACTATGTGTCAACCCACTCAAAATTGGGATGGTGGACACATGGCCAAACCTCTGACAGCCCTTATATTTTGGGTGGTTGGAGGTGTGTGTAGGCGGTAGAGACTAATTTGTCTCTGCCATATACACACTGAAGACTGCAAGTCCATCCAGATCTCAATGAGGCAGGCAGACCTTCAAGTTGGCGGAAAGGGTAAACTGTAGTCATTTGAATCAGAGACCTATTCCACCATCATATAAATCATGCCCTTCATCTTCTCTTTGTTGGAAGTCAAGTTTTTTCAGCGGGGGGATGCTGTAGTCTGTAGCCGGAGAGGGTTTTATGTTGTCAGCTGCCGTTGAGAAGAACGTAGCGGGAGCTTTGGCTAAACCTGTCAGATCTGCTTGGTAGGTTTGTCCCTGTCTTCTGTTGGTTCCCCAGGTAAAAATCCTTAAATAGATTGAACAAACCACATTTTGGTATTGGGCAGGAAGAGTACACTTTGACACTTATCTAAGGGCCCCAGAACCCATTTAGAGGACAAGACTCACCCCATTAGAAGCCACCATCAGGGCCCAGGGCAGGTCTAGTTGGAACTGATCAGCTGGGCTCTTCAGTAAAATGGGCTTCTTGTAGCTTTTGTGCCCCTAATCTTAACAGGAGAGGAACCAACTGACTTTTTCAGTCCATTTCTCAGTCCTGGGAACAATTGGGAGCAGGTCTAGCCCTCAGGGATTTCCTCACAGGCCACACCAGTATATGCAGTACCTATGTCTTCCACAGGTCCAGAGGTGTTCATCCGAGAGCTCTGGGAGTGTCATATTTATGCCCTGAGTCAGCCTGTGGGTGGGGGCAACTTGTGGTCCCACCCTAACCAATGGGGTGACATAACTCACTTTTGCAGCACTTCCTGTATGTTTTACTGTAAAACTACCCCACAATTCCCCTCTCTGCCTAAAACGATACGGCAGACCCTTTCTACCCAGGGCAGTGTTCCTTGGGCCCATTCTGTGACAGGGTAGGCATCATTTGAACCTCAGATAGGGGGTAGTCATAGTTTCTAAGCCATCCTACTCCGGAAGCAAAATCCTCTTCCTGCAACCAAGCTCTTTGTCCACTGTCTGGGAGTGATCCCCATCTCACCCCAGGGAGAAGCCTTCTCTAAACTGGTATATGCCCAAAGCAGTCGAAAGATATTTTGAATGTATAGATAATCAGATTCAGTACGCTTCCCTCTATGTTTATGTATTTGTCCTTTAACAGCAATTAAAAGGTAGGAGAATCTCATGGTTGATTTTTGTTGTTCAGATGAAGAGCTAGGATTAGTCACACAATGCCATATTATACCACTACTTCCAAACTATCCGCAGCAGCTGTACTTTTTCACCTTTCTATGGCCTTTATTGTTTAACCCTGAAGTCATATTTTATCATATTTTATGCTCAGGAGAATTATTTTCTAAGAGTTGCTTGCTCTATGTTATTTGACTGAATGGTACACATTTAGCCTTCGGTGCCTTGGTGTTAGTGGTGTGCTCAGGGCAACTGTTCTTCGTTCCTTTGGGGTTTTCTTGTTGTTTGACATTATATTTCACTTTATTAAAAAGAGTGGAAACAGGGTTTTGAAGTATGTTGTGAGCAGTCTGAAAGTCCCGCAATTTGATAAACATTCTGCATTCATGTGGCTTGTATATAGCAGCTTAATTTTATTACAGCTGTGTGATAGTTTTATTACAAAACTCAAACGACTGTTTATGACCCAGAATGAAATTATGACAATCATTTATGGATAGAGGAATTGGTTTCTGGAGAGATGCATTGTAAATTATACAAATCAAACAATATGCAGATGGACAGATACAATGACAGACAGATAGGCAGACATAAAGACAGACGCATGGGTAAACAGATCATTTAGTAGACAAACAAACAAACATGGATTGACAGAAGGATGAATGTGCAGACGTACAGACATGTTGGATAGATGTTTCAAAGGATGGATGGTTAGGCAGAGAGAGAGATGGACAGACCAATATAAAATGATACAATGATAAACAATGGGCAAGTGGAAAATAGGAAGGCAATCAAAATGGAGAAACTGAATGACAGTCAAAAGATGTACACAACAGATTCAACAGGTGGACTGATGCCCAGGCAAAAAGATGGAAAGAACGATGGGCCGATGAACAAGATGTACAAGACAGGATGAAGATGATTAGGGAAATGGATGGAAACATAGGAAGGTAGATGTCAGAGAAACACACAAACAGATAGACAGATGGCTGAATAGGCAACTTTAGAGATAACCTACCACATGATCCCAAACTGACCCTGCTATATAAGCTCACACTGCTTTGACTGGGGCTAACAGTGGTCCTATGGGAAATCAAACACAAATGGAGGGAAGTGGGCCCCCAAATAGTTGGAGAGTGGAAGAGTGGGCTGGATCACTGTATGAACATGGAACGTCCTATTTACAAGGAAAGAGGCTGTCCTCACACAAAGTCATGGGAGGGCTGGGTTATTACAAGTGGGGAAGGTGAGAGAGCGAACATATTCCAAGTATCATCTCAGATGCTTATATGAAATGGGGCCTATTGACTAACACGGGGTTACCTTATTACATTTAATAAGTCATAACTTTAGTTTGGTATAGTTTGAAACATACTGTTTACACTCAAATGAATTGTAATTCAAAACTCTCTTTAATGATAAAGTTGGAATTTAAATCATCATTCAATCTAATGGGGTGGCCCAGTGACCCTCAGAACCTGGGTTCTAATTTTTATACAAAAACAATGGTTCTTTTGGGAAGTAAACCAATTTCTTTGTCTGATTCAATTATTTTCAACACTTTTTTGTATATTTCACAATATTATTATTGGAAATACTTTTTAAAGTTTTTACAAAAGGAATGAGAACATGATCTTTTGAAAAGGAAAAACGCACACCAAATACATATGAAGACATATATAGACACCACATGTAAAGACATACATTTGCATCAGTCCATAATTTAAAATCAATTGTTTCAACAAACACGTATATTTTTTCTTTTTCGTTGAAACTTAGTATGGACAGATAAAGAACACAACGTCGATGTTTCGACCATTGAGTCGGCCGACACCCTCCCTGCTCAGACGTATTTAGAAGCAGGAAAACCTTCAAATCATCAGGTGAGCAAGCCAGGCTTGGCACTGTCTCATGTTTTTATAGCACGCTCCACACACCTAGACCTAAAATCAACCCTCATTCCTTCACAGGTTGTCCCCCGTTGTTTGTCCTGATAAAGACCCAATACGGTTGCGAGAAAGTCTGCACCACTTAATAGGGTCGAAACGTCGATGTTGTGTTCTTTATCTGTCCATACTAAGTTTCAACAAAAAAGAAAAAATATACGTGTTTGTTGCAACAATTGATTTTAAATTATGGACTGATGCAAATTTATGTCTTTATATGTTATTGTGTCACTACACAGTTAGATCATCACTTGTCACTATCACTCACTTGAGCACCCTATTGTAATTGTGATACCTATGTCACTAATGTTTTGGACAACCCTTTTCCAGTTTTATCTATGATTAACTCATGCCTAATTTTCAAAATAAGAAAATTCTTGCAAAAAGTCAAAACTTTGGTGTGTGCTTTCCTTTTCAAAAGATTGTGTTCTCTTTCCTTTTGTAAAAGCTTCATAAAGTATTTCCAAGACTAATATTGTGAAATACACAAACAAAAATTGAAAATAATTAAATCTGACAAATAAATTGGTTTACTTCTCAACAGAACCATTGTTTTTGTATGGATTTTACATCATGTCTGAAAATTCCACTTTTAGAAAGTTGACTTTTTTTCTTCCTAATCATGTTTCTTTCTTTCAGTGTCCCGGGTCACGCGACTGTGCATGGCTCTGCTGTTGGGGGTGGTGTATTGCTCCAGACAATAACACAAAGTTAGCTTAGGTGTGGACAGGGTGAGCCATCCTGGCAGGATGCCTGAGAGAGGGCTAGATGGAGCCCTACTTGCATTTCAAAGGGATTTTTCTCCTGCACAAACACAGAAATCCAACACCTGGCCTGCCCTGGCTGCTTTCGTCCCAGACTATTTGGAGCCTTGACAGGGTAATGGGAAGAACCTTCAAGAACCAGATGTCAGGGTAGTATAGGGAATCCCTCATACGGTGAGAAGATAATGTAACACAGTGGCCAGAGCTGCCCACTCTGGAGCTGGGAATCCAGGTCCTAGTCTCAGCATAAGCGCAAAATCCTTTGATTTTGGGCAAATCACTTAATTTACCCTTGCCATGGACAGCACCAGGATACCCCCATGGGTGATAAGCTGTGCTCTATATCTACAAACTTTAAATTTAACAAAGATGGGAACCAGTTATAAATATTGGACTCCTAGAGCCACTCTTTAGAACACTCCTGGACCTGTAGAAATTACAGAAGAAGGACTGCCCTGCTGGCAGAGGACTGCATTGTGGCTGAAGAACTACCATGCTGTCTGAGAAATAAGACTGGACCTGCTGCTTTCATCCCAGGCTAGCCAGAGTGACTCAAAGGGCCTTTTGGCAAACCTCCTGCCTGAGCTAAAGGGACAGATCAACCTTCAGAGGCTTAACTGCAACTGTCCAACTGACCTGCTTCTCTGGATATGCCTGGACCTGTAACTGGGCTTTCTTGAGCCTGGTTGCTGGATTCTGTCTCTAGTGAGTCTTGATCCCCAAGAGGTGCCCACTGGTCATTGGCTGGCATCAGACTATACTTCTCCTTCCCTAACTTTGGGTTCCATCACATCCAATGCAACATGATGCAACATGATGCAACCTGATGCAAGACCTTATATTACAGCACCTCACAGCTCCTCATTGTCAGTTTCATTGGAACCGACAAAACACGCCACAATTCGATGCAGGACCTCGCATTGCAGCCATCACAACTCCTGATCAGAACCTACCCAGTATGACTCAACTTGACTAAGGACTTTGCATCCAAACCAAATATTATCATTTATTAACTGCAATAAGGTAACCTAATGTTATCCTATAGGCAAGGTAGGGCTCATAGTAGTGAAAAGAGATTTTGTGAGTTTGTGCAAAGCTTAAACGTACATGTCAAACTTTTTAAATGCACTATGAGCTGTTTTAACATATATACTAAACCAGCATTAAAAATGCGATAGGTCTGGCTTTTGATTAAGTTAAAGCTCTTTGCTTTGCTATACAATACCATTAGCAAAGCAAATGCCTTTAACTTAATCAAAGGCGAGACCTATTGCATTTTCAATGCTTGTTTCTTTCTTGTTCACATGATTGCAATGAGTTTAGGTAATTGTGCAATAACATTTCTTAATCTAATCAGATCTGGAGAGAAATGTTTAACTCAATTATTTCGCCACAGGTTCTATGATCAATTAATGCGCAGATTAAGGTGTGCATCTTTGAAAGGCTGTGCTCTCAGATTTAGGAGGCGCTGTCACGTGGCGGCGAGGTTGTGAGTTGTTCCTTTCGAACGCATCACAATGAGTTGAATGCGTGTGGATGGACCGTGAAGCACTGCTAGTAACAAGGACATGTTTTGTAACCTTTCGGCTTCAGTTGCCTAGTATTTCAGGTATGGCTGCACCTGCCCTTTCTGCCTAGGCCGCTGAGAATGTGAAGAGATTTAAACTTCCGTTCAGCGCTCTGAAGCGGCATCCTTGCGGTGTAGGCGCTATATAGCAGGTCACAAATACAAGCATTTGTAATGCAATAGGTCTCGCAATTACAAGAGTTTGACCTATTGGCATTGTAAATGACAAGGCTTTTATGTATGTGTTCTTTCTGATAAATAAAAGGCATTGTCATTTGCAATGTCAATGTCTTAAACTCTCACAAAAGCGAGACCTATTGCATTGAAAATGCTTGTTAGGTTTTGTACTGGTATATGCTTGCAGGAAATTATGCTTATTGGTACTCACTTAGTATTAAATGTCTTTAGCCTGTCACCTTTTCACACTTTTCCCCTGATACACACCACAGGCCATCTGTGTTTTGACTTGTCAGTGCGCAAACACAGTTAAAGCAACCTACATGTCAGATCATTTGACTTTGTCACTGCTTGTTCTGCTTCCATAGAGGTTTCCAGGTCAGAGGCTGAACTTTAGAATATGGGTTACAGGAGTGCGTGCTTCCAGATTGTGCCCCACCTGTCTGACCAACATGGAAAGTAATATGTCTGGGGACATCACACTGCGCCTCACAAATCACTTCCGGAAACGAGTAGTGCTGCTTGGGAGAAAGCAACTGCCTTGTTGCTCTCCGTGCCTGGTTTCCATTGCTACGGTATTCCCAGCCTGTCCTGCTGCTCCGGAGCACGGAAAGGCGCGCATTCGCAATGCACCACTGGCTTTCCGTGATCGACAGGGCTGCTGAACTGCAATGGTTAAAATATTTATTAGGGCTGGCCGAAATTGCCACTATTTCACTTCATGTAATACACATCATTTTCCGAAAAAGTAAGCTCATTCATTTCACTGGTCTGCTAGGATAGATGTCGAATTCAAAATAAATCATAGATACCAGCAAGCAACTGCTTCGAGGGGAAAAAAAGCATTCTAGAGGCAAGCACTTCCCGCTTTTAAACATCAGTCTTGTGGTGTCGCGCTCTAGTGTTTGAGCGACGTCACCAGGGCATGCCGGGAACGTGGGGTTGGCCATTTTAGCTGCCAAACCCCAGACCCGGTGAAAGGTTGTTCTTCCGGTGCTCCGAATAAATAAAGTGCACAATTTGAATACTTCTGCAGCTCCGTGTACTCTATTACTGCGCCGCGACATCTACAAATTGGTGACGAGGCTCGGCGAGGGTCCGCCGTGGATCCACACTTGGCAGCGCACCTCGCGACCCACAGTGCAACGGAAACCTGACCCCGAGCGCAGCAGTGGAGGCGACCAGACCATGGACGGGCGCTGAGTGGCCCGCAGTCTGCGTTCCAAGCGCAGTGGCCCCCTGTCTTCCAGGTCCCACCTGCTTCAGCAGGTGCGTAGGAAAGTGCCCCAGACCCACAGAGGCGAGAAGGGCAGTGCACGTCATCCTTGACCCAAGAGGGCAGCACTGAGCAAGCACTGTCCAGCATTTAGCAGTTGCCCTACATGCAGGAAGACAAGCACCCCCCACAGGACAGCCCAGCGCCATATTAACGAGCGGAAGGAGACCGCTACACCCACACAACTGTGAGTGCCCAACTACATACTGAAGGGCACGCTTGCACGCGCGAGACACCACACAGAAGGGGGGGAATTGACTCCAGCCAGCGACGGTCACCACACCCACTGGTGGGCGCAGAACGCTGGCGCACCAACGCTCAGCCCACGAAGGGGATAACATCCCTTTGCCCACGCAGGCGTCAGAGTTTGGAGAGAGGCAAGCCTCAGGAAGCCCGCCAGGAGTGGCAAATCAACCAACCCCAACAGTTACGCAACACCTCCAAAATGTGCGCGCAAGCTTCCTCCCTCACCAATTTGGTTCCTTTCTTACCCAAAATGGGCGTTCCCGCAGTGCCACGGGAAGATTGGAAGCGTTATTTCCTAAATGACTTATCAGCGCTTGAAGAAGAAGGGGAAGGGGATTTCTCCAGTTCAAGAGGTAGAAAATCCTCGTACAGAACCTAGGGCCAGAAGGCATCTGAGTGTACCACAACCTCGTAAAGAAGACCAGACCCCCAGACGACACTGATGAATTCCAACATGCATTGGAGGGCCTGGACTACCAATATCGCCCAGTAGTATGCACTGCGATCGACAGGTGCAACTTCTACCAACTAAAACAAAACAGTGGAGAATCAATAGATGAGTACGTAGCGGCACTACAGAAGCTAGCTGTGACGTGCAAGTTTGGCACACTCATCAGAGACCAGATCATAATGCACACTGTAAAGACGGCGATCCAGGAAAAGTTATGGGTCAACGGAGATGCTCCCCTCAAGGAAGTTGTAGCGCTCGTGAAGAAAGCGAAAACTATCAAAAAGGTGCGCAGAAGAGGCTAGAAGAGAAAGCATCAACAAGGCCCCGGTGTGCAGAATTTCGGACAGGAACAAACAAGAAGTGACGCAGCAACAAACGCCGCAGGGAGCGAGGTACCAAAAGAAATACCCATCCAAGTTCTCAAAACCCCAAATACCGCAAGGAGAAAGCAGAAATTCCTGCTACAGATGTGGCAGCCAGACACACGTAGGCAGCGATAAAGGATGCCCAGCCTTCAGAGCCAAGTGCTCATACTGCGGAATAATGGGACACTATGAAAAGGTATGCCGACGTAAGCCCAGGAAAGCAGAAGGGAAGTACGTCACACAGGAATCGTACAGGGACAAAGAGGTCGCGGAAGAGGAAGGAGAAGATGAAGTTTTGTGCATAGATGATCAGGTACTAGGAATAGACTGTACAAGATCCAGGAAGCATGCACTACAAATGTTGATTGGAGGTGTACAAGTGACCATGGTAGCTGATTCCGGCTCCCCGTATACAATAATCCAACGCAACGTACGGGAGAGAGACTTTGAACCCAAAGTAGGAGCTCACCAGGATCCCACAGACATACATCCAGTCACTTTCACAGGTGAACCTATACCTATGGTAGGTTATCGCCCACTGATGTTTGAGTTCAAAGGGCGAACAGCTGAAGGAAAATTGTATGTCGGTGAGAAAGGACATTCAGTACTAGGGTGGATGGACCAGGGAGCCCTCGGAATCCAACTGAATCCGGGAGGTACAACCCAAGTGCTCATGACAGACACAGTCCAAGCGTATCAGACAAATGCATGGAAGGAGGAATTTCTAGAAGTCTTCAAAGGCATGATAGGCCGTCTGACAAAATTCACCCACAAAACTCTGCCTCAAGGCTGGAGCAAAGCCAGTCAGTTACAAAGTTTGCAATATTCCTTTCAGGAGCGGAGAGGCTGTACAAGAAGAACTGCATCATCTGGAAAGAAACTGAGTCATCGAGGCCATTGAAAGTGCGTTGTGGCTGGCACCATTGGTAGTCGCGCAGAAACCTAATGGCAAGGTGCGCCTCTGCGTGGACTTGAGGGAACTCAGCAAACATATAGTGGTGGACAAATTCCCACTACCCCGGATAAACGAAATGTTAGCAAGAGCAAAGGGGGCCAAATGGTTCTCAACAGTGGATCTTACTTCTGCATACCACCAAATTGCCCTGCACCCCTCTTGCAATCATCTCACATCATTCATCACACACCGTTTGGGTGCTACAAGTTCCTGAAAATGCCATTTGGCTTAGCGTCTGCTGCCGCAGTATTTCAGAAACTCATGCACCGGTTGTTCCAAAAGATAGAAGGAGTACAATACTTTCAGGACGACATCCTCATCATGGGGAAATTCAAACTGGATCACGACACAAAACTAAAGGCAATCCTGACCATATTAGCACAAAAAGGACTCACGGTAGAGTAGGAAAAATATAAATTCGGAGTGAGATCGGTGAAGTACTTGGGCCTCAAGATTAGCGAAAAGGGCATAGAACCAAAACGAGCAAATGTAGCAGCCATCAAACAAGCGCCCACGCCAAAGCAGAAAGAAGACGTCAGCTCATTCCTAGGGATGGCAGTATTTTTCAGTAAATTTGTACCTCACTTTGTATTGTATTGTAATTGTATTGTAACGGTATTTGTAGAGCGCGATTGCTGCTCGTGGGCGTCCAAGCGCTGAGCTGACCAGAAGTGACGGAGGAGGTGCTATGGTACAGTGGGTTTGTCAAACAGCCATGTTTTTAAGTTTTTGCGGAATGAGAGAAGATCTGAGTTGGACCGGAGTGAGAGGGGAAGGTCATTCCAGAGCCTGGCGGTATTCAGCGAGAACATTCTTCCCCCTGCTCTGGCTCGCTTTACTCTGGGAATGACGGCAAGGAAGGCCTCCTTTGATCGTAGGTTCCTGTTGGGATGATAGGGGGTGACAAGATTTCTGTTGATCGCTGGGCTTGTGTTCCAGAAGGTGCGGTGCGCCAGACACAGTGCTTTGAAGGCTATCCTCTGCCTCACTGGCAACCAGTGGAGATTTTTCAGAGCAGGTTTAGCAGACTGAGTGCGCGGGATTCCTAGCAGGGAACGTGCTGCACAATTTTGAACAACCTGTAGTTTTCGAAGTGTAAACTCAGGTGCCCCCATGTATAGGGCATTGTTCGAGTCAAGGCGAGACTGGATTAGCCCTTGGACCGCAACCTTTTTGGCTTCTAGCGGCAGCAGCGGAAGAACCTTCCTCAAGGTTCTTAGTAGGCCAAAGCATGTGGCAGATAGTTTTGTGGCCTGGGTGGAGAAGGAGAGTTTGTTATCCAACCAAACTCCCAGGCTCTTCACGCTTTCCTTTGGGGTGGGGGGGGGACCCAGTGCATTGGGCCACAAGGAGGTGAATGGTACTGGGGAGGGTGGGCCTAGGAGCATGAGCTCCGTCTTATCTCCATTTAATTTAAGGGAGGAGTTGGTCATCCAACCCTTTATGTCCTCTAGGCAGTGTAGCAGATCGGCTGGGGAGCGCTTGCTGTTCTCGGTGGCCAGCGTCCAAAACACACCACCTGCGACAACTCCTGAAGGAGAAGAATGTCTTAAATGGTCGGAAGAAGAGCAAACGGAATTCGACCTCTTGAAGCTAGACATTTGCGCTGCAGTTCTCCTCAATAGGTTTGATCAGGTAGCGCTGTCTACTCTGACCACCGATGTCAGTGACAAGGGGCTAGGCGCAATGCTAAAGCAGAAATCCCAGGGGACGACGTCACCACAATCAGTTTTGCATCACTGTCACTAGCACCTAACGAGGAGAAATTCAGCGTGATCGAGAAGGAGATGTTGCCAGCAGTATGGGTCATGGAGCGGTTCAGGCAGTTCATATGGGGCTCGAAATTCTTGCCCCGCACGGATCACAAACCGCTGGTGAGAGTCCTGATCTGCGGACACGCACATGCAACACCCCGCATTGCGAAGATGACCCTGAGGCTACTTGATTATGAATACGATGTGGAATATCTTCCAGGCACCAGAAAAAAAGTTGCAGATTTCCTAAGCAGGGCAGCCGCGATGGAACCTGCGCTGGACCAAAAGCCTACGGAGTGGGAAGAGTACATGGTCCCGCTCACGGAAGACCATGAAGCAGTGATAAACGCACAAGAATGGGAGAAGGCCTATGCAATTGATTACACACTTAGGACAGTAATGAAATATGTGACACAATGGTGGCCTGACAAGAAGCACCAGGACAGCAGTTTCAGGAAGTTTTGGGAAGTCAGAGAGGAATTATCCATAGGAGACAACTCAGTTTTCCTACTGAGAGCAGATAAAGTGGTTCCCCCACAACCTTTGATATATCACCTTTTTACCATCTTACATGAAGGACACCTGGGAATAGTAAAAACCAAAGCAAGGGCGAACCAGGCGTATTGGTGGCCTGCCATAGGCAGTCAAGTGGAGAGGCATGTCAGGGTGTGCGAACAGTGCACCAACACAGATAAACCACAGGTCATGCTACGCCCACCTCTAGGGAGATTTGCAAGTCCTTCCAGTGCATGGGAAGAGCTGTCAGTAGACATCCTGGGCCCCATACCGGATACGAATGGGATACCCAAGTACGCGATTATACTAGTGGACAGATACTCCAAGTGGCCGGAAGTGGACGTGTGTGAAATAGCCGATATTGAAGCAGTGTTGTCACCTCCACATTCTTAATAGAAGGAATCCCTAAAATCGTGACCTGCGACAATGGACTACAATTCATGTCGGCAAGATGGAATGCCTTCATGGAACGCAACGGGATAGAAGTTAAGCACACCCCAGTGTACCACCCAGCAGTAAATGGACTAGCAGAGAGGTTCAATTGAGTTATCATGGGTTCGGTACAGGCAGCAATAAGCACAGGAAAAGACTGGGAGAAGGAACTCAAGAGAATGATCTGGGCCTATCGCATCACCCCGGCGAACACCGGGTACAGTCCGTTCAAGATCTTACGCGGGCGTGACCCCTTCACGAGAGACAATCTAGCATTGAAACAACTCACCATCCAAAGCAAGTGGTCACCGGCTGTGGTGCGTTGAAATCTTGACAAAGCGCAGGCCTTATACACGGAATATTACAACAAACGACACAATGTCAATGAAATCCCCCTCAAAAAGGGCGAGTGAGTAAGGGTGAAACAGGCTGTAATAAAGAAGAAGGGAGACAGTAGGTTTAGTCCACCATTACAAGTAGTGGAACCGTATGCAAGGTCAGCCCTACTAAGTGATGGCAAAATATGGTCACAGGACAGGATGGCAAGATGTAACCGTATCATGAAGTGGGAAAGCCCTGCAGGAATGGTCCCAACTACACCGGAAGGAAACAGTCCACCAGAAACTACACAGGCACCTGAATGAGTGGCGCAAAGCCCAACTGCGCCTAGACAGAGAGATGAAAACCAGGACACCCAGGACGGGAGGTATGGTGTGGGTGAATCCAGTCAGTCTATACCGCAGAGCCCAGGTACATGTGGAGGTGAAAGGTCATGGCAGATCGAAGCGACCATGGACAGAGGTCTCCCAGTGAGTAGCAAGCAAGCGGACATGGTCCCTACACCCTCACGCACACGCTTGGGTAGACTGGTCAGGTTGCCAAAGAGATTTGAAGACTTTGATATGAAGGCCAAGTAAGACTATTGTATCCTAACTGTATGCCCCACCCCTCCCCACCTGTTCTCTTTCCTTCCTTTGCAAAGAGGGGGGATATGTGGTGTTGCGCTCTAGTGTTTGAGCGACGTCACCAGGGCATGCCGGAAACGGGGCTTTGGCCATTTTAGCTGCCGAATGCCAGACCCGGTGAAAGGTTGTTCTCCGGGCGCTCTGGATAAATAAAGTGCATAATTTGAATACTACTGCGGCTTAGTGTACTCTATTATCACGCCGTGGCCTCTACAAGTCTGCTGAGACAAAAATGACCTGTTACAGGATAACAGTGAAAAAAGTCATTGAGCAAGATTACGCTTGTTCAGTGAAACCTTCATCCAACCCTAAAATGAATACCATCAATCTATTACCTCCAAGGATGGTGTTATCTGATTGTTTCAATCACCTGCATCTTTCCCCCCTCACTGTACACATAATTATTATGTCTTTGCTTATATCTTTATGCATCCTCATGTCCTGCAATATTATGCAATTTTCTTCTACTTTGTCTATGTAAAGAGCTCTGATACCCACAGTATAAAAAACTAGAACGCTCCTGGAGGAAGAATTGGGAAGTAGCTTGTAAGACCGAATACCGAGTGGCGATAAGGAACTACAAGCTCTCCATCCGGTGTGCCAAAACCCAATTCTTGGAGGAGAGAATCAGCAACACCTCCAACTCCTCCAGAGAAACATTTCAAGGAGCTTCTGAGGGTCCCTACACCACCTGCCCCCACGGATAATCTGGAAGGAAAATGCAATGATCTAGCAGAGTACTTCCATACTAAAATTGAAAATGTTTTGATTACCCTGCCCCAAATCAACCTAGGAGCCGAGCCCGTCGAGGATGAGGGAAGACCCCTGAAGACCTTGGAGTCTTTTGGACCAGTCACCGAGGACGAAGCTCTGAAAGTCTTAGTGTCCGTTAGGAGTGGCTCGCCCGGGACGTAGTCCCCATGATGATTCTTAAACTGGTTGCCCCTTCCATTGTGGAACCTATTACTGAGGTAATCAATGCCTCGTTAGGTGCCGGTGTTGTCCCACCCAACTGGAAGGGTGCAATAGTAAAAGCCCTCCTAAAAAAACCTAGCCTAGACCCCCTTGACATGGCGAACTACAGGCCCATCTCGTTACTTCCGGGACTCAGTAAAATCACGGAAAAATTGGTCAACCTCCAGCTATCCAACTTCCTTGAGTCCAACGGCGTACTGAGAAGCTCCCAAACAGGCTTCCGCCCGGGTAAAGGCACTGACACCACCTTACTGGCAGTCACGGAGGAAGCCCGCTGCATTTTGGATTCAGGAGGATCAGTGGCAGTGATCCTCCTGGACCTTAGTGCAGCATTCGACACTGTTAACCATCGAGTGTTACTTCAACGACTGTCAGATGCCAGTGTGAGGGGGACAGCGCTGAAATGGCTCAGGTCATTCCTCAGCGAACGGTCCTTTCAGGTCTGGGAAGGGGGCGCACGATCGGCATCCACCCACCTCCATTGTGGAGTGCCTTAGGGCTCCTCCCTGAGCCCCACATTATTCAATGTGTATATGGCCCCCTTGGAGGATGTGGTGGCTCCACTTAACATCAAAATCGTGAGCTACGCTGATGACACCCAGCTGGTGTTTGCCCTCTCCCAGGCTACGGAAAATCCCCAGGTGCTACATTCCTGCCTAACCAAAGTACACACCTGGATGGGGGAATCAGCACTAAAGCTGAACGGTTCAAAAACCGAGATAATGCTGATAGGGTTGAAAGGTCCCTCACTCCCCCGGTCTGCCTGGCCTAGTTGCCTGGGATCCCTCCCCAAACCCAAGGCTGAGATTAAGAGCCTTGGCATTTGGTTGGAGCAAGATCTTTCCTTCAGGACCCAGGCTACCAAACTGGCTGGTGTCTGTTTTGGCCTTCTCCGATCGGTGCGCAAAGTGCTGCCTCTGCTCCCATTTCTATCTCAGAAGCTTCTGATCCAGGGCCTGATTATATCTAGATTAGATTTCAGCAATGCAATCTATCTGGGTGCCTCTGAGATCACCCTGAACAAATTACAGCAAGTTCAGAATGCGGCGGCACGAATGCTCTACAACATCCCTATGTCACGATCGGCTAAACCCGCACTGAGGGCGTTGCATTGGTTGCCAGTGCGAGAAAGGGTGAAATTTAAATCTCTCTGCCTTGCACATAAAATCTTGCAAGGCAAAGGCCCTCCTGCCCTTCATAAGCTGGTGACCCTATATAAGGCAAGTAGAACCCTATGTTCAGACCAACAACACTTACTCATGATCCCCAGGGTCAAAAAGGCTCGCTCAGGAGGGAGGAGATTCTCCGTTAAGGTCGCTACCCTCTGGAGCTCACTCCCCCTAGGTTTGCGCTCCGAGGAATGCCTTTTGTGTTTTCTTAAACAACTGAAAACTTTTCTCTTTTGTTAATCCGCTTGCCTCCTTTTTCTCTTTATCTGTTACTCTGTTTGGTGAAGTGCTGGGATGCTCCAGGGTAACCACGCGCTATACAAAACTGGCTTAATAATAATAATAATAATAATAATAATAATAATAATAATAATAATAACAGGTCTAGCTAGGGCTATATAAAACTTTATAAATAAATTAAATAAATAAATACTATATGCACAATAGGGCAGGATACTGTCTCAAAGCAGATGGCACGTTCTGTGCGGCAGAAGTTCTCTCACACACAAGCCCGTTTGTGCTGCTTTGAATTCTGTGAGAGGACACTCTCACACTTGTGCATAAATTACTTTAATCCACTCTCTCACTCTCGCATCAGTGCAGGCTAGGTGTGCGAGTTTATCCTCTGAGGGCATGTTTGTGCAGCTTCCCTCCGTGATACAGATGCACTGTCTCACACTTGTGCGTTAACCTCCGCTAAGCAGGTCATGCTCCATCATGCTTGTGCATTTCATTTGTGGTGTAAGTGTGGCAGGGCACTTTCTCACAGCTCTGCTGATACACCTTTACACCTTCTTCAGGGTAAGATTTGTTCATGCATATACCTGCCTTCTGATGCACGTCACCTCATACCCTGCAGCAGTGCTTTAAGTGGGATGAAAAAAACCGGGGGGTGTCTCCCATAGGGGCATGGCCAATGTAATTCAGGGTGTGGCTTAAAACACTTAAGCTAAAAATCTGTATTTGTGTACAAAAAAATTGCCAGCTTCACCTTACTTGACACCTCCCAATTGAGGAAAACAAACCAGTATTACTATATGGTCTGTTTGGTATATTTACTTAATACCTTTTTGCTTTTTATTTCATCATATTCAAAAAAGTTTAGGTACAAAAAAGACACTTAAATACATTCAACAATTCCAACATAAATTTTCAAAGAAAATTACATTTCACATTGCATATATAAACACCACATAAATTACATTACATATATAGACACCATATTCATTTTGATCAACAATTAGACTCACATAAATGATATCTAACTAAACAAAGGACAAAGTGAACATTTAGATACTATTATTCAACAAGTAGCAAATTAGTGCATATTAAATTTGTCAAAGTCATTAAATTTACTGCAAATTAATGCATTCCTGATTCAAAAGCCGACGCGTTTCGAACCCAGCCCCTGTCACTGTATGGGTTCTCATCAGGGCTCTGTCTCTTTTATTTATCTACAGGATATATGTGAAGAAAGAAAAATGAGATTCTATTTTAGTATTTGGATAGAATTCTTGTCAATCACCTCTCTACCATTCGCGGAATGACGAAACCAGTACCTGAATCGTTGCTGGTCGTATGCTCTAGTATTCACTTTCTAGATTGTGTGTTTCTTTATCTATATTGTAAAATATCATTATCAGGATTTTTATTTTCTTTGTGAGCTCGGGAGTTCGTATGCAAAAGCATTGCTACACAGGCTACCTTTTACGATCTTTGTCTTCGTGTTTGCACCCTTATCGATTTTTTATTTCGTAATGTTTACGATTGCTGTGAAGAAATGGAAACATTTAATTTAATATAAGTTTTTCCATTGGTTTTGTTTGTCTACTAGTTCTCCCATAAAGGCGATTTTAAAGGCATACCTCTTTTTGCTTTAGCGCCTTCATGTGCGGGGTGCTGCACGTCTCGGATTTAATTTATGCAATGGAAGGAGTGGTCCTCGTGTTCCTACAAATTATTCAAAGACAAACGGGGGAGAGTTCTATCACCCGTGTGCACTCATTTTATATAAGTGTTTCCACATTGCTTCTAAATCGGTTAGGCATACCTGCTTTCTTTAGATGCGCGGTACCGCGCTGTATTTAAAAAAACGTCTTGTTTTACTTTGCAATTGCAGTGTTCCCCTCCATCGCTGGTCTCCTGTGATTACACGGAAACACAAATTAAGTGTCTGATGCATGTAACTTAGTATCTATTCGCATAAATGTATTGCGCATCTTACCTCTTTGTTGTGTATGCCGAGTATAAATCTGCTGTGTCCATTGACCTCGCGGCCATCTTGTAACGTGTTATTTATATGCATGCCTACAATAGATGGGGGCCATCTTGGACTAAAATTCGTCCCAAGTCAACAAACAGATTTTACTGAAATTAAGCTTGAAACCATTGAGCTTTGTCGCAAAATAAGACTTAAGGTCTTTTTTGCCAATCAGCCGCCTAGCATAGGGATTGAAACCACTGGTTTGCGAAATCGATCAACCTTTGTACCAAATCAAAATATACCCAAACAGGTACTGCTTTTGAGCAAACCATGCTGTCCTCAATAAATAAACTAGAAAAAAGCAGAACATACATTCAACAAAACATCACGAAGGGCCAAAGAACTGCATTAAAAAATGTAAAAGATGATACCTCGATCGTGCCAAAGCAGGCCGACAAGGGCGGAGCGGTTGTCATCTGGCCAAGGGATAAATATCTAGCGGAAGCTTTTTCACAAATAAACAACCGAATGTGGTATAGGCAGCTAAATGAAGATCCCACAAAAGAGATACAAGGCATTATAGCGCCAATCATTCAAAAAGGTATAGAAAGTGGTTTTGTAGGACTAAAGGAGGGTGAGTACTTGGTGAAGAAATTCCCGAGGACCCCCCTCCTTTATTTCCTCCCAAAAATTCATAGAAACTTACATGAGCCCCCGGGGCGACCAATCGTCACCGGATGTGAATCATGTTTAGAACCACTAGCTAAATATGTATATTTTTTTTAAAAACCCTTCACAAATCAGGTAAAGTCATATTTGAGAGACACCGCAGATTTTTTAAATAAGGTGGAAGGAACCTTGTTTGATCCGGAAAAACAACTGATGGTAACCATGGACGTAACGTCCTTATATACTCAGATTCCCCAGGAGGAAGCGCTAGAAGTGATGGAGCTCTATTTAGATGCTCGAGAAAGACCGCATAGAGTCCCCAGTCAATTTATCCTTAAGTTAGCTGAAATCGCCCTGAAAATAAACTATTTTAAATTTGATGACAAGTTCTTTATGCAGACAAAAGGTACAGCCATGGGATGTCCTTATGCCCCAGAAATGGCCGTATTATTCATGGCCGAATATGAAAAGAAGTTTGTGGATAACAATAATCCACACATGGGACATATAATTCAGTGGCTGCGCTATATCGACGACGTGTGGCTCCTGTGGCAGGGGAGCCACACAGAGTTGATGCAGTTTCATGAATGGCTCAACTCAAGGCACCCTGACATAAAATTCTCTGTAGAGTCAAGTGGTACAAGAATGACCTTTTTGGATGTACAAATTGTATGTGTTGACGGCTGCCTGCAATCGTCACTATATAAGAAGAAAACTGATAAAAATACGATACTACATCATCAGAGTGCTCACCCCAGGAAACTGAAGGCTAACCTGCCTTATGGTCAGCTACTCCGAATCAGTAAGAATTGTACGCAAATTGGAGAGTATTACCATTATGCAGAAACATTCTGTGAGGAAATGCAGAACAGAGGCTATCCACGCAAAATGTTAAAACATTCCTATAAAAGGGCTCGCTGTACACCACGCGAATGCCTGTTGGAAGTTAAAGAAAAACGAGAACTGAATCGACTAGTCTGTGTGACTACATTTGGTCCCGACACCCATAAGATCAGACAAATGGTTTTAAAAAATTGGCATCTCCTAGAGAACTTGGAATGCCCCTTCCCTCGCCCACTGTTTGCATATAAAAAAAACAAAAGCATTGGCCAAACTGTAGTCCGTGCTGAAATCGCTTTAGCTAAACCTAAAAGCGACCTTTTATCTAAATGGGGGTTAAAACCTATTGCAGGGCACCACAAGTGTGGAAATTACGTGTCCTGTGCTAACACGATCGAGGGGAAGGAATTCGAACATAATAACATTAAATGGAAACATGATGGTTTTTCCAATTGTCGAACAAAAAATGTTGTGTACGTAGTCACATGTCCCTGTCCAAAAATTTACATAGGGAAGACTAATCAACAAATAAATGTGAGAATAACACAGCACAGGTCACACATTAAAAACAAGGTGATATCAGCCCCTATGGTTGAACACTTTATTGATAAGCAGCATGGGGAGACAGATTTTAAATGGTCGGTCTTGTACACTGTAAATCAGTTAAAATGCCCCATTGACTCAGAAAAGCTACTTCTGCATAAAGAAGCCTATCTGATCTTGAAATTTAACAGCGCTTTAACCGGGCTGAATACATAGTCTGAGGTTTCGCGATTATAATGAATGACTGACCCCCGAACTAATCTGATAAATCAACTTCTGTAGACTGCCATATGTGCATTGAAAAATATGGGGTATTACTGGAATACTGAATATTAAAAGGTGGGTACAGCAACACAACACACTAGCAAACTTGAAATTAGTCCGTTCCAAGATGGCCCCCACCAAACTTGGAAACTAGTCCGTTCCAAGATGGCATGCATATAAATAACACGTTACAACACGTTACAAGATGGCCGCAAGGTCAATGGACACTGCAGATTTATACTCCGCATACACAACAAAGAGGTAAGATGCGCGATACATTTATGCGAATAGATACTAAGTTACTTGCATCAGACACTTAATTCGTGTTTCCGTGTAATCACAGGAGACCAGCGATGGAGGTGAACACTGCAATTGCGAAGTAAAACAAGACGTTTTTTTTAAATACAGCGCGGGACCGCACATCTAAAGAAAGCAGGTATGCCTAACCGATTTAGAAGCAATGCGGAAACACTTATATAAAATGAGTGCACACGGGTCTTAGACCTCTCCCCCGTTTGTCTTTGAATAATTTGTAGGAACACGAGGACCACTCCTTCCATTGCATAAAATAAATCCGAGACGTGCAGCACCCCGCGCATGAAGGCGCTGAAGCAAAAAGAGGTATGCCTTTAAAATCGCCTTCATGGGAGAACTAGTAGACAAACAAACCCAATGGAAAAAACTTATATTAAATTAAATGTTTCCATTTCTTCACAGCAATCTTAAACATTACGAAATAAAAAATCGATAAGGGTGCAAACACAAAGACCATAAAAGGTAGGCTGTGTAGCAATGCTTTTGCATACGAACTCCTGAGCTTACAAAGAAAATAAAAATCCTGATAATGATACTTTACATTATAGATAAAAAAACACACGATCTAGAAAGTGAATACTAGAGCATACGACCAGCAAATATTCAGGTACTGGTTTCGTCATTCCGCGAATGGTAGAGAGGTGATTGACAAGAATTCTATCCAAATACTAAAATAGAATCTCATTTTTTCTTTTTTTACATATATCCTGCATATAAATAAAAGAGACAGAGCCCTGATGAGAACCCATAAAGTGACAGGAATGGGTTCGAAACGCGACGGCTTTTGAATCAGGAATGCATTAATTTGCAGTACATTTAATGACTTTGACAAATTTAATATGCACTAATTTGCTACTTGTTGAATAATAGTATCTAAATGTTCACTTTGTCCTTTGTTTAGTTAGATATCATTTATGTGAGTCTAATTGTTGATCAAAATGAATATGGTGTCTATATATGTAATGTAATTTATGTGGTGTTTATATATGCAATGTGGAATGTAATTTGCTTTGAAAATTATGTTGGAATTGTTGAATGTATTTAAGTGTCTTTTGTACCTAAACTTTTTTGAATATAATGAAATAAAAAGCAAAAAGGTATTAAGTAAATATACCAAACAGACCATATAGTAATACTGGTTTGTTTTCCTCAATTGGGAGGTGTCAAGTAAGGTGAAGTTGGCAATTTTTTGTACACATTTAATTGATGGTCCAGCTGACTTCATGGTTAAGGACCTAACTCCTTAGTGTAAAAAAAAAAAAAAATAATAATAAATCTGTATTTAGCATAGTGTGCTGTACAACTGGTACTTTGCTGCTTCTGTCCTTTCATCCAGATATATATTACAAGCAACATTTTAGGTAAAAATTAGCAACACCTATGACTTTTTCATATATAATATTAAAAATGCTTCAGTTCTTGTAGGCCAGGTTGTGGCATAAGGCTAGAGCTACCGACCTTTCGAGCTGAAAAAGCAGGTTCGAGTCTGACTTCTGCTCAACATCCAGTGATTTAAATAATGAACACGTCCTTGTGTAATGTAACTGGCTCTTATCTATACTACCATTATAAAGGAAGAACTTGGAACCTTTGAGGTGGGTGAACTCGGGAACCACAGCGCCAATCCACACACCTGATACATTGTTGTAATCGTCAGGGTGTGCAGATGGACATAGGCTATATAAACTTAATAAATATACTTTATTTAAAAATTTACTGGATAACAAAGTAGTCCCTTGGAAGAAGCGCCCGCCGCGACGTGCGTGCTGACGTGCGGAGCGCGGGGAGGAGCGGCGTCCAGGAGCGCGAGGAGGACCGGCGGACATGGAGCGAGGAGGAGCCGCGTACAGGTGGCGAGGAGCGGCGGACAGGCAGTGAGGAACGGCAGACAGGCGGGGAGGAGCGGTGAGCGGCAGAAAAATTAAGCAAAAATGACAATTGTGAGCAAGAGGAATCAAACGGAGCATTACGAAAGTGAGCCAAACGGTGCATTACAGGAGGAAAATGTTACGTGGGCAGGTTACAAAAGCGTAGAAAGTAAACTTAGAGGTATAGGAGGAAAAAGTGACGTGTGCAGGTAGCAAGAGGAAGCAAACAGGGCATTACAAAAGTGAGCCAAACGGTGCATTACAGGAGGAAAAAGTTACGTGTGCAGGTTACAAAAGCGTCGAAAGTAAACATAGAGGTATAGGAGGAAAAATGGACGTGTTGCAGGTTACAAAAGCGTACAAAGTAAACATAGAGGTATAATACTGCAATATATGGAGGAAGGCTCCGGGGGACCCACGGACAACGTCGGGGCGGGCGGGGGCCCTGAAGCCTAATTGCTCCCGGACAATGTCGGGACGGGCTGCTAGTGTTTATATAAAACTGAAAAATGAGTCCTTTAAAGTTACATCAAAAACAGTGACGTGTGCCACTATTGCACAGTTAAGCAACCCCGAGGGTAAAATGGAGAGCCTGATATGGACCCATTTCGGCACCTGCTTTTAAGATTTGCCAGTGCTAAGCACCCGTAAGATCCGGTCCACTTAAAGCCCTGCCCTGCAGCGAACAACACCCTCCCTCGGGACAGGATTAGTAAAATCTCCTACTACTGCGAGCTGCTGGGGAAGAGCAGCCCGTCTGACGCCTTGTGTATTAAATTAGCAAATTATCTCCATTGTACTATGTGCATGGTCAGTGTACGCTCTACAGGCCACTGGCCACAAGACCCTGCACCTGTAAGGCCTGTTTCCAGTCTAGTGGAAACCAAAGACCTGGTCCTTCTGCCGCGGATAACAGGGCAGCCTGTTACTGCTGGAGGACAGGGGGTATCTTGCTGCCTGGATCTGAAGCTATGCCGCGACTGCTAGTGAGCGCGTTTGTTAATGTGGCTGGTCAGTAGTCATGCATGGATGTCACTGAGTAATGTACTAATCCGACAGCGCGGACCCTCACAAACTATTCACAGAACCCATAATATACAATATAAAGAGAACAGACCCATATGCCACAGCTGCGTCCTGGCCCTGTGTAGACACATGACATAATCACAAACAGGAGGCAGGCAAGACAGGGGCGCAGAAGCTCTGCTTTGGGCATGTTGTGGGTGTGTGGCAGTTTTCACTCAGCCGGCTGCCCTCTACGTGCATGAATAAACAAAGTAAATAAATATTCACTTCTAACAAAGTTATCCAAACAAGGAATGCCATGTAAGGCACCGGCTACAGCCTGCCTCCAGGCACATGGGTTTAACATAAAATGAACAACTGAAAAAATGTGCTGAAGAAGAGTGCAGAGATTCACGGGATAGTGCATAGAACGCTGGAAGGCAGGTTCGTCCCACCGTCAGACGCGGGCTGGTTATGTTTCTATCATAGAAGAAACCTCTCGGGCCAGTGGCAGGGTCACTGAGTCAGTGAGGAAGGCTCTGGTATCCGAGGTCCTCCCAGGAGCATGAGAGCATGGGTGCGCTCCGCCCAGGGCATGAGAGCATGGGGCATCTTAGATTCCAGGTGACCACTTACTGTAAAGCAGGACGCACTCCAGTGCATCCCGTCTTCAAAGCTCACCCACGCATGTCCTGCATCTAGAATCCAGCCTGACGCCCCTGCGTTCACAGCTGTCGCCGTTAGAGCATGTGCATTTGTTTCCTGCCTTCGTAGTGTCCTGTTGTGTTCGGGACACGTTCTCTGTGCTCAGAATCTGCCCAACTATCCAAACAATACCTCCGGTGAGCATCTAGGACTGAACTTGGATGATTCCCCGGCTCCAAATGTTGCATAATGTGAAGTAACACATATTCTGGGATCGTGTTTAAGTTCATGACGCGGATCCGCTTTAAAACGCTCACATTTTGTCGCGCACATGGAAATGGCCCCTCATGTGCACAAAAAACCTTTCTACATCAATGTTCAGCAGCAGGAGATTATCCAGGTAATATGCTGCACTGGATTTCGGATGTGTATCCTTCTTGGAAGCTGGAGTACAGACTGTTCTGTAATAGTCTTTCAGAGTGCTGGATTAAATTAAGAGCCCCCTCCGCTGCTAGGCAACCTGCAATGCTGGGCCAATCTCAATGGAAAAGAAGGGCGGGGCTTAAAGCCATTAACCAACACTCCTCAAAATCATAAAATCTCGCCTAGCGAGCTGCGCATGTGCGCAGCAACGCTAGCCAAAACCTAAAAATGGACTTTTAGGCTAGGCAAAAGGTATATTTTACCAAGTTGAATTGGAAGTTTAAAACTACTCACAGGCAGCAGCGGCAGGCCTGAGACACATTCTGAGGTGCTACTAAAGCACAATAAGTGCTGCAGGCCTAGTAAACACAAGGAGAGGATGGACCGAGCATAGAAACTTTTCAGACACTCACCCCCAGTCACAGACCTGGGTTGAATCCATCATCGTTCGTTAGCTCGCTTTGCCACCTCAGTACAGACGCAGCCATATGTAAATCAGTCTTGACCATATCCCTCATGGGAACAGCCTAGCCCGAACTGCCAAGCCAGAACTTCTATGGACCGGAAACAAGCATCCTGGGACCGGTTTCAGGGTAACACCCCTCATCAGCTAAGCTAGTTTGAATCCAGTGGCAAGGTGAGCAAGGGACTCACATCTTAGGGCAAACAAAGATATCACAAGGTGGTGATGGACGGAGCACTGAAACTCTTGACACTCACCCCCAGTCACAGATCTGGGTTGAATCCATCATCGTTCTTTAGCTCACTTTGCCAACCCAGTTCAGACCCAGCCATATTCAAATCAGTCTTGACCCTGTCCCTTATGGGAATAGTCAGCCCAAACTGCTAATCCATATCTTCCGACTAGTAGCATTTAATTTACCTGCCGTGGGTATATGGTATACCACTTAACTAGGGGACGTATAAGTAAATTAAAGTGCCAATCAAGTGTAAGCAAATGTTACGATGTTTTAGGAAGTGAGCATAAGCACTAGTTAGCAGTGATAAAATGCACTGAGTCCTAAGGCCAGCAACAATGAATTCAGCAAAACAGGAGGGGTGAAGGTAAAAAGTTTGGGGGAAGTTGACATTAAGACTGACAGGTCTAAAAGCCCAATCAAGTGCACTATTTGAATGTACAGTAAAACAGCCTGATCAGTATTAACACATTCAAAAACCCTTTATGAAAATTTACTTCATTTTCAGAGATTTGATGGGCATTGTTTCCTGTTTACTAATGCAAGCAGCGCTAGATTGGGCATGTCAGGAATGTCCCTGATGTGACAACTGCTGTCACTCCAGACCCCAGGGGACCATCATGAAATTAACACAGTGCCCTGCATATTGCCATGTGTTGTGGTACTGCCATAGTGTTAGTAGCCACCCCTGGGCACTGTCAGTGTACTGTGAACGTCGACCAGCCCTGGCTGCTGTTATCCCAGACAATTTGGAGCCTTGACAGCGAAATGGGAAAAACTTTCCAGAACCAGATGTCAGGGTAGTATAGGGAATCCCCCCACACAGTGGAAGAGAATGTAGCACAGTTGCCAGAGCTGTTCACTCTGGAGCTTGGAATCCAGGTTCACTCTCTGTACTGGTAGGCCTCCCGCCGCTCTGAGTTACTCTAGGGGGCCCAGGCAGGCAGTCGCACTACCCCCTTGCCCATGATAAGTTAGTGGGTCTGCTGCAGCAAGGAGCTTTGCTCTGGTGGTTGTGAAACGTCTGGGCCTGGATGAAGATTTGAGTGTACGTGGCAGTGCTTATCAGACAGTGGCAGTCCTTTCAAACGATTTGCTAACAGGTTGTTTTAAAGGATTGTCACTCTCTGTAAAGCTGGGCATTGTGGTGGATAACACCGACCCCTCTTCTGTCACGGTGGCCAGAGTCCCCAATCCGTCGTGGCATCTAGCCAGTCAGCATGCATATGCTGGGATTCATCTCCTGGGTGTTTCACTCAGCTGGTCCCTGCATTCATCTTTTTGTCTGCCTCCTCCAGGCACCTTGCATTGGCTCTGCCCGTCAAGCCTACGGTAATTCTTGCAGGCTAAGGCTAGGGCT